>NC_140580.1:712214547-713589547 GCF_964204655.1 Triturus cristatus | reverse complement strand
GTAAAGAGGAGCATCATATAATGGAGTGTCATAGAGCAGAATAACATAGAGTGTAGTGTCATAGATTGAAGTTGCGTGCAGTGGAATAGTGAATAGTGGAGTAGTGTAAAGTGAAGGGTTGAACACTGCAGCAGTGCACTGTGGAGTGTCATTGCATTGAGTGGCATAGAGTGGAGTGTCATAGAGCAGAATATCATAGACTGTAGTAGCATACAATGGAGTGCCGTAGAGTGGAGTGACATACAAAGGAGTTGCGTAATATGTTGAAGAGTAGAATAACATTGAGTGAAGTGGTGAACAGTGGAGTGATGTAGAGTTGAGTGCCATATAGTGGAATAGCATAGAGTGAAGTGGAATATAGTGGAAAATTGCACAGTGGAATAGCGAAGACTACAGTAGAGTACAGTGGGGTGGCATACATTCGAGTGGCATTGTTATGTGTTCCGCAGGCAGGGAAGCAAACCACATATTGCTAGTGCATGCAAAAGGCGCTCCTGCAGACACCCCTTTTTTTATTAAAATAAGGCCGGGGGGGATCCAGGGTTTCATAAGACCCCTTTTTAACATTATATTTGGCTCCAAGGGGTGGGGTCCCTTGGGCCTATTAAGGGTCAGGATGGGGCCTGCACAGCCCCTTCACCTTTTTTTGTGTGTATCCTCGGGTAGGGGTCCCTGGGGCCTATGAAGGCTTTGAGAAGTAGTCCATGTGCCCTCCCTCCCCTTAGAATTTTGCCCAGGGGAATGGGGTCCTCAGGTCCCAAGAAGGCTCGGGGAGGTGGGGGACACACCCCCTCCCTTGTTTAACTGTAGTTTGCCTCTGGGGGATGAGAACCCATTCCTAATGAGCTCAGGGAGGGGCTCCCCATGTCCCTCTTCCCCTTTTTATTGAACTTGGCTCCAGGGGATGGAGTTCCTGGGGCCTAATGATGCTCCAGGAGGGGGGGAACCTGTCCCCTTCCCCTTTTTTACTGGCTTTTTCCCCAGGGGATGGGGTACCAGGGCCCTAGTAAAGTTTGAGGATGAGGGTGTGGCATGGTGTTGCCACTCAGTGGGGGGGGTTGACTGACTTCAAATATATTACTTTCTATTAAAAAAGCACTAGAAATTCACTGAAAAAACAAAAGGTTAAAGTAACTATATAGTTAGGAGAAATGTTCAGTAGCAATGTAACGTTAAACTCAAAAACCCAAAGAAAGTCACCAGTTATAGTTATCTCAAGTAAGGTGACAATAACTCGCGCTCTTGCCATGCACTGCTAATTACCCCATATATTACATCACTCATTACATCTTCCATGTCATCATTGATAATATCACTTGAACATTTGCAATTAAATTATTGATGAGAAAAGTATGCATGGCGAGGGCACGAGCTATAGTTACCTTACAGCACGAGTTATGGTAATTTTAGATAACTATAACTGGTGAATTTCCGTATTTTTTTTAGAGTTTAAAATATTATGTTATTACAGAAAATTTCACCTAACTATAACATTACTTTAAAAGTTTTTTTCAGTGAATATATAAAAGAATATTACAGAGTGACAATATATAATGATGTTATAGTTAGGATTCCTAGAGGGAGGAATTCATCTGATTTTTGGCAATAACAACTTTGTGCCCATTTGACGAATCTCCACGAAATTGTACGCTTTTCCTCTATACGCTTTTCCACTGTACACCACTCAATTGTATGCTATTACACTCTACACCACTCCACTCTACATCACTTCAGTCTACTCCACTGCAATGTACACCACTCTACTCTGAGCTGCTCATTCTACACTATCTCAGTGTATGCCACCCCACTCTATCCCACTCTACTATACGCTATTACACTGTACTCCACTACACTGTACCCCACTCCACTCTATAATACTCCCCTCTACACTACATGTCAGTCGACTCTACAGCGCTCCAGTCTTTGGCACTCCAATCTATGCCACTCCACTTTAGGCTATTCTACTGTATGCAACTCTACTCTATGATACTTCACTCTATGCTATTCCACCGTATGCCACTCCACTGTATGCCACTCCATTATATGCCACTGCACTGTACGCTATTCCACTGTACTCCTCTCCACCTCTGGCACTTCACTCTTTGCCACTCCACTCTGCCACACTCCACTCTACACCACTCCACTCTACAATATTCCGCTGAACGCCACTACATGGTACGCCACTAGACTGTATGCCACTACAGCCTATGCTTCTCCACTCTACGATATCCCACAGGATGCAAATTCAATCTATGCAATTAAACTCTATGCCACACCGCTCTACGCCACTCCACTGTGTGCTATTGTACGCTTGTAAATGTAGGCCTTATTATGCATGTGGCTAGCAATGTGATTGAGCTGCAGCTAGAATCTAGATCGAAGGAAAACTCAGAGAGCGCTCTACTCTGAAACAAGTGTCATGAAATTGAGGATATCGTCATGGTATCTGCGTTAGTTAATTGAGAATACAGGCCCACCTAGTTACACATCAATAACTTGTGTCAGAGGGATTTTTACTCAAAACATCAAATGCATACAGCATTGTGCCAATAGAATGAAACCAGTATGAGTAGGTCACTTTGCTTTCAGAAATTCTTGATTTCAAGCAATGCTGTCTTGCTAAGTGTTTTCCCTTTGCCCTTTACAACAGTATAATGTTTCTTAGCAGCAGCTGCTGTGCTGCTAACTGCTGGATCTCCACTTTGATTCAGAGCTATTACCACTTACTTCCTGGTGGGATCTGCTTGAACTCTGAATTCCTCCTTCCTTCTGATCGATTCACAGCAGAGATGTGCTGTGTACAGAGGACGCGGCTTGCGGTCTGTGTCATTGAAGAAACTTTCCTTGCCTTAACACAGTTAGTACCAGTCGTCTCGTTTGCCTTGACTGTGCTTTACTGAGCAAAATGTTTTCAGTAAAGTAAAACCTTGCAAATGTCGTCATGGTTAAGGTATTTTTTTTCTTCTCTTTACTGCAATGTGCTCAAAAAGTGCCATTTTGTTACTATTAGCAAACCTATTCGGGCAAATGTTGATATGGCTTGACTTTTGCAACACTGCATGAGTTTTATTATATTTTCTTAAAATTTCTGAACTTCTCCATTCTAATAGAAATTAAACTTTCAATTGTGGTCACTCATACACAAAACACTGGCATTCATGTCACATATGTTTGCCGGGATATCAGACCATAAATTATGCATTTTAGTTCACCTGAAGGCCAAGGGTGACAGAAGTGATATTTCACAACCTTTGACTCTCTAATGATATCCACGGGTTGATCCCTTGTCACGCCCGTAGCCTATCAACAGCCTTTTTCTAGCTTCATGGAAATGGAAGGACGACAGGGGAAACTGCAGACATAGTTGGGCATTCTTTTCCAGCCAAAGACCAGGGACTCCAAGTACCAGCATTCTTCTGGACAAGGAGGGGTGGAGGAAGCAAGCCCCACCTTATTCTCAGCACTATATAGTGCGTGAAAACTGCCCATTGAGGTGGACGTCAAAGACCAGGGACTCCAAGCCCCAGCATCATTTTGGACAAGGATGGGGCAGAATTAAAGCAGACCTAACCTTATTCCCAGCGCTATATAGCGCATAAAGACGTCCTGCTGCAAGGGACGAACACGGAACGTGCCGGGGCGAAGCATGGGCTGATGGTGGACCCATCTTTGTCCTTCATCGCCCAGAGTAGGCTGGGCTAGCCACCCCTCTTGGTCCTGATATTAGCAGCCCAGTCTTTGTCATGATGCTTCTTGATGGAGGCTGAGGTAACACTGAGCTACACAGCTACTTTCCCCATTGCGACCCATTGTGCACTTTTGAACTTGCAGTGCCCCAAGCTAAAGTGTTAAACCTCTGCTTCCCCCGCTCTTCAACAGGTGTCTGGCTGAGGATCACCTTATTTATTATGTAAGAAGTTGCTTTCCGGTAATTACGGGGAAGAGGAAAGCTGCCCCAAGCCCGTATGGGGACAAAAGCAACAAGAGGCCAGTGAAACATTCTGAAGAAAACTGTACTGTGGCCGGAATGGACAGCTTGATAGAGGAAGTGGAAATTATGTTGTTGATAAGGGCCTGTCAGAATATAGGGGGAGCCAGAAATCGAAAAAGCTGGCAAACTTTCTTGAAAAGCAGAGACAGGGCTCCCCGGGGTAATGGTGTGGGGCCTGAGGCCCCCATGCATAGGTAAGGAGGACACAGACACAGTTAGTTAGGGTGTAGCACGTGAGCTCGGCCCCTTTTATTAACAGGGTCCCATGTCCTGTGATGCCTGCGCTGGAAGGGTGTGGGGGTGCGTGTAAGCTAGCCCGCTGGGAGTGGCTGGTGCTGGCAACAACTAGAACAGTGACTAGCAGGCCACTACACTCAGTACCACTGTCTAACACATCCTTGCCAAGTCTAACTAGCTGTAGAGAGTAACAGAACACTGCTGGTAACACTGCTGGTATGCCAAAAGCTGCCCCTTCCACTCCGGTGCAGAAAGTTTGTTACAGTAACAGATATGCGTATGAACAACAATAAGGGAGGTAGAGGAAGGGGGGTTTCTTTGAGGACCAGCCCTCTACAGTACCGTACTACAAAACAGAGTCACTCTGACCTGCGTGAATTTTGCTCTTTTCTTCTTGAATTCCTGATGTTTCTATAGGAAGAAAAAAGAAATTTCTTTAAATAACCCTCACCCACCAGGGTTGCCCCTAGGTGGAATGCTTCGTCATAGGCTTTTTCCTATTCCGCTGCGGATACGTGGGAGCACTTGTGGTTTTATAACCTGATGAGAAAAAAAAATAGAGGAGTGGGGATCAGGTAAGGAGAATAAAAATAGCTGGCTAGTTCTAGAAGATAGTCTTTATTTATTAGTTCCTCTAACCGGTATGGTTAAAAATGAAGGGAAAGAAGTAGCATATAGGGGTGCATTCCCCGGGTTTCTTTGGTCAACTAGTTTCAAGCCCTGCCCCAAGGCTTTTCTTCAGGACCTAGGAAGACTGATCGCTTATGCCACTACGTCTGTCTTAAAGTTCACTGCAATATGGTAAGATACCAAAAAAGGATATATTCATAAATAAATATATTTCTCCATGCAGCACCGAATTTGTCCGTTATTCAAAAGCATATAGTAAACCTAAATTAGGCACCATGAGTCCGACCAGGGGTAGACGGACGCCTGTGGTCACACTTTCCTCAAGGCTGCTCCCTCATGGGTAGTCAATGTTGCTACTCATTCACCATCTGCAGATAACAACCACTGACAAAGCCAATAGTCCTGGCTAGTTTCAGGTGTAACGCCATGAATGCAATATTGGAAAGAGGCAACAAAATATCAGTCGGGCGGCACACTATGGTAAGTACAGATTTTTAGCTCATGTATTTAAGCCACCTCTTGATTACATGGGCTAGGCACCTTTGAGAGAACCCCCAGTTTCATTCATCCCATCTAAAGCCATGCCTATATGTAAAGCAGCATACTAGTCAAACATCACGGATAGTAGAGAAGTTTTAAGGCTCAAAGTACCTAAATTGAAACAAGATATTTCTGCAGACTCAGAGGGGCATATTTACAAGCCCTGTGCGCCACCAGAACATTACTTTTTGTAACGTTCCGGTGGCGCACAAGGCTTAGCCATATCTACAAGTCCACGTAAAGCCACTCTGCGTGGCTTTTCATGGCCCTGTAGATACGGAGTAAGGTGAGGCAGCATAAGTCACCACCTTGCCCTACTCTGCGTGAAAAATACATTCCATGGGTGTGCTGTGGGTGTTCCCACTCAACACCCATGGAATTTGACGCTGCCCTATATTTACAATATCAGGTAAACCCAGAGTAGCTCCAAAAATGTGCACCTTGCTAGAGCAGGTGTAACGAGGATTAATGTTTATATTTCTCCTTGTTTTTTCCTCTTTCATGTGTACTGCCTTCTGCAGCACACTTTGAAAGAGGAAAACGCCTCTTGTGATTGCTTTTGTGCAGGAAGGTACTCCTTCCTGTACAAAAACAATTGTGCCACCAACAACACAGAATCCTTGCACCATAGTGGAAGGGTGCCTGCATTGGAGCACTGCTGCAAAATGTGCACCGCCGCTAGCTGAAAGGACAGGAATGCACTGTATCTTGTAAATACTGTGCAATCCTGTCCTTTCGAATTGGAGTAGGGCAGCGCAGCAAAATGATTTGCGATGCTGCCCTACGCCAATTCCTTGTAAATATGCCCCAGAGTCCTATAACAAATCAGGTTATCTTTTGGATAAGGAGTGTGCTGCATTGCTATTCTATCATGCTTAGCGATGTAGGTGTAAAGCGCTATCCCCTTCCAAGCGGCAGTCGGTACTACATGAAAGTCACCCTATCTGATGTCACCTTAGCAGGGAGTCTTGTATCACTTGGCCGATCCGATCTACCACTGGGCTCGGAAATCCAATTCAAACTTGTGACTTTTTTAGATCCCACTCAAGAAGATTTAATAGGTAATCACAACCTATCCAGGGTGACAAGCTGAAGCTTCCGTCATTGACTCTACTGATTCCCCATCCAGAGCTTGATGACTTGACAAAACAGAGCTATGCCACTGATAATGTAGAGACTACTCCATTCACTATCAGCCAAAGTCCTATCCATCAGAGTTTCAAACCTAGATTTAGCTTTTTTAGGGTTCGCTGATAGAATATCGATGTCACAAACATCGATGTTCTAAATATCGAGAAAAAAATATCGACTGCAGTACCTTAACAGGTAAGTACAAAAATATTGAGGTAAAAAATAAAGATGTAAAAAATATCTATTTAAAAATATATATACAATAATATATATTAAATATATTAAATAATAATATATTTTTTAACAAAAGAAATTACATTTAATATATATTTTAACTAAATATAACAAATAAACGTCATTCAAAAAAATAAACACACAAACATAATAATTTATATTGTATAAATATAAATTATTTTTAAGTAAATTTATGTATATATATAAATTATACATATACATATATTTACTTAAAAATAATGTAAGAACTATTATCTTTATTTAAAATTATATAAATATAAAATATGTATATATATATCGATAATTAAAAATAAAAATAAAACATTCTATAATAAATTAAAACATTAAACTATTAAAACAAATTAAATTAACATTTCCCAAGTCAATAAGTAGATCAGTAGGGAAAGTGTTGGATAGCGGAGGGGTACAAATTACTAATCCCACTCCAAAGAGTGCAATAGTAGGGAAAGTGTTGAATAGCGGAGGGGTAAAAATTACTATTCCCACTCCAGTGAGTGCAATAGTAGGGAAAGTATTGGATAGCAAAGGGGTACAAATTACTATTCCCACTCCAGTGAGTGCAACATTAGAGAAAGTGTTGGATAACAGAGAAACAACAATTAATAATAACAATTGAAAAGTTGAAATAACCCCAAAAATATTACAAAATTTTAAAAATCATAAAAATAAAAAAACAATATTAAAAAAAATATAAATTTAAGGAGACGCTGGCCCGCCATGCGGTTTAGCTGCTTCCCTGCTGGACTCTGGGCACTCTGGAACATGCCGCATCCCTCATTGGGGACAGCACTACCCGAGGACCTTAGCCGCAGAAAGCGTAAACAAAGGAGACACCAACCAGCGGCATGGGATGTGTGTGGGGTCGCGCCTGGCAAAGCCCGGGCCAAGTGCAGGCCCGTCCATGCCCGTCCATGCCCGTCGGAGCCCGGAGGTGGCTGGGCCCCCCTCTCTAACATCTGGACTTTGGGACTCTTTGTGCTCCTCACCTCAAGGTATTCAAGGTACTGTGCCTCCAAAGTTTTTCTACTAACACTCTAACCCGAACTGGCATCATCAGTGGGCAAATGCAAGGGTCTTAATCTTAATGAGCAACCAGGGAGTAGCCTAGCGGGGACACTTGACGCCTTTTGAATGAGGGCTGAGTCTGTACTCACTCATAAAATAGAGTTAACGGAACGCCGCCTTTCTCTGGAGTCTTTGATTTTCCAGAACCTCTCCTGCCTTGGTAGTCACCCCATGGATGGCATAATCCTAAACCCCCGCCAAACCTTGCCCATGGCATCTCTGCCATCTGCACCTGATGCCCCCCTTTCCCCTCCACTGGAAGTAGCAGGGGGCCCAATATAGTCACTCGAGGCCAGGTTGCAAAATTTCAGCGTGATAATAACAGTGAGCCATCAGTTAAAAAGAGAAGAGGTGGTGGACTCCAAAAACAAAAACCCCTGAGAGCCGATCGAGTTGGCAAGTCAAGAGGGAATGGAGAAACTGGTTCTGTACAAAGCTCTATTTTAAGTACTATTCTCACTCCGACATTGGCACCCAGGATGACTGATGACGATACCTGGAAAAGATGAGAGACTTTAGTCACCTTGCTCCTAAACCACCTGACACTCAAGCTAACTCAAATTGAAGAGAGACTTAAAAACATTTAGGGCTCGGGCTCAAGTAATTCCCCCACTACCTGTTCTTCAGGGGTTGGTCGGGGCTTTGTATCGCTGACAGAGACAGGGGTAGGGGCGGGGGCAGGGGCTCGTATGAAACCTATCACTATGGAGAACCACCTATGTCATCTAAATAATAATGTGAGTAATTTTGATCCTTTCCACCAACAAATCCCCAACCCACCACCCAATGTCCATCTTACTAACCCGGGGGTGGATTCAACTTCTCAGTTACATCTTAGAAATATCCCAACTAGGACTGCTACCAATATATGGGTAAACCCACTAGGGGATAAAGGGAAAGATGACACCGTAAGGCAGCAAAGATCTAATGTGGGGACTAATGTGGGTTTGTCTGCCTCTACTTACCAGACGCTGCATCTCCCTCTGGCATCCTCCCCCCTTGTACTAGTTTTAGTTAATGTTCTGACTCAGAGGGCGGGCCAGGTTGAAACTTCTGTCCAACTGATGGATAAATCCCTACACTGGTTGTCCCGTAACAAATTTACTACGGACAAAGGGGGTCCTTTACTGGCTAGACAAATTATCATGGCCAGAAGGGTAGGATGGTTGGGTCCATCTAGGAAATCAATGGAGGGCGACTGTGTAGTAATAAACTTTAACAATCCCCTTGCATTAAGATTCATCTAAGCCCAACTACATCGAAACCCTCCGAAGGGCACACAGATTAGAGGACTTCCCTTGGACCATTTTTATCGACCCCCTCAGCCTCTGCCCCAGGAACCATGAGCGTATCCAACAGGTGGCCCGCTGTGGTCCACATTCAAAGGTAACCTGGATGTTGTCGGGGTGGGGGTGCCCGCCAAGAACAGATTGGCACCACTTTCTGATCCAGATCACTGCAATTGACTACACCCTCAGACAATCAATGGGTTTTCTGCAGAGAATGTTCCATTCCCTGACATTTCAGTGACCTCCAAATCCAATGAAATTATGAAAGGACAAAACAGCTTATTTAAAATAACATCTTGGAATGTGGCAGGTATCACCAGTAAATTAGGTAATGCACATCGTCAAAAACTCTGGCAGGACAAATACATCTCCTGTTACCAGGAGACATGGGCTACGGAACCTCTTACTCAACGGTTTCTGTTCATTCCAGACAAAGGCATCCCGTCAGTTGCAGGGAGAGCTAAGGGGGGGCCTTTTAACACTAATCCCAAACACAATGGCACTGAAAGTTAGGAAGCTTGATGGCAGGAGCCCCTTTTTTCATCTACTTATACTTGAGCTCTCCAACGAAGGCACCTGGGTTCTAATAGATTACTATAATACCAATTTCGGACCTAGCATATACCTAGTTGTCAATGAGGTAAATATGGCAATTGATGAGGCCCTAAATATTAAAAAGAAGGTCGAGACACAAACCCTAATTTGGATGGGAGATTTTAACATTCACCCATGCAAATATAACCACTCCCCTCAATCCCATCCCCCAGTACTCGTGACAACCTATCATTCTCACTTATTGAAGTGAGGAATCGGCTAGCGGTATGCAGCGCAGGTAAGACCCCTGGCCCTAATGGGGTCCCAATAGATTTTTTTCAGGACAACCTTGATTTGTGGGTTCCTCTACTGACCAATGTATTTGACAACATAGTTGTAGTAGGCCCCCCCCCTCCCTCATGTAAAACTAGCATAATTGTGCCAATCCATATAAAGGGAGACAGCGGAAGTAATAAGAACTATGAGCCTATTTCACTCTTAGATACAACAATGAAACTTATGGGCCGACTTCTCCTATCTAGGTGGGAGGCCTGGGCATTAGATAAGAACATATTAATGCAGTCCCAGTATGGGTTCCAATAGGGAAAAGGCACCGTAGATCAGTTCCTGAACCTTTCATTGATCATGGACAAATATACTAGAACTAAGGGTGGGAAAATCTATCTCGCCTTCATGGATCTTTCAGCAGCATTTGATTGCGTTTCCCATTCTAAGCTCTGATATCAAAAAGTGGGGGAACCAGAAGAAGTAGATCCTACTTTCCTACACAACCCCTCCCCCCAACGTAAGTAGATGATACTAACCTTACCCAGTTAAGTCTTAATTTTCTAAGTGGAAATATCTGCATTGGCATGGTTACTCCCAGGTCTATGTTCCACTGTATAGTCCATACCCTGTAGGGAAATGGACCACCTCAAAAGTTTTGGTTTTTCAACCTTCATCTGTTTTAGCCATAGGAGGGGCATATGGTCTGTCTGAACAATGAAGTGAGTGCCAAAGAGGTATGGCCTCAGCTCCTTCTGGGCCCAGACCACAGTAAAGGCTTCCCTCTCTATAGCTGACCAACATTTCTCTCTGGGGGTCAACCTTCTGCTGATAAAGGCTACTGGTTGATCCTGACCCTCTGCATTAAGTTGTGACAACACAGCCCCTACCCCCAACTCAGATGCATCTGTGTGGGCAATAAATTGGTTGGAGTAGTCAGGACTCTGCAGAATGGGAGCAGTGCACATTTCCTGCTTGAGATCATCAAATGCCTTCTGACAGGTAACTGTCCACTGAACTTTCTTTGGCATTTTCTTAGATGTCAGATCATTCAAGGGAGTCACTAAAGACCCATATCCTTTTACAAATCTCCTGCAGTACCCAGTCAGGCCCAAGAAAGCTCTGACCTGAGTCTGGGTAGTGGGAGCAACCCAGGCCATTGTGGTCTGGATTTTTCTATTTAGTGGTTGAACCTGGCCTCCACCCAGAAGGTGGCCCAAGTACACAACTTTGCTCTGCCCTATCTAGAGCTAAGTAGCCTTGATAGTGAGGCCTGCTTTCTGCAGGGCCCCCAAAACATTCTTCAGGTGGACCAGGTGATCCTCCCAGGTGGAGCTAAAGACAGCTATATCATCAAGATATGCTGCACTATAGGTTTCCAGACCTGTGAGAGCTTTCTTCACCAGCCTTTGTAATGTGGCAGGTGCATTTTTCAAACCAAAGGGCATCACAAAACATTGATAATGCCCACTAGGGGTTGAAAGGACAGTTTTTGATTTGGCATCCTCAGCTAGTCTGATTTGCCAATAGCCAGCAGTCAGGTCAAATGTGCTCAAGAATTTGGCTGAGGCCAAATTATCAATAAGCTCATCTGCCCTGGGAATTGGATGAGCATCAGTCCTAGTGACTGCATTGAGCCCCCTGTAGTCCACACAAAACCACATCCCTCTATTATCACCCTGGGTGTGAGATTGGGTACCAGGACCACTGGACTAGCCCAAGGGCAATCTGAGGGTTCAATCACTCCCAATTCCAGCATCTTTTGGACCTCTGTCCTGATGCAATCTCTGACATGGTCAGGCTGCCTGTAAATCTTATTTTTAACAGGTAGACTCTTACCTGTGTCCACTTCATGGGTACACCAGGTAGTCAGCAAGAACATGTGCCTATATTGACTGAGGACCTTCCTGCAATCAATCTGCATTTGGGAAGTGAGGCTGCCTGCCAAGGCTACACCATCAACTGACCCATCATCAGGGTTCTGAGAGAGGAGATCATGGAGAGGGTCACTGTCTTCTTCCTGTCCCTCATCAGTTGCCATAAGCAAGCCCATGTCAGCCCTGTCTACAAAAGGTTTGAGCCTAATCATATGGAGCACCCTATGGGGGCTCCTGGGAGTGCCAAGGTCCACCACATAGGTGACCTCACCTTTCTGCTCAATTGTGCTATGGGGTCAATTCCATTTTTCTTGGAGGGCTGCTGGGGCCACAGACTCCAACACCCATACTTTCTGTCCTGGCTGCTAAACAGTCAGAACAGCCTTTTGGTCATGCAAAGCTTTCTGTAATTCTTGACTGGCCTCAAGGTTTTTGCTGGCCTTATGAACCAGAGGTCTTTGCACGAATCTATAGCATATTGCGAGAATGGCCTGAAGCTGCTATTGTGTGGGGGGGGGGGGGATCTTAACACATACCTGGATCCTAGAATGGATAAATCGAGTCCACAGGGCCTACGCACACCTAGAGTGGCTCAAAGCATCAGAAATGCCATGCTGGAGTTTGGACTGGTTGACTCTTGGAGGCTTCGTAATTGCACGGCGAGGGAAGGCACACACGCTATACCAGCGCATCATAGTTGGTCTCGCTTGGACTACTGGCTCTTAAGCGAGGGGGCAAATGAATGGGTCACTGACATTGCTGCTCTCCCACGTATGCTGTCAGATCACAATCCAGTGCGGCTTACTCTCATGATACCAGCCAACTTTTATCGCCCGTTCACATGGCGCTTCCGTTCAGAGGCTCTTCTAGACTCCATATTTACTGACACCATTAGAAAAGCAGCAGAACAATATTTTGAGTTTAATGTCGGCACAGTAGAGAGCGCTGCCACTCTATGGGAAGCCTTTAAAGTGACCATCAGGGGGGTCTGTATCAGTACCACAGCGGGTATCTTGAATGAGCTTAGAAGGCAGCTTGCGAAGATAGAAGCGGCATTAGTGGATCTTGAAAGCGACTACACAGCCAAGCCAGTGCAGCAACACTCTCTCATATCCACAAGCTAGTTTTAGAATATGATGCTTTGGCAGAATCTGAAATTCGCTATCTCTCACGCAGGCACATGGCCCGAGCCTATGGGGAGGGTGGGCGACCAGGCCGTAATCTAGCTGCTAAACTTAAATTCCGTACCGACCATCACCACATAACTGAAATAACGGATGCTCAGGAACCTTACACCCCTATGGAGATAGTGGATACATTCCTTGACTTCTATGCATGGAACTGCACCTGCCCCGGCTTTAGAGGAGTACCTGTCAGACATGTCTTGCGCAACGGTTGGCGGATGGCCACCATGAATACTTAAGTCAACCGATCGAAGAATCGGACATAAATACAGCAATATGGGCTTTACCCAACAAAAAATTAAGCTGTTAGGCCAGACGGCCTAACAGCTTAATTCTATAAAGAATATGTCGACTTAGTCACACCCCACTCGATAGAAATGTATGCGGAGGCACATGAATCTGGCATACTGCCGCCGTCCCTTCGCCAAGCACTGATTATTACTTTACTAAAAAAGGACAAGTCACCCAATCTTTGTGAATCATACCGGCCCTTATCCCTGATCAATTTAGATGCCAAAATACTTGCTAGAATCTTGGCAATCAGGCTCGACCCACTGATCCACTATTTGGTCCTCCCGGACCAACTTGGTTTTATCCCAGAACGGTCCACGTCACATAACTTAAGAACAATATTTGCAATTTTCTATGTCCTTGATCCAGACCTCCACGCAGCTGCAGTAATGCTAGAAGCAACAAAGGCGTTTGACTCTATAGAGTGGAGTTACCTTTTCCAAATCCTGCAACGTATGGGGTTTCCTCTGATATTTATTGGCTGGGTGAGACTAAAAAAAAAAAAAAGGTTTTTGCTGGGCTTCTTAATTTATTCAGCCATCCTGGAGTGGAGACCAAGTACATAATCCACAATGTCTTGTTTGGGAGGTTTGAGAGGTAACTCCCATCCCTCCTTCACCAAACACAGGGGACCTCTAACTGGATGCCCAAACAGAAGTTCAAAAGGGCTGTAGCCAACTCCCTTCTGTGGACCTCTCTGTAGGCAAAAAGAAGGTAGGGCAACAGAACATCCCATTTTCGCCTAAGCTTTTCTGGGAGACCCAAAATCATGCTCTTGAGGATTTTGTTGAACCTTTCAACTAACCCATTACATTGTGGGTGATAGGGTGTGGTGAACTTATAGTTCACTCCACACTCCTTCCACATTGCAATTATATAACTTGACATGAAGTTTGTACCTCTATCATTTAAGACCTCCTTAGTGAAACCCACCCTGGAAAAGATTCCCAAGAGGGCCCTGGTCACCATATGGGCTGTGGTGGTTCTAAGGGGTATTGCTTCTGGATACCTAGTGGCAGGGTCCATCACCACTAGTATGTAACTGTGTCCAGACTCCAGAGGCTGTAGGATGGTTCATGGGACCAATGATATCAATCTCAATCTGCTCAAAGGGAACCCCCACCACTGGTATTGGTACGAGGGGGCCTTTGTGGTACCACCTGACTTACCACTGGCTTGGCAGGTGGTACAGGAGTGACCTCCAGGGTGTCCTCAGACATGTGAAGCCAGTGAAAGTGAGGGACAAGCCTGTCCCATGTCTTACTTTGGCCTAGGTGTCCTGCTAAGGGAATGACATGTGCCAAGGTGAGTAGGAAGCCCCTAAACTTCAGAGGTACGACCAACCTCCTGGTGGCACCAGGCTTGGGGTCTGTATCCTCTGGGAGTCCCTCATCCCAATAGAGCATGTGGGATCCACTGACTCTCCCAGCAGCCTCAGCAGCAGCTTACTGTCTGAGGGTTTCAAGAGAGGGACAGGTTTGCTCCTCTAAACTCAAGTCTGCCCTGGAAGGGCACCCTGTCCCCAAGAACTCAACCTGGCCAGGTTCAAGTTCACCTGAGACAGTTCATTCACGGGGACTAAGACCATCTACCTCAAGAGGCTGATCCTCATTCTGAGTCTGGGGGGAAGACACAGCCTTACCCCTCCTGCTCCTTCACTTGGAAGGCCCTTGATCTATTGTTCCAGGATCCAGGGCCTGTTCAGTGTTTGCCAGTTTGGCCTGTGACCTGGTCACAGCAAGCACATCTGCAGAGATGTCCAGCATTGCTGCATGAGTCCTAAGTTCCACTTCAGCCCAAGCTGAAATCTCCAAATCATTGCCCAACAAATATTCTACTGGTAAGTCTGAGCTAACTACACCTTTCCTAGGGCCAGTTACCCATCCCCAGCTGAAATTAACAACTGCCAAGGAATGGTCTGTCCTGACAATTGTTGCATTGGTCACTTGGTAACTTTCTCCAAATATGATTTGGCCAGCGGCCACAAGATCCTCTGTTACCATAGTGAAACTTGCACCTGTGTCCCTGTATGCCATGGCCCCCTTACCATTTATTAAAGGCTGTTGTCGGTATTTGGCCAGATTACTGGGACTGACATATAGCGTGGCAATATCCATGCCACCATTACAGACAAGCACAGCCTGAGTTGGAGTTCTGACTAGGCCAGAACCCATCTCAGAGCCCAAGGTTAACCCTACTAATCCCTTGTTCCCTGTACCACCACTTGTACGTGTGCTAGGGGGCGCAGTTGTCTTAGGGGATGTGGTGGTAGGAGGATTTTCCTTGGCTTTTGGACAATCAGAATTTTTTGTCCAATGGGTCTTTACCTTAAAAAAGTAACACCAAGGTTTATTTTTGCCTTTACCTTTGTTGGATTGTGACTCCCTCCCATATGCAGGTTTTTGGGTCCCTGATGAAGACTGTTTTGATTTTTACCCTTGTCCCCACCCTTATCTAGAGTTTTAGAATCTTGCTTCTTCTGGTCACCACCAGAGGTCTAGGTTTTCCGCTTCACCCTGGTTCTGACCCACTTATCTGCCTTCTTTCCCAATTCTTGGGGAGAAGTCAGATCAGAGTCCACCAGATACTGATGCAATAACTGATTTGAGCAATTATTAAGGATCTGCTCCCTCATAATCAAATTATATAATCCATCAAAATAATGTACTTTGCTGCCAAGCAACCAGCTTTCCAGAGCCTTAATAGCACTATCCACAAAGTCTACCCAGTCTTGATTCTGTGTCTTCTGGGTGTCTCTGAACTTACTCCTGTACTGTTCAGTGGTTAGGCCAAACCCATTATTGAGAGCACTCTTCAAAACGGAGTAATTGTCAGTATCCTCTTCTCTAACAGTGAGGAGCTTATCTCTACGTTTGTCAGCAAAGAAGAGCCACAAGATAACTGCCCACTGCTCTTGAGGGACCCTTTGTACTTTAGAGGCCCTCTCTAAAGCAGTTATCCATTTGTGGATGTCATCCCCAATACGGTAGGTAGGGGCACTCTTGCTCAGGTTCCTAGGGACACCGTTTCTGCCACCATGAGACTCTAGTCCCAACTTTTTTCTAAATCTCTGGACTTCTGGGGACTCCTTGTCAAGGGCCAACTGCTCTTGTCTGAGCCTAACCCTAGTTTTCTCAAGCTCAAATAGTTGATGCTCAAAATCAAAAGAGTGGTCCCTCTTGCTAGATACAGAGATCCTTACAGACTGTCCTGAGTGATTAGATTCTGCAGAGGGAGATCTAGATCTCCTTGGTAAACTCTTCACTCTTCCAGGAGAGGTAAAGAGGGGGCCCCCATGGCCTTCTCCATTACCCTCTTTAAGATCTGAGTTATTCAGGTGGGAACCATCAGGTTCCCCCTGGTCAGGGTTAGAGTCTAGGTCATGAAATGTGTCACCTCCTGACCTGTCTTCATTCCCTGCCCCTCCCACTCTCTCCTGTTCATCAGACCCAGGGGTTTTCCTTAAGTCATCTAGAAGTAAAACCTCTACCAGGCTTTGAGTGTTGGCACTTCTCCCTGTCTTCAACTTTCTAGAGGCACACAGGGCTTTCAGTTCTTAGAATGAAAGCTTACTCTATCTAGAAGGCAGAGAGCCACTGGCATCTCCTTTAGCAGACATACTAAGTGTGGATTGGTGTTGCACCTACCTAACCTAGTGGGAACTAAACTCTCTAAGGTTGTATTATATGTACCTAGTACTAGTGGTTTTTCAGTTAATCAATACAAAGATTTCTCTGGTAAAACAATGCCGGCTTGAATTCCAACTGCTGCACACCAATGTGAAAAGTTGGCCTGGAATATGCTGTCCACTAATTAAAGTGGGCACTTTGCACTAGTCCAAACAACCCTTACGGTGATTTAAGAGGTCAAAGAGAACCTTACAAAGCTATCCAAGTGGCAGCTGTGGAGCGCAGCATTTAGGCTGAGTCTTGAAGGAATGTTAAGCAGCTTGTTTTACCAGAATGCAATCTTATAGTATTGGTTAAATGAAAGGAGAACCTCACAGTAGTTATAAAACATATGTATTTATTAGTATAACAGTATCTAGTATGACACTGTATGTCTTACACAGAGATAATCACAAAACACACAATACTTAAGCAAAGAAATGACAGTAAATAGCACTAATACACAGTGGGCCCCAGGCGGGGACCAAACCATACACTAAATAAGTGGTATGAGAACCATGATTTGAGTCAAGACAGTGTCGAGAGGATGTAGAATTGTTGGAACTTTAAGGAACCACCCATGGTGAGATGATAGGGACTCCACGGAATGCCTGTGCAGTGTGGGAACACGACCGCATACTTCGTACAAGTCGATGGGAAAGTCGCGGTTGAAGTTTTAGAGTTTAAGGACCCTTCCCAGTTGACTTCGAAGAAACCCCGTGGGAGGTAGAAGGTTGGAGAGCCACCACACCTGTGGATACTGAGGTACCCAAGATACATATCCCAGGAGAGCCATGTGCATAGGTCTGAAGTGGCGTCAGAGACCGCCGTCGAACCCAATGGAGGAATTCGAAGAAGAGCCGGAAGGGAGAAAAGTGTTCGCTGGTATCCAAAGGTGGATTCTTGTCAAGCAGTACCTGAAAGCAGAGGGGACAGATTCTGAGTCTCTTGGGAGTAACCAGGGGCTCTGTAGACGAATACCCACCGATGTCGGATGCTTCAGGTTGGTTGATGGAGTCCTCGACTCTGCAACTGCGGGGACCAGGAGATGTCAAGGACAACCAGGAGTCAGATTCGAGCTGTCCCACAAAGGATGTCGAGTGCTTAGGGGTCGGTGTCCGGCTGGAGCACCAACAAGCCTTGGCAACGGCAACCCACGCAGAAGGTCAAGGCAGTGTACGATCTGGACCAGCAAAGCCCAGGAGACTCACCACACACAGGGGAGTCAGGGCAAGCCTGGAGCAACTAGGGGAGCCCAAGAAAAGCAAACTTGACCCTCAATTGGATGCAGAGGCTTGGGGCACAGAAGTCGCAAGAGGACCTCAAGCGATTTCACCAAACAACAGCCCATGGATAACTCAGTGCGACGAGGTCAAACTTCTTAGTAGGAAATGGTGCCAGAGGTTGGGGCTACTCAGAGCCCAATGCACTTGCTCTGGAGTTCCCAGCAAGCACATGTACTTGCTAATACATGCTGTAAACAGGGGTTCGGGTTTTGTAGCCCCCACGAGGGCCACTGGCCTCAAACTTGGTAAGAGGGCAGCTCGGGCCTCGCGGGATGTAGAAACCCACCTCCTATGTTGCTGGTCCCTTCAGAGTCCGTAGGAGCTTGGTATCAGCAGACTGGTCAGCAGTGTTGAGGTGCCTGCGAATGCAGGGGAGTGACTCCTTCACTCCAAGGGAGATTATCTTCGGTTGTCCTTGATGCTCCTCAGGTCCTACACAGAGCTTGTATGGTGCACCAAATGTGCCCCTCATGCAGACTTTCAGTCGCTGGCAAGTGCACCCACCCAGCCCTAATACATTAAATCCTTTCTGGGAGGGGTTCACACCTCCCTGTGACAGGATGCCTATTGTTCTGCCTTCCCCTGCTCGAGCTTGGCTCAGCAGCAGGAAGGCAGAACTGTGTCTCTTGTCAGCAGCAACCATTTTGTGCTGTCTGGGACAAGAAGGCTGGTACCAGAAACAACAAGGACCCCATGAAGCTCACTTCTGAGGGGTGGAATCATACCTCCCTTACCGGTTACTGGGGTGGGGGTATGATTCCGACATGTCTGACCCCAAACACAATAGGGTTTGTTTCAGACATTATAGAGTTGGTCATCACGCTTTTGCGTAATGCCTCTCCATATGTCGTATATGGCTGCTTCACTGACAACCCAGGAGAATGGACTTTGTAGGTTGTCCTGCTCATGGAGTGGCACCCTCTCACGTAGAACCAAGCACCATGCCTTCAGGATTGTGAAGGCCTGCTATAGGGGTGACTTATAGTTTTTAAGTGCAGTGACCCTTAGATATTGTAAACCTATATCTTAAGTAAGTGGTGCATGCACCAACTTAAACAGGCTGCAATGGCAAGCCTGTATTTCCATTTTGCATGACCTCTCATGGGTGACAGAATACATGCTTCAGCCCATGGGAGGCCTCTGGGGTACCTATTCCCTGGGTTCATGTGTACTTTATACTGGGGACTGACAAGGTATCCAATCTGGAGTGTACCTAAGTACATGGCATAACAGTTTAAGGAGATAGCAGCTAGACTGGTGTCCTGATTAGCAGGATCTAAGTCAGACTAGTCAAAAACAGTATTACATTTAGCAAAAAGTGGGGTAACCTTAAGAAGCAGATCCTACTTTCGTACACAACGGATCATACCACACCTGGTGGGCCTGGGTTACCTACCTAAGAAGCACACACATTACTCATTCCAGTAACAAAGGTTCCTCAAGTAACCTCCCCATGTATTTGGGAGACACTTGACCTCTTTAATCACAACTCATACCCATAATGGGAAATTCTCCATTATCACTCCCTTATGGCCACTAATGTTTTTTACCACCACGCATAATCTAACATTCTTCTTCTTGAATCACGACACTGATCCCCTTCCCCATCCTTTGTTCTAGCACTAGTCCACACCTATAATGATGTGTATGATACTCATAAGTTACTGTCACCCCGCCTGAGACTAACCATATCCTCTAATTCCCTGTGTCACCTATCTCTCCCTCACACCGACGCTACAGCCTCAAACCACTATCCCATGTTGCGCTTTTTACCAAACAACAACAAGCTGCACCTTCTGATGATTCTCATAAATACTACGGTGATGTACATGTTGTGACATGAAAATGATTCCTGCTAAATAATTTTTCTTCTCCCTCCTTGTTTTCTTCTCTGTTTAGTTCTTTGTAATTCTAAAAGTACCAATACATTCTTTTGAACAAAAAAAACCTTTACATTTTGAACGAAATTAATAGAAGACAACCTACAAAAACATTAACATTTCACAATTTAAAGGTGCTTGGTTTATCGGTCTAGGAATGATGAAAGATAACTTTAAGTCAACTCAGAAGTCAACAGTGAGTGTTTAACTCACAGAGACATCTTCTCAGCAATAACAACAGATGGAATAATGCCAATATAAAGTGAATTCTATTTGATGTTAATTATCAGAGTTTTGATCCTTGGCCTCTCCAGAACACTTTATTAGTTGTACTTTATTCTGGGGTCAGGTACCTAATTTGTGCCTGAGTGGTGCAATGTGTGTTTCCAGCTTTAAGTGCTCCATATTGTGATGTATTATAAAATATGCTTAACTTGCACTGTTTAATTTGTTTAATTTTTCCAAATCGCTTACAAATATAAGAATAATAGCCAATATAGTTATCCTTCACCATTACAGTGTATTGACAGCCCTTCTTCTATATGCATGATCCACGCAACAAACACAAGTAAGAATATTGCTCTCTCTCTCTCTCATTCTCTCTCTCTCCCCCTCTTCAGTAGCTGGCAGAGAGGTAAGGGACTCTGGGAGGTAGTGGCAAGGCAAAGAAGGCCTGCTTCCCTGCTGACATACTCAGGGCAACTGGGATTATGCGATTGTGTGGCGATTGTTGCAAAATTTTAGATTTGCCGCATCTGCCACATAATCTATCATCTGCTGCATAACCTGCAGATTTTAATAAATTTGTTTCTAGCTCAAATGGCTCAAAGGTTACTGAAAATGTTGCAACAAGTGTTGCCACGTGCTGGAAGGCCCTTAGCAAAACTGGACTGTTGCTTATTACTATCTTTGGGTGTTAAACTGGTACTAATGAGGTGCAACCAATGCCCAAACAGCATTACCAAGTTTTACAATGACTAAATAATGGAGTAATACTATTATAAAATGTGCCAGCCACATATTTGACTTTTTTGGGGCATAATTTACTAAAACCTGTTGCATAATTTAGCCCTCTCCTGCTACATAATTCTAGTGGCGGCTGGAAAGTATGCCGATTAGAGGATCAGGCAATTGGGTGGGCCATAAAATAAATACAAAACATAAATACACATGAAATAAATAGGAAAACGCTTATCTGCTTGCGCAGACACGTCCTCCTCACTCTGGTCCTCTTCTTTTCCAATGTCACACCAGGGCCCCAGCTAACCAATCCTAGTGCTGCTCTCAGCATGAGAGATGCTGCTGCTCTCAGCATGAGAGATGCGCCTGTATTGGAAAGAGTGGTGTCTCTCGACACTCGGAGGAGAGTAGAGGACTATGCAGATTCTCAACCCAGTTGTCTACGACAGCTGGGTTGAGAGGTCTGGGTTGAGAGGTTTATAGTGCGGATGTCAGGCTGGCCATCACAAGACGGCCGGCCAAAGGGACATACGCACTATAAACTAGTGCACTGGCAGCCCACTACTGATGTCACTCAGTAGGCCACACTCCTTCCTGAGTCAGCATGGGTTGACGAAAAATAAAATCGTAATGAATTAACTTCATTGCCATTTTATTTTTCGTCTCTGTGGCTTTTCTGGAAGCAATTAAGTGGGGGCTCTGCTCCTCCACTCCAGTGGAGGAGACGGTACTGGGCCCTTCTTGTACTGTTGTGAGCACCGCTCTTGGAAGGGGACTGACTACCTGTTCCAAAAACTGCTTTTGCTGCTGGAGTGAGGGGGTGGAGGAGGCAGGCCCTTCCATCCTTCTGCCTGGCTGAATCACTAAAAAAGCGCCAGTTCCCTCCCACGCACAGGAAATGAACACCATCCTTGGAAGGGGGCTACGTGTTCCAGCAACTGCTGTTGCTGCTGGAGTGAGGAGGTGGAGGAGGTGGGCCACTCCTCCACATTGCCTGGCTGAAGTGGTGCAAAAGCACCAATTGCCTCCTGGAGCACAGGACGTGCCCAGGCACTGGCCGGGTGAACACCAGACCAAGAGTGGACTCATCTGTGCCACTCAGAGGCCGAGGGAAACTGGCTGGGCCACCTTCCTTTCATCCATCATTCAATAATGTCAATAATGGGCAAGTGTAACATTAGTGAGAAGTTGTAAAAGGAAGGTAAAGGTACAAAAAGTGATTGCTTTTTAGAATGTCGTGTTGAGGTCATTTTATAGTAGATTAAGCTTGTGGGAAGATGTCGCTCTCTTGCGATTGAGATATCTATCTTGACCCCACAGAGCGTGTGTGACCTCCCTGACTCTATCATTGAGAGTTTCACATTTTTACAATTCAATAGAGTTGTCACAGCCACTACTACTTCCTTACATGAGCCGGTATCGGTGGTAAAATGGAGGCCAAGAAAGGCTAACCGAGGGGCATATTTACAAGGCAGCAATAAGCAACTTAACATGGGTTAACGCTGCCTTGTAAATAAGGCACCCTTTCACGCTATGCTTAGCGTGAAAGGGGAGGGCAATGGGTGTTGCTGTGGGAGTTCCAGCGCAACACCCATTGATTCTGACGATGCCACCTATTTACAAGGGAGACATAAATAGGAGGCAGCACCTGGTCTTACTCTGGCGCAATGAGAAGAAATGTTTAATTTCTCCTCGTTTTGTTGTTTTCATATGTGCTGCGTTGTGCAGCACACATGAAAACAGCAAAAGACTAATGATTGTTTATGGACAGGAAGGTTCCCCTTTCTGCTCATAAACAATATTTTTTTTCTAAATGCCGTTTTGCAACTTCTATGTAAGAAGCACACATGGAAGTTTAAAGATTGTTTATGTGCAGGAAGGGGGACCTTCCTACACATAAACAATCTTCCCCTGCATGCAGACACTCTTGCACTATGCAGAATGCAGCACGCATAGAAAGAGGAAAAAACGAAGAGAAATTAAAACATTTGTCCTCGTTGCGCCTCCCTACCCCTCCCCTGGGGAGGCATAGCATTCTGACGCATTCCTAGGTTTACGAAAGGTTGTTATATCTGGGAATGCGACAGAAGCCATTGGTGTTGCATGGGAACACCCACAGCAACACCTATGGTACGACCCTTTAATGCAAACTGCTGCGTGGAAAAAGGGCCGTATTTACAAGGACATGAAAAGCCTTGCAGGGTGGCTTTACATGTCCTTGTAAATAATAGGCAGCAAAATGTGTAACGCACCGGCGGAATAAGGAGCTTGAAAATATTCCCTTATGAGCCTTATTTATGAGGTTTTGGCAAAGGGGAACGCTGCAAGGAATCTAGCTGTGCTGCCCTGCTTCAAAAGAAAAGGACAGGAATGCGCCGTATCTATGAGATACGCCACATTCCTGTCCTTTCCCATGCGCTGGCTCACAATGGGCTGTCTTGCGCAAATGCAGGCACCCTCGCGCCATAGTGCAAGGGTGTTTTCGTTTTAGGGGTGATTGTATTTGTGGAAAAAGGGTGTTTTCCTATTTCTATGTGGGCTAATGCAGCACACATAGAAAGTGGAAAACGAGAAGAAATAAGGATATTTCTCCTCGTTGCGCCTCTGTATCGCCACCCCTGGGATGGCCATAGAATCTGATGCATTCCAAGGTTTACAGTTCCTCGTAAATCTGAAAATGCTTCAGATTCCATAGGTGTTGCGTGGGAACATCCACAGCAACACCCATGGAACACCCCTTTCACACAGTGTTCTGCGTGAAAGGGGCACATATTTACAAGGCCATGAAAAGCCACGTAAAGTGGCATTCCTGTCCTTTTCCTCTGCGCTGACGCACAATGGGCCAGCGCAGGCACCCTTGGACCAAGGTGCAAGGGTGCCTGCCTTGCAGGGATGATTGTTTTTATGTAGGAAGAAAAACCGTTCTGCACAAAAACAACCACAAGAGGATTTGTCCTCTTTATGTGTGCTGTAAAATGCAGCATACATAGAAAAAGTGTGTGAAAGGGGCAAATATTTACAATGCCATGAAAAGCCACGCTAAGAGGCTTTGCATGGCCTTGTAAATATACTGCAGCACAATATGACACCGGAGCGTCAAAAAAGTGATGCTTTTGAGATGCAAAAGTGCCACTAGGGCCCTCCCAAAGGAGCCCCTAAGGGCCTTATATACAATTTTTTGCAGTAGGGCAGCTCCACAGGCCTTTCTTCTGCATTGCCTTACAGCAAAAGAAAAGGGCAGGAGTGCACCTAATCTATTGGATACAGCGCATTCCTTTCCTTCTCCCCAGCGCTGACGCACAATGGGCCAACACAGGCACCACTGGGCCAAGGTGTAAGTGTGCCTTCCTTGCAGGGATGATTGTTTTTATGAAGGAAGGGAAACCTTCCTACACGAAAACAACTACATAGGCTTTTTCCTCTTCCTATGTGTGCTGCAAAATGCAGCATGCATAGAAAAAGTGTGTGAAAGGGGCACATATTTACAAGGCCATGAAAAGCCATGTTAAGTGGCTTTGCATGGCCATGTAAATAAACTGCGGCACATTACGCCACCGGAGCATCAAAAAAGTGATGCTTTGGCGATGCAGAAGTGCCACTAGGGCCCTCCCAAAGGAGCCCCTACGGGCTTTATATACAGTTTTTTGCAGTAGGGCAGCTCCGCTGGCCTTTCTTTTGCGTTGCCCTACAGCAAAAGGAAAGGGGAGGAATGCACCTTATATATTGGATACAGCGCATTCCTGTCCTTTTCCTTTGCGCTTACGCACAATGGGCCAACGCAAGCACCATTGCACCAAGGTGATTGTTTTTATGTTGGAAGGGATACCTGCACAAAAACAACCCCAAGAGGCTTGTTCCTCTTTCAATGTGTGCTGCAAAATGCAGGATACATAGAAAAAGGAGAAATAAAGCTATTGCTCCTTGTTGTGCCTTCTGGGGAGGCGTATGTTTTTTGCGCTGCCTCAGAGTTACAATTCCTCGTAAATCTGGGAAGTTTCAAAAAAACATGGTTGTTGCTGGGTACGCCCACAACAACACCCATTGCACGCCCATTTAACAGAGAATGATATTTACAAGGCTGCACTAAGCCACTCAAAAGTGGCTTAGTGGTGTCTTTTGAATATGGAGCAGACCTCTGCACCACCGGAGTGTCTTAGAAAGTGACACTCCGGTGGTGCAGCCTCATTGCAAATGAGGCCCTAAGGCAGTAGCGGCTGCTACTAACTGTGGGTGGTGGGGCTGGCGGGTGTTCAGGGGGGTAGCGAAGGGGGGAATAAATCAAATACAAATTAACAGACTTACCTAGGTGCCGCCGGGTGCTGTTGCCTCTGCTCCATCTCCATCTCCTCTGAGCTGCAACAGGAACCTCCCAGCCTCCCAGAATCCCCTTTCCAATCACAACGCTGCCTTAAGCAACATTGTGATTGGTTTGACAACACAAGAAGATGATGGACAGAGCGCTAAAACTTTTCAGACACTCACCCTCAGACAGGGGCTTGGAGCCTTGCATGCTCCCCTCCAGGCTGTGTAATGCAGCCCGATGGGGAAGATGCAAAGTGCGCATGATGGTTTGACCGGCCGTCTTGGGCCAGTCAAACCATTATGCGCACTTTAGAGGGTGCTTTACACTCCTCCCTTGCCCCCTGCACTGGCCAGCCCAGCCCACCCCCACCCCCACCCTAGCAGGAAGGACAATGAAAACTATAATAACTTTAGTTATCATCATTTTAGTTTCCTTTTTTACGCTACTCGCAGAGCAGTGGGGTGACACTCCTTCGCCTTAGCAGAGGAGCCGACCCTGCCTAAGAGGTTTATTTATCAGCCCCATGTGTCGCCGATATTTCACTTTTAATATGGGAGATGATGGACGGACGGAATGCTGAAACTTTTCAGACACTCACCCCCAGTCACAGATCTGCGTTGAATCCATCATCGCTATCTAACTTACTTCGCCACAACCGTTCAGACCCAGCTATATGCAAATCAGTTTTGACTCTGTGCCTCATGGGAAAAGTCCAGCCCTAACTGCCAAGCCTGGTCTTCCCTGGACCAGAAACAAGCATCCTGGGACTGGTTTCGGGGTAACACCCTTAATCAGCCAGGCTAGCTTGAATCCAGTGGCAAAGTGAGCAAGGTACCCACATCTGGACATACCCTGCCAACTTAGGGCGAACAAGGCAAACAAAAGGCAATGATGAACAGAGCGCTGAAACTTTTCAGAAACGTAGCCCAAGTCACTGATCTGGGTTGAATTCATCATCTTACCGTAGCTCCCTTTGCCACCCCAGTTCACACCCAGCTATATGCAAATCAGTCTTGACCCTGTGCCTCATGGGAACAGTCCAGCCGACTGCCAAACCAGGTCTTCCCTGGACTCGAAACAAGCATCCTGGGACCGGTTTCGGGGTAACACGCCTTATCAGCCAGGCTAGATTGAATTCAGTAGCAAAGTGAGCAAGGGACCCACGTCTGGGCACACCCTGCCAAATTAGGACAAACAAGGCAAACACAAGGAGATGATGGATGGAATGCTGAAACATTTCAGAAACTCAGCCTCAGACAGAGGCTTGGAGTGTTTGCATGTTCCCCTCCAGGCTGTGTAATGCAGCCCGATGGGGAAGATGCAAAGTGCGCATGATGGTTTGACCGTTATGTGCACTTTAAAGGGTGCTTTACACTCCTCCCCTTGCCAAAAAACAAAGAGGAAGGTGCACTAGATATAGATAGTCCAAGTCAAACAGAAGTCCTTAAAGTTTCCTTTTTATTTTCTTCTAATGTGAAGAGATAAAAAACCAGCCAACGCGTTTCGTTCCACACTGGAACTTCTTCAAGGCTGTAGACAAGAGACATAACAACAAATAAATAACGTATACAACATATAAAGCAACATACGTTACACCAAGTATAATACATGTAACAAATGTACGTACAGGGATCATGTAACGCACAAAAAAATCATAAACAATAAACACGTAAAGACATTTGCAAAGGAAATTTGTTTTACATTTATAAAACATTAAAAAACAAATGTGTATCTTTGTTTGTCTAGAAATATAGCGAGCGTCAATACTATGCTAGTAGAGCAAATATTCACTGATTATTAATTAAAAGAAAGACCCAAAAGAGCAACAAAAAAGGAGGAAAAAAACTGAAAATAGTAATGAATTTACAATAATCCTTTTTTAAAGTGTTTCACACAACAAGTACACCCAAAAGATGGAAATAACAATAAAGGGGGGAGGGAAGAGAATGAAACAAAGAAAGAGAAAAAGAATGTGAGTGTAAAGAAAAGGTAAAACAAAGAAGAAAGCAGATGTAGAAAAAAGAGAGAATTACTCAGAGAAACTAGTCATGAGAATATTAATGAGGAAAGAAGGCACTCACCACAAAAATGCGTATTTTGTTTAGTTCAAAAGCAAAGAACACTTTGGTATCATCCCGTATTCATGGGAGGTTCCCGAAATCATAAGTCTAATATAAAGAAGTAATGAGCAATTGTTTGTAAACGCAAACTAAGCATAAGACAGCAAAGGACAAACACTTAATAGTCCTGGATACAAGAGGTATCTAAAAGGGCTGACAGCTCAGTAGTAATGAATCATATAGTAGGTATAATTACCCATTTCAAGAACAAACTCCAAACATCAAGGGCTGATTTGTACATTATAAAATCTCAATAAAAAAGTTGGAAGCCATATACAGTTTCTAAAGTTAATCCGTAAATAATGTAATAAGAGAATCAGGTAGGTCTAATGGTAAGTATTATAAAAACAAATTGGGCTTCAAAAAATATATATCGCACATTCGTAGAATAACAATTTAAGATACACTTACCCACTGTAGGAGTATTAAATTAGGACGGCTACGCATATGACACAAAATTTCAGAGTGGCCGAGTTCGTCTGCTTACATATATTCATTTATACGCTCCATAATACGAGCAGAGGTAGAAGGGTTCCCCAGTTCCCCCCTGCACTGTCTAACCCAGCTCACCCACACCCTAGCAGGAAGAAAAACTATAATAACTTTAGTTATTATCGTTTTCATTTCCTTTTTACACTACTCGCAGAGCAGTGGGGCGACACTCCTTCGCCTTAGTGGAGGAGCTGCCCCTGCCCTAAGGAGCTTATTTACCAGCTTCATATGACGCCGGTGTTTCACTTTTAATATGGGAAAAAGTGATGTACCCCGGCACAAGGGGCTTGTACATAAGCCCCAAACTCTCCATGGAGACCCTTGGCCCAGATCTCTACGTTTAAATGACTCTTTTTGTTTCCGGATTTGCCACATAAGGATTGATAACATGAGCATAAACGGTGCTTTGTAGTTACGCCTGAAATGAAAGGAATGGGTCAAACTTAGGCATTGTTAACAACCATGGCCCTCATTTACAAAAACATTACGCAGCGCTGTGCCGCAAGCCATTTTGTTGCACCGAGCTGCTTCATTTTAAAAGCACAGGGATGCATCATATTAACAACAATACGAGGCATCCATGTGCTTTCTCCTGCGCTGGCACACAATTGGCTGCCATGCGCCAACACAGGCATCCTTGCGTCATGTTGCAAGGGTGACTGCATTGCCGAAATTATTGTTTTTGTGCAGGAAGGGGCACCTTCCCGCACAAAAACAATCATCAATAGCATTTTCCTCTTTCTATGCGTACTGCAGAATGCTGCACACATAGAAAGAGGAAAAACAAGGAAAAATACAAGTATTTTTTCTCGTTGCACCACTCCTACATCTCCCCTGGGGAGACAAAGGATTCTGACGCTTTCCCAGTTTTACAAAATTTTGTAAATATGGGAATGTGTCAGGTTCTATGAATGTTGCATGGGAACACCCACAGTAAGACCCATGGAACTCCCCTTTCACACAGAGTAATGTGTGAAAGGGGCATATATTTACAAGGCTATGAAAAGCCACGCACTGTGACTTTACTTGGCCTTGGTAATATGGACAGGCAAACCGGTCTGTCAAAAAAAGTGATGCAGCGCAATGGTTTTGTAAATGAGGTCCATATGTCTCCTATGTCCTCCAAAATAAAAGTAGTAAATTAGAACATTAGATGTGTTACATCTAAATTTGGCATAGAGATCTGCTTAGATTGTATTCATTGACTTGATATTATGTTGTAGGAAATCTAGCCTATCAATGATTAGCCATACTAAAAGGGCTACTGAAATGGGTGGCACAATCAGTGCTGCAGGCCCACTAGCTAGTAGCATTACATTTACAGGCCCTTGATACATATAGTGCACTTTACTAGGGACTTATAAGTAAATTAAATATGCCAGTTGTGGATAAGCCAATGTTACCATGTTTTGAGTACTAAGCATATGCACTTTAGCACTGGTTAGCAGTAGTAAAGTGCCCTGAATCCTAAAGCCAGGAAAAGAAATGAATTAAGCAAAACAGGAGGTCAGAAGGCAAAATGTCAGGGGAAATCATGCCAAGGATACCCAGATATAACAACCAGCATGGTTTTATGACGGGCCCGGTGAATTAGAACAATGCCTGAAATTACAACTGCTAATAAATAAATACACTGTAGCTCTCGTGTCGCAACGCCACAAGGAGGACACAGTACACGGTATGGTGTATACAAACTTTATTCTTCTTCTCTCCGTGTGCCCACGTCTGCCCTGCTCCTCTGCTTCCTGCCTTCTCTCCCCTCGCCACACCCTGACCGGATGTGGTGTCCGGTGACCTCCCTGCCCTTCGTCCAGTTCAGGGTCCTAGTGTCCATTCCCAGGACACTACATCTCCCCCCTTTGTCACAAAGACATGACGAGAAATAGCAGTCGGAAATCAGAGATACGCAAGTTTGGTGAATGATAGTTCTAGTTAGATAAAGTTTGATAACATAGATGGTACATAGATCGATACATAGATAGATACATCGAATAGGTGTATCACATTTCTTCTATTGGTCTTTTCGGTCTATTTGTTGTTCTTCTTGGCCGTTGCCCCATGTCCTGGCCCCCTGCTGTCACCCGGTCACCTTCTGTTTCTGTGTCGTGTCGTTCCCGCTCTGCCGTTCCTTCTGTGCTTGGTATTTGCTCTTCTTTCACCTCCTCTTTCAGTCCTTTGAAGTGTGAGCTGTTTCGCGTGATCCTTTGGCGTCCTGACTCTGCCGTGATCATTGTTCCCTTCACCTTGGTGATTGTCAGCGGATCATGTGAAAACGTGCTGTCAGACTTCCGGTGCTGTCGCACTATCACGGCGTCTCCCTCTTGTAGGTGTGACGTGGTGGCAATTCGTCTGCTGTCCGCATACTCTTTCATTCTTTCTTTGGCCTCCTTGTCTCTGTCTGCTATGCTCTCATGCCCTGATGTTGTTGTTGTCTCTACTTGCGGGAGTCTTGTCCTGCTTGTCCTCCCCAATACTAGCTCCGCTGGGCATTTTCCTGTGGCGCCGTGTGGTGTGTTCCTGTAGTCGCGTAGCACCTGGCAGAGTGCTTGGCCTAGCGAGATCTGTGACAGTTTCGCTCTCTGAAACGCCTTCTTGATGTTCCCCATGAACCTTTCGACCATGCCATTTGCCTGGGGCCACAGCGGTGTTATTGTCTTATGTTGTATTCCGAGGTATGTCATGAATCTTCTGAATTCATCCCCTGAGAATGGGGGACCGTTGTCTGTTTTCAAAGTTTCTGGGGAGCCCCATGCTGCAAAGCTGTCATCCAAAATCAGGAAAGTTGCTATTGCTGACGTTGAGGAGACTGGCCTCACGATGGGCAACCTGGAGTACTCGTCAATGACCACCAGTAGATAATTTCCGGTATCCAGCGGTCCAAAGAAATCAGCTGCTAATGTTGTCCATACCGGCTCTTGACATGTGCAGTGGTTCTCGCCTTGCTGGCTGTCCTGTCACTTGACAGAGGTGACAGGTTGCGATGGTGTCTTCCACTAGATGGTCTAGCCCAGGGAACCATACTTTCTCTCTCAGCAATTTCTTGGTTGCAACAATGCCTCTGTGCGATTCATGTGCAATGTTGACTACTTGGCGCTGTAGTGAATACGGTATCACTATCCTGGTGCCTCGCATTATTATGCCCTGACTTGCTTCCGACAGTTCTTCACTTATTTTCTGCAATGCAAGCATCTCTTCTTTGTTCACTCCCCTTCTCCACGTGGAGTTGTTGTTCACATGTCTCCACCGTTGTTGTCTTATTGTCTCTTTGGCCATTTGTAGCGTGGCGTCTTCCGCAGTCTCCTTTCCTATCTCCGCTAGTGTTATGGGTGCTGGAGCGCTTTGTTTTAGCACGAAGTTGAGGTATTCCTCTGCTACTGACGCTTTCTCTTCTCCATTCGGTTATGGGTGTCTCGACATGTAGTCTGCTGGATTGTGCTCTTTCCCCGGTTTGTGGACAATCGTGAAATCATAGTCCATTAACCAGATTCCCCAACGCTCGATTCGCGGCGGCATCTTTGCTGACGGGTTGCCATATATTGCGACTAGTGCTTGGTGATCCGTGATGATCGTGAACTGTTTCCCATATATGAACATGTGATAATGCTCACACGCCCATACCACCGCTAAGCTTTCTTTTTCTGGCTGCGAATACGCCCTTTCAATGTCCGTAAGGCTTTTGCTGGCGTAGGCACCAATTCTCCTTGGTGAGTCCCTCCCTGGTTGGTGTTGCACTAGTATCGCCCCTAGTCCTACTGGGCTTGCATCCACCGTCAGTTCAGTGCAGAGCAGAGGGTCGAAATATGCTAGATGTTCCACTGTCATCACTGCCTTCCTGATCACCTCGAACGCCTCGTTGCATTGCTGAGACCAGATGAACTTTTGGCCCTGTTTGGTCAGTTCTCTTAGCGGGGTGCTCACCGTTGCAAAGTCTTGTATGTATCTGGCGCAGTAGCTGGCCTGTCCTAGAAATTACCTTATTTCTGCTGCATCTTTTGGTGGTTTCGTGTTCTTCAGCGTCTCCACTTTGCTGGGATCTGGCCTCATCCCTTTTTTTGAAAATATGTGTCCGAAAAATACCAGTTCTTTTCTTCACATTTTTCTCCATTTAGTGTCAACCCTGCTTGTTCCAGCTGCTTGCATACTTGACGTAGAGCGCTGTTGTGCTCCTCATCAGACTTCCCAAATACTAGAATGTCATCGCTATAGTTGAAACTGTTTTGTACTGGCCGTATTACTTGCCGTATCGTCTCCTGGAATATCTCAGCAGCCGATGATATTCCAAAGCTTAGTCTTTTGTACCTGAATAGGCCTAGGTGCGTGGAGAAAGTTGTTATGTATCTTGATTGGGGGTCCAGTTCTAGTTGATGATACCCTTTACACAAATCTATCTTCGAGAACCTGCACGCCCCTGTTAGACGGCTGATCATGTCGTTCAAATGTGGTCCCGGATGGCGTTCTCTCGAGATGGCTGTGTTAGGTATTCTCATGTCCACACAGATCCGTATTTTGGAGATGTTCTTCTTCGGAACTGCCACTATTGGTGATACCCACGGTGTTGGTCCTTCCGCCGGTTCAATTATGTCTTGTGCTAGTAAGTTTTTTAGTTCTTCTTCTACTTGGGGTTGTAGATGTATCGGGACCCTCCTGTGGTGCTGGGCCACCGGCCGGACTGCTTCATTGATGTGCAGGGTTATCTGCTTCCCTTTCAGTTTTCCCAAACCTTCTAGTATTTCCGGGTATTCTTGCAATATTGTCTCTTTTTCTGACATGTGATAAGTCATGGCAAGTAGCCCCATGACCTGTGCCGTTACATTGCTCAGCAGGCACGGTGCTGGGATGTCACCTTTCAGTACGTGTATGTCTTCTTGGTATGCCCTATCCTTGTATGTTAAAGTCTCTGTGAATTTTCCCATGATTTCCACCGGTTTCATTGAACCCCAGGTGAACACATCTACTGTCGATGGTCGTAATGTTGGCTTGACTCTCATTTTCATGTATTCAGACATGCACATAATGTTGCATGTCACTCCACTGTCAAGCACAAACTTCGCTAGGTGGTTCCCGACCTCGATGTCCACAGTGGCAGTCTTCTTTATTGTCTGCTTCTCTACCAGCTGGATGTGTTCTTGCCGTCTTTCTTCTTTGGGCACATCAGACATTAGATAGAGCCGTGCTTCTCTTTCTGGTGCTGTAGTGCCGTCTGACTCGTCGGACGAGCTTCTCTCCGCCGTCTCCATGTGTCTGGCATGTCTAGTGCTGGTCATCCTTGGTCCGGCTGCACGTCCCCTCTCACTTCTGAACTGTCTGCTCATGCACGTACTTGCATTTTCTGCCCTTCTGGCCCATTGCTGGGCAGGTGCCGACATGGGGAAACTCAAGACCGCATCTGTAGCATGTGTTGTTGGTCTTCCTGGGAGGTAGTCGCTCTCGGTGTTCCTTTTTCCTGAAGTTTCCAGTGACATGATGTGCCAGTGCTGTTCCTTTTTCTTGGCCCATTTGGAATTGCTTGGCGTGCTCCGTGGCCCGTGCTTCTGTGCGGGCCATCATCAATATTTTTTCAAGTGTCGTAGGTTCCTTCAGAATGCGTGCTCGGAACTCCACCGACTGATATCCTTCAATGAGACGCAGACGTATCGCTTGGGCGTTGTCGAACTTTTCAAATTCGCAGTGTGTGACCAGTTTCCGCAGCCTTGTCGCAAAGTCATCCATACTCTCCTCTGGCCTTTGGCACGCCGTGTTGAATGTGTATCTCTCGAAATCAATGTTGCGTTGGGGGTCAAATTTCTCCGTGAGGCATGCTAGTGCGCCTTTGTAGTCTGTTGTTTTGTCGCTGGGGAACGTCAGGAGCAAATCCTCTATGTCGTCTCCCCCAAGATTCACAAGCAGGTCCAGTTTCTTGCCCTCCACGACGTCCGTTGCCCGCATGTAGCGTTCAAATTTCCTTATCCATTTCTCCCATCTGATGCCCGCTTGAGGTTCCGATGTGTTGAATGGTAGTGGCCTGCGGAAGACAGCTTGTGTGCTCTTTTTGTCGTCGTCACTCATCTTCTTCCTTTATTCCTTTTCGCTTCCTTATTTATTTCCTTATGTCACCCTTTTCTTTCTTTTGTTTGTCCTTTGCTTCTCTATTGCCAGTATTTGTCGTTATTTGTTGTTATTTCCTTTCAATTCTGTCTTTTTTTTTTTGCACTGTTGCCTGACTTCAAAATGGCAGCCGTGTGTTCCTGGCTGCCTATTGGTCCTTTTTGCCTGACCTCAAAATGGCCGCCGTACTCTGGCGTTGTTTTGTGCTTGTTTTGCACTTGCCTGGCCTTTCAAAATGGCCGCCGTGTATTCCTGGCTCCTTATTGGTCCTCGCGCCTGACCTCAAAATGGTCGCCGTAGTCTCGCGAGAGTTCGTTAAACTCAGGCGCGCGAGATCCTTATCTCCCCAGTTCACCGCTCGTTAGCCTCGCGTGATGTTCTTTCTTAGCTTTCCCTCTTACTTCTGTTATTACGAACGGGGTGGGCTCCCGCACTGATGTTTGTTCGTCCTTTCTTCTTCTTCTTGGCGCTCCGGACCAGGGTGGGCTCCTGGCTCCGATTTTTAGCGACACCGGGTGGGTTCCGACAGTCGCAGCGGCGATGTTCTTCGAGATCCCTCCTTCGATCGCCAGATGTCGTGTCGCAATGCCACAAGGAGGACACAGTACACGGTATGGTGTATACAAACTTTATTCTTCTTCTCTCCGTGTGCCCACGTCTGCCCTGCTCCTCTGCTTCCTGCCTTCTCTCCCCTCCCCACACCCTGACCGGATGTGGTGTCCGGTGACCTCCCTGCCCTTCGTCCAGTTCAGGGTCCTAGTGTCCATTCCCAGGACACTACAGTAGCCAAATCATGTTCACTACAGCTGGCCTTTTCGGACCGTACATGTGCCTTTGATAGTGTAAACAGATCGAAGTTTTGGTCACTTTTACTCACCAAAGGCCTGGACTGTGAACTGGTAGACTTTCTTCATGCCCTACATTACGAGTTATCTGCCTTGGTCAGATTTGGTGTTAAATGGACAATTCACCGGCTCTTTGAACTAGTTCAGCAGGGGTGTGTCCTGGCACTGATTTTGACGTCAATTTTACTGAAATAGTGCATGATATGCCCGTTGTCAAGAACAAGTCCATACCTGCCTTATTATATGCTGAGCACTAGGCACTTATGTTCCAAGCCCCCGGGGTTTAAAAATGCTTATTAACATTCATTTTATGGAACAATTTTGACCTTGGAACTAACCTCTCAAAAACTTTCACGATGGGTTGTGACTCCCCAAAAGTTGGACCAGAGTCTTTTCCACTAAAGGAAACCCAATTGAGAGGCTGCATCAGTTTCTTTACCTGTGGGTGACCTTTGACTCCGTACGTACATGGGCCCCATGTGTAACTATTCGGAAACAATGATTTGCACAAACTGTGGGTTTTCTATTTAACTTGGAGAATATATTGGTAACAAACCAATAGCACTCTTAAAGGAAATTTCTAATAGAAAATGTGTTCCTGTACTGGTGCTGGTATTTGGGGACATATGGACGTAAGCACTTTACAGTTTGAAGAAAACTGTGTATGTCGGCGACTTTTGGGTGTACCTCCTAGTAGCTCTATTATGTTATACATAAAGTGCTCAGCCTTGGTTACATAGAGAATCAAATTTAATTAACTCCTTTGTTACTGTGGTATTCCATTTAGAGTAATACACATGCCACCCTTAATCAAAACATAATACAGGCCTATCTATCATGGAACCATGGCCTGAAGATTTCATGGCTCTCTTATATAAATAAAGCCTATCACTGAACATTTGGTAGATCTTCGATATTCCTAAACCCATCCAAATTAATGCCATATGAAAAAACCTGGCTTAAACAGACTTTTTTGGAAGCAAAGCTGTTAGAAATGGGGTTTCTGGTTGGTTAGGCCGAAGCCAGGCAGAACCCACCACTCTAGTCAGGGCAAGTATGTTACACACCAAAGATAACCTCTGCTCACCCTCTGGTAGCTTGGCGCAGAGTGTGTAAAGCGTTTGTGCAACAAACTCACACATAAACACAATGAATGCACCACAAAAGAAACTCCACACAGGATTATACAAAATTACATATGAAGTATATTGTACATAAAACATAGACCAAACCGACATGAAATCATAAATACTGTGCATTTTATATGAATATTGAAATAGTACTCGTTATCCTGACAATGCAAAAATCAAAAAGATATACATCATAACATCAGTGAATACTTAGGGCTTGAAATGCAGAAGATTATAAAATAATAACACATGAATTATCATGCAACCATAGGGCACAGCACACCCAAGCTCCTGATAGAGTGCTTACAGCACTCTAAATTATATGGGTGCACTATACTCTTGGTTCAAACGCACTCACATATATTTTCATAATTTGCAGTGTTTTACGATTATTAAGATGCATTTAATCAATAATATCTTCACACTGAAATGTAGGGCGCGTATTCAAGTAGGATTTTACATGTATTAGAAACATTCATAATACCTGTATATGTAATGTGCAGGATGAAATTATATTTGTGCAATGTCACCATGTTTAGATTAAGTTGCCTGAATCGTAGGCCCAATTTGTAAAGTTGTTGACAGTTTCAATTCTCCTTGGCAGCTCAAAACATTAATTAAATGAATCTCTTTTGTACTCGAAAGTAGTGCGTTCTCATCCTACTGCAGGTGCAGGAATTCAGTCTCGTTATTCTTAGATTTAAGGAGATACCCGGAATGTCTTTGAAGAAGACTGTAGGCGAGAAGGGAGGACTCCTTTCATGCCTGGTCTGTCTGGAAACCACGGCCACTGGAAGAGGAAGAAGTATTAATGAAATCTACTGGAAAGTTACTGAAATGATACAATAGAGAAGTTTATCACATGATTCATGGGGGGGCTGAACTTTGTCTGTTTTTGATATGATGTGCAGGGACAGAGACTGGGGACTTCTGCTGATTCTCGGAGGAGAAGGAGCATTTTAGAGAGAGCTCCATAGCATTAAGCTCGGAAACCCATTTGACGTGAGTACGTCTTAGGAAGTCGACACATGCTGACACCTTTGGGAAATGATATAAGAGAAATAGGTAGGACCCTCATTTAGACCAGTGTAGGGAAAGATATTTTTCTTTGTTTTGTTTTCCTCCCAGATGAAAAGAGAACTCGACTCAGCCTCTATTCTTTGCTGTGTATTGATTTTGGAGTTCATCTTTTATGCCGGATGAACTATATTTGTAAAATTGGCTCTGTATTGATTTTCATGTATATGTATACTCTTATACTCAGATGTGTTTATATTTAATTATTTTTGGCCTTATAATAAATACACAAAATTGGAATTCGGAGTCTGTGGTCCTTTAGAGTATGACTAAATTTGAAAGTATAACCATGACTTGTTTTACTCCACTCTACCACTTTTAGCAAGCAAATAAAAGACCATCAGTCGTAACTTAGTAGAATAATTAGGGAAGACCAATTTGGCGTAATCACTCCTTTTAGACCGTTTACGGTGATTTACAGCTTCCCCACGCAAGGCAGCTATTGGGCGCAATCCTTTGCCATGCTTGGGGGCCTCTGTGTAGGTTTTCCCCATAGTGGAAGAATCCAAGACAAAGCGCCCAAGGTATGTGTGCTGCAAGTCCTCGAGTGGTCTTCCTGGACCAGTCTGCAAAGGGGGCCGATTCCGCTGTGAGTGCTCGGCTCAAGCGCACAGTACCTATCTCTGCCAGGGTTGCGCTGGGTGTCCTCTGACGACTGGGGCAGACTCAGCGGTCTACCGGGGCAAGGGATGCAGGGATCTTAAGCCCAGGCAGGCTCCTATTTCCCAGAGCTGATGACAAGCAGCGGCCTCACCACGTGGGTCTCAGTATCCAGAGGGGGAGGGGTGAGGTGACACTACTGCAATGAAAAGGCTTCCTGTTCTCTGGCAACGTGCTTTTGGGTGTGAAATTAGGGAACCAAGGCACCTCGTGGATTCGTACCCTCACTGCCTGTGCGGCACAATTCGCGATGGAGACACGCCGGTCCTACTCCCAGGGGCATGGACAGAGTGAAGCAATCTACATGTGCTTCTCTGGGAAATCCGCTACTCCGAACCCACACCTCAGGTTCAGGCAGGAATATTAGAGTGCTCATCACGCACTGGGCACAAAAGAAAAAGATCAGACAAAAGCGCTCAACACACACTAGTTTTTGTTCCAAGAGAAATGAAAAATGATGCGCTTACCAAACAAGGAGCGGTTAACCACAGCTCCACATGTAGCCCGCTGCTGCTTTACTTCCAAGGGACAGAGTATCACAAAAGAGGGGCTTCGGAGCAAACTGTGATAGCCCATGGAGAACACTTGATGCAGGGCATAGAAAGGAACATAGCAGGCTGCGGGCCAGCACATAGAGCAGTTAGCAAAATGATGGTCTCTCCTGGCAGCACAACAGTCCCATGGTACTGTGCAAATTGTACAGCCAGCAGTGTCTGGTTACAAGTACCATCCAGTATCAGTGACAAGGAGAACCAACATCTGGTGGCTAAGCCTAATGTCTGCACATCTATCCTCAGTAATTGGCCTTAATCAAAAAACAATATCAGATGTCTTTACACTCAGTGGTGCTATCGTGCTTAGCACAGAGCCACCTCTGGTGCAAATTGACCACACTTTGAAAACAAAGTGCAGACCTAATGTCCAAAAAGAGAGACACTTAAGCACACACAGTCCAGTTAGCATTAGCAAATGTTAAAACTCTTCTTTGTGAGATTCTGTTGTAGTGATCAGATCCAATCCACACAAGTCAAGTACTTCCACCTTGTTTTTTACTTCAAAAGCAGATTCTTATCCAGTATTGTCAAAAAACACTGCAGTCGACACGTGTTTCGTCCTCCTGGACTTTTTCTAGGCTGCAAGATCATATTGTTATTTGTTATTTACAACTTAAAATAATGCCCACATACTAATTCACCCTGTTTTCAGTGATATGGTGTACAAGCAGGAAGAGCATGATGTGTAATGTCGGTTCTTAATATTCCATTTTAGGACTTAAGGTGCTTATATGGTGATTATATTAAAAAATTTCACCCAGTGCCTATACATATGTTGTGTTAAAACAACACGAAAAAAGTAGTGTCCATTTGATGAAACCGTGTTCAATGAAAAATTGCACGGTGCCCATATTTTCTTGACCCCTCCTAGGCATAGGAAATATTATAATATTTCCTACCCATGCACATGGAAACAGGACCATATTATTCTTGCAATCTCTCCTTTTTTGGTATGTGTAAAATGTTTGGAAACATATCCATCTGCCTAAAGCATCTGAGTATTGGCTGTCTCAGTGATGGACAAACCTATGAACAATTCTAAGACAGGAACACATTTTTATGTTAAATTAAACTTTCTCAGCGAAAAGAAGTGAACAAAGTTCAATGCATACACCGAGAGGACAACAGAAATGATAAAAGGTATGAAATGCGGGCACTTACCCCCAACTTGTATTGGCTTCGGTTACAATTCATGGGGGAACTGCAAGACCCTGATACGCCTGTTGTGGAATGAGTTAAAGATATCCCAAAAGAATTCTTAGTATAAATTAGGAAAAGTACAACCCCAATATTATCTTTTCCTTCGTGTTTTTGTGACATAATTCATAAGTTAGTCGCAAGACAGACAGTCAGACAGCATCGCTGCACTCGAGAAAAAGCTCTTATCCATTCTGCAATTCCCGGGACTGTGAAACGCTGTATGCATGAGGGAGTTGTATGACTCCCTGTTCAAATATACGGAAGTGATGATTAGATTGTCATAAACAATGGACCACTGTTTGGCAAAGCCTGGGTCAATCTGTGGCCGCCATGTCAGAAAGGTCAAATCAGTTATTGAATGAAAACAAACCTCATTTCAAATAGTGGGGCTGTGCCACTATATGTTAGAAAACAAAATGAACCACCACCAAAATTAACTAATCAGTCAAAATGGGGATACTATATGTATGTGGTAAAATACAGACACTCTATTTGATAGAACTTCTGCTAAGACCCCAGGGTGGTTATAAACCACAAAGCTACCTGCCTGTCTCCGGGGAGAAATGTATCCAAAGTGAGATGAATATTGTCATCTAATACAATAAAGGTTAGAACTGAATAATCCAAGTAAACAGTAATAGCAGTGAAGGTAAAAGCCATGCAATAACATCTGCGTTACACAGGTTGAGTGGTCTGGGTGGCTAAAGATAGCCCACTGTTTTTTTTGGTATTTAAGGGCATATTTCATACATATATAAACAGTTGTATTGTACAAGATGTTACATTTTCCAGTACATTTGAGTCCACATCTGCATTAAGAAGTACAGTGACAATATGGCATATCTTCAGTTTCATGCAGCAATTATCCCTGATCTAAAGAAATACATGTAGTTCCTTGTCCATATTCAAGCCCTGTTCCACTGCCCTCATTTTGATGATCCAATCACTTTCCAGCTGTCTTAGTCTAAGCGTTCTATCCCCACCCCTTGGTAGAGGATCCACCACATCAATTCCATGGAAACTGATGTTCATCAATTTATTTATTTTATGTAACATGTTAAAATGCCTGGCAATGGGATGGTATGGGGTGTTATTTGTGCAGATTGGAACTGCCAGACACCAGAACTGGATAGACGCTGGTATCAGTTACCCCCCCCCAATTTCTCCTGACATTGTGGTGTCCCGATCAGTGGATAGTCTCCTGGTACAGACTAGACTAACTTCATGGGACCACTTCGAGATACTCTCCAGGCTCTAGGGTTGGGCATAGGGCACCCTGGGACTTCTCCCATTGCATCTCTCCTCCTACTCTAAGAAGGGATGTGGGACCCTATACCCACCTTACTATACTGGGAACTGTCTGGGATACTGTGAACCTCCCCCGCCCTCGGTTTGGGGGCACCTGAGCCACTCCCTTTAGGATCACTCCCTAATGCCTTTCCAGACCCTCTGGAACTCATGCAGAGGTCTGCCTCCTTTGCAAGCTCCCTAGGGTCAGAGAACTTACACTCCAACAGGTGTTGGCGTAGCCCTAGAAAACAACAACAGAACATGTGCTCTCTGACACTCAGATTGTACAGCCCTTCAAAATTGTTTACTGTGCTCCCCTTCACCTAACCTCCAGTGCTTTGCAAAAATCCTCAACACGTTCCTATCAAGACTCGTGAGACACTTCCTGCTGCCCCTTAAACTCAACCTATACTCTTCAGGGGTGAAACCATGCTTTCTTATCAGGGCTTCCTTCATGGGGGTGTACTTCTACCTGTCAGTCACTTCTTGGACTAGTAGGACACCCCTCCCATCCTCAGGAATATTTCTCCCCAGGCCAGTTTCCCTATCCTCCTCAGGGATTCTGCACACTGGCAGAGCACCCTCACACTCCTGCAACCACTGACATATGTCATCCCCTTCTTTGAAGATAAACACTAAATCTGTGGGTATGTGGGAGGTACTTTTAACACTATATTTAATATTGCTGCCACCACTGGACTCTACCTGCAGAGCTACCAAGTCAAAAACTCTTAAACTACGCTCATGTGCCAATATCCTTTCAGCCTTTGCCATCCTCTCCTCAGCTAAGGCTTTTTCAGCCACTTTTACAGGCAGCTGGACTAGCTAGAACCTCAGGTTCTTCTCAGCCTATCTATCCTTGAGCTTCTCAGGGGACAGGGTGTGGGAGGTGACACTGCTCCTGACACTAGGCCCAATGAGTGACTCCCTATCTATGGGGTCCTCTTTCTCTACTGACATCCCTGCCCACTCATTTTTCCCTAATCCTCAAACTCTTCAAAGTCACTGCCATCTTGGGGTATACATTGAGTCCAGGGTCTTCCTCAAAACCACCACCCAACTGGCCCTCTTTTAAGGTTGCTTCCTTGCATACACTTTCAAAATAATGCAGGGCTCTCTGAAGGTCCAACTGGGTGGATTACCCACTCATAACTAACTCTCTGTCCCTGCAGAAGCCCTTCAACTTCTCCAAATTGAAAAACAACAGGTCATCAGGATCAAAGGTAGATTCCATTTTGGCAAAGTAAAAAACTAACCCTGGGCGGAAAACGACGGTACGCTCGCGGAGTGTGCGTAGTTTGCGCAACTAAGCACTACGCGATTTGCACGTAGCACAGTGCAAAAATGCATAGTGGGTATTTTTTGTTCGCTCGCGGTCCTCAATGTCAAGTTGGCGACCGGCGAGACTTTTTTCTCGTTCGCGATCGGCAACATCAAGTTGCCGATCGCAAGTTTGGAAAATAAACCTCCCGGCGAGATTCTCAACGCGGTGAGGTCAGGTTTCTCATTGCGAGTGGTCGCGAGCGCTCGCGATGAGAAACTACCAGTCCGCGTTGAGAAAGCTGCCGCTCGAGTACAGATCTACTCGAGCGGCAGAAAACGACCGCTTACACTGTGCATGATGCCGTTCGCAATGATTGCACAGTGCGGACAAGCATCCGGCACTGTGCAATCATTGCGAACAGCATTTCCCTACCGCACTACGCAGTTTGCGTAGCTACGCGTAGCGTGCGTAATGCGAAGGGCACCCCAGGTAGCTACGCGTAGCGCTACTACGCGAACTACGCCCAGGGTTATAAAAAACACTAGTGTGACAACAGGATTCCAAGGCATAGGAGCTGAGGCAGTTGTAAACAAAAAACTACCAATGAGAGAACAGGAGAAAAAAACATGTGTAGACTTGTACTGCAACAATGAGTTACTGTGGTGTCAAGCAACCGCAAGTCCTATCCTCCCAGCTGATCACCAATGTAAGAAATAGGGTGTCTGATGGGCTAGGGCATGCACCTAAGCCAGACAGAACCCACCACCCAAGTCAGGGCAAGTACATTACACACCAAAGATAACCTGTACTCACCCTCTGGTAGCTTGGTGCAGAGTAGTCAGGCTAATCATCAGAGGCAATGTGTAAAGCGTTTGCACAATACACACACATAGAAACACGATGAATACACCACAAAAGAGACTCCACACAGAATATATAAAAATGTATATAGAGTATATTGTAAACAAAATATAGGTGAAAAAGGCATGAATCATAAATACTGTGCATATTATGCAAATGCTGAAATAGTACTGGTTATCCTGACAATGCAATAATCAAAATGATATACATCATTACATCAGTGAATACTTAAGTAATGAAATGCAGCAGATTATTAAATAAAAACACATGAATTATCATGCAACCATAGGGCACGGTGCACCTGGGCTCCTATTAGACCTTTTATGGTGATTTACAGCTTCCACACGCAAGGCAGCATCTGGCAGCAATCCCTCTTCGCGTTTGGGGGCCTCTGTTGAGGTTCACATGTCAGTGGAAAAATTCAAGACAAAGCGCCCAAGGAACGTGTTCCGCAACCCCTCAAGTGGTCTCCCTGAACTGGGCTGCAAAGGGAGCCGGCTCCGCTGCGAGTGCTTGAATCAATCACACAGTACCTGTCTTTGGCTGGGGCTGTGCTGGCTGTCCTCCCACAACAGGGGCAGACTCGGCGGTCAACCAGGGCAAAGGAAGCCGTGATCTGCGGCCCATGCAGGCTCTTATTTTCCAGAGCTGATGACAAGCGGCGGCTTCACCACTTGGATATCAGTCCCCAGGAAGGTGCGGTGAGGTGGCTCTTGCTGTCATGCGAAGGCTACCTTTTTTTCTGGCAACGCGCTTATGGGTGTGAGGTTGGGAAACAAGGCGACTTGTGGATTCGTGCCCGCACTGCCTGTGCGGCACAATCTGCAAAGGGGACACACCAGTCCTCCTCCAGGGTCACAGGCACAGACAACGAAAGGTGCTCTGCACATACTCCTCTGGGGAATCCACTACCCCGAACCTCTGCCCCAGGGTCAGGTGGGAATAAAAAAGCGGTCACCACACGCTGGGCATGAAACAAATGAAAAACAGTGCTCACCACGTGCTAATTTTTGGCCAAATAAAATGAAAAATTAAGTGCTCACCAGACACTAGTGTTGTCAAACAAGGAGCGGATGACCACAGCTCCTCACATAGCCTGATGCAGCCATACTCCCTAGGGGTAGAGTCCTACGGCAAAAGGGCTTATGGGCAACCTGTGATGGCCCTTGGAGAACACTTGATGCAGGGCACACAAAGGAAGGTAGCAGACTGCAGGCCAGCACATTAGGCAGTTAGCAAAATGGCAGCCTCTCCTGGCAGCACAACAGTCTCCTGGCAATCTGCAAATTGTAGACTCGGCAGTGTCTGGTTACAACTCCAAAGCAGTATCTGGTTAGACCAGAGTCATTGAGAAGCAGGCAACAAGCAGAAAAGCAGTCCATTTGAATACTTAGGCAGCACAGCAGTTAGCAGGCAGTAGGGCAACAAGCAGAAAAGAATTCAAATGAGACCTGTAAGCAGCGCAGTAGTCCTTCTAAAAGAGGTTCAATTCCAAATCCAAAAGTGCTTCAAAAACATGGGGGCAGAGCCCCTGTACTTATACTCCAAAATGTCTTTGTTCAAGGGGGAACTTTAAAGGGAAGCTTTAGCAGAGCACATAAATTCCTTTCAACTCAGCCCTGGATCCAGACATCAGTAGGGGGGTAAATCAGCCCTTTGTGTGAGAGCTGGACACACCCAATACAAAAGTAGAGTATTAATGCCGTCTCAATCTCCCCAGCCCAGGAAGAACATCAGTATGCAGATGAATGCAGATGTAATCCCTGTCACACCCAGCCCTTCCTATGTTGTGACTGTCTGGAAAGTATGCAGCAAGTATAGCTGACACCCAGGTCAGACATGTATTGGGGTCAGGCTGCAAAGCACAAAGAGCCAGAAGCACAGAGAAATACCCACTTTCTAAAAGTAAACACAAGGAGATGATGAACGGAGCACTGAAGCTTTTCAGACACTGATCCCCAGTCACTATTAGATCTGGGTTGAATCCATCCTCATTCTTTAACTCACTTCACCACCCCAGTTCCGAACCCACCATATGGAAATCCGTCTTGACCCTATTCTTCATGAGAACAGTCCAGTTCGAACTGCCAAACCAGGTCTTCCCTGGACTGGAAAAAAGCATCCTGGGACTGATTTTGGGGTAACACCCCTCATCAGACAGGCTCGCTTGTATCCAGTGGCAGAGTGAGCATACCCTGCCAACTTACAGAAAACAATGCAAACGCAAGGTGATGAACTGACCGCTGAAATGTTTCAAACAATCACCCTCAGTCACTATTAGATCTGGGTTGAATCCATCATCGCTCTTTATCTTACTTTGCCACCCCAGTTCTGACCCCACCATATGCAAATCAGCCTTGACCCTGTTCCTCATGGAAACAGTCCAGGCCAAACTGCCAAGCCAGGTCTTCCCTGGACCGGGAAAAAACATGCTGATACTGGTTTCGGGGTACCACCCCTCATCAGCCGACTGGCTTTGAGCATACCCTGCCAACTTAGGGTGAACAAAGCAAACACAAGGAGATGATGGACAGAGTATTAAAATGAGTAGGCCTCAGAGTAGTGAGAAACAAAATAGACTGTTTGTCACTACCAGGACATGCCACACATAAAGCCACATGTCCTCCCTTTTACTTACACAGAACACTGCCCATAGGGCTACCTAGGGCATACCTTAGGTGTGACCTATTTGTAATAAAAAGAGAGTTTAAGGCTTGGCAAGCAAACACAACAAGATGATGGATGGAGCACTAAAACTTTTCAACCACTCACCCCCAGTCAAGAGATGTGGGTTAAATCCATTGTTCTTTTGCTCACTATGCCATGCCTGTTTGGACCCAGCCATATGCAAATCAGTCTTGACACTGTTCCCTATGGGAATAGTCCATCCCACACCGCCAGGGCGAGTCCTTCCTGGACCGGAAACAAGCATCCATGGAGTGGTTTCGGGCATCACCCTTCATCAGCCAGGCTAGCTGATGGCGGTGATATTCCAAACTGGTAGGTCAACTGGTAGGGAAACTGCTCATGCAGGCCCCACAGTGGCAGGCCTGAGACAGGTTTGAAAGGCTACATCTGTGGGTGGCACAAGCAGTGCTGCAGGCCCACTAGTAGCATTTAGCATTTAATTTACAGGCCCTAGGTACATGGTATACAAGGAACCTATAAGTAAATCAAATATGGCAAACAGGTGTAAACCAATCATACCATGTTTTGGGGAGAGAGCACATGCACTTTAGCACTGATTGGCAGTGGTAAAGTGCCCAGAGTCGAAAAGCCAACAAAAAGAAGGTCAGAAAAACAGGCGAAGGAAGGCAAAAAGATGTGGGGATAACCCTGCAAAAAGGACCAGGTCCAACAAAGGCACTATGAGAGAAATGAGGTGGAACTTTAAAAAGCCATCTAATAAACAGTGTAACTATTCTAACCTCTCCAGACCTGGAATTATATCTACATTTTGTAATCCACTAGTGGGAGTGATTGCCTCTCAGCAGGTGGTTCGATAAGATTGCAACTTGGTCCAGTATGATGCAGCATCTTGTGACGAACATTCACCCACAGAATTTACTTCATTTAATATTTTTTGGCAAATTTTGGGGGGAGTCTTTTCACATGTTTTAACTTCCGATTTAAAGGAAAATGGGCTTGAAAAGATGTAGACCTGCTTTAATCTTTCTATAAGTGGCTCTTCTACTGAAGGTTGCTATAAAGTAGGTCGCTTTTTAAAATCTGCCCTTGTGCAGTGGAAGAGCCTAACATTTTGATCGATTTGCTGTATAATGGATTACATTTTTACAGAGGATCATAGTTAATTTTTAATATAAACATAAGTACTCTTGAATGTGCTTCGTTTTATCGTTTCGTAATTATGACAACTGATGTTTTAAAATATCAAATTATTTATTGATTGGCTTAACGATGTACTTTTATGATTATTATTTAAAAATAAAATGAAGAATGAATTGAATTGACTTACACTGTCTTCAGAAAAAGCTTGGGGACTGGTACTTATTGTATTACTTTATTGTTTCAACAAATTAAGCACTGAGAATTAGAAGGTGCTAATTATCACCTTCAAGAAGCACACGTATTATTATTTTTTACTGTGGCTTTCTGATAACCTATGTCTTTTTAACATGCCTTTCGAAAATAAATATCACATAAATCAGTGTTAAAATGTTATTGGTATGCCAGAGCATGATTCATTTCATGAATTAAAGATTACAAAACTCGTTGTTTGGGACCAAGTGTGTGTCCTCAGCTTGCTGTGCCTAGAGAGCCAAGCTGCACATCACACTTGATGTTGAATATGGGCCAAACACATCTGCAGCAGCTATTGTTCCCTTGAAGGAGGAACACAATCTAGCAATTAGGGCTGGTGGGGGAGGGTTAATAATGATTGTAATCTGGACCGTCTTTCTCTGTAGTGTCACACAACTGAGATTTCGACCTCTACAATTCTTTCACTAATTGCTTGCTAGGTGCATATGTTAGAATGGGCGCACAATCCCTGCAGAAGGCTCCAGTGGCGTATCGCCAAATGATAGGCACCGCAAAATGTGTTGAGAGACCCCCGAGAATCTCTGGCATATCTACAAGCCCCTATCCCCACCACAACGTCACTTTCAGTGACGTTGTCATGGCGATAGGGGCCTCGTCTTATTTACAGGGCGCCGTTAAGCCACTTAACGTGGCTGGACGCTGTCTTGTAAATAAGGCACCCTTTCATGCTGTAATTAAAGTGAAAGGGGAGGGCAATGGGTGTTGAGGTGGGTGTTCCACCACAACACCCATTGATTTTGATGCTGCCTCCTGTTTACAAGGGCAGCGCAAATAGGAGTCAGCGCTAAAATTAAGACCAGGAAAAACCTGATCTTAAAAAGCCGGAACCAGTAGAAATGCTTTAGTTCTCCTCGTTTTTGCTGTGTCCATGTACGCTGCCTTGTGCAACACACATTGAAACAGCAAATTGCCTATGATTTTTTATGTGCAGGAAGGTCCCCCTTCCTGCACATAAACAATCTTTTTTTTTTTTAATTCTGTTTTGCAACTTCTTTGTTTGCTGCATTAAGCAGCACACATATAATTTAACAAAATAACATTTAAAGATTCCTTCCTGCACATAAATAATCTTCACCTCAACACAGGCACCCTTGCACTATGGTGCAAGGGTGCCTGCGTTGGAGCTAGGCAGCTAAAGTTAGCCCCAGCGCAGGGGGAAACGCAGGGCGCACCATATTCTAGTAAAAGTTGTGCATTTCTAAAGTGATGAAGCATGTTGTTAGCCTTCTTGGCTTAACGATGTAGAGGTGCAGGCCCAGGGACGCAGTTACTCAGGTGGAGAGTACAGGACACCACACGTTCTTAGTTTACTGGGCTACACCAAGAGACCACGTGCGGCCTCGCCCACCTTTATTTATCCCCTCGGGGCGAGCCCGCCCCCAGGGGTGCGTGGATGCGTGAGCTAGCGCAACATTGTAGTGGAGAGCCCGAGTGGCTCTCTACATCCCTCCTTTGTTTTAGCTGTACAGCCCACGCACGATGCACACTCAGAGCAAGTCTATACATAGTCTCTCAGTCTCTGACTGGGTGCCGGGTTAGGGCGCAGCCCGTACCGCGGACACCTGGTATATGGTTCACGTGCACAGTCCCGCACCAGAGTCCCAGAGCTATCGGCCCCACTCTCTTGACCCCCAGACCCCAGGCAGGCCTCCTCACCTGACACAGACAATTGGCCGCCAGCCACAGGGGAGGCCGTCCGGATGGGGGACGTTGGGGCCCCGGCCATGGCCCCGCTCTGGGCCAGATCAGGATCTTCAGCTTCCGGGTCCGCTCCTGGCACCGCCTTGAAACTGGACACATTCCTCGTGATGACCTGCTGACCCCGGCGGGCCGTGACCATGGTCCCCTGCACTCCGGTCACTGTCCATCTCTCCGGTTCGTAGGGGGTCCTGAACTTCCAACCGGGGTGTCGGTCTTTGATGACCACACTGTCTCCGACCTTGAGCTCAGAGTCCTGGGCACGGCGTGTGTCACTTGCCTTCCGGTTTGTCACCTCTCTCCGGGCCTGAATGGCTGCTCCATCTCGCTCCGCAGGGGTCCAAACAGGGTCCGTCGGGATGCTATCCCTTGGTGCTCGTTTGAACAGGAGGTGCGCAGGCGCGCATTTCATGGTGCTGTGGGGGGTCTGGCGATATACTCCCAAGAACTGACTTAGGGCTGCCTCTGGGTCCTCCCCGGCCTCCACAGCGATCCGCAGAGCGCGGTTCAGTGTCCTCATCATCCGTTCCACCTCGCCATTTGCTTGCGGCCACAGAGGTGTGATTTTGCGGTGCCGGATGGCCTGACCCGTCAGGTATTCCTGGAACTCCCGCCCCTGGAACGGGGGCCCGTTGTCTGACTTGACCTCTTCGGGCAGTCCCATTGTTGCAAACACTCTATCCAGTGCCTTCTTGACGTGAGGGAAGGCGGTGGATGCAATGACTTCCACTACCGGGAACTTTGAAAAAGAGTCAATCAGGACCATCATTTGCCTTCCGTCCGGAAAACGGCCAAAGTCTATGCTGAGATGTGTCCATGGCACCGTACTCGCTTCCTCAGTGATCACCCGGGCGGGTGCTGGATCTCCCCCGGTGATGGTACAGGCATGGCACAGCCTGACCAACTCGTCGACCTCGGTGTCCATCGCGGGGAACCATACCTTGTCCCGGAGTCGTGCTTTGGTCTTGGCTGACCCCTGGTGACCCACATGCGCAAGCGCCAGAACATTTGGTTGGAGGCTCTCTGGGATCACGATCAGCCGTCCCCTCAGGATGAAGTCGCTGTCGCCCACGCTGAGCTCGCTCCGGACGTGCCACAGTTGCTGACGAGCATGACTGACCTCCGGCCGGAGGGCTCTCGCCCCATCCAGGAAGTGGGCCCATCCTTCGCGGTCCAGCGCCTTTCGGACTCGGGTAAGCGTGGGGTCGTCCCTGGTCGCTACACCGATTTCCTCCAGAGTCATCGCCTTCGGACAAGCCCCTTGGGACACCATTCTCACAAACGCCTCCGTACTGCATGTGTCTCCCGGCGCTTCTGCCTCGAGGGTGGGCGTCGGATGTCTGGATAGGTAGTCTGCCGGGTTGTGAGCTCCGGGCCGATACACCACTTTGAACTGGTACCCTTGCAGTTGGACGGCCCACCGTTCAATTCGGGGCGGGGCGAGCCTTGCCGAACCCGCAAACAGGGAGAGTAGCGGTTTGTGGTCGGTGACCACGGTGAAGTCTTGTCCGCAGAGGTACAGATGGAAATGCTGGCACGCCCATTTGATCGCCAGCGCCTCCCTCTCGATTTGAGCGTACCTTGTTTCCGTGTCCGTTAGTGCCTTGCTGGCATACGCCACCGGTTTCCACACTTCGGCACTGTGCTCCTGCAGGAGGACGGCCCCCAGGCCCACCGGGCTGGCGTCCGCTACCAGCTCTGTCTTCCTTCGCGGGTGAAAGTAGGCCATGATGGTCTTATCGAGGAGCCCTTCCTTGATTTCCTGGAACGCTTTGTGAGCCTCCGGGGTCCATTCCCATGGGCGATCTTGGCGCGTGAGGGCGCGCAGTGGTTCCGACATCGCGGCCAGTCGTGGAATGAACCTCCCGCAGTACGTCGCCATTCCGAGGAAACTCCGGACTTCCGTCTGGCTCCGGGGGATGGGTGCTGCTCTGATAGCTTCAGCTTTCTTTGGATCCACCAGCAGGCCGTCGCGTGTGAAGGTGTACCCGAAGAAGTCTACTCGGTCTTGGTAGAACGAACATTTGGCCTTGTGCAGGGTCAGTCCGCACTCCTCAAGACGGCGGAGCGTGGCCCTCAGGTGAGCATGGTGTTCCTCCAAGGTGGTGGAGTAGACGAGGATGTCGTCACTGAGGTTGATCACCCCTTGCAGGCCCGACAGTGACTCTCGAATCGCATTCTGGAAGACTTCCGCCGCGGAGGAGACGCCGAAGCTCAACCTCTTGTACCTGCGAAGACCAACGTGTGTTGAGAAGGTCGTTATGTAGCGGCTGCCGGGGTCGAGCTCTAGCTGGTGATATCCTACATTAAGATCCAGCTTCGAGAACCACTTGGCTCCGTTGAGATCGGCCACTATGTCGTCCATCGTGGGGGTGATGTGTCTTTCCCTCTTCACCGCAGTGTTGGGCAACCGAATGTCGACGCACAGTCGAATGGCTCCGGGCTGCTTGGGCTTGGGCGCTACGACCAGCGGGGATACCCAGGGCGTGGGGCCGGACACCTTCTCGATCACGTCCAACTCCTCGAGTTTCCTCAGTTCTGCTTCCACCTGCGGGCGCAGGTGGAACGGCACCCTCCGGTGTCTCAATGCCACTGGTCTCACGGTGGGGTCAATATGCAGTTTGAACCGTTTGCCCTTCAGTTTGCCCAGGCCGGTGAAGAGGGCTGGGAACTCCTGCAGGATGTCCTCCGCGTGGGAGTCGTGAACTTGATTCGCAAAGAAGACCAGGCCCAGGTCCTCGGCGGTGTGGCAGCTGAGCAGCGTTCCCTTCTTGCCCTCCGTGACATAGAACTGCGTCCGAGTGGAACATCCTCCGCTGGTGACGGTGGTGGTGATGACACCACGGAGCGGGAGAGGATCCGTCCCTCCATATGTGTAGATGCGCGCCGTTGACGGCGCCAACGGGGGCTTCGGGGATAGGCGGTCATACTGGTCCGAGTCCATGACATTGACGGACGCCCCGGTGTCAATGAGGGCTTGGATCTCTGCACACCCCACAGAGACAGAGCACATGGGCGGCGGCCTCCGCCGGGAGCCGGTCCTGCTGACGAAAGAAACTACGAAGACTTCGTCGTCTTCGTCCTCATACACCGGGTCAGGTGGCTGGTGGTGATGACCGTCACTCGACTGAGGATCCTCATGTTCAATCTGACGCACCCGTTGTTGTCCGAACTTCGACCTCGCGGGCAGTTGTCTGAAGCGTCCGCCGCGGCACACCTTGGCATAATGGTTCATCCTCCCGCATCGAGAGCATGTCTTGCCCTTTGCGCCGCAGACGGCCGTCACCGGGTGGTCCTCCCCACAGTAGCCACACGGGCCCGCCGTCGCGGGTTTGGGTGTCGCGCGAGGCGCGGGTGGCCGCCTTTGTATAGCCTCTACCCTCTCCTCCTTGACGGTCACGCTCTTGGGCCCTGGTCCCGCCACCACTGGAGTGTGGAGGGCGGCTTTCATTTCTTCCTCCCGGACATCAGAAAGTTCGTGGGAGCGTGCTAGGATGAGGATGTCATCGAGCGCGATCCCTGGCTGTCGAAGGATCAACTTCCGGAGGAGCTTGGAGCGACATCCCAGGATGATTTTATCCCGTATCTCAGCCTTCTGGTCGGTGAACGGGCACGTGCTGGCCAGCCGGCGCAGCCGCGCGTAGAACATGTCCACAGATTCAGCGTCCATCTGACACGCCCTCCTGAACTTGAACTTTTCGAAGTCCGGGTTCAATTGGGGATCAAAATGCTTGTTTAGCGCCGCAACTGCGGCGTCGTAGTCGTCGGCGTTCCCGGTGTTAGGGAGTGTTTCGAAAAGGTCGTAGATTTCTGCCCCTCCATAGTAAATTAGCAGCGACCTCTTGACCGCCCCGTCCGTCTCTCGGGTCCCTCGGAAGTAGTGATTCAGGCGACCCACCCATGCCTTCCAGCGCGGGGCCGCTGTAGCCGGGTCCGATGCTTCACTGAAAGGAGGTAGGGGCGCCACCGCCGTGTGAGAAACCACTGCAGGCGGCGGCGGAGCATTTACCACGGCCGCGGCAGGGCCACCCCCTTGCGATGTGCTTGCACCGGTTGCTGGCGGATTGGACATGCTGGGGCGCGGGGCAGTCTGCTGCGCACACTAGGAGCGGTGCGCGTGGCCCCCTTCCGTCGTGACGTCACAGCTCGTGAGGCAGAGTGATGATAAGAGTTCCCCCTCTGTGTCTCAGACAGGAGCTAGTTTCGGGGTTCCCAGCAGCAAGCAATGGCAGTGAGGAAGGAGGCAGGCACCTTGTCAAAGGGGCTATGAGGCGTACGGTACTCCGTCCAGAGCTGCAGGAGTCACGGGTGGATGAGAGGCCAGGTGGTTGGAGGAGCCAAGGCTTGTCAGCAGCACCCCAGGGCCTCCTCGCCGAGTAGCGCACAGGCGCGTGTTTTTTTTTTTTCTGGTTCGCTTTATTGAGGGAGGCCCAGCGTTGCCGACAGCAGCCACAGGCAGCGCTCGCAGGCGAAATACCGGCAGGCAGTACGCCGGGCAGCCGGCCAAGGACCCCTCGCCGGATCCGGGAATCGATGAGCGCGTGAGGCGCGCGTCGTCTGCCACTCACCCGGCCAGCCACAGAAGGACACCAGCGGCACCGAGGAGCGCTCCAGCGCGCGGGTGGGCACCGCCGACAGCAGGCAGGAAAGATGACCACAAGCCAGGCGTCGATCGGAGGCAGACCGCCTCTCACACCACGCGGGTAAGCACCGCAGACGGTGGCTGAAAGGGCTGTGAAAGTGGTGACCGCGATCAGCGCAGGGGGGGGAGCCCCGGCCCAGCAGCAGTGTCGCACACACGGGTACGATCGGCCTCGTCGCCAATGTAGAGGTGCAGGCCCAGGGACGCAGTTACTCAGGTGGAGAGTACAGGACACCACACGTTCTTAGTTTACTGGGCTACACCAAGAGACCACGTGCGGCCTCGCCCACCTTTATTTATCCCCTCGGGGCGAGCCCGCCCCCAGGGGTGCGTGGATGCGTGAGCTAGCGCAACATTGTAGTGGAGAGCCCGAGTGGCTCTCTACAAACGACACGTTGCGCCACTTTATTTTAAATATGTCCCCCTCTTATCTTATAGATATACATTAGCCATGGGCGGATTGGGGGGCCCCTGAAGGTTTGGGGCCTCTTGAAGGGTTTGGGTCACGTGGCTCCACAGGTACTGCAGGAGCCTGTTTCATATCCCTGGGAGGCTCGCACTCCACTGGCTCTAGGGAACTCAAGGAGAACACAGGTCTTGATGTGTCCGTTTGTGAACTAGGAAAAATACCAGAGGGCGTATTTTTATGCAATTGCACTCTCTAAATTGCACACTTTTGACTGAGAATTTCGCCAAGTTAATGCATGAACTTTAGACAACACTGCTAGGAATCAGGAAGAGACAAGCACTGTTCACTGTTCTTAAGATTTACAGCTCATGCACGCAGAAACATTTTGAGTTAAATGACAACATTTTGACGGCGGTGGTTTAAAAAACATTTGCACACCTATGACATTTGTTGTGGGAAAAACGGCTGATCTACTTTTCTTTAATTCCTGAATTTCCTCCCCCTTCGTTCCCTTCGTGAGAGATGCAAAGGAAGACTGGCTGAAATGCATGTGTGTAATAAAGCATCCATGCTGCTGGGCCTACTTAGTAATTACTAGCATCTGCTGGTAATGGAACCATTCTGCAAATGTTAAAAAACAATAGTTTGAAGGCAGAAGGGAGTCAATATCCTACATTTCACAAGAGAACACAATAAAATGCAGATTTGGTATAATACGACCCAGTACCTCTAGCAGATTATACGGCATTCATTATTTTCAAGCTCCGGTGTAGACCCAAGGGCGTAGCGATCAATAGTGAAGTAGGTGTAGTGGCACCTGGGCCAGGAATGTGAGATGCCAATTTCAGCCCTATGACTTACTGTTTTTACTACCTAACCAGTGCGTGGGGCACCCACCATCCTGTGGCATTAGGATCTATGGACCCCTTCCTACGTTAATGATGAGAACATACCCTTTACTTAAGTTATGATTTTGCACACTCAGATTATGTGATATGGCTGCTGGTGTTTTTGGACGTGCAAGGCATTAAGATTCTAATTTAGAGTTTGGTGAATGGGATACTCCGTCAAATTGTGATGGATGCTATAAGCTATAATGCACTTGCAATATGGCGGGCGGGATAGAGTGGTTTATCGCAAAATGAGTGGGCTCCCCTGCAAAATGTAATGAGAGACTCATGAGTCTAACATATGTCACAGAATTTTTGGGCCGTGGGCTGAATTGGGGCACCATGAAAGGCTGGGGACCCATTGAGGGATTGGGAGGTCCCCCTGCCCAACAAGGGTGCAGGGGCCTGTGTTACACCCTTGACGTTTAGCCGCTACGTTTTTGACAGAGCATCCCATCTCCAATCTCTATATAAGACCACAAGAATGTAGCTGCTCCTTTCCAATTGTTAACTGTAATAACTATTGCATTAATCCCACTTGTTTGCAGCCTGTGTCCTTTGAAAAAGAATCCCTAATTTTTAGGTTGAGCCTAGCCGCAGCGTGCATGCACGGCTTGCTCTGCGAGGCATGCAGTAGTCGAGTATGCTGTGGAAGCCTCACCTTCTCTCCGCCCATAATTTTGATTGGCTGGTGTCATTGTCCTTGGTAAATGCTGGTGTCCGATTGATAATGAGGCTTGTTAGTCCCTTCTTGTTACCGCTCTGTCGCCATTTGTTACCTCCCTTAAGGACTGGATCTTTTACTTGTGGCGTTGCATGGTATCCTTCATATGTCGGTAAGCACTATTTAAAAAAAAGTTTGCAGCGCGGTCCGCTTTCACTTTACCGGCCGCGCTTGTTTATTTAATTAATTTGCAGCACGGGCCGAAAGGGTGCGTTTCTACTCGCTAATCTACCAAGCATTCGCAATGAAATAGGTCTCGCATTTATGCAAGTTTGAGCTATTGACATTGCATATCACAATGCCTTTTATTTTTGTTTTTGTTTTTAAAACATAAATAAATGGGTGGCGTGGCTTGGACGGCAAAGGGTGCAGACGCCTGACTCCATTGCTCCTGGCGAGCGAGCATCTGATAAGAACGTCCATGTGCTGTTAAATGAAAAAGACGGAGGCACCGTAGGGCGTCAGAATGAACAGGGAGACAGCTAAGTCGCTTAAAACAACTGATCCGCCAACGAGTGGAGAGAAAATCACAGATGAAAGCAACCCCCGATACGAGAAGAAAGGAAGATCCAAGATGGTGCCCGCTAACTGAACTACCCCGCTGCCAATACCTATACCCAGCCATGCACACGGAGGACCCAGCAACCAACTCGCCTACCCTCACCTAAGGTCAGTGCAGGGGACCTTCCGTACGATATCACAGAATTGACGGCGCTGACTGGGTGAGGCTCTGAGATAAAATAGAGGACTGATAAGCTATCTGGCGAGAAACTGAAACTGATACTGGTTGATGGGGGCCGCCATCTTTGGAAACAACAACATCGCGGCAAGGAAGGAGGGTAGCGCTCAAAGACCTGCTCAGGCCAACGGGGGAGCGGGAGAGAAGCCTCGCGCATGAGGGGGTCTTGAAGCGCAAACTGACGGCACTGTCTGTTTTGAGACTTGAGGAAGAATAGAGGACCGATAACTCACCCAGTAAGAAACCGAAACCGATACTATTGGCTGGGGGCCGCCATCTTGAGAGCAGACAGCAACAACACGAGGCAAGTAAGGGGTAGCGCTCAAAGGTCTGGCTCATGCGAACGGGGAGGCTCAATTAAGGCGCAAGCACCCGATAACCACCGCCCAGTATTGCTAACGCAGCCACCCTATTTTATACCAGATAATCAGATTTTGCACTTAACTAGCCCTTGATCAGCGCACGCCCAGCATGACGGGAGGGGCGGCGACGCACTACGACTGGTGAGCGGAGGGCCACTATAACTAGCTCAAGGAGACCAAAGGGTATGAGTAGCCTCGTGCAGGAAGGAATTTCGGAAAACACAAAATAAAGCCAAACGAAAGCAAAAGCGCAACATATGGCCGCCGCCTAGCTCTGTCGGAACCGCCATTTTGATTGCGCCAGACTACCAATTGATCTGCGGTGTGACAACACCACCCACCCCAGTGTAGAACAAGTGTGGGGGGAACGCTGCGCAAGAGGGACCCTGAATAAAGCGTAAGGCAAATCAGCAACAAAATATGCCATCCACAAAGACTCAAAATCAACAATAACATTCTGCAGGATGATGTGGGCTGGAAAATAAGCAAGCTAGGGGGCAAAACCAACCTCACTAACCCTCACAAACCCCAGTGTAAACTCTTAAACCTTCAGTGTTCAACACTAAGACGTGAGAAGACCAAGCAAGCACGCGCTCAGGTAGAGAAGAACCGCGCTGGCTTCGCCAAGTAGGAGGCTAAATAGGATATGCCCAAGGGGGAACTGGAGAGTAGCACGACAAACTCAGGGGAATATACAACGTGGAATAACAAGCTCAGCCAAATCAAGAATACACTATACAGCCCAGAGCGACATAAGAAGATTTACAACTAAGACACTGGCACAGACCAGCTTACATGCACAGGCCAACTGGCCAAACCCGCCTTTCATGGTACAGTCCGGTCCAGAACCCCTTGGATAGGAACGCATACAGCAGGAACACCAAGCTCAACACCGGCCCTGCGATTCTAAGTCAGAGATTTTAATCGAGGAATCTGAAGATGGTATTTTAACAACAGCAAAGGAGACCCATAAGAGACTCAATCATAGAGCGGAAGGTCAGAGGAAGGCTCAGCCTACAGCAGGAGAAGAGGGGGCGGATAGAGATGGCTGGCAACGACAGGAAGCTCACGCAGCAATCCAAAAAGAATAAGAGTGAAAATCTGGATTCCCCTATCAAACAAAGACCGGACATTAACAGCACGCTGGACATGATTTAAAAAAAATTGGCAGAAGTACATGATCTAGCGAAATCGACCAAGCAAACCACGGATGCTATACAGCTGGAACTGGCTGCAGTTAGAGCGGGCATACATGCAGCAAATAATAGACTAACAGAAGTAGAACAGAGGGTGAGTGATGTGGAAGACAACGAACAAAAATCTAACAAGGCGTTGCAAGACCTTTCCAAAACAACAGCAATACTCCTAAAACAAACAGCAGTGCTAGACGACCGCAACAGAAGAGGGAACATCAGAATACTAGAGGTCGCCGAATGAGAAGAGGAGAAAAATGGTTCATGCATGGCCTTCATACAGGACATGATCCCTAAACTCACCAACCTGAAGTTCGACATGCCTCTGGAGCTAGACAAGGCCTACAGAGTACCGGCCTATAGATCAGCAAATATGACTGCACCGCGCCCCATAATATGCAAGCCTCTGAGACTACAACATACTGAAGCCATATTTGCAGTGGCCAGAAAAAAACAGAATTTGCTGTGGAACGGTCAAAAAATCAGTCTCGCCCAAGACTACTCTAAACACACAGTGGACATAAGAAAACGGTTTCTGGCCCAGAGAGACAAGCAGAGGAAGGAAAACATCCTCTTCTCATTCATAGGACCTACGAAGTTCAAAATCACAGACAAGGGCAGAATGCACATCTTCGAAGACCCCAACGACCTATCCAACTACTTACAAGGCCCGACTCCACAAGAAATGGATTTCTCCCACGCAAACACGAACAAGAGAAGAGCCTCACCAGAACTAGGAGGGAATGTGTAAAGATATTTCACCTCATAACCTCAGGCAGTACTATGCAAACAACCATCTACCTCATCCTTACTATCTACCTCAATCAGATTACTATTTCTAATCACTTTGCTACCTCAAGAGCCGAACGCTTTGAATCGAACTCAGGAAGGCCACGAACGCAGACCACAAAAAGGGAAAAAAGGCACCCGGCTTGGTGAACCTTTTGGATCTCTACGGAACACACCTCCGAAACAATCTTCACAGACAATTGTGTCGATAAGTTAGAGGCGAGCATCAAAAACAATAATATCCTTTTTAAGACAATGTCATTGTACAGAACTGCATGCCAAAGAGGTTGCAAGTAAGACAAATAAGCTGCAATTAACTGCTGACGCGAGAGTGCTCAGCACCATAGATGCACGTGTACATGCTTTTTTCCATATCCAATCCCAGGGGAAACTGAGCTGGAGCTTTGCTGTCACACGTCCAGAATTCCAGATGTAGGACGCGGGGGGAGGAAGGGTGGGTTTTCGTGGGGGGGGAGGTTTAGTTTTTTGTATGTCATGTTAGTATTAGCATTGTTTGTCAGGCACTCAACTGTAGCATCTACCCACTGTACCCTCTTGTCCTCCAAACTTTCCAACTACACAACTGCACACACTGTGGAGATTGAGACCAGAGCACAGGTAAAAGAGGAGGAAGACACACAAAGAGATCTGAGACAGGGACAACACTCACGAAGCCCCAGTAAACAACATGATTATTATCATACGGAAAAAGTACAGGGCCCTGTTCAACAAACCCCAGTCTAGCTTCACGTAATGACTGCTAAGCTAAATAATTCATTAACACTATTGTCCAACCTGAAGATAGTCTCCTTAAATGTTAAAGGCCTCAACCACCCAGTCAAAAGGAAAAAAGTACTTGATTACTTAGCTAAAACTAAAGCGGACGTCTTTCTCCTTCACGGAACTAGGCTATCCCTGGATGATGCATAACGGGTTAGGGCAAGATGGGTTGGTCAAATGGCTTGCTCTCCGGCTGTAGGGAAGAAACGAGGAGTGATCACCTTGATAAATAGGAACTCAAAAATAATCAAAGAAGACCACCAATGCGACTTAGAGGGGAGAATCCTTTTGACACCGCTGAAAAGGGGAGACGAAAACTTTCATGTACTCAACATATACGGACCTAACACGGATGACACCACCTTCTGGGATAACATCTCAGGTAGGATGGAGGCACTCCCACAGAATGAACTAACAGTGCTGGCAGGCAACTTCAATATGGCACTGGACTACACTATAGACAGACAATCACATTGCCACACACTACCCCCGGGAGGCACAAGTACTCAAAAACCTATGTACCAAATACAACTTGAAAGACACCTGGAGACTTCAACACCCAGACACGAGAATTGATTACATACTGATCTCTGGCTCACACACCCACCTAATGGAGAACACGGACATAGCCACGAGAACTATCTCAGACCATTCCTGTATCAGCCTCCTACTAAATGGCCGCCATAACGAAGATCACCCTCGTAGATGGAGATTCAATAGGGATGTATTAAAAGAGCAAAGCAATAGAACCAAAATAGAGCAGGCCATAAAGGACTACATTAACTTTAACGACACAGCAGATACAGATCCAAAAAACATATGGGACTCCCTGCAAGCCACAGTTAGGGGGACAATTATGGACATCAAAGGCAAGATGAACAATATTGCCAAGGCCCACTTAGACCAACTAGAATTCGATATTCAGAAACTAGAATCATCACACATCACAGACTCAAAGAACGCAGGGGTCCTTACAGAACTCACAAGGAAGAAATATGAATCCAACAGAATTCTAACGTGAGAGAGCAGGTCTGTGGATAAACAAATACAAGGCAATAAACCAATGCGAGGCCAACAAAGCAGGTAAAATCCTGGCATCCTACCTAAAGCACAAACAAAGACAACACACTATCTCCGCGATCACAGATTCCCATAACAATACACACACACAACATAAAGAAATCCTACGCACATTTAGTGTATTCTACCAGGAGCTCTATAATAAGGACCAAACATTAGACGAAAGGGGCTGCACCGAATACCTCAACAGCTTAAACCTCCCAAAAATAACATCGGAAGATGCACTCATTTTAGGGAAAGAAATTAGCTCAGCTGAAATTGAGATGGTAGTTAACTCTCTCATAGCTAATAAGGCTCCCGGACCAGATGGCTACACAGCCACCTTCTATAAAACATTTATAGCTCTACTACAACCAATGTTGAAAAAGGTTTTTAACCATTGCGAAGGGACAGGGACGGTCTCACAAACAATGTCCGAAGCGAATATTATAGTTATCCCCAAGGAAAGCAAAAACACCCAGTTCCCACAAAACTACAGGCCTATATCCCTAATTAACGTGGACAGCAAGACATATGCAAAAATCCTGGCAGTGAGGCTTAATAGCATACTCCCACACCTTACAAGGAACACACAAGTGGGCTTCCTCAAGACGCGCATGTCGTACGACTACACTAGACTTTTATGCCACATTATCGATAGAGCGGCCAAGCAAAACAACCCAGCAGTGGCTATGGCACTCGACGCTGAGAAGGCCTTTGACAGGGTATCGTGGCATTTCATAGAACAGTGCATGCGGGCCTTCAACTTGGGTAGTGCATTCACGAAGAAAGTTATGGCACTATATGACAAACCTACGGCTCGCATAGTGGTCAACTGGGCTATTTCCGAGCCTTTCAGACTCCATCGAGGGACAAGACAAGGTTGCCCACTGCACCCTCGCTATTCTTTCTAGCACTAGAACCGCTAATCAAGGACATCGAGACCAACAAATTGATGAAGGGGTTCGCCATCAATGATGTAACAGCGAAACTAGCAGCATATGCGGATGACATTCTTGTTGCCACTGAAAGCCCTAAAACCTCCATCATGGCCCTTATGGACTCCATAAACAATTATTCGGCCTTCTCCGGCTATAAACTCAACAAGGATAAGTCGGAATGTAAACCTCTCAACTTATATACCACTAGAAACATATTGGGAGACTCGGGCCTCACTTGGCAAACCGGTTTCATCAAATACCTTGGCGTCTATTTTGATAAAGATCTTAAAAACACACTAGAATACAATGAGAAACTGCTTTTGGACAAAGATAAAGAAGCTGCTTGAGGGATGGTCACCGAAATTCATCACATGGTGGGGGAGGATTGAAACAATCAAAATGATGGTAACCCCTATAATCAACTACCTTACTAATATGCTCCCCCTAACCCTCACTGTCAACTTCCACCACAAATTACATAAGATGCTAAACAAATTTATCTGGCGAGACAAAAAAGCAAGGATTAGCCTTAAAAAACTAAGATTGGCGTAAATCCTGGGTGGCTTAAACCTGGCAGACTTCAAGACCTTCCAAACGGCCTTCTTGGCAAAACAAGGTAGCTATTGGATTCTACCAGACCAGGAGTACACACCGGCTTGGCTGAAAGAAGAAAGAGCTATTCTAAATAACCTTGAGCCATTAGCACTTCCAACAACCAGCAAGCACAAAACTTTAATAAACCCTATACTTGCAAACACCAGAAACGCCCTACTGAAGGTCAACCAGAAGTTAGAACATAGAATAACAAACTTGAGATAGGAATCGATATGAGCAAATAATAAGATAAAATATAAAGGCAAAACACTCTATATGAAGACATGGGTGAAAACAGGGATTTCCCTTCCCATCCAACTCGAGGATGGAGGGAGCCCTACCACATTCAGCTCGCTTAAAACCAAACACAACCTGCCAGATATTGAGCTTTAGAACTTCCTAAAAATCAAAGCGGCACTGTCCAAAGCGAGACTGTCTAATACCATGCCTTCAATCTTCCAGTACATGTCCAACCTCAACAAAACAGCTCACCAAGTGTCACACATCTATAGACTTCTGCGTCCAAACACTTCGAAACTCAATGTGAAAGCACAAACTTACTGGGAATCACAGCTCGGTAGCACTCTAAGCGAAAAGGAAAGCCAAATACTACGGTCCTCCCTCACACATAGTAAGATAACCCAGGTACTAGCTCAGACAAAATTCTGGATCCTACACAAACCACACTGGACCATAGCGCGCTTGGCGAAACTAGGCGTGAACACAAATGACCTATGCTGGAATTGTAATAGTGGAAGAGGGGACCTGGCTCACCTCATTTATCACTGCCCTAAAGTTAAAGTCTACTGGGAAAAGATCTTTGCCTTTCTAACAGACATGTTAGGGCGTTCCCTTAAACCAGAGTTTGCCACCCTGGTAACGACCCCTATTATGACAGAACCACTCACACAACGAGATAGCGACCTACTCGACCTCTTACTAACTGCCGGTGTTAAAATTATTCTAAATAAGTGGAAAAACACATCCAAGGCATCGTTTAAAGGGTGGCTCAACTGGGTGACATACCTTAGAGGTGCGGACGCGATGTCCCTACGAGACTCACCGTGGAGACAGCCCAACAGAGGAATGTGGGCATCTATGGACAAGTACCTGGGTCCGTATGAACCTCCATGAAGAAGGCGAGTTCAGAACCTGTCTCCTACCTTTCCGAACAAACGCGAGCAAGTTCTCTCTCTCTCTCTCTGCTCTTGATCCCTTGCCGCCGCTCAGGCCTTTTTTCCTCCTTCATACCTGTGACCACTTACTAGAATAGAGGGGGTAGGCCAGCCTATAAAGTAACAGAGCGAAGCAGAAGGTACCTCAAACTGTATACTTTACAGGTTTTTCTAGACATCATCACGAGAGACATTGTGCATGTTCTATGTTTTTTCATGTCTACTTGTTTAGTTTTGTGAGTTTCTGTTTTGTTTTATATGACAAAAATCTCAATAAAATCTTATTGAAATAAAAAAAAACATAAATAAAAGGCATTATCATTTACAATACCAAACGCGTAAACTCGTGTAAATGCGAGACTTATTGCATTGCAAATGCTTGTTAGCTGCTGCAGACTGGCAAGTATTTGGGTGGCATGAGCACCACTTTGCTTTTTATGAAAGTCTTTACACTGCAGTGTGGTGCAAATAACCAGTTACTACTTCCCAAATTAAATATACTCGGCTTCCGACCTCAGAAGGATGAAACGATGGATGGCGGGGGCGGTCCCTACTGGAAAGCAAGTTACAATGTTGGAGCAGCGAGAGTTGAACGTACTAAGCCTTTCTGAAGGCTATGGGGTTTTGATCATTTTCTTTCGTCACTAAGATGCAATCACATTAGTGCCACTAAATTACTTGCGAGCCTGCTGGACCTGTAGTCCTTCATATTATTAATTTCCCTTTTTCAGAAGGTTTGCTCTGGGTCTGCCTGGGTTTTCTCTCTGACTCCATACTAGGGCACGTCCACGCATTTCAAAATGCACTTTTACAATTTCACGAGTTGGATGCGTATCAATTCTATCAAGATACCATTATCTCTCCCCCCATAGGACTATCCTCATTAAGCAATTGATTGGCAGTCCAGTACCCATAAAATTGCTAGTATTAATTAAAACTCATCAAAATCAATTATACTGAAGTAGGTGTTCACAGCTGCGTTCTAGTTAATCACCTTCATAAAAATGAGTAGCCTGTAAAGATTATCTTGAGTTAAATGCAGGTCGTAAACTCGCAAACAGGATGGTTGGAACCATTAAAAACACGGGTGAAGAGATGCAGAGAATCACACTGTTGAGAACAATACATAAGTGGCTAAGCATATGCTCCAAGAAATGAAACACAGTAATGCACTCACATTCTGTACATCTGTGTATTATTGGGCGTGAAATAAAAGTATATGCTCATAGTTCGCGGCATTTAACAAGGGAATGGAGGAGGGTGGCATTAAGCAAACATTGCTAACGCCAAGCCCCGCCGTTCCTAAAAAGCAGGGATGCGCCATGTTTACACGAATGAAGCACACCCCTGCATTTCCCCTAGCGCTGGCGCTACATATCACTGCCTAGCACCAACACAGGCACCCTTGTACCATAGTGCAAGGGCGTCTGCATTGGGGGAATGATTTTATATGTGCAGGAAGGTGTCCCTTCCTGCACATCAACAATCCAGAATGGTGAATTGTAACTTCTATGTGTGTTGCATTGTGCAGCCCACATAGAAGGTGCAAATCGTAATCTTTGTATTGATTGTTTATGTGCAAGAAGGGACTCCTTGCTGCACATAAACAATCATTCATGCCATTTTGCTGTTTCTATGTGTGCTGCACAATGCAGCACACATAGAAACAGAAAAAAAACAAAACGAAATAAAGCATTTCTCCTCCTTTTGCCATGTTAAGACTAGGTTTTCCCTGGTCTTAATTTTGGTGCTGCCTCCTGTTTACATCACCCTTGTAAATAGGGGGCAGCATCAAAATCAATGGGTGTTGCGGCAGAACGCCCACCGCAACACCCATTGACCACCCCTTTCATGCTAAGTGTAGTGTGATTGGGGGGCTTCTTTGCAAGGCGGTGTTAAGCCACCTTAAGTGGGTTAACGCTGCCTTGTAAATAAGGCGTAGCCCATAAAAGTGATGTTCCTGTGGCGATAGGGGCTTGTAAATATGCCCCTTTGTTTGTTTAGTAATGCAAATTAGAAATTGAAATATTGGCTAGAGATGAATGCATGGGTATATTAAATTTCTATATAGCAAACTTACTAGTGGAGTGTTAAGCCTCTGTAAACATCTAGAAACATTTAGAACGTGCTGGTAATGCTCCACAAAGCCAAAATGTTCAACAAGTGGATTAACTTCAGCTCATTTCCTATTTGAGCATTAAAACCATTTTCAGAAAGTATTACGGCGTGTACCAGTGTTGACATGCAACAAGAATTGAATTCTGGAAACGCTTCCGGCAGACTTTTTTGCCAGTAAGAGTTTTTCGTTTTTGACCCACAGAAACAATATTTTCCACCATTTTGTACACAGGGAGATAAGACCCTGCAACACGACCAGGGACTGGACACTGTCCGTCCTAGATATTCACCAGTTCCTGCCCAAGAAGGTGACAGGAAGAGGTGAAAGGTGAAAAGGACACAGGGGCAAATTTACAGGGGCATTGTGCCACTGGAGCATCACTTTTTATGATGCTCCGGTGGCGTTATGCCCTGCTCCATATTTACAATGCTGTGCTAATCCACTTTGCATGGTTTAACGCCGCATTGTAAATATCGTACCCTTTGACGCAGTTTTCTGCATCAAAGGAACGTGCAATGGGTGTTGCTGTGGGTGCACCTACACAACACCCATTTGTTTTTGACACTTCCCCAGATTTACAAGGATGTGTAAATCTGAGGCAGCACCAAAACCTAACACCATTCAAACGAAGGCGTTGGAGTGGTGCAACGTGGAGAAAGACTTTTATTTCTCCTCGTTTTTTGCTCTTTCTTTGTGTGCTGCATTCTGCAATACACATAGAAGGATCACATGACCATTAATGATTGTTGGTTTACAGGAAGGCATCCCTTCCTGCTCATAAACAATCATCCCTGTACCATAGGCACCCTTGAACCATGGCGCAAGGGTGTCTGTTTTGGCACTAGGCAGCTTTTTTAGCACCAGCACAGGGAAGAGCACAGGCATGCGCTATATTCTTGTTAATATGGCGCATCCCCGTCTTTTGAAATGACGTAGCTCAGCGCCGCAGATTGACTGGTGGCGCTGCACTGCACCATTTCATTGTAATCATACCACACAGTGAGCAGACCACAGAGATGGGCTCATATCATGCAAAGTGAGCAGTGGGAGCACTAACAAGCAATCTCTGCCACGGTTTTGGGCTGGTTGGAGTCTTAAATAGTTTGAGAGCTGAAACAGCACTATTTTACCACCTTAGACAGTGGTAAATGATTGCTTGTAATAAGAACTGTACAGGTGTCTACTGCAGTTTTGGAAATGTGGTAGCATTTGCTCACATATATAAAGTAAACAACTGAAAACGATGACATACAGAAAGCTATATAACACCACCATTAAAACATAGCAGGGATAAACACACTAAAACAGTTAGAAAAGAACATTACAATGATGCAGCATAAAACACAGCACCACCTCAAATAACAGAATACATTACCAGTGCAACAAAATGTCAATCAACAAAATATGCACACCATTCATGTCACACATTACCACAACAGCAAGCTTGTTTCATATAATATAGTGGTAACAGGCGTTTGCATCAAGCACTGCTATGACTTACCACCATGTACATGACATGGCACCACTCAAAAATGTTTTGTGGTCTGGCCCAGAGATGCAGGAGAGCTCCCTCCTTTGCAGAGGAACAAGAACTCATTATTGACTTGTGAGTTAAGATTAGCATAGTATAAATACCTGTTTCCAATTATCTGGTCAAGGCCTTTCATGTTACAGCAGCATTGCCAAAGATAACTCCACACCCATACTCTTAAAAGAGTTCAAAATCACACTGAAGAGGCATCTGCTGGAAAATAAACACAACATTGATAAAGACCCACCATGTTCTAAATATATATATAGGTGCTCTCCTACTCCAAATTGTCTGATTGATTCACCGATTGGTCACTTTTTACATAAATGGCTATTTTCACGCTAGTGAAGTGTGCTGTTTGAATTGCCTTGTGGTCACCATTGTATGTATGACTGCCATTATGAGCAGGGTCTTTTTTGTATCTCCATTGAATATTGTGGTCCTGAAGATCTCGTGGATTTACACAGTGTTAGACGGAAACGTCGACAAAGTGCCCATCCTTTCTTTGAACAATTCTTTCTTACCTTCACAAGTTTTGTCCTAATACAGGACAGATATTCATGTGTTTTCACTAGAGAGTGGGCCTCGGGTACATTAACAAATGTAAAGGAACCGCAGTGGGAAGATTTATTAGACAACACATTGTCAATGTATTATACAATATCATTACCATTGAACCCCATTATCTATTTTTTATTTTAGTATGATTTGCTACATTTAATAATCATATATGCCTGTCTGTGTTATTTATTCATCATTTGATTGTTTCATATTAATATAAGTAATTTATGTACGTCACCATAGGACATCCTTAAATGACTTCAACCTTTAAACATTTTTTTATTTGAATAATTCCCTTGTTGGCAGTTTACCTCACTCATACTTCGATACCCAAGCCAACAAGGAATATTGAGTTGCCCTCTTATACACAAAAATGTATCAAGAGTTAATCTAAGCACGTGCGATGGTGGCAGAATACCATGTAGTTATCAGTAGGAGTGTGAACAGGCCCTTTTTAACCTGTGTCACTGGAGTGAGGTCTACAGGCTCACTCATTTTTAAGGTTCTGCTACTTTGTGCTTAATTTACCCTCAGCCGACATCAATTTGTTTTAAAGTGCTGCGTGGGCTTTCTGCACTGGATGTATGTGTGCCTGGAAAGGGTACAATATAGGGATATTGCAGTACTGAGTACTGCGTGCATGGTGAGTGCATGTGCTGGTTGTATTTGTGCCTATGAGCTGTACAATACATAGAGAATGTAGTGCTGTGCAATGCAATGCATGCATGGTAAATGCATGTCGTAGATGTCTATGTGCCTTTGAGTGGCACAGTACATGAAGGATACAGTGCTGTTCAGTGCATGAATGTAAATGTATGTGCTGGATGTATGTGCACCTATGTCTAAAACTGACAGAGGTCAGGAACATTAAATGGCTGAACTATGTAAAAGGGTTATCCACTGACATCGGGCATCCGGAATTTTTTGCTGATCCATCAACCTTATCTCACATATCCAAAGCCGAGCTTAAGCGACTTGTTTTAAATCATCTGCACCGTAAACGCTGGCTCTTAGAATCACAGAAGTCCACCACTGTTGATTACCAAAATTCGATCACTGTGACTGGCATACAGCAATACTTATTACTAGAACCATCTCCATTCATTCGTATGCTCCTGACCCGTCTTCGCACTAACACGTTCTTCAGACTCCTTACTTTCCCTAATCCAAATTGCTGGGACACTGACCTATAAAAATGCCCCTGTGATGGCCTCTCGCCCCAATCCAACATCCATTGCATCCTTTTCTGCAGATTTTATCACCTTCCAAGGACTACTTTTTTAAAACCACTGCTGAGATCTTGGGGTATACGCACATGCAAACTGGCATACTGCAAATTAAAATCTTTGGAAACCCCTTTAGTCCTGGCAGCTATGTCATCTTACCTGAAAATGACGATGAGGCTGAGGTCATCAATGCAACCCTAACCTGTTTTAAATTTTGTTGCTTAGCTGTACCTATCTTTTTAACTTTTGTGATTTTACTTACGTTATTGACTGCATGTAATTTTAGCTGTTTTAAGGATTTTTATTCATGTGTACTTTTTTGATATTGTATTTACATATCGAATAAAGCTCAATATCTATCTATCTATCTATGTGCACCTATGAGTGGTACAGTTCATGAAGACTACAGTGCTGTGTAGTGTGTGTAGGTTTTATACATGTACTGGGTGTATTTGTGCTTGTGGACGGTACTTTACATGGAGAGCCATGTGTTCCATTTTGGGAGACCTAGGCCTGCATGATGAAACATGGAAAGGAGGTAGAGAAATCCTTCGAGACAGATTTGTGTATTGCTGCATTTCTGTAAGCTGAATGGGAAACACACTGGAGAGGGGAGAGCCAGGCTTTCCATGTACACTTCAAAGGGTGCTCTTGATTCAGTGAGGGGTCACAAGGAAGGGGCCTGTGCGCATCTCAGGAAGGACTGATGCCCTGGGCTAATCGTTTGCTGCACAAACCATTGTGGATGACATCCAGATGTGAACTCCATTCACTCCCATGGCCTTTTGCTGTAGGGCTATAACCTTTGGAGTCACTCCTGCTGTGACAGGCTGCTTTCAAGAGGAAGAAGAGAGAAGAGAAATAGGCCCTTCAAGATAAGGAGACCCCCAACATAAACTTCAAAGACTCAGACTGTAAATTACATTTGGTGTCAGGAAATCGACTATCAGATAGGTAGCTTGACACCCAAACACTGCCATCTGCCAAGTAACAAGATGGGCTTTGTGAGGAGAGGAAGCTCTGCAAGACTTCTGCCTGTGACCAGGGCTGGGGGTCAAGGCATGCTAGCCTCTCTGCTGGATCAGGGGACATCACCCAGGAAATCAAAGACTACCTCTCCTGGAGCACTTGACTACTTGCCAAGATCAGTTTGTCCTGTAAGGAAGAGAAGAGAGTTGGAGGGAGGAAGGTACTGTCAGAAACCCTGTTGAGTAGATTCCCTCTGAGAGGCGTGAGGAGATGGCTGCTGCACCGACGTGGTCGTTGGCCATATGCAGAACAAAGTCGATGACCCTTGTAGACTAGAGGAGGGCTGCCGTGAATTGAGCCATGTGCATCACTGCACCGAATGGGCCCAGAGCCAGGACGTAGTGGGAACGGGGTGGCCCCTTTTGCCAGGACGGCCGCCGTGAGAAGACTGCATTGTGGTAAGGGCCTTAGCCCCTTACGGTAGTGGGCCATGAGAGGGGCTACCTCTGAGGACTTCATCGTGCCAAGCAGGCAGGAGCGGATGTACTGTGAGGATACCGTGACCCCGTATGCCTGGGGGGTCACATGGACCTGGTCGAAGTCATTTCCGAGAGGAGTGAGGCCACTGTGGACCATGTGTACCTACCCGGGAAGATAGATTTGCACCAGAAGATACCTATCATCACCCACCCTGCCCCCCATCATGGTTGAAACTAGAACTCTCCCTGCGAATAGGAGAAACCTGCTTGGGCTTCATGTAGTGAACTCACCTATATTGACTGATGCTGCTGCTGCTGCTCCAGCGTCCGTGGAAGGAGTGAGGTCAGGAACTTCAGTCACTCCCATCCTGAAAGGTAAGAGTAAGGCTGATTCCAGGCCAGTTGGTCCCAGGGAAGCTTTCTGCTAATTAGCACAGTGGTGCTGCAACACTGTTGACTTTCAAAATAGAGCCATAGTGAAATCTTAAGACATGGACCAATAATAGGGCATACACTGGATAAGGTCAATAGTGAATGGGCTACAATGACCATCGCTTAAGCGAGGAGGAAGTGGGACAGAGAACCACCAAGGAAATACCAGAGCCTTGACCCTAAGGGATTGTGCAATTGTATGCGAATGTCATATTTTTCCTTCTTGATTGTAATGGTAAAAATGAAAGACTTCCCTTTTTTCATAGAAGTAATTATTTGGCTGGACAATGATTTATTACTTCTGCTTCTGCATTCATTTTGAGTTCTGAGCCTGTGTTCACTCCCCTATATCCAAACCTTCCCTCCGAGGGAACCTTGGACTGCTTGACCACACTATTCCTGAAATTCAAATGTTGGCAAAGTTGTGCCGAATCCATAGTAGGTGGGGCCCAAGACATCAGGAGTAAAAGGCCTCAACCCCCATGTTTGGGCCCAGTAACCCCTGCTTTGCCCTTTGCCTTTTGATAGGGTTCTTACAGTGAAGTTCAGGGACATCCTACCCGGAGAAATGTTTGAAAACAATATTGGCAGATGGTGCATTTTAAAGCAAACTTCAGTAAAGAATTTAGTGAGAAAGCAAGGTTTATAAAACAATTGCAAACGTGTAGTCTAGAAATATTTAGGTGCATTATTAACTGCCTCATATCTTACTGCATTAATATGTTCAACAGTTATGTACTGTGAAAAATATGTGCTTGCCCAGTGTCTTACACTGTGTGCAGCATCAACTTTGGAAGAAAGTGCTCTAACCATTACTGCTGGCTGCAATCAGTCATATATAAATATGTGCAGACAGGGCTTTCAGTGGAATGAAAAAAGTGGAGATCTGTAAAACGGGTGTGGATTAAACATGTAAACTAAATTTCTGTGATTCCCATAACTTGCCACCCAACCGTTATTTTGGTTTCTCCCTGAGCTTTTTGTTATTGCATCCAGATATGCAAAAATCAACTGCCATACACATAAAACCTGCCAGGACTATTTGCCTTGTCAATGGTTGTTAGCTGTTTAGACTAAGTGAGTAACAGCAGTGATTTTGTTGTGAATGTTATTGAAAACATCTTAATTTTGAAATTGTGACACTATGAATTAAATATTATTGAGGCCCGTTGAAAGAATATTGGTCTTAAGTGTGTACACTTTGTTAGACAAGTATGCCCTTTTTCTCTCCACATTTCTTGCATCTGCATATCTTATACCTTATATCTTTCCTCTTCAGCACTGTCTTCTCACTCTCTCCTGAATGTACTTCCTTGCTTCTCCTTCACTTCATTGCCCCCCAAGCATACACTGCACTCCCTCACATGTAAGCACTATATTTTCTTTTATTTTCGCCTTATTAATATTTTGACAACTGTTCACTCACTTCACACACATTTACACAGAACTGGAATATGTGACCATTTCTCTGTAGAGAGGCCAACACACTGAATTGCAATATTAGAAACTCGTACTGCCTTTTCTTTTCCGGAGTTTTATATAGCGCAAACTTGACCCGCAGGTTTCAGAGCGCTTTACATGAGCACCAGTTGCCTTACAGATGGACAAGTTAAATGTTTTTAAGGCACTGGGGGGCATATTATCAAGAACGGCGTTAAAATTATCGCCGCTCTAGCGGCAGGAAAATGCCGCTAAAGCGGCGAAAATGGGCTTGATAATATGCCCTTGAGAATTCCAATAGAAGCCCATGTTCTGGTGTGAGGTGGGCCGCTCTAGCTGTAAGGCCACATCCTCTCCTCACAGATTCAGTGTCAGATTTCTCAATTGCGCCCCGTCATAAACATCTGTTGCAACATAGTTCAAAGTAAGCACTTTACTAGAGCAATAAGCATTAAAAAAAACAGAAAAACAATAGCAGTAGCGGCTGATGTCTTTGCTGAGTGGTGGTGCAGGGGAGGGAGGGTGGGGACTAACTACTACAACAACAAAAAAATAAAAACCATTAAAAATAACTTACCTGCCAGTCCAGCTGCATTGCCGCTCTTCTACTACTCACCAGCACAGACTCCCAAAATCCCCTGGAGCCTATCCACTGCTCTCATTCATGAGAGTAACGTCAGGGTTGGCCTGAGCGCCCTCGATTTGCGCTTCCAGGGAGACTGCGAGCCTGTGACTGGTGTCTTCAACCCAGCAGTGCAGCTGGGGTTGGAGAGAGCTTAACTGTGCATGCTGCTTTGGCCATCCTGAGATGGCCGGTCAAACCGCCATGCGCACTGAATCACAGTGCTCACCACTCTCCCTCTGTGACTGCCCCCTCTCCGCGATGGCCCCACCCCCAAGACTCGCCCAGGAGAGAAAAATAAAATGATAATAAACCTGGTTTATTATCATTTTATTTTTCTATTTTTTCTGGTTAGTGGGGGGGCTTGAGGGGTGACAGTCCTCAGCCATAGCGGAGGAGCTGCCAAAGTATATGCAGCTGGACTCTGGTCTTACCCGTCAACCTCAAGTTTCTTTGATAACTAGTGGCTGCTTTTTCCACTTAGATCTCTCCACAGAATTCTTCAGGCATTCAATCCACATCTGTTTGTTACCAAAGCCAATGTATTCAATCTCATTGTTATTATTGAAACAACCTGTATGTGGGGGCCCCAAATGCAGTTTTTACCAGATTACAGATAATTGAAAACAGGGCTGGCTGCTTGGTGACCAGCCTGAAAAATTGGAACACTTTTCTCATATGTTGAGATCTCTCCACTGATGGCCAGTTTGTACAATAAAATAAATCAAAGCGCTGATCATTGTGCACAAAGGCCTTTGCTAGCAGAAAAGTTTAGCTGCCATTACTTTAGACAGAGCCCAAATATCTTCCAGTGCGGCACCCTGGAAAATCTCTGTCATCTATTCTATTAGGACAGGAGATAGTGCTTCCTCACTCAGTCGCCACTACAAGGCTTTGGAGCCCTCTTTCCTTCTCGTTATACACTCAACCCTAACTTCTGAAGTTTAGTAAGGCTTTCAAAGCATGGTTGTCCCCTCCATGCTTAGGCCGACGCAGAGCCGGCTTTAGGGCAGTGAGACTGGTGCAGCCGCACAAGGCGCTCAGTGGTGTAGGAAGGGGGGTGCTGTGGGTGCTGGCTGCCCCGGGTGTTATCACTGAGGGGGGTGACAAAATGGCAAAAATATGTGTTTTAAACTCATATTTTTGCCCTTTTGTCAAGCCGGGGGTGACAAGAAATGTTCCGCACCGGCTACCACCTGACCTTGCTACGCCACTGAGGGCGCTGACCTGTGGAGGGGCCGCTGTTTTTAGCAATAACTTATGATTGGGGAGATGAGGGCACTTTTGCCTGGTGGTAGTGAGAGAATCCGAGGAGGCAGTCATGGGGCATGGGGGAGCCAAAAATGATTGTTGCACCAGGGGGTACTAGCGCTTAAGCCGGCCCTGGGCCCACATTTTAAATGTTCGCACGTTTGAGTGCATGAGGAAACCATTTAGCAATGTCCATATAGGTCTTTACAGTGGTAAGTAAATATGTGCTATCGGTGGCCTTGCATCGCATGAGCACTCAGTCAAATGTTTGGCCCTTCGACTGTGTCAAAATAGTACAGTGACAGTGTACTCTGTAGACTCCTAATAATACAACATAACATACTCGTTTTACAAAGTATTATGGATAAGTGTTTTTAACATGCATCATGCGAATCCCATTTTAGAAAAGCAGAATCAAGACAACCTTTTGAATGTTTTTCTTTAAAACATCTTTTTCTGAAGCACCCCATACAGGCATGCGTGTATTTATTCGCTCATTCATTTATTAGGTCTCGCCTACGCAGCGCTCATGCGTTGCTTAGGAGGAGACCTTTAGGAATCGATTCACTTTTTGGGCAAAAAACGTGCACGTTTTGCATTGATTCAATGGCAACGCGTGCACATTTGGCGTTTCCCTTGAAACCATCTGTTTGTAATTAACTTGCAACCAGATAGTGCCCCTCCTCGCTCCCGCAAGGGAAACGCTTTGTGTGATCTCGGCCGCACTCCCCCCACCCCTCCCCCCTCATCTGCATTCCTCGCATCCCACTGCGTTTTGCCTGCAGGAGCAAGCAGTGCCTCCTTGTTTACATAGAAAGGGTCAGCTTGTCTGCATTACTGAGTATATTGTATGTGTTTTAATTAATCGCCCAATAAAGTATTAAACATGAACCCGTAACTTTGTGGCCTAAAAACTGATCCTGGCATCTGAGCATTTTGATGAACTGCTCTACCTCTCTACCTCTCCTTCTACCTCTCTACCTCTACCTCTCTGCCTCTCTCTATACCTCTACCTCTCTACCTCTCTCTACCTCCCTACCTCTCTACCTCTCTCTACCTCTCTACCTCTCTCTCTACCTCTCTCTCTCTCTCTCTACCGCTCTACCTCTCTCTACCTCTCTACCTCTCGCTACCTCTCTCTACCTCTCTACCTCTCTCTACCTCTCTACCTCTCTCTCTACCTCTCTCTACCTCTTTCTCTCTACCTCTACCTCTCTACCTCTACCTCTCTACCTCTCTACCTCTACCTCTCTCTACCTCTCTACTTCTCTACCTCTCTACCTCTCTCTACCTCTCTCTACCGCTCTCTACCTCTCTACACTTCTCTACCTCGCTACCTCTCACTTCCTCTCTCTCTACCTCTCTCTCTCTACCTCTCATTCTACCTCTCTCTACCTCTCTCTCGACCTCTCTCTCGACCTCTCTCTCTACCTCTCTCTACCTCTCTCTACCTCTCAACGTCTCTATGTCTCTACCTCCCTCTGCCTCTCTCGACCTCTCTACCTCTCTCTCTACATCGCTACCTCTCTTTACCTCTCTACCTCTTACTACCTCTCTACCTCTCCCTCTACCCCTCTACCTCTCTACCTCTCTACCTCTCTGCCTCTACCTCTCTCTACCTCTCTACCCCTCCCTCTCTACCTCTCTCTCTCTACCTCTCTCTCTCCACAACTGTCTCTCTTCCTCTCTCTCTCTACCTCTCTCTCTCTACCTCTCCCTCTCTACCTCTCTCTCTACCTCTCTCTACCTCTCTATCTCTCTCTACTCTACCCCTACATCTCTACCTCTCTCTCTCTCTCTACCTCTCTCTCTATCTATCTATCTCTCTCTCTACCTCTACCTCTCTCTCTCTGCCTCTCTACCTCTACCTCTCTACCTCTCCCTCTACCTCTCCACCTCTCTCCCTCCCTACCTCTCTGCCTCTCTCTCTACCTCTACCTCTATACCTCTCTCTACCTCTCTCTCTCTCTGCCTCTCTCTCTGCCTCTCTACCTCTCTACCTCTCTCTAACTCTCTACCTCTCTACCTCTCTCTCTACCTCTCTCTCTCTCTAACGCTCTCTACCTCTCTCCCTCTACCTCTCAACCTCACTCTACCTCTCTCTCTCTACCTCTCTCTCTCTCTCTCTACCTCTCTCTACCTCTTTATCTCTCTACCTCTCTACCTCTCTCTCTACCTCTCTCTCTCTACCTCTCTCTCTACCTCTCTCTCTCTACCTGTCTACCTCTCTCTACCTCTCTACCTCTTTCGACCTCTCTCTCTACCTCTCTACCTCTCTCTACCTCTTTCTACCTCTCTCTACCTCTCTATCTCTCTCTACCTCGCTACCTCTCTACCTCTCTACCTGTCTCTACCTTTCTACCTCTCTACCTCTCTCTACCTCTCTACCTCTACCTCTCTCCCTCTCTCTACCTCTCTACCTCTCCCTCTCTATCTCTCTACCTCTTTCTCTCTCTACCTCTCTACCTCTCTTACCTCTCTACCTCTCTCTACCTCTCTCTCTACCTCTCTACCTCTCTACCTCTCTACCTCTCTCTACCTCTCTACCTCTCTATGCCAATCTTTGTTTATTATCCTACTGCTAGCTCTGATGAGGAAATACGTTTCGTCGACGCAGGCAATGGGGCAGCCGGGTTCCTCTGACGTGGATCAAGGTGGTGACCCTGGCACCATCAAACCGTGGGTATTAATGTTCTGAGCAGGAGTTTGGTATAGGACAAATAAATATACCATAACCAGCTCAGTGACTTTGGAGCAAATATATTTACGTGTGTTTCTCTATGCATGCCCAGCTTTAATTTAAAAAAAAGGCTGAAATGCTTTGAAATGCATAGCACTCTCCCTTTTGACATCTGTAAGGTGTAGCCATCTGACCTCTTTATTATTTATGTTATGCATAGTTTAACTGCCGGTCTAACAGCATAACACCACGTGGCTGCTTACACAGTATTATTTAACAGAATTGTTAAAAAAAAAAAAGCTCAAGAAACGCTCACACACTATACATTTGAAACGTAGCATTTAGCATATACAATTTTAAATAACATATTGTTTCCCGTAACACACTATTTGAACCGCCTGCAAACTGCTCAGCCGGCCCCCCCTGGGGTGAGGGGGAGTGCAGCCGAGCAGTTTGCGAGGGCCGGTTTCGGCCGATTTTGTTACAGGGGGCCGATATTGCCGACCCCTGTAATAAAAACGGCACCCAGGAGCCCAAAACCGCCCGTTGCCCGCTATGGCCAGGCCGGAAACTCATGAGTTGTGTGAGTTCACTGCCATGGACCAAGCACACAAGATTTAGAAACACGTCTACCCCACTGGCCGGAAGAAAACCTTTTTTTAAATCAGGATATTTATAAAAAATGTTGTAGGAAGAGATAAGTACAGCGCGGAAAAGTCGAATCGTGCATTTCCAGGACCATGTTACTCTGACTACAGCGCTCAAAAAACATCTTATCCATCTATGTGGCTACAGTAGGGAAAGAAAACGCAATACCTACGATAAAGATAGGTGCCACTACCCATAGTTGCACTTCTCTAAGTGCACTCACAGGTTAGAAGAAAAGTAATCCTTTAGTGCTTATATTTAAAAAACAATATGGGGGTGCATGGGCCAATGGTAACAAGAGAGAAGAAAGACTAAGCAGCGGGAAGTCCCAGGTGTGCTATTCTCTATAATACGGCTTTATATCTCATTTGCTCTTAGAACTTAGATGATGTTGAAGATGCATTTTCTTCTCTCTGCAGGCATTTATTTCTAAATAGGACCCATCTATTATCTTCCACGCGAAAGAACACAGTTAGATCCGCGATTAGCACCGACGCACGTGCTTTGAAATTACCTCATGGTCACGATCCAGCTTATTTCAAGTCCCATTAACTGAACATTTCACGCTACCAAACAAGCCGCCAGATGGTAATGGCTTTCAGGTGCTTGCGCCCAGGGCTAGCTTTCAGCAGGTGACCTAGAAGCCACCAACGTGTGGGAGGATGTGTGCTACCAATGCCCTCACCCTTCCTGATCAGAATTTATAACACAGACAATCTGGACTCTTATAGCAACATATAAACTCACCAGACTTCTTGTTCTAAAGGGCTACTCATTCTTTGCTTTATAATTTTCAAGCAAGATTGGGTTTGAATGTATTTGTCGTCCTGAAGGAGTGCTACACGTCTCCACATTTGGAGATGTTCACAAGCATTGCATCATCTCTTAACATTGGTATGAACAGTGGTCACAGCAGTTCCTGTCAATGGGTTAAAGTTTCACGGGTGATCTGTCAAACTTTTACAATGATTTTGTTTTTTCAAAAATAAAATTCCAAGGCAGGATTTTGTTTTTGAAAAAAGAAAAACTAACGACTCTCTTAACATTGGAGTTGTCTCCAAAAGTGTGGAGTTCATTTAAATGTTTCCAGTGTTTCCCACTACTAGATTTTTCATGGCAGAAAAGGAGAGAGAAAACTGCCCATTCTAAATTGGGCAGGCAGACAAATGGGCACAACTCCAATGGGATGTACACCGTCTGACCATTGGAGGAGTATGTCAACGACAGAGCCACAGTATGGCCTGTCACTGGCATACAGAGGGTTTGCCCACCTGTCAGTCAGGCAGGTGGGCTGGGTGTTTGGCGGTGAGTGCACTCTGATGGAAATGCAACAGAGTATCCTCTCTTCCAAACTGCAAATCAGGACCTATATTATGAAAGGGTGAAATGAAATGTAAACTCTCCTCTTCAATACATCACTATGTTTAAAGTAAGACTTATAAATATTTCTATACATTGCTCTATGTTTTGATTAATGCTTATCATGCTGGGCAGAGGTGCAGAGAGAATGTTTATAAATAACTTATGCTCAATAAAACAATAGTTCGAGCTCTAGTTTTTTCCCATCTCAAAGTAACGTGCAATGCTTGCTGGCATCCTTAGGACACATCTGTTCCCTTAAAGAGTGTCCTTCAAGTTGCATCCAAGTCATCAAGTCAAATTAACCCTCAGAGACCTCTTCCGGCTCCTGGTGCATGCTCGTTTACAATTAAGATCAATTAAGATCAGCTTCTTCATCTACAAGACCTCGCATTCAAGCAGTAGATTGAAAGGAAGACTAAGACAACTTGATGCAAACACTCGCTCTTGAAGAAAGTGAAGCCCTTTATACAACTCGCAGTGGCACAGATCCTCAAGGGTGATAAAAATCAACTACATCACCCCGGCACTAAATGACCTACACTGACTTCCAGTTCTAGCGCGGACCATTTACAAGACAAGATTCATCACTTATGAAGCTCGCAACTGCAAGACCCAAGATTACCTGGCAAAGAAACAAGCCAGGTTTTGGAACAATGCTAGATCAAGAGACTGGGTATCACTAAATTGGAGACAAAACTTTGCAGAAGTGCAAAAACATAAAGCAAGTCTTCTCTGTTCATGCTCCTGGAATCAGGAACAGCATCCTTATTGGCATCAGTTCAGCACCAACTCTCTTACAATCAAAAAAAGGTAAAGACACACCTCTTCAGTGTGCACCACCCCTGCCCTGACCATCGACCATTGACCTTCCCCTAATACTTGTATCTTCCAAGGGGCTGGAATCCTTTCCATCTGTCCTTTGCTCTCAAGCTAGGTTTGGCATCTACAAATGCCACCTTAAACATATTCATACAGGTGTGCCACCTGAATATCAAAACCACAATATCGATGGAAGATAACATTGAGGACAGAATATCGAAAATAAAATATTGACAGGTAAGTAAGTCTAGATTTTCTATGCCTTTGATGGAGCGCAAAAACCCTGGTAATGGGGAAAGCAAACCCGTACCGGTATTCTCCCTGCATCAGACCTGACGTCACACTAACTCATTCACACATGCAGTCATTGGTGGGGCCCATAACACCAAAACTCACAATAACCATTCTCCGGTCTGCACGCAACCGGAGGAATGAGCGGTTCAAGCGCTCGACATGTGAGGGGAACACCTTATAACCTATAGGGAAAGAAAAGTTATTTTACAACAATGTACATCAATACCCCTTCCACCTACAGATCTCAATCCTAAACATCAAGGCACTCCTCCCACAATGATCAATGGATCATTTAGTTGTATTGGTTGATGGTGATTTAGAACCAGCTAAAACACATTCAAGATTTAGATCTTACCTTTCTCAATAAACCATAAACTCATTTCTTGTTAATTAATATCTGTTTATCTAAATTTCTTGAAGAGTTATGTTCGCATTTGGAAAGTTTATATCAAATTTCAAATATAGCGCAGAACATCATATTTACCTAATCTGGCTATTCTGAGTCCTCTAATTCATTGGCTGATATTGCAGTCAGTTGTCCAAAAGCTAACCAAAGTTCAAAGTTCTTTGCTCAGCACGCTACAGTCTCAAAGATCGGACAGGACCAGAGACGTGCAAGCATCTATCATTGCCCGTAGATCTAAGGAAAATTCGCAGTCATCGAGTAATCGGGCAGCATCCGGACCTTCTAGGATTCAGGAAAACGCAGCAATCGTCGTTGATAAAATAGTAGTTGATGTTGGGAAATGGGAAAAATAACGGCGTTAACCCTCTCTATTCTACCGTGCACTTTTATAATAAAATCGAAACGAATAAGATACATTTTATAATTTTGCGCAGTCCTGATTGGCTGGTCGAGATCGTCTGATGCTAGGGTTTGGGACCTTAGTACAGTTCGAGGGGTGAGGTAATCAAGTACATGTAAAAGTCAGTCTGTTCAGGTTTTACTGTAAAATCAATTGTTTTCAGTCTTGGCCGTCTTCCCACAGTGTCCTTGCTTGGGTACATGGTGATCACAGTTCACAACAGGGTCTGGAAGACTTTGTCGCTTCTGCGCACTTCACTCCACACCTCATGGGACAGTGGCCACTTCGTTGTGTAGCGTCAGTGGCCATTTTGAGTTTTAGGCCCAAACGCCAACTTAAGCGAAACAAACACAAAAGAGTAATTAATGCATAGAAATAATAAATCTAATGTTAACCTCTTTCTATTCCCTCTATGTGCTTGTATTTATCTAGCGTCAGCAACATTTAAAGCAATTATATTCACCCTTTTGGTCCTCCTCCTGGGCAACATTACAAGACATTACAAAAGCAACATACATCATGCAGTATCCTATTTACTACATATACTACTGTTAGTATGCATACGGATTTTAGTCATAAAGGTTATTTAAACATGCAATATGCAATCCCACGTGTAATTTGGTCATTAATATACATGCAAACTCATTTAATAATATTATAATTAATAGATTATTCAATTAGTATTTTCATGCAGAATGGGGGAGGTATACAAAATTATGTACTACCCGCTCCATCAATCCCCCCTTAGGTGATTTTATCACCACACCATTCAAATTTTGTATCAATTTGTCAAGAAAGTGAAATGAATTCTTTTAATTAGTTTACATCTCTGTTTCCCCAATTTCTTCTCTTCTTGCTGTTTTATACATACTTTCTTTCATTTCTTCCAATTCTATTTCTTCAAATTCCCTCTCTTGTCTCTTATTCTGTTTTCTTTTCAAATGTTCTCTTTTTAACTTTTCTGTATTTTCTTCCTTTCATGATATAAACATCCTAGTCTTAAAATTAATACTATAAAAATCACACAAGTTAATGGAAATAAGATCCTACCTATAAAGGTACTAACTAAGTTTAACAGGAAATCTTTTATAGAAGAAAGTTTCTTTCCAATCTTTTCCCAAACACTTTCAACCTCCAGTTGTGTAATTTCCTCATGCAATTCAGTTATGTTTTTTATGTAGATTTTCAGATCTTTACTTTCGTCAGGAATGTAAGTACAACAATGTTGAACTTTCAGCATTCCACAGATTCCACCCTCTTTTGCCAATAATATATCAAGGGCAAATCGATTTTGCATTACCATAGCACGCATGGCAACCATTTCAATATTTACCAATAAAAATCCTCCAGCGGTGCTTGTTGACAAGCGATCCACTACTGTTGATAGTTTTCTAATTTTGTGTGCATTCAGAGATATTCCCACTGCTGGTATCAATGCTCCAAAAATGTCTCCTACAATTTCTGACCAAGATTCTCTCTCTCTCGCAGACAAAATATAACCCAGGAAAAACTGGATCATTTCCTCCTTTAAATCCCAATCCACCCATGATTTGGTATGTATCATGGCACTCACTGTTACCTACAAAGTAATTATCATATGCAGTTTGATTCCTTCTAATACACAATTTCCCTTTCTGGAGCCAATCTAAAGCCATAGTTGGACTAGCTTCTCCCTTCAAGTGTTTTTCCATTTCAACATCCCAGACTGTCTTTTCCTCCTTTCTCTCAGATGCTTTCTTTTGCATTTTCAATCTCCTTTCTTCAAACATATCCAAAAACGTCTTTTCTTCTTTCTTTAAACTACAAGTCAAATTATTCCTAAATATGTATTCTAATGTTAGTTCCTTAGTTTCTAAGAAAAATTCACCTAACACCTGTGCAGGCTTTACAATATTCAACTTGTTAATTGCAGGTACTTGTGAAAATATGTTATCTACATCTGAAAAATAATATTCTAATTTCCCTATTTGGTAAAACAGACTAGCTATTACACTACATGTTATTTCATATGTTACTGGGAGGTGATGGTAGGTCACTCCCTCCGATACAGATGCAGGTAGTTGCATACAAACGTAGCAATCCCTCACATCCATTGTCTTTACGTATTCGTATAAAAGTTTTGAAAACACATTGTCAGAAAAATCATTTATAGACCTGTCTTTATGTAGATAATTTCTATCTATTTTTTGTCGGATATAATTTCTAAATCTTTTCTATATTAGTTTTATTTTCACTATTTCCTTCTATTGGGTCTATTGTAACCTTACATGAAATCATCAAAGCTAACACACTCCATAAAAGCATTAGTAATCCTGTACAACAACAACACATTTTAAACCATCGTTTTAGAAATACACATTTAGCTTTTCTACTTTCTGTGTTTGCCATTTTCGCAAAATGATCAGTGTCTTTTGGCTTAGCCTCTTCTACTTCACAGCTAGTTTTGTCTAACGCAAGGCTCTAAGCACCTACTTGGTTCTATCGGTTATGTCTTTTCCAGTATTCTATTTTCTTTCCATTAGCAGCATTTTTGTCTTATTCAGTTTGCCATTTGATCGTCTTTTACTTTTCTCTAGTTATCTTGATACAGAACTTCCTGAACATCCGTTTCTTCTCCAATATCAGACAAGATAACTCTCAGGATTTCTGATTCTTCGTCTTCCTCAACCACTTCCGGTACAGTCACCTCTGGATTTTCTTGGCTGTCCGCCTCTTCTTTTATTTCAGGCAGGGCCACATACGACCATTCTGGCGACTTATACTTCTGGTTGGGCTTTCTTGTTCTTTTGTTTCCCTCTACTGTAGTTATTTTCTCATTTTTTGACTTTTCTTGACTTGATACTTCATTCACCTGCTCTGCTCTTGGTGAATTCACTCGTGTCAGTCGATATTTTAATCTCTTTATCTTGTTTGGCCAGATTTCATCTCTTGCTGGTCTTTTCGATTTATTTCCTTTATCATTCTTTTCAGCTCTCCATGCTCTTTTTCTCAAGACTCGACCTTCTGGTATTTCTTCATCACTTTCCTCTGATTCTGTTTCAACTTGCCTTTTGCTTTCAGCTGTTCTTTCCACCACTTCTTTTATTTTCCCTACTTCTGTCCCTCCTCGTGGTTCTTGCACACAATCTTCCTGCTGACTAATTGTCCCTTCCTCTAACTGGATGTTCGAATTCCCTACAACTCCTCGGGGGTCTTCCGCAAGAATCTTTCCCTCTCTTTCTGTATCTTGCACCTGTTCATCTACTTTTGTTATTTCAGGTGGAATTTCTCTCAGCTTTCCATCAGGAACTTCCTTATCAACAATTTCTTTGATTGTCTCTTCACTGCTTTTCTCTTTTCTACAATGTACCTGTGCTTGTTCGGTCTCTGAGTCTGAGCTGGTATCTGAAATCTGTAATTTTCTTCTCAAGGGAATATTTTCTGGAGCAACAATCAAACTTGGTTCCGACTCCCCCCTATTTAGGAATTTCTCCTGTTCTTGTTTCTTCAGCATCCGATTCAGAACTAGTTTCTGACTCCTCAAAATATTCTCCTTCTTTGTTATCCACTGGATTTGGGATTCTCAGTGTGTGACTAGCATGAATCCAGTCCTTGATCCCAGCACACTTCACAGCTGTTGTTGTAGTCAAAATCACTTGTCGTGGTTTTCCCCAACGTGGGACCAGACAGTTTCTTCTTCTGTGTACTTTAATTCTCACCCTGTCTCCTGGGCTCAGATCATGAGCTTGCTTCTTTTCAAGGGTGGTGGCATCCGCTCCAACCTGATGAAACACAGAATGAACTGCGTCAGTCAGCCCCTTACAGTAATCCAACACCAAGTCATCAGATATAGGCAACAGCTTTTTGACTGGTATGAATACATGGCGTATTGCTCTTCCCATGATAATTTCATGAGGGCTCAAACCTGTGTTCCTATCTGTAATTGACCTAATAGTCACGAGTACCAGAGGCAAGACATCAGGCCATTTCAACCCTGTGGCTAAACACATTTTTCCCAATCGGTTTTAAATGGTGCCATTCATTTGTTCCACCACACCAGAAGCCTCTGGGCGATAGGCACAATGTAGTTTCTATTGTACATTCAATGCTTCACAAATCAACTTCATGATCTCATTATGGAAATGCTTTCCTCTATCTGATTCAGTTGTAACTGGGAACCCGAATCTAGGGATGATTACCCTCAAAAGCAGTTTTGCTACTGTAATTCCATCACTTCTTCTTGTGGGATATGCTTCTACCCATCTGGAAAACAAGCAGACCATTACTAGAACATACCTCAACCTATTACAGGGCGGCATCTCAATGAAATCAATCTGCATTCTGGTGAAAGTCCCTCCTTCTCGACCTATCGTTCCTAGACTTACCACTGTTTTCCTTCCAGGATTGAACTGCTGACATATGAGGCATCTTTGACAAAGACTCTCAGCTACAAGTCTAAATTTAGCATTGTACCACATTTGCTTGAAGGACCGAATCATCGCGTCCCTCCCCATGTGTCCCTGTCCATGATACATCCGTGCCATGGCAGACACCATGCTATCAGGCATGACTGGTCTTCCATCTCGATAAACCCACACATGATCTGTTTCTCTTGGTGCACATCCTGCTTTTACCCACTGTCTCATCTCCCCATCTCCTGCTTCTTCCTGCAATTGCCTCACGTCTTCCCAAGTACCCATAATGTTAGTAAACAGTAGGGGGTAAGAATTCATCTCTCTTTCTTTATCCCTGTTGATCGAGTACTAGTTTCGAGCACAATATTGGGCCATATCGTTGGCATATCTGTTTCCAACTGCGATATAATCGGCAGTTTGCACATGAGCAGCACACTTCACAACGGCCAATTGCTTAGGCAGCTGTATCGCCTCAAGCAACTTCCCAACCACTTCAGCATTCTTTATCGGAGTTCCACTTGAAGTCAGAAATCCTCTCTGCAGCCATATCTGGCCGAAATCATGCACAACACCAAAACCATACTGACTATCAGTCATCACAGTCACTCTCACATTCTTTCCGATCTTGCATGCTCCAGTTAAGGCTACAAGTTCAGCAACCTGGGCTGATTTTACTCCCTTCAGGTAAGATGCTTCCATTACTGCTGCAACCGTACATACTGCATATGCTGCACTCAGATTTCCTTCCTCTGTTCTCAAGCATGACCCATCTACAAACATCACAAAGTCACTCTCAGACAAAGGTACATCTTTTATATCAGGACGTGGTTTGGTACAGAAATCCAATACATCCAAACAATCATGATCCACTTCGTCCCTGACTTCAACATTCTCAGCACCAGGCAATAGTGTTGAAGGATTCACATTCAGGCATCTCACAAGGCTCACATTCGTTGCACCTAATATGACCTTCTCATACTTAGTCAGCCGACTATGTGTCATGAATTGAGTGCGATTCCTTATTAAAAGGATTGCCACATCATGAGGTACAAACACTCGCACAGGATATCCCATCACAATTCCCTCACTCTGTTCCAGACTCTTACAAGTAGCAGCTACTGCTTTCAAACAACCTGGCAGCGCTACAGCTACAGGGTCTAGCATTGCTGAAAAATAAAATATGCAATTGATCTTCTCAATTTTCCATGTTTCTGTATTAATACAGAAAGTGCACATCCATTCCTCTCACTACAGTACAGCTCGAACTCCTTTTCATAGTCAGGCATTCCTAATGCTGGCGCTTCACACAAACTGTCTCTCAATTTCTTAAAAGCTGCTAGTTCTTCCCTACTTAAGTCAATGGGGTCTCTCACATCACTTCTCGTCAGGCGTACCAATGGTTTTGCGATCATGGAAAAGTTACTTATCCACTGACGACAATATCCAACCATTCCAAGAAACATTCTCACTTCTCTTTGCATCATTGGGGCTCTCATTTCTTTTATTATCTTGATCCTGTCTGTAGTTATCTTTCTTAGTCCTTTTTCAATTTTATGACCTAAATATTGTACCTCTTTCTGACAAAATTGCAATTTTGATGGGGATACCTTAAGTCCTCCATCTGCCAAATGATTTAACAATGCTATGGTGTCCATTTCACAGGCTTCTCGAGTTTTCGACGCCACAAGCAGGTCGTCGATATATTGAACTAGCACTCAATTCTTGGGGATTTCTAAATCTTCCAAAGACTTTTTCAATATCTGATTAAATATCGAGGGGCTTTCCGTATACCCCTGTGAGATTCGGCACCAAGCCAAAATACGTTCGCCAAAACAGAACACAAACATTTGCTGGCTATCATGGTGCAACGGGATGGAAAAGAAAGCATGACATAAGTCAATTACAGTGTACCATTCTGCATCATGAGGAATCTGATACAAAATCACAGATGGATTTGGTACAATAGGACAGCACGACACAACAATTTTGTTTACCTTTCTCAAATCCTGCACTATCCTGAACTTTCCGCTAGGCTTTTTCAGTCCCATAATTGGTGAATTACATGGACTACTCATTATTTCTCTCAAAATTTCTTGTTTAATCATTTTCTCAATTATTGGGGTAACTCCTTCAATTATCTCCGGTGGCAATTTATATTGAGGAACATTTGGGTAACTTATTCCTTCCTTCATTGTTACTTTTACGGGATCCACATTTCTCATCAATCCTACATCTTCTCCTGTAAAATTCCAAACCTCTGCTTTCACTGTCTGTTGCAATTCTTTTGGTAATTCATCAGGGTTGAATACAGCATAGGCTTCAGTAACGTCAGTTTCCATATTAGCCATAGTCATTTTATACAGTACGTCTTCATCAGGGGTCTCAAATGTTATACCATCAGGGGTACAAAATATGGTGCAATTCATTTTGCACAACAGGTCTCTTCCCAATAGGTTTACAGGACTTGAATCGCACACAACAAAGCGGTGCATTTCAGAAAATTTCCCTATATTGAATTTTACTGGTTCTGTGAGGTACGTTTTGATTTGTCTGTTGGATACTCCAACCACTTGGATTGTTTCATCCGAGAGAGGAAGATTTTTAACATCAGCTGACCTAACAGTTGATCAAGTAGCACCAGTATCTACCAGAAAAGTTTTATTTTTGTCATTTACCTTTCCGTCCACAAAAGGGCCTGTCTGGTCTAATTCTAGAGTTGCACCAAGTACGCACTCTTCTTCCTCCCTTCGGCACCGTCAATAACCTTCTTCTGATTCACTCTCATCGCGTTGTAGCCAATACTGCGAAACAGCGCTAGCGCACGGCAGCTTAGTTGCCTGTTCTTCATTGTAGAATCCTGTCTCATTACTGTATTTCTGTGAATTTACGCTCTGTGGAATAGGCGGTTTTGGCACCTGATTCTGTTGGGTAACAACCTGCTGCTGTTGCTGCGGTTGACCACTCACCTCATACTGCACCTGCGGATTCAATGATGCATCATCACCATTAGTATTCGGGGGAAATTTACACTCGGATTTCCAGTGCCCTATTCTTCCGCAATTATGACATGGCCATTTCTTTTTGGCTTCTTTAATATTGAATTGTCCCTTTCCTTTTCCAATATTAAATATAGGTTTTGGTCCTGCATTATTTGCTTGTTCAATCAATTGTGCTTCCTGTCTTTCTGCGACCTTTACTTGTGCCCACATTGCATTTTCTCTTAATTTGCGCTGTTTACCTTCAATTTCATCACTAAAATATTTTGCATGTCTTAGTCCTTCATCTATTTTCTTGTTTTGCCAATCCACAGTATGCTGCTTAATCATTTCACTAATTTCTGGACGTAAGCATATACAAATCTATATACAAAATGACTCAAATCTTTCTCACTCAAATTCTTGTCACCACTAAACTGCTTAAAGGCAAGGATTAACCTTTCGTAGTAAGCATGCACTGACTCCTTAGTTTCTTGATGAGTTCGGCCAATTTTTACCCAATCTGTCTCTTTGAGAGGAACTTTGTTTTTCAAAAATGCGATTACTTGTTCATATATTCTCATCACCTCCGGATCAGGGGCACCTGTCTTTGGATCTCTAGGGTATTCTTTTGCAGGCCAGTCTATTACAATTTTGCACTCTGTCCATAAATCTGTTGGCACTATTATGTCAAATAGGCTATTCAAATCGATCCACAAAACTTTTGACAATTTTACAAATCTGTCTGCTTGTCTATACCACTCCACTGGCTTTTCGCGTAGTCGAGGGAAATAATTTGTAAATGACAAAATATCTTGCCTAGTCCAAGGAACATGTACATATCCTCCTCCTGGAATTTCCCTCATAGGGCATTCTGTCACTATCTTTTCCTTTTCTCTTACGGGGAAAGCGGCAAATGTTTTCTCTGATGCATCATCTCGTTTTCTAAACCACCTACTTCTCAATTTATCCACATCTCCCTATTTTCTTAACAAAATGATTATGTCTTTAATCTGAATTATTCGTCCTGTGGTGTTCAGATTTTCAATATCTTTCTCGGTAAAGTCTATTCGATATGGTTTTTGCAAAGCTTTTACCTTTTCCATGTCTATACCCATTTCATTTTCTATTTCCTCTAGTCTCTCGTGTAGACTTTTTGCTCTCCAAGTTATAATTTTGCACAAAAAGAGTAATTCTTCATCCTGTGGGGATTGTCCCTACTATTAATTCTTCCAAAACCATCCTTAGTTTGGCCACATCTATAGATTGAGATTCTCTATCTTTTCTCTGTAAGCTCCTTAACCATTCACTTAATTCTTTTGAAGTAGGACCTACTGGTTTCTCCTCATTACCTCGTTCTGAGTCTCTTGGGGTTTCTGATATGGAATCTGTAGTCATTATCAGTCTCTCAACTAAACCTGGATTTGCTGTCAAATTTGTAGGCGTACTCTGTTCTAATGCACTTATTGTTTGTCTCCATGGTTTCTCTTCTGAATTTATCCTTGGCTTTTCTGTCTGTTTATTACTGTTATAAGGGTCCGTTAAACAATGTTCATTATCCTTTTGTTTATAAAAATTGGCATTACTGGACCTATGGTTACGGGAACAGTCACAGCTTCTAAGTTTTTAGTAAATTCCCTAATCTTTTCTGTTAACTCTCAAGTGGTTTTTGCTAATTCTGCTGAATTTTCACTACTTACCTTACTACCCTGTTTTCTCTCTACTTCTCTGAAATAATTATTTCTCCCTAACTCTTGGCGTACTGGTTCTGCCTTAATGCTTCGCAAAGTCTCTCTCATTGGGGCACTTGGTGTCAAAATGTCAGAATCTGGTTGATACGGGGGTGGATTTTTATAAAACATGTAGTCAAGAACATCATCCTCCGATTCATTCACTCCATACCCTCCTGATTCTATATTATGTCTCTTCTCCGTACATTTTCTACCACTAACGTCTTCAACATGTCTCACAGGAACCAAACCATCAGTCATATTTGCACTTCGCCATCTCCTCATTCTGTCATCATGATTTTCTTGTCCATGTGATCTACCAAACATGTACCTGTACCTTCCGCCACTCCTCTGTCTTTCTCTGTCATGCATCTCATCTTCCCATTCCGTCAATGTTTCAAACTGTGTTGGTCTAGGTCTCGGTTCCAGATTCATCATTTTCTCTCTCAAGTTTCTCAAAACCGCTAAATTAAATGAACCATGCTCTGGAAATGCCAAAACTCCATCATCTTTTGTATATTTTGCCCAATTGTCCAACCAAATACAAGTATGATATCCATATTTCGCAACCATAAAGGATGCGGGCGATTTTGGTGGAGGAAGCAACTGTCCCTCTCTAGTCTTAATCGGTTTGTCCCTTTTAAATAAACTCTTGATTTTTCCAAACCAGGACTTTTTCTCTTTTTCTGGTTGATCGTAATACATAATTTTGTCTTCTGTGTATCGCTAGCTTTTCCCTACGACTATTCTGTTGTCTTAGCCAATCGTAGCGCCACTCACACTAACGCACCAATCCGGAGCGTCTACGTCACTTCTGTAACTCTCCAATCCCAGCGCGACTCACACTTACATACCAATCCGGAGCGTCTATGTCACTCTGCAATTTCCCACTCCTAGTGCGACGTACACTAACGCACCAATCAGGAGCGTCTATGTTGCTTACTGATTAGCCAATCCCAGCACAGTCTTTCTGACGTCAGCTTTTCTCGCTGTCGCAGTTCCTGCTGACCCCTCCTTTACATAATTTTTATCGGTAAACTTTTGTGACGTTGCTTTTCACTCAAAATCTGTTAGTAACGACATAAAAACGCCACCATTATCTGTTTCGCTAACCAAAGAACAGCAAATGAACTTTCTCACAAGAATCCCATCTTTCCCGAGAGCAGTGCTTACCTCTGCCCTACTACGGAATCGTTACTTCCGTCGATAAAGTAGCACATCCCTCTACTTCACCCTTCTAGCAAGCATCAGCTAACCGTTTCTCCAGAATTAAGACACCTAGTTGGAGACGTAATGCTCCTGAGAAATAAAACCAGAGTTTCACAATTAACCTGAATGCTATTTCATTCATGCACTTTCATACGGAAACTGTAGTTCATTCACACAGAATTCTGTCTTTCCCGAGAGCAGCAAACAGTCTGCCCTACTACAGAATTATGACACTCGTTAATAAAGTAGCACTTCCCTCTACTTTATCCTTCTAGCAAGCTTAGGGAACTCCTATTACCTTTCCAGTGATAAGCGTAATCAGAGTGCCTTTTGGACTCCTGGTACCTAAGACCAAAATTTCACAGGTGACCTTCGCTACCATAAATTTCTCTCATACAGATATGTCCCTAATGGCAACACACAACGATGTTACAGAATCGAACCAAAACAATGCGCCATGCAACTCCAATCGTTACACATTTTCCCCATGTACCTACAGGGCAACAACAATTCCGTCTTTCCCGAGAGCAGCGCTTACCTCTGCTCTACTACGGAACCGTTACAAACTTCCGACTTTCTGCATCCCAGAAGCCGTCAAACAACATAGAACTCGACACGACTCAACATAGAGTGTAAATACATAAATCAATACTTTACCACAATCAATAATCAATAAGCTATTTACAAGCAATAAACCCCTAACCAAAACAATAAAAACCATAACTCTGCTACCAGAAAAACTGATGGAGCGCAAAAACCCTGGTAACGGGGAAGGCAAACCCGTACCGGTATTCTCCTTGCGTCAGACCCGATGTCACACTAACTCATTCACACATGCAGTCATTGGTGGGGCCCATAACCCCAACACTCACACTAACCATTCCCCGGTGTGCACGCAACGGGAGGGATGAGCGGTTGAAGCGCTAGACATGTGAGGGGAACACCTTATAACCTATAGGGAAAGAAAAGCTATTTTACAACAATGTACATCAATACCCCTTCCACTTACAGATCTCAATCCTAAACATCAAGGCACTCCTCCCGCAATCATCAATGGATCATTTAGTTGGATTGGTTGATGGTGATTTAGAACCAGCTAAAACACATTCAAGATTTAGATCTTACCTTTCTCAATAAACCACAAACTCATTTCTTGTTAATTAATATCTGTTTATCTAAATTTCTTGAAGAGTTATGTTTGCATTTGGAAAGTTTATATCAAATTTCAGGTATAGCGCAGAACATCATATTTACCTAATCTGGCTATTCGGAGTCCTCTAATTCATTGGCTCATATTGCAGTCAGTTGTCCAAAAGCTAACCAAAGTTCAAAGGGGCAGATCTATATTGGAGATACGCCACTTTTACGCCGCCGTTGCATCACTTTTGTGACGCAGCGGCGGTTTAAACCCTGCGCCACGTTGCGCCATATTTACATCGTGACGCATCTATGGAGATGCATCACGATGTAAAGCCCTGCGCCACGTAAAACCTGCGTCAGGTTTCACGTGGGCGTGTCGACAGAGGGGGGGGCGTTCCGTCGCAGGAACGCCCCTGAAAAGTGACTCAGTCAAATCTATAAGATTTGACTGAGTCACTTTCCCAACGCTGATGCGCCAAAACCCTGCGCCTGCTTGAAGCAGGCATGAGGCTTGACGCACCATGTTAGGGATAGGGTAGGTTGAAACAGTGCTGGAGTTGCGTCGCGCTTGCAACGCAACTGAAGCACTTGCCAACCTTACGCCATCGGATGCGTCACGCATCTGTTTATTCCTGCGCCATGATGCGCCGCATTGTAAATGCGGTGCATCATGTGTGGCGCAAGGGTAAACTTGCGTGACGCATCATTCCTGGCACATCCTTGCTGATTTGCAGGGATGCGCCAGGAAACATAAATCTGCCCCAAAGTTCTTTGCTCAGCACGCTACAGTCTCAAAGATCGGACAGGACCAGAGACGTGCAAGCATCTATCATTGCCCATAGATCTAAGGAAAATTTGCAATCATCGAGTAATCAGGCAGCATCCGGACCTTCTAGGATTCAGGAAAACGCACCAATCATCGTTGATAAAATAGTAGTCGATGTTGGGAAACAAGAAAAATAACGGCGGTAACCCCCTCTATTCTACCGTGCACTTTTATAATAAAATCGAAACGAATAAGATACATTTTATAATTTAGCGCAGTCCTGATTAGCTGGTCGAGATCGTCCAATGCTAGGGTTTGAGACCTTAGTACAATTCGAGGGGTGAGGTAATCAAGTGCATGTGAAAGTCAGTCTGTTCCAGTTTTACTGTAAAATCAATTGTTTTCAGTCTTGGCCGTCTTCCCACAGTGTCCTTGCTTGGGTATATGGTGATCACAGTTCACGATGGGGTCTGGAAGACTTTGTCGCTTCTGCGCACTTCACTCCACACCTCATGGGACAGTGGCCACTTCGTCGTGTAGCGTCAGCGGGCATTTTGAGTTTTAGGCCCAAACGCCAACTTAACACCTTCTGTGCCCATGACGAGCTGGACTCGTCATAGAGCACAGTCCCGCTGTGCCCATGACGAGTCCAGCTCGTCATGGCACCCACCCACGGGGGAAGCGCTGGCGCTCCCCCTGTGAGTGGTCGATCTTTTTTTTTTTACTGGGAAGGCAGAGGAAGACCTTCCCCTGCCTCCCCCCGCTCCCCCCGCGTCATCAATGACGTCAGCGCGTGAGCCGCGCTGACGTCATTGGAGGTTTCCCCTTTGCTCTCCGAGGTGCAGGAAGCCATTTGCTTCCTGCGCGTCGGAGAGTAAAGGTGAGTTTTGGGGCTGGGGAGGGGGGATTTTTGCATCGGTGGGTTTGTGTTAGGGTGGGGGCACTATGGAAGGCCCAGGCATGCCAGAGGCTCGGCTTCGTTCGTGTGTGCCTGTTGTTGCTTCCCTGTGAAATGGATTCAAATTTGAAAAACGCTCGTCTTTCTAGTTGCTTCCCTGTGAAATGGATCCAAAAATGCCGAGAAATGCCCTTCTTTTAAATTTTTCAAATCCAAAGTGCAGCAGCATGATTTTTGCATCGGTGGGTTTGGGTTAGGGTGGGGGCACTTTGGTATGCCCAGGCATGCCACGAGGCTCGGCTTTGTTTGTGTGTGCCTGTTGTTGCTTCCCTGTGAAATGGATCCAAATTTGAAAAACGCTCGTCTTTCTAGTTGCTTCCCTGTGAAATGGATCCAAAAATGCAGAGAAATGCCCTTCTTTTTAATTTTTCAAATCCAAAGCGCAGCAGCATGTAGAGAAATAGAATTTCTTATATGAGAATTAAATACCTAACTAATAGCAAGACAGAGGGGTTGCAAAGTGGCCAGATTGGTTTTTTTTACATCCAAATACACCAGCATCACTTTACAGAGTTTGCCAGTGAAGTGCTACTTTCATTTTCTCGTCTTTCTTTGAAGAGCATTGTTGTTTCCAGGTTGGGAGAGTGTACCATTCCTGGAGGTACTGCAATATCTGGTTGATGGGTGGATTGGAAAACACAATGTGTACCATGGAACTGTGTTTATGGATGTGGTCTTTTTATACCATACTGCTTACGTTTTGTAAGGATGTAAGCAATGGAAAGTGAAACGGTTCCCTTCAGGGCCCTCTAGTCATGTCCATAACTTTTCAGGTGAAACCACTCGCTGATTTCTGAATAGTTAGTGAGAGATCGTTTAGGTAACCATGTTGTTTCTGCTTACATTTCACATGCTTTGCATTCCCTATGAGTGGTTGCTTTTTTTTTTTTTTTTTTAGGCAGCATATTACTCTTATCAAGTGCATAATTTGAATTGAGCCACATCCAAGTGTTTATAGCGGGCACAATTAGGTTATAGCTGAAGGCAGTGCGAGTTTCTCTCAGTGGGCAAGTATGGTGTTCAGTGGGGATATGGCACTATGGCCAGAGCTGTGGAATTTGGAACTGGGGAACCGGGTTCCGCATTCATGACCAGTCCACCACACCACTGTACTGAGGGAGCACATTCCCATGCTAGACCGTAGAAGGCCCCACTAGACCTTATGCTTGATGTCTTAGCAAAAGCAGGTGTACCCTAGTGGTGTCAATTGTGGGTTAACCTTGAAGGCCTGTCCACCACAATCCATACTGAAGTTCATCTCCAGTCTTGCGGGCAGGCCTACGAAGCAGCACACCCTAGAGCAACAGTGATCCAGTCGCTGTGACTGTCACTGAGGTCACATGAACCTTGAGCAGGTTAGGGCGATGCGAACAGTGTGACCTCACTGGGTACCTATTTCGGGTGAGTGTTTGCATTGTGCTGAGGGGATTACCAGGTAATTATTCACGCAGCTCTCTGATGGATGTCACATGAGGTAAAATACTGCAATAAATGGCAGACACTCTGAAAACAAGAGCAAACGTTATGTTACATGAGGCAATCGTGGTAATTGTGCATGTATCAAAAGCAAACAAAATACAAGAGGTAGCAAACAATACGTTACAAGAGGAAAAGTGACATGTGTGCAAGTTACAAAAGAGTACAAAGTACAAGTAGAGGTATAAAAGTGCAATAAATGGCAGACACTCAAAACACAGGAACACACTGGGAAGGCACTTCTATGGCCATGGAGAACAGAATTTCCTATGATGTAAAGACTTCCTTCAGACAATAGAGAGGGTGTGAATTAAGTTTGGAAGTGTCTTTGCAGGAGGAGAACTTTGAGGTCAGTTTTGAAGGACTGGGAAGAGGGAGGGGGTGGTCCGGAGCTGAGGCTGAGTTCCAGATTCTCGCCGCGTTGCTTGTAAAGGATTGGGCCATCGATCTTTCCTTCTTGAAAGTGGGAGGTTCAAGTAATACATTTTGCGCAGTACGTGATGGTCTAGAGCATTATATGCATATGTGACAATAAAGTTTTTTTCTCCTTTTTATTCTAGTCTAAAGCTTTTGATTCCTGATTCCAGTTTCGACAGTGGTTGTTCTGCAGTTTTGTGTAGTTGCATTGTTTTGGTAAGAATTTTTTTTTTGTTGTATTTACTCCAAATGAGTAATATTGTAATGTCTGAATGAATTTTTTTGTAAGTGATGTCATAATGGCGGCATATTTAGTTAGTGGTTTGAGCATGAAATTCTTTGCAATGTGTTTTGCATAGTCTTATGTGTAATTGCTTTTCTCTTTATTTTTTAGTGGGATATTGTTGATCCATACTGTGTCTGTACAGAGCAGGTGGTGGTGAGTAGTTTAGCTGCCTCTGGCAAGTGAGTGGTATTGTTTTGGAGTATATATGTGTTTTTGATAAAGATGCTTTTTGTTTCTTACTTATTTTACAAAGTGTTTGTTGTTGTTGACTTGTTTGACAAGTTACCTTTATTAGTAGGCAATATGGCTAGCCGTAGAATGACTGCTCAACAGGTGGTTGGTATGCTTCTTGAATCTTCCTCTGAGCATGATTATGAGACTGACAGTGCGTCTGAGGGAGAGGAGGGAGGGGAAGATTCTGGCAGTGAGTTTTCTCTCAACATGGAATCATCAGATGATGAAGGTACTCTCAGTGCAGATGAAGGTACTCTTGGTGTGGATGAAGCAACTCTCAGTGCGGATGAAGTGCCTGTCTTAGAGGAGGAAACTGCTGTGCCGATGGTGCAAGAGGCATCTGGATTGCACTCTGAGGCTGCTAGGCTTCCTACTGGAAGTGCTGGACTTTGGGTTGATCCAAACATGGTGCAGCCGGTGTTGCCTGCCTTTAGCGGTGATGCAGGGTGTACAGTGGATTGTGAACACTTTTTGCCTATACAGTTTTTTCAGTTGTTTATGGATGATTTTTTTTGGATGAGATTGTTGAGCAGACGAATTTGTATGCTGAACAGTTTTTGAGGGACAACAGCGACAAACTTAGGTCCCAGTCTAGAGCTACCCGGTGGACACCCACGTATCTGGAAGAGATTAAGAAGTTTTTGGTTTGACTTTATTGATGGGTGTGGTAAGGAAGCCAACCTTGGCTTCATATTGGTCTACTAGCCCCATGTTGGCAACTGCCATATTTCCTGCAGTTATGACTCGTAATCGGTATTTACTTTTGCTATGTATGCTGTATTTTGTTGATAATTCTATGGCGTTGCCACGAGATCACCCTGACTGTGACCGTCTTTTTAAGATTCGGCCTGTTCTTGATCACTTTGTAGATCGATTTTCTGAGATCTATACTCCAGGGAAAGAAATATCTATTGATGAGTCTTTGGTCTTGTTCAAGGGCCGTTTGGTTTTTAGGCAGTACATCCCTAGCAAGAGGGCACGCTATGGAATTAAGCTGTATATGTTGTCTGAGAGTAGGACAGGATATGTTTTTAATTTTCGTGTGTACACTGGTAGAGATTCTACTATTGACCCCCCAGGTTGTCCATCCACTTTTGGAGTTTCAGAGAAAATTGTGTGGGATCTTGCTAGAAGACTGTTTAACAGAGGCCACCATTTGTACCTTGATAACTTCTATACTGCTGTGCAATTATTTAAGGAATTGTATAAAGTGGACACTGTTGCATGTGGCACAATCCGCTCTAACCGTAAAGGTTATCCGAAAGAGCTTGTTTGCAAAAAACTTCAGAGGGGGCAGTGCAGTTCCTTGGGTAGTGATGAACTACTAGCTGTAAAATGTGTGGACAGGAGGGATGTATACATGCTGACTACCATCCATGATGAGAGTACTTCACCTGTGGCTGTTTGGGGTCAGGTTGCTGAAGTACGCAAACCTGTGTGCATTCTAGACTACAATAAGCACATGGGTGGTGTTGACAGAGTAGATCAGAGGTTGGAACCTTACTCTGCTATTCGGAAGGCTTATGTTTGGTATAAGAAGTTGGCCATCCATTTCTTCGAATTAGCAAATTTCAATGCTTTTATTGTGTTCAAGGAGTGTTCTCCTGCGTCAAACTTGACATTTCTTCAGTTTCAGCACTCTGTGATAGCTAGCCTTGTTGTTGTGGAACATGCAAGTGTTCCTAGATTTGGAGTGGTGGAGGATGTGGTTCGATTGAAAGATCGCCACTTTCCTGATTTCATCCCTCCAACACCGGCAAAAGATTTTCCCACTAGGAGATGCAGAGTCTGTTGGCGAAGAGGTACGCGGAAGGAGATTCGTATGTGCTGCCCCGACTGTCCTTCTAAACCTGGGCTGTGTGTCCCTGCTTGTTTTAGAGCGTACGACACGCAAAATAATTTTTGGGAGCATTCATGAGTGGTAAAGTGAACTGCCTGGTCTGTATTCTTTGAAAAATTTGATTCTGTTTCAAGGTTGGCGTTAGTGCAATGTATTTAGTTTCTGATATTGTGTTTGTAGGTTTGTATCAATTTGCGATTTGTTTGTGTTTTTATTTTTGTCAAAAAAAAATCCTAAATGTGTTGGCGGTGTGTGTGGACTGGCACTTGGTTGGCGGTGTGCGTGGAATGGTGCTTGGCTGGCGGTGTGTGAGTAGTGACTTGCTGCTGGTCACTACACACACTGCTAGCTGAGTGCCACTCCACGCAATCCATCAGTTTGTGTAGAGGAACAACCTTTACAACGCAACTTTTACAACGCACTACCATTACAACGAAACTGTTACAACGCGAGTGCATTGACAACGCAGGACATTACAACGCAAGTCTTTACATGGACTTGCACTAGATGGCGTGCTAACATTAAAAATAGTGTAGTTTACTATCCCAACACCTTCCCTACTGTTACGTGGACTGGAGTTGGAATAGTAAATTACATTTTTTTAATGTTAGCACGCCATCTAGTGCAAGTCGATGTAAAGACTTGCGTTGTAATGTCCTGCGTTGTCAATGGCACTCGCGTTGTAAAACTTTAGTTGTAACAGCATGCGTTGTAACAGCATGCGTTGTAACGTCATACATCCACTTGTGTAGTTGCTGTGTCAGGAATGTGGGCGTGTGAAAGTGATGGGCCCTTGAATGGCTCTGTGTGCTGGTGTGAGTTTTTTTATGTGATGGGCCCGCGGCCATCTAGGGAAACCTACCAAACCCATACATTTCTGAAAACTAGACACCCAGGGGCTTCCAGGGAGGTATGGCTTGCGTGGATCCCCCAACGTTTCCTTACCCAGAATCCACTGCAAACCTCACTTTTAGCTGAAAAAATCACTTTTTTCACACATTTTTGTGTGGGAAAGTTGTGGCATCACCGGGCTCACTCAAATTTCCCCCCTCCCAGCGTTCCCCTGGGTCTCCCGGTAAAAATGGTGCCTCACTTGTGTGGGAGGCCCAAGTTCCCGCGACAGGCAAGGGCCCAAAACGTAGTGAAGTGACTTCAAATTTGCCTATATCAAAACCACCTGGTTTTGCAAGGGGGTCACCTGGGTTTTTGGCCCGGTGCTCTGCGGCCATCTAGGGAAACCTACCAAACCCATACATTTCTGAAAACTAGACACCCGGGGGCTTCCAGGGAGGTATGGCTTGCGTGGATCCCCCAACGTTTCCTTACCCAGAATCCCCTGCAAACCTCAATTTTAGCTGAATAAATCACTTTTTTCACACATTTTTGTGTGGGAACGTTGTGGCATCACCGGGCTCACTCAAATTTCCCATCTCCCAGCGTTCCCCTGGGTCTCCCGGTAAAAATGGTGCCTCACTTGTGTGGGAGGCCCAAGTACCCGCGACAGGTAAGGGTCCAAAACGTAGTGAGGTGACATCAAAATTGCCTATCTCAAAACCACCTGGTTTTGCAAGGGGGTCACCTGGGTTTTTGGCCCGGTGCTCTGCGGCCATCTAGGGAAACCTACCAAACCCATACATTTCTGAAAACTAGACACCCGGGGGCTTCCAGGGAGGTATGGCTTGCGTGGATCTCCCAACGTTTCCTTACCCAGAATCCCCTGCAAACCTCAATTTTAGCTGAAAAAATCACTTTTTTCACACATTTTTGTGTGGGAAAGTTGTGGCATCACCGGGCTCACTCAAATTTCCCACCACCCAGCGTTCCCCCAGGTCTCCCGGTAAAAATGGTTTCTCACTTGTGTGGGAGGCCCAAGTTCCCGCGACAGGCAAGGGCCCAAACATTTTTTTGGATAGGCAATGTTGATGTCACATCTCTACGTTTTGGGCCCTTCAAGGTACGTAGTTGTGGGGATAGGAATAGTAAATCTATACTCCCCTATCTGCACTTACCTTTCGATATTATATATCTTGATGTTCTTGTACCACAATTTTGTTGGAGTCGATATTTAGTAGTTTAGTCTATAGACGTACATAGAAGGCTTTCAAGTCCGATATGCCACCATATTTGGTGAACAAAACCATTTGCACAGTTTGATTTATTGTGTTTAAGCCTTGACGATGTTTGGTAGCCGCCCCTGGTGTGGTATAATTATTTGAAAGTTGATTTTGAGACCAGGTTGCGGTGGTGGTGTGTGGATGCTGATTAGTGTGGGTTACAAATGTTTGGAGTTTGGGATATGAAAGTGGACTGTGGGAGTGTGTAAGAGAGACATGATGTTTTTTGAGTATCGATATTTAAGGTATTTTATTGTGTTTGTGTTGATAAAGTTGTACTGCATTTTCAAAAAAATAATGATTTGAAATGTAACAAAAATGAAAAGGAATTTAAATTTAAATTAAAATAAGCAAAATTTGGCGCTTGGTGTTACAGAATTTCTTTCTATACACTTGGAAAGGTATATTTAAAACAGCATCAGTATTGGCAATTTTCGTTGATTTGCTATTGGAGGCTCAGCCTTACTGATTGGAGCCAAGACCCTCTACTTGTTCTACAAATAAATGTAGTAGCATTCATTGGTGCTGAGACTGTTTACATCTGAGACCCGATTTGTTCCTCTTAGAATGCCACTTCTCCTTTTTAGTAACTCGAGACCATACACACCTGCAAAGTTTTTTCTTGTGAACTTTACATATGTTTCAAAATAACTATGAGAAATATGCAAAGGTTAAAAAGTTGCACACAAGAATGGCTTTCACTTTAAAACTGTTAATTTTACAAGCATTTTTTGTGACTGGAATTTTTACAAGCATTTTGGACAGTAATTTTTGCTGAGTCATGTGGCTGAATTTCTTGCATTCCTGATCCAGATTTGACGTCAGATGCGACGCCGCAACACTGCAGCCGAGCAAAGCAGAGCGGCCGTGCAGAGTCTCCCGCCCTCTGCCCTCCAACCCATACCTTTGCCCACACCTTTGCCCTTTGCCCTACGCCCTGCACCTTCGTCCTGATCTTGTGTGCTTTCCCGACCACCGGCCAGCCCGTGATACTGTCGTTCCGTTCCCGGTTTTGGTTTTGGTTCGGGTCTGGGGGTGGCGTGGAACAGAGGATCAGTGCCATCCCTACAGGAACAGTTCCGAGGAACAGTGCAGGTGGCGAGGCCGCATGGCAGCAGGGTAGCAAGGAGAAAGGAGCAGGAGGTAAGGAGGGTGGTGAGTGCTGACGCCATTAGCAGGCGGCGGCAGAGTGCGCGCCTGGCGGACCCGTGGAAGCGGGCATGGCTTGCGGGGGCTGTCTGAGAGCCCTACTCATCCCTCCCCCCTCTCGCAGTGACTGCACCCCCCTCAAGTGACTTCAGGATCCCTGCCGCTCCCTAGGCCCAAGGCCACCGGTGAAGCAGGTTGGTAGGAGGTTGGTAGGAGGTCGAGAGCAGTCGGTAGGTACCCCAGGGAGCCCTAAGGCAGGGAGAAGTGGGAGGACTCTAGGGGGGAAGCGCAGCCTGGCATCCCCTTCCCCCCGCCTTTGTCCCAGTCATAAGTCAGAAGGCCTTGCAGCACCTTTAGAACCGGGCCCCTGTAGACAAGAGCATCCAGGACTACCGGGCCCCAGCAGAACCTAGCACTTAGTAAGTGGCAACCGGAGACCGGTTGTCTCTGAAGAAGGCAGGGGTAATAGCCACTCAATGGAATGTGGAGAGAATGCAGAGAGTACACGAAGAGAGCACATAACAAGAACAAAAACTGAATCCAAACCAGACGAGGGAAACAGGGAAAGTTACATCTCAGGTAGTCATCAGGTGTACTCACCAAAGAATCCTAAAACACTCAAGGCTATCCAAACCTAAATCTGAAATCAAGGAGGCATATGGAATGCAACAGATATGAGATTAGGAAAAAAGAGACGGTCAGTTACAACTATACTCAGTAAGATGTCAAGTGGGCATCAAAACCGTCCCAAGGAACTGGACTGGTCAGACACAGAAAGACTTTGGTCGTCCCTACTGAACACTATGCAGCTGTTCATCAAGGCAATGCAATTTCATTCGGATAAAATGGACATCAAACTAACTATTCTTAATTCAGTCTCTACTCATGTCGCAAACATCGATCACAGACTTACGAACATGTCCAAATTGATCCACAGGGTGCAGGAAGAAACACAACTAATGCAAACACACTGCACCTGCTACACCATAGTGAACAAATTGTCTACACTTCCAGCAGCAATGGGGGAACTGGTGAGTGACATCAGGAATTTAACGAACCACGCCGGGACAAACCCCCTAGGTACCTACAAAAAATATAATAAAGAGATAATCACCAGTGGAGAAATAGCTCCAGAGGATGTGGCAGGGGCAATACCCCCTTAAAGGCCTCCCACACGGATGGTGGATCCACTATCTGCCCAAGACCCAGCCGGCTTAATACATCAAAGGCCACAGAGGATCCGTTAGTTGAGATGTCCTGGGCGGAAAGGCTTAGCAGGAATGATAAAGCAAAAGAAGTGAGCAGCGATTTGGAACAAAGCAATCCCACACAACAGTCAGAAGGGGAACTATCAATAATACAAGCCACCACACCACAAGGCCTGGAAAATGGACAAGGCAAGGAGAAGCAGACCCATAATCGCAAGAAAAAAAGGAAAGGGAGAAATAGGGAGAAGATTATAACAGACTACTTTCCCCCAGATAGATCGGAGCATGGGATAAAAAGCTCAGTCGACATCGTTAGCTGCAAACCTTGCCGTTAAAGACAGATAACAAAGTGGGCCCTTCAACCTCGATAATTCCCCATGAGACGCCCCATGAGACGAAGAGGCGTAAAGCCTCGGAGAAGAACCGCCCAAGCAAGAACAATTTACGGGAGGCAAAAGAACGCCGACCGTTAGCAATAGCAACCCGGCTTGCATAATGAACAACAAACAGGCATACTTATCTGCCCCACCTAAAACTTCTGCCAGCCACAAGCAGGCTGCTGGGGGTACAGCCAGCCTTCTCAATCTCCCCCCTCAAATAGGCCAGGTAAACCAGGCCAAGTATCTCCCCATTAATACTTTAAATCAAAAAAGCTGCTCAATATGATTCATTCCTGAATTCAAATTGAGAGGCCGGGGGACATCCTCAATAGAGGGAACATCCTGCGCCTGATTCAATCAATCAGGAGCCTGGCAGACATTAATTCCTCGGATTTTGAAGGAATCGAGTTCAAAATCAATAAAGAACTCTCAAGTAGAGAGATGACCAAGGCAATTTGGGCCTCAGAGGAAACAGTAAGGAGGATTCTCGCGGAGGAGGGCCAATTAAAAGCCTGGGGAATTAAAATTATTTTACACCAACAACCGGGCTACCCTGAACCTTGGATACCCAACAGGCGGGATCAACCAGACCACCCACAGGCCAGGAATGTCCAATCAGTCCTCAAAGGGGCACATAGCAAGGACGTACAACCATTAGGGGGGAAAAGTCAGGACCGAGTAACTCAACAGGATGACTGGACCTGGTTAGCCAGAACAATAAATTCACAAGGAGAGAGTTCTTGACTTAATTCGACTCTAGCCCACAACTCCGAATATGCTTGTAGAACGTTAACGGCCTAGGAAGCAAGGCATTGGACATAGAATTTCTTTTTTATACCCAAGGCTTCGACCTAATTCTAATGCAGGAGACTTGGTTGGAAGAACCTCAGCACCTACTCGGCTACAAAACCCATCACCTACCAGCAACCAAATGAGCCACATTTGGGCACTTGAAGGGTGGCCTATCTATCTATTCATCAATAAGCACTATAAGGGGGACAAGAAAAGTAGATTCCATCTCAACCCCAACAAATGGGCTCCAAATTTTTGCAGTGGACTTAGGGAAGGGCAAAGCTAAACAACAAATCATAATGCTAAACGTTTATATCCACCCACAAGACAAAGTTAAAAGAGTCAAAATAGTGGGTACGGAAATAACCAGATTATTCTCGGAAGAATCACCAACTAACCTTTTTCTGGCTGGAGATTTTAACATGCATCTTTTGGGACCGCAAAAAAGGGATAACGATCTGGAGGAACAATTCACGGCTTCTAAGATTCCCAGCCAGGAACAGGGCAAAAAGATAAATCGGTAAGCTCTTGCCAGGAACTTTATACAGGACATGGAGCACCTAAGCTTTGTGGCACTAAATTGTCGCTTTCCGGGAGATCAACTGTCCGCGGCAACCTACCATAAAGCTACGGCAAGCTCTACAATAGATTACACTTTTGTTACTTTACAACTGTTTAGCAGGATCTCTAGTTTCAGAATCGGATCAAAAGAGCATAGCAACCATCAGCCCCAGGACATTTCCATGTTCATAAAAGGGCGATCCCTGGATCCCCCAGTGGAGGATCCAGCGCCTATTCATTATGTGAACTTAAAAAGGCTTACATGCAAAACTACCCAACCAGACAAACTGCAAGCCCTAGCTTAGTCAATCTGGGAAAATCAAGCAGAGGCACATAGTAACGTGGGAATCTGCTGGGAAACTCTGACCAAAAAATTAGGGGATCAGCATGCTAAAAGATCAGGCGGTCCCTCTTTTTGTAGGGGAACACGAAAAACTCAGTTTGCAAGCTCACGGTCAGGAAATCAACGTAACCATCTCCCTATTCCCAAAATACCGAATTTGAGGGCCCTCAACAAAGACATAAACAAAACTCTACGAAGGCTAAGACAAAGGGGCAATGAAACAATACTACATAAAGCCCTCGCGCAGCTAAAAGCAACAAAGAAAAAAGTTATCTGGCAAGCAAAAAGGGAAGCAGAAGACACATTGTGGGCCAAGCTTTTGTACGATGCAGAGACAAACCAAAGCGCAAGATTCTGGCGAACAATGAACAACCTAGGTAATGCTAACGTGCAAGGTATCAACTCTCACCTAACAGAGGAAAATTGGGCAGGAACACTTCAGCTCAAAGGAGGAAAGTCTTCCTTCAGCAAAACCGGAGTCGGCTCAGCCCCACAAGTGGAGTCCCTATGGAAACACCAGCAGAACACCAATAAGCGTCCCTCACTTTACGACTTTGCAGATTAAAAACCGAATAGCCAAAACCGGAGTCGGGTCAGCCCCACAACTGGAGTCCCTATGAAAACACCAGCAGAACACCAATAAGCGTCTCTCACTTTACGACTTTGCAGATTAAAAACCGATAAGCCAAAGGCAAGCGTGAGGGCGCACCGGGCCCCAACGGGATTCCCCCCATCTTATTCAAAACTGACCCAGACTACTGGGTGGCCGTGTTACTATCGGTGTTTAAACACATAGGAGGCAGGGGCATTATACCAGACTCCTGGAAAGGCTCCCTAATATCTCCAATTTATAAGAAGGGAGATAAAAATAAAGCAACCAGCTACCGACTTGTTACCTTAATTGATGTCGAGGCGAAATACTATGCCGGTCTCCTTCTGGATGAATTAACAGCATGGGCAAATGAAAAACCGCTCATCGCTATTAACAAGACAGGCTTCTGTAAAGGCACAAAGACCATCACAAATCTACTCGCCCTAACGCTACTGATGGACGGCGTCAAAGCAGCAAAACTCCCTCTCGTTCTTTGTTTCACTGATTATTCCGCCGCATATGACAGTATTGACAGGAACAAATTATGGGCCAAACTAGAGAAGATGAAAATTCCACCAGCAATATTAAAGCAGATAATTCTCCTCACACCAACACGTGGGTTCAAGTAAAGCTAGGAACCGGTGAATTCCTGTCAAGGAAAATACCAACAATGAGGGGATTGAAACAGGGATGCGTGCTAGCCCCTATGCTTTTTAAATTGTTTATGGCAGACCTTTCTTCGGAATTAAGCATCAGCACCTCACACGTGCACAGGTTAGGAGGGCTGGCACTTTCTAACCTACTGTACGCTGACGACGTCGTGTTGACCAGCCGAACTCCAATTGGGCTTCAGCACCTGCGAAACACAACTATCAGTCACGCAGCATCTAACGGTCTAACTAGCAACTTAGAGAAGTCGAAGATCATGCGTTTCAACCCAAAAAAGAACACATCCAGGTTTCACTGGTACCTGGCAGGTGCACCCATGGAAGTTGTGGCCAAATACAAGTATCTAGGGGTGATAATTGATGACAAGGGTACCTTTGAACTACAAAAAGAAGCCATAAAACGGAGAGGCAACTCCATATCAGAAGCTTTAAAATCCCTTAAACTTAAAACCGCCGGACCAAGCTTCAACCCAGTACTACAGGTTTTACAAGCAAAGCTGTCCTGCTGCACCTTCCACCATGGAAGCGATCTTTGAAAATAACTAAGTGCCGTCTTTGCGGGAAAGCAGAACTGAGCATCATGCATCTATTATGCGCCTGTCGATAACTGGATCCTGCACGTCAACTTCTTCTGAAAACAATCTTTAACACCAGGCGGATAAGATCCTGCAGACAAGCAGTGAAGGCTTGACTTGGAGGAGGAGATGTACAGCTGGCGTGCCGGTTCATATTATTCATGGGGATGGTAGAGGAATAAATGAAGAGATCCGGTGCACAATAACCAGCTTTTGAACGCAGGCTCACCACTTCCCGGAACTGGCACTCTTTGGCAGGATACACATGATGCAAAAAGCCTTCCCTGTAATACATCATAATAAGCTCTTGTTAAATATTGGGCATTTGACACTATATGGATCTGCAGCATCCTTATTATAAAATCTAACAACGGGGCTGCTATATGATGTCAATATCCTTTTATAAAATAGTTTATTTTAAAACATACACAACCCAAAGGCACCTTCTACTCATGAACATTTGTCGCAGGGTCCGTACGAGACTGTCGTAAGAGGAAATTAAGGACCGCTCAAAGCAAATCGGAGGAACTGTTACTCTGTTGGAGCACGGCATAAGCCAGTTGATCGGAATATACTGTGTAGTCAACATAAACTGTACCACAGCTCTTTTTATTATTGGACTCTATAAATGATGTAACTGCGGTTTTTATTTTGATGATCGTTCGCTGTTGAGCGATTTTGTAAAGGTTTTAATTAACTTATACAATAAAATTACTTACTTACTTGCTGAAAATCTAAGCAAGGTACACACCTGCATACAAAATACTCTCAAGTTATTGGTGAAATTCGAAGTAAGGACATTGACGAGAAGAAGGTAAGCAATGCATTCACATGTATGAAATGCTTGTCAAAACTTGCTTGAAAAAGTACTAGAGCGCGCCAGAGTTGAAAAAGTAGGACATACTCTAAAATACAGGTAGTCCAATAATATTTGCAAAACTACACTTGAATAAAAAAATTACTTTACACATTCATACTCATTTTATTGTCCGCAGTTTGGGATCTTAGCATATGGTATCCTGCTATATCTTTTAGCTCCACTCCCTATTTCACTGATTCAGCATAAACCTCTCTAATTCCAGCCTTCCAAGAGATTATCAGACACTATGGAAACTCGTATCACAAATATTCTAAAGCTTTAAAATGAAATCAAAATATCAATTATATAACGCCTAGTTAGGATCTGCTGATACAAGACCACTGACCCTTCCATGTTTGGAGGTGCCTGTTCATAAGATTAACTATATTATCGAATAGATCCAGAAAACTGACCCAAAGGGCTCTTTTAAGAAGGTGTCAAGTTGGGGGGGGGGAATGTTTTAGGGTTTGGTGGGGGAACATTTAGTTCTGGTGTGGTGTGGGTTGAGGCTGGGGGCAAAGACGTGTCTTGCACAATCTCATGATGACCAGGAATTAAATTTTAAAGGGTACCCTTTACAATATGAACTGGGCAGAAATGTCACAGAAACATTATAATGAGCGCAAGGTACTTTCTAGTGTATAATGTAAGGTGGTGGTTACCTCTGGGGGTCACCAGCACTCATTTTGAGGTCTAGCACTTATTTATTTGTCATTAGATGTTTCCTGCGAGCATGAGATGGAAAATACAAAAAGGAGAAACACAGAAACCCCGTCACAAAGGGGTAAATCAGGAACCTGCAAAAGTTATATAAAAGAGCAGCGAGTGCCTGGTAGTTGATTAAAGAGGCCTGAAGTGGATTGAAGAAAAAGCCTTCGTATATGCCACGCTGACATTTAATAGCGTCGGCCGTGGGCTTCTGAGCACAGCATTGGGCATCAGTACTCTTTATTTTACAAAGTAAGCACTGGTATTTTCTCAAACATAAGTACTAGTAACTCAAGTAGACAGATTTCCTCCAAATAAGGTGAAAAGTATTTGAGTTTTAAAAAGCAAAATTATCCATGAATTCACATGACATCTATCTCCCCAAAAGGGAATGCCAGCAGCTGGAGTCCCAAATGGAAGAAATTCAAGACAGCAGAGGACAAAATATCTTGCATTAGTTAAGACCTTTTTGGGATGCATCAATCTGCAATCTGTAAGACACATGTAAAACATGGAAGTGCTATTGAAATATATCATTGCAATTTTAACAAGCATTGGCAATGCCATTAGTAATTGTTTTGTAATGAGTGAGCTGTTGGGTTTTGCCAATGCTTGTTTACACCAGCATGCAAATGCATGTGTCAAGATATATTTGCACACATATCTGGGAATCTTGGAATAGGTTTTCTGATAAAAGTAACTCTGTCCAAGGTGGCTGCCATGCATTAGAACTCATTTGGCAGGACACCTGCTACATCTCCGCATCATGACGTGAGTAAGCATACGTCATGATACACACGTGTACATGGATAATGCTGCAGCTGGCATTTTTTTAAATGTACCATTCCAAGATGGATGCCACTTATCTCAGAGTGCTAAATTGAAATAAATGTATAAAATGTGCATTAATGGTAATTTTCAGAAAGGAGTAGCCGTGCAATTGCAGCTGCTGGAACTTCTAAAAAGGACATGTGGGGAAGAAAGGAGGAGACATGTTAGAGTGGGCAAGGGTAGAAGGAAACACCAGTAAACTACAAGAGAAAAGGGGATGACCAACGAAGGAGCTGAGTGTGACGCGGAATGGCAGGTCAAGTACAATGTTCGAGCTGGGAGGCAGGGGAATCTGAAGGGGAAGCTGCACATTGGGTGAAAAGCAAGAAAACACACACACTCCCAAGCACCCGCATGGAGTGCTGGAAGTAAAATAAAAAGAGGTAATATAAAAAGAGAAGTCTCCTCCATAAAGCAATGGAATGATACAACTCATCTAATCAGACAATATGTGACCAAAATGCTTCTTGGCAGGACAAATACAAGAATAGGAAGGAAAACCATCGAATCAGGGGCAGGCAAGTCAAATAAACAATGCAGGCATCCAATTATGAACAGGGTGCATACCCAAAGCTAACTCTATGCTATGCATATTGAAAACAAGTGTGTCCAGCAGATGGCTAAATTGTCTGCAGCACAGACTCCAAAATGTGTGCTACTGACACCAAACTGAATAACACTCTGTTTAGCGACTATACATAATTATGCATGAGGTACATGGAGCTCTTAGCAAGTGATATATTTTTTGCTAATAGGACCCACAGAATATGAATGCATGTTAATAAATCTTCTAGTTACAGAAGAGTCAATTAGAAACGAATCTTATCTTCATCAAAGTACACGTGGTTATGAAGCTTGGGGTTAGCTATCTTAGTAACAGAGGGAAAGTTGACAAACTGGTGTTCATTTCACTTTATGCTTCAGTTTCAGGAACCTCAGATTCATTCTAGAACATAGAGAGCTGGTTACACAGAGATACTTTAAGGTATCACACAGTTCGGGAAAAGATAATGATGGTCCTGTGTTTAGCTACCACCTACTAGACTGGTGCCCAGCCAGGTCCATAACAACAACTTTATATAGTATCACTCATAAGGAGCTATCACAATAACATAAGTGTTACTAATAAGCATACATTTTTCATGGATTATATTTCATTGGTATTTATGCTCTCAAGATTATCTTTAAATGGGGGCGCTAGAGAGCCCACTGCAAGATGGCCGCACTTTAGTGTAGCTCTGTCGGCTGGGACAAACCATCTGACTATAATCCTGCCATTGAGCCGCCAAAAACTCTTAATTTAAAGAATGGGTGAGGGAATGGAAGCGGCGGCCTGCAGAACCCAGTAATTTTCTTCCTGAATACATGGCAGGGGACATTGCCGGACTGCAGCTGTGGAGTGCCCTCCAGGGCTGGGCCATACCTGTGCTGTGCTGTGAGGAAGACCGATGTCAGCCCAGCAGACTCAAGCGGGTGAAGTGGTGCCACCTCGAGCTCCGGAGACACACCTGAAAGAGTGCGGGCCCGAAAAAAAAGGCAGTGAGCTGGCAAGGCTGAGCTGGGCAGCGGCTGGAGTGCAGGCCAGACCACTTGGGCACAAGGCCCGAGAACTGGTACCTAAAACCGTGGCGGTGATGAATACCAGGCTTTTGGTATTCATAAAGGGCGTTTACAAGTAGTAAATGTCATAAAGGGCATTTACAAGTAGTAAATGCCCTTTGTGAATACCGAAAGTCGTAAAGTTAGACTTTCTCTCACTTTACCCTTGTGAATAGGGCCCTCTATGTTTATATAAGTAAAATTAAATTATGCAAGCCAAAGTAAACTGGCCAGCATCAAAATTCTAATGGTCAGCCTTAAACCTGTGTTCTTTTCTCTTTAAAAGAGAAAATATCCGATGTTAAGCTATGCAGCCATAGATCCACCGACAGCTCTTAATGTTGTGAAATCAAAAAAGACATATTATTGCTGCCAGGGATTTATTAACACAAAATTATTCATAGTATTTCAATTGATCCCACACCATAGTCCACACCCCTGTATTGAACCCATTGTATTGTCCCTTCCTGACATCGTATTGCAATACCATACGACTTCCCAGTCACATTTGCTCAAGTTGCCAAAAACATAAACCTCCTATTAGTCATATTGAGGTTCCCAAACAGGTACAAATTTGCCAAACTGAAAATATCCAATGTTTAGCTTGCACAGTCATAAGTCCACCAACAGTTTTAAATATTATACAGCCAAAATAGACATATTGTTGCTGGAAATGATTCATCAACAAAACATGATATCCAGCATTTCATATAAGCATGTATCATAATCCACACCCTTGGATAGAACACTTGTATTATCCTCTCCTGACATCGTGTAACGGTACCATTTGACTAACCAATTACATTTTCTCAAGTTGCCAAAAATTGGCATGTTCGTTTTCACAGCGAGATTCACACTCTCATTACTGATTTAAAGAATTACATTAAAAATAGATCAAGTCATTGTATCTACATTAAGTGCAATACCTAGACCACAACAATATTCCTATTGAACAGTCCAAAAGATATAAAGTTCTTAATCAAGTAAAGCATGACTCAATCATGCAGTGGAATAGAGTTCACTGGATCAATCTTTCCTCCTGCTCCCTAAGCAGAAACGTATTCAAGTAAAGAGCTAAAGAGGGAAAGAATCTACACCTCCTCTTCACCCCAAAACCAATATCCTAATTCCAACATAGGAAAAAAGAAAGAAAGAGATTCCGAGTATATATCTATTACAGAAGATTATTACATCCTTCCTCTTTTACAGTGTTGTGTTATATCCTCTGTCTAGAGTAAGACTCACATCTACTGTGTGTAGTGTCTCAATCCACCATGTCTCTTTTAATCACAATTTATCTTTCCTGTCACCCTCTCTCTGGTGTGTTTGATATGATCTATCCCTACTACTGAGATTCTAGATACATCTTCCGCATCATGTATTTCTGTAAAGTGTCTGCCTAGATGAGATTTCTCATTGCACTTTCTTATAGAATTTATATGTCCCTTATTTTTCTCCTTCAAACAGCGAATGGTAGAGCCCACATAGCCTTTTTGACAAAAACACGGGATCAAATAGACATAGAAGGCAGTGCTTCAATTGATGAAAAACTTGATTGTGAAGTTTCTACTCTTATTGTGGTTAACAAATTCCTTTGTTTTGTCTGCATGAACTTGCACCATACACAGTTATTACATCAAAACATCCACCAGGTTTCTTTCTTAACCAGTTTCCTGCGTTTTTGGAACAAACCAATATGTGTAGCTGGGACTCAAAATGTTTGTCAGTGTTTCTGCTTTCCTAAAAGTTACTGAAGGATGCTTGGTGATAATGTTATTCAAATCTTTGTCTATCTTTAAAACATCCCAGTGTTTTCTTAGCATGCTGTAGATTTTACCAAAATCTGCACAAAATTTAGTGATAAATCTCTCTTGTTTTCTATTAGTTGTATGTTTCTTTTTTCAGTTTTCTTAAATAAAGATTCTCTTAGTACCTTCTATGCTTTATTTGCTTATTTCATCATTGTGCTTAGAGTATAACCTCTTGCTGTTAGTCTTTCTAAAGTTTTAGATTCCTCGTTATTATAGTCATCCATGTTGTAACAGTTTCTTCTGTGTCTGATAAGTTCCACACAGGAATATTCCTTTTCTGGTTTGAGGGATTTCCTGATTCCTAGACTAATATGCTATTACTAGCTGTGTTTTTATGAAATGATCGTGTATGTAGTTTGTTATCTCTGACATATAATTCTAAATCTAGGAAGGTAATTGAAGATTTGCTGTATTCCAAGATCAATTCAACATTTATTCCAGTGGAATTGAAATATTTGTGATAGGACACAAGTTTTTCTTCTGTTCCTTTTCATACAATCCATATGTCATCTATATATCTGACCCAAAGTGCAACATGTTGATATCCATCATGGTTCCCCTCATTCTGTGCATGCTTCCTCTTGTCCCAACTCATAAATAGGTTGGCAAAAGAGGGAGTAAACTAAGCACCCATTGCAGTGCCACAAATTTGGTGCTAGAGAGTATCCTGATACAAGAAGAAATTATTACTAAGTACACACTCCACAAACTCAAGACTCAGTTTTGCATGGTTATAGAATCTAGCATATGTTATGCTAAAAATGTTTTTTAGTGCTTGTAACCCATTCTTATGTCTGATACTGGTATAAAGACGTTTCACATCTATTGTTACCATCCACAGATTGTCATTCAAATGAATATCATGCAAGATGCCAAAGTCAAATACCAGTGGTTCTAAAAATATATCTATATATTCTGATATCAGTTCTGCATGGAACATTGTTACCCTGCTTTTTGTGGATCTTTGGCAGAGAGTAAATTATAGGTATGGTTGGAATTTTGATATCTATTTATCTAAACTCTTCTTGATTCAACTTGCGCATATTGAGCCACATCTTTAACAGTCTTGAAGCCTCCATTTTGATCACATTGTACTTATTTCCTTTACTAATCTCCTAGTCTGTTTTACATGACAGTTACTTAAAAACCGCCATATTGTAATCACAAAAATTCAAAATAACGGAATTGCCACCATTGTCTGTTTGCCTTATAATAATATTCAAATCATCTTTCTAAGAATATAGTGCCTGTTTTTCTTTTATTGTTAAATTATGAACAATAGCACATTTTGTCATACAATAAATGTCCTTACATACTAAATCAAATACATATAAATGACATTCTCTTTAGGCATAGTGGGCCCAAAGGTGTATTAATAGGGATGCACCTAGACTACTACAGTTATAGTCACTGTAATTTAAGATGGGAAACTGGCTTATTGTGATCTTTCAGTGAGATGGTAACTTCGGTAAAAATGATAATGTTCAAGACTTATATAAGGCAATTGTACCTTTGACGAATATACTTTGCTTACTGGCAAATATGGCTATCAAATGGAATACAATGTCATAAAGAAAGGTGTGGCTCTTGAGAGATCAGTCTGTGTGAAGTGAAATTTAGGTTGTCTTTCACATACCCTTTGTGACGTGTTATGATAGAATGCCTCAGGAATGTTATTTCTACTTGAGTTAGAGTGCTTTGTGTTTTTTTTATCAAGGTACTGAGATGGATCATGCAATCTGACAATACTTGGAATGGTGTGTTTTTTCCAAAGGAGTGATGTTCACAGCATGGTGGTGTAACAAGTGGAATATGTGTCTGTCTGTAATTGGTAAGCTTTTGGCCGGTGTTTGTTAAATATTTGGGAATCAAGCCATAGAAATATGCTGTTTTAACTATGAGCTTTGTGGTGTGTGTATATATAATACAGGGGTGAAGACTTTGAATGCTATTTTATGGGGTGTGTTTCAGTGAAGCAACATTAGGGTAAATTTGAAAGAAAATGTGGTCTATTGAAGTAATCAATATAGGACATCACTCTTTCCATGTGCAGGAGACAAAACATTCAAGCTTTGGGAATATTTTCAGGACTCATGAGCACAAGGAATAAGTGACTGTGAAGCAATCCTGGGCACCCATACCATCACCATTAGCGGATGACCACTTTAGCAACCACACAACTCACATTGTTGACCAAGAGAAGGTGAGTAGGGATAGAATTAAGTTATGATTTAGACATTGTGGAGTCCTGGGATCCCTAAGCGTAAACAATATAACCATATTAAGAGCTGATAACTTTTAAATGGCTAAACTATTAGTCACTTTTGTATACTCAAGTGTTCCAAAAGCTCGGAATTTCAATAATAATGTTGAATGTACAATTCATGCTCTCTATTAATGTTATTTTTAATAGTCTTTGACTATTCTATTGGCAAACAATTTTGAATCTTCACATGGTACAAAATTGATAATTTTGAAAGGCTACAAGTAGTATGATAGGTGAATGTTCAAACCGTAATCTGAGATAATATAACTGTTTGTCGAGATTGTGACGTTATAAAGAAATGCCAGTAAGAATAACTATTGTTATTCATTTTCAGCCCTGAAGAAATAGCTTATGTCACCGTGAAAATTGTGTTGGCTGAAAGTTTTAATAATTAGGATGATTGTCAACTAAATGAAATTGAAGAAAATGTATACAATGATTTGCAATATGAATGTGAACACAATCTTGGGATAATATAATCCATGAGAAATGTACGCTTATTTGTAACTCTTATGTTATTGTGATAGCTCCCTATGAGTGATACTGTATACTTTAAAGTATATCCTTTCCACTGTTAAGGATCAGTGAAGACCTTTTATGGGTGTTGACTAAGAAATCTCCTATGATCATTAGAGACGTGGTTAGACCTGCAGATATAAGTGCCAGCAGAGTAAGGAGAGAGAATGGTGGTATCTGGTAACTCTGTTTTCTTTCTTCTGCTATTCTCCTTTCCCTTTTGCCACTATTAGCCTTGATATTCTCATTGAATTTTGTCAGTGATAGAGGCAGTGAGAGAAGCACAAGTGTATTGCTCCTGTTGAACCCAGGGTACAAGGTTAGTGCTTTCTGACAAGGGCAAAGCCCCATAGCTGCATGGCTGTCCTTAGACATGAGGCATCAAAAGCCCTGCTCCGCAGAATATGAAAGTTAAGCTGTAAAAAGGAGTAGAACTTAGGAACCATTTTAGGAATTGGAATAGAATCAACTACTAATGGCATTGTAAGTCCCATATTTAAATCCTATGATTAGCCCACTGGCATTGGCATTGAAAGATTAAGTCCTTTATGTCTAGATGATAATGGCCAGATCTACTTGACACAATTCAGGAAACAATAAATAAAGCTTTCCAGATTCAGCTACAGAGAATATATGCTTAAAAGGGTAGGTGACCATTAAGGAACACCATTTGAGGAGGGTGGGCCTTTTCACGCTGCTCATGGTTTTTAGGGAGGAACTAACCCCTATCAGGTGAGCGGCTGTGTGCAGCCCTGAGCGACATGCAAACTGGGAAGATCCCCACATATGCAGTTTACTGCCTGAGTTTCATACGTTTCCCCAGTCTACTTCAGGACAAAGTACTGGAGGTGAATGAAGAAGCCTACCACAATGGCTATTTGCCAATAACAATGAGGGAAACCCTTTTTGTCACAATTCTGAAAGTGGGTAAAGACCTTGACCAGATAGGCTCATACTGCCCCTTTTCTATGATTAACACAGATACCAAGATCTTCAGTATACTGTTGGCCCACCGACTGACACTTGTCATGTTCTTTCTAGTGAATGAAGACCAAACAGGGTTTATACCACACAGAAGTAAAACATTTTGTCTTCATGGACTGGCAGAGGCAGAATACCACTTATACCCTAAGGCTGGAGTGTATGCATGGCCACACTCAATATCAAAAAAGCTTTTGATACCACTGGGTTGGAAATATGTTTCATGTTTTGAAAAAATTTAATTTTTGACGGTGCATGGTGTGTTGGATATGGTTATTAAATACCCAATCCGAAGCTAGGGTAAAAACTGAAAGGTTGGTGCCATCCAAGTCAGGGTTGGGGAGGGGTACACGACAGGTGTGCACTGTGTCATTGCTGCCTTTTGTCTTGTCCACGGAATCACTGGCAAATGTGTTGCAGCGGGAGATGGCAGACAGGGGGATCCATATAGGTCTTATGGCCCACGTGATTATTGATCTATGCGGGACAATACCAATTGAGTTGTTTGAACAAATATCAGCTTAGCGGCTAATTAGGCGAAGCCAAGACTGTTCCCTAGTGGTGCATTAGCCCACAGTCCACCAGGACAGCTTCTTGATCATGCAGCTCACATCCATTAAATTTTTGGCAATTCATTTGTTCAATCCACAGAGGATATGGTTTTAAATATTGAAAGAGTGAACTGGGGTAGAGCGCTCGCTTTCATTCTGGAGGAAACTGACACTGTCCCTTGTGCGAAGGGTAGCCCTTTGTAAAAATTATGATACTCCCCAAATGCACATATGTATTCCAGAATACAGTGTGCCTTCTGCCCAGATCTGTTTTCCACAGAATCGGCAATATACATTACTGTGGGACAGTGCTTGACCCAAAATTAAACTCAGCACACTTAAACACCCATGTGAAAAGAGGTGGTCTAGTGCTCATGGATCTTGAGTACTATTATTTAACATTCAAGATGCAGAACCCCCAGTTATGGATGGATGAGTCCCCTAATAGAGCACAACCCTCATTGACGGGCTGTTATCCAGTGAGTGGACTAAGCACAGCATACATGGTGTGGAAGAAGGAGTCTCAGGTAGTATCATTCCTGATGGTTTTTGTGTCACATATTTGGGAATGATTGTGTGATGAAAGGAACCCCGCTTATGTCCACTATGGACATACGGCTCATTTGAGGTTTTGTAAATTGAAACAGGCAGCCGAAACTCCAGGATTGCTAGAGAAAGGGTGCAAGGAGCTTAGGTATTTGTATGAGAGAGAGGTGTTTATTACATTTGAGGACAACAGACGCAAACTCCTGAGTAAATCGGGGGTATTTTTTACTTTTGCCCAAAGGACTGCCATGGCGCGGCAGATCAGGGGTGGTTTTCCGGGAAGTCCCCCGAAACCGCACATGCTTAATGCAATTGCATTACTGATGGTCTGGTGTATGTAGGATTGTCTCACTAATTTGTAAAGCTATGCTGTAGGACAAGGCACATGGCCCTTTGACGATACAAATCCGATGGGAACAGGATATTAAAAGCTTTTTTACTGATTCTGAATGGGGAAGGACATTGATGTATCACAGAGAGACCTCAAGTAATGTTGGATTCCTGGATCAGTTTAAAATATTACATAGGGTTTACATCAACCCTCAAATCCATAGTAGGATATACCCTACAAAGGAGTAGTGCCCTGGGTGTTACATGCTACAGCAAATTTTCCGCACATTATGTGGTCCTGCCCCGTGATTGGTGTTTACAGGGGCCAGGTGACAAATTGCCTTTGCAGTGTTGGCATCTGTGAAAATGTAATGCTTCCTGACACCCAGTATACTTGCCATGCAACCCAAGTCTAAAAAGAGTCAAATGTTACATATTTGTATTCTGAGTGTTTTTATTAGGAAAGCGTAGGAAAATGATACACTGGATTTAGCCGCTGGGTCCTCAACTGAAGATATTGTACAAGGATTCTCCCAAATGGTTATTAGCCGAAGAAATCTAGATTAAAATGACACGGACTGATGAAAATGTGCAAAGCGAACTTCAGGACTGGTGTGAAATTTCTGATAGATGTCTAGAGTGGGAGAATAGATCCTCACAGTCCGAAGTCTCTCATGACACATTACCTTGCAACTGCACATCATGATCGGATGTATATCCATATGATTCTGGTCCCTCCCTGTGTTCCGAAGATCTCTGGCAGAGCTGTTCCTATCTATGTCTGAAATGTTGCACTTCATGGCTTGATTTCAAGAAATTGGAGAGGCAGTTTCCTGGCCTGTTTCATTAATCTATTAGACCAATCCTGTTGGGAGACAGCTGTCTGCTTACTCGGCGTATGCACCTCTAGAGAACCTGAAGGACTGAGATGGTTGAGGATCAGAAAAGATTGCTGACTAGTTCACTCAGGAAGCCAATCATTGTGTGTGGGATTGGGAGGACTGTGGAGACCTCCAGTTGTGAGGACCTCTTTACTATTGATTTTAATACAGATGGAATATTTAGGACCTAAATTACCAACAAGAATAATCCTTTTACTTCATCTTGCTTGAAGACCTGGAAAATACAGCTACTGCTGTAGTGTCTTTGGGCCCGATTCACAGAACTAACTTAAGACAAAATCCTAAACTTACTACCATTTTGGTATTCACAGAAGGCACTTACTCATTTTGGTATTCACAGAAGGCACTTACTCATTTCGGTATTCACAGAAGTTAGGAGTCCTAACTTTAGGACTCCTAAATGCCTTCTGTGCATACCGAAAGTCTTAAAATTAGGATTTTTCTCAGTTTAGTAGTAGTATAGTTAGGACTCCTAACTTTAGGACTCCTAAATGCCTTCTGTGAATACCGAAAGTCTTAAAATTAGGATTTTTCTCAATTTAGTAGTCCTAAGTTTAGGACTCCTAAGTTTAGGACTCCTAAATGCCTTCTGTGAATACCGAAAGCCTTAAAATTAGGATTTTTCTCAGTTTAGTAGTAGTATAGTTAGGACTCCTAACTTTAGGACTCCTAAATGCCTTCTGTGAATACCGAAAGTCTTAAAATTAAGATTTTTCTCAATTTAGTAGTCCTAAGTTTAGGACTCCTAAGTTTAGGACTCCTAAATGCCTTCTGTGAATACCGAAAGCCTTAAAATTAGGATTTTTCTCAGTTTAGGAGTCCTAAGGTTAGGACTCCTAACTTTACAACTACTAAACTGAGAAAAATCCTAATTTTAAGGCTTTCGGTATTCACAGAAGGCATTTAGGAGTCCTAAACTTAGGAGTCCTAAACTTAGGACTACTAAATTGAGATAAATCCTAATTTTAAGACTTTCGGTATTCACAGAAGGCATTTAGGAGTCCTAAAGTTAGGAGACCTAACTATACTACTACTAAACTGAGAAAAATCCTAATTTTAAGACTTTCTGTATTCACAGAAGGCATTTAAGAGTCCTAAAGTTAGGACTCCTAACTTCTGTGAATACCGAAATGAGTAAGTGCCTTCTGTGAATACCAAAATGAGTAAGTGCCTTCTGTGAATACCAAAATGGTAGTAAGTTTAGGATTTTGTCTTAAGTTAGTTCTGTGAATCGGGCCCTTTGTATTTAGGTATGTATGTGGTATTTCTAGAGTGCAAACACAGCCAAAAGACAGTGGAGCACTGTGCAGGGCCAAAGATCAGCATAAAGCCATTGAGTGATAGGAGCGGCAGCTGTACTGTGGATGGATAATACATTGTGACGTAGTGTTTCATTGAAGAAGTGTGTCTTCAACTCTTTGCTGCCTTGCAGCAGCATTTAAGCAGTCCTGACAGATACAGGAATGTTGTTCCAGATCCTGGGTATATAGTCCTGAAAATGCCTCTGGCTTTGGTATTTCTTTTTTACAGCAACTCTAAGGTCAGTTTCTGGAAGAAATGGTTTCAATTTTTTTTAGAAGTGAGATCTACTAACAGGTCATCTCTGTTTTTTTGGCGATTTGCTCCTTAAGGGTGAGGTTGGAATAAGAATAAGGAATAGGAAAGCCAGCAATATCATTATAGCAAGGCTGTGTGGAACGTTCTGGAAAATGATTTTTCTCAGTTCGCCCAGCTTCTACAAACAGGTTTTTTCTTAAAGGCTTCACTGATTGATCTTGGAATGTTGTTCAACCCTAGTGGACACTTTTGAAACAAAGCAATATTGGACTGCTCATTCTTTTTAAACTCTTACTCCTTTTTATCATTTCACTTTTCTTGATAATATTTCATTTTTAAAACAAAATAGGAGAGAATTTCTTTATTTGATTCACAAGAGATGCAGATTCATTGTGCTGCTGCACGCAACATAACATGGTATAAGAGACACATTTGTAGAGGTGTGGTCTCAGCACCAAACAAGATGGTGGTGGCTTGCTGAGCTCCAGTTGACGCAGGACCTTTCAGGAATGTTGGGACCGCTACGGCGTTCGCCTGACAGAGGAGACAACCATGCGTATCCTCCTGAAGTTTCAGTGAGTCACTGGAGCCTTTTTGTCAAGCTCTCTGATTTCCTTTCTGCTGTGCAGACAGCCCCATGGAATATCACCTCAGAGAGAGGCTGCACCTCCCATTTTGAAAGGTGGCAGGTGCTTTTCCTCACATAAAGCTGTATCTGGAGCTTTCACGCTCCATTAGCAATCTTCTAGTTTCACCACTGCTTTCAGAAAACATTTCCCAGCTTGGCCCCTGCTGCTAACATTCTTTAAAGATGTTTACACTTGAAGCTAGTTTTGGTAAGTGCTTTGAAAGTTTCTTTTTGTGCAAAAGCATGCTTCCTCACTACTGTGCTTCCCTTTATTTTACTCAGCTGGTCTCTGGGCTGTGTGTCTGATTAATTTCCAGTGCAGGATTCTACCAAATGCTCTCATGTTTCCTGGACAACCTTTTGAGCTTTTCCTCATGTTTCTTCAAATCTCTAGTTCATGAGAAGATAGTCCTTTTCACTGGAAGTTAATTGACATTATTTTTCAATACTTTACGCATTCCTGTTTAACTCAGTCATTGTGCCCATTTTTCAGGATCTCGATTCATTACCAATACCTCAGGTGCGTTTTTAGTCAAAGTTTTGACTCATGTGCTCGTAGAAAGCCAATAGTGTCCTGGAATTTCCCTTTTTTTCTCTAATCCTTTTTTCTTCATGGGGAAAGTAAGAAACCTTAAACTTTCTAGCACCTCCAACAACGTTACTCTGTCAGACTCAGATTCCAAACTATATGGATGACGCTACTTGTCAGGAATCTGAATCTCATTCAGGTACCATTCCAAAAACTTCTTCATTAAGTAAAATGCTAATAGGGTCAAATAAAAGACCGAAAAAAGAGCCTCCATTTTCAGTGAAATCTACGCCGGCTCCTATGGATGCAATTCTTGAAGAAATGTGTGTGTTCAAACCCTTCATGGAAGAGACTACCAAAATGTTGCAACATTTAAATGATACATTTTCCTCTCTAGAGTCGCGTGTTTTAATGGTAGAACAAAAACAGAAAGTCTACAACTTGCAACGTCACATATCTCACATCTGGAGAAAGACATTTCTCTACTTCAAAAACACACGAGGATCTTGAAAATCAAGATTGCAAGAATAGTTTGCACTTATATGGCTTCCTGTAAACACAGAGGGCTCTGATCCGACCACCTAATTTTAATCTTTCCTACCAAAACGTCTTGATATGTCTATGACCAACCCTTTCAATATTCAAAGGGCATGCAGACTTGGTCCTAGAGTTTTCAACAAAACTGTGAGGAGTTCTTCTGTTATTCTTGCAATATATGGACCTGCTACAAGTTATGTCTGCTGTCAAAGCTAAAAAGCAGATTATCTGGGCAGGGCACAGACTGATTTTCTCTCAGGATGTAACTAAAGTTACTGCATATCGCTGGAAACAATTCCTGGATATGTGTCCTCAGTAACCCTGGGCGGTGAACTCTAGTCCGTTCATGGAGTTTGTGGAGTTTTCTGCACTCTTCAGAGCTTGCGAAGTGCAGAAAACTCTGCTCCGTGTAGCGGAGATTTTCTCCACGATCGCCAACGGTAAGTTCGTGAGTGCAAGCTGTCACTCAGGTAGAATTTCTATTCGAGTGGCAAGAAGATCAGAGCAAACAGCAGTTTGCGCTGCACTCCGCTGCTTGCGGAACTCCTCTGAGCTTTTTTGTCACTTCCCGGAGTTACACCATGCAGAACTCCACAAATTCTGCCCAGGCTTAGTCCTCAGTTGAGAATACTGAAAGCTAGATTTTGTATAATTCATCCTTGCTTGTTTAAGGTGACATACAAAGAAAAAAAGAAGAACCACTCATGAGGAGCCTGCTGCACTTAAGATGTCTCTTCAACTACACCGAGGAGGAGATAAGGACACTACATGAATCACTTGAATGTCATTTTTTTCTTTTGCCTGTTTTCTTTTCATTAATAATCAAGCATTGGCTTCTCATATGTCTAATTGTTATCATGTCTTTTCTTGCACTATAACACAATTTAATTTCGTAATGTTTCTTTTCTAATGATACAGGTATATGTCTTTGTGTCTTGTTCCCGTAAGGTCTCACTTTGTGTGATGTCTTCACACAAAGCTGCCATGCAATCCTTTGGAGTTTGGATGCTATCACCTCGTCTTGTGGTGTTGCCACCCTCCCTTTCATTTTTGTGTTTTGTAGGCAAGTTATTCAGTCGTCATTTGTATGAATTGTACTGTCTTTTTCCTTTTCCGTTTCACTATTTCCTCACTTATGTACCTTTCTCTGGTTACACTCTATCCTTTATTTTTCCCTGTCTCTCGTTCTATCACCTTCTCTCCCTTTCTTTCCTCATTGAGTGAAAATGTTATTCTCCCAAATATTTGATTCATTTCTTTGTTAACCTTGTTACTGAAGAGATATTAATTGTGCATACTATTGTTGCAGTAATTCATTCCGGGTTACCACATGGAACATCAAAGGGGTAGGTCACCCTATTATGCAGCAGAGGGTATTATCCCACTTAGCCAAACTAAAAACAGGTGTAGCCTTGCTACAATAATCACACCCTTCTGAACTAGAGGTTGCCAAATTGAAAAAGATGTTGGGCAGGTAATGTGTTTGCTTCCCCTGCTCTGGGGAAGAAGAATGGAGTACTGATTCTTTGCCATAAAAGTTACATGTTACAGTTGTTACCACGAGTCTGATTCTCAAGGTCGATGGATCATTGTTAAAATTTTGGTTGATAATATATCTTAAACTATTTTTAATCTATATGGTCCAGTTTCTGTAGGTAATACTTTTTGGACCAACATTTCTGACAAATTGCTGTGGTGTCATGAAGATTATAATATACTTGGTTGTTACTGCAATCAAATTCATGATTCTACTCTGGGTAGAAATTCAATGGTCAAGTTTGTCCACATAAAAATGGACTCACAATTCAAATCCACAATCCAGCCTAAGTCATTAGTTGATAGTTGAAGATTAGGTCACCCGGATCTCTGGGATACACTTTTTATTAAGCTCCATAGCATTCACAATCCTGGATAGATTATCTTTATCTCAGTAAATCACTGGCCCAACTTGTCTTTCAGTCTGATATAGGATCAATTTTGATATCAGATCATGCACCAGTATATACGGACCCTGACCTTATTCCCTTTTCAGCACATGCAGGTAGATGGCACTTTAACAATTCTCTACTTCTAGATCCTAAATTCACATCCCAATTTGAAACCTTTGATTCAGATTTTTTTGTTATTAACAATACACCTGATTCTTCTTTTGCAATGAATTGGGATTCCTTTAAACAGCGGCAAGAGGTTTTATAATAAATTTTGTCTCGCAAAAGAAAAAAAACTATGGAAACCCAATGAAATCAATTGCTAGACAAAATAAAAAAAATGGAACATTCTTACTATTACTCTAACTGGGTCACAACAAAATATTATGACAGTTTATGCTGATGACATTCTTCTATATTGTTCTAACCATACAGTTTCCCCTCCTCCTTTGCAGCAGCAGGTTACCACTTTTTCCCACTTGTCAGGTTATCAATTTAACACTGATAAACGTGAGGCTTGTGTAATGAGCAACTTTCTGATCACCAAGAATTTGCTTGGCAACCCTCCGAAATTAAGTATATGGGATTGCAGATGATTAAAGAAACTTTAAAACTGAATTTGGATTACATTACCAAGACACTAAGGGGTCTATTAGCATGGCATTCGGAAAATCACTCCGACCGCCATGGTAGCGGGAAAACACCGCCCGCCAGGACCGCAGGAAAACCGCCGGCCAATTATTATGCTCCGCATTGGAAATCTGACCGCGGCGTTAGGATTGCGGCGGTTAACATTGTGGCGGGTGGTGCTGCCAGCAGCACCGCCGCGATGTCCAAACAAGCATGTCCTGCATGTCCCTGCACTGTGTTGCAGGCACTGCACAATGCCTACCACCTGGTACAGGGACATGTAGGGGGGTCCATGGGTACCCCCCAGTGCACCCACACACCCCCCCAACACATTGGGGGTCCGCAATGGACCCCCGGAGACATTCTCCGCATGCCTTTCCATGGCGGTTCCACCGCTGCGGAAAGCTGGCTACCGCTGGCATCATAATCGTGCCGGCGGTGCTTGGCCCTGATCCGCCACAGTTGTAGCGGTCCAGCTCCGCACACCAGGCAAGTGGGAAGACTGCAACTGGCGGAAAAGTGGCGGGCGGAAAATCACACCGCTGCGGTCAATACCGCAATGCTAATCGGACAAGCGGTGTTCAGGGCTTCGATGGCGGGAAGATGTCCGCCGCTGGTCTGGCGGTTGCTACCGCCCGCCCGGCGGAGGACATCCACCCTCCATCCTAATGGACCCCTAAATGTTAATATTACCCACTGACATCCACTCCTTCTCTCTTGGTAGGGCAGGATTGACTCTATTAAAAATATGCTTTGATTTCTGTTCACATCCCTGCTTACTATTTTAAGAAAATAGTCTCCCTTTTATTAAAATTACTCTGGAAAGGCAAATCTCCTCATATAGCTTTATCCTCATTAACAAAAGATTAATCTAATGGAGGCCTTAACTTCCCAGACTTTAAAAAAATACAATTTTGTTTTCTTTTTAAAGCAAGCTGCCCGCTAACTCTCTTCAGATCTCCCCGCACACCCTCCCTCCTTTGTGGCTACAGCAAGAGAAATCTCCTATTACCCATTTTGATTTTAAACAATTGCTTTCACAAAACATATTTCTCAATCCCGTCCTCCAGGTATTTCCCATTCCTGTAAGATATTGACGCCTCTTCCACCTTCCACATACCCCTCGGTTGCTATCTATCAACACCAACACATGTGGCATTATTAAATTACTTTGAATTTGGAATTCTTCTATATATTGGAAAACTTAACGAGCCAAGGATTTGTGTTGGGTATCGCAACTTTTTACCGATGGTCAACTTTTATCCTTTTCTGATCTCCAAACAAAATTCTCTCTTACATCTACATTCAAGACACAATATGAACTTTTATGTGCCTCCCTCGACCAATACATTTCCACATTGCTATCTACATCCTTCCCTCCCTCCATATCAGCTACACTTTTTCCATTATTAAACAATAATCCATAGAGAAAGTCAAAGACTGAGTTAGCTTGGGAAAAGGATTTAATGAAGTATTGGCCTACTACCTTATGGAATAAGACGTCGCTTAAGCTTTATAAAACTACGCAGGCTACAAATACTATGCAAACCCTTTCCTTTGTCTATCACCGTTTGTTGTTGACCGGTGTGACCCTAAAATCCTTTTCCCCAGCTGCAAACTCATCTTGTAGGTCCTCTTCATGCTCAATTGCTGATTTAAAACATATGTTATTTGGATATCCCTCTATTTATCATTTTGGAAAATGATCTGGACTCAAATCAATAAGATTTTTAAAGTTGCTATTCCTTTCTCCTTAACTAAAACCTTCCTAGGTAGGTTGGCTCCTCAGTGACTCACTTATCCCAAACTATATGTTGATAGATTTATTGTTGGCTGTTACCTTTCATTTTTAATAACGTCAAATTGGAAACAAGCTCAGTATGCCACTTACATGTACCGGTGAAATGCTATTTTCTTTCTCCATAGACTATACACCAACTATGTCTTTCCTATATCTTTAGCTATAAAAAGGGATCTTTTATGACTTCCACTAACTATGTATTTATCCCATTCCTCCACATCTGGTAATAAAATTATTACTGTGTCAGACGAAATAAGAAAGCCACATTGAATTTTACACAACTGCCTTTATATTAATAGAAGATCTATACAATATTATAAACTTGTATATATGATGTTTACATTTTATCTTTCTCATTATAATGTCTACAGTTTTTTAATGTTATTATGTTTCTACTTTATACAGTAAAGTTACATAATGTTTTCCTTTCCCCTGCTCCCCCCTTATATTCTTTATGTATTTGCATAGTTTTTCACAGCGTAGAATTTATATCTTCTTGTATTTTTATCTATTTTTACAAAGGTTTCCAATATTTACTGTATTTTATGCTTACTACTCCTATGCTATTTTTTGTCATGATCACTAATTATTGAGACACATTTGAAGAATGCCCTTTCATTCTGATGGAGACCTCATGGTACTCCTTATGAATAATGGATGTTTCTTTTGAGCAAATACAGTCCTATTTATTGAACTGACTTTTGACAGTTAAAAGGCTGAGTACCTTCTGGGATTTAAACCATTAACACATTAATTCACAGAGCAACTAAACCTGGCATTTGTTCTGTGAATCATTGAATTACTAAACCTGTGTAGTGAGGCTCTGCAAAAAAGAACCCCTTTGAGTCACATGCAGGTCAGTATAGTGAGTGTTCAGAAGACTCAGAAAGGGTACGTTTTTCATAGGGGTGAGCCTTGAAATGCATATAACCTGCCTCCTTTCATACAGCAGCTTATTTGTGGACTGGGCAGAAGATTTTAGTTGGCTGAGCATAGCACATTACTAAGGATGAAAGTATGTGTTTGCTTGTTAAGGTATTTTCAGTCCATAATATTGATGCATTTATCAGCCAGACAGAGGGCACTGAAAATGATTTGAAAATGAGCTAATGACATGATTTCAGAATTCACAAGATGGTTGCCTAGCTTCTCGTCAACAACCAGTCGTGCTTCAAAGTTCTGGACCAAGGAAGAATGTTTTGGGAAGGGCATGTCAATAGGTGAAAGTGGTAGACAGGGAGCTTGCCTTGTAGAGGTCACTACAACCCATCTGCACTTGTGCAGAGCTGGTAGGTTGAAAAATTGAGCCTTGAGGAATATTCACATTTTCATTTTCTATTCCTAAAGGAAATGTTTCTCATTGAGTTTGTTGGGTAGCATTCAACTCCAAACCTCTGGAACAATATTTATTCACCCCGCGAGTTATCACTGTTACACCTTTTCATTGTCATTCACCCTCATATACGGTACCCGTACTCCCGACTGGTGCCTTATTGACAGGTGCAGTGCGCCTGGTTGCCGCAGACATTGAACATTTTGACTTTGGCTTCCTGTTAATAACACACAGGCCATTAAAAAACAGCCATGATTGCCAGCCATAAAGGAACATTACATTTTCTAGTACCTCTACAACTTGAACTGCAATGGGACCAGTTTGAGGTTCAACTGGTCCTGACTAAACTGTGAGTGGTGCCCACTTGTTATAAGACACCTCGCCCTGGTATGCAGATACTCACAGTCTGGATTCCCCATCCAATCAGCAACTCCATCTCTTTGGTTTTCGGATGTTAAGTACCCGGCTTGCAAAAACCTATGAGGTCAGCTATATCATATGAATAAAAATAATTGTAGGCTTATAGCTTGCACCAGACTCCATTAAAGTGTGTATGGGAACTAAAGGCCATTGAGAAAAGGAAGAGACCTGAGGAAATTCAAGGACAGCAGAGACATTGGCATCCCATTCAGTGAACGATATTGCTTAGATTGTCTAAAGATAAATGGAGAATACTATCTGATTGGGCACTGTTAGGATAATGTTTGGGGAATTTCTAATCGCCATAAACTGCTTTGACTTTCTGATTTGCTAAGGGGGAATTGTATTAGTTGGCAACATTAAATAAAGACTCATTCTTCTCTGTGAACATCATCCTTTATTGTATGAGATTACTGTGTCTACTGAATCTGAGCGCCACCCCCACAAACAACCAGTGGAGTAAGATTTCACTGCATTACTAGCTAAACCTTAAGACACCAAAGGTAAAGACTTTTCACTAACATGTCTACCATCCTGCAGTAAGCTATACATGCTCCAGGGCCTGGAATAAAGGTCTCAATGGTGTGGAAAAAGATAGGATAGTAGTATTTTCTCTGTCTTTTTTTTGGGTGTTGATCAGTGGATTCTCTGTTCTGATTCCTGTCACCATAGATATTTTTGAATTTACTAATAATCACTACATCTGGAGTGGTGACTTTGGGGTAGTTGACCCCTTCAGACCTTCAGCTTTTCAGGGGACTCTATACCCCATCTATCCTAGCAGCAGGAGGCGCAGTTGCCATGTGGTGATTCAAATGGGAGAGGCGCTGCCATCGGTGCTTAAAAGCACTTGTGCAACTGAGATTGTCTGCGCTATGTTCTTGTTGATTTGCTTGCAAGTTGTACAGGAGTTGCGACTATATGCATCTTATGGTACTCTTGATTTATCTCGTTTCCAAAATGTGAATGTAGGGCCTTGGCCCGGATTGTACCATGGAAACCAAATAAAATATGTTATTAAAAATAAGCACTTGTGCAAGCCCGCAGCACGGGTCATAAGGAGTGATGACTTTTGGGTAGTTGACCCTTCCAGACCTACAGCGTTTCATGGGACTCCGTTCCCCATCTATCCTAGAGCCAGGTGGCATAGCGGGCTTGTGGTGATTCTGAGAAGACGGGCCTCCCCGACTTGCGCTGAAAGGCACTTGTGGAAGCCCGCAGCACAGGACATCAAGAGAGGTGACTTTGGGGCAGTTGGCCCCTCCTGACCTTCAGTGTTTCAGGGGACTCCATCCCCCATCTATCCTAGGCCCAGAAGACTCTGCTGCAGTATTCTAATCCTCCCCAATGCTGGCTGAAAAGTGGTTATGCAAGCCTGGGCCACGGGCAGGACGTCTGCACTTGTCTGTGACCAGTTGAGGCCGGATTGGGCCACCCCTCTAACCCCTGCTCTGTCACACTTTGGATCTCTTGGATGAGTGAAATTACAATCCCTCATTTCTATTGTTCTCTATCCTACCAGTGAATTAAAATGTACACAACCCTGAGGATGATGCTCAACAATTAATCCATTCTGCACGCAATTTACCCTCAGTGAGGCCCACATGGGGAAGCTCAAGTGTGGGCGGGGGGCCTTCTGCCACACCACCACCACCATAAACTACCCCGATTAATCTAATGCTCCTAAGAGCAATAGGGGTTGCTTCTACAGAAATTGTGTTGACCTTGGAGCTGGGGAGTCTGTGCACCCAAAGCCCAAATAGCGTGTGGAAACTACGGTAACAGTACCCCAAGGCACCAATGAGGCTGATCCTAACTCGCAAAACTTGGTTTTTGCCCACAAGTCCATCAATGTACAAAATACGATGACCGGTGAGAATTTCCCAGTTATATTGCAACAAGTTGCCAATAGAGTCAGGAGACCTGTGAGAAATTAAAAATCTTGTTGTGGTATCCCTTCTGTCCTTTCTCCTTCTCTATCTGAGTGCATTAGCGACCCTATTAATAATTCGGGACCCATTTGCATTGCCAAACCGAGTTTTGTGGATGATTTGATGGAAGTGCTTGTTGACAGGGTTAAAGAGATCTTAAGGAGGACTGTTCCTCTGTTCTGGCTAAGTTTGCAGTGATTTAATTATCACTCAGAGCCACAACTAAACCTATAAAAGGTTATGGTTTTTTTCACTGGGGCTTACTTTGCACTGCGAATGTAAGAAAGAGAGGTATTGTGTATATATAAAATGTTTTTATATGTGATTTAAAAAGTGTATATTAAATAAAGACCTCGGCTGAGGCTTGGTAGATTTCAAAAAGAAAATAGGTCGTGTGTTGACTTACTGTGATTATCATTGATTTGGTCTTATTTTATTTTTCATTCTTTATTGTTCTTGACTTACATGTGCGAGATTAACTCAAAAACAACCATTGACGTTGTATGTAACAGATGAATATCTTCAAATGAGTTCCTTGTGAATGTTGTTTGTAGTACATTGCAACTAAACCTGTAGCACCATCTTGACAGCCCACTGAAAGAGGAGATACAGTGACGACCATATCTAATTTACATTCCTGGCCAGACATGGCGGCTAGCACCAGTGGGAGCATTCCGGTCTCTGCCACTACCTCAACTACTAGTACCGGTGACTCTGCAAGTTGCACGGGGCTGCAAGGGTAACGTATTCTGATCGTAGGCAAATCTATGCCCAGGAGGGCAGTTTAGGGTGCCATGGGGCTGGAGCTAGAGCTCTTATTCAAGAAACTAGAGGGCATATTTACAAGCCCCTATCGCCACGGTAACGTCACTTTTGACGATGTTCCTGAAGTGATAGGGGCTTCGCCTTATTTACAAAGTTGCCTTGTAAATAAGGCTCCCTTTCACGCTATGCATAGCATGAAAGAAGAGGGCAATAGGTGTTGCTGTGGGCGTTCCACTGCAACACCCATTGATTCTGACGCTGTCCCTTAGTTACAAGGGAGGCTTAAACAGGAGTCAGCGCCAGAATTAAGACCAGGGAAATCCTTGTCTTACCCTGGCGCAGCGAGGAGAAATGATTCATTTCCACTCGTTTTTACTGCTTTCATGTGTGCTGCATTGTGCAGCACACATGAAAAGAGCAAAAGGCCAATGATTCTTTAAGTACAGGAAGGTCCCCCTTCCTGCACATAAACAATCATTTGTTTTAAATGCAGTTTTGCGTCTTCTGTGTGTGCTGCATTAAGCAGCACACATAGAAGTTACAAAACAGCATTTATAGATTGTTTATGTGCAGGAAGGAGGACCTTCCTGAACAAAAAACAATCTTTCCCTGCAAGCAAACACTCTAGCACTATGGTGCAAGGGTGCCTGCATTGGTGCTAGGCTTCTAAGTGTAACACCAGAGCAGGGGGAAACATGGGGCTGCACCATATTCTTGTAAATATAGTGCAGCCGAGCGTATCTGAAGTGGTAGAGTGAGGCCTTAAGCCAGGAAGGCTAATGCCTCATTCCGCCACTTCCCTTGTTAATATGCCCCAAGTGGTGTCCTGTCAACAGTCTGCAACACTGGCCTGCTGGTATGTGACTGTGCTGACTGGATTTCTGGGGTTGCGTGAAGGGCAGAACGAAACGCACACCGAACTGGAACACAAGTGTTTAAATTGGCTGGGGAAATTCAAGACCTTTCAGGAGTCATTGGCGAATACACACAAAAGCTGAGGCGGATTGGGAAAGGACGAAAAGATCAACCCGGGGATTGTGTTACGTAGGCCCAGGCTGAGTTCATGGAGTTCCGCTATGCAGAACTCCGCAACGTGACCAAAAACTCTGACGTGCCATGCGGCGTTCCGCCGGTGACAGAGTACACAAAGTCACGCCGTTTGCACTGATTTTTAGCCCCAGATGTTTGTCCCCTGCTGGAAAAACAGCGCAAACGCCACCATGGGCAACACAAGAGGGTGCTGCTTCTTTCTGCCACTTGAGTAGATGTTCTACTTGAGTGGCAGCTTTCTCAACGTTAATGAGTAGTTTCTCAACGTGAGCGGTTGTGACCATCCACGACCACCCGCGTTGAGAAATCATGGTGGGAGGTTGTCTTGCATTGGATTTTTTTGGCTGGTGCTCGCCAACTTAACGTTGGCAAGCATGAGCGATAAATATTTCTGAACTCTGCGTGCTCCGCAGTGGGGAGAAAACTACACAAACACCACAAACGGGGCAGAGTTCACCACCCAGGCCTAGTGTCATCAGTTTCAAAGACCCTGCAACAGTTTATAAATAGTTTTTTGATGTTGCGCATCCCTGAGTGGGGAATCGAGTATTGTTTTACTAACTTTGAGATATTTTTACAAACCCCCACCAGGTGCGGGTCCAGCCCCCACCCCTTCTTTGCCACGCCACCATACCCCCCTTGTGCATTTTATGAGATGTCTAGTTTGGTCTTTACAATTTACTCATTTATAACAGGTATGGTGTCTTGGACTAAGAGATTGAATAATTAACCCTTTTGCTGCTAGGCTTTTCACGCCCTGTGCTAAGCCTTTTTTTGGCTTTTTGGGGTACTTGGCACTTAGGCCCTTGTAAATTTTTCTCCACACAAGGTATGCATGCCAATTTTGCTTTCTTTTCATCCAACATCATGAGGCTGTTAAAGGTACCCAGGGTTTGTGGATTCCTCTGGAGGGGACCAAGAAATTAGCCAAAATACAATTAAATCTTATTTTTTTTTTAAATGGGTAAAAAGTACTGCAGAAGAAAGCGGTTGTATTTTCGCTGCAAATGGTATCAAGAAAGGGTTTGTGGTGCTGAAATCAGCATCTTCCCAGCATTCAGGGACAGGCAGATGTTTGTCAAAAACCAACATTTTCTACACAGTTTGGGCAATTTACTTGGACATAGCCTATTTTTGCTATTTTTTGTGCTTTCAACCTCCTTCCAGTTATTGGTAGAAATGGGTGTGGGAGCAATAATGGATCCTGAAAAGCTATACATTTCTGAAAAGTAGACAACATTCTGAATTCAGCAAGGGGTCATTTGTGTAGATCCTTAAAGGCTTTTTTTTATAGATTCTAACAGTTGAAAATAAGAAAATATTGAAATTAAGTGCCAACGTTTTCACCTGTAACTTCTTCTAAGTATGACAAATTTTTTAAAGCAATATACTGTTACATCTACTGGACCCTTCTGGTTGTGGGGATATATAGGACTTGTAGGTAAACCAAGAACCCGAGGAACCCAGAGCCAATACCTGAGCTGTGTATTGCTATGGGTTTCATTGTGCACAGGGTATAAAGCAATTCATTTCATAAAATATAAAGAGTGAGAAATAGGTACCAAGGAAACCTATATATTTCTGAAATGGGAACAAAATATAGAGTTTAGAAGAATTGGTTATTTGCACATCTCCAAAATGGTTGGTACCCATACAAGCATGTGAATTATAGGTCATTTTTCAAAATGAGTTCTTTTTTACAAATTGCCTTACATTTGGAAGGCAGAAGTGCAAACAAAGTCAATTGGTAATAACGCTTGTTCTACTATTCTGTGTTTTTCTCTGTCTCCTGATACAAATGCTACCTCACCTGTGTGGGTAGGCCTAGTGCCTGCGACAGGAAATGGCCCAACATGCCACCTGGACACATCACATTTCTTCAATGAAAACTGACCCTTTTTTTCAATGTGCCTAGCTGTGGAGTTTGGACCCTAGCTCAGCCAGCACCTAGGGAAACCTACCAAACCTATACATTCTTGAAAACTAGACATCCAGGGGAATCCAGAATGGGATACTTGTGTGGCTTTCACCAGGTCCTGTTACCCAGAATCCTTTGCAAACCTCAAACGTTGTAAACAAAACTAAATTTTCCTCACATTTCTGTGATAGAAAGTTCTAGAATCTGCAAGGAGACACAATTTTCCACCCACCCAGTTCTCATCAAAGTCTCCCGATAAAAATGGTACCTCACTTGTGTGGGTAGGCCGAGTGCCCGTGACAGGAAACATCCCAAAACGCAACGTGGACACATCACATTTTTCCACTGAAAACTGATCCTTTATTTGCAATGTGCCTAGCTGTGAATTTTAGACCCTAGCTCAGCCAACACCTGGGGAAACCTTAGCAAACCTATACAAGGGAAATCCAGGATGGGGTGACTTATGTGATTCTTACCAGGTTCTGTTACCCAGAACCCCTCGCATATCTCAAACATTGTCCAAAATACTAATTTTCCTCACATTTCTGTGATGGAAAGTTCTGGAATCTGCATGAATCCCCACACTTCCACCCACCCAGCATTCCCCAAAATCTCCCGATAAAAATGGTACCTTGTACTTGTGTGGGTGGGCCAAGTGCCCGCGACAGGCAAGGGCCCAAAACGCAGTGTGGAGACATCAAAATTACCTATCACAAAACGACCTGGTTTTGCAAGGGGAGGTCACCCAGGTTTTTGTCCCTGGGCTTGGCGGCCATCTAGGGAAACCTACCAATCCCAGACATTTCTGAATACTAGACACCTGTGGGGGGGGTCCAGGGAGGTATGGCTTGCATGGATCCCCCAACGTTTTCCTTGCGCAAGGGGCCGCTCCCTGCAAACACGAAACTGATTTAAAAAAAAAATCCCTGGTGTCTAGTGGGTATTCCTGCTGCACGATCACGCCCCATGCATGATCGTGCAGCCGCAATGCTCCAAAGAGACATCGGAGGAAAGGAAAAACCTTTCCTTTCCTCCAATGCTTCTTTGTTTGAAATCTCCTCCTCCCCAGAGAGAAACATACCTTCTCCCTCCAACGCGCTGGATGCAACTGGCTTCCAGCGCGTCCAGTTGCATTTAATGACCTAATTAGATGACATGGAGTGGGGGCAGCGGAAGGGCTTCTGCTGCCATTCCTGGTGGGGGCCCGTAGATAGGCAGCCCACGGGGGAAGTGCCAGCGCTACCCCCGTGGGTAGGTGCTAGTACATCTGGGTGCCATCCGATGCACACGCTCAACGTGACGTCAGACAGCTCCTGGTCATGTGATACACAAAAGGGATTAACAAAAATGGCTCATCGTGTCTTTCCCATTCTAGTAGGATCATTGATGGTTGCCATAAGAACGGACCCACTTGAAGGGTTGATGAGAGCTCTGTCACTTTCCTTCACATGGTAACCCACCGCCGCGATGTCCAAACAAGCATGTCCTGCATGTCCCTGCACTGTGTTGCAGACACTGCACAATGCCTACCACCTGGTACAGGGACATGTAGGGGGGTCCATGGGTACCCCCCAGTGCACCCACACACCCCCCCAACACATTGGGGGTCCGCAATGTACCCCCGGAGACATTCTCCACATGCCTTTCCATGGCGGTTCCACTGCCGCGGAAAGCTGGCTACCGCTGGCATCATAATCGTGCCGGCGGTGCTTGGCCCTGATCCGCCACAGTTGTAGCGGTCCAGCTCCGCACGCCAGGCAAGCGGGAAGACTGCAACCGGCAGAAAAGTGGCGGGCGGAAAATCACACCGCTGCGGTCAATACCGCAATGCTAATCGGACAAGCGGTGTTCAGGGCTTCGATGGCGGGAAGATGTCCGCCGCTGGTCTGGCGGTTGCTACCGCCCGCCCGGCGGAGGACATCCGCCCTCCATCCTAATGGACCCCTAAATGTTAATATTACCCACTGACATCCACTCCTTCTCTCTTGGTAGGGCAGGATTGACTCTATTAAAAATATGCTTTGATTTCTGTTCACATCCCTGCTTACTATTTTAAGAAAATAGTCTCCCTTTTATTAAAATTACTCTGGAAAGGCAAATCTCCTCATATAGCTTTATCCTCATTAACAAAAGATTAATCTAATGGAGGCCTTAACTTCCCAGACTTTAAAAAAATACAATTTTGTTTTCTTTTTAAAGCAAGCTGCCCGCTAACTCTCTTCAGATCTCCCCGCACACCCTCCCTCCTTTGTGGCTACAGCAAGAGAAATCTCCTATCACCCATTTTGATTTTAAACAATTGCTTTCACAAAACATATTTCTCAATCCCGTCCTCCAGGTATTTCCCATTCCTGTAAGATATTGACGCCTCTTCCACCTTCCACATACCCCTCGGTTGCTATCTATCAACACCAACACATGTGGCATTATTAAATTACTTTGAATTAGGAATTCTTCTATATATTGGAAAACTTAACGAGCCAAGGATTTGTGTTGGGTATCGCAACTTTTTACCGATGGTCAACTTTTATCCTTTTCTGATCTCCAAACAAAATTCTCTCTTACATCTACATTCAAGACACATTATGAACTTTTATGTGCCTCCCTCGACCAATACATTTCCACATTGCTATCTACATCCTTCCCTCCCTCCATATCAGCTACACTTTTTCCATTATTAAACAATAATCCATAGAGAAAGTCAAAGACTGAGTTAGCTTGGGAAAAGGATTTAATGAAGGATTGGCCTACTACCTTATGGAATAAGACGTCGCTTAAGCTTTATAAAACTACGCAGGCTACAAATACTATGCAAACCCTTTCCTTTGTCTATCACCGTTTGTTGTTGACCGGTGTGACCCTAAAATCCCTTTCCCCAGCTGCAAACTCATCTTGTAGGTCCTCTTCATGCTCAATTGCTGATTTAAAACATATGTTATTTGGATATCCCTCTATTTATCATTTTGGAAAATGATCTGGACTCAAATCAATAAGATTTTTAAAGTTGCTATTCCTTTCTCCTTAACTAAAACCTTCCTAGGTAGGTTGGCTCCTCAGTGACTCACTTATCCCAAACTATATGTTGATAGATTTATTGTTGGCTGTTACCTTTCATTTTTAATAACGTCAAATTGGAAACAAGCTCAGTATGCCACTTACATGTACCGGTGAAATGCTATTTTCTTTCTCCATAGACTATACACCAACTATGTCTTTCCTATATCTTTAGCTATAAAAAGGGATCTTTTATGACTTCCACTAACTATGTATTTATCCCATTCCTCCACATCTGGTAATAAAATTATTACTGTGTCAGACGAAATAAGAAAGCCACATTGAATTTTACACAACTGCCTTTATATTAATAGAAGATCTATACAATGTTATAAACTTGTATATATGATGTTTACATTTGATCTTTCTCATTATAATATCTACAGTTTTTTAATGTTATTATGTTTCTACTTTATACATTAAAGTTACATAATGTTTTCCTTTCCCCTGCTCCCCCCTTATATTCTTTATGTATTTGCATAGTTTTTCACAGTGTAGAATCTATATCTTCTTGTATTTTTATCTATTTTTACAAAGGTTTCCAATATTTACTGTATTTTATGCTTACTACTCCTCTGCTATTTTTTGTCATGATCACTAATTATTGAGACACATTTGAAGAATGCCCTTTCATTCTGATGGAGACCTCATGGTACTCCTTATGAATAATGGATGTTTCTTTTGAGCAAATACAGTCCTACTTATTGAACTGACTTTTGACAGTTAAAAGGCTGAGTACCTTCTGGGATTTAAACCATTAACACATTAATTCACAGAGCAACTAAACCTGGCATTTGTGCTGTGAATCATTGAATTACTAAACCTGTGTAGTGAGGCTCTGCAAAAAAGAACCCCTTTGAGTCACATGCAGGTCAGTATAGTGAGTGTTCAGAAGACTCAGAAAGGGTACGTTTTTCATAGGGGTGAGCCTTGAAATGCATATAACCTGCCTCCTTTCATACAGCAGCTTATTTGTGGACTGGGCAGAAGATTTTAGTTGGCTGAGCATAGCACATTACTAAGGATGAAAGTATGTGTTTGCTTGTTAAGGTATTTTCAGTCCATAATATTGATGCATTTATCAGCCAGACAGAGGGCACTGAAAATGATTTGAAAATGAGCTAATGACATGATTTCAGAATTCACAAGATGGTTGCCTAGCTTCTTGTCAACAACCAGTCGTGCTTCAAAGTTCTGGACCAAGGAAGAATGTTTTGGGAAGGGCATGTCAATAGGTGAAAGTGGTAGACAGGGAGCTTGCCTTGTAGAGGTCACTACAACCCATCTGCACTTGTGCAGAGCTGGTAGGTTGAAAAATTGAGCCTTGAGGAATATTCACATTTTCATTTTCTATTCCTAAAGGAAATGTTTCTCATTGAGTTTGTTGGGTAGCATTCAACTCCAAACCTCTGGAACAATATTTATTCACCCCGCGAGTTATCACTGTTACACCTTTTCATTGTCATTCACCCTCATATACGGTATCCGTACTCCCGACTGGTGCCTTATTGACAGGTGCAGTGCGCCTGGTTGCCGCAGACATTGAACATTTTGACTTTGGCTTTCTGTTAATAACACACAGGCCATTAAAAAACAGCCATGATTGCCAGCCATAAAGGAACATTACATTTTCTAGTACCTCTACAACTTGAACTGCAATGGGACCAGTTTGAGGTTCAACTGGTCCTGACTAAACTGTGAGTGGTGCCCACTTGTTATAAGACACCTCGCCCTGGTATGCAGATACTCACAGTCTGGATTCCCCATCCAATCAGCAACTCCATCTCTTTGGTTTTCGGATGTTAAGTACCCGGCTTGCAAAAACCTATGAGGTCAGCTATATCATATGAATAAAAATAATTGTAGGCTTATAGCTTGCACCAGACTCCATTAAAGTGTGTATGGGAACTAAAGGCCATTGAGAAAAGGAAGAGACCTGAGGAAATTCAAGGACAGCAGAGACATTGGCATCCCATTCAGTGAACGATATTGCTTAGATTGTCTAAAGATAAATGGAGAAAACTATCTGATTGGGCACTGTTAGGATAATGTTTGGGGAATTTCTAATCGCCATAAACTGCTTTGACTTTCTGATTTGCTAAGGGGGAATTGTATTAGTTGGCAACATTAAATAAAGACTCATTCTTCTCTGTGAACATCATCCTTTATTGTATGAGATTACTGTGTCTACTGAATCTGAGCGCCACCCCCACAAACAACCAGTGGAGTAAGATTTCGCTGCATTACTAGCTAAAACCTTAAGACACCAAAGGTAAAGACTTTTCACTAACATGTCTACCATCCTGCAGTAAGCTATACATGCTCCAGGGCCTGGAATAAAGGTCTCAATGGTGTGGAAAAAGATAGGATAGTAGTATTTTCTCTGTCTGTTTTTTGGGTGTTGATCAGTGGATTCTCTGTTCTGATTCCTGTCACCATAGATATTTTTGAATTTACTAATAATCACTACATCTGGAGTGGTGACTTTGGGGTAGTTGACCCCTTCAGACCTTCAGCTTTTCAGGGGACTCTATACCCCATCTATCCTAGCAGCAGGAGGCGCAGTTGCCATGTGGTGACTCAAATGGGAGAGGCGCTGCCATCGGTGCTTAAAAGCACTTGTGCAACTGGGATTGTCTGCGCTATGTTCTTGTTGATTTGCTTGCAAGTTGTACAGGAGTTGCGACTATATGCATCTTATGGTACTCTTGATTTATCTCGTTTCCAAAATGTGAATGTAGGGCCTTGGCCCGGATTGTACCATGGAAACCAAATAAAATATGTTATTAAAAATAAGCACTTGTGCAAGCCCGCAGCACGGGTCATAAGGAGTGATGACTTTTGGGTAGTTGACCCTTCCAGACCTACAGCGTTTCATGGGACTCCGTTCCCCATCTATCCTAGAGCCAGGTGGCATAGCGGGCTTGTGGTGATTCTGAGAAGACGGGCCTCCCCGACTTGCGCTGAAAGGCACTTGTGGAAGCCCGCAGCACAGGACATCAAGAGAGGTGACTTTGGGGCAGTTGGCCCCTCCTGACCTTCAGTGTTTCAGGGGACTCCATCCCCCATCTATCCTAGGCCCAGGAGACTCTGCTGCAGTATTCTAATCCTCCCCAATGCTGGCTGAAAAGTGGTTATGCAAGCCTGGGCCACGGGCAGTACGTCTGCACTTGTCTGTGACCAGTTGAGGCCGGATTGGGCCACCCCTCTAACCCCTGCTCTGTCACACTTTAGATCTCTTGGATGAGTGAAATTACAATCCCTCATTTCTATTGTTCTCTATCCTACCAGTGAATTCAAATGTACACAACCCTGAGGATGATGCTCAACAATTAATCCATTCTGCACGCAATTTACCCTCAGTGAGGCCCACATGGGGAAGCTCAAGTGTGGGCGGGGGGCCTTCTGCCACACCACCACCACCATAAACTACCTCGATTAATCTAATGCTCCTAAGAGCAATAGGGGTTGCTTCTACAGAAATTGTGTTGACCTTGGAGCTGCGGAGTCTGTGCACCCAAAGCCCAAATAGCGTGTGGAAACCACGGTAACAGTACCCCAAGGCACCAATGAGGCTGATCCTAACTCGCAAAACTTGGTTTTTGCCCACAAGTCCATCAATGTACAAAATACGATGACCGGTGAGAATTTCCCAGTTATATTGCAACAAGTTGCCAATAGAGTCAGGAGACCTGTGAGAAATTAAAAATCTTGTTGTGGTATCCCTTCTGTCCTTTCTCCTTCTCTATCTGAGTGCATTAGCGACCCTATTAATAATTCGGGACCCATTTGCATTGCCAAACCGAGTTTTGTGGATGATTTGATGGAAGTGCTTGTTGACAGGGTTAAAGAGATCTTAAGGAGGACTGTTCCTCTGTTCTGGCTAAGTTTGCAGTGATTTAATTATCACTCAGAGCCGCAACTAAACCTATAAAAGGTTATGGTTTTTTTCACTGGGGCTTACTTTGCACTGCGAATGTAAGAAAGAGAGGTATTGTGTATATATAAAATGTTTTTATATGTGATTTAAAAAGTGTATATTAAATAAAGACCTCGGCTGAGGCTTGGTAGATTTCAAAAAGAAAATAGGTCGTGTGTTGACTTACTGTGATTATCATTGATTTGGTCTTATTTTATTTTTCATTCTTTATTGTTCTTGACTTACATGTGCGAGATTAACTCAAAAACAACCATTGACGTTGTATGTAACAGATGAATATCTTCAAATGAGTTCCTTGTGAATGTTGTTTGTAGTACATTGCGACTAAACCTGTAGCACCATCTTGACAGCCCACTGAAAGAGGAGATACAGTGACGACCATATCTAATTTACATTCCTGGCCAGACATGGCGGCTAGCACCAGTGGGAGCATTCCGGTCTCTGCCACTACCTCAACTACTAGTACCGGTGACTCTGCAAGTTGCACGGGGCTGCAAGGGTAACGTATTCTGATCGTAGGCAAATCTATGCCCAGGAGGGCAGTTTAGGGTGCCATGGGGCTGGAGCTAGAGCTCTTATTCAAGAAACTAGAGGGCATATTTACAAGCCCCTATCGCCACGGTAACGTCACTTTTGACGATGTTCCTGTAGTGATAGGGGCTTCGCCTTATTTACAAAGTTGCCTTGTAAATAAGGCTCCCTTTCACGCTATGCATAGCATGAAAGAAGAGGGCAATAGGTGTTGCTGTGGGCGTTCCACTGCAACACCCATTGATTCTGACGCTGTCCCTTAGTTACAAGGGAGGCTTAAACAGGAGTCAGCGCCAGAATTAAGACCAGGGAAATCCTTGTCTTACCCTGGCGCAGCGAGGAGAAATGATTCATTTCCACTCGTTTTTACTGTTTTCATGTGTGCTGCATTGTGCAGCACACATGAAAAGAGCAAAAGGCCAATGATTCTTTAAGTACAGGAAGGTCCCCCTTCCTGCACATAAACAATCATTTGTTTTAAATGCAGTTTTGCGTCTTCTGTGTGTGCTGCATTAAGCAGCACACATAGAAGTTACAAAACAGCATTTATAGATTGTTTATGTGCAGGAAGGAGGACCTTCCTGAACAAAAAACAATCTTCCCCTGCAAGCAAACACTCTAGCACTATGGTGCAAGGGTGCCTGCATTGGTGCTAGGCTTCTAAGTGTAACACCAGAGCAGGGGGAAACATGGGGCTGCACCATATTCTTGTAAATATAGTGCAGCCGAGCGTATCTGAAGTGGTAGAGTGAGGCCTTAAGCCAGGAAGGCTAATGCCTCATTCCGCCACTTCCCTTGTAAATATGCCCCAAGTGGTGTCCTGTCAACAGTCTGCTACACTGGCCTGCTCGTATGTGACTGTGCTGACTGGATTTCTGGGGTTGTGTGAAGGGCAGAACGAAACGCACACCGAACTGGAACACAAGTGTTTAAATTGGCTGGGGAAATTCAAGACCTTTCAGGAGTCATTGGCGAATACACACAAAAGCTGAGGCGGATTGGGAAAGGACGAAAAGATCAACCCGGGGATTGTGTTACGTAGGCCCAGGCTGAGTTCATGGAGTTCCGCTATGCAGAACTCCTCAACGTGACCAAAAACTCTGACGTGCCATGCGGCGTTCCGCCGGCGACAGAGTACACAAAGTCACGCCGTTTGCACTGATTTTTAGCCCCAGATGTTTGTCCCCTGCTGGAAAAACAGCGCAAACACCACCATGGGCAACACAAGAGGGTGCTGCTTCTTTCTGCCACTTGAGTAGATGTTCTACTTGAGTGGCAGCTTTCTCAACGTTAATGAGTAGTTTCTCAACGTGAGCGGTTGTGACCATCCACGACCACCCGCGTTGAGAAATCATGGTGGGAGGTTGTCTTGCATTGGATTTTTTTGGCTGGTGCTCGCCAACTTAACGTTGGCAAGCATGAGCGATAAATATTTCTGAACTCTGCGTGCTCCGCAGTTGGGAGAAAACTCCACAAACACCACAAACGGGGCAGAGTTCACCACCCAGGCCTAGTGTCATCAGTTTCAAAGACCCTGCAACAGTTTATAAATAGTTTTTTGATGTTGCGCATCCCTGAGTGGGGAATCGAGTATTGTTTTACTAACTTTGAGATATTTTTACAAACCCCCACCAGGTGCGGGTCCAGCCCCCACCCCTTCTTTGCCACGCCACCATACCCCCCTTGTGCATTTTATGAGATGTCTAGTTTGGTCTTTACAATTTACCCATTTATAACAGGTATGGTGTCTTGGACTAAGAGATTGAATAATTAACCCTTTTGCTGCTAGGCTTTTCACGCCCTGTGCTAAGCCTTTTTTTGGCTTTTTGGGGTACTTGGCACTTAGGCCCTTGTAAATTTTTCTCCACACAAGGTATGCATGCCAATTTTGCTTTCTTTTCATCCAACATCATGAGGCTGTTAAAGGTACCCAGGGTTTGTGGATTCCTCTGGAGGGGACCAAGAAATTAGCCAAAATACAATTAAATCTTTTTTTTTTTTTTTAAATGGGTAAAAAGTACTGCAGAAGAAAGCGGTTGTATTTTCGCTGCAAATGGTATCAAGAAAGGGTTTGTGGTGCTGAAATCAGCATCTTCCCAGCATTCAGGGACAGGCAGATGTTTGTCAAAAACCAACATTTTCTACACAGTTTGGGCAATTTACTTGGACATAGCCTATTTTTGCTATTTTTTGTGCTTTCAACCTCCTTCCAGTTATTGGTAGAAATGGGTGTGGGAGCAATAATGGATCCTGGAAAGCTATACATTTCTGAAAAGTAGACAACATTCGGAATTCAGCAAGGGGTCATTTGTGTAGATCCTTAAAGGCTTTTTTTATAGATTCTAACAGTTGAAAATAAGAAAATATTGAAATTAAGTGCCAACGTTTTCACCTGTAACTTCTTCTAAGTATGACAAATTTTTTAAAGCAATATACTGTTACATCTACTGGACCCTTCTGGTTGTGGGGATATATAGGACTTGTAGGTAAACCAAGAACCCGAGGAACCCAGAGCCAATACCTGAGCTGTGTATTGCTATGGTTTTTCATTGTGCACAGGGTATAAAGCAATTCATTTCATAAAATATAAAGAGTGAGAAATAGGTACCAAGGAAACCTATATATTTCTGAAATGGGAACAAAATATAGAGTTTAGAAGAATTGGTTATTTGCACATCTCCAAAATTGTTGGTACCCATACAAGCATGTGAATTAGAGGTCATTTTTCAAAATGAGTTCTTTTTTACAAATTGCCTTACATTTGGAAGGCAGAAGTGCAAACAAAGTCAATTGGTAATAACGCTTGTTCTACTATTCTGTGTTTTTCTCTGTCTCCTGATACAAATGCTACCTCACCTGTGTGGGTAGGCCTAGTGCCTGCGACAGGAAATGGCCCAACATGCAACGTGGACACATCACATTTCTTCAATGAAAACTGACCCTTTTTTTCAATGTGCCTAGCTGTGGAGTTTGGACCCTAGCTCAGCCAGCACCTAGGGAAACCTACCAAACCTATACATTCTTGAAAACTAGACATCCAGGGGAATCCAGAATGGGATACTTGTGTGGCTTTCACCAGGTCCTGTTACCCAGAATCCTTTGCAAACCTCAAACGTTGTAAACAAAACTAAATTTTCCTCACATTTCTCTGATAGAAAGTTCTAGAATCTGCAAGGAGACACAATTTTCCACCCACCCAGTTCTCATCAAAGTCTCCCGATACAAATGGTACCTCACTTGTGTGGGTAGGCCGAGTGCCCGTGACAGGAAACATCCCAAAACGCAACGTGGACACATCACATTTTTCCACTGAAAACTGATCCTTTATTTGCAATGTGCCTAGCTGTGAATTTTAGACCCTAGCTCAGCCAACACCTGGGGAAACCTTAGCAAACCTATACAAGGGAAATCCAGGATGGGGTGACTTATGTGATTCTTACCAGGTTCTGTTACCCAGAACCCCTTGCATATCTCAAACATTGTCCAAAAAACTAATTTTCCTCACATTTCTGTGATGGAAAGTTCTGGAATCTGCATGAATCCCCACACTTCCACCCACCCAGCATTCCCCAAAGTCTCCCGATAAAAATGGTACCTTGTACTTGTGTGGGTGGGCCAAGTGCCCGCGACAGGCAAGGGCCCAAAACGCACTGTGGAGACATCAAAATTACCTATCACAAAACGACCTGGTTTTGCAAGGGGAGGTCACCCAGGTTGTTGTCCCTGGGCTTGGCGGCCATCTAGGGAAACCTACCAATCCCAGACATTTCTGAATACTAGACACCTGTGGGGGGGGTCCAGGGAGGTATGGCTTGCATGGATCGCCCAACGTTTTCCTTGCGCAAGGGGCCGCTCCCTGCAAACACGAAACTGATTTTTAAAAAAAATCCCTGGTGTCTAGTGGGCATTCCTGCTGCACGATCACGCCCCATGCATGATCGTGCAGCCGCAATGCTCCAAAGAGACATCGGAGGAAAGGAAAAACCTTTCCTTTCCTCCAATGCTTCTTTGTTTGAAATCCCCCCCTCCCCAGAGAGAAACATACCGTCTCCCTCCAACGCGCTGGATGCAAATGGCTTCCAGCGCGTCCAGTTGCATTTAATGACCTAATTAGATGACATGGAGTGGGGGCAGCGGAAGGGCTTCTGCTGCCATTCCTGGTGGGGGCCCGTAGATAGGCAGCCCACGGGGGAAGTGCCAGCGCTACCCCCGTGGGTAGGTGCTAGTACATCTGGGTGCCATCCGATGCACACGCTCAACGTGACGTCAGACAGCTCCTGGTCATGTGATACACAAAAGGGATTAACAAAAATGGCTCATCGTGTCTTTCCCATTCTAGTAGGATCATTGATGGTTGCCATAAGAACGGACCCACTTGAAGGGTTGATGAGAGCTCTGTCACTTTCCTTCACATGGTAACCCACCTGTAGGGTCTCCATTACCAGCCCTGTATGATTTGATTTCTCATATAATTGCCAGGTGTATCTAGATTGCCATAACCTGATCACCGAGGATAGAGTAGTAACTACTGGGGGGGGGGGATAGAGTTCCTTTCCCCCACAGACCATCTTGTATAGCCCCCCCTCCCATCCTTCCATACAGAAGTGAGGATCATTGTATCAATGCTATAAGCCCAGTCTCAGAAAGTGCTAATTTTAGGCCAAGCCATAGTCCAGCCGGCGTAGTTGGGGTGGCAGGGCTTAAGCATACAATGAAGGTACTATCTTGGAACGTTGAAGGCTTACGTTCTAACTCTGACAACACAGACTGGGGAATGTTCATTGACCGATTTGATGTCTGTTTTTTCCAGGAAACCTGGTTAACATCAAAAGTCCAGAGAGCAGGGTTTGCCTCCTACAGTTCTGAAGCAGTTTCCTGTGGTAGGGGCAGACACTCTAGGGGGCTGATGACATGGGGGGGTTTGTCACGTGGGATGCACTGTAGAGGGGTCAGGGGTAATATTGGGAGACATCTTGTGTGTCACTATTTGTTTTCCAACAGGTCACACAGTTTATATTTACAATATATACTCTAGATCCATGGTCAATAGGCAGGAATCCCCAACAGTAAGTCAGCTTGGATCCCATATGGCAGGATTACCATTGGGCACTCTGAAGATTTTGGGTGGTGATTTTAATTGCCAGTTTGAGCTCTTGGACATCTCCTGTAGCTAGCATGTGTCAGAGGAGGATAGAGTGAGGTCTATCCCCACCTTAACCATTTGTCCTGTCAAGAAATGGTCTGCTCTGGCTCTTCAACTTAATGCCCTGACACTGAACTGTATGTAACAGGACAATACGTTCTGACAGGGAGTGGAAACACACCTATAATAGATTGCCCAGCAAAAGTTTAATTGATTATATATTAGTTGATGTCAGACTTTGGCCATGTGTCACTGACCTGTCAGTCATCAATAGACATGATAGCTATCATAATGCTTTAGGACACGTTTTGGACCTTCCTTGTATTAGGCCATCTTCAGGCATATGTGCAACCCCTGGATGGCAGACACCAACTAGCTACCAATAAGCGTAGGATACACTGGCATTAAGTGTCTCACTCTCTGGATTCTGTGAAGTCCATTTACAACTCAGAGACAACAAGCCTTGATGCCCTTTGTAATTTAGATATTAACTTGGGCCTGGAAACTTCATTGGCCAAAGTTGTAGAAATCCATTATAATTTATTTGAAAACCTTAAAGAACACTTTTCTGGAGAACCTAGGTACCTGGGAATGAGGAAGAGCCAGTCCTTGTGTTTCAACAACCACTGTAGAATTGCTAAACGTGCTCTGATTAACTATATTAAGTTACAGGACAGAAGTGAGATTCAAGCAATGAGAGTTGCTCACACAGGTGCTGTGATGAAAGCCAAAAGGAAATGGGACCAAGGGAGGTGGGAGTCCCTTTTTGATGCCACAAGGGATGATGATCAGACCACCTTATGGAACTTAGTAACTACCGGTAATAAAGAGGGGAGTGTTATAATATAAAGCAATGTAGCAGCTGAAACCTGGAAAGCACACTTTTCCAATTTGTATTCACCATCTTTGGGAGTGAGTGCTGTCACTGTACTTCCTAAAAACACCCCCTTGCCAGTCATAGAAAGCCTTATTGATAACTGTGGGTATCTCGTCATCACATGCAAGGAGGTGGAGCAGGCTATTCGGAAGATCACCCCCTACAGAGCACCGGGTATTGATAAAATACCTGGGGATTTATTCCTGTCCGAGATTGAAGTCTGGGGCCCATATCTTACAGATGTGTTTAATGCCTTTCTGAGTGGACTACGTATGCCCCCCTCATGGGCAGGGACGGAAATCCTCCCCATTTATTTTTTTATTTATTGGTCCCAGCTAACTATAGGCCTATCAGCCTCACCGATACTACACAGATACTCTATAGTAGAGTAATTCTCTCGAGGTATCAAGATTGGTTAGATGGTAATGATGTGCTCTACCCCATGCTGGCAGGCTTTTGTGCTTGTACAATAACGATTGACCAAGTATTCAGGCTTCAGTTGATATATTGGAAATCTATTATTCAGGAGAAGGACAGTCTCTATGTGGTGTTTGTAAACCTCACATCTGCATTTGATTTGGTTCCAAGAAATACACTGTGGTTCTTGCTTGTTGAGATGAGTGTCCCTACTAACTTATGCTGAACTATTGAGAGATTGCATGAACAGAAATGTGCCCAGGTCCGCTGTGGGCAGTTAGGAGAAGTAACTGAACCCTTCCCTGTGAGCAGAGGTGTAAGACAGGGCTGTGTCTTTGCCCCAACCCTTTTTATTTTGTATATTGATGGGCTTGTTGCCCATCTAAACGGCTTTGACAATGATGCTCCTAAGATTGTCAACATGAAGGTCTGGGCTCTCATGTTTGCAGATTATACCCTTCTTTTATCCAAGTCGCCAATGGGGATTCAAAAAATTCTGGATGAATTTAGAAGCTTCTGCGAACAGAGAGGGTTGGAAATCAATTTTAGTAAAATGAAATAGAATGATTGTCAATCCATGCCATACCACTCATCCTAAACCAACTCTGAATGGAACTCTGTTAGATCAGGTCCACCTATTTGAATATCTTGGCATCACCCTAGATGAGAATTTGAACTGGCCCCATCATATCTCAAAAACTAAGGCTCAAATTGGAGCAGCATTTTGGGGGGCTGTTGAAGGTTCATCGGGGGTCTCTCTTAAAATCAGTTTCCCCAGTTCAATTGTGCTCCTACCAAGCATTGGGTGTTGCCCTTTATGGTGCTGAGCTCTGGGGCAAAAGACCTCAAAAACTTTAGAGATAGTAGAGAATCTGTTTTTGAGGCAAGTGGTGTGCCTCTTGGTTAGTACCCCCTTAATCCCGCTAAGGTTTGATTCAAGCCTTAGCCCAATTTCAGAAAAATTGTAGTCCGACCTTTAATCTTTTGGAGGAAACCTTGGGCCACACCCAAACTGTTACCATTTCGTCATGGAGCAAAATGGAGCTTAAAAGGCAGTTGAAGAGTTTTAAGCTAGATTCGATATAGTCAACAAAGGGCCATGGGTACCCTAACCAGTTTGTTGGTCAAGGAATCCTATCTTCCAGAACCATTTTTAGATGAAGTAGAACCTAGCCCGGAAAAAAGGTTGTATGTGCAATTTAGAAATGGAACCCTAACTCTGAAATTGGTGGGCCCTGCCGGCATGACAGAGAGGGCCTGTCCCTCTTGCGGTTATGTCAGGGAGACAGTGACTCACATGCTTTTCTTCAGCCCAGTGTATAGAATGGTCAGGGCTAAAACGCTAATCCCTATCTGTAAGAGCCTTGGCTAAATTCAGTATGTGCTGGCATGAAGAATCTTACAATCAGATACTGGTAAACCTTTTGTCTTCGCAGTTTCAGTGTACCTTCTTGCAATGTGGCAAAGTAGGAGGAAATCTCTTACAGTACCTTTGGATAATGCTGTTGAGTGTTCCACATATTAATTTGGCAATCTATATAAAGCCACTGGGAAGATACCATAACAAGTATCTTTTCAGAATGTATTCCCTTTTATTAGTCTGTTTCTCAAATATTCATTTATAAGGTAAGGAACCGTGCTTTAATGATTTCTGGACTCATCTGTTTTAATTGCTTTTATCTGGTGATTTTCTTCAATTTTTTATTCTTTCATTGAATTTTAATATGATCATAATAATCTGCATTTTTTGTATCATTAATAATATATCTCTTTTATGGCAGTTTGCAGAAATAAAGAATATTGAACGGAACAGAAAAATCCCAGCCGTGTTTTTAGGTCTCGCCTACGCAGCATGCATGTGCCGCATAGGAGGACCTTTAGCCGTCGCTCTGCTCTTTTTGGAAGCACATACTCGTGCTTGTGGTGGCATACACCTTGCAGGAGCGAGCAGGGGTGCGCCCCTAAGCACGAGTATGTGCTTCCAAAAAGAGCCGATTGTGCGCATGCGCACGCACGCATGCACCACTCCCGGGTCAGCAAACACACGATTGCAGTGCCAGCAGTGTGTTTTGCTTTTACTGTGACAAGCACGCGTGTGTTTTAAAATAGCAGCATTAGTTATTCACTTGTGCACGGCTATCATTTACTCTGTGTTTTGCTTTTACTGTGACAAGCACGTGTGTGCTTCAAAATAGCAGCATTAGTTATTCACTCGTGCACGGCTATCATTTACTTTGTGTTTTGCTTTTACTGTGACAGTTTTCTCATCACCTCTTCCCTCGTGCTCATTCTTGCTTTCGTTTTTTTATCATTCACTTTGTGTTTTGCTTTTACCTTTTCTCACTATTTGTCACCACGTCCACCACCACTACCATGTCCACCACCACTACCATGTCCGCCACCACCACCACGTCCACCACCATCACCACGTCCACCACCACCACAACCACGTCCACCACCACCACCACCACGTCCACCACCACCACCACCACCACGTCCACCACCATGTCCACCCCCATGTCCACCACCACGTCCACACCACCACATCCACCACCACATCCACCACCACCACATCCACCACCACGCCCACCACCACGCCCACCACCACGTCCAGCACCACCACCAACTCCACCACCACCATGTCCACCACCACCATGCCCACCACCACGCCCACCATCACCACCACGTCCACCACCACGTCCACCACCTCCACCACCACGTCCACCACCACGTCCACCACCTCCACCACCACCATGTCCACCACCGCCACACCCACCACCACGTCCACCACCACCATCACATCCACCACCACGTCCACCACCACCATGTCCACCACCAGCACCACGTCCACCACCAACATATCCACCACCACCACCACGTCCACCACAATGTCCACCACCACCAAATCCACCACCACCATCGCGTCCACCAGATCCACCACCATCACCACCGCCACCACCAACACCACCACCACATGCACCACCACAATTTCCACCACCACATCCACCACCACCACGTCCACCACCACCATCACGTCCACCACTATGTTAACCACCACCATGATCACCACCACCACCATGTCCACCAACACCACCACATCCACCACCACCACATCCACCACCACCACGTCCACCACCACCACCATGTCCACCACCACCACGTCCACCACCACCACGTCCACCACCACCATGTCCACCACCACCACCATGTCCACCACCACCACATTCAATTTCACAGCCACCACCACGTCCACCACCACCACCACATCCACCACCACCACCATGTCCACCACCACCACGTCCACTACCACCACATCCACCACCACCATGTCAACCACCACCACCACGTCCACCAACACCACATTCATGTCCACCACGACCACCATGTCCACCATGTCCACAACCACCACGTCCACCACCTCCACCACCACCATGTCCACCACCGCCACACCCACCACCACGTCCACCACCACCATCACATCCACCACCACGTCCACCACCACCATGTCCACCACCAGCACCACGTCCACCACCAACATATCCACCACCACCACCACGTCCACCACAATGTCCACCACCACCAAATCCACCACCACCATCGCGTCCACCAGATCCACCACCATCACCACCACCACCACCACCACCACCACATGCACCACCACAATTTCCACCACCACATCCACCACCACCACGTCCACCACCACCATCACGTCCACCACTATGTTAACCACCACCATGATCACCACCACCACCATGTCCACCAACACCACCACATCCACCACCACCACATCCACCACCACCACGTCCACCACCACCACCATGTCCACCACCACCACCATGTCCACCAACACCACGTCCACCACCACCATGTCCACCACCACCACCATGTCCACCACCACCACATTCAATTCCACAGCCACCACCACGTCCACCACCACCACCACATCCACCACCACCACCATGTCCACCACCACCACGTCCACTACCACCACGTCCACCACCACCATGTCAACCACCACCACCACGTCCACCAACACCACATTCATGTCCACCATGACCACCATGTCCACCATGTCCACAACCACTGCATCCACCACCATGTCCACCACCACCTACACCACCACGTCCACCACCACCACATCCACCACCACCTCCACCACCACATCCACCACCACGTCTACCACCACCATGTCCACCACCAATACCAAGTCCACCACGTCCATCACCACCATGTCCACCACCACCACATCCACCACCATGTCCATCACCACCATGTCCACCACCACCACATCCACCACCACTTCTACCACCATCATGTCCACCATGTCGTCCACCACCACCATGTTCTCCACCACGTCCACCACCACCACGACCACCACCGCCATGTCTACCACCACGTCCACAACCACGACGTCCACCACCGCCACGTCTACCACCACCACATCCCCCACCACCACCATGTCCACCACCACGTCCACCACCACCACATCCACCACCACCACCATGCCCAACACCATGTCCACCACCATGTCCACCACCACGTCCACCACCACACTGTCCACAACCACATCCACCACCATGCCCACCACCATGTCCACCACCACAGCATTCACCACCACCACCAGCACATCCACTGCCACCACCACCATGTCCACCACCACATCCACCACCACGCCCACCACCATGCCCACCACCACGTCCAGCACCACCACCAACTCCACCACCACCATGTCCACCACCACCATGCCCACCACCACGCCCACCATCACCACCACGTCCACCACCACCACCACGTCCACCACCTCCACCACCACCATGTCCACCACCGCCACACCCACCACCACGTCCACCACCACCATCACATCCACCACCACGTCCACCCCCACCATGTCCACCACCAGCACCACGTCCACCACCACCATATCCACCACCACCACCATGTCCACCACAATGTGCACCACCACCAAATCCACCACCACCATCGCGTCCACCAGATCCACCACCATCACCACCACCACCACCAACACCACCACCACATCCACCACCACAATTTCCACCACCACATCCACCACCACCACGTCCACCACCACCATCACGTCCACCACTATGTTAACCACCACCATGATCACCACCACCACCATGTCCACCAACACCACCACATCCACCACCACCACATCCACCACCACCACGTCCACCACCACCACCATGTCCACCACCACCACATCCACCACCACCACGTCCACCACCACCATGTCCACCACCACCACCATGTCCACCACCACCACATTCAATTCCACAGCCACCACCACGTCCACCACCACCACCACGTCCACCACCACCACCATGTCCACCACCACCACGTCCACTACCACCACGTCCACCACCACCATGTCAACCACCACCACCACGTCCACCAACACCACATTCATGTCCACCACGACCACCATGTCCACCATGTCCACAACCACCGCATCCACCACCATGTCCACCACCACCTACACCACCACATCCACCACCACCACATCCACCACCACCTCCACCACCACATCCACCACCACGTCTACCACCACCATGTCCACCACCAATACCAAGTCCACCACCACCACGTCCATCACCACCATGTCCACCACCACCACATCCACCACCATGTCCATCACCACCATGTCCACCACCACCACGTCCACCACCACTTCTACCACCACCATGTCCACCATGTCCTCCACCACCACCATGTTCTCCACCACGTCCACCACCACCACGACCACCACCGCCATGTCTACCACCACGTCCACAACCACGACGTCCACCACCGCCACGTCTACCACCACCACATCCCCCACCACCACCATGTCCACCACCACGTCCACCACCACCACATCCACCACCACCACCATGCCCAACACCACGTCCACCACCACACTGTCCACAACCACATCCACCACCATGCCCACCACCATGTCCACCACCACAGCATTCACCACCACCACCAGCACATCCACTGCCACCACCACCATGTCCACCACCACGTCCACCACCACGTCCACCACCACGTCCACCACCACCATGTCCACAACCACCACGTCCACCACCACCATGTCCACCACCATGTCCACCACTACCACCACGTCCACCACCACCAGATCCATGTCCACCACCACCACCACGTCTACCACCACCACCACATCCACTACCACCACATCCACCACCATGTCCACCACCACGTCCACCACCACGTCCACCACCACGTCCACCACCACCATGTCCACAACCACCACGTCCACCACCACCATGTCCACCACCATGTCCACCACTACCATCACGTCCACCACCACCAGATCCATGTCCACCACCACCACCACGTCCACCACCACCACCACATCCACTACCACCACATCCACCACCAAGTCCACCACCACTTCCACCACATGTCCACCACCACATCCACCACCACCTCCACCACCACATCCACCACCACCATCACATCCACCACCACGTCCACCACCCCCATGTCCACCACTACCAATTCCACCATCATGTCCACCACCTCCATGTCCACCACCACCATGTCCACCACCACCACATCCACCACCACCACATCCACCATCACCACATCCACCACATCCTCCACCACTACCATGCCCTCCACCACATCCACCACGTCCACCACCCTCACATCCACCACCACCACGTCTACCACCACCATGTCCACCACCACATCCACCACCACGTCCACCACCACCACCACCATGCCCACCACCATGTCCACCACCATATCCACCACCACGTCCACCACCACACTGTCCACCACCACATCCACCACCACACCTACCACCATGTCCACTAGCACCATGTCCACCACCACCACGTCCACCACCACCACATCCACCACCACCATGTCCACCACAACCAGCAAGTCCACCACCACCACCACATCCACCATCACCACCATGTCCACCACCACCATGTCCACCACCACCAGCACCATGTCCACCACCACCAGCACCATGTCCAACACCACCACGTCTACCACCACATCCAGCACCACCACCACATCACCACCAAGTCCACCACCAACACCACATCCACCATGTCCACCACCACCACGTCCACCACCATGTCCACCACACCACCACAACCACCACCACCAACATGTCCACCACCACATCCAACACCAAATCCACCACCAGCACCATGTCCACCATGTCCTCCACCACGTCCACCACCAACACCACGCCTACCATCACCACGTCCACCACCATGTCCACCACCACCACATCCATCACCACCACTTCCACCATCACCACATCCACCACCCCCACCACGTCCACCCCCATGTCCACCACCATGTCCTCGACCACCACCATGTCCTCCACCACCACCACATCCACCACCACATCCACCACGTCCACCACCACGTCCATGTCCACCACCACCACGTCCACCACCACCACCACATCTACCACCACCACCATGTCCACCACCACCTCCACGTCCCCTACCACCACGTCCCCCAACACCCCATCGACCACTATGTCCACCACATCCACCACCACCATGCCCACCACCACCACATCCACCACCACATCAACCACGTCCACCACCACATCCACCACTTCCACATCCACCACCATGTCCACCACCACATCCCCCACCACCATGTCCACCACCACATCCACCACCACCATGTCCACCACCACCTCCAACCCCACGTCCACCACCCCCACCAAATCCACCACTATCACATCCACCACCAACACCATGTCCACCACCACCATGTCCACCACCCCCATGTCAACCACCACATCCACCACCACCATGTCCACCACCACCACATCCACCACCACCATGTCCACCACCACCATGTCCTCCACCACATCCACCGACACCACGTCCACCACCACCATGTCCACCACCACCACCATGTCCACCACCACCACCATGTCCACCACCATGTCCACCACCACCACGTCCACCACCACCACACTGTCCACCAACAAACCCACCACCACATCCACCACCACCACGTCCACCACCATCTCCACCACCACCATGTCCACCACCATGACCACCACCACATCCACCACCACATCCACCACCCCCATGTCCACCACCACATCCACCACCACCATGTCCACCACCACCACGTCCACCATCACCACATCCACCACCACCATGTCCTCCACCACCACCATGTCCTCCACCACTTCCACCACCACCACGTCCACCACCACCATGTCCACCACCACCACCATGTCCACCACCACGTCCACCACAGCCACCACCACCATCATGTCCACCACCACCACTATGTCCACCACCATGTCCACCACCACCACGGTGGCCCGTCTGCGCCCATCCGCGCACCGTCCACGCCATGCGCCAAAATCCCTGGCCAATTTTCCCGTGGTGATGGAACCACTCTCAGCCTCTCTAGTAGACAATTACGATTCCTTAACAAGGCTACCAGGCTACCGGATTGTGTGGGTTTCTCACCTGGTTATGGTTTAGGGCGTACACCTCGGTGGTGCCCGGCCTGTTTCACAACTCTGCCAGAGCTGGGTTCAGGCAAAACGCTTAAGGAAGCCCGGGATTTGGGCTCGAATCTATCAAATGGCAAGACTATGGCTGTTTTTCAATGCCTACTACTTAATGCCCGCTCCTTGGTCAAACACAGTGTCAAGTGTGCATCACTGATTGAGGATAATAATATCAAAATAGCTTTTATCATGGAAACTTGGCTGGACAAGGCTTCGGGACCTGATTTAGTGTTGGCCACGCCACCTGGTTTTTCCTGCTATACTGTAAACAGACCCTCTAAGAAAGGGGGAGGACTGGCTGTGCTCTATGATAGTTCCATCAAAGCCACTTTCGACAAAACCGTCTACTCCTGCTTTGAAGCCCTGTCCTTTGTCTTCACCCTCCATTATGGCCATACTTTTAGGGGTATTTTAATCTACAGACCTCCGGGTCTTAGGAGCCCTTTTCTAACAGATGTGGGAGCCTTGCTTGAGGACGGTTTGTCCAGGGAGTCTTTCACCTTTCTAGGTGATTTTAATTTTCATCTTGAATTGGATGGGGACAGAGACACAGGCAAACTGCTTGATCTTATGGGTAGTTTGGAGTTCAAACAACTGGTGCAGGCTCCTACTCATCAGGCTGGACACACGCTGGATGGGATCTTCTCTAACTCCACACAGATTTCGGTTACCGATATTGTTCCCCTGGCCTGGTCTGATCATTATGCAGTCAGGTTTGAGGTGAGAGGTGGAAAAGATCCGGGTAGAACCTCCACGAGGGGGGAGCATAAGGAAATTAGATCCTGGAATAAGATTGTAGGAAATGATCTTAGGGACCTTTTACTCTCCACACAGCAACCCCTCTCCTTAGATGTGGAAGAAGCCGTTTCGGTATATACATCTTGGCTAGAGGAGGTTTGCCTCACTCTGGCTCCTAAAAAAATCATCATCACGAAAAGGTTAAAACCCACAGCCCCCTGGTACTCCTCAGTTTTGAAGTCACAAAAACTAATTTGTAAACAGCTGGAGGAAGGGTTATCTTCCATCTGCTAAAGATACTTATAAACAAAGTATCCAGTGCTATAAACATTTACTGTTGGAAACTAAGAAAGAGTTTTTCGCACACCAGATTAAGCTTGCGATTAATTCCACCAAGGAACTCTACAACATAGTAACCAGACTGGCGCACCCACCGCCTGTTCCTTTAACGCCGACGAGAGGTTTCTGTGAGGAAATTGCCATTTTTTTTCAGAATAAAGTGGCTAAAATTTTTGAAACCTTTAAAAACCCTGTTAATACCAACCCAGGCTCGACGGCCTATCCAGAGCTAAAATCCACTTTGGACATTTTTCCTCCTATAATACACTTTGAGACCCTCAACCTTCTGGTTACTGCAAAATCTGGGTCACCTTAAGACCCTTGCCCTGTGGCACCTGAACCCATAGCCTTGATATTGACTAACATCTATAATGCTATGTTTACTCTTGGCCAGTTTCCTAAACATTGGAAGACAGCCTCGGTGCTTCCTTTGCTGAAGAAACCTAACTTGGATATGAATGACCCAAACAACTTTCGCCCCATTTCGCGTCTTCCCCTTCCGGCTAAACTGGTGGAAAAACACTTGAATAGCAAATTGAGTACCTTTTTGCGCGATACTAATGCCCTGGATCCCACCCAGTTTGGTTTTAGAGAGGGACATAGTACCGAGACTGCGCTTCTCAAATCAACGGATGAAATCAGGACAGGCTTGGATCAAGGTGGTAAGGCCGTACTGATCCTGCTTGACCTTTCCACGGCCTTCGACACGGTCCATCACGGAGTCCTGATGGACCGGTTGTCGGCCTGAGGAATACGGAAGAAAGCCTGGTCTCTTTTAGAGTCCTTTCTCTCCGATAGATGGCAGTCAGTGGCTTTGGGTGAGTTCATCTCGAACCCCTTCTCACTTCCTTGTGGGGTCCCACAAGGTTCCTCCCTCAGCCCTACCCTTTTTAACGTTTATGTATCCCCTCTGGCCCCTTTGATTGAATCGTTCAGCTTCTGTCTGACATCTTATGCCGACGACACTCAAATCATAATCTCCATGCTATCAGGCCAGGAGAGGGCATCAGGGGAAAGACTACATGAATGTATGGGGGTGGTGGGAGAGTGGATGTCGCAAAATTGACTAAAGCTTAATGCAAGCAAGATGGAAGTGATGCTTTTTGGAAACAATACCAATATCTGGACCCCTAGTTGGTGGCCGGAATCCATTGGTACTCTTCCAGTCCCCTCGAGAAAAGTAAAAAATCTGGGTGTAGTTTTGGACGAATGCCTTTCCATGCAAGCTCAGGTGAATGCGGTAGTTTCCTCCACCTCGTACATTCTTAGGAACTTGAGGAAAGTGCTTCCGCTTTTACCTTTAGAGTGTAAATCTAACGTGGTCACAGCGTTGATTTTGTCCCGCCTTGACTACTGCAATAGTCTCTATTTGAATACGCAGGAAGGTAACCTTTATAAACTCCAGATGCTCCAGAACTCAGCAGCAAGGCTGCTTACAGGAACGTCTAGGTCTACCTCTATTTCTGACGCCATAAGGAAATATCATTGGCTACCTGTAAAAAAGCACATTTTATTCAAAGCTCTTTGTTTAGTTTTCCGCGCTTTGCAGGATTCAGGCTCTCTACATCTAAGACAACAATTTCTCTGGTACGTTCCAGCAAGATCATTGCGCTCTCAGGGAGCAAAGCTTATCATCCTTCCCATCATAAGGAAAGCTAGATGGGGTGGGAGAAGTTTTGTGGCAGGAGCGGCCAGGGCCTGGAATCAGCTTCCTTTTGAGTTGAGGAATTCTAAGGATCTTCTTTCCTTTAGGAAAGCGCTCAAAACTTGGTTGTTTTGATTCTTTCGTTGCAAGTGTTGGGAGAACTACAGCAAGCGCTGGGACACCCTAGGGTAGCTGCGCGCTATATAAGTTCTAATAACATTAACATTAACATTAACATTAACACATCCACCACCACATTGTCCACCACCAAACCCTCATCCACCACCACCACCATGTCCACCACCACCACATCCACCACCACCATGTCCACCACCGTGTCCACCACCACCTCCACCACCACATCCACCACCACCATGTCCACCACCACCTTCATCCCTACGTCCACCACCACCACCACGTCCACCACCACGTCCACCACCACCACCACGTCCACCACCACGTCCACCACCACCACCACGTCCACCACCCCCATGTCCACCACCACGTCCACCACCACCATGTCCACCACCACCGCACCCACCACCACCACGTCCACCACCACCATGTCCTCCTCCACCACCATGTCCTCCACCACATCCACCACCACCACATCCACCACCACCACCATGTCCACCACCACTTCCACCACCCCCACGTCCACCACCACCACCAGGTACACCACCATCACCATGTACACCACCATGTCCATCACCACCACATCTTCCACCACCACATCCTCCTCCACCACATCCACCACGTCCACCACCAGCACATCCACCACCACCAGCATGTTCACCACCACCACCACGTCCACCACCAGAACATTCACCACATCCACCACCTCCACCACATCCACCACGTCCACCACCACCACATCTACCACCATGTCCACCACCACCACCACATCCACCACGTCCTCCACCATGTCCACCACCAACACCACATCTACCATGCCCACCACCACCACCATGTCCACCACCACATCCACCACCACATCCACCACCACCATGTCCACCACCACCACCATGTCCCCTACCACCACGTCACCCACCACCACATCCACCACCATGTCCACCACATCCACCACCACATCCACCACTACCACATCCACCACCACCACATCCACCACTACCACATCAACAACGTCCACCACCATATCCACCACCACCACATCTACCACCACATCCACCACCACCACGCCCACCACCACGTCCACCACCATATCCACCACCACCACATCAAACACCACCACGTCCTCCACCACCACCATGTCCACCACCATGTCCACAACGTCTACCACCACCATCACCACCACGGCCACCACCGCCATCATGTCCACCACCACCTCCATGTCCACCACCATGTCCACCACCACCACACTGTCCACCACCAAACCCACATCCACCACCACCACCATGTCCACCACCACCACATCCACCACCACCAGCACCACGTCCACCACCACAACCACATCCACCACCACCACATCCACCACCATGTCCACTACGTCCTCCACCACCACCAAGTCCTCCACCCCATCCACCACCATGTCCACCACCACCACATGCAACACCACCACCATGTCCTCCCCCATGTCCACCACTATGTCCACCACCACCACATCCACCACCACCACATCCATCGACACCACGTCTACCACCACCACATCCACCACCATGTCCACCACCATATCCACCACCACCATGTCCACCACCATGTCCACCACCATATCCACCACCATATCCACCACCACCATGTCCACCACCATGTCCACCACCATGTCCACCACCACATCCACCACCACATCTACCACCACACCCACCAACATGTCTACCACCACCACATCCACCACTACCATGTCCACCACCATGTCCACCACCACCACATCCACCGCCACCATATCCACCACCATGTCCACCACCATGTCCACCACCACCATCTCCTCCACCACCACATCCTCTACCACCACTTCCACCACCACCAGCATGTCCACCACCATCACCACAACATCCACCACATCCACCAGCACCATATCCACCACCACCACCACGTCCACAACCACGTCCACGCCCACCAGCACCACGTCCACCACCACCACCATCATGTCCACCACCACCACATCCACCACCACCACCACATCCACCACCAAATCCACCACCACATCCACCACCAACACCATGTCCACCACCATCACCATGTCCACCACCACCACAACGTCCACCATATCCACCACCACCAACACCACGTCCACCCCACCATGTCCACCTCCAACACCACGTCCACCACCACATCCACCACCACCACATCCAACACCTCCACATCCACCACCACGTTCACCTCCACCACATCCACCACCACCACATCCACCACCATGTCCACCACCATCATGTCCACCACCACCACGTCCTCCACCACCACCATGTCCTCCACCACCACCATGTCCACCACCACCACGTCCACCACCACCACATCCACCACCACCACCACATCCACCAGCACACTGTCCACCGCCACACCCACCACCACATCCACCACCACCATGTCCACCACTAGCACCATGTCCACCACCATGTCCTCCACCTCCACCACATCCACCACCACGTCCACCACCACCAAGTCCACCACCACCACCATGTCCTACACCACCACATCCACCACCACCATGTCCACTACCATGTCCATCACCACATCCATCACCACCATATCCACCACCACCATGTTCACCACCATGTCCACCACCACCATGTCCTCCACCACCACGTCCACCACCACCATGTCCACCACCACCAGCATGTCCACCAGCACAACATCCACCACCACCACCATGTCCACCACCACCACATCCACCACCACTACCACGTCCACCACCACCACCACATCCACCACCACATCCACCACATCCACCACATCCACCACCATGTCCACCACCACCACCACGTCCGCCACGTCCACCACCACATCCACCACCAATGGTAAATGACGTTTACCCCAAAACTTTTTAAACGCAGGGAATCACAACACGGTCGTTACAACGACCGCATTGTGATTCCTCATGCCATTACTCCGCAAGTCGGAACAACAATTTAAAATCCAACACCTTCCCTAGTGTCTGCATAGACTGGAGTTGGAATAGTAAATTATACTATTCCAACATCCAGCACCCCCCCTCCGCAAGTTGTTGTTGCGGAGTAATGGTATGCGGAATCACAACGTGGTCGTTGTATCAACCGCGTTGTGATTCCCTGTGGGATAAAAGGCTGCAGAATAAGGTAATACATTCACCACCAACACCTTGTCCACCACCACATCCACCACCATGTTCACCACCCACACCACGTCCACCACCACCACCACTTCCACCAGCACACTGTCCACACCCACCACCACCACCACCATGTCCACCACCATCACCATGTCCACCACTACCACGTCCACCACCAGCACGTCCACCACCATGTACACCACATCCACCACCACCACGTCCACCACCACAACATCCACCACATCCACCACCACCACATCCACCACCACCACATCCACCACCACCACGTCCACCACCAACACCACGACCACCAATACATCCACCACCACCACATCCACCACCACGTCCAACACCAACACCACATCCACCACCATGTCCACCACCACATCCACCACCACCATGTCCACCACCACGTCCACCACCACCACGTCCACCACCAGGTCCACCACCAGGTCCACTGCTACCACTACCATGTCCACCACTACCATGTCCACCACCACCACATCCACCACCACCACCACATCCACCATCACCACATCCACCACGTCCACCACCACATGCACCACCACCACGTCCACCACCATATCCACCAGCACCACATCTACCAGCACCACGTCCACCACCACTTCGTCCACCACCACCACATCCACCAGCACCATGTCCACCACCACCACATCCACCACCACCACTTCTACCACCACATCTACCACCACCATGTCCACCACCACCACGTCCACCACCACCACCACATCCACCACCACCACGTCCACCACCACCACGTCCACCACATCCACCACCACCACATCCACCATCACCACATCCACCACCACAACATCCACCACCACCACCATGTCCACCATGTCCACAACCACCACGTCCACCACCACCATGTCCACCACCACCACCACGTCATCCACCATCACCACGTCCACCACCCCCACAATGTCCACCACCATCACCACCATGCCCACCACCATGTCCACCACCACCACATCCACCACCACCACATCCACCACCACATCCACCACCACCATGTCCACCACCAACACATCCACCACCACCACATCCACTACCACGTCCACCACCACCACACCCACCACCATCAAGGCCACCACCACCACCATATCCACCACCACCACATCCAGCACCACGTCCACCACCATGTCCACCATCACCACATCCTCCACTACCACATCCACCACCACCACCATGTCCACCAGCATGTCCACAACCACCACCATGTCCACCACCACCACCACATCCACCACCACCACGTCCTCCACCACCACATCAACCACCACCACGTCCACCACCATGACCATCACCACATCCACCACCACCATATCCACACCCACCATGTCCACCACCATGTCCACCACGACCATGTCCTCCACCACCACGTCCTCCACCACCACATCCAGCACCACCACATCCACCAACACCAGCATGTCCACCACCACAACATCCACCACATCCACCACCACCACCATGTCCACCACCACAACATCCACAACCACGTTCACCACCACCAGCACCACGTCCACCACCACCACCACCACGTCTACCACCACCACGTGCACCACCATGTCCACCACCACCACTACGTCCACCACCACATCCACCACATCCACCACGTCCACCACCATGTCCACCACCAACGGTAAACAACGTTTACCCCCAAACTTTTTAAACGCAGGGCATCACAACACGGTCGTTACAACAACTGCGTTGTGATTCTGCATACCATTACTCTGCAAGACGGAACAACAATTTAAAATCCAACACCTTCCCTAGTGTCTGCACAGACTGGAGTTGGAATAGTAAATTATACTATTCCAACATTCAGCGCCCTCCCTCCGCAAGTCGTTGTTCCGAGTTGCGGAGTAATGGTATGCGGAATCACAACACGGTCATTGTAACAACCACGTTGTGATTCCCTGCGGGATAAAAGACTGTGGAATAACGTAATACATTCACCACCAACACCTCGTCCACCACCACGTCCACCACCACGTCCACCTCCCACACCACATCCACCACCTCCTCGTCCACCACCATGTTCACCACCACCACATCCACCACCACCACCACGTCCACCACCACCACGTCCACCACCAACACGTCCCCCACCACCACATCCACCACCACCACCACATCCACCACCACCATGTCCACCACCACCCTGCTGTATGGCTGGGGAACTAGCGATATAGCTGGTGGCTTGATGTGGACCTGGTGGAGGCAAATCCTCTACCACCACCACCACGTCCACCAGCACACTGTCCACACCCACCACCATGTCCACCACCACCACGTCCACCACCACATCTACCACCACCAACATGTCCACCACCATCACCCTGTCCACCACCACAAGTCCACCACCACCATGTCTACCACCATGTACACCACACCCACCACCACCACGTCCACCACCACAACATCCACCACATCCACCACCACCACATCCACCACCACCACATCCACCACCACGTCCACCACCAACACCACATCCACCACCACTTCCACCACCAACACCACATCCACCACCACGTCCACCACCACCATGTCCACCACCACAATGTCCACCACCATGTCCACCACCACCATGTCCACCACCACCACGTCCACCACCACCACCACCAGGTCCACCACCAGGTCCACCACTACCACTACCATGTCCACCACTACCACGTCCACCACCACATCCACCACCACATCCAACACCACCACATCCACCACATCCACCACCATGTCCACCACCACCAAGTGCACCACCACCACGTCCAAAACCACATCCACCAGCACCACATACACCAGAACCACATCCACCACCACCACGTCCACCACCACCACATCCACCAACACCATGTCCACCACCACCACAACCACCGCCGTCCCTTCCACCACCACATCTACCACCACATCCACCACCATGTCCACCACCACCATGTCCACCACCACCACATCCACCACCACATCCACCACCACCACACCCACCACCACCACGTCCACCACATCCACCACCACCACATCCACCACCACCACATCCACCACCACTACCACATCCACCACCACCACGTCCACCACCACCACCACATCCACCACCACCACATCCACCACCACTACCACATCCACCACCACCACGTCCACCACCACCACCACATCCACCACCACCACCATGTCCACCACATCTTCCACCACCACGTCCACCACCACCACATACACCACCACCATGTCCACCACCACGTCATCCACCACCACATCCACCACCACCACAACATCCACCACCACCACATCCACCACCACATCCACCACTACCACATCCACCACCACATCCTCCACCACCATATCCACCACCACATCCACTACCACGTCCACCACCACCTCGCCTACCACCATCAAGGCCACCACCACCACCTTATCCACCACCACCATATCCAGCACCACGTCCACCACCATGTCCACCACCACCACATCCACCACTACCACATCCACCACCACCACCATGTCCACCAGCACATCCACAACCACCACCATGTCCACCACCACATCCACCACCACCATGTCCACCACCATGTCCACCACCACCAGGTCCACCACCAGGTCCACCACCAGGTCCACCGCTACCACTACCATGTCCACCACTACCATGTCCACCACCACCATATCTACCACCACCACATCCACCATCACCACATCCACCACGTCCACCACCACCACATGCACCACCACCACGTCCACCACCACATCCACCACCACCATGTCCACCACCACCACGTCCACCACCACCACCACATCCACCACCACCACGTCCACCACCACTACCACCACGTCCACCACATCCACCACCACCACATCCACCATTACCACATCCACCACCACAACATCCACCACCACCACCATGTCCACCATGTCCACAACCACCACGTCCACCACCACCACATCCACCACCACCACCATGTCCACCACCACCACCACGTCATCCACCATCACCACGTCCACCACCCCCACAATGTCCACCACCACGCCCACCACCATGTCCACCACCACCACATTCACCACCACATCTACCACCACCATGTCCACCACCACCACATCCACCACCACCACCACATCTACTACCACGTCCACCACCACCACACCCACCACCATCAAGGCCACCACCACCACCATATCCACCACCACCACCATATCCACCACCACCACATCCAGCACCACGTCCACCACCATGTCCACCATCACCACGTCCACCACTACCATGTCCACCACCACCACCATGTCCACCAGCATGTCCACAACCGCAACCATGTCCTCCACCACCACCACATCCACCACCACCACCATGTCTTCCATCACCACATCTACCACCACCACGTCCACCACCATGACCATCACCACATCCACCACCACCATATCCACACCCACCATGTCCACCACATGTCCACCACCACATCCACCACCACATTCACCACTACCATGTCCACCACCACCACCATGTCCCCTACCACCACGTCACCCACCACCACATCCACCACCATGTCCACCACATCCACCACCACATCCACCACTACCACATCAACAACGTCCACCACCATATCCACCACCACCACATCTACCACCACATCCACCACCACCACGTCCACCACCACCTCCACCACCATATCCACCACCACCACATCAAACACCACCACGTCCTCCACCACCACCATGTCCACCACCATGTCCACAATGTCCACCACCACCATCACCACCACGGCCACCACCACCATCATGTCCACCACCACCTCCATGTCCACCACCATGTCCACCACCACCACATCCACCACCACACTGTCCACCACCAAACCCACATCCACCACCACCACCATGTCCACCACCACCACATCCACCACCACCAGCACCACATCCACCACCACAACCACATCCACCACCACCACATCCACCACCATGTCTACTACGTCCTCCACCACCACCAAATCCTCCACCCCATCCACCACCATGTCCACCACCACCACATGCAACACCACCACCATGTCCTCCCCCATGTCCACCACTATGTCCATCACCACCACATCCACCACCACCACATCCATCGACACCACGTCTACCACCACCACATCCACCACCATGTCCACCACCATATCCACCACCATATCCACCACCACCATGTCCACCACCATGTCCACCACCATGTCCACCACCACATCCACCACCACATCTACCACCACATCCACCAACATGTCCACCACCACAACATCCACCACCACCACGTCCACCACCATGTCCACCACCACCACATCCACCACCACCATATCCACCACCATGTCCACCACCATGTCCACCACCACCATCTCCTCCACCACCACATCCTCTACCACCACTTCCACCACCACCAGCATGTCCACCACCATCACCACAACATCCACCACATCCACCAGCACCATATCCACCACCACCACCACGTCCACAACCACGTCCACGCCCACCAGCACCACGTCCACGACCACCACCATCATGTCCACCACCACCACATCCACCACCACCACCACCACATCCACCACCAAATCCACCACCACATCCACCACCAACACCATGTCCACCACCATCACCATGTCCACCACCACCACAACGTCCACCATATCCACCACCACATCCACCACCAACACCACGTCCACCCCACCATGTCCACCTCCAACACCACGTCCACCACCACATCCACCACCACCACATCCAACACCTCCACATCCACCACCACGTTCACCTCCACCACATCCACCACTACCACATCCACCACCATGTCCACCACCACCATGTCCACCACCACCACATCCACCACCACCACCATGTCCTCCACCACCACCATGCCCACCACCACCACGTCCACCACCACCACATCCACCACCACCACATCCACCAGCACACTGTCCACTGCCACACCCACCACCACATCCACCACCACCATGTCCACCACTAGCACCATGTCCACCACCATGTCCTCCACCACCACCACATCCACCACCACATCCACCACCACCAAGTCCACCACCACCACCATGTCCTACACCACCACATACACCACCACCATGTCCACTACCATGTCCATCACCACATCCATCACCACCACATCCACCACCATGTCCACCACCACCATGTCCACCACCACCACGTCCTCCACCCCCACCATGTCCTCCACCACCACCATGTCCACCACCACCACGTCCACCACCACCACATCCACCACCACCACCACCACATCCACCAGCACACTGTCCACCGCCACACCCACCACCACATCCACCACCACCAGGTCCACCACTAGCACCATGTCCACCACCATGTCCTCCACCACCACCACATCCACCACCACGTCCACCACCACCAAGTCCACCACCACCACCATGTCCTACACCACCACATCCACCACCACCATGTCCACTACCATGTCCATCACCACATTCATCACCACCATATCCACCACCACCATGTTCACCACCATGTCCACCACCACCATGTCCTCCACCACCACGTCCACCACCATGTCCACCACCACCAGCATGTCCACCAGCACAACATCCACCACCATGTCCACCACCACCACATCCACCACCACCATCACATCCACCACATCCACCACCATGTCCACCACCACCACCACGTCCCCCACGTCCACCACCACATCCACCACCAATGGTAAATGACGTTTACCCCAAAACTTTTTAAACGCAGGGAATCACAACACGGTCGTTACAACGACCGCATTGTGATTCCTCATGCCATTACTCCGCAAGTCGGAACAACGATTTAAAATCCAACACCTTCCCTAGTGTCTGCACAGACTGGAGTTGGAATAGTAAATTATACTATTCCAACATCCAGCACCCCCCCTCCGCAAGTTGTTGTTGCGGAGTAATGGTATGCGGAATCACAACGTGGTCGTTGTATCAACCGCGTTGTGATTCCCTGTGGGATAAAAGGCTGCGGAATAAGGTAATACATTCACCACCAACACCTTGTCCACCACCACGTCCACCACCATGTTCACCACCCACACCACGTCCACCACCACCACCACTTCCACCAGCACACTGTCCACACCCACCACCACCACCACCATGTCCACCACCATCACCATGTCCACCACTACCACGTCCACCACCACCACGTCCACCACCATGTACACCACATCCACCACCACCACGTCCACCACCACAACATCCACCACATCTACCACCACCACATCCACCACCACCACATCCACCACCACCACGTCCACCACCAACACCACGACCACCAATACATCCACCACCACCACATCCACCACCACCACCACATCCACCACCAAATCAACCACCACATCCACCACCAACACCATGTCCACCACCATCACCATGTCCACCACCACCACAACGTCCACCATATCCACCACCACATCCACCACCAACACCACGTCCACCCCACCATGTCCACCTCCAACACCACGTCTACCACCACATCCACCACCACCACATCCAACACCTCCACATCCACCACCACGTTCACCTCCACCACGTCCACCACCACCACATCCACCACCATGTCCACCACCACCATGTCCACCACCACCACGTCCTCCACCACCACCATGTCCTCCACCACCACCATGTCCACCACCACCACGTCCACCACCACCACATCCACCACCACCACCACCACATCCACCAGCACACTGTCCACCGCCACACCCACCACCACATCCACCACCACCATGTCCACCACTAGCACCATGTCCACCACCATGTCCTCCACCACCACCACATCCACCACCACTTCCACCACCAAGTCCACCACCACCACCATGTCCTACATCACCATATCCACCACCACCATGTCCACTACCATGTCCATCACCACATCCATCACCACCATATCCACCACCACCATGTTCACCACCATGTCCACCACCACCATGTCCTCCACCACCACGTCCACCACCACCATGTCCACCACCACCAGCATGTCTACCAGCACAACATCCACCACCACCACCATGTCCACCACCACCACATCCACCACCACTACCACGTCCACCACCACCACCACATCCACCACCACATCCACCACATCCACCACTGCACAGACTGGAGTTGGAATAGTAAATTATACTATTCCAACATCCAGCACCCCCCCTCCGCAAGTTGTTGTTGCGGAGTAATGGTATGCAGAATCACAACGTGGTCGTTGTATCAACCGCGTTGTGATTCCCTGTGGGATAAAAGGCTGCGGAATAAGGTAATACATTCACCACCAATACCTTGTCCACCACCACGTCCACCACCATGTTCACCACCCACACCACGTCCACCACCACCACCACTTCCACCAGCACACTGTCCACACCCACCACCACCACCACCATGTCCACCACCATCACCATGTCCACCACTACCACGTCCACCACCATCACGTCCACCACCATGTACACCACATCCACCACCACCACGTCCACCACCACAACATCCACCACATCCACCACCACCACATCCACCACCACCACATCCACCACCACCACGTCCACCACCAACACCACGACCACCAATACATCCACCACCACCACATCCACCACCATGTCCAACACCAACACCACATCCACCACCATGTTCACTACCACATCCACCACCACCATGTCCACCACCAAGTCCACCACCACCACGTCCACCACCAGGTCCACCACCAGGTCCACCGCTACCACTACCATGTCCACCACTACCATGTCCACCACCACCACATCCACCACCACCACCACCACATCCACCATCACCACATCCACCACGTCCACCACCACATGCACCACCACCACATGCACCACCACATCCACCAGCACCACATCCACCAGCACCACGTCCACCACCACTTTGTCCACCACCACCACATCCACCAGCACCATGTCCACCACCACCACATCCACCACCACCACTTCTACCACCACATCCACCACCACTATGTCCACCACCACCACGTCCACCACCACCACCACATCCACCACCACCACGTCCACCACCACCACGTCCACCACATCCACCACCACCACATCCACCATCACCACATCCACCACCACAACATACACCACCACCACCATGTCCACCATGTCCACAACCACCACGTCCACCACCACCATGTCCACCACCACCACCACGTCATCCACCATCACCACGTCCACCACCCCCACAATGTCCACCACCACCACCACCATGCCGACCACCATGTCCACCACCACCACATCCACCACCACCACATCCACCACCACCACATCCACCACCACATCCACCACCACCATGTCCACCACCAACACATCCACCACCACCACCACATCCACTACCACGTCTACCACCACCACACCCACCACCATCAAGGCCACCACCACCACCATATCCACCACCACCACATCCAGCACCACGTCCACCACCATGTCCACCATCACCACATCCACCACTACCACGTCCACCACCACCACCATGTCCACCAGCATGTTCACCACCCACACCACGTCCACCACCACCACCACATCAACCACCACCACGTCCACCACCATGACCATCACCACATCCACCACCACCATATCCACACCCACCATGTCCACCACCATGTCCACCACCACCATGTCCTCCACCACCACGTCCTCCACCACCACGTCCAGCACCACCACATCCACCAACACCAGCATGTCCACCACCACAACATCCACCACATCCACCACCACCACCATGTCCACCACCACAACATCCACAACCACATTCACCACCACCAGCTCCACATCCACCACCACCACCACCACGTCCACCACCACCACGTGCACCACCATGTCCACCACCACCACTACGTCCACCACCACATCCACCACATCCACCACGTCCACCACCATGTCCACCACCAACGGTAAACAACGTTTACCCCCAAACTTTTTAAACGCAGGGCATCACAACACGGTCGTTACAACAACTGCGTTGTGATTCTGCATACCATTACTCTGCAAGACGGAACAACAATTTAAAATCCAACACCTTCCCTAGTGTCTGCATAGACTGGAGTTGGAATAGTAAATTATACTATTCCAACATTCAGCGCCCTCCCTCCGCAAGTCGTTGTTCCGAGTTGCGGAGTAATGGTATGCGGAATCACAACACGGTCATTGTAACAACCACGTTGTGATTCCCTGCGGGATAAAAGACTGTGGAATAACGTAATACATTCACCACCAACACCTCGTCCACCACCACGTCCACCACCACGTCCACCTCCCACACCACATCCACCACCTCCTCGTCCACCACCATGTTCACCACCACCACATCCACCACCACCACGTCCACCACCACCACGTCCACCACCAACACATCCCCCACCACCACATCCACCACCACCACCACGTCCACCACCACCATGTCCACCACCACCCTGCTGTATGGCTGGGGAACTAGCGATATAGCTGGTGGCTTGATGTGGACCTGGTGGAGGCAAATCCTCCACCACCACCACCACGTCCACCAGCACACTGTCCACACCCACCACCATGTCCACCACCACCACGTCCACCACCACATCTACCACCACCAACATGTCCACCACCATGACACTGTACACCACCACCAAGTCCACCACCACCATGTCTACCACCATGTACACCACACCCACCACCACCACGTCCACCACCACAACATCCACCACATCCACCACCACCACATCCACCACCACCACATCCACCACCACCACGTCCACCACCAACACCACATCCACCACCACTTCCACCACCAACACCACATCCACCACCACGTCCACCACCACCATGTCCACCACCACAATGTCCACCACCATGTCCACCACCACCATGTCCACCACCACCACATCCACCACCAGGTCCACCACTACCACTACCATGTCTACCACTACCACGTCCACCACCACCACCACCACATCCACCACCACATCCAACACCACCACATCCACCACATCCACCACCATGTCCACCACCACCAAGTGCACCACCACCACGTCCAAAACCACATCCACCAGCACCACGTCCACCAGAACCACATCCACCACCACCACGTCCACCACTACCACATCCACCAACACCATGTCCACCACCACCACAACCACCGCCGTCCCTTCCACCACCACATCTACCACCACATCCACCACCATGTCCACCACCACCATGTCCACCACCACCACATCCACCACCACATCCACCACCACCACACCCACCACCACCACGTCCACCACATCCACCACCACCACATCCACCACCACCACATCCACCACCACCACCACATCCACCACCACCACGTCCACCACCACCACCACATCCACCACCACCACCATGTCCACCACATCTTCCACCACCACGTCCACCACCACCACATACACCACCACCATGTCCACCACCACATCCTCCACCACCACATCCACCACCACCACAACGTCCACCACCACCACGTCCACCACCACATCCACCAATACCACATCCACCACCACGTCCACCACCACCACATCCACCACCACATCCACTACCACGTCCACCACCACCTCGCCTACCACCATCAAGGCCACCACCACCACCTTATCCACCACCACCACATCCAGCACCACATCCACCACCATGTCCACCACCACCACATCCACCACTACCACGTCCACCACCACCACCATGTCCACCAGCACATCCACAACCACCACCATGTCCACCACCACATCCACCACCACCATGTCCACCACCACGTCCACCACCACCAGGTCTACCACCAGGTCCACCACCAGGTCCACCGCTACCACTACCATGTCCACCACTACCATGTCCACCACCACCACATCTACCACCACCACCACCATATCTATCATCACCACATCCACCACGTCCACCACCACCACATGCACCACCACCATGTCCACCACCACATCCACCACCACCATGTCCACCACCACCACGTCCACCACCACCACCACATCCACCACCACCACGTCCACCACCACCACGTCCACCACATCCACCACCACCACATCCACCATCACCACATCCACCACTACAACATCCACCACCATGTCCACCATGTCCACAACCACCACGTCCACCACCACCACATCCACCACCACCATGTCCACCACCACCATGTCATCCACCATCACCACGTCCACCACCCCCACAATGTCCACCACCACCACCACCACGCCCACCACCATGTCCACCACCACCACATCCACCACCACATCCACCACCACCATGTCCACCACCACCACATCCACCACCACCACCACATCCACTACCACGTCCACCACCACCACACCCACCACCATCAAGGCCACCACCACCACCATATCCACCACCACCACCATATCCACCACCACCACATCCAGCACCACGTCCACCACCATGTCCACCATCACCACGTCCACCACTACCATGTCCACCACCACCACCATGTCCACCAGCATGTCCACAACCACCACCATGTCCACCACCACCACCACATCCACCACCACCACCATGTCCTCCACCACCACATCCACCACCATCACATCCACCACCATGACCATCACCACATCCACCACCACCATATCCACACCCACCATGTCCACCACCATGTCCACCACCACCATGTCCTCCACCACCACGTCCAGCACCACCACATCCACCACCACCAGCATGTCCACCACCACAACATCCACCACATCCACCACCACCACCATGTCCACCACCACAACATCCACAACCACGTTCACCAGCACCATGTCCACCACCACCACCACCACGTCCACCACCACCACGTGCATCACCACCACCATGTCCACCACCACCACTACATCCACCACCACATCCACCATATCCACCACATCCACCACCATGTCCACCACCAATGGTAAACAACGTTTACCCCAAAACTTTTTAAACGCAGGGCATCACAACACGGTCGTTACAACGACTGCGTTGTGATTCTGCATACCATTACTCTGCAAGACGGAACAACGATTTAAAATCCAACTCCTTCCCTAGTGTCTGCACAGACTGGAGTTGGAATAGTAAATTATACTATTCCAACATTCAGCGCCCTCCCTCCGCAAGTCGTTGTTCCGAGTTGCGGAGTAATGGTATGCGGAATCACAACACGGTCATTGTAACAACCACGTTGTGATTCCCTGCGGGATAAAAGGCTGTGGAATAACGTAATACATTCACCACCAACACCTCGTCCACCACCATGTCCACCACCACGTCCACCTCCCACACCACATCCACCACCTCCTCGTCCACCACCATGTTCACCACCACCACATCCACCACCACCACGTCCACCACCACCACGTCCACCACCAACACGTCCCCCACCACCACATCCACCACCACCACCACGTCCACCACCACCATGTCCACCACCACCCTGCTGTATGGCTGGGAAACTAGCGATATAGCTGGTGGCTTGATGTGGACCTGGTGGAGGCAAATCCTCTACCATCACCACCACGTCCACCAGCACACTGTCCACACCCACCACCATGTCCACCACCACCACATCCACCACCACATCTACCACCACCAACATGTCCACCACCATCACCCTGTCCACCACCACCACGTCCACCACCACCATGTCTACTACCATGTACACCACACCCACCACCACCACGTCCACCACCACAACATCCACCACATCCACCACCACCACATCCACCACCACCACATCCACCACCACCATGTCCACCACCAACGCCACGTCCACCACCACTTCCACCACCAACACCACATCCACCACCATGTCCACCACCACCATGTCCACCACCACAATGTCCACCACCACGTCCACCACCACCATGTCCACCACCACCACATCCACCACCACCACCACCAGGTCCACCACTACCACTGCCATGTCCACCACTACCACGTCCACCACCACCACCACCACATCCACCACCACATCCAACACCACCACATCCACCACATCCACCACCATGTCCACCACCACCAAGTGCACCACCACCATGTCCAAAACCACATCCACCAGCACCACGTCTACCAGAACCACATCCACCACCACCACTTCCACCACCACCACATCCACCAACACCATGTCCACCACCACCACAACCACCGCCATCCCTTCCACCACCACATCTACCACCACATCCACCACCACGTCCACCACCACCATGTCCACCACCACCACGACATACACCACCACATCCACCACCACCACATCCACCACCACCACACCCACCACCACCACGTCCACCACATCCACCACCACCACATCCACCACCAGCACATCCACCACCACCACATCCACCACCACCGCATCCACCACCACATCCACCACCACCACCATGTCCACCACATCTTCCACCACCACATCCACCACCACCACATACACCACCACCATGTCCACCACCACGTCATCCACCACCACGTCCACCACCACCACAACGTCCACCACCACCACGCCCACCACCACGTCCACCACTACCACATCCACCACCACGTCCCCCACCACCACATCCACCACCACATCCACTACCACGTCCACCACCACCTCGCCTACCACCATCAAGGCCACCACCATATCCACCACCACCACATCCAGTACCACGTCCACCACCATGTCCACCACCACCACATCCACCACTACCAAGTCCACCACCACCACCATGTCCACCACACAGGTCCACCACCACCAGGTCCACCACCACCATGCCCCCACCATGTCCACCACCACCACATCCACCTCCACCACCATGTCTATCACCACATCCACCACCACCACATCTACCACCACCACCATGCCCACCACCACCATGCCCACCACCACCACGTCGACCACCGCGTCCACCACCACCAAGTCCACATCCACCACCACCAAGGCCATCACCACTATATCAACCACCACCACATCCACCACCACCACACCACCACCACCATGCCACCACCACCACGTCCACCACCACCACATCCACCACAACTTCTACCACCACCACGTCCACCACCATGCCCACCACCATGTCCATAATCACCACCTCGTCCACCACCATGTCCACCACCACATCCACCACCACGTCCACCACCACCACCACATCCACCAACACCACCACCATGTCCACCACGTCCACCACCACCACCACATCCACCACCACGTCCACCACCACCACATCCACCACCACCATGTCCACCCCCATGTCATCCACCACCACTACACCCACCACCACCACAACGTCCACCACCACCACCACACCCACCACCATGTCCAGCACCACCACGTCCACCACACCACATCCACCACCACCACCATGTCCACCACTACCACTCCACCACCACCACATCCACCATCACCACCACATCCACTACCACATCCACCACCACCAAGTCCACCACCAACAAGGCCACCACCATATCCACCACCATGTCCACCACCACCATGTCCACCACTACCACGTCCACCACCACCACCACGTCCACCAGAACGTCCACAACCACCACCATGTCCACCATCACATCCACCACCACCACCACCAGGTCCACCACCACCACGCCCTCACCATGTCCACCACCACCACATTCACCAACACCACCTTGTCCACCACTACATCCACCACCACCACATCCATCACCACCATGCCCACCACCACCACACCCACATTCACCACCACGTCCACCACCACCACGTCCACCACCACCACCACCACATCCACTACGTCCATCACCAAACAAGGCCATCACCACCATTTCCACCACCACCATATTCACCACTACCACATCCACCACCACCATGCCACCACCATCACACCACCACCACGACATCCACCACCACCACATCCACCATCACCACCACATACACCACCACGTCCATGTCCACCACCACCACCACATCCACCACACCCACCACCATGTCCATAACCACCACCACGTCCACCACCACCACCACATCCACCCCCACATCCACCACCACATCCACTACCAGCACCACGTCCACCACCACCACATCCACCACCACCACATCCACCACCACCACATCCACTACCGCCACCACATCCACCACCACCACTACATCCACCACCTGTGACAGGTAAAGTGTCACTGGAGGGCAGGGGTAATAGGAGTGTCAACCCCGGCTCTACATGGGACGTTTAAGGATGCATTGGGTGCGAGAAGACATGAATAGGGCCTAGAAGTATTACAGGAGACCCAAGACACATTTTGAAGAGGCACAATGTCACAGGGGCTCCTGTAAAAGTACTCGCAGAATCTCTACCTCACAGTAGCATACCTGCACGAGCCACTCACTCAAAACAAGCATTGGCATAGCCAATAGGTCTCACCTTTGGGACCTTATAAGTGTTTAGCCATGCAACACTTGATGTTGTTGCACCAAGGATATTGTGCTGGATAACTAAACACTTATAAGGTCCCAAAGGCAAGACCTATTGGCTATGCCAATGTTTTTTTTTTTAACTGCTGGCCACTTCGCTGAGGGGCAGTCAGTGTCTACCCTTAAGTGTTGGCATTTCCATGTTAAGAGGGCTCCTCTGTACCATTTCTAAGTTTCTGTTGTTGAGTGCATCTTGGAAACAATGTGTGATTACGTTCCCTTAACACCTGGTGTTAGAACTGGGGGTCTCTAGTTGGCAGAGGTAGGTATCTTTGAACAAATAGGGACCCTTGCTTCTAAGTCAGGGAAAGGGGATTACAATACTGGATAACCCCTGCTCACCCCTTTGGTAGCTTGGCACGAGCAGACAGGCTTATCTCAGAGGCAGTGTGTTAAGCATTTGTGAACACATACAGTAATACAGTGAAAACACTACAGATGGACACCACACAGGTTTTATAAAAATAAGTATTCTTTATATAGACTTAACACAAGACCACAAACAACAAAAATCCACAATACTGTACTCAAAATTCACTTAAAGATGGTAGAAGTAACTTAGTTCAAGTTGCTGGTAAATGCGACACAGTTCTCACAAAAGTACCTGGATGCGTAACGCAAAATAAACAAAAGGCTCGCGGCGTTGGAGATGCGTCGGTTCCTTGCTTTGGGGAGACGATGCGTCGTGCCTCAATGCTTGCGCAGAGTAGGGGGATGTGTCTTGATCCTTACCGGAGAGGAGGTGATGCGTAGATTCTCGTGCTGCAGCCCGGTTGCGATGCGGCAAGATGGCATCTCGATGCGACAATCTGGTGCGATGCGATAAGATGGTGCCATTGATGCAACGACGTTGAGACGATGCGGCACACCCTGGCAGCCTTGCGGCCACTCTGTACTTTGGAGCCGCGACAGGCCCTGCAACACGCTTCTCCGATGATGCGACGGCGACCCTCACGATTGCAACATGCTTCTCCGGTGATATGACAGCAGACAGCTGCAACAAAGGCACGCTTCTGGGAGATGCGGTGGCGGCACGCTTCTCTGGCGATGCGATGACTACAGCTGCGTCGGCGACACGCTTCTTATTGTTGCGTCGTGCTTCCAGCTCCCAGCGACATGCAGGCTTCTTCAGATAGAATTCCTATCAAGGAAATTCAGAGGGGAGCTGGTGGTGAAGTCTGTTGTCCCTGAGACTTCAGCAGGAGGCAAGCACAAGTTCAAGCCCTTGGAGAAATATTCTGCAAGATGATGAAGTACACACAAAAGTTCCTTCTCCTCTCCTTGGCACTGAAGACACCACTGTAGGCCAACCCATCAACACAGCACACTGGCAGGGGGGCAGTCCACTCCTACAGCTTCCTTTGGTTCTTCTCCTTGGCAGAGGTTTCTTCTTGTTGTTCCAGAAGTGATCTAAAGTCTTGGGGTTTGGGTCCCCATATTTATACTACTTTTCTCTTTGTTCTCTGAAGGCAGAGGGACCTTTGCCTAGTCCAAACCAGTTCTGGTCAGTCCTGGAGCACTTTGTTTACTTGACTCCTTCTTTCCGTTCAGAGTGCAGGGCAGAGACATCAGACCCACCACAGGAGGTGGAGCCAGAATTGTAGAGGGAAGGCACAGCCCTATTCAGGTCTCAGATGCAACTCCTCCCACCCATCTACATGCAGATCTTCCTATTCAGCCCTGTGTTGACTCACCCTCTCCCCTGGAATCCCCAGCCCCTGTCACTCACAGAACCAGACACACAATACACAACCTAGCAGAGGCCGGCTAGGACAGTTAAGCAAGAAAATACCTACTTTCTAAAAGTGGTATTTTCAAACACAGAATGTTAAAACCAACTTTACTAAAAGATGTATTTGATCATTCTGAGTTCAGGCATACTAAATTCGAATTTCTACCATGTTCCCTGAGTCAGTTAGGATTATAAGATGTAATAATCAAACTGCCCATTCTGGCTCATGGGGAACAGGCAGCCTTGCAATAGTGAAAAACGAAAATGGCTGTAATTCACTATCAGGACATGCCACACACACCAGGGCATGTCCTACCTTATACTTACAATGCACCCTGCCCTTGGGCCTACCATAGGGGTGTCTGACATGAAAAAAGGGAAGGTTTAGGGACTAGCAAGTGGGTGCACTTGGTCAGTCAGCATGGCAGTACCAGACTGCACATAGGCTCTGCAATGGCAGACCTGAGACTCACTTTACAAGCTGCTTCTGTGGGTGGCAAATCCAGTGCTGCAAGCCCACCAGCAACATTTGATTTACAAGCCCTGGGCACACATGGTGCACTGTACTAGGGTCTGACAAGTAAATCAAATAATCCAACCATGGAGTCACTAATAAATACATCAATTTAACATAGGGCGCACTTGCACTGTGGCACTGAATGGCAGTGGCACAGTGCCCAAAGCATCTGAACCAGCAAAACATATAAAAAACAGAGGAGGCAATCAGAAAAAATGGAAGGGAGACTCACGCCAATGGTACCAGGTCTAACACCTGGTCCAAGATCGATAAATCCTAGGTGGCAGAAAATAAATTCACAGCAATAGAACAGACCTTAATGGAAGGCTACTGGCATTGAAAAAGGTTCTTGCCATGGAACAATGTAGAGGAATATTACAACGTTGAGATGGAACCTTACTTCCACATTATCAGGCACAAGCATCAAACCCCCTTTCTCTGATCCGCACCTTCATGCCACACTTGCTGCTTATTAACTACACAGGAGACTGCACAAAACCACTGTAGAGTTTGTGTTGCATGGATCATGTTTTTTCTAGGAATTCGTGATGGTGTTTGGTAGAGATATATGAGGGTTGTGGGACTAGAAAGGAATGTTTGTGATCATTTAAGGCCTGTTGTGCATTAAGGGGCAGTGAGAGCGAGTAAGTGGTGGGTCGGCTTGATGGGAGTAAGTGGAGGAGTAGTTGAATGCTGAAGTGAACAGGAGTGAGATATCTGCTGTCTACACAAGCAGCTGCTGAGTTCTACGGTTGTTTTTGTCCATGAAGGGATACCTTCCTGCACAAGACAATCCTTAAAGAAATTTTCATCTTTCTGTGTGTGCTGCAGAAAGGTTTCTAAGTCAGAAGGTAAGCTTTCCACTGGGCTGAACCTGATCCCTGTATTAAAACCCACGCTCCAACGCGGAATGCCTTCACTTTTGACTTTGATCTTATCAAGCGCAACCAGATAACTGGAGTTATGACCAAAGCAAAGGGTTTGGCCGCATCGCCCCATGAGACCTGGGCTAAGATACAACACACAAGCAAAATGGTCTGAACATGGGAGCAAATCTATATATCAATCATACACATAGAAAACCTGTTAGACCTGGCATCATTGGCATGAGTCTCTCCTCCATTTTTTCTGTTTGCCTCCTCTGTTTACGATGTTTTTGCTGGACTATTGCTTTAGGCATTGTGCCACTGCTGATCAGTGCCACAGTGCAAGTGCTCCCTATGTTAAATTGTTACATTGATTGGTGTTACCATGATTGGCTTGGTTGACTTACTGTTCAGACCCTAGTCTAATGCACTGCGTGTGCCAAGGGCATGTACGTTAACTGCTGCTGGTGGGCTTGCAACACTGGTTGTGCCACCCACAGAAGCAGCTTGTAAAATGTGTCCCAGGCCTGCCATCGCAGAGCCTGTGTGCAGTCCCTGACTGCCATGTCGACTTGGCAAGGTAACCTGCTTGCCAGTCTCTAACACCTTTACTTTCCCACATTTCAGACACCTCTATGGTAGGCCCTAGGGCTGGGTGCATTGTTGGTAAAAGGTAGGTCATGCCCAGATGTGTGTGGCATGACCTATAGTGAATTACAGCCATTTTCATTTTTCACTATTGAAGGGCTACCTGCCTCCCTTAGGCCAGAACGGGCAGACTGATTATTAACTCCATTATAATCTATCTGACTCAGGGAGCATGGTAGCAGGTCGAGTTTAGTATCCCTGAACTCAGAATTTAATAACACACCCTTTAGGATGGATGGTTTTTAAATTCTGTGTTTGAAAATAGCCCTTTTAGAAAGCGGCTATTGTCTTGTCCAACTATCCACCGGTCTCTGCTGGTTTGGTGTGTGTGTCAGGGGCTGGGTGGCTCCAGAGGTCTGAATGAGTCAGTGTGGGGTGAATGAGGCATTTACACTTAGAGTGAGGGAAGAGTAGTCCCTGATAGCCTGCCCTGCCTGACACAATGCTGGCTCCACCTCCTGCCGGGCGACTGATAGCCCTGCTCCTGCCAGTGACAATACTGGCTCCGCCTCCTGCTGGGCGGCTGATGACCCTGCCCTGCTCAGTGAATAGGCCAGGTGCCTCTGCCTGGCAACACCCACAACAAACCTGGGATGGGGGGAATTTCCCTGCTTGGACAAAGGGAACAAAGCAGAAAAGGGGTATAAAAGAAGGACCCCTGAACCAAAGAACTTAGATCACTTCTGACAAGGAAACCTCTACCAAGGACAAGAAGCCTGCTGATCCAAGGACTTGCCTACCCCTTCAGCCAGTGTGCTGTTTGCTGGTGGGAACCTGAAGCTGCTTCTTTATTTTTGCCAAGGAACAAGGAGAGAGGAACTTGGTGTGTACTCTCAAAAGCTTGCTAGAAAATCTCCAAGGGCTGGAAGAGTGCCAGCCTCCTGTTGAAGTCACAGGGCCAAAGGACTTCACCCTCTACTGAATTGCTGGTTGCTGGAAAGTGTTGTTTCCAGTACACAGGGAAAATCTGCAGTCTCGACGTCGCCGGACGCCGCCGAATCCAGCTCGACATCGTGAGTAACGGCTCCAGTGTTCCGAGCCTTCGACGCCGGCCGCCGGGCCCGATTGACGCCAGTAGCGACGCCAGGAGTAGTGAGTATCGGCTCCAGCTCCAAGTGACCCCGTCTTGACGCCGGTATCGACGCCAGTGAGTAGTGAGTATCGGCTCCAGCTCCAAGCGACCCCGTCTCGACGCCGTGAGCGCTGCTCCGGTCCGACATCTCTCGACGCCGCTGCGGATCGACCCGACTCCGAGGCACGATCGACGCCGACCTCCACGCCGACATCTCGACGCCGTGGATCATCGTTTTCTTCATTTCCAAAGGTACTGTGTTTGTGGGTTCTGTTGCAACACCAGGCTCGACGTAGCACTCCTCGCGGTCGACGCCGAACTTTGGGAATATCGTAAACTCGACGTCGTGTGACTCCTGTGGGGGTCACATTGTTGCCAAGAACTGTGTTTCAGAAGAATACTTACTTTTGTTGTTAAAGAACTATTTCCTAAGAAGAAACTTTACCTGAACTATTATTTTTCCTTCCAAAGAGTATTTATTAAGATTGTGGTATATTTTTGTCGTTATTTGGTCTTGTGCTAAGCCTTATATAAAAATACTATTTTTATAATAACTCCTGTGTTGTGTCCATTTGTAGTGTATTCACTTTATTACTGTATGTGGTCATAAATGCTTAACACACTGCCTCTGAGATAGGCCTGACTGCTCTGCCAAGCTACCAAGGGGGTGAGCAGGGGTTATCTGAGTGTGTAATCCTCTTGCCTGACTGGAGAAGGTGGGTCCCTATTTGTTAGAAGTGTATACCTCCGCCAACTAGAGACCGCCGGTTCTAACAAAAACCAATAGGTTAACACTATTCTATTGGGAGAAAAACAATTTATCATTATTGATATTGAAAAAAAAATTAAACATCCACATTCATAGATTAACCCCTTCCCCGCTCATGACGGAACCGTTCCGTCATGAGCCACGGTTGCCGTGTGCTCATGATGGAACGGTTCCGTCATGCCACGACCGTTGGCGGCCGCTCCGCCCACGCGGCGCTGTTTCCCCGCCTGTGCGGGGGGACAACGCAACTGGGCGGAGTCATGACGGAACCGTTCCGTCATGAGCACAGCTCAACCGTGGCTCATGACGGAGCGGCTCCGTCATGAGCACAGCGCCACCGCGCTGCCCCCCCCGCACCCCCCAGCGCCGCGGCGGAATTCCCGCCGCGGCGAAGGGGTTAAAGAGACACTAATAGCATAAAAAAACACTCGCTATTGCCTTAGATCACTTTGTTCACACATTTCACCTTCCATAGATACATGACATTACTACAGACATGCAATTGATCTATATAATTTCCATATCACAAACAATAAATTATGTGGTTATACAGAAAACAAAATATATACCACTGAAACCGTAGAATCGTACACTAAATGACATTAAGGGATTTATCGTTTGTGATGTAGAAATGATATAGATTAACTGCATGTCTGTAGTAATGTCATGTATATATGGAAGATGAAATGTATGTACAAAGTGACTTAAGGCAATAATGAATTCTAAAATAGCTATAGCACTATGCACTATTTTTGCTTTTTAATGTTATTAGTGTTTCTTTAATCTGTTAAGGGGACGGTTTAAAGTTGTTTTTGAATATCATTAACGATAAATATGTTTCCTCCCAATAGGAAATTGTTAAATCTATTGGCTTTTCTGTGAGTTGGATTGATAAAGATTTTTTCTCAAAGTCAGTCCATTTTACCTGTTTGTCAGCTAATGACAGTTAGCCCTTTCTGCTTTTTGGCGTCATTTTTAATTCAAAATGTGAAAAATCATATCTCTGATTCTACTTATTGCATTTTTGTTGTTTTGGTGTAATGTTATTTATTAAGATGTACTTTCTTTTTCTAAATTGGTTTGGGATTTTTTTGTCTCTAAGTTAAGTCTGACTGCTTTGTGTCAAGTTTCCAGAGGGTTAATTACAGGTTTAATTAGTGACCCCTGCGGGTCACCCTTATAAAGACTGTGATTACTATTGAGGTGGGTTCTCACTCCCCTCAACTAATGCTACAATTTTTAGACCGATATAAAACAATACAACAGATTAGTAGCATAAGGCACATATGATTGAGCAGCCACTCCAGGAATCTGTGTTTGACCTCATGGTCACAGGTTTGAATCCTGGCAGGTCCACTCAGCCTTTGATTTTTCTGAGGTTAATGAAATGAGTAACATTGAGTTGGGTAAGAATACGCATCAGTTATTTTAGCATCAAAAGACCCATAGAAGGATGCACACTTTACAGATAAACATTATATTATGTTACGTTATGTTGTTAGGTAATGTTATGTTATGTTGAGTTATGATTTTTATCACTTGATAATAATGTTAGAAAAAGGAAATATTGTCAAGCCGTTAAAGATGTTAACCCTTGCAATTTTTTCATGGTGTCAAACAGTGCAAGATGTGTTATCACTTGATTTTGGTCCAAATATCTATCAAGTCTTACCTAAAATTTGTCAAAGTGTATACACCCAGTTTACAGCTGACAATTGTTTAACCTGATATGTCTGAGGTTTATGGCAGATGTAATAAAGTAAGCTATGGCTGCTATATCCCAAACGGTGGTGATGTCTTCTCAGGTGTGTGAAATATACATGAGTGTTTGTACTCATCAGCATCGGACAGGCCTTTCATTCCACCAGGTATTTCCCTGGCAGGTTGGAGCCATTGCACTCTAGTTTTGAAAGACCAAGATAGCTCCTGATGCCTCTGTCACTTTCCCCAGCTCCCTGAGGTTAATTACAGCAGACACAAGGAGACTTCTAAAGAAGGATCGAGGGCGAAGGTAGAGAGAAAGCAATCAGAGAGGGAGAAGAGGAAGAAGAGAGATAGAGTATGGGGAGAGGAGAAGAGAAGAGAAGAGAAGAGAAGAGAAGAGAAGAGAAGAGAAGAGAAGAGAAGAGAAGAGAAGAGAAGAGAAGAGAAGAGAAGAGAAGAGAAGATAAGATTGGGGTTGGTGTGAGAAATGTTTCCAAAGCTGCTTTTGGTTCCCCAATCCGGGCTGGTACTCGTGGATGGGCACAGCAACCCTTGGGGCCCTTCTGCTGTGTCAAGGGCTGCTGTCTTAGAATCACAGCTCACTGCTGCCATGCGTGACATTTTCATTAGCTGATAAGGGATTTCTCACGCAAACCCCCTGCTGCTCTGAGCTTTTCATCACCTAAGCTAGCCTGCCATCTCCTTGCATGTTGCAAATGCGTATTTACTGTTGTATTAGGAGATGATTGCAGCCTTTTACCTGCATTTGCCGCCTTGTGCTACTTGAGCCTATAGATGGTGTTCATTTGTGCTAAATTTGTACAGTCAGCCGAACTCTAAACTTAATTGTGAGTTGATTTTCCCACGAAGCATTCTAATTGCATGGTTAGAATGGTTGCCATGGTTATTCTGCTTAACAATAAATTGCAAATTTAATGTAATCTACAGAGAAAAAATGAAACGTATTGTGTTTTCTGTTTGTTGGTGGCCCACTATAATAAGGCATTTATAACAACATAAATATTATGTACAAACTAAGTGTTCAAATCAAATCAAATAAATCTTTATTCGGATATAAAATATCCATAAAAGCACAAAGCAATATCTCACAGAGTAAATCACTTAAAACATTACATATAAAAATGTCATCTCGGTTAAAACATACAATATAAAAACAATTCAATGAATCGTCATAAAATTATAATTTACACAGAAATCGAGAGTATATCAAGTTATGTAACAGCATCATATGATAGAGTGCAAAGTGCAAATAGTTTTAGATGAATAGCAGCAGGGGGAAATGGGCTATTAAATCCATGGATAAAACTCCACACAATTTAAACTTTGGTCAAAAACCAAAAAGCATATTCTGTATTGGCATAAAAGCAGGAAGTTTGTATAATACAATCAGGTCTACTTATCAGGTGCTCATAGAGGCACGCGAACAAATAGCCATCTTCAAGTAGGTACAAACACGGAGGGTTAAATTTTCCCCATTAAGCTGAAGGATAGTCCTATAAGCAACCATAAAATCCGTTATTCCACTAACCCTAAAGAAGGGAATCCAAAGTTGCTTACTATACCTTTGGTAAAAGTTACAAAAGAATAAAAAATGTAACATGGATTGCTTATCTAGATTGCAGCAAGGGCAAAGCAATTGCATCAATGTTGGTTTGGAAGCCTAAGGGGAAGCACAACAAATATTTTAATGTGCCAGCTCTAAGACGAAAGAGCAAGCTTCGATCCCAGCAGTTAATGTCTCTTAGAAGATAACTAGCTGGTAAATAAGAGAGGGGGCCTCCGTCGTCTACCATGGATATATAACGCGTGACGGATGCTTTAGAGAGCTCTTGTTCGTGTCTTATGTCCCCATAGTATTTATATATGGCTTCTCGGATAGTCTTTTTGTTAATACCCTCTAACTGGTCTGGGTTTTGAAAACCATGGCCAAGACTTACTCTATTTAAACTTGCCCTTACTTCCGCCAGTCACGGTATGTCTCCACCCTTGTCGCATTTTAAACAATCAACTATAATTTCGCTGGTTAACGAGGCTGCCGGATTTTGCCAAACTTTTAACCAAAACAAGGCCGGGCGGGCCTAATATACTCTTCTATATAAAACAATTTTAGCTCATTATGACAGACAAAGGTTGAAGAGGAGATAGGTATCCCCAAAATTCTCCTACAAAATCTATTTTCTTCGACCTGAATACTTTTAGAATTTATGAAGCCCCAGATTTCGTCCCCGTATGTTACAGTGGGTATGCACTGTGTTCTATAAATTTTGAGTAGGGACAACACTCCCTCAATTCTTTTTGGTTGGGGAAGATTCAAGATCGAATTAACAGCCTTTAAAAATGTACTCCGGCCATATGCCAAGTGGGCTGCCCAAGATCCGTTGTCTGAGAATTGTAAGCCCAGATATGGGAAGGTGCGTGTACGTAGCAAAATTCCAGAACCTAAAGTAATAGCATCAATAAGACATTTTTTAGGACCGCAACACATTAAAAACGATTTCTCAAAATTTGTACAAAGGTTCAAACCATTCATAAAATCAACAAAGCCCCTAACCAATATACGCAGTGCATTAGGTGTACGACCCATTAAAACGGCGTTGTCCGCATACAAAAGGGCGGGCAGTTTATTACCATTAATCATCGGGACATCTGTAGTCAATTCAGACAGCACATTGTGTAGCTCGTTAATATATAAAATGAACAAGAGTGGGGCTAAGACACACCCTTGTCTTACCCCTCTTCCGACCACTATGTCCCCAGAAACCGCCCCATCCATACTAATTCTCACCCGTGCCCTTAAGTCCCTATGTAAATATGCTAATAAATGCACTAGAGCCTCATCCAACCCATAGTTTAAAAGGCATGACCAGAGCCGCGATCTATTAACAAAATCAAAGGCCGAGGTAAGGTCCATAAATGCTAGGTAGATGGTGCAGTGTCGAGCTATGGTGTATTTACCAATGATCAGGTTGAGGTTAAGGCACTGTTCCACCGTTCCAAGGTTGCTTCTAAAACCTAGCTGGCATCTATTTAAAATGTTTTCCTCCTCAGCCCAAAATCTGATTTTGTTGAATAGCACCCTCCCCAATATCTTAAGTGTATTGTCAATTAAAGAAATTGGTCTATAACAACTCGGGTTGGAACTATCGCCTTTTTGAAGATTGGAACGATAACCGATGTTGACCATGTATTGGGGATTTTAGTAATTGTCAAATTATTAAAAACATTGAGTAAAAGGGGCTCCCAGAACTCTGGGCTAAATTTAATAAGATCGATGGGAAGCCCGTCTGGGTCAGGGGCCTTATTACTCCAAACTTTGGTCGATGGCATCCACAACCTCTGATAATGATATCTGAATTTGTGTGGCAACAAGATTATCTATAGGATCCTCATACTGGGGCATAGCGGCATTTATTTTGAAAAAATGGGCTACCCAAGCTTCGCTCGTTATATTGGAACTTAACGGAGTGAGGGTATTGCTCAATGATCTCAAAGACTTGGCTGCTGCCCAAAATCCATTTGAGTTGTTAAGTCTTGCAGCACAAGCCAAGTTGTTCCATTGTTCTTTTAAGATCTCGTCTTTCCTCTGCTTAGTCACCCTTTTATATTGGTGCCTCGATGATCTAATGAGGTTAGAATCCCTAGGGACAGCTGAGAGGGCAGCTCTAAGCTCTCTGTTTGCTTGTGAGCAAATGGTGTTGAACCACCTAGGGTTAGAGTTGGGAACAAGTGCAGGTCATGAGATCTATTTTTTAATACCTGCACATAATTGAACGAAGGCAGAAACTTCCTCTGGATTGGGATCAACAGATGAAAGACAAGTATCACCGAATGATCGATAAGTTTTTAGCATTTTTTGGAACACACTACTATTATCAATACCTTTCCATATAACGCTTAAATTATCTGTTGAGGGTGCTAAATTACAGGCCCCTGGCTCTTTTCTCAAGTTGGATCTGTGGGCAACCCTAAATAGAACTGAGAATGGATTATGATCCCCAAACGTGGTTGGTTTGACCTCTGCTTTAGCCAAGTAATCTTCTAGTGTGGCCATTATAAAAATGTAATCTATTGTTGAGGCGCAACCACGGTCTCTATAGGTAGGTATTGGACTGTACTCATTATTTGTAGCCGCAATATGCATTACATTTGATAGGCTACTATTCGATAAGTGATCCAATAATTCAATCCCCCTTTTACATGGGTGGGCCAAAGAGTGATGAAGGGGAGTTGAATTGTTTCCCCCTGCAATCTTTGCATTAAAATCACCACCCAAACAAATTCCATCAAGTTTATGATTCCCTGTGAGATTAGGTATATCCGAAATAAAGTTGAAAAGGTTAACAAAATTCATATGAGGTGTAGTTAAAAAATCATTGTTATAAAAATTAATAGAACCAATCGAACCCCCACCCGTGTGTATATCAAAGCTTGGATGTTAGCACTTTTAGTGGGGATTGTTTTAACTCTGCCGCCCGAAGAAATATTCACCCAGATGGATAGACCACCAGAAGGTCGGTCTTGTTTAGGGAAGGGTACGGTAATATTGAGGCATTCATACCCTTCGAGATATAGCTCTATTGTTGCCCAGGTCTCTTGAAACATTAGGATATCATATTTGTTTACCGTCTTGACCCAATCATCACTACTTAGTTTAGCAGCCAAGCCGGCAATATTCCAGCTTAGCACATGTAACTTTGGGTCGTAGGGCTTAAAGCTGTTGTTTTCCGGAATAGCCAACATAGGTGTCAAAGTGACGATTTCAGTAGGATTTAGTATGTATGACGGTCAATCTAAACTGTCAAGACCAGAGAGGGCAGAGAACCTATTTTCTAACGGATATGAGAGGATAGCTGAAGTATGCTGCTCAAAGTTTGGTTTATAAAAGAAACCAAGAGGTAATGCCCAAATATTTGTGTGTAAAAAGCTGTATTGATCTAACAAGTGCTGGTCAGTGAAAGTTAATGACAATGCAATCTCCCTCAATGGTCTTATCTGACGGTCCAACCCAGTCAACTCTACGTATCATTATAATGTTGTTTATGTTAAACCTCCTGAACCCTTTGTGTTTAGCCAACCAGTCAATACTCTTATTCCGTAGTTGGTCCCAAGACTCAGATTTATTCTTCCCTATTGGGGTAACCCCTGTGAGAATCAGGATATACGGACACGCTGCCAGTGGTAGGCTTAAAGCATCTTTACTTGCCTCAGTAGACCCGCAAACATTTATTACAAACAATATTAGCGGGAGCTATAGGGTGGACGTGATCAACGATTTGATTAGGTGGGTATACTGTGGTGGAGATAACTGAATTTTGCGCTTTAACAGAGTCAGTGGGGAGTTTAAAAGAGGTGCAATCTTTAGTTTTATGACAAGTATCACAAGGGACAGGAGGCTGTGTGGGAATTATAATTCCCTGTCGTTCATTAAGAATTGTATCACTCAGGGTCTGTGGTTTGTAAATGCTGCCCTGTGATGGTAACTGCTTAGGTGCAATACTGTGCAAATTTAACTTATTAGTTAGTGATTCTAAGCGATCCTAGCGCTTCCATAATGCAGCAAAAGTCTTATCTACAAGCTCTTTGACTCGCTCATACATCGTATCTATAATAATATCAATTGCAGTATCCCCAAGTCTAAGATTAGAAAAAGGTCTCGATGTTGCTTCAGTTTGGGTATATACAGAGTAATTTAGTGTCTCTGAAGACGTTAAATCAACAGAAGCGCAAACAGGTACTGGGTTGGCTGAGGCTGCCAAACTTTGAATCCATGTGGTTAGCGCAGTGCGTTGTGAGTTTGAAAGTAGGGGTTGTTTCCGTTTAGAGCAAACCGGCTTAGCTGTTTTCCTTTTTCTTTTTGCCCCGATAACTTCAGGGTTCGGGTGGACGTTCACAGTTGCAGTTGCAAGAGTGTCCTTAGAGCAAGCCATGGATGAGGAATCCTCCATCTCCCCAATGTGCCCAATATCCTCATTTCCCTCAGCGCCCATTTTGCTTTCTCGGGCTGGCGAGTGTAAATTGTGATCAACTGGTATAATCAACATTGGTTGGGAGTCAATACAATCGGTATTCTCAGTTTGTAGAGGGAAATAAGGTTTTGTTAAGCCCAAGGACAAGCGCCTCTCAGTTAGCTCGATTTCGGTGCTAACAATATTTACTGCTCTCTCCAGCATACTATCTATGATCGTAGTGTTACATGATGCTGGGGTAATACTGTGTTTGCCCATAACGGTTGCTGCCCCAAACATAAAACTTAAGTGAATCACCACTCACCACTGCCAAACTCAGATGATAAAAAATGTAAGAGCGGTGGCCCGTCCCGGCCTCTGACTGTCCCGGATGGGCACAGACGGGGCCGCCCTTGGTCCGGGCTTCGTCTGGGCTGCATCCCGCACACGCCCCGCGTCGTGGTGGGAGAGGCAGCGCTTTATGCGCGGTCACCATGCCTGCCCCTCACTCGCGGCAGCTGGAGGATTACCGGTGCACCCTGGGGGCTGTGGTCCTCGCCCGGGGTGTTGTGCCAGATATCAGCTTGGTGCGGCGGCGCTGCAATGTCCTTCGCCACCTTCCTCCAGCAGGGCAACACAATGTCAGCAAAGGGTCTCCCAGCAGTATTTCACAAAAAAAACACAGCCAGAAAAGAAACGACTCCCGCGCTGCGGGGGGAGAGGCAGCGCTTTATGCGCGGTCACCACGCCTCCCCCTCGCTCACGGCAGCTGGAGGATTACCGGTGCACCCTGGGGGCTGTGGTCCTCGCCCAGGGTGTTGTGCCAGATATCAGCTTGGTACGGCGGCGCTGCAATGTCCTTCGCCACCTTCCTCCAGCAGGGCAACAGAATGTCAGCAAAGGGTCTCCCAGCAGTATTTCACGAAAAAGGCACAGTCAGAAAAGAAACGACTCCCCAATAATAAGTATTATGTACACAATTATATGAATAAGATCCATGCAGTACAATTAGCACACAATATATTCTGAACCATATTTAGTAACTATTACGATGAAGTGTTATCTATTGTTAAAACATTGCTAGCATATTGGCCGTTTTTAATTATATAAAGCAGAGCAGGGGCCTAGCTATCAATAGTGCAACAGGTGCAGTGGCATCAGGGTCCAGTGGTGTGAGGGGATCACTGCACCCCATTCATGCCCACATCTTACAACTCAGCAGGTACATGGGGGCATTTTTAGGTTCCTTGGCATTCTTGCTATGCCACTGACCTGCATTGAGTTGGGGATGTAGCCAAGCACTCCTAAATTGCCACCAAGATACAGACGTAATTTTGCATTAAAGTTTACCCCAGCTTATCAATTATATACTTTTAAACAAGCAGATATTCAGTGAAGTTGAAAAAAAGGCAGGAAAAGTTGATTCAAATGAACAGGCGTTGGCACCTGAGGACAGGCCTCCGGCAAGCCGGTGTAATTGGTATTCACATAGTTATACATATCCCAGGGAGAACAATTGTACATCCGTCCAAGGTAATTATGTCCAAGAGCTTAGTGAGATACAGCTGGATACCTGTCCTGCATCGAATGTGATTTGTGCAGTTCTTCTAACTCTTCCTATGTGTGAGAGATAAGCCAGGGTTAATGAAGTTTCATGCCACTGAATAGAACAAAGCAGAATCCCAGTAAGCACTGAAATATTTAACTCATTTGGGCAAACTCTCATAGGAGAATTAATTTACCTGGGTCTTAATTAAGTGTGTGTGAAGTTTGCGTAATTTGCGTTCATGTAATTACGCGACATTTTGGGGGGGAATTACGCATATTTGCACAAAATGCAAATCCGTTATCTAGCGCTATATTATTGTATGAAATGTGGCCTCATGTCAATGTTTGACATGAGACGCATTTAGTGTGCTAAAAAAAAAAGTGCAAAAATACAAGTGCGACGAACAGCCGCCGCTTGCATTTTTCTGTTCACATTGTTCCCGTGCTATCATTTTGCTGAAAAGAGCAACGCAATTAGGTAATGTGGTCTAATAGGGCAATTTTGGGGATTTTGCATAACTAGCATAACGTGAAGTTCCCAAAATTACGCTTATTGTGCTGTCACAATTTAAATTGTGTTCTACCTAGTCTGAATGTGTGCAGTCTCTCACAGGCAGTAACATAGAGGTTTACATGTTTTCTTCAACACTTTTAATCTCACAATAGAGCAGGTTTGATGTTTCCATGAGCAAACCTTCTGCTATATTTCATTCAACAGATGGGCCCTCATATTAAATGTTACATGAGCTTATGTGGACTTGTGATGCAACATTAGCAACCAATTAAAATTCTGGAATGTTCAAAATAATTCTCAGAATTGCTGTACATAATTATTTTCGAATAACTCTACTTTTTACAGGTATCCTGAAGTAACTGATGGTGTTGGCTCAACTGACAATTAATACATATCTCGGGAATGTATGTGGTATTTACGTAGAGGTATGTATGTGGAATTTGCCTAGTGCCGACCCAGCCTAAAGGCAGAGTATATGGAATAACATAACACACCAACACTAATCTTTCTTAAACTTCAAGAATGTTAATCCCATTTTGTTTGGCCTATGGTCAGACAATGCCACTCTTTAGAGACATGTTAAGACATGGTCAAAGTGAGCAACTGCCCAGGGCCCCAGGGGCAGTTAGTGCTTTAGGACTCCGGGGCTGCACAACACCTCTGAAATTCCTACATCTTTTCACAGGCATAGGTCCCACCCGTTCCATTATTCACAGAGTAGGACTAGATGGAAGGGCAGTAAGTCAAATATGGCGGCCTGTCGTTGGTAATAGTAAGTGTTAATGCTAAACTTGTATTACGTATATTGTGCTCAGACGCCTTGTCATGCTGAACTCCTACCCCACCAGTGGCGTAACACAGGCCCCCGCAGCCCCACAGTGTGGGAGGGCGGGCGAGCTGTAGGGGCCCTTTCAGCCAGTACTCAAGCCTGGAAGCTCCGGATTAAATCCAGAACGGTGCCCCGTCCATGTACCTTGCAGGGGGGCCCCCTCAGCTTTCCTTATGCCACTGTCCCCCGCTGTGACACCCCAGGCCCCAGACCTTGGCTGTGGGTCCCTATCTGCTTTAGAAGTGGGGATGCTGTATTTGTTCCGCACAAAGTTGATCCAAAAGTACTGCAGGCCTTTTGCTCCTTGGCAAAGTTGATCCAAATATCCTCAGCTTTTGTGGGTATCAAGCACAAAGGGAGAAATATTAATATGTGCACCCAGTGTCCTGATTTGTAGAATATCAGAAAAATGGCAACAATCATTAAATGCTATGAGTATGCATGCCTAGAATAAGGTGCACATTCTTATTACTTATTAAGGTCCTGAATTATTTTGATTGATTGGTTCTAGAATGTTTTACAGGGCCAGACTGGCCGTAGCGGGCACCGGGCAATCCCCCGGTGGGCCGCATGGGTGGGGGCCGGTTTTGGGTCCCCTGGGGGCCGTTTTTGTTACAGGGCCGTTTTTGCAGCATAGCTGCAAAATCGGCCCTATAATAAAAACGGCCGAAAACGGCCCTAGTAAAGAGCTCGGCGGCACCCCCAACCCCCGGGGGGCGGCCGAGCACTTTGCCAGGGCCGGTTTTAGTTCCCAGTCCGGCCCTGATGTTTTATCCTCACTCTAGGTATGTTTTCATTTTAAAAACAGACGTTGCAGCATGCCAGATGCATGTATGTCAATTAGGGGTTGCCAGGGGTCGCAACTGTGACCCCTGGCTTGCCTCTTGTGACCCCTGGCACTGCATTTATAATCCCTGGCCTCAGAGATCACACAGTCAGTGCCAAAAACACAGGGGCAGTACATCCTTATTATTAAAACCAGTAAGGGCTCCAATCTCCTTGTTTTTTGTCAAAATTGTATTGCACTTACAGTGACTAATAATATATTATATACTATTAGCGTAATAAACAAGCATTTGCAATGCAATCGGTCTCGCCTTTGGGACCATATATGTATTTAGCTAAGCAGCACATTAGCCTGGGTGCTGAAACATCAACTGTTGTTTAACATGGAGGGAAAGTAAGCACCAAACTGTGTGACACGTCAGGTATGGAAACACATGGAGAGAAATATTGCCTTTCAGTGGGAATTGGTATAGTCCAAAGCTCTGTTTTTAATATAAAATCAGGGCCTTCGGTGGTCATATCACTGAAAATACAAGATTTGAAAATAATATTATTGTCTACAGGTGCTCTTGGAGGACAATTTCTATGGACTAGAAACTAGAGAATGCTAAAGTGATTCTGGTATTTTACTGACCTCTGCTGGTTGTTTTCTATCAAGAAAGTTAAATAAAGGCAGTTGCCAGAAAAAAAAGTCCCTCAGCAGAAAGCAATTCTGGTATTTTACTGACCTCTACTGGTCGTTTTCTATCAAGCCATATAAATAGAGGCAATTGAACAGAAAAAAAAGTCCCTAAGCGGAAGCACACTAGTCCTAGGGCTGATCTCTAGAGCCCACAAAGTACATACACATATAAGTATATACTAAAGTATATAGAAGAGGACTCGAATGCTTGACCTAAAAATTGAGAGTATTTAGCAGAAATATGATTCGCCCTGGCAGGAAAGGTAAATGAAAAATACCTTTACTTGTATGTGTGCATGCATACAGGTGAGAGCGTGTGTGTGTATGCGTAATTGTGTGCGTATGTGGCAGCATGGGTGTGTGTGTGCGAGTGAACATAAAGGTCAAATGATGTGTGATGTCACTTCAACTACAACAGGCCTTTTGGTGAATTTAGATTAATGGTAGATGATTGTAGATGCATAATTTTGGGGATATGGATTATCTCATGTAGCATTAAAACAGACATTGAAACTGGTCCCTGTTGGACCCTACATTCCTGCCCTTAACTTTAATGCCAAAAACACTGAGTGATTCTGAACAATGAATGTTAAAAACATTAAAGTAATGCATGTCTCCTATTTAGTTTCTTTTTCTATGTTATGTGTTTTACTTAATTTTGCATTTCCCAACAGTGTTGGCTATTTCCATCCTAGCAAAACTAGCTTGTGTCCTGTTTTTTCAAGAGTTGGCTTAAGACACATTATTTCTGGGCACTTCTTACCTGACCAGATGGAAATCACAAAGAACATTACGAAGACCTCAGCCTTAGAGGTATTACATTTTGGGAAGTTTATGGAAATCCACTAAAGAAATACAGCCCGTAATTAAGAAAGGAGAACAGATTGGTCAATGCACTCTCTTGACCTACCCTCTAGACCAGTGATACTCAAAGTACGGCCCGGGGGTCTCTTGCGGTCCTCTTGATCTTTACATGTGGCCCCCCTGGATACCAGCAGCACAAGCTACTGTTTAATCATTGTACACTAATATTCCGATTTTTTTGTTGTTGTAATAAACAGGGAAACATTAATTAACCTGCAAATAAATACTTGCCCGTTTATTTAATATATTTTTAGAACTCCTTACACAGTTCCCGACCTACCCGGATCCCGTAACACCACCCTGCTGGCATCAGTGCGGCCATTGGACACACCACAGACTGTACTTTGTGGCCCCTGGGCAAATGTTTGCGAGTACCCATGCTCTAGACACACCAAATATTTTAAAAAGCAGGTGTGACAATATGGATCACAAGTTGCAATCTCTTGGCAAGGAAAAATCTAAACCAGACTAAACTGTGCCTCTGGCATAAGACTCTTGAGCAAGAGAATCTGGTACACTCTATCAAATGCTGACAACAGGCAAAGTGAAATACTTAACCCCACTCCACCACCATCCACCTCCCATCAAAGGTCATATATCACATCAAGGACCAGAAGCTCCATGCTATGGCCAGGTGTAAAACCACACAGCCCGGCAGTTGACCCATAGCTTGCCTTTCAAGCAATTTAGCTATGTGTGATAAAAGAGAGATTAACTAAAAGTTGACAATAGTCTTTGATTCACTGCTCGTTTACGTATTGCTGAACTTTTCTTTCTATGCACAATGAAATTGCACGGGATGCTAAAGTCCCCAAAATACAAGAGCATAACACAATTGCGCGGCTTCACATGTGATAACAGAGCATCAATAAATACTGACTGTGCAGGGTTCAGTTTTTAACGGGTATGCTACACAATCTTCCCATTTGTACTTGCTAGAATAGGGATTAACACACTGGTAACACGTTGTCCCTTTTCTGTGGTGTGAAAACTCTGCATGAGCACTATATTCCCAGCAAATTTGCACTAGTTTCAACCTTGTAAAAATCATCCAATCAAAAACCTTGCTGTGAGAAACGTCTAGAGGAGCTGTTATTCTGTGTCAGGTAAAAATGGGAGGTGGTGCCCAACACGGAATTACCACAAAAAGTGCGATTTAGGACTAGATGTGGTCTGCAAAATAAAGCTCATGCAAAAGGATTTTATTCGTGTTAAATGTGCATATGAGAAAACATAAATTGTTGCGAAAAGTCATGATTTTGAGGCAAATGAGGCCAACTAAATAAATGTGAAACCTTCCCCCTTAAATGTTACATAGACTTTTGAGAGTTTCAAAAACCTAGTACATTTGCACATACATGATGTCAAGACAAGATGCATTTATTTTTCATTGTAGCCTTTATAACAGTAAAATAGAAAATCGGACATTAGAACATTTTCAATGAACATTCCATTAAAAAAAATACAGACTGAGGTCCCAAACACACTCTCTGTGCTGATGAACAGCTAAGCACTGTTTAGGCCTTTCAATAAACAACTGCCTGCCAGAGCTCATGTCATGAGCAACACTAATAGCAGGGATGGGCTTTAAGTCAGCCCCCTTTGACCATTGCTTGCTTGAAGTGTCTTTCACGTTTTTATCAGCCTACAGGAGGACTGTGCAGTTATTCTTTCTGCAGTGGTGACTGGAAAAGGAGTCCATTTGTAGCACTGCATTCACGGTGTAATATAAAACAAGATAGGAATTGAATATTACGGTGTTTAATGCTCTACTGACAAAATATTTCAAATGGTGGCATTGAGAAGAGAATCAGTACAGCCCATGCCTTTGTACTCAGCCCACTCAAATGTTTGAAATAATCCATGTGTGAGGATAAATGAAAATCAGAAGGAAGAAGACAGTCCCACTGTGTGATAACATCCTCAGGATAGAATGGATATGCAAATGAACCCTGCTGCTTGCTGGACAGTGTGCTGTGTAGGATACTAATGGAACTGAAACGAAGATCAGAGTGCTTAGAGTGGGGGAAGCTTCAACATATAGGACACCAGCAAAAGGCCTGACAGGTGGCTGGCTATATTTTAAAGATGTGCATTACTACAGCCACTTCTAAAAGACAAACACATTGATAGAAATGTTGTTCTTGTGTTGAAATCATATTTTTTATATCATATCTATTACTTCGCTTTACTTGCACTATAACTGCAGCCGTCATAAAACCTTTGCCCAATTGTATACCAAAGAACATATCAATAGCAATAGTTTCAAACAAAAAATGGAAAAAACCTGGAAAAAGATCCGTAACACTGCAAAACCTAAAGAAACAAAGACACAGAAGCAAAGGCCTAACGTAAACCACATAGTGCAAACAATTTTAATGAGTAGATTATTAAAGTCATAAAGCATTCTGTAGCTCTCTTTGAAACCATCTGAAATTGTATCAATCCCCGCACAATCTGAAATACCAGTCTCATCTTCAATTCCTAGAATATTGCCAATTTCATTTCAGAGAGTTTTTTTTAAACAACACACGATAAACTCAAAATCAGCTCTAAAGGTGTCATTTGGAGGCTGGTGGTGGGAATTATGTAGGTTGTATGCAAAACCTTGATGCTTGTATAGGAGAATGTCATTGACAGAAATATTATTGTCATAAGCCACCAACTGGATCCCAGGTGTTTCCAATTGGGCATCGATGTTAGTTCCCGAACCCTCTTGAGACTTACCTTTGGTTTACAGAAGGAGACACTGCTCCGATGGCAAATCCCAGGGGGAGGAGGGTTGGGATGGAGAGAGCATGTGGAGTCAAAAAGATGCTCTGGGTCGTCTACTCAACTGCAAAACTGCAACAGGCATTCACACCAGTCTGATGAATGGTATCAGCAGATATGATATCAATAAACAAACAAATAATAAGGCTTTAGTCTACCATTAGCTATATCTTTTATAGTATCACCTCACGAAAGCATTTTATATCTCAACCAACCTTTAGTTTTGTTGTCAGTTGTTTTTAGATAGTCCATAGAGGTTCCCTCATCAAAGTTTCAAAACTGTAGTGAGTATGATTCCAGCATGTTATGTTATGTTATGTTAAAAGGGATTTATAAAGCGCTCGGCTACTCAAAAAGAGTGTTCCGGCGCTGGAAGTACCTGCTCGACAACCAGGAGCTCACACACAACTTCCTGTCCTGTCATAGCGACGTATTGGAGTCTATAGGGGGAACAGCCAGGTCTTAAGATGCTGTCTAAAACTGAAGAGTTCAGAATTGCTTCTGAGGGCCAGAGGGAGGGTGTTCCATAATTTACTAACAATCACCTGGAAGGAGCGACCTCCCTTCCTGGTTAGAAAGAACTTTGGCACCCGAAGCAGATAGAGAGTAGAAGATCTTAACGTCCTCACAGGGCAATAGGGGATGATTCTCTTTTTAAGATAGGACGCCCCTATATCGTGAAGCGCTTTAAAAGCAAGGACCAGTGCCTTGAAATCGATTCTATATTTTATTTTGAGCCAATGAAGTGTTTTGAAAAGGCTAGACAAATGGGTCCTAGGACCGACCCTCACAACAGCCCTAGCTGCAGCATTCTGAACCAATTGCAGACGGTTCAGCAAAAATGTCGGGCTGCCCAGATAGAGAACATTTGCGTAGTCTAATCTGGAGATGATAAGAGCCTGAACTACAGTCTGTCTATGAGGCATAGACAGAAGGGAGAGAACATTCCTCATCATTTTGAGAAGCCTGAAACCTGTGCCCGTCACAGATTTCACCTGCGATTTCATAGAGAGATCTGAGTCCAATAAGACTCCAAGATTTTTCACAGTAGTCACAGGGTTGGGTGGAGAAGGCTGGTCCTGTGGCCACCAATTTTTCCACTCGTCCCCAGGAGTGTGTCCAAAGAAGATAATTTCAGTCTTAGCCGAATTGCAGGACAGCTGGTTCAGATGAAACCATCCAAAAATATTGGACAGACATTCCCTGATTAAAGATTCATTAAAAGGTTCATCCTTCCCATAAGTAAACAACATTTGAGAGTCGTCAGCATATGTTATAATCTTGGCTCCAAATTTTTCAGCAAGAGAGGCCAATGGGGCCATATATATATTAAAAAGAGTCGGGCTCAACACGGAGCCCTGGGGTACTCCCACATTTAATTGGGGAATAACAGCAGAAAAAGGAGGAGAGCAGACAGACTGTTGACGCTCATTGAGGAAAGAGGAGAACCAGTTAAAAACCATGCCCCGTAGGCCACATTCCCTTAATCTCTGAAGGACGCAGTCGTGGGGCACGGTATCGAAAGCGGCTGAGAGATCAAGCAGTATAAGAACTGCTTTACCTCCTCTGTCAAGAGTGTTCTTGATGCTTTCAGAGATTTCTAGCAGAGCTGTCTCAGTACTATGATTTGCTCTAAAGCCAGATTGGCTCGCATGAAGAGCGTTGGTGGTTTCTAGATGATTAGTAATTACTGCATTCACATATTTTTCCAAGGTTTTAGCAAAGAAAGGAAGCAGTGTGATAGGCTTGCAGTTGTTAGTGACTGCTGGATCGGCCGTGTTTTTTTTTAGAAGAGGGAGTATCTTGCCCCATCTCCATCTCGCAAGGACAGTGCCAGTGCTCAGTGCCAAATTCAGCACATGATTAGCAGCCGGGTTCACAACTTCTGCAACAGATGCTAATATTTTGGCGGGGCACAGGTCAGAAGGCGAGCCAGATTTTAATGCTTGGGAAGCATCCAGGGGTATCGGTGGAAATTCTTCCAATATATCCGTCTGGGAGCCGCCAGAGAAATATTTGCAGTCCATTCAGCAGTAGGAGTGAAGGGATTCTGGGTAACAGTAGGGGCAACAAAATCCTTCACTACTTTAAAAAGTGCCTTGCTGCAATTGTTTGCGGACTCAATTTTATTTCCTAAAAACTGTTTCTTCTCATTACGGACTTTCGAGAAGTGGGCTTTAAGAGCCTGTTTATAAATGAGCTTGTTCTGGGGGAAATAATTTTTCCTCCAAGAGCACTCAAGGCATTTACAGGCTTTTTTACTCTGCCTCAGTTCCTCAGAGAACCAGGGGGCCGAGGGGCAATTCCGCGTGTCCCTGTGCACTTTGGGAGGAGCCAGGTGGAGTGTCCATGTATAAAGCCAATTATCAAGAGTAGATACTGCATCCTCAAGAAGGCTTTCCGCCGGAATAGGGAGATAAGTTAAAATATCCGCTAAGGTTTCGGGGGTAATATTTTTAAAAGATCTAGTTTCCTTAGATTGAATGCTGGATAATGACCAGGGCTTATGACGTTCTACAAGCATCCAGAAGGTAAGCAGGAAGTGGTCCGACCAAGTCAGAGCTAAAGGATTATCTAGTTCAATGTTATGGGATGAGAAAATCTGATCTAAAGTATGGCCTCTATCATGCGTTGGGGAAAAAACAAAAGGAGGCATGTCAAAGATATTGAAAGATTCACATAGCTTTTTAGCCTCCAGGTCAGTATTCTGGTCAAAATGTAAATTAAAATCACCTAGAACCATACAGTGTTTATATCTAGCAGCAATGGGGGCCGAAGCCATAGTGATAGATTCTAAAAAGCAGCCCACTGGTCCCGGTGGTCTATAAATGAGTATTCCTGCAACAGACTGATGCGCAGAGATTGAAAGATAGAACCCTAAACCCTCAGCTCCAGCAAGGTCGTTTACTGGGATCATAGAGCACCGGAGGGGGCTTTTGCAAATAATAGCTACCCCCCCTCCACGACTCCCAGTTCGATCCTTCCTGATGATTTTATAGTCAGAAGGTATAGCGTTCGCAAGAGTGGGATTGGAGCCATCATGAAGCCAAGTTTCTGTAATAAAAATAAGATCAGGCTTGTCCTCCGTTAGAAGGTCATGCAAAAGAAATTCATGCTTCTTCACCGAACGCGCATTCATGAGGAAAGCTTTGAGTTTACCCATCACCCTATTATTTACTTGAGGGTGGATTTTAAGGGTAGATTCAGTCGCATAATGGGCGCTAAAGGGTGCGGCCACCCAGTTGCAAACATTACAGACCGGGGAGTCCAGAGTCATAGCTAAATTAAAGGGAGTGCAGCCACACACTGGCATTCTAAGCTTAGTTAGTAAGTGCTTACTGTATTTCCGCCTTATCGTATCCCTTCCATGCTGTCTTTTGCGGCAGATATAGCGGTCCGTGCGCCAGGCACTGACAAGGCGCGGACGGGTGCAGACGGGCTTGCCTTGTGCGCGCCTTCGGCGCGACCGCAGCGCGCCTGCTGCACGCGTCCGCTGCGCGCTAGCGCAGCGTCCTCTTTTAAAGTCTCCAGAGCGTCTAGAACGCTAACTGGAGGGAAAAATGGTGGCACTTCCTGTGCAGGTCCGTAGATTTCCCCCGGAATTCCCCAGAAATTCAAAACGCACAAAGCAGAGTACAATACACACAATAAAGTTTTAAAAAAGCTGAGCAGTAAAATGAAATTTGTTATTTTAAAAGCGGGCTGTGCAAAATGCTAATTCAAAAAGATCGTGTGGAGAGAGAGAGTCTTATGGCTGTCTCTCGGCAAGGAACGCGCGCGCTAGCATCAAACCCACAAGCTAATTTGGATGGGTTTAGCTTCACCCAAGTACTTTCTGGCAGAGTCCTGCCAACGGAATGTACAACTTGAACAAAAACACTGGTTACCTTGTCTGCAAGCACCATGTTGCAAATGAGCTCAGGGTGTAGCCAAACCAAGTCTGTTAATGCGTCTCGCCTTTTCTTCTCCTTTTTTCCATCCAGGTGCAAGACTGATGCGGGATGTCCTTTGCGGTGAGTTTGAAGTTGAAGAAACAAGGGAGCTGGCAAGATAGAGTCCCAGAAGAAGGGAAACAGGTAAGTGGCAGGCGAAGAGGCTAACTGAACAGGAGGAGTGTGGATGGTCTTTAAATAAGACTGCTTTAGGACGTTCATAAAGGAAGCATTCTAATTGTTTGTAACAAGAAACAGATGCCGATAAATAACTTGATGAGGCTGCCTTCTAGAAGGTGCTTTAGAATGTTCACAAAGATTGCATTCTATAATCTACAAGATGGCCAAAAATCATGTTTAAAAGAGCATAATTATTATTTTAAAAATGAACCCACCTGCAGAGCATGAGGCAAGTCCACATACATAGGCAACAGGAATAATCAGTAATTCAATGAATTAATGTGGTATAAGTAAACACTTTTCAATATTTAATCACATGTTAACAGTTATTCAACACATCAGCTTACCCCATAAGGATAAGGAAAATGCAAGAATGGCAGGTGACTCCAACAGCTAGTGTGTGCCAGCCATCATCATGTGGCCAAATACTTGGGCGTAGCCAAACTTCTGAGTTCTAAAGTTTTATTTGGTCCATCAACCACTTTATGAAGCAGGTCCATCCATCTGCATTATTGTTTGGTCAATAGATTTTTCAAGTCGCCTCCTCTGGCAGGAATCTGGTCTAACCACTTTGATCACCTACTAATTACAAATCATTTTCTATGTGTTCATAAGTCCTGTAATTTTCTGGTAGAGTATCACTGAGAAATCCATAATTCTGCTCTGGTGTTGGCATAACCTTTGAATGACCATATAAGGCAATACACAATTGGACAAGGGCATTTGATAGTATAAATCATGTTTGAGGTATTATGGGAAAGTAGAGTGGTGTAGAGTGGAATAGTGTAAAGTGGAGAAGCGTGGAGGGGCATGGAGTGGCACAGAGTTGAGTAGAGTGTTGTAGACTGGAGTGACATAAAGTAAAGTAGCAAAAAATGGAGTAGATTGTTGAAGAGTATTGTGTCATAGAGTGGAGTGGTGTAGAGTAGAGTGGCTTAGAATGGAGTGTCATAGGGTGGAGCAGAGTGGAAAGAAGTGAAGTAGAGTGGAGAAGAGTGTTGTAGAGTGGAGCAGTCTGTTGTAGAGTGGAATTTCATAGAGTGGAGTAACATGGGGTGGAGTGGAGTGGCATGGAGTGGCATGGAGTGGCATAGAGTGATTAGAAGAAGTGGAGTAGAGTGGAGTAGAGTGTTTTAGAATAGAGTGTCATAGGGTGGAGTGTGTAGAGTAGAATACACTGTTGTATAGTGGAATGGAGTGGTGTAGGCAGAAGTGGCATAGAGTGTTGTAGAGTGGAGTAGATCAAACCAAGAGTGAAGTGATGTAGAGGGAAGTGGCATGGAATGGTGTAGACTGAAGCAGCATAGCATTTTGGAGTATTTTGGAGTGGAGTAGAGTGGCAAAGAGAGGTGTGGCGTAGAGTGGAGTGTCATTGAGTGTCAGAGAGTGGAGTAGCATAAAGTGGTGTGCAGTGGAGTAGCATAGAGTGGCATGGCATTGAGTGAAATGGAGTAGAGATGAGTAGAATTATGTAGAGTGGAGTGTTGTAGAGTGAAATGGCCTAGAGGGGGGTGGAGTGTCGTAAACTGGAGTAGAGTGTTGTAGAGTAGTGTGTTGTAGAGTGGATTGTCATAGAGTGGAGTGGAGTGGCGTAGAGTAGAGTAAAGTGTTGTTGAGTGGAGTACACTGCCATATAGTGGCCTGGCAGAGAGTAGAGTGGAGTGGAGTGGTGAAGAATGGAGGAAAGTGTCATAGATTTGAGTGGAGTAGAGAAGAGGGGAGTGGAGTGGAATAAAGTGGAATGGCATAGAATGGAGTAAAGTGTTGCAGAGTGAAATCTCGTGGATTGGAGAAGTTTACCTTAAGTAGAATGTCATAGACTGGAGAGTCGTAGAGTGAAGTGTCATAGAGTAGCAAAGAGTAGGGTGGATTAGTGTGTTGTAGAGTGGTGTGTCATAAAGTGGAGTAGTGTAGCGTGGCGTAGAGTGGAGTGGCATTGAGTGGAGGGGAGGGGAGTGAAGTACAGTGTTTTAGAGTGTGTTGTTGTACAGTGGAGTGGCATAGAGTGGAGTGTAGTCTCGTATAGTGTAGTGGTGTAGGTTGAAATGGCATAGAGTGTCATGGAGTGTCGTAGAGTGAATTGTCATAGAGTGGAGTAGAGTGGACTAGAGGGGAGTATTGTAGTGTGAAGTGGCATGGAGTGGTGTAGACTGGAGTGGCATAGAGTTGATTGTCATGGAGAATCATAGAGTGGAGTACCGTGGCAAAGAGTGGAGTGGTGTAGAGTGGAGTAGAGTGGAGTGTCGTTGAGTGTCATAGAATAGAGTAGCGTGTCATAGAGTGCAGTGGCATAAAGGGGAATGGAGTAGAGTGGAGTTGAGTGTTGTACAGTGAAGTAGAGTGTCATAGAATGGAGTGACATAGAGTTGAGTGGTATCTTCTAGATTGTTTTTCTAATGGAATGCTGTAACAGAATGCCGGGACACATTCTTGGTCCATTTAGGTGATGTGTGTGAATTTCTGAATCTGGCAGCTGAGCCAGGATCCTGTAACTAGTGGATTTGAGTTGCTTCTAATAAAGAATCTACATACCTATATCTGGATGGCTTGATTCTTACAGCGGCAATGACTGGGTAGGAACACCTCCATTATAATACCACTTAATGTGCACTATGGATTCTCAGGACCTGGTAGGAGCAATGTTTTCTTTAGCCTCCGCAGCATCTGGCACCTGGAAATAAGACATTCAGTTTTAAACTTGTGACTGCTGTTTCTGCAGTGCGGTATTGAGTGCATGATATGCGGGGCTGCAAGCGCTGTGAATGCAACGGCTGCTTATGGATCTGAACTGTTAAGAGATGTGCCTTTTATGAGAGGAAAATCCATATTGAAATGCTCAGATAGACTATAATGGTGCATCAGTGGAGATGGCTGCCTCTAGTCATCCACTATTTCTAATGCACAGCACTGTTCCCGCACCTTGTTTACAATGGTCAAAAAGTTGTCCGGCTCTGATACTCAGCCCACGCCCCCGATCATAGATGAGCTGCAATGTGACAACCTTGCTAATTTTTCCTTGAACAAAGTGACGCAAATTCACTCTACATTGGGCAATACTCTGTCAGTTGACTCTACTCAGTTAGCCTTTACCACTGGGATTACTTGTATGGCTGAACCTTTTAACAAACTGGAATCTTGGTCACTCCTAGACATCAATTCTTTTAAGAAAATCCTAGGTAGTATTAAATGAGGCCCTTCCTGTGACCTACTACCTACCACTGAGCTACAGCAGCTTGAATTATCATCTCTTATGCTAATCATGGAGCTACTTAATGCTTCCATACAGGAAGCTATTGTCCCATCAGAGTGGAAACACTCTATGGTCCTCCCGCTCCTGAAAAAGGCTAACGCGGATCCTGCTCAGTTATCCAATTTTAGACCAATCTCTTTACTTCTGATCTATTCCAATATTTTGGAAAAACACATAAACTTACAATTAGCCCAGTTTGTTGAATCTAATTTCTTACACTCCTCCCAATCTGGTTTTAGAGCCAGTTTTTCAACAGAGACGACTCTTCTTGGAGTCACAAAAATGCTGCAACATCGTTTAGACTGTGGAGACACGGTGTCCCTCATATTACTAGATCTGAGTGCCGTGTTCGACACGGTGTCGTACACCGTGTTGTTAAAATCCCTACAGTCCCTTGGCATTTCTGGTCCAGCTCTTGCCTCGCTTACATCTTTTCTTTCCAATCGGACTTTTCAAGTCTTTTCTTTTAGGGCCACCTCCAAAACGTATTCTTCTCCTTATAGGATACCCCAGAGCTCTATTCTTAGCCCGTTACTATTCAATGTTTATATCAGACCTTTGGCGACAATTGCTGAGGAGGTCGGGCTGTCCCTTTTCTCTTATACGGACGACACCCAAATCATCTTCTCCCTTTCTGCCGAGAAGATGTTAGGACCATCAGTTCTTCAGACCGGTTTAAGGAAAATTGCATCTTGGATGCAAGCTAATTTACTTAAACTTAATGGCGAGAAGACTGAGGTCCTGATTTTGGGGAAAAATAAAGACCTTTGGGGCCCCCATCACTGGCCTGACGAAATGGGTGCCTTACCCCAGCCCACCCATCAAGTCCGCAATTTGGGATTAATTATTGATGACCAATTCTCAATGAGACAGCAAGCAGTGAAGGTGGCAGCCACCTGCTTTACCATTCTGAAATGGTTGAAAATAATCATCTGGATGCTTCCATGCTCCACTCAAAGGACCACAGTCCAAGCGCTTGTGACTTCAAGACTGGACTACGGTAACATCCTCTATCTGGGGACCAACAAGGAAGTGATACGGAAACTACAGGTGGTGCAGAATTCTGCTGCCAGATTACTCTGTCAGATCCCCAAAACTGCTTCCATCTCTGGCTCCTTGCAAGATCTTCATTGGCTCAAGGTTACTAATCACGTTAAATTTAAAGCCTTGAGCTACATGTTTAAGATCAAGTCTGGTACTGCCCCACAATATTTGCAAGATTTGGTTCATCCTTACCAACCTCCACGTTTGTTACGCTCTACTACTCAGGGGAAATTCTTGGTTCCCAGGGTTAAACTCTCACGGATGGGTGGTTGCTAATTTGCCTGTCTTGGTCCAACCCTATGGAGTTCTCTCCCCATTTCACTTAGGAATTAAACAATATATGTGAACTTTAGTAAATGTTTAAAGACGTGGTTGTTCAATCAGTAATTCCGATTCTTTTTTTCCTTCAGTCTGGCGCTGGGAAACCCTTTTTGGGTAGCTGTGCACCTTACCAAAATCAATATAACATAACATAATCTCTATCCACTGTTCACGCATATTAACTCCGTCACAAGGTCCTTGTAAGTGCTGAACGCTGAGTAAACTGTATACGCTGAGGAAACTTTGCTCTGACTTCATAGCTCAGTCAGTATGTGCAACTGGAAACTGTATGCGTCCTGGTTCTGTTATGAGAGACGTTCCCAAAATGTATATGCTGAGGAAACATTGTTGCTTATAATTTCAAAGCGCAGGGCACGCGTGCTGACTGGAAACACTTTGCGGGCTCGTTCTGTCATGATCAGTGTTAACAGTGACTGTGTTTGCTGCCTTTGCCACAAAACGAATGCTGTGTGAGGAGTGCGCATGCTGAGTTAGCCGTGTGCTTACCGTCAATCAATCAGGAGATGGATTTCAAGACTTTCGACAAATATCGGTATGTACTTACCTGAAGTTGGCCATTCGACTGATAACCTTTCTTCAGTCATATTCCTGCCACATTACTTCAGGGTTCCAAGAGAGCTGTTTCATTGTACCCACCAAGGCACATGATCCTGCTTAATGGAACTAAATGGCACAGAGGTCTTAAGGTAGTGACTCATCTGTGCACTTCATATGGAAAACTCTTCCTGTTTGGGAGAAATTAGCTCCGCCTTGTCATGTGATTCTGCAAGGGAAAGGTAGTATGCTAACTGTTCAGTACTAGCTCTACAAGTGCATATTTGAGGGTTTTTTTTTTTAGTATGACATTTTGTCTCAGAACTACTGAACTCCTGAATTGCTTTTCTTAATTAGTGTGCACTCTTTGAGTTCTTTATAAGGATTAGAAATGCAAAATATTGTGCCTCCTCCTTTTTCTGGAGCTCACCAGGAGAGCTTACCATCAAAAGGAAAAAAAAGCTTTGTGCATTATTCAAAGCTGTGTGGGTCAAATCTCACTCTGGAAAGGAAAACCTCTCTTCTAATGCATTACCTTGGGTGTGAGGTGCAAGAGATTTTTGAAAATGTGCCAGATCTGGAAGGGGATGATGAGGAGGATGTTCTTAATGAATATGATACATAGGCAAAAAAAATCGATTTGCACTTCGTGCCTAAGGTCAGCACGGTATTAGAAAGGTACCATTGTCGAAGAGAGAACAGAAAAGCAAGGAGACTGTTGAAACTAGCATTGTCTTGTAAATGTGGGGCAACAGTGGAGGAGAACATAAGGGATCAATTTATGCTGCGCTGTCGCTCTGACAAGATAAGACAAGAATTATGGTTGAAGCATCATCCTTCGCTGAACAAAGTAATTACAGTTGCTAAATGTGTGGTACATTCCTTGGCCTGTGTATTAGAACCAGTGCTTAATTTGAACCGGTGCTTTCCGGTACTCAGCACCTGCACCTAATTGCCGGCACCGGCACTTGGTACAGCTGCTCATTTAAAGATGAGCAGGGAAACAGTTATTTATTAATTCAATACATGTTTAAAACAACTACTACCAGCCACCCAAACCATTTTTAAAGCTTGTGGGCCTTGAACAGTGTGAATTTTCACACTCGTAGCAGTGTGATGGTTCTTGATTGTGTAAGTTCTGCTATTGGCAGCGCTGGCACTGGCAATGTGTGGTGCAAACTACGGTGCATTCATCACGAAGGCCCCGGCACTTATTTGTTAACAAATTAAGCACTGATAAGAACGAAAGAGGAACAAGAAATCCGATATCTGCAAAGTAGGAGTAAATGAAGAGGAAGAAAAAACAAAATCATGCAGTCAGCAGTGACAAAACTTAAGGGAGTGTGTTACAGGTGTGGTTCTCCTGGGCATGTGGCATTATTCAAGAGGCGTCCAGCTCTTAACGTTGCGTGCAAAATTTGTGCAAAGACAGGACATTTTGCCAAATATTGCCGTTCACAAAAAGGAGCTGGAAAGATAAATGGTATTTTCTCTGAACCTAAAGATGGATTTGAGGATTGTATCTGGTCAGTGTCAACTGGAGGAGAGGAAAAGAAACACCCAAAATACTTTATTGCTACAATTGTTTGTCTGTAGGAACCCTAGTATATTCAGGGGCCTGGTTCATGATTGTGTCAAGTAAAGTATTTTGATAATGAGTTAAGCAGCATAGTATCTCTTGAGGAGCCTGACACCAAACATGGTGGTCATGGCAGAGAAACCATAGATTTGCGGGAGGGTTCTGAAGCAGAGATAAAGTTTCAGAGTAGCAAAATAAAGGAGAAAGTCTATTTTCTGGTTAAAGGTGACAGTGTTCTCAGTAGACTTCACCATAGGGATCTAGGAATTTTGTTAGATCCTAATGCCTCTCCCCCAGTTAGACTCAAGGAGAATTACATCAATGAGCGGTAGATGAAGGATGTACAAAGGGCTCTTCTAATGAAAACTCAACCTAGATTTGTTAAGAAGTTTCCAGAAGTTTTTCATGTGGAGCTAGGATGCTTAAAAGGTAATGTACATCAGATAAGGCTCAAAAAGCGGTCTCTGCCTGTTACACACAAAGTTAGATAGGTGCCCATCTCTATGGGAAATGCTGTTGAATCTGAACTGAAGAGGTTATGCACTGAAGGAATAATCAAACCTGTTCTGGGTTCACAGTGGGTTGCCCCCACTGTTGTTGCCCACAAACAATCTGACGAGATCAGGTTGTGCATGGGCTTAAGGATTCTAAACAAATCTGTGGTGATTGATTATTTCCCTTAACCCAAAATCACCAAAATGATTTCTCTGCTGCATGGTGCCAAATTCATCACAACTCTAGACATCACTGCTGCTATCACCAGATCAGATTGCATCCAGACTCTAAAGATCTTACTACTTTTATCATTCCTTTTGTTAGGATGGCATTTGGTCTGGTGCCTGCAGCAGTGGTCTTCCAGAGGGTGATATATAAAATGTTTGGTGACATGGAAGGAGTAGAGCGCTTCCAGGATGACATACCAATCTATGGGAGTCACTAAAGGTGCATGATAGCAGGATAAGACTGGTGTCAGAGACACTCAATAAGAATTGATTAATGTTGAAGCTGAGCAAATGCAAGTTTAGCAAAAAGGAAATTGAGTAATTAGGTCACGACATCAACCGTGAAGGCATTTCCCTAAGAAAGATCTCATTTCCAATATCCAGGAGCATCGTAGTCCAAGTAAAAAAGACAAACTTATATCCTTTTCGGGTATGGTTGAGTTTCATGCCAAATGTATCCCACATTGAGGGCCTCATGTAGGTAAATAAATTTTACCGGTTCTTAAATACCGAGCCGTACCGAATCGGTAAATTAGAATCGGTAAGTTATATGTAGGTAAAAATTCGGTAACAGTTACCGATTCGGTAACATTCGGTAAATACGAATCGGAATTCACCGAATCGGTAAATACCGAGGTGATAATTACCGAATCGGAAAATACCGAGGTGGTATCTACCGATTCGGAAAATACCGAGGTGGTATCCACCGAATCGGAAAATACCGAATCGGTATGTACGGATTCGGTGAATAACATCACATGACTTGACGAAACAGCTAATCCTGTGCAACGACAGCCCACCCAACCAGGAACTGCCCACACCCAGGCAGGTGTACACAATTAGCCGACGTGGCCACACCCAGGCAGGTGTACATAATTAGCCGACCCTGGAGAGGCTTGGAGTGCAGAGGAGAGGCAGGGAGCAGTTGCATGTGCGAGCGGGAAACGAACAGCATGTCCAGCCAGAGAACACAGAAAGACGGAGGGGAAAGGAGGAGGAAGCTCAAATTCAGCCCCAAGGAACTCCAGGTGCTGGTGGAGGAGGTGGTGAAGCAGCACCAGAAGCTGTTTGGGAGGCAATCCCTGCAAGTGCCTGAGGCCGAAAAGCGCAACATATGGCTGGCCATCCAGGCGCAGGTCAATGCTGTGGGAGTGACCCACAGGGACATTGAGGTCCTCAAAAAGCGCTGGTATGACCTGAGGATTGTGACCAAGAGGAAGATGGGCGACATCCAGAAGGAGGCCAGCCAGACCGGAGGTGGAACCAACAGGGCACCTGCCCTCACCGAACTGGAGGAGCTGGTGGCGGCCACAATCGAGCAAGAGAGCGTCGTGGGTCTTGGGGACGCCGACAGCTCTGCCAGAGCCGCAACACACCAAGGTAAGACGAAAGCACAGCAATGTAGCCCCCCCTACCCCTATCCCACATCCCCCATTGTGAAACGAGAATCACACTGCAGTCCACACGTGTCAGTGCAGACAGGCAATGCATTCCGGGAGATGTAGTCAGGGCAACACTAACCATGACGTAAATGTCACAGGGCAACAGGGCATGTCACGCACTCGAGGCACAAGGAGACAGAGGACAGATTGGAATGTGAAATGATTTATTGTGACGCTTGCAATGCAGCCCTTCGGGGACACTGAGCCAATGTTGTTTTTCTGTCCACAGATGTGACATCATGCAGTACAGGGCATGCTGCAGGGGAGACGGCACACCTGCCACAAAAATCACCTCTAGCCAGCACGAGTTCAGACCAGGGAGCAGGCCCACTGGCAGCCGCACCACCAACACAGCCAGCCTCGCCGCACACAGAGCCAGCATCACCTCACCGAGAGCCAGCATCACCACAACCACAGCCAGCATCGCCACTCATGTTCGAATCACCGGCCACATCTCCGCTTGCAGGTGTGAGAATGAGGAGGCGTCCAGCAGCCAGGCTACGAGCCTTCGACACCTCGTCAGACGACAGCATGGGCCCAGAAGACCGCACCGGGCACCAGGAAGGGAGCCATCCCACTGTGCCCCACACCTCACAGGCAGCACAGACGGGAGCAAGAGGGCGCCGCAGGTCGCGTGTCCAGAGTCCACCAGCACCCACTGACGGCCATGGTGTCTTCTTGGGGCTCGAGGGCCAAATGTTGAAGCAACAGCGCCTGCAATCAAAGGCAGTTATGTCAGTCCAGAGGCACATGCGGGTGATGAAGACAAGCTTAGTCAACATGGACACAAACATTGGCGGCATGGCTGCGGGCATTCGGGACATGTCCCAGTCAATCCAGCAGTTGTGCAGCAAATTAGATGCTGACATCGAAGCACGGCGCCGGGAACGCCAGAGAAGGGACACTACCAGCAGGGCACTCAACCGTCTGGCAACTGCGACTTCCCTACTTTGCCGGCGCTCTGTGACGATGCAGGAGGGCCTAACACAGTGCTGCAGCGACCTGTCTCGGGGGATGGTGCAGGTGACAAGTGCACTAGGGGTGCTATTGACTAGTCAGGCGTCGACAACTGCTGCAGGGGATGCTGCGGAGCGCATCGACACCAGCAGCAGCATCACACCCCCCGTCCCAGAAGCACGCAGGAGCAGCAGGCGGCTTGGGGTTGGCTCTAGTGAGGATGCACAGGCCGTGCAATCCACCACTGCAGCGCGTATGCGCAAACATTGATGTGGCCCTGCTTAGCCACTTCCCATTGGGTGACGTAACCCTGGACATACTCCTTGTATAGATGGTATATTGCCAGATTGGCCTGTTCATGTGTTCATGGCGTGGTGCCACATTAAACTACGTCATGACTTCTCACAACTCGCTGTGTCCCCTCACTTACTCAGAAATAGTTGCATGTGATCTCTGCCCGTCTCTCTCTCCCATCGATTGCAGTTGGCACTCTAGCTGCGCTGCCCTCTGGCTGGCCTGACTCATCCTCGTTGTCCTCAACATATGTTAGTTCCACATCTGTACCTTTTTTCGTGGCAAGGTTGTGCAGCATTGCACAAGTGGCAATAATCTTGCAGCAGGTGATGGGTTTGTACTGGCGTGCGCCTCCGCTCTTGTGGAGGCAGCGGAACCTGCTCTTCAGTAGTCCAAACGTGCGCTCCACCACATTGCGTGTTGTTTTGTGGGCCACGTTGTATCGTCTCTCACTCTGGGTTGCTGGGTGTAGGTAGGGAGTGAGGATGAATGAACGGCATGCATATGCACTGTCGCCTGGATGAGTAAGAGGGAACCATCAGTTACATGCCTCTATACACTCTGATTTGCAGGTTTCAAGGGGCGTCACTGTTACTTACCCAGCAGGTATCCCTCTCCGAATTCTCCGGCACTCAGTCGTGTGTAGATCCCACTATTCTGGAAGATGTATGAGTCGTGGGTGCTCCCAGGAAACTTTGCAACAATATCTGTGATGATGTTCCCTGCATCACAGATCACCTGCACATTGATGGAGTGGGTGGACTTCCTGTTCCTGTAGATGTGCTCTGTATCAGCTGGTGGACAGATTGGGATGTGTGTACCATCAATACAGCCGATGACATGGGGGAACTGTGCCATGTGATAAAAGTCTGTTTTTGTTTTCTGCAGTGCAGCCTGTGTGTTTGGGAAGCTTATGTAGTGGTGCATTCTCTGCATCATGGCATCCAGGAACTTCCTGAAGAAACGGGACAGGCAACTCTGGGATACACCACCCACCGCAGCTATCACCACCTGATAACTGCCGGATGCCAGTAGATGTAGGCTGCAGAGCACCTGCACATGTGGTGGTATGGCGTGCGCCCTTCTTGTTGGCTGGTCCAGGAGTGGGTGCAGGTCCCTTATCAGGTCCATGATGGTTTCGGGGTGTAGCCTGTACCTCTCATGTATCTCTGCATCAGTCAGCTGTAATAGTGTGATGCGCTGTCTGTAGATTTGTTCCTCCCGTCGCCACACCCTCAGTCCTGCTGCCTGTAGACGTAGGCGCCTTGCAATGACGTACATGGCGGCCATGTTGTCCACGCTGTTGCATTTTGGGATTGCTTATGTGCATTGTTGATGGTTACCACCTGCTTTCAATCCGTGTTAATTACCGACTCTTATTTACCGATTTTCCTGGATTTCTTAATTACCGCCTGCTCCTACATGTCATTTTAAATTTTTACCACTTCATATTTACCACTTCATATTTACCGATTCGTTAATTATGTATTCGGTAAACATGAATCGGTATTTTGGAATTCGGTAACTATGAATCGGTATTTACCGCCTCATATTTACCGAAAAGTGGTTTTTGGACTCCTACATCTCACTTGTCTGAATACCGGTCGGTAACGGCATATTTACCGAAAATCGGCCGTTACCGACCGGTATTTCGCTACCTACATGAGGCCCTTGGTGTCTAAAATGTACAAAATGAGTAAGTTACTTAAAAAAGGAAAGGAGTTCAAGTGGGATGAAGAATGTGACAGAGAGTTTTGAGTGTAAACTAGAAACTTGTGTGAGAAGAGAATTTGCCCTCTGGAAACTGTTCTGTTATGACAGATACCAGTGCTGTAGGTTTAGGTGCTGTGCTGATGCAGAGCAGGGAGGATGGGAGTAATGATCAGACTATAACTCACATCTCTAGGTCATTGTGTTGGGCTGAAGTAAATTGCTCTAAATTTGAGAAGGAAGCATTGTGTGTGTTTTGGCAGTCAACAATTTGAAGAATTTCTTGTGCAGAAATTTCTTTACAATCATGACAGACCGCAAGCCATTGGTGGAAATGTTGTGCAAGAAAGGACTTGTTGCCATTTTCATGCACATAAGCCGATAGGTTGTGGGAATGCAGTATTTTGAATTTGTAGGTTTCTGGTGTTCGGAATAGTGTTGCAGACTGTCTGTCTAGATTTACCTCCGTTGTAGAAGAAGGTGATGGTGATGAGGAGGAACATGTGAAGGTGTATGTTGTCTCTGATGGAGGCATTTTGGAAGAAGATTGGTCTGAGGCTATGGGGAATGCTCCTGTGTTATAAAAGGTGAACAAGGACGTACGTGAGGGAGAGTTTGGATGTAAGCAGAGATGTACTGTTGCAAGGATACTGGAGTGTGAGGAATGAATTCTTGTGAGAGAATGGAATTGTTTTACGAGAAATTAGATTAGTAGTTCCAGAGGGACTGAGAGAGAAAGTTAAGGCTCTAGGAGATGAAGGGTTTCAAGGTATGAGTAATTGATAGGCAAGGGTGAGTTTGAACTATTTGTGGAATGGCATGGATCCATATATAGAGAGGTTAATAAGGGAATGCCTGGATTGTGTAAGGAGTGGTAAAGTGTACAAATGGAGAAGGCCTCACATTCAGACCAGAGATGTTCTCACAAAACCATGAGAAACCATTGCAGTGGACTTTGTTTGTCCTCTGCAAAGCAAGAGTACTAATTGTTATCTCCTTCTTCTTGTGGATCAGTTTTCTCATTGGGAGGAGATTGGAATTGTGTGTAGCACAGAGACAAAGAGAATTATAAGATTTCTGAAATTAGAAGGTCTGCCAGACACTATGCTCCCACACAACGGTCCACAGTTTGTTTCTAGAAAAATGGAAGAATATCTTCGAATGAAGGGGATCAAACAGAGGAGATTATCCTTATATCATCTTGAAGGGAAGGGAACATTTGAAATGTTTATTAAAGAAATCAAGGACAGTGTGCAGTTGAAGATAAGTGCTGCTAGGAACTGGAAAAATGGCCTCAAGAGTTTTATGTGTGCTTATAGGTTAACTTCACATTCCACAGTGGGCAAATTTACTTTTGAAATGTGTAGAGGAAGGAAAGCCAAATCGGAAATATGTCCAGGGCAGATGTCCTGGGGAAAAGAAAATTGTGTCCACTGGAATTTGGATAATGATTTGACTAAAGAAATTAAATCAGTTGCAGATCGTAAATCCAACTATGATCTACGCAAGGCAGTTTCATGGGGCAACCTTTGTGTTAGGCAGCAAGTATGGATTAAGAATCCTGTGAAAACCGGGTGAGTCTTGGATCCTTCCAAAATAGTGAAAATATATTGCAATACAATGAAGGTAGAAGATGGGAGGTTTTGAAACCTATACTGGGTGGTTGCATTCAAAGGGTCATCATGTTTCGTAAAGTGAGTGACTTTGTTCTTATGCTTTGTCATTATGTAACTTCATTGCTATGTTTCATGTCTTGATGTAACTTTATTGTTTTCATGACCTTATGCAATTACTTCACCTTGTTTGGATTTTCCAGGGTTTGATGCAAATTTGCTCTTATAATAACATTGATTGGTTACTTATTTTAAGAAACAGTTCTTTCATAAATTATTTTCTTATTGTTTTGTATTTTAGAGTTTTCTATCTAAATTGTGTTTTATTTGTTGGGGCAAAGGTGTGTGGGATCTTCTAGATGGTTCTTCTACTGGAATGATGTCACAGAATGTTGGGCCACATTCTAGGTCCAGTGAGGTGATGTGTGTGAAGTTCTGAATCCGAAAGTTGAGCCAGGATCCTGTAACTGGTGGATGTGAGGTGCTCCTAATAAAGAACCTACGTACCTATCTCTGGATGGCTAGATCTTTAAAAGTGGCATAGAGTGGAATAGAGTAGAGTGTTGTAGAGTGGAGTGTTGTAGAGTGAAGTGGCATAAAGTGGAGTGAAGTGTCTTAGAGTGGAGAGTCGTAGAATGGAGTAGAGTGATTTAGAGTGGAGTTTCGTAGAGTGGAGTGTCATAGAGTCAAGTGACATAGACAGGAGTAAGGTGTCCTTACGTGTAGTGGATTGGTGTAGAGTGAAGTGGCATAGAGTGGCGTAGAGTGTCATGGAGTGTCATAGAGTGGAGTGCTGTGGAGTGGAGTGGCTTAGAATGGAGTAGAGTGTTGTAGATTGGAGTGGCATAATCTGGCATAGAGTAGAGTGAAGTAATGTGTTGTAAAGTTGAGTAATGTATAGTGAAGTGGTGTAGAGTGGAATGGAGTGGCACAGAGTGGAGTGAAATATAGTGTTGTAGAGTGGAATGTTGTAGATGGAGTGGAATACAAGTGACACAGAGTGGAGTGGCATAGAGTGGTGTGGTGAGGTGTTGCATAGGGGGAAGTAAAGTGGATTAGAGTATAGTATCGTAGAGTGGAGGGTCATAAAGTGGAGTAGAGGGTGTAGAGTGGAGTACTTGTTAGGTGGAGTGGCATAGATTGTCATGGAGTGGCGTAGATGTGAGTGGCATAAAGTGGAGTAGAGTGTTGAAGATAGAAGGGGCATAGAGTAGAGTAGAGTGTTGTAGAGAAGAGTGCCATTTAGAGTGGAATGGTTTAGAGTTGAGTATGCATGGAGTGGCATTCACTGTCATTGAATACAACACACTCCCAATTGAAATGACCATTACATTTGCACAGACATGCAGTTTTACTGATAAAACTATAAACCGCACAAATGATAATGTGTGGAAATCGGCATCACCTAGTTTGATGCTTTGTTTTGGTCATATTAAAACATTTGCTTCCACCACACTTCAGAGTAACAAAAAACGTGCTTCATTCATGCTTTCCTAATTCTGATATATGCTGAAATATTTGTACAGTTTATTTACTGACATTTAAAAATGTTCTTGTGTGCAAGAAAAAAATAACATCCTGCAGCCTTTCCCACCGTCAGTACCCAGCAATATTGTCACATAAATCCTCTCCCTTTCCAGTCAGAGAAAGAAAAGTAAACACCAACCATCCTGGAAGACAGAGCCTAACATTTGACCTCTGTCTTTGAATGCACAGCTCATGTGGAAAGATAAAAACAAAACCTAAACACCTGTTTATTTCTCATCCACTTCTGAACTGCAGCATGCATATTTTGGGGGAATCTGCAACACTGCCACTCTCCTACTTCGATAGCATATGGCATTGGTGTGGAATTGAGGAAGATGATTTTTTAAGTTACGCGGAGCACTGACCAAAATAAACAAGCTCATAGATAGAACATTGTTCCTAACAGGCATGCACGATGGAAGAATTGGTATTGGCAAAGATAAGTAGAATCAGTCAAGAAGAAAGATAGGAAGCAGTAAACTGCTTCCAAGAAATACAGCACATTTACTGCTTCCTGAACTAGCTTTCAATGGAGACAACTGAAAACATGTACTCTCATGGAGTCCCTTACAAAAAGAAAAAAATAAGTTCCCAACAAGCGAGCACTCGTGGAGGAATGCAGAAAGCCAGTCAGAGACATGGTAAACAGGCTATGTTCCACAGGAGAGACAATGACGTGCTAAACAGCCAAAAACAAATGAAGCCAGCAATTGTGAGTTACAAAACACAACAATGGTAAGCAATGGGCACAATGCATTCTTAGGGAAGCTTTCAGCATGTCCCCAATATGTCCTTGCAACAAATCTGTTATGTTGTCTGGTAGGCTTTGACCTAAAAAGGAGTATCCTGAAGTATGTAGTGAGATTATGAGCCTCATCCAATGAGAGCACTGTCTGTGATGCTCCTGGACGGGACAAACACAACAATAGGGTGTAAAGCCACTGAATGAAGAGGAATCACAGGCTATAGAATGAACCATTCCATCATGTGCAGCAGATTGACCGGGGGATCAACCCACTCTTCGTAAATGTTATGTATTGGAAAGAGACCAATAGTCCTTGCCAACACAGAAGCTAATTTTATAGGATATGGGGTGAAAAGGTCCCGATCCCTTACTGGCCGTATATTGAGCAGGATTCCTTGTTCTGATTCTTGCCCTTGACAGGGGGAAACCCTTAACCCCCTAATTCAAACAAGGTTCAACAGGGTTGTCAGGGCAAGATAGGCTTCTATTGTTACTTAGGAAAAAATTCCAATCAGACGATGGTTCATTTTGTTGGGTGTTTATGAAAATGTTGTCACTATCCTTGAGAGTGATTAAAGGAACAAACTGACAGCCAACACGTGTTTCACCCGTTTACATGGCCATCTGGCCTGGGGCTTCCTCAGGTCGTATTATTTTTGAAGATAGAGGTCGTCTATAATATGGCGGTCCTGTAGTCAATCTGATGAAGTAAAAGGCGTAATGCCTGTCCGGTCGGATCTGTGGTAGTCTGGTAATCAAGGATAGAGTGACAAAATGTTCATAAATACCCAACAAAACGAACCATCATCTGGTTGGAATTTTTCCTAAGTAACAATAGAAACCTATATTGCCCTGACAACCCTGTTCAACACACAAGCTAAAGCTGTGTATGTAGGAGACCTAAAATGGGCCTGCCTACCTCCTGTGGCTGAAATCGCAATGTTTGGGAAAGACCTAGGTTTGCTCACTTTATTTTGAGATATTAATATTTTAATGTGTTGTCAGCTGAAATGTAGCTGCCCGACACAGAACGAGTCCAGGTCATTTTGTCCTGGTTTTTCTGTGTAACCCAGTAATTGCTTTGTAAACGTATGAATACTTACAATAATTGGCCTGAATAGTAATTTGCTGTTAGGAGGATTGTTAGTGTTTAATTCATAACTCCTAAAGTTGATCAGTCTCTTAAGAAGCAATCAGTTTTTACATTCATGGCAATATGTGCCCTGTGGACAGTGTTATATCACACTAATGCTGAATGAAATGGGCGCTAAAGTGGTAAAGCATCCTTCAGGGAGAAGTGATAAACATGTCATGCATTTTTTGTCCATTTCTCTTTAAGTGCTGTCTTGTGTCTGTTTTGCTGCCTTAGTCAATTCCTGTTTCTCTTTGTCCTTTCTCTTTCTTTTTTCTCATTCACTCTCACCCCTCCATGTCCCTATTCTTTTTCTCATTTCTTTCAAACTCCTGTTCCACTGTCTTGTTCTTCCTAATTCCATCTTCTGTTTACTGTACCCTCCACTTGCCTTTTATCCCTTCCTTGCTCCTGCTGTTCTTCACTTTCTAATTCTACCCCATTTGTTTCCATCTATCTCAGAAACGTACTCATTGTCTAAATCATTTCCACACTTTGTTCTGTTCACCCTTGCTCTGTTCTTCTGTTTTATTCCTTAATCGTCTTTTATCCTGTTTTAATCCTCCATCCCATCACCCCCTAATTCATTTCAGGCCATCCCTCCCACTCTAGATAATGTCTCCTTTATTCCTTTTCTCTCATACCTCTCATTCTTTCTTTTACTGTCTCTGTTATTTACTTCTTTCCCCAAGTTCTCTTGCTTTACCAGCAGCAGCAGCAACCTTTTACAGGCCCACGTCTGTCTGTCTCATCTGACTGTCTCCCATCCTCTGATATTCCCAAGTATATGTGTAACTAATGCAAAATGATGGGGCCAGCCTGCAGAATCAATCAATCAATCAGGGGAATTGTAAGCGCACTACTCACCCATGAGGGTCTCAAGGTGCTGGGGGGAGGGGTTTAAGCAGCTCCGTTCAGTCGAAGAGCCAGGTCTTGAGTGTCTTCCTGAAGGCGTTCAGGGAGGGAGCACGTCTGAGGTCGATCAGGAGCCTGTTCCAGGTCTTGGCCGCGATGTAGGAGAAGGCTCTTCCTCCTGCTCTGGCTCCGCGGATGTGCGAGGTTTCGGCTAAGGTGTGGTTGGTGGATTGGAGGCTCCTCTTGGATAAGTGGAAGGAGATTCTCTTGTTGTGGTATTGGTGTCCGGTGTTGTGGAGGCATTTGTAGGTATGAGTGACTATTTTGAAAGTGACTCTCTTCTCAACGGGGAGCCAGTGGAGGTTCCGTAGGTGTTGGGTGATGTGTTTGTGTCGAGGGATGCCGAGGACGAGTCTGCCTGGCGTGTTCTGTATGGTCTGGAGCTTGCAGAGTAGAGACTTGTTGATCCCGGCGTAGAGGGCGTTTCCGTAGTTCAGTCTGCTGGTTATAAGTGCATGGGTGACGGTCTTCCTTGACTCGGGGGGATCTATTTGAAGGCTTTCCGAGAATGCAGAGGGTGTTGATTCAGCTGGAGGCAATGGCGTTGACCTGTCGGTTCATGGAAAGGGAGGAGTCGAGTATGATGCCAGGGTTTCGGGTGTGGTCCGTGGGGGTAGGAGGGTTGCGGAGGTCAGTGGGCCACCAGGTGTTGTCCCATGCAGAGGGGGAGGGTCAGAGGACAAGAACTTCTGTCTTCCCCGAGTTGAGCTTCAGGAAGCTGTTGCTCATCCTGCATTCCTTCCTGGAAGTTGGGTCTGGTGGTGGTGGGGTCATTGGTGAGGGAGAGTATGAGCTGGGTGTAGTCGGCGTAGGATACTATGCTGAGACCATGCTGTCTGACGATGGTGGCGAAGAGGGCCATGTAGATGTTCAAGAGAGTGGGACTGAGCAATGATCCCAGGGTACTCCGCAGTTGATTTCCGTGGGTTCGGAGAGGAAGGGTGGCAGTCTGATTCTTTGGGTTCTGCCCGTGAGGATCGAGTTAAGGGTGGTTCCTTGTATGCCAGCGACGTAGAGTCTGGTGGCGAGTGTGTGAAGGGAGACTGTGTTGAATGCTGCTGAGAGGTCGTGTAAGATCAGGGCCACAGTGTGTCCATGGTCGAAGAGGTTGTGGATGTTGTCTGTGGTGGCAAGTAGGGTGGTCTCGGTGCTGTGGCTGCTGCGGAATCTGTATTGAGAGGGGTCGAGGATGGGGTTTTCTACGATGAACCTTGTTAGTTGTGCGTTGACGGTCTTCTCATTGATGTTTGCCGCGAAGGGGAGGAGGGAGATCGGCCGGTAGTTCTTGAGGTCCTTGGGATCTGAGGGCTTCTTGAGCAGGGGTCTGACTTCTGCTCATTTCCAGTCATCAGGAAAGGTGCCGGTCATGAAGGGGGCATTGATGGTGCGTGGTAGTCGTGGAGCAATAGAGGTGGCGGCTCTGTGGTAGATGTGCGTGGCAGGGGTCTGTGGGGACCCCCAAGTGGATGCCTTTCATGGTCGAAGTGGTCTCTTCGGTCGTTACCAGTGTCCAGGTGGCAATGGTAGGCTGGCTGGTGTTGCTGGAGAAGAGAGTGGTTGCGAAGTCAGGTGTCCGGTCATTGAAATTGTTGTAGAGGCTCTTGATTTTTAGATGGGAGTAGGTTCCGAGCTTGTCGCATAGGTCCTGGGAGGCCCTTGAATCTCTCATGTGTCACAGATATTCAATGGCTTTGGCCTGGATGAGGAGCCCCTGAAGGGATGCAGAGCCACTTAAGGAGTGGTGCCCCCCCTTGCATCACAGGGGCTTGTGTTACATCCCTGAGTGTACCTATACTATGGGTTACCAGACAGTGCAGCAGTCAGCGAGTGGTAGATGTTGGTGAGTATCACAAGTATCATCACATTACCCTTCAGACTTCTTAAATATGCATTTACAAGAGGGACTGCCAAATGAAGTTACTAGGTAGTACCAACACATCCCTTCATGCAAAACTAAGCCTGGGAGAAATTTAAATTACACAACGTAATTTGCGTAACTTTTGGAATTTCACCCTACCTTTGCTAAACCAAATTACCCAAATTACACCATTATGCCATTTTGCACAATTATGTACTATTGGCAGTAAAAATGTATCACAAAACATATCATTCACTGTAGAAATTTACTGTGAACAATGGAACATGAGCAGTTGTTTATTACAATGCTTTTGTTAAATGCTTCCTTGAGCAAAACATTAATGTGAGGGCACATTTCATGCTAAAATATAGTGCAAAATTACAAATTTGCATTTCACATATTTACAGGTAATTTTGAAAAGTTCACAGAATTACACAAAAGAAAATTACACAAATCTCGAAACACTCCTATCAAAAAGTCCCAAGTGGCCCTCCTTTGAAATTTAGCCTTATTTTCTCCGCGTTGCTTCAATACTTCCTTACTTGGAGGATCAGTTAGAGGTGACAGGAGTTGGTCTAACGGCTAGGTCAGTCGATCTCGAATCTGGGGAACTGGGTTTGAGTCACGGCAATGACGCTGAACATCCTGTGATTCTGGGCAAATCACTTAGGGCCATATGTAGGTAAAAGGAATTTTTTCGATTCTGAAATTGCGATTTTCCGCGAATTGCATTTTGAGAATCTCAAATTCCGATGTAGGTAAATTATCGCAAAATAATAACGATTCCCCCAAAAAACGCAGATTTATTTAGTGATTACCGAAATTGCGATTCCTTAATTGCGAGAACGCAATTAAGGAATCGCAGATCCGGGAATCTGCAATTCAGGTGCAGAATGATGACATCACAACCAGGAAGTGTGACTGCCCATGCTGCACCTGATTGCCAGAAGCTGAGTGAGATCCAGAAGCTGAGTGAGAGTCTGTGAGGAGAGTTGGAGATTTGTGCTCAGCTACTGAAAGCAGGATAAATGGAGTCCCAGGGGACAGAGAAGCAGCAGGAAGAACCACCCAGAAAGAGGAAAAAACAAATTGCGAAAGGGAGCTGGAGGTCCTCACACAGGAAATAGTCAGCAGCGATGACCTCCTGTTTGGCAAAAGTTCCCTACGTGTGCCAGAGGCACGAAAAAGAAAAATATGGAGTGACATCCAGGAAAAAGTAAATGCCATTGGCGTGACACACCGCTCAGTCGAAGACCTCAGAAAAAGGTGGTACGACATACGGCAAAGGTCAAAGGAGAGGGTGTCTACAAGATTGGCCGAGGCCAAGAAGACCGGTGGTGGGCCATCCACAGCAACAGACCCGACGCCCCTGGAGTAGCTGGTGGAGGACACCCTTCAGCCTGAGAATGTGAGTGGCGTGGCTGACCTGGACAGCTCCGAACACCCAGACACCAGACAAGGTAAGATGCTTGCCAAAACCCCCTGATACATACTAAACCCACTCACACTCCCCCAAAGGCAACCTGAGTGCAACTCCAGTACATGTCCACCAGCACACCCAGAAAAGCATTATGGGAGATGTAGTCACATGCACTGATACCTGGGCCAGTGAGACATAGCTAGGTGGAATAGGGATGAGTCCTTCAGGAAATTAGGGAAACAGACAGATAGTACTCATGTGGATTTTAATTTATAAACTGTAATGCATTACAAATGCGAGACAGGACACAGAATTAATGTGTGCATTTAAATTCACAGCACCACCACCAACACAGGGAATTGTGCCAGAAGTGGAGGAAACACAAGAAATGGAGGACGAGGCAGGGCAGGAGGGGCAGGGCCAAGCAAGACCAGCAAACCCTGCACCATGCAGGCGGCGCAACTTAGTGTCACCACTGCCACTGTTGGAGGCACTAGACACAGCAGGAGAGGCACAGCCAGTGCACAGGCAACGTGTAGGACAGCAGACAACACAGTCCCCTGAACAATCCAGAGAAGGGAGAGGGTTGAGACGCAGGGCACGGCCGTCCACCAGCACTGCTCCTGTCGAAGAAGACACGGTGTTCTCGGGCCTTGAGGGCAACATGCTGAAACAACAGCGCCTGCAAGTCAAGGGAATAAGATCAATACAGCGCCAACTGGCTGCACACAATCATAAAATGACTCAGTTGCGGGCTGGTGTAATGGCCATGACTGGTGCTTTGGAAGGACTCTGCAGGGAGATCAGGAGAGACAGGGCAGCACGGCTCAGGGAGCGACATCGCCATCACACCCGGCAGGACTTGTACACAAGAGCAGTCAACCGCCAGTCAACCGCCACATCCCTGCTGGCCCGAAGATGTCAGTATTCAGCATTAGATGGCCCACTACTGCTAGAACGTGGGCAGGGTCCTAGTGCAGGTAACACATGTGGTGGACCAGATTTGTGCTGCTGCCACAGGTGGCATAGGCCCACTTAGTTCAATAGATACGGACGAACAGTCCAGCAGGAGCAGCATCACTCCCACAATTCCACGGACAGATGCCGGAGTGCGCGCCAGGGGAGAGTGGATGATGACTCCAGGGAGGGCAGACAAAGCAAGGTGCAACAGGATGTGCACGTAGGAGGTGAAGGTACACCAAGGACTAATGGCCATGTGTGAAGCAACACATTCCATATATATTTATTGGCTGATGGAAATACTTGCACTGTGGCACAAACATGTGCAAGCACTAACAATAAAGTCACGCTGTGTGACAGATGTATTCCTGCACCAAAGGAAATACACATCAATGTGAAAAACCATTCGGTGGCATTGCGTCCTCATTACTCAGAAGTAGTTCTGTGTGATCTCATCTCGTCTCATGTGCCCGGCAGCCGCCCCAGCCCCACCTGCTGGTCCGCGACGTGGAGCTGGTCCCTCCTCATCTGATGTGTCCGAGTCTATCAGATCCACTGGGGTGCCTTTCTTGGTAGCGATGTTGTGTAGCATTGCACAGACAACCACAATTTTGCAACATGTCTCAGGGCTGTACTGTAGCGCACCTCCACTCTTATGGAGGCATCAGAAATGGCTCTTTAGGATTCCGAAGGTCCTCTCAATGGCACAGCGTGTGGCTCTGTGTGCGCTGTTGTACCTCCTCTCACCTGCAGTGGCTGGATTCAGGTACGGTGTGAGGATGTAGTCACATACAGCATACGCACTGTCATCTGCAGGGTATAAGTAGATTTATTTACAATACTGTCCTGCCACTACATAACTTTACTGGTTGTGTGTTTGTAAGCCATGCATTTACCTAGCAGGTAGCCCTCTCCGAATTCGCCATTTGTGAGTCTGCGATGTAATGCACAGTGGCGAAACATGAATGAGTCGTGTGTGTTCTTCCTGGGTATTTGGCCACAGTATCAGTGATTATATGTTGGGCGTTGCACACTACCTAGATGTTCAGGAAATGATATGACTTTCTGTTCCTAAAAACATACTCATTCTGTGATGGGGGTGAGATTGCGACATGGGTCCCATCTACGCAGCCAATGACGTGGGGGAATTGGGCAATTTGGTAGAAATCCTGCTTGGTCTGATCTAGTGCCTGTTGTGTGCTTGAAAATTGTATGTGGTGATGCAGCCTCTGTACCATTGCATCAAGGAATGCATGGAAGAAGCGTGAAAGTGCACTTAGAGAGACCCCTCCTGCTGCGGTGATCACCCCCTGAAAACTCCCTGATGCCAGGAGGTGCAGTGAGCACAGGACCTGAACATGGGTGGGAATGGTGTGTGCCCTGTGTGTGGGGTGTTCAAGTATGGGTGTCAGCTCCTCTATTAATTCCAGGATGCTGTCTGGGTGCAGCCTGTAGTTCACATGGATCTCCTCCTTGGTCAGTTGGAAGAAGGTGATGCGTGCTCTGTAGATCCTTTCCTGGCGTCTCCTTCTCTGTGTGGCATCTCTGATTTGCAGCCTCCTGGCTATCACGTACAGGCCAGCCATGGTGGGAAGTCCCAGTGGCATTGTGGGCCTATTTAAATAGGTTGCACCTGGTCACCACCTGCTCAGAGTTGGTGGTAATTGAGAAGTGCAAAATTGTGTTTTTCGTAAAATCGCTAATTGCAACTTTTTCCTACATCTAAATTTGCGAATTCGCATTTACCGAGAACGGCAGTAGCGAATTTCGCAGTTGATGTGACGCAGACTGCGATTTCGCAAAATAATTTGCAGAATCAGTGTTACGCTAAAATGGTAATCGCTAAATTAGCGATTCCCATTTTTGGGCAGCGGAAACCTTTCCTACATAGGAACGGTCTGTTTTGCGATCGCATACATCCTGATTTTTGCAATTCCCAGTGTTTGTGATCACAAAACAGCTTCCTACATATGGCCCTTAATCTCCTGTGCCTCATAAAAAAATTACAAAATGTAATACAACTGGTGTTATGTAAAGCGCTCTGATACCCGATTCGGGTCTAGTTCGCGCTATATAAAACTCTGTAAAATTAAAAGAATAAGGTGGGCAGAAGCAAGGCATCAGCCAAAAATTGGCTAATTCCCCCATCAGATTTTGCGCTATAGAGTAAGAGGCCACTAACGAGGCTTTCTTCCCTGTTTCTCTTTCCTTTCCAGATTTAAGGATTACGAGAACCCTCACCCCCCCATAGTCCATGGGGCACAATTTTGCCACCTTGGAAGTATGTAAAAACTATTTCTATACCTGTGGGAGATGCGTAATGCGTGTTTTAAGTCACGTGGTGTATGTCTTCTATGTTTTTATTTTCAAAGGTCACACACTGGCGACACTTGGACAATCAGCATGTTTTTTTCTCGTCCTAATCAGGCACGGAAATACACCGAGTACTGCTAGAAACCACGCACCATAGAGGAGCATTTGTGTGTGAAGACGCAATTTACTACTGTTTTAAGCCACCAACTATTGGGGGGCTTCTGTTCCCCTTACAATGTTTATTCTTTGCTTCACAGATACTACGTGACAATGCTTGATCATATGTATGTATTAACGCATGCTTATTAGTTGCAACGTAATTTCACTTCTTTCTAGAATTGCCTATTTAAGGCCAACTAGGAGTGGCGTATACAGGGCTGGTCCCTGTATAATCCTGACGAAGAGCGCTGGGGAACGCTCGAAACAAGTTGACATATACTAGGGATCCCTAACCCATTGTAGCTAGTTTTCCCTGTATCCTACTCCATTTTTAGACGTGCCAAACTAGGAGCAGGAATACAATTATTTGGCCCACTGGCAAGATATTTTTAACTGACTTCTGTCCACTCCACTACACTGTTGCACTACACATAGTCTTCACTAAAGTGCTCCGACGTAATACCGCAAGTCGCAGCACGCCTCAGTTCGTAGAGAACTGAGATGGCCCCTATGATGAAGCATGTAACCATGGGGAAATCCTGGTGAGTGAGGGGACTCCAGAAAATAAATGTTTCTTTCCTGTTGATTTTCCAACTCAGATTGAGTGAACATCTCTTCCTTCTCTGGCTAGGTTCTTTACCCGACATCTTGGGTTTTCAGGTCTACTATTGCATAAGGAGGGTGGACCTAGCTGATACCTCTACCTCCCCCCTTTTTTCTGATTCTAATGCCCCATCTGGCCATGGCTTGGTCTCGCACACTTTTTAGGATGGATAAACATAAAAGTGCCAGGTGGAATGCCCAGGTTATCTCAGCCACTGGCAATCATTCAATCCATCATTTTATTTGCCCTCTATACCAGTCCAGACAGAGACCAGACATGTGCAAATCAGAATTGTTCTTGCTCTCTGATGTACAGTCTGGGCCAGGTCCCCTCTAGACTTGATCATAAGCAGGGCCACTGGAATTATGCAACTTTGTAGCTGCAGCATTTTTTGAATAGTTATGGATTTGGCCACACATGCCATATAATACAACATCTGCTGCATAATTTGCAGATATCAGTAAAAAAATTACTTCTAACTCAAACTGATCAAAATTTACTAAAAACAAGCAGGGTGTGTTGTTGCACACTGGAAACCCCTTCACAAAAGTTGACTGGTCATCTTTCTTTTGCTTATTGCTGTAAAAACTAGGCAAAATATTTGCCCATGCGGTTACCATGAGTAAATATAACGAGATAATATTATCACAAAATGTGGTGCATTATGCCGCATAATTTGCCTTTTCTTGACATATAGTTCAGTCAACCCGGCTGCATAATTTGATCCCCCCGCCACACAATCCCAGTGGCCCTGCATTTAGAACACAGTAGAATATGTCATCTTATCTTTGAAGCCTTGTCAATGTCACAAAATGCTATCGAATTCAATTACACCCCTGCTACTATCTCTAGCTGGATATACTGCTTGGTTGTGTGCATGTCACGCAGCTCACACACATCTCTAATTACTGAAAAACAGCCAAATCGGGTCACCAAGCCAGCACTTTTAAAACCACTGCATGGAAATATTGTGTTTTTTTACCAAATGGTGCACACATATCACACCTGCAAGCTGGGAAGTAAGGTTTGTGAATAAATGTCTTTATGGACGTAGGGGTGTCTTAAGTAAGGCTGGAAACACATGGCAGGAGTTTATTTACTTCTGTACTTGTCTTCCATGTGGAGGATTTATTCGGTGATAAAATGCTGCTTTTTTCGGCGCACATACCAGGCAAAGAGAGAAGAACAGGGATGGGTATGTGAACACCCTGCTTTAGTTTGAATAGTCTATATATCGACCGGGCTATACTCAATACTCAGCCGATATTTGACTTTACTGTGGCCAATTTATTGGATAGACGGTCATCAAAAGGCCTCCATGTACCTAAGGCAAAGCAAGGCAGCAGCCTCAGGTCACGAGCTAGTGCGGCCCCAAATGAATGTAAAAAGGCCGGAAATTGCCTTTTCAGTGTATGGGAAGCAAGCCAGCAAGCAAAATGTCATTTTGCCTGACTACTTAGTGGTGGAGGTATGGGGGATATTTGGTAGTGTGCGGGCTAGATCAACTTGCAGGCATCAAGCAGGGGTCAGCCAATCAACCCCACCTACCCCAGCCACTTTACACATTGATGTTGTCTGGGATCTCGGATTTAAATCATATGATTGGCTGAACAGTTCTGTTTTAGGTAGCCTCGAAAAGACTGGGTAGTTGGTGATTAAAGGTCGTTGTCAGTGGGCAAGTGTCGATATCATGAAAAGGCATAATCAGAAAGTGAATGATTTAAAACCTCGGTTGGCATTCTCATCAAAGAAAGACAACAAAATTGACATATATGAAAAACTAGAATGTTAGCTTATCCTTTGATGGAGTGTTCCAAGCCCTTTTTCGGAAAGTTCACGCTCCTGCTTTTCTTGCTGTTCTCCATTATAATTGAGTAGAGTTACATTTGTGTTCATGTTTGACCTCTTGACATTTGACAGAACTACATTTAGTAATCCAGTGATGAAAAAAGGCCATTGTCTTTTTTACATCATATTTTTATATCAAATAGCAGATATATACACGAAAAAAGTGTATGAATTTGACCAGTGTGCACAGAAGGCGATACAAAAATAAATAATTTCCTGTGAGAACTTGTGTCCCCGAACTACGCCGGGCAACATTTGTAATGCTTCAGTGTAATCTTGCATAATATCCGTTGTTTGGGTTACACGCACTTGCATAATTGTTCTCCTCAGACGCTTACACTTTTTCATGTAATTTTCGCTTGTCCGAGAATGTTACATCGGGTAAAATTGATGGGAGCCACGACCGAGACCACATTTTCTATTCCAACCTGACTGCCGCCTGTATCTCGGATGACTTTCATATCCACAAAATTGCCCTAATATACAATTTTCATATAGATGACTTGGCAAAATGCATCTTGAGCAGTTCACATAATTCTTGAGAAGATTGCGTGTATTTTGCAATAAAAATAGCGATTTAACCCACCCCCACTAAGCAATGCAGACGTTAGTTTTAATTTCCAGAAGCAAGAACCACTGCCAAAAAACCCTTGCCATCGGGTACGTGGGCTGCAATAATAGATCTGGGGGTCTGAATTTTCTTTTTTTCTTTATTTGTTTGAAACATGTTTAAATTGATTTCTTCAATTTCTGCGGAGAGACAAGGGCAAATGAGATTATAAAAAAGGGTTTTTAACGGAGAAACTCACGTGTAAAGATTTCGGGGCATATCATCAACGAGGCGTTAAGAAATTATCGCCACTTTTGCGTTTGTTTTCGGAAGAAAAGCGGCAATAATTTTAACGCCCTATTAGCAAGGACACGCTAACACGTGAATCTATGCTTCTTCGCCCTTTCCCTTAACGCCCCAGAATAACGGGATTTCTCCTATTATCAAGCCTCATGCTAAGAAGCATAGCGGCAAGAAAGTAGCGATAACCTCTGTTATCGCTACTTTCCTTACGCCTGCTTCAAGACTGATTTAGCTATGATATCCTATGGAAGGTGAATATCATGGCTAAGTCTGCCCTGCCCTATCATCAAGCTATTGCCAAACTTTGTGAGATTATTGCTGGATTTCCAGCTATAATCTCACGTTTGGCAGTTAGCGCTTGGAATTTTATCGCTTTTGAGATAAGCGTTGCTAATAGCACGCTATCTCAGCGATAAAATGCCACGTTACCCGGCGATAATTATCCTAGTGCTAAGTGTGTTTAGCGATAATTATCGCCGGTCCTTGATGATATATGCCCCTTCTTTTTTTAAGGTGATCGTTCAACATTTACAGAAAAATCAAGGGAAGTGGAAAGGAAGAAAAGGGTCACCTAGGAAGCGTAAACCGGGGTAGGTGCGAAAGGTTATTGGTAAAATGCTCATTTCTATCCCTTAGTTTCTGTGATGGCGACAAAAATGAGGAAGAAAATTCACCCCATCACGCCTGATCTAGTACAGCAGTGTAAAAAAAAATGATAAACCGGCCTGAAGTCTCCAGGGACGGCGGTCTACAAGAACAGTGCTAATGAAATTTATCGGGATGGAAGTTCATTGGCAGTTCTGCAGTGAATGCCAGCTGCTTTCAAAAGGAATTTCTAATATATTAGAGAGATGTGTTTATTTGTTGACTGGAGTTTGCATCATTATGGGGAAAAGGAGACAGCTTAGTGGTGTATTAGCTATTCCTTTTGAAGGCATCTGCTGTCCCCTGAAGCGGTGCGGCCCACGTGAGATGATGGAGCTCACGCCAGCAAAAGCTGCACAATATCCGCGTGAGGTGGCGTAACGTAGAGCGTCCTTGCACGCTGTCCGTCATCTCCGGCCTCTTTAAAGGAGAGCGCGACACACGTTCACCCCAATTGTACGAAATTACGTTTCTGAAGGAGAAGTCGCGGGGTCAGGACAGTATGTGCACAAAAAGTGGGCCTGGAGACCGGTGCTGTGGGGAAATCAAACCATATTCATAAAAATGTCATTATGTGCGTCCCAGGTGAGAAGGGAAGGGGATTGTTTGGCATAGCTGCCGAGCATTATGACACATGCCGTCATTTTAAAAACAGCTCCGGTGGGGGTAAGCAGCAGTCTGGGAGGTGAGGGGTGGCCTACCTTAATGAATTTTCTAGCGGTAGCACATTAAACGAGTCTGGTTTTTGATAAACCCAGCATTTGCGAGGTGATGTCGGCTAGTCACTTTAGTTGCTGACCATCACTCTTTGAAACCTGGGTTCTAATCTTGGCTTTCATCATTTGATCTAAAAAATGCTAGACCCTGCATGTACAGGGTGATGATCTCTAGCACGCACCCAGCCCCCTTAAATCATTATTTACTTAATCTAGGACCAGCTAGATATCTCCCTCTCTCGCGCACACACGCTATTCTTTTATTTTTGAATCAGCTATATTGATTTTTTCATCAAGTAATATTAGCATCAATATAATGACAGGATCACATCCGCCTACAGGGATTCATGGGAAATTCAAATAACATAGCGTGACCCTAACAACATAAGAAACATAGGTGTGTGAAATATTTATAGTTGTCAACGGAGAATATGAGGGGAGGGGGAAGGGGGAGGCACTGTTGTACGTTTATGTAATGATTTCCCATCTTGGAAAGTTCAACATTTGGAGGAGGTGGTTAACTGACGTGGGCATCATCTAAAAAGTGTTGTGTTGCAGTATTCCACATAGGTCAAGTACGTACACCTGGTCATCTGGAGAGGGTTCACATGACCTCTAGTACAACAAAATGCTTATTTTGGCTATGGACAGTGCTGTGGCCATCCAGCATCGCCACTCGGATGTGGGATGTTTGGTGACGGTGGTGCTGTGTAAAATGGCCGGCTTTGAGGACAGCTGGAACAGGTGAGTACTCAACTGTACGGGGATGCACACCCCCCACCAGGAACCAGCCATCCGGGGATATGATCACAATATCTGTAGTATGCCGCACGCTGTATCTCCAGCAGAGATCAGCACTGCTAAGTCCTACTGCTCAGACTAATGTGGGACCAGTACCAGCTGTGTATGATTTTGAATGAGTGAGAGTCAGGCATGCCTCTCTCATTTCCTAGTAATATGCATCCAGTATAGTTACTGACTCTCCTACCAACTATTCAGTATCCAAGACTGTCTATCAGAGGAACCTCTTCTGGATGACGATTTCAGGGTGCAGTGAGGATATCAGAGTGCTATGTACTCTGTGTACTCTTGGCACTCAACCTTTCACCATCTCCCATTTTTCAATGTGGGTGAGAATTGGAAATACAGGGAGAGGCAGTGTACCCGGGCCCTGGTGCCTGACCAGACATTTGTCTGCCAATATTTACAATAATGGGACAGTGGTATATAAAATCCAGAATGAACATCATTAACTGATTTAAAAGTATCACCCTTTGGTATGTCATCCAGTTTTTTAGTGCCCATTCCCTGCACCTGAAAGTCTGTTTCCCTATCATCACGCCTACTTTGTATAAGATGTGATCCCAACTATGTATGTACCAATTCATTTATTTATTTATAAAGTTTTATATAGCGCAAACATGATCCCAAGGGATATCAGAGCGCTTCACCATTACAGATGATCGGGGATGTACAAGCGTCAAATACACATCAACGAAACAGTTCCAAAGGGTGCATCAAAACATCACAGTGGTTAACAATAGCGGTTTTGGGAGGGGAAGAAAAGGTTAAATAAGGAACTATAGCAGAACAGTACAAGAAATGAAGGTATAAGTCCAGTATCTTATAGCAGATGATCCAAACCGGATTAAGGTAAGAACTTGCTCAGCTCATAAGGAATCTTTTTACTTCCAATTTGAAAGTAACCGTGGAGGTGAGTCTGCGAACTTCAGGAGGGAGAGAGTTCCAGATCGTCGGGGCAGAGCCAGAGAATGCTCTTTGACAAGTTGTCTTTTTGCAAAATATCTGTGGTTTCAGGAGGAAGGAGTTAGCACTTCTTGAGGGTCTACCACCTCCCGATAATTCTAACTTTTGGACAAGATACTTGGGGGTTTGGAAATGGAGAGCTTTGTGAGCCAGGCATGCAATCTTTAGCTGTATTCTTGCATCAAAAGACAGCCAATTTAGAGATTTAAAGACTGGGAAAATATGAGCATTTCTTTTTGTGTCCGTGGTCAGTCTGGCCACAGCATTCAATGCAGCCCCAAGTGGGGCCAAGGTATGAATCAAAAGTTGGTCGCACTCTGCTCGTCACACCAGCAAGTTGCCCCAAGGAACTGTGGTAAATGTAGTGGCGACGGCGAGTACGCCAATGCCACGATGTATGTAGAAAAGTATGTGTCGCATTAGCCATCCCTGGACACGTGTTTCGAGGTAGTTGCCTCTCGTCAGCAGGGAGCAGGTCAGTGTAAAGGGGTGCCGCGTGGACTGCCAAAATGTAATTAAAACAGGTGAAGTACCTCTCATGGCGCGCAGGTGCAGGTCCAAGGCTCGTCAGCCCGTTGGCTCAAGGGAGCCGTAATAAATGAATCAAAAGTTGGTCGCACTCTGCTCGTCACACCAGCAAGTTGCCCCAAGGAACTGTGGTAAATGTAGTGGCGACGGCGAGTACGCCAATGCCACGATGTATGTAGAAAAGTATGTGTCGCATTAGCCATCCCTGGACACGTGTTTCGAGGTAGTTGCCTCTCGTCAGCAGGGAGCAGGTCAGTGTAAAGGGGTGCCGCGTGGACTGCCAAAATGTAATTAAAACAGGTGAAGTACCTCTCATGGCGCGCAGGTGCAGGTCCAAGGCTCGTCAGCCCGTTGGCTCAAGGGAGCCGTAATAAATGAATCAAAAGTTGGTCGCACGCTGCTCGTCACACCAGCAAGTTGCCCCAAGGAACTGTGGTAAATGTAGTGGCGACAGCGAGTACGCCAATGCCACGATGTATGTAGAAAAGTATGTGTCGCATTAGCCATCCCTGGACACGTGTTTCGAGGTAGTTGCCTCTCGTCAGCAGGGAGCAGGTCAGTGTAAATGGGTGCCGCGTGGACTGCCAAAATGTAATTAAAACAGGTGAAGTACCTCTCATGGCGCGCAGGTGCAGGTCCAAGGCTTGTCAGCCCATTGGCTCAAGGGAGCCGTAATAAATGAATCAAAAGTTGGTCGCACTCTGCTCGTCACACCAGCAAGTTGCCCCAAGGAACTGTGGTAAATGTAGTGGCGACGGCGAGTACGCCAATGCCACGATGTATGTAGAAAAGTATGTGTCGCATTAGCCATCCCTGGACATGTGTTTCGAGGTAGTTGCCTCTCGTCAGCAGGGAGCAGGTCAGTGTAAAGGAGTGCCGCGTGGACTGCCAAAATGTAATTAAAACAGGTGAAGTACCTCTCATGGTGCGCAGGTGCAGGTCCAAGGCTCGTCAGCCCGTTGGCTCAAGGGAGCCGTAATAAATGAATCAAAAGTTGGTCGCACTCTGCTCATCACACCAGCAAGTTGCCCCAAGGAACTGTGGTAAATGTAGTGGCGACGGCGAGTACGCCAATGCCACGATGTATGTAGAAAAGTATGTGTCGCATTAGCCATCCCTGGACACGTGTTTCGAGGTAGTTGCCTCTCGTCAGCAGGGAGCAGGTCAGTGTAAAGGGGTGCCGCGTGGACTGCCAAAATGTAATTAAAACAGGTGAAGTACCTCTCATGGCGCGCAGGTGCAGGTCCAAGGCTCGTCAGCCCGTTGGCTCAAGGGAGCCGTAATAAATGAATCAAAATTTGGTCGCACTCTGCTCGTCACACCAGCAAGTTGCCCCAAGGAACTGTGGTAAATGTAGTGGCGACTGCGAGTACGCCAATGCCACGATGTATGTAGAAAAGTATGTGTCGCATTAGCCATCCCTGGACACGTGTTTCGAGGTAGTTGCCTCTCGTCGGCAGGGAGCAGGTCAGTGTAAAGGGGTGCCGCGTGGACTGCCAAAATGTAATTAAAACAGGTGAAGTACCTCTCATGGCGCGCAGGTGCAGGTCCAAGGCTCGTCAGCCCGTTGGCTCAAGGGAGCCGTAATAAATGAATCAAAAGTTGGTCGCACTCTGCTCGTCACACCAGCAAGTTGCCCCAAGGAACTGTGGTAAATGTAGTGGCGACGGCGAGTACGCCAATGCCACGATGTATGTAGAAAAGTATGTGTCGCATTAGCCATCCCTGGACATGTGTTTCGAGGTAGTTGCCTCTCGTCAGCAGGGAGCAGGTCAGTGTAAAGGGGTGCCGTGTGGACTGCCAAAATGTAATTAAAACAGGTGAAGTACCTCTCATGGCGCGCAGGTGCAGGTCCAAGGCTCGTCAGCCCGTTGGCTCAAGGGAGCCGTAATAAATGAATCAAAAGTTGGTCGCACTCTGCTCGTCACACCAGCAAGTTGCCCCAAGGAACTGTGGTAAATGTAGTGGCGACGGCGAGTACGCCAATGCCACGATGTATGTAGAAAAGTATGTGTCGCATTAGCCATCCCTGGACACGTGTTTCGAGATAGTTGCCTCTCGTCAGCAGGGAGCAGGTCAGTGTAAAGGGGTGCTGCGTGGACTGCCAAAATGTAATTAAAACAGGTGAAGTACCTCTCATGGCGCGCAGGTGCAGGTCCAAGGCTCGTCAGCCCGTTGGCTCAAGGGAGCCGTAATAAATGAATCAAAAGTTGGTCGCACTCTGCTCGTCACACCAGCAAGTTGCCCCAAGGAACTGTGGTAAATGTAGTGGCGACGGCGAGGTATATTTAGGGAGGCCACAGAGCGTAACTATGCCATAGTCTAACATCGGTAAAACCAGTGCTTGGACTACCTGCTTGAAGTCAGCTTGTGGAAGGAAAGGTTTGAGATTCCTGAGTAATCTCATCTGGTGATTCGCTCCCTTGCACACCTTGCTAATATGATTCTTCATATTTAAATGTTTGTCCAGGGTGATTCAGAGAGATTTGGCAGAATCGATAATGAGGGGGGAGCAGTTGAAGGCAGTGAGATGGTTCATCCAGAGGTATAACTTGGTGGTATGATTCGGAGGAGAAATGAGCAGAAATTCGGTTTTGGAGGTGTTGAGTAAGAGGTGGTTCTCGGTTAGCCAGTTTTGAGTATTCAAGAGGGTAGTGTTGAGTGATATAAGATTTTCCGGGGAGGAGATTTTCAGGTAGAGTTGCGTGTCATCTGCATACATATGGAAGAGAATGTTCATTGAGTTTAGTGCATTAGCCAGTGGTTCCAAGAATAAGTTGAATAGTATAGGGGATAAGGCGGACCCTTGTGTATATGTTTGAGTGGCTGTACAGGTGTGTGAGTGAAAGGTTGTGTGAGTGTGTATGTGGCTGTGTGAGTGCCTGTGTGGGTCTGTGAGTGGGCATGTGAATGGTTCTCTGAGTCTCTGAATGGATGTATCAGTGACTGTATGGGTGTGTGAGTAGGTGACTCAGTGACTATGAAAGTGTGACTGGGTGTATGAGTGTCTGTATTGGCGTGCGAGTAGTGAATAGTTCTGTGGGTCTCTCAGTGGGTATGTAAGTGGCTGCAAGGGTATGTGAGTGGCTGGGTAACTTGCACACCTACTTATACACCCACATATCCAAACAGCCACTCACAAACCCATTCATAGACCCACAAACCACTTACACACCTACTCACAAACCCACATAGCCACTCACACACACACACACACTTACAGCCCCCCAAAAATCTCACACACATACAGCCACTCACAGACCCATAAAATCACTCACACACCCACTCGCAGACCTACACATCACTAACACACCCACTCAGACCCACACAGCTACTCTCAAAACTGAATATAGCACATTACAATGCGTGCTTTTACTACGCTGTATGTAACAATGCGGTCGTTACAACGACCGCGTTGTTACAACGCAATGCCATTACTACGCAAGTCATTACAACAACTTGCAGTTGATGGTGCCGTAACATTAGGAATGTATAATTTGCTATTCCAACTCCAGCCTATGCAACAGTAGGGAAGGTGTTATCCTTATGTTAGAGCGCCATCTACTGCAAGTCGATATAATGACTTGCGTAGTAATGGCATCGCGTTGTAACAATGCGGTTGTTGTACCGACTGCCTTGTAAAGGCATCACGGTCTATAAAGGTTTGTTTCCCCTCAAAACCACTGTCACAACCACAATCACCCATAGAGAAACAAGCACACTCATACAGACACTCACACACCTGCAAATATACTCACACACCCACTCACAGACCTACACAACCATTAACATACCTACTCACATACACATAAACCCACTAACAAACCCATATAGTCATTCACACAACCACTCAAAGACCCACAAAACCATTCACACAACCACTCACAGACCCACACAGCCACTCACACACCCACAATTGTACACCCACTTACACACCCACACAATCACTCACAGACCCTCAAACCACCCATTCACACAACCACACAACCACTCACACACCCATTCACACATCCATACACCCACTCACACACTCATACAGTCACTCACACACCCACCCACAGACCCATAAAACCATTCATACACCCACTCACAGACTCACCCAGCCACTCACACACTGACACAGCCACTCACACAGCCACTTGTACACCTATACAGCCCCTTACACATCTACTCATAGATCTACAAAGCCACTCAGACACTCTCTTACAGACCCACACAGCCACTCACACACCCACTCATACATTCACACAACCACTCACACCTCCACTCACACATTCATATATCTACTCACACACCCATACAGTCACTCATATACCAACTCACAGACCCACAACACCACTCATACACTCATTCACACTCCCAAATATATACCCGCAGAACTACTCACACACCCACTCACACATCCCTACACCCACTCATAGACCCACAAAACAACTCACACACTCACTCACAGGCCAACACAGCCATTCACTCATCCCCACACACACCCAGGTAATTAAACATTACTTTATGTTAAAAAAAAACTAGAAATTCACTGAAAAAGCAAGGTTACAGGGACTTTAGATTTAGAAAATAGAATTTAAAAACCTTAGAAATTCTCTGAAAAAAACCAAGTTTACATGGACATTATAGTTTGACTCAGATTTTACAAACACAAAACCATAGAAAATCATAGTTACGGGAGGGGCGGAAGATGGCGGACGTGGTTCCGCTGCCGAGACGCGCCGCCTAGGCTCCCTCTCGCTGCACCCGACTGATGGCCACACAAATCTGCTCCACCCGATGAACTAAGCAGCAGGAAGCGGCAGGAATGTGATCGTGATTCACGACTTGGGGGAAAAAGCTGAAACGGGAGGATACCGAGGCTGTTTTCTGATGTGCCGCCAGACACAAGCCAGCGCTACAGTTTTCGGCGCTCGAAGCGCGAGGTGGCGGCCCGGTTGCAGACCCACGAAGATTCAACCAAGGGGAGTGCAGCGTGCATCTTACTATTTTGGGATGGCCCCCCCTCGAAGCACTCGGCGAGCCCGGGTCGGTCAAGAACCTCCCCATGAACTCGCCACGGAGATTAACGAGGAGGAAGAGTTAATGGCGGTAAGCACCGCTGCACTACGCAGCCCTGTATGGTCCCTCAGAGAAGACAGGGGGGGTCATAGTGGTGCTGCCGGTTGCCCTCCTTCAAATATAAGCACTACTAGCACTACTAGTAACCTCGGCAAGCCTATAGTGAACTTTTTGAAATCCGGGCAAGCTTCAGTTTTATTTCAAGCTGTCGGCTTGGAAGTTTCCACTCCGGGTTTTCCAATTGCCGAGACTCTAAACGCTGCTATTGAAAGTGGGATGGCTATAGATAGGGGCGAATCTTGTACTACTCACCACCCTGAAAGCATTGATAATAGTCATATTGCCGCGGGTCCATTGCCCGGGAGCGTAGATGTTGAAAACACTGGCTTGTCCCCACCCTGCAACGTAATTTTGGATAGTGCTGGCGCCGGTGTCGAGTATTTAGAATCACCAGGAGCGGCTGGGGGAGCGAAAAATCCAGTCTCACCGCCAACAGAGTCTTTGGAGTCGTCGAAAATACATAAAAGTAAAAGCGTAAAAACTCATGGTGTTGGAGGCAGGGGCGGAAGGGGTCGCGGGCAGGGGAAGGTCCAGGCAGCAGGACTCACTATCGGAGGTAAGAGCTCTAGAAAATTATCTGTTAACACCCCGAACAAAGATCCAGGAATAAGTCCACTACGCAAATGGGTTTCTACCAAAGGCGAGGTGAAATCTCTGGTTGCCAGACTCTCTAATATCGGCTTACCCGCTGGGCAGGGTCATTCATCTACAGGATCAGTAACACGGCCTGAGAAACCGAGTTCAGCCCCTGCTACCCCGGACACCTCTGTAGCACTATGCTCTCCGACGAGCGACCAACTTAGTAATGGTGACACCGACGGATTAACGTCCCCTACTTATGGTGTAGATTTGGCAGGCGATGGGGCTCCTGCAGCTCATGCACAACAAAAAGAAGACCAGCTGAATGAAGCTGCAGCACTGCAATCATCCTCAACCACTTCAACTTTAACTACTTCGGGCCTGTTACCCGTGTGTCCGGCGGCGGCTTCCCGGCCTACTAAGGACTCTAGTGGTGTACCCTCGGACTCTTTGATAGCTCCGCAACCGGAGCCCACTCTCTCTACTGTACTCTTAGTACTGGCAGCTCAACACGAGGAGACACAGCGTTACTTTCAACAGGCTAGTACAGACAGGCAGGAGATCAAACATGCCCTGGAAGAGGTTGCCACGAAAGTCTCTAATCTTGGCATCGAAGTTACAGATCTTCAACAACGGGTCGCTGAAGTGGAGGAGGTTAATGCTACTACAAGTGCCTCAATTAAGGCTCAAGAGCAGCTGATGTCGTCCATGCAATCTAAAGTCGAGGATTTGGAAAACCGGCAGAGATGCCAGAACCTGAGGGTTTTTGGGGTACCTGAAGGGAAAGAGGGTACCGACGCCCGGGTATTCATTGTCAATCTCTTTTCTAAAGTGTTAGACCTGGCACCATTGGCGTGGGTCACCCTTCCATTTTTGTCTGTGCCTCAATGTGTTTTTGTGTTGGTGTTAGCTGCTCAGGGCACTGTGCCACTGCCATCCAGTGCCACAGTGCAAGTGCTCCCTATGGTAAAATGTATTATGTGAATTGACTTCCACGTTTGGTTTATTTGGTTTACTATCAGTCCCTAGTAGAGTGCACCAGGGGTGCCAAGGGCTTGTATATCCAAATGCTGCGAGTGGGCTTGCAGCACGGGTTGTGCCACCCACCGAAGCAGCGGGGTAAAATGTGTCTAGGGTCTGCCACTGCAGAACCTGCGCGCGGTCTGGTACCGTCGCGCTGACTGAGCAAGTGTCCCCACTTACCAGTCTCTAAACCTTCCCTTAACTACATGTTAGTCACCCCTCTGGTAGGCCTAAGCGCAGGGTGCATTGTAGGTATAAGGTAGGACATGCCCTGATGTGTGTGGCATGTCTTAGTAGTGAATTACAGCCATTTTCGTTTTTCACTATTGAAGGCTACCTGCTCTCCATAGGCCAGAATGGGCTGCTGGGATCGCTACGCGCTGTGACCCCAGTGGACTCAGAGAGCATGGTAGAAGGTCATGTTTAGTATGCCTGAACTCGGGGTAATAAAGTACATCTTTTAGTAAAGGTTATTTTAATATCCCGGGTTTGCAAATGCTACTTTTAGAAAGTTAGCCTTTGCGTGCCTAACCATCTCAGTCCGCCTCTGCTGTGTGTGTGTGTGTTCTGCCTAGCAACAGTACAGGAGCAGGGCTGGGGGATTCCAGGAGACAGGTTGGCTGCCAGGTGGTGGGTAGAGAGATTACCCCAGGATGGGTGGGAGGAGTGCACCCTGACTCTTGAATAGACCTGTGCTCTGCCACCACAAAGCCGGCGCCGCCCCCTGTGGAGCGGCTGATGTCTCTGCCCTGCTGCTGAAAGGAACAAGCCGAGTCACCACAACAGAGTGCTCCAAAACTGGACTGAGCCAGGCCCAGGCCCCCTGGCGCTAAAGAACAAAAGAATCCCTGTATAAAAGTAGGAGCCTGGCTCCTAAGAAATCAGATCCAGATTGAACCACGAAGGAACTCTGCCTGACTAGAAGGACCTGGAAGAAACTGAAGGAGGAGTAACTTTCCCTGACCTGAGGGACTGGCCTGCAGTAGGTGCCTTGCTAAGGAAGGAGAGGAAAAAAGACTGAAAGAGACTTTTGCACTTTGTTCTTCAACTATCTCCAAGGGCTTGGAAGAAGAGCTTGCCCCCTGAACTGAACCCCAGGACCAGTGGGTTCACCGTGTCTCCGCTCGTCTGAGAATTCGAGCCGTGTGCTTTCTCCCGCCGGAGTGCCCTGCGCACCTTCGCATCCCTCCTAGGGCCGTGACACCCAGAAGCCTGGCCGCCTCCACTCGCCGAGAGCCCCGCTCTACCTGAGTCGCTCTGGACCCATCGAGTCTGGCCGTCCCGCTTCCCTGTCACCTGCCTGCTACCGGAGCGCGTTTGGTGCCCTCTCGCCCTCCCGCCGGATTTCTAGTGGGGAAGTGAAATCCAGCCTCGGACGGCCGCCCGTACGTCGTAACGTATCCGGCCGCCCCGCTTCACCTCCCAGCCTGAGTCTGACCGTGCCGCCCTCCGCAGTGACCTCCCGCACAGTCCGTGTCGGAGGCCCTGGGCCGCACCTGTCTACCGAGAGCCGCCCGCTGAATTCTTGACCCGGAAGACCCACGAGGTGCAGAACCTGCATCTCCCCTGAAGACTCGTCCAACCACACCGCACGTTCCCAGGTACAGTGAACTCTCTATCGGACTCGGGGTCCGCAACGTTCTGATTTCCCCGTGTCACTGTATCCCGGGTACGCTGCGCCTCACCGTGACTGGACCGACTCAACCGAGCCCTGTGAAGCGCTCGTGATCGAATAAGTTACCAAAGACAAGAACAGTGCCTAATTATCATCTTGTGGCTTCCATTTCGCAACCGTTATTGATGGTCTTGTACATGCCTGCGTAACAAAGAATCTTTTATATAAAGCATCCGTATTTTTGATACAACTTACGCCTGGTGTCCGTTTGTGGGGGATCATTGTGGTTTACTGTGTGTGATCATAAATGCTTAACTGACTAGCGCCCTGAAGTTTAGCCCTGACTGCTCGCGCCACACTACCTATAGGGTGAGCAGGGGTTGTTCTGAAGGGGTAATTCCCTCGCCCTGAATAGAAGAAGGGACCGCTGCTTGTCACAAGTACCTACCTGTGCCAACCAGAGGTTCCCCATTCTAACATTGGTGGCAGCGGTGGGATTTCGAATTTGCATTTATGATTTACATACAGTGAATTATTGATCACCACGTAGAGCAGACCTATAACGCAGCCACAGATTGAGTGACAGTTGTTGCTAAAGAAAAATCTCCACCTTAAGAAACCATGCCTAGCTCAGTCAACGGAGGCGGAGCGCCCTCTGTATTCTCTGGAGTAGATGACATCGATTGGGAGCCCGAGGCACTGAGGAAGTGCACAAATGATGTCCTGAAGGGATATCTCTCCAAGTACAGAATCAAGCAAAGTGGACTAAGCAACAAGGATCAGTACATGACAGCACTGAGAGCCTGGCACGAATCAAAGTTCCCAGAGAATGCCTGGGAGGTGATACCCCCCGAAGGTGTGTTTGAGCCTAGCAGAGGCCTGTCGCCAGAGGAGTTGGCCGACAGGAGTGCCGCCCGAGCACACGAGGTGGAGATGGCAAAACTGCAAATGGAGAGAGAAAGGCAGAAACTGGCCATGGAGCATGAGGTAAAAATGAGGGAGTTGGATCTCAAGGCCAGGAGTTTAGACAACTCACCCTCTGGTGGCAGCAATTTAACAGAGTCAAGGGTGCACATTCCTAAAGATGTAGTCAAAGAATACTATAAGCAGGATGATATTGGGCAGTGGTTTAGGGCCTATGAAGTAGCCATGTCCTCCCACCGGGTCCCTGAGAAGGATTGGGGAGCGGGGTTGTGGGGAAGGTTCCTAAGTGAGGGGCGGGACACACTGCTAGACCTCCCCTCTGATGTCCACACATCCTATCCACACATGAAGGAGGCTCTTATGACAAGGTATGGGTTAACTCCTGAACTGTACAGACAGAGATTTAGGGATTGCACCAAGAAACCTGGTACCACTTATGTAGAATATGTGACCTTTTTTTGCAGAGCGCTGGATGGTTGGGTGAAGGGTAGCAAAGTGAATGATTACCAAGGGCTGTTTGATTTAATTGCATGGGAGCACTTGTCGGATAATTGTTTTCCTGAGCTACGCCAACACCTGATCGATAGCAAGCTGTCCAACCCGAGGAAGCTTGCTGAGGAGGCGGACCGCTGGATCAGCACCAGGGTCCACAAGGGTCCCGTAGGAGGCCCCGCCAAGGGTGTTCAGGGTCCCCAGCAGAAGAGTGGGGGGGACAAGGGTAAACAGAGGGAGTTCTACGGAGGGCCCCAAAGTAATTCCCAAGGGAACCAAGGGAAAGGTTCTCAGCCACCCCCACCCCCGAAGCAGACCGGGGCCCCGACAGGTAACCCTGTTCAAAGAGGGCCCCTCCGATGTTACAAGTGTAACAACCTGGGGCACATGTCCGTGGATCCCAAGTGCCCCCTGTATGGTAAACCAGCACCCTCTGGTGCTCCACCCCCCAAGCAGGTGAATAGTGTAGCCTTGGGGAGGGAGATAGATGTCCAAGGGGCGGGGGATCCCGTACAGATGACCCTAGTCTCATTAGGAGACAGTGAGATGGTCGCTGAGGCCCAGCTGCCCCCCAATACTCAAAAGTATGGGCAGTGGGTGACCATAAATGGCAAAAGGGTGGGGGCTCTTAGAGATACAGGAGCCAGTGTGACTGCTGTCAAGCAACACCTGGTGTCTCAAGAGCAGGTTGTCCCGCACGCATTCTGCCGTGTTGTCAACGCCGACAACACAGAGAGTCAGTGTCCAATGGCTCAGGTTCCCTTTGAGTGGGGGGGGGTCTCTGGTACTCTGCAAGTGGCTGTGAGAGAGGCCATGCCTGTTGATTGTCTCCTTGGTAACGATTTGGAGAGCTCCCCTTGGGAAAAGGTGGAGAAGACAACTCACCTGCGGATGGTGGGCTTGCCTGATTGGGCGTGCGTGACCACCCGGTCGATGGCAGCCGGTAGGGGTGTTGAAGGAACCCTGGAGCCTGAGGGAGAGGCCCAGGAACCGGCCTTAGAGAGAGGGCAAGGGAGGCACGGGAATCCGGCTCCCGAAGTTCCCACGGCCCAGGAGGAAGCAGACCTTGAGGGGGATGCCCTGGAGCCTACCGGGGAACAGATAGCCGAACTGGGGGACCTGCCTGAGCTGACCCATTGGCAGCAAGAAGGAGGCCCCACCAGGGAGGAATTCTGCAGGGAGCAGAAAGAGTGCCCCTCTCTAGAGGGTATGCGGCAGCAGGCTGCAGCCCAGGCCAATGGTGACCAGTCCGGAACTCACTTGATCTACTGGGAGAACGACCTCCTATACTCCGAGCCTAAGGTTGCTGAACCTGGGTCAGCCCGTGCGCTGGTGGTACCCCAGAAGTTCAGAGCCTTCCTACTGGGGCTGGCTCACGACGTACCGTTAGCAGGACATTTGGGGCAGGACAAGACCTTTGAGAGGCTTGTCACCCACTTTTATTGGCCCCAAATGCGCAGGAGTTCTGACACTCACTGCAGGACATGCCAGACTTGCCAGGCAAGTGGCAAGAGTGGAAGGAAGCTGAGAGCTCCACTCCAACCTTTCCCTGTGGTCAGTACCCCATTCCAGCGGGTGGGGATTGACATTGTGGGGCCACTGGACCCCAAGACAGCCATGGGCAACAGGTTTATCCTGGTCTTGGTGGACCATGCCACCCGGTACCCTGAAGCCATCCCTCTGAGGACAGTGACGGCCCCCGTGGTGGGACGGGCACTGATGGGAATTTTCTCACGAGTAGGATTCCCTCTAGAGGTGGTGTCGGACAGGGGGACCAACTTCATATCGAAATATATGAAGTCCCTTTGGCAAGAGTGTGGTGTAACCTACAAGTTCACCACACCTTACCATCCCCAAGGAAACGGGTTGGTTGAGCGCTTCAACCGAACCCTGAAGGGCATGATTATGGGTCTCGAGGAGCCCATGAGGCGTAAGTGGGACGTCCTCTTACCATGCCTTCTCTTTGCGTACCGCGAGGTGCCACAAAAGTCTCTAGGGTTCAGTCCCTTTGAGCTTTTGTACGGCCACCCAGTACGAGGACCTCTTAGTCTGGTCAAGGAAGGCTGGGGGCAATCTCCCAGGAAACCTCCCCAGAATGTATACAGTTACATGCTGGCCTTCCGGAACCAGACTAGGCGTTTCAGGCAACTTGCGGAGGCAAACCTGGAAGCCAGCCAGGAGGAAATGAAGCGGTGGTATGACCAGAATGCCACTCTGGTTGAGCTTCAACCTGGCCAAAAAGTGTGGGTCCTGGCCCCTGTGGAGCCTTGTGCACTCCAGGACAAGTGGACAGGACCCTTTGAGATTGTGGAGCGCAAGAGTTCTGTCACCTACTTGGTGGACTTGCGGTCTCCTAGGAACCCCTTAAGGGTCCTACATGTCAATCGACTGAAGCCCCACTTGGAGAGGTCCGAAGTGGGCATGCTCTTGGCCACCGATGATGGGATGGAAGAGGAGTCTGAGCCTCTTCCTGACCTCTTGGTAGCCTCAGAGCGAGACGGGTCAGTGGATGGAGTTAACCTCTCACCCACCCTGACCCCTGAGCAACAGGGTGACTGCCGCCAGCTGCTGGGGCAGTTTCCCGACCTGTTCTCCCTGGTTCCCGGTATCACAAATTGGTGCGTCCATGATGTGGATACGGGAGACAGCTTACCTGTGAAGCACAAGGCCTACCGGGTAACTGACAGGGTCAGGGCCTGCATCAAAGAGGAGGTCTCGAAGATGCTTGCTCTAGGGGTGGTTGAGTCCTCCAGCAGTCCTTGGGCCAGCCCAGTGGTCTTGGTCCCAAAGGCTGCAGCGCCGGGTGCCACGCCCGAACTCCGGTTCTGTGTGGACTACCGAGGACTCAACTCAGTCACGAAGACTGATGCGCACCCCATCCCCAGAGCTGATGAGCTCATCGATCGGTTAGGGGCTGCACGGTACCTCAGCACGTTTGACTTAACGTCTGGGTACTGGCAGATCGCCTTGACTGACGGGGCCAAAGAGAGGTCCGCATTCTCTACACCAGATGGGCATTACCAGTTCCGGGTGATGCCCTTTGGGATGAAGAATGCCCCTGCCACCTTCCAGAGGTTGGTCAACCAGGTGTTGGCGGGGCTGACCGAGTTCAGCGCCGCCTACCTGGATGACATCGCAGTGTTCAGCGGCACATGGGAAGAACACCTGCAACATCTCTGGGAAGTGTTGATGGCGCTGCGCAAGGCAGGCCTCACGATCAAGGCAAGCAAGTGTCAGATCGGGCAGGGTTCAGTGGTGTACTTGGGACACCAAGTGGGGAGCGGCCAGGTGGCGCCCCTCCAACCCAAAGTTGAAACCATCCTGGCTTGGGAGCCCCCAAAGACCCAGACGGAGGTGAGGGCCTTTTTAGGACTCACCGGGTACTACAGGAGGTTTGTCAAGGGGTATGGCAGCATCGTTGCCCCCTTGACAGAGCTGACTTCGAAGAAGCAGCCCAGAAAAGTGATATGGACTGACACCTGTCAGAAAGCCTTCGACACCCTGAAAACTGCCATGTGCACGGCGCCCGTGCTCTTGGCTCCTGACTTCTCCAAAGAGTTCCTGGTGCAGACGGATGCATCAGAGCATGGTGTAGGGGCTGTTCTCTCACAGATCACTGAGGAGGGCTTTGACCAACCCGTAGCCTTTATTAGCAGGAGGCTACTCCCCCGGGAACAAAGGTGGAGTGCGATAGAACGGGAAGCATTTGCTGTGGTCTGGGCGCTGAAGAAGCTAAGACCCTACTTGTTTGGGTCTCACTTCCGGGTTCAGACCGACCACAGGCCCCTCAGATGGTTGATGCAAATGAGGGGTGAGAACCCAAAACTGTTGAGGTGGTCCATCTCCCTACAGGGTATGGACTTTACGGTGGAGCATCGCCCTGGCACAGATCACGCCAATGCTGACGGTCTGTCCAGGTTTTTCCGCCTTAGTGATGCAGAACTCCCTGGGGTAGGGTAGTTCTCCCCACTTTTCAGCTGGAGGGGACACGTGTTAGACCTGGCACCATTGGCGTGGGTCACCCTTCCATTTTTGTCTGTGCCTCAATGTGTTTTTGTGTTGGTGTTAGCTGCTCAGGGCACTGTGCCACTGCCATCCAGTGCCACAGTGCAAGTGCTCCCTATGGTAAAATGTATTATGTGAATTGACTTCCACGTTTGGTTTATTTGGTTTACTATCAGTCCCTAGTAGAGTGCACCAGGGGTGCCAAGGGCTTGTATATCCAAATGCTGCGAGTGGGCTTGCAGCACGGGTTGTGCCACCCACCGAAGCAGCGGGGTAAAATGTGTCTAGGGTCTGCCACTGCAGAACCTGCGCGCGGTCTGGTACCGTCGCGCTGACTGAGCAAGTGTCCCCACTTACCAGTCTCTAAACCTTCCCTTAACTACATGTTAGTCACCCCTCTGGTAGGCCTAAGCGCAGGGTGCATTGTAGGTATAAGGTAGGACATGCCCTGATGTGTGTGGCATGTCTTAGTAGTGAATTACAGCCATTTTCGTTTTTCACTATTGAAGGCTACCTGCTCTCCATAGGCCAGAATGGGCTGCTGGGATCGCTACGCGCTGTGACCCCAGTGGACTCAGAGAGCATGGTAGAAGGTCATGTTTAGTATGCCTGAACTCGGGGTAATAAAGTACATCTTTTAGTAAAGGTTATTTTAATATCCCGGGTTTGCAAATGCTACTTTTAGAAAGTTAGCCTTTGCGTGCCTAACCATCTCAGTCCGCCTCTGCTGTGTGTGTGTGTGTTCTGCCTAGCAACAGTACAGGAGCAGGGCTGGGGGATTCCAGGAGACAGGTTGGCTGCCAGGTGGTGGGTAGAGAGATTACCCCAGGATGGGTGGGAGGAGTGCACCCTGACTCTTGAATAGACCTGTGCTCTGCCACCACAAAGCCGGCGCCGCCCCCTGTGGAGCGGCTGATGTCTCTGCCCTGCTGCTGAAAGGAACAAGCCGAGTCACCACAACAGAGTGCTCCAAAACTGGACTGAGCCAGGCCCAGGCCCCCTGGCGCTAAAGAACAAAAGAATCCCTGTATAAAAGTAGGAGCCTGGCTCCTAAGAAATCAGATCCAGATTGAACCACGAAGGAACTCTGCCTGACTAGAAGGACCTGGAAGAAACTGAAGGAGGAGTAACTTTCCCTGACCTGAGGGACTGGCCTGCAGTAGGTGCCTTGCTAAGGAAGGAGAGGAAAAAAGACTGAAAGAGACTTTTGCACTTTGTTCTTCAACTATCTCCAAGGGCTTGGAAGAAGAGCTTGCCCCCTGAACTGAACCCCAGGACCAGTGGGTTCACCGTGTCTCCGCTCGTCTGAGAATTCGAGCCGTGTGCTTTCTCCCGCCGGAGTGCCCTGCGCACCTTCGCATCCCTCCTAGGGCCGTGACACCCAGAAGCCTGGCCGCCTCCACTCGCCGAGAGCCCCGCTCTACCTGAGTCGCTCTGGACCCATCGAGTCTGGCCGTCCCGCTTCCCTGTCACCTGCCTGCTACCGGAGCGCGTTTGGTGCCCTCTCGCCCTCCCGCCGGATTTCTAGTGGGGAAGTGAAATCCAGCCTCGGACGGCCGCCCGTACGTCGTAACGTATCCGGCCGCCCCGCTTCACCTCCCAGCCTGAGTCTGACCGTGCCGCCCTCCGCAGTGACCTCCCGCACAGTCCGTGTCGGAGGCCCTGGGCCGCACCTGTCTACCGAGAGCCGCCCGCTGAATTCTTGACCCGGAAGACCCACGAGGTGCAGAACCTGCATCTCCCCTGAAGACTCGTCCAACCACACCGCACGTTCCCAGGTACAGTGAACTCTCTATCGGACTCGGGGTCCGCAACGTTCTGATTTCCCCGTGTCACTGTATCCCGGGTACGCTGCGCCTCACCGTGACTGGACCGACTCAACCGAGCCCTGTGAAGCGCTCGTGATCGAATAAGTTACCAAAGACAAGAACAGTGCCTAATTATCATCTTGTGGCTTCCATTTCGCAACCGTTATTGATGGTCTTGTACATGCCTGCGTAACAAAGAATCTTTTATATAAAGCATCCGTATTTTTGATACAACTTACGCCTGGTGTCCGTTTGTGGGGGATCATTGTGGTTTACTGTGTGTGATCATAAATGCTTAACTGACTAGCGCCCTGAAGTTTAGCCCTGACTGCTCGCGCCACACTACCTATAGGGTGAGCAGGGGTTGTTCTGAAGGGGTAATTCCCTCGCCCTGAATAGAAGAAGGGACCGCTGCTTGTCACAAGTACCTACCTGTGCCAACCAGAGGTTCCCCATTCTAACATAAAGTATTTTCAGATCTTGCTGATTGGGACATGGACTCACAAGTACAAAGAGCGCACCGGCTCCCCCTCTCAGTTAGTGCTTCCCGGTCCTCAAAATTTCCTCGACCAATCTTGGTTTATATAGGGAACTTTTATTTGAGGCAAGCTATCTTCTTTAAGGCTCGACCAACTACTCCAATACTATATGAATCCATGTCGATTTTTGTCCGTTCCAATCTGTGTAGACAAACTATTAGGGGTGGGCGGAATTTGCGGAATTAACCTTCGCAAATTATCGCGAGAATGTTTAAAATTATCGCAAACAAGCAGAAATATCGCAAAGATGCGGAAGTTTTTTTCCGGCATGTTCGCGAGATTTTCTGCATGGTTGCGGGTCGCCAACTTACCCATGTGGTTGCTTGCGGGCGCGGCCATCTTGTTTTGAGTTGTTCTCGCGGTGCATGATCGCGAGAAGAAAGACGTGATCGCGCGACGCATGACGTCACTGCGGGCGCGAACTGTCGCGAGACAGCGCAAATGGCTAAAAACAATACAACATCTCATGGAGAACGCGACCGGATCAAGAAAACTTGTCGGCGAACGCAGGGATTCAGGTAAGGCGATCGCGCGCGCGCGAGAATGTATCATTTTACAGCGCGAGCAAGAAACAAATTATCGCCAAGCTGCGGAAACCGGAATTTTTGACATTTTCGCGCTCTCCGCGGAACGCAAAAATGTCAAATTATCGCAATTTCCGCGAACGGAACGAAATTTTTGCCCAGGCCTACAAACTATGGATAGAAGGTGGCAGTTAAGGCAGCTCATGGACCCATTTAAGGCTGTCGGAGCATCAGTGTTTCTGCAGGATCCTGCCCGCCTTAAAGTGATCAAAGATGGTCACTCGCATATTTTCTTTAACGAACAGGAGGCTAAAATAAGCTTACTTAAGTGGCAACAATTTTCGAAGAAATGAAGGTGGGAACTGCTATGGCCTATACACACGGGGGGGGGTTTATTGGACTTTGCCTCCATGAGTCATGATATATGCGGTACTTTATTTTGGTGGGGGCTTTTGTAATACACACTTTTGTGTTTCAATGCCAGTGTTCAGTCGGATGCAGGGGGGGGTTCTTGGGGGTGCACATCGGCGTAGTGCTGTCTTGATGACAGCTGTGGTAAATATTTCTCCTTTACCGGGACTGAATTTGGTACAGAAACATTATAAAATAGCTCAGTAAAATGAGAGGCAGAATCCGTGATATTAGAGGTTCGGAATGGGCTTTATTCCAATAAGCGATTATAATCGGATGCCTCAAGTTCCATCACCACGGGGGTTCAGGAAGTGAAGTACATACTTTATTGACAAGCAGTAACTTTTATAATACATACATTATAATGAAGTGAATACAGTAGGCGTAACAATTGATAAGGACATTTGATGTTTGGTTTGCGTAACCGAAAATGGGTGTAATAATGAGTAAAAAGAAACATGATTGGTTGTGATGTCATGTATAGGTGGATCTATAAGATAATACTTGGCATGGATGCGCGCGCAGCAGTATGACGTGTAATTGACGTGTAACTAGGGGGTGACGGGGACTTGACATTTAGCTCTATATGTGGAGACGAGAAGTCTGGGAGGTCAAGTCAACCTAATCCCAAATCATATCTAACATCCTATGTTTAAAGAACTATGTTATCCAAAAAGGAGGACTCTCGGACAGAATCTATTCTATACTGACTGTGCGTGTACAAGCGTCTAAGTGTCTACACTGAATGCGAGGGGGTAGGAATATTCCATGGTAACAAGGCTATGAATTACTTGCATGAGGACAGAGAAGATGGGTCTTTTTGCTTGGTAACTGGAAGAATGTTTACTTAAACTGCTAGGCAGGAATGCATCGGCTGAGGGGGAAGCAGATAATTCGAAGGTGAAATACAGTTCTTGGCAGAGAGTAAGCTGATGTCAGGCTTCGTGAGCAGCGCAGAGAATGAGACAAAGTTCATGGTCACAGATGCAGGCTCGGGCTGGAGCTTTTAGAGGCAGAAGGCAAGAAGAGTTTGATGACAGAATCAGGGCCTACTTGCCTGGACTGAAAAGTGGCATAAGTGAACCATATAAAGCCGGTGGCCTTTCATATTTAGGAATGGAATATCCGGCCTATTCATGGCGGATCTGGCAGAGGACATGTTGACGGTGGACACGCATGTGTTTGCGTCATCAATACTGGAACTGGAGGGAACATACGTGTACTTGCGACATGCACATAGAACCGTTGGGGTCCAAGATAGGGGACATAACTGACCAGGAAAATCCATATTTCCACATTCCCTCCTTGTCCCCTACTTGCCCTTCAAGAGATATCAATCTTCATCAATCCATTGATCTGTTCATATAGCATCATTTGTTCTTCTTTCTTCTTCCGGGATCTTGAATGAAAATCTTGATGTGGGATACACGATGTGGCACACAGACCACAAATCGCTGGTCCACATTGTAGACATAGACAGCAACTGAATAGTATGAGAAGGCCAATACCTAGGAAGGATAGAACTCTCCATCCCCAGGCTGATACCGCATTCCAAAACCAACTGGACCAAGTCCAAGTGCCTGGGTTCTGGTGTATCTGGCTTACAATCTTATGAAGGCGAGTGATGGCTTTATATACAGATGGCGAATTTTCTGGTATGAATACGCAACAGCTTGATCCGATGACCCTACAAGCTCCGCCCCTATCAGCCAGGATGACGTCAAGGACAAGACGATTTTGAAGCACAACAATCCGCATAGCAGACTGCTCTTCCGTTAAATTGCCTAAGGCGGAAATAGTCTCATTCACTACTGCTTCAAGGGTTCTAGTTAATCTACGTATCAGCTTACTATTAGTAACAGTACCTATATAGGGAAAGATGCCTTTATTAAAATCTACATACTTGTCCCATGCCGTCTCAGTGTAATCGACAATGGGGAGATCTCTCCGTTTTCTGTTGTGTACTAAATGAATATTTCTGAAATAATCAGGAGGAGCTAGGAAAACAGGTGGCAAAAGGAATGCAATGTAGCAGGTACCATCCCAATCTAGGGGTAGACGCATATATGCAGTCTGACCACATATAAAGTAGGAGTGGCGAGAAGCTCTGAATGAAGATTTGCCTTGGTCACTGAATTCTACGGTAGTAGTGCATTGACTGTGGCCCATATGTATGGAACCAACCTTTCTTACACATAATTCACCTTTTGCTGGGAATACTGACATGGTGGGTAAGACTAGCTCAACTTCGGATACGACATTTAGAATCATGAGATTAGGTGTAAAATTACCTAATCCATATACTTCATTTTCTAGATCAGTTCCTGTTCCTTTGGGGCGACCCTCCTTGTCAGGGTAACAGACTTTGAATAAAACTAGGTTCAGGTTTCCCCATATCCAATGGTCTTGGTAAACTGCTGTGTCTGAGTCTATGGAATTAATTAAACTAAACCATGCTCCACAGGAGCCATTATGTGTAAATGGATGTGGAAAGAAAGGCAGGACTCCTTCATAATTCTGGTAGGGAGGGAGTCGGCCACACACCCAACAATTGGTGGCGTTACTAGTCTGATGGGAATGATGTAACATACTAATGAAAGTGTTATTGCGCAGCGCAAGTCTATAAGACAATTCATGCGGAGGTAAGTCACTAAAAGAATGTTCAGCAGCAACATTATAAACATGTCTAGAAATAGGGTAATATATGTGCAACAACATACTTGTAATAATTATTAAAAGACTCAATAAAAACAAAATTAATAATGTCACTATGCAGTGGCTACGCAGTGATTTACAATACGCCTGTCGTTTCAACATTTTTCGGGTATTTTCTCTACTCAGGTCCAAGGGATACATGTCAGAGACAATTCAACCGCTTCACCTTGGAGAGGACTTAAACAATCAAATTGCTCGACTTGGTGGGCCTAAGCTTTAGTTTGTAATTTTCAGATTTGTTCGGTTCAACAAAAGGAAGCTTTGTATCAGTCTGTGAGGGAGTGCAGGGCACAATGTCTATATCCGAAGATAGTCCATGAAATTTCTTGATGTGGCTTGAATGAATCCAGCCCTTGCGGCCCTCGATCTTCACGGCTGTTCTTGTGGTCAACAGGACCAACTTGGGTGCTTTCCACCTGGGCTCCAGTTGAGTCTTTCGGTCGAAATTTCTCACAAAGACAAGATCCCCCGGAACCACGTCATGGGGTTTCACCTCAGTGTTGTCGGGAAAGGCTGCAGCTACCTGTGAACGAGAAGATTGTAGTGCAGACATCAAGGAAGCCAAGTAATCTGTCAGCATATTACAGTCAATATCAGTTATTTTGCGTGGTATAGGCGTCCCCCACATATTCGGTGGTCTACCGAAGATCACCTCATACGGGGATAGCCCTGTTCTAGAGTGTGCTACCATTCTCATATAAAAAAAGTGCAACTGGTAATGCTACTATCCAGTCGACCCCTTTCTCTCTGCATATTTTGGACAGTCTGATTTTCAGTGTCTGATTATGTCTTTCTACGAGACCTGCTGCCTCGGGATGTCGGACACAGTGGAATTTCCACTGATATCCTAGCAGAAGTGAAACGTGTTTCATTAATTCGGATGAGAACGGCTGGCCGTTATCTGAGTAGACAACACGTGGTAAACCGTATCGTGGGAAGAATTCTCGAACCAACTGTTTGGCAGTAGTCGGGGCAGTGTAATCTGAAACCGGGTACGCCTCTGTCCAACGGGACAGAGCGCAGACAACTACGAGAACATATTTGAATCCTCGACATCGTTCCATCTGGATATAATCCATCTGTAGGACTTCAAAAGGGTGATCAGGAGGATGAAATCCACCCTGTTCTACGGAAACACTTTTTCCTGGGTTGAACTGGCAACAGATCATACAGGTACGGACCTTTTGTTTTGCTGCTGCTCGTAAATGTTTATTGAACCAAATGTGTTGAATGCTGTCTAGCATAGCTTTTTCTCCTAGATGTGCCGGACTATGTATAGTGTTAATTACGACTTGGACCATTGAATCAGGAAGGAACCATACAGACCTTTCCTTCATCATCCATCCTTGGTCCGTTTGGATCCCTCCTAACTCGGTCCATTTCTTTATTTCGTCTGGTGTAGCATGTGTCTGTATGTCAATTACGTCAAGAGTAGGATCTTTAACGGTCATACAATGTGTCGGTGTCAGGACTATTGTCTTTGTCATGTCGGGGGTCTGAGCTTGAGCAGTCAGTTTAGCTGTTCTGTCGGCTAGATCATTGCCTTGGGAAATGATATCAGTAACCTTCGTATGGGCCTTACATTTCATAATTGATATTTCAGTGGGTAGATGTATTGCATTTAATAATGCGTGAATGAGGGGTCCGTGCTGAATGTGGGCACCGTGGGAAGTTAAATAACCTCTCTCTCGCCACAGCACGCCGAAGTCATGTACAACTCCGAATGCATAACGTGAATCAGTGTATATGTTGACTTTTTTATTCGTGGCTTGAATACAGGCTTGCGTCAGAGCGATGAGCTCTGCGGCTTGAGCTGACAAAGTATTTATACGATTAGTTTCAATGACTTCAGTATCTGTTGTGACTGCATAAGCGGCTACTAACTCTCCTGTACTTGTTCTCATGCATGAACCATCGACATAAAATGTCAAGTCTGGATCTGACAATGGAACATCGGTCAAGTCTTGTCTGGGTTTTGTCGTTACAGTAATAACTTCAATACAGTCATGGGCTAGTGGGTCTGTTCCGGTTACTGGCAAAAGTGTGGCCGGATTCAATGTGTTACAGCGTCTTATTTCTATATGTGGCTGAAACAATGTAAGTTCATATCCTGTAAGTCGCGCTATAGTCAAGTGTTGTGTTTGCGTTCTATTTACAAGAACCTCTACTGCGTGGGGTACTTGAACTGTCAATGGATGTCCTAACACTATGGCATCGCTTTGTCTGATTGCTAAAGCTGTCGCTGCTACTGATTTCAGGCACGCAGGCAGAGCCTGAGCTACGGGATCTAATGTACTAGAGAAATAGGCACATGGTTTGTGTGCTCCTGCTTGATCCTGTGTGAGTACTGACAAAGCAGTACCTTCGCGTTCTGTAACAAAGAGTGTAAACTGTTTTTTGTAACATGGCGTTGCTAAAACGGGTGCTTGACATAAAGCTTTCTTTAGGCTTTCAAAAGCTTGTGTGTGTTCCTGAGTCCAAGGGAGAACAGTCGATGTGGCTGCCTCCTGTGTTGTCAATTGAATGAGTGGTTTTGCTAGAAATGCATACTGAGGGATCCATTGCCTACAATATGAAGTGAGGCCTATGAAAGCCCGTACCTCCTTTTGTGTCTTGGGTATTGGCATGTTAGCTATTAACTGAATACGGTCGGGTGTAAGCTGCCTTCCCTCCTTGTCCAGCGAGTGTCCAAGATAAACAACTTGCTGGACACAGAATTGCAGCTTAGAAGGGGACACCTTGTGCCCTTTTTCGGCCAGAAATTGTAAAACTGTCAGTGATGCTTTCTCACATTCAGGTTCGCTTCTTGCGGTAATCAGCAGATCATCGACATATTGAAGCAAAGCAGTGTTGACTGGTATGTGGATACTGTCAAGTTCTCGTTTCAGTGCTTGGCTATAGATGCTGGGGCTTTCTGTAAATCCTTGAGGTGCGCGTGTGAATTTAAAGCTACGCCCATTTAAACTAAATCCGAACAAATATTGGCTTTCCTGATCTATTGGGACGCTGAAAAAGGCGTTTTTGAGATCAATTACAGTAAAGAATGTCGCTTCGGAATCAATGGCTGTCAGTAATGACGAGATATCTGGGACCACAGGGAATTGTGGCACAATGCATTTGTTTAATTCGCGCAGATCAATAACCAATCGATATACTGGCGGCGCTGTAGGATCTGTTCGTTTAAGAATCGGTATTATCGGTGAATTACATATATTGGAGTCTGTTTCCACAACTACTCCTTGGGCAATGAGCTCGTCAATGATTTGTAGTAAAGCCACTACAGCATCTGGTGGTAACTTGTATTGTCGCATTCGTGGTAGCACCACTCCTGCCTTTAGTGTGACTCGATATGGTGTAATATTCATGCAACCAACATCAGTAGGGCCTTGTGCCCATAGGTGTGTAGGTAAAGTCTGCAGTCGGGGATCCATGTCTCTAGATACATAGTGACCTTTAAAATCACGTAAAAACAACCTTACTCCTTCCGGAGAACAACATATTATGGCTCCTAGGGCTTTCAACGTTTTTATTCCTAACAAGTTTTCTGGACATGATTTAGTAAGCAGTAAATCTGTAGTTCGGGTCAGAGGTCCTATCGTAAGTGGCAAAGGCTGTGACACTTCATTAACAATAGGTTTTCCTGAAAAACCAAGGGAAATATTCTGTGAGCCTGAGAGGGGTGCCCCTGGAACTTCACTACGTTTTATAGTTGTTCGACTTGCCCCTGTATCGAGTAAAAATTTTCTATCTTGACCTAATAATTTACTATGTACATAAGGTCCTTCTTGATCTACAGGAATCTCGATAAGGGGTAAGTCAACTTCCCTCTCTAGGCTTGTTCATGCGTAACGCTGATACTCGGGATATTCATACTGTGCGGTCTGATACATTTGTCGTGTTGTCGTCTGTGTGGCAGCAGCAGGCAACGGTGGTGCAGCTGGCACAAACTGTATTGGCTGTTGTGAGGCTGGCATGGCCTGGGCATGCTGCATAGCTCCTTGTTCATTCTGATCTTGTCTTAGTGGCCGTGATCTTTCTTGTGTTTTACCTATGGCGATATTATGTTTTAAAACTGGACAATCGTGTACGTAATGGCCTGGCTTTTTACAATAATTGCATGTCCCCTTTACAGGTCCTGCTGAATCGGAATGTGTCATACCCTTTTTATGTCCTTCAGCTGGAACTGTCTGGGAAACTAGCATTTTCATTTTTGTGTCTTTCATGCGTCTGTGTTCATGTTCTTGTTCCTCTTTAATTCTATTGTGGTGGTACTGTAACATTTGTAACATTTGTGTTGGAGTGTTACCTTGCCAGGTACTCTCGAATTTTAATACTCTATTCTTTACTGGGGGCAGAGCATTTTCTACTAATTTTGTTACAAACAGATGTGGGTATGATTCGCTACTTGCTTTTATGCCACTATTTATACCAAAACATTTTTCAAAACGGGCATAGTAATCACTAGTGTCTTCGTCTTGCTTCTGTTTACAGGCTGAAATTGTACCCCAATCTTCCTTTTTCGTAGTTAATAAACGTGGCAGTACCTGTACTAGTAGTCCTGGTAATGCCTTAGTTTTGTCCCCAAGCCCCGAACCTGGACCTCGGGCCCTTTCTTCTGCTTCTAATGCTGACCATTCTATCTTTTGATCACCTACCTCCCACTCTTTTTCCTTGAGTTTCTCATAAATGCCAGCAGGCATCAACACCTTTAATATTGTCATAATGTCGGGGTAGGTATATTCTCCCATGAGTAACATGTCTTTAATTTCTCGGTGAAACCCCGCTGGGTCCTTGTCATGACTGGGTACTACTTTCTTCATTTCTAACAATTCTATTTTCGATATAGGCGTATATACAAATACGCGTTTAAACTCGTTGTCCTCACCCTTTATTGGGTGCACTTCTCGTAAGGGATTCTGTCTATCTATGTGATACGTAGTTCTTTCCTTGACAGACAATGGAACATGTTCTGAACATACAAAAAGAATATACTGCTTTCTTGATTCTAGAATTTCTTTAATTAATTCAGTACCTGGACCTCTCCATTTATTCATAAGTAATTCAGTCAGTATGTCAGGCAAGGGACCAGGGTCCGAATGCTGACTCCGATATAGTATAATGAGTTGTTGAATCATATAAATCCCAGCTAACCTTTGTTCATCTGGGGCAAGATTCAAAAATGTGCGTACTACTGTATCATCACTATATTTTCCGGGACTGTCCACCCAATGGACAGCTGCCCTGGCTAAATCTTGTTCATCCATAGAATCGAGGAAATGATAACCCCTTCGTTCTTGTAGTAGTTTGTCGGCGGTTTGGAACGAATGCTCGTTAGACCTTATGTTAATTATAGGTATTTGAAAATTTCTGTTATTATCTGGACATATCGGATGTATTGAGTCAGTGTGATATCTAGTCTTACTCCTATTACAAGATCTTCCTCTACCTACATAGGCTATGGTGTCCGACTGTCCTGTGGGCAGTCCTGACCCTTCTTCCTCGTTTTGTTCGAACTCGTCTACCTCTAATCGCTCTTCGTGTAGGCGTTCTATTTCTTTACGGATCTTTCGGCACATGGCTATTATACAGTTTTGTTTATCATGTCTCCCTTCCGATATATTCTGGCTCCATCTTGTAAGAATTTTCATGGCTTCCGGGTCTACCCCCGGTCGGTCTTGATTTCTGATCACACAGTTTATGAGGAAACGTAACAGTTCCCCCTGTATCTCTACTTTCTGGTATTCCATAGCTCTGTAAATACATTCTGGATCTCGCCCTGTTTGGACAAAATGATATATATTATCTAGATGCGCAGTCATTCCTGGTAACTTCGCTAAATACACTGCGGCTCGTCTGATACGCAATGATGCTAGGGTCATTTTGTCCTCCTTTCCAGGCACCGGGTCATATCTACAGTCTATAAGAAGTTCCTTAAGCGTACGGGTACTAAGGAGTTTGGGTGTACGTGAATGCGCTGACTCTTGAAAAGTAAGTTTATTTATTCTGGGTGGCGTAGAAAAGACATTGGTAGCTCCTCCCGCGGCCCCATCTGGGGCGTCGGGTGTAAAAGGATTCGTCGAACGTGACACAGCAACTACAGGTGTGGACACAGCCATAGAAGTAGCTGTAGGAGCGGGTACAGAAACAGATGTGCTTGCCGGAACTTGTGACTCGATTTGTTGCTGCAGGGATACGGGTACTGGATCTTGGCGTTGAACCTCCCTGGTATGCGGTCTATGTAGGGCAGAGTTAGCATACTCGGGAGCTGCGTCATCTAAATATGAGGAAAGAAAAACATCTTCTGCGGTTCTAGGATGCCCCTTAGGATGTACCTTTATTGGGAACAATGGGGTTGGCAAGTCTTTTGGTGTCTCTGGAGTAGCCTTAGGTAATCCTTCGGCCAGGAGAGGATACATACCATTCATAAGGGCATTTCTTTGTCTGTCTACTTGTTCTGATTTTACTCGGATACCTTCCTCAATTAATAGATTCTCTCGAACTTTATTGGAATTCTCTTTACTCTTCTCCTCCTGTCTACGTGCTTTTTCTGTTCGCCTATGTGATTCTTTACGCCATAATTCAACGGCGTCTTTCTGTGACTGTCTGACTTTTCTTTTCCATAACTCTTCCTCGACTTTCATGATGCACTCTGCATCCCAGGTCCCCGCTGTGGGCCCCCTTTGACTTTCTGGTAATCCCTTGGTATAGTCTACCCATAAATCAAGAAATAATATAGCGTCTAAGCCATGTTTGTGATACATAAAGTGCCCTGGAGTGTCCCTAGGAGGAATAGGGACGGCTTCTTCGAGAACCCCTTTTCTGGTAGTGATCTGTCTTAATTTCGAAAAGAGCGGCATATTGAGAACTGACCTTATACTTGATTTTGACCTGATACTTGAATTTGAACAGACTTAATACAATAAACACGATAATGAACAGTCATTCATACCACGATATTCAGAACATACTTAAACACTTTAAACATTTAACATTAAACCATTAACTGAAACAACAATGATGATCGTCTGCATAACTAATCACCAAGCTTAATTCCCGACAATAACTAGACAATAACTAGACACTTCGGAATACTTCGGAATACTTGATATACTGCTAAACAGTACAGATACACTGCTAAAACAGTGCAGACCGGATTTGTGTACCCAAACCCGTCTTGACCGGCACAACCTATGTGCACGTCAGAAATGCCTCCCCAGCAATGGTACTCACCGGGTAGCTTCGGAAACAGAAGGCCTCAGTAACTTGAACTTGAACCGGACCGGACTCGACTCGACTCGACTCGTCGGACACTGGGCTTGACTTCGGACTGGTGGGTCTCTGTATACCTCGGATCTTGCTCTCTCAGCTAGGCTCTGGTCGGGATACTTCGCACTTCTCACCGCCTCGTCTGGGTGTTGATTGCAGTCTCAGTCGCCCCCGCTTGACCGGAGGGAGATACAGGAAATCCTGCTGGTACGCGTTATTGTCCGTCCAGCTGTGGCAGGAGACCGGGCCTGCAACACACCGCCGGCGCGTGAGATGAGAAAGTGTCCCTGTTCGGGCGCCATCATGTGGTAAATATTTCTCCTTTACCGGGACTGAATTTGGTACAGAAACATTATAAAATAGCTCAGTAAAATGAGAGGCAGAATCCGTGATATTAGAGGTTCGGAATGGGCTTTATTCCAATAAGCGATTATAATCGGATGCCTCAAGTTCCATCACCACGGGGGTTCAGGAAGTGAAGTACATACTTTATTGACAAGCAGTAACTTTTATAATACATACATTATAATGAAGTGAATACAGTAGGCGTAACAATTGATAAGGACATTTGATGTTTGGTTTGCGTAACCGAAAATGGGTGTAATAATGAGTAAAAAGAAACATGATTGGTTGTGATGTCATGTATAGGTGGATCTATAAGATAATACTTGGCATGGATGCGCGCGCAGCAGTATGACGTGTAATTGACGTGTAACTAGGGGGTGACGGGGACTTGACATTTAGCTCTATATGTGGAGACGAGAAGTCTGGGAGGTCAAGTCAACCTAATCCCAAATCATATCTAACATCCTATGTTTAAAGAACTATGTTATCCAAAAAGGAGGACTCTCGGACAGAATCTATTCTATACTGACTGTGCGTGTACAAGCGTCTAAGTGTCTACACTGAATGCGAGGGGGTAGGAATATTCCATGGTAACAAGGCTATGAATTACTTGCATGAGGACAGAGAAGATGGGTCTTTTTGCTTGGTAACTGGAAGAATGTTTACTTAAACTGCTAGGCAGGAATGCATCGGCTGAGGGGGAAGCAGATAATTCGAAGGTGAAATACAGTTCTTGGCAGAGAGTAAGCTGATGTCAGGCTTCGTGAGCAGCGCAGAGAATGAGACAAAGTTCATGGTCACAGATGCAGGCTCGGGCTGGAGCTTTTAGAGGCAGAAGGCAAGAAGAGTTTGATGACAGAATCAGGGCCTACTTGCCTGGACTGAAAAGTGGCATAAGTGAACCATATAAAGCCGGTGGCCTTTCATATTTAAGAATGGAATATCCGGCCTATTCATGGCGGATCTGGCAGAGGACATGTTGACGGTGGACACGCATGTGTTTGCGTCATCAATACTGGAACTGGAGGGAACATACGTGTACTTGCGACATGCACATAGAACCGTTGGGGTCCAAGATAGGGGACATAACTGACCAGGAAAATCCATATTTCCACACAGCAGGGAAGGGGGTGATTCCGCTCCGTAGGCACAGGGGTGTGACTGGGTGGCCACAGGTATTTTGGTGTGGGGAACTGTTTGATCTGATCTGTTTGATCATACTGGTTAAGGTGGGAGTCATCCGAGTAGGTAGGTTTGGGGTGGGGGGGTGGGATGGGTGGGTGGGGGTTAAAAAAAATGAAAACAGCCAAAAGAGTGTCAAAGGTCTACATAGGAACCCTTTTGTAGGACAAGATAGGGGTTTGGAGGGACGGTGGCTAAGATTAATAATAGGGAATTTATGTCTAGAATTCGTATAATGTGCTGGAATGTAGCTGGTTTGAATTCTCTTGCTAAGCGTCGATTAGTCTCGGAGGAATTAAAAGCATACAAACCACAGATCATTGGTCTTACCGAGACTCATCTGGCTTTTAAGGATTGTAACCTCTTTAAGCAAATGGGATTCGAGCCGATAATTTGCACTTCCCAGACTGTCTCAATTCGTGGCGTTGCTCTTTTACAAGCTCGAAATACAAATTTCACACCATTACGTACACTTGGCGATAGTAAGGGACGCTGGGTGATCGCTCAATTAATGGCATATAATCATAAAATTACAATCTGTGTGGTTTATGGTCCGAACAATGACTGCCCAGCAGATATTTCTTTTTTAAATTCAGAGCTGCTGGGCTGGGATGGCGAACTTATATTCATGGGAGACTTTAACTGCGTTTTAGATCAGAAGATAGACTCCTCAAATACCACAGGTCGGGTGAGAATGGTATCCACTAGGGCGGCTATTAAAGACCTGATGCGTATACACCAGTTGGTCGATTTATGGAGGGAGTCTTATCCTTTAGTTAATGGCTTTACATACTTTTCACAACCCCACCGCCAATATTCGAGGATAGATATGGTATTTGTCAAACAAGTCCGCTTGGCAAATTCTAATATTGAGGTCTGTCAAAAAATCACATCGGATCATAATCCTCTATTATTTTCAATACACTTAGGATCAATAACACAGCGGACGCCGAGGGGCTTCACTTTTCCTAAGAGTTTGCTTATAAATGATAATTATATCCAATTTATGCAAGAACAATTAACTGACTTTTTAGAGTTTAATGCCGATTCTGCTGCATGGTCTATGGTGTGGGATAGCCTTAAGGCTTATATCAGGGGCATTACCCAACAGGATCTATTCCGTCAAAATCAGATTAGATTGCGGCTTGTACAAGCTGGGTGTAGGGTATGTTTGGAACTTGAACAGCGTCATATCCAAGACATAATGAATAAAGACCCTCGGGAAGTGGATACGTATAAACAGCTTATAATAGCAAGAGCCAAGATCACTCGAGAGTTAAAGGAGAAAGCTGCTAGCCAGTATCACAAATTTAGGCTGCGTCAGTATGAATATGGGGAAAGGATCGGACGGGTACTCGCCTATCAGCTGGCGTACTCCAGGGCGCATACGCAAATCAAGTGCATTACTGGGGGGGATGGCCTGACTTATCACCAACCTGTAGAGATCTTGGAGCAATTTAGGCAATTTTATGCAGATCTCTACAGAGATGATACGATATGTGATTTACAAACGTTGGCAGCTTATCTACAGGAGAGTGGCTTGAATGTATTAAACTCTTTAGCTACCTTATCAATGGACAGGGACGTGGATGGATCTGAAATTTTTGAAGCTATTAAGGCTTTACCCTCAGGAAAGGCTGTTGGGGGCGACGCTCTGCCCTTGGAGTTTTATAGAACCTTCCTAGGAACCCTGAGCCCGATCTTTATGAAGGTTGTCAATGACATACTGAATGGCAAAGACGCTCCCTTATCTTGGAAACAGAGTAATATAGTTGTTTTCCTCAAAAAAGGGAAACCCCCAGTCGAGAGAGGCTCTTATCGTCCAATCTCACTTATTAACCATGACGCAAAAATCTTCTCAAAAATGTTGTCTTCTCGACTTGCCCTTCTTATACAGTTAACAGTGTCCGATCAACAGCACGGCTTCGTCCCCGGGCGGGACACTACAATGCATATTAACACAGCTATATCAGTGTTTTACGCTGCCCAATGTTTGGGCGGTAATGTAGCAATGTTAATGCTGGATGCCGAGAAGGCTTTCGACCAAGTTTCTTGGAGAGCACTTTGATTATAATGCTGGAAGTGGGTATCGGTCGTAGGTTTGTCTCGGCTATCCAGAAAATTTATACAAATTCACAGGCCGTTATTAGGCTTAATGGATTGACATCGGATTTAATTTCTATTCAGAGGGGCACCCGGCAAGGGTGCCCTCTTTCACCTTTGCTTTTCGCAATATATATTGAACCGCTAATTCGTCATCTGTTACGGAACCAGTACATTGTCCCGGTTACTTACAATGAAGTACATATAAAGGTAACCGCCTATGCGGACGATATAGCCGTCTTTACAACAGAACCGGTTCAAGCGATGAGGGAGATCGTTCTGGAAGCACAGCAATTTGGATCAATTTCTGGGTATAAACTCAATACTAATAAAACTCAAACCATAACTAATATCGAACATACCCCACATTTACCTAGGCTCGGCGTTTCTCAAAAAGCTATATATCTAGGTGTTTGCCTTAACAGTCACACGGAAGAAATAGTAAAACTTAACTATGAACCGTTGATGAAGAAAGTTGCCTCAGATCTACGCAAGTGGCATCAACTTCCTTTAACCATTTGGGGGCGTTGTAATATTATTAAGATGAATGTCCTTCCAAAATTCCTGTATTTGTTTAGGAGTATTCCTTTACGGGTTCCACATGCATTTTTTAAAAAATTGGATGGCATCATAGGCAGTTTTATCTGGGGGTACAAAAGGGCCAGACGGGCTATCAAATTTCTCAAACTACCATACGAAAAGTGGGGCTTCGGTCTACCTGACTTTAAATTATACTTCTGGTCTGCTTTTGCTACGCGGCTACAGAGCCTGACGGCAGGTTTTGGAATATTTCAAACGTGGCCTGCATATGAATTAGTTTGTGGGTCAGAGTATAAATTTGTACTATTTAGGATGTTCGACCCGAACTACTTTAAACGTGTTCGCTTTAAGGTACTGAGACACGCTTTCTGGATATGGCGTGACATTGCAAAGTCTCATAATATCCCTGATCTGCATTCAAACACCTATTTAAGGGAGAATCCCCGTTTGGGGGTTCTTTTTGGGGATTCTGCCTGGAAGATCTGGCACCGTTGCGGTGTACTTCAGCTAGGGCAACTGTATGATCAGGATGGATTCAGATCTTTTTCTTCCCTTAGAGACGAATTTGGGATCCCACATTATTCTTTTTTTAAATATCTGCAAATTAGGGATTTTTTTATTAACGGGGAAAGCTTACTGTCCGTCAATACACTGGGCGAGTCTGCAATGGCAATTCTACAATTTAATGGTAGGGGCTGCATAGGGAAAATTTATAAATATTTACTTATAGGGGTAACCGATGATGCTGTTCAGGCTGTAGAAAAACTAAATCGGCATTTTGGTACTAGCACTACCACAACAGATCTGTACAGGTCGTTATTAACTATTAACACTTCTGTTACCTCTATTAATTTAAAACTCCAGCAGCATCGTATGTTATTTCTTTTGTATTACACGCCCGATATTATTTCTAAATGGGCGGTCTCTAATGCTACATCTAAAACCCACTGCCCTAAATGTTTATTGTACGCTGCAGATATTAGGCATATGTTTATTACATGCCCAACACTCTCTACCTTTTGGTCTTTGATTGCTAAGGAGTTATGCAACATGTCGGGTCGTAACATTATTATTTCTGAGAAAGAGATTCTTTTGGGGATTATGGAAGATTCAGGCTTTATTTCTATTTCTTTATTTTCCATTATAATGGCTTGCTGTCGGTTATGCATTGCTAGAGCATGGATAGACTCAAAACCTCCAACGCTTGCAGAGTTTTGGCAGCTACTAAGAGGGGTATATGAGATGGAGATTGCTTTAGCCAAAGCTAGGGGTCCCTCGGCTCAAAACAGAATAGACCGTATGTGGCTCTGTCTGCAATGGGATTAAGTGTTAAGTGTTATAGACTGTAAATGTATGTTTCTTTTTGCCTTGATGTCATGATACGTTCTCTAATCCATTTCTTTACTTGCTGTCTTTTTTTCATTTTCACTTTTGGCTAAATAAAAAAAAAAAATAAAAAAAAAAGAAAATCATAGTTACATGCGCTAACGATAACTTACCCCCACAATGTGACATCACTGGTGACATAATTGATGACATCTCAAATGACATCACTGATGACATCATCCAGTGATTTTGAGTGTTTTCAAAAAGTTTATGAGTGTTAAACATATATATTAAGGTACTACAAAAGTTATATTTATATACTTTGTGTACTACTAATGAGTGATACTATTTCTAACATATACTATGTGAGTGGCTGTGTGATTTTATGTGCGTGTGAGTGGCTGTATGGGTGTGTGAGTGCGCATGGTTGTATGTATGAATTAGTGGGTGTGTGAGTAGCTGTATGGGTAGCTGTATGGATGAGTGAGAGGCTGTGCGAGTGGCTGTATGGGTGAGGGAGTGGCTGTGTGAGTGGCTGTAAGGGTGGGTGAGTGGGTGTGTGATTGACTATAGGTGACGGGCTGGCTGTGTGAGTGGCTGTATGAGTGAGTGGCTATATGAGTAGATTTTTAGTTAACTGAGTATGTGTGAGTAGCTGAATTGGTAAGTGAGGTTCTGTGTGAGTGGATGTATGAGTAAGTAAGTAGACATGAGTGCCTTTATGGATGTGTGAATGGGAATGTAAGTGGTTGTGTGAGTGTGTGAGTGGCTCTGTTGAGAGGCAGTATGGGTGAGTGATTGAGTGTGTGAGTGGCTGTATAGGTGAATAAGTGCGTGTGTGATTAGCTGTATTAGTGAGTGGTTGTGTGAGTGACTGTATGGGTGAGTTAGTGGTTGTGTGAGTAGGTGTATGGTTAAGTCAGTGGCTGCTGTGAGTGGCTGTATGAGTAATTGAGTGGGTTTGTAAGTGGCTCTATGGATGAGTGAGTGGGTGTGTAAATAGAAGTATTAGTGTGTGAGAGATTGTGTGGGAGTGGGAGTGGTTATGTGGATGATCTTATCAGTGATATCATCAGTGATGTCATTTGAGATGTCATCAGTGATGTCATTGACCATGTCATGAGTGATGTAATATATATGAGGTCATAATCAATTGTGGGGGTGTTAGTTATAGTTAGTTCAGGTAACTATTAATGCTGAGTTGTTTTGGTGTTGTGTGTGTATAATCTAAGCCTAACTATATTGTCCCTAAAACCTTTATTTTTTGTCAGTGAATTTCTAAACTTTTTTCTAAATCCCTCACTATAACGTCCCTGCAACCTGTGTTTTTTCAGTGAATTTCAAAGGTTTTTCAAATTCTATTTTCAAAGTATTATGTTCCTGTAATGTTTAGTTTTTTAGTTCATTTCTAGGTTTTTTTATTGCTAAGGATACTACAATTTATTTTGCTTGTTAATTTAGTTAAAAAATTGTTTTGAACTGTAGACTTTGTTTAAAAAAATATACTTTATGTAGATTTTAAAAGTTAAAAAAACAGTTATCTACTTAATGTAAAATATATAATGTTTTTGTAAATGTAATTGAATAGGTTTTATTTAAAAAACATTTTCTTTTGGTACTGCAGTACTTTCTCGGGTCCAAAAACAAAGAGGGAACCACAAGTACTCAATGGTTATTGACTCCAGTCATGTGAAAAATTGTTTTAAATATGTACATCATTCTACTTTCATTAATGATATCAGTATGAACATATTTATCTGTATATATATATGTATTTATATATGGCACCCTATATTGTTTTTACAAGAAAGTTACTTACTTTACAAGTTTCGCGACTTCGCCAATCTACAGACTGGAATATGTATTCACTCGATGACACACCTAAACCTTGCTTTTTGATTGGACACATTAGGACCCCACCCATGTTCATGTAAAACAACTTCCAAAATAGTTATTTATCCAGTCAACTCTGTAGAAAGAGGATTCAGAAGCATTGGTGCTCTGTTTTTTGTTCGCTTTTGTGAATAATGTGATAGAATGACTGTAGCTTCATCTTCTGTCCAGGATGAACGTCCAGAACCTATTGACTGTTTTTGGGTGGCAAGGATAATTCTAGAGTTTTGGGTGGGTTCAGGTTTTTGGGTGGCAAGGGTAATTTTAGGGTAAGATGCCCGTCAAAATACACAGTGGGGGAGGGTTGGACTCAGGGCCTGCCCAGACCTTGTGCTGCCTCCTCCTAAGCTTCCTGCTCCTGCCCCTCCTTCTTGTCATCCATTGTCCAAGTCCATGCCCCTGCTTCCTCATTACAGACCTGTAGGGCCATTGTTCTGCCACTGTCCTTCCTGCCTGCCCTAAACAGTTAGCTTGCTGCCCCATCCACCTCCTCTCTACCCTCTGTTGTCCGAGTCCATGCGCCAGCCCCCTCCCTCCTGCATGGTCCGATGTCCTGCCACTGCCCTCGGTTTAGCTTTGCCAAGCTCTGTTTGCCCACACCTCCTGCCCTCCATTGTCCAATGGTATGCCCCATCATTGCTCTCCTTCTTAGCTCCTGTGCTTAGCTAGCTGTCCCTACCCTCCTTCCCTTGGCTCTCCGATGTCTGTGTGCATACCCCTATTCCCTCCTTTTTGCCCATTGTGTTCTATGGACCTGCAACTGCCCCTCCTATCTACTCTGAGTGCTCTGTTGAGCTGCTACTGCCCCTCCCACCTTCCTAGCCATGTCAGATGGCTACCGTCGGTCCTTGCCACCTCCACCCTGCCTTTCCGAATTCAAGTCCCTGTTCCCCTCCCTCCTGTCCTCCATGGTCCATTTTGCTGCCAGTCCCTTCTGCCCTTCTGCCCCCCATGTTGTGATGCAAGTGCTTCTCCTGCCTGCCCAGCCTCGTCTGTTGTGATGCCACTTCCCCTGCCCTCTCTTCCCTGTGTCCAGCCTCTACCCCTCCCTTCTGTCCTCCATGGTCCTTTGTGCATACCGCTGCCCCCTCCCTCTTGCTCACCATGGTCATAGTGCTGCCACTAACCCTCCCACTTACCATACATGGTCGTCTGTACTGCCACAGCCCATCCCACCTGCCCTGTGTGGTCAGCTTGCTGCCCTTGTCCACCCCACCTTCCCTTTGTTGTCTGTGTATATGCCATTATAGTCTCACTGTTGCCCTTCATGGTGTGTTGTGCTTCTAGTGGCCATCCCTCCTGCCCTCCATGGTCAGCTTGCTGCTCTTGCCCTGCCCCCTGCCCTCTTCCCCTCTACCCTCTGTTTTCTATGTGCAGGACCCTATCCACTCCCTCCTGTCTTTTCTGGCCCGTCATCATGCCACGGCCCGCTAGCTCATGCCCTTCATGGTCCGTTATGCTGCAGCTGTCCCTCCTGTCTGTCTGGTATGGTCAGCTTGCTGCCCATGCCTCTTTACCCTCTGCTCTCTGTTGTCCATATGCTTGGCTCTGTTCTCTCCCTATTGCTTTCCATGGTCCGTTGTGCTGCACTGCCATCCTGCTTGCCCTGTGTGGTCTATTTTTCTGCTGCAACCCCTGATGCCTGCCCTATAAGGTCAACTTGGTGGCCCTGCCCATCTCCCTCTTGCCCTCTGTCATCCAAGTCCATGACCCTACCCCATTCCTTCTGCCCTCTGTGATCCAATGTACCATATGTGCCAACATTTTGAACATGGTAAGAGGAAGATTTTGTAAAGCCAACCTGGGGAATTGATTTTGCCTATTCACTTACTTTGAAAAAGAAGAGATTTTAGGCAGGAGACAGATAAAATTAAGCCCTTTTGGACTTAAAACATCACGTTTCCTGCCTGAATTGGGTCTGTTGGTATGTACGGGTATACTGCCACTGCCTCTTCCTTGTGCCCTTAATGGTCTGTTATATTGCCACAGCCTCACTTGCCTGTCCTGCATGGTTGGTTTGTTGCCCCTGCCCCCTTTTCTACTACCCTCCATGGTCCATTGTGCTGCCACTCCCCCTCCCTACTTCCCAGCATGGTCAACTTGTTGCCTCTACACCCTCCTCCCTGGCCTCCAATATCCGAGTCTGTGCCCCTGACCTGCGCCTCCCCACAGCATTCTAATGAACAACTAGATTGCTAACGTTCTATATTTATTACAAAAAAGTGGTACAGCTGACGTCATCTTGACATAATCAAAACTGTAATAACTGAAGCATTTCCTTTAGAAATGATAAAACTGAGAGAGTCTTATTCCCATAGAAAATATGGTTAGCGCTCTAAAAAACTAAATGAGGACATATTTTCGGAGTGCTTTAATTGTTGCAAAGCCCTTTCAAATTATTTGCTATGTTTATGGTGTTTTATTGATTTGATCACTTGATTAAATGTTACACAGAGGATCTGGAGTTACGGCCAGAGCTACAGACTTTGCAGCTGGGGAACCAGGTTCAAGTTTCGGAGTCAGCTCGACATCCTGTGATTCTGGGCAAATCACTTAATCGCCCCACACCTAATACCAAAATGAATGTCTCCTCGTGTAATGTAACTAATGCTCATGTAAAGCACTCCAATACCTTTGGGTCAAGCCTGCGCTATACAAAACTGCAAAATTAAGTGTTTTACACACTTCGGTCATTGGTTATACCTGTGCTACATTTCAACTCTTTTTTCTCTGGTGGCTATCTTGGGAGACTTATTTGTTATGAAACTCTTTAATTTCCTAATTTACTGCAGCATCCTCAGTAGAAAATGCTTGCGGTTTTCCACTTCAATTCCATCAAGATGGCATTCAGATGTGCCACATTTTTGGCATAAAATCACAATGTCAGCACTCTAGTTGCTCATTAGAACACAGTAGTAAAGCTGCTGATCACCAGGGAGTTAACTGCCAGTCAGCTGCTGGTGTTAAAAGTGCATTTTCAGTCTTTATGTCAGAATGTGTTAATGAAACAGAAGATATTTGAGAAGTCACTTAAAATGTGTCCTACATTTTCTTTCTACAGCACTAACCATAATTTTGAATCAAAATGAACCCTCACATTTAGTTACTTTCTAAATTAAACGTTTTACATTTTACAAGTTTGGTTCACTCAAGATGACTTCATGTGTGCCATACGTTTGCCATAAGTAAGACTGTTGGAAATGCCCCTTTTGCAGGGTTATCCCCAAACTTTTTGCTCCTTCCTCCTTCATTTTCCTGACCTGTGGTTGTTGGCTATAGGACACTGGGCACTTTACCACTGCTGATCAGTGCTAAAGTGCATATGCTCTCTCTGTAAATTGTTATTATGATTGGTTATCCATGATTGGCTTCTTTGTCTTACCGGTAGAACCCTAGTAAAGTGCACTGAGTCTGCCAAGGCTGGTGATTCAAATGCTACTAGTGGGCCTGCAGCACTGATTGTGCCACCCACATGAGTAGCCCTAAAATGGTGTCTCAGGCCTTCCACCACAGTGCCTGTGCGCAGTCTTTGAACTGCCATGTTGTCCTGGCCAGTGTACACCCTTGCCAGGCCTGACCCTTCCCTTATCTTACACATTGGACACCCCTATGGTAGGCCCGAGGTCCCCCCCCCCCCGGCAGGATGCAGTGTATGTGAAAGGTAGGACATGTACTAGTGTGGGTAACGTCCTGATAGTGAAATACTGCCAATTTCGTTTTTCACTATTGAAAGGCTATCTTGCCCATAGGATAACATGGGGAATGTAACATGTTTACCTGCATATCTTCCCATAGCGGCAAGATAGACATATGGAATCTGGTTTCCCTGAACTCAGAATTTAGCAACACATCTTTTAGTGAAGATGGTTTTTAAATTCTATGTTTGGAAATAGCACTTTTAGAAAGTGGCTATTTTCCTGTTCAGCGTTTCTGTGTGCCTCTGCCTGTTTGTGGATTGACTGTCTGTTTTGTGAGTAACAGGGGCTGGGATGGTTCCAGGAAACTGGGTGAGTCAGCACTAGGCTGAATAGACCCATCTGCATGTAGAGTGGTGGGGAGGAGTAGCACCTGGGTCTGAATAGGGCTGTGCCTATCTTCCACAAAGCTGGCTCCACTTCCTGCGGTGCGTCTGATGGCCCTGGCCCACACTCACAAAGGAAGAAGATGTGCCCTGGCAGAGTGCACCCAGAACTGGTTTGGACTGGGTCCAGGACCCCTCACACAGGAAGAAAAAATACTTTTTTGGGTATAAAAGTAGAACTGAGACCCCTGTAAAATCAGATTAGGAAACTTTGTGATCAAGAAGGAATTGCTGCCAAGAACAGCCAGGAAGAACTGAGGAAAAGTGCTGCCATTGCTGAGTATCTGGAAGCTGACCTACAGTTGCTGTTACTACTGAGGAGAAGGACTAAGGGACTGTCTGCTGTGTGCAGTTTCCCCCTCACTTGAAGAGGAGATGTGCTGAGTGCTTTGCCCCCTCTGAAGCTTGCCTATCTCCAAGGGCCTGAGAAGAGCTGGCCTCCTGTTGGGAACTCAGGGATATAAAAGTCCTCACATGTCTCTGCACACAGCCTGTGCCTTTGTGAAGACTGCCTGCATGGGTGATAATTCATTTGGTGTGCTATCGGCACACAGCAGGACTCCGTGTGAGGTCTGCCATGCCTCCTGAATCACTGACCCAGCCCTCGAGAGTACGTGTCCCTATGCACAGCTTGGGCCTTCATGAAAACTGCTTTGTCTCCATGTGTCCGTCAGCACCGACTCTGCACCACAGTGTGCGTGTGCCAGTACCTCAAGAGGAAGCGGTAATTCTCCGTGTGCCAGCTTTCACCGCCACCGGCCCGAGTGCGAGCTGCTGTCGTAATCTCCTGGGAGAACCTCCGTTTAGTTTCCTGGCAACCGGGAAGTGTCGTCAAAGGCAGCGCTGCTGCGAAGGGAGCCGCCCAGCGGGACGTCACCACAGAGCGAAGAAGGGAAGCCGTGCCGTCACCTAGCAAAGCGTCCCCTAGCAACGGGGAGGCTCGTCAGCAAGAAGCCGCGTTGGGACTTCCGAGCGTGATGAAGCCCTGCCACTGACTGAAGAATCGCCAGCTGCGCAGGAGAAGGAAACAACCCCCTGTTGCAGGGATTCTGCTCATGCACAGAACTATGCGCAGGAAACCAGGACCTCAGTGAATTGCGGTGTACCAAAAACTCACCTCAGTACCTAGAACCCCAATCCGGCTAGCATCAGTGTCCCATTTGTTATCCGTATTCTCTGGGAGCTCCCAATGTATAGCCAACCCAGAACAAGCGACTTAGAGTACTCTCAGGAATGGTGGGAATCAGAAATACCTGTTCGTTATTATTCTCATATCAGTCCACAACAAGAGTAATCAGAGACACAGTAAAGTTTAAAATGTTTATTTTATAAACTACGTGTTCTAAGATGCAGTACTTTGGCTAACATAAGCAGACAAATGATTAAAATTTAAACCATCAGCATTGTTACAATACCAAAGAAAATGAAGGGAGAAATCATATTACAAATGACAGTGGAATACAAACACTCTCCCTTCATTAGTGAGCTAGTATTATTATACTAATAGAAGGTATCTAGGTTTGAATGGGGAACCCCATAACGTAAAGACCAGCTTAGGTGAATCACATCACAGGATCAGCTTTGCTCTGCGCCTGGAAAGGTTCTTCTCCAGAATGTGTGTGTAATGCATGCAAACTGCAATATTAAAGGCTCTCGACTTTCAGGTATTTGCATCTGTGTGCGAATTATGGCTAGAGAGTGCGCCGATCAACCTGAACTCAAAAACATACATTGTTTGGCGGCACATAATGTTCAGACCAAGGTCGTAGTGCACGTCTAGGGATGTGAACAACAGACAGTTCTCATGTGAATAAAAGGCAAGCAAGCAGTTTTTCAATTAATAACATGTCTCTGCAGTGTCGTGTGCAAAAGCAGCAAAAGTGGCAAGATGGCGTTTCTAACATCTAACACGCTTATGCTAACATAGCAATGTATGTATCTAAAACGCTGCCTCCACTACACCCCCAGGTAACACTCTGGCTGCTGTCCCGAGTGCAGCGTGCGTTTCAACCTGGGGCGGGTTGTAGGTCTGTGAGGAGCGGGCGGCTCAGCGTATGAAGGGCAGAGTGTGCAATCCTTCGCGAGGGACTTTATTTTTTATAAACAACTCTTGTAGTGTCCCTTTGTGGTGTTGCACTGTATTACTGTGAGTGTTGGTACAAATACTTTACACATTGCCTTGGGGATAAGCCTGTCTGCTCGTGCCAAGCCACCAAGGGGGTGAGCAGGGGTTATCAACACTGTGTATCCCCCTTGCCCTGACTAGAGTGGTGGTTTCTGCCTGACTTTGGCGCAAGCCTTAGCCAACCAGCAATCCCATTTCTAACGAAGACTGTTAGCGCTGTAGTTGTTTTTTAGAACACTCTGGGAGGCCTCAGAAGAACACAAGGGAATCAACTGAAAGGCTGCTCCTGTTGAAAGTACATGTTTTACTGAGAATGTCATATTTCATTCTCATATGGCTGAGAAAGATAAAGTGATTTTACATAAAATATGCTCTCATTTTAGGTTCTGGGGCACCTTCCATAACCTCTGTGGGCAACTCATGAGAAAACGGTTTTCTCTCTAAAATGATTATTGAAATCCGAGCAGACGGCTTTTTCACAGGATAAAGTCACCTTAGAACATACCACGATTCCTAAAATTAGTTTAGTACTATCAACAAATGATTTATATTGCAACTAAAATATGTTCTCACCCTTTATATGTTCTCCTTTTTGTGACCCTCAAAACCTGCTATTCACTACAATGCATTTCAATGGGGTGCTATCACTGATGTGCTGACAGACAATCAGATTCCACCATGAGATCTGTGCTTAGGCTCCGCCCAGATATACAAATTTGGATTTCTGTAAATATCTTGAAAATTATTGAAAGGATTTAGCACTAAATAATAAAAAGGCATGCTTTCTGGACCAAGAACTATCTTTCTGCCAGATTTGGTGTAATTCCGTCCAGCAGTTTGGGCTGTAGTCATGTCTAAAATCTCTATGGGAATTCACATGGGAAATGCTGTTTTTTTACCCCCCTTTTTCTTGACCCCTGCGTAATGGATCACCCAGAAACTTTCCATGCACAACTAGAATCACTGGCACACTGTTTTTGGAAAGTTTCGTAAAGATTCGTCAAACGGCGCCAAAGATATAGGAAAGTCAAAAAACGCTTATCCTATGGAAACACGGTCCTAACTATAACTACCTAGTGGCGACTTCCAACAGGTAATATATATAAATATATTTATTTTTAAAAAATGCCATTGTCTAAGAATACAACTTTTTAATTTGTTGGTTTACCAGATAACTGAATGCACTCTTGAAGTTGTAATCTTGTTTCTTGTTAACCAAACCCAGTTACCAAAGTAAAATATTAAAATAGTCTGTAAAGGGGCCTGTAGAGCTGAGAAACCAATACTCTGCAGTAATCTGACAACCGTACAAACTCTAGATATTGCAGTCACAGTAAATGGCCTCTGTCTTTGAAAGAAGAGCTCTGGTTTAAACTTTGGATTTTTCCTAAGTTGAGGCTCCAATTCATGCCCAAGCACACCTGCACTTTGAGAGTCCAGAAAATACCCCCTCTAGAGAAAGACCAATGACTACCATGTATGTATTAACTCTGAGAAGTAGTGCATGCATTGTAAATAGCATAGAATGGAAACATCAATCTCAAGCTCATGCACTGACATGTGTTGCTGTGTCTCTGGGTCACCAACCTTTGCTTAGAAGGCATTCACAAGGGTGAGCACGGAATGAATTACCCCAGGTGGGAGACTTCACAGCTTCCTTGGGGGGGGGGGGGGGGGGGGGGGGGTCAGGGTGTGAAGAACCCCTACACCTAAACTAACAGTACAAAACCTGTTACACGGTCAGTCTCTCTCTTGGGACAGCCCATTTTACCTTTGTAGGAAGCGCAAGACCACCATTGGATGGTTAGTTTTATGTCTTGATGTCTCTGTGGGTGTGTAGAACCCACTAGGATTTCGTAGCACCCTTGGTGTCCTCAGTGTGCCACGTCCGTGTTGGTACGCAGTTAGCATGTCTCACCAAAACCCTTTTATCCATACATCTGTGTATGTAATGTGGCACAGGCAAATAGGAAAAAGCATCCATTATTTTCAAGGCGCCCCTAAGAAAATAAGGGATCATCATTGTTTCATAGCACTGTCACTTGATTTATAACTAAGTAGTAAGGGTTGTCGTACTTTAAAATTTGGGACCGCGTAGGAGGCAGGGCCCTACCCCTGTCTATCCCGGTATTAGCGAACCGCGAATGGTCAATGCGGTATGTACAAGTGCTTTGTGTAACGTTTTAGCTCTGAATGCACTATGTATACGTTATTATACATTGACTCCGTGGGTTCCATGTTGTAGCGGTGGCCATCTTATGGTTGCCCTCACATAGGCTATATAGCATGAAGCGAAAACGGGCCTTTTAGAGCACATGTGCCTTTCTTTGACTTTTCTGTGAGCTGGACAGCTTGGCTCCGCCACCCCAGGTCAAACTGGTCTCACGAGTTCCCCGTCCTCTGGCCACCTGTGATTAGCATCAGGGCTTGACACACCATAAAGTCTTTTCATCCTACACAAGCCTCCGGCTAATCTCTTTCACACCTGACTGTTCCTGCTTTATGGCTTGTTTCCCAAAACAGGAGATGCTCATGTTTATTGGGGCCTATCGATATCTGATGTGGGATCTGAGCCTTGCTGGGTAAATAATTACGGGCTGGCTTAACTGGAATGTGGGATGGTCATCATGACTCTGCCTTTTCGTTTGCAATGTATACATGTGAATGACCAACTGCAAGAGAAGGGCGGTGTTGCCCAGAGCGTAACATTCTCCATAAAAGAGGAGACTGGTTTCTGTTCTGGAGACTGCCTCATTCAGTTGCTAAGGCTTCTGTGCGACGTAGTCTCACTCATTTGAGTTTAATAAAGATGTCTTTTCATATTTCAGCTTCTGTTGCCAAGTTCTTTGTTATATTATCAAGATATGCAGAATTTTATAATACCACATCAGGAAGTACTCGAAGTCATAGGGTGCTACCCCTAGCACCTCTGGGGTCTTAAAAATTGGAGTACTTCAGTTGGCGCCCACCAGCGCGGCCTCATCAGAGAAGTGACTTTCTGTGGGAGTGATCTTGTCAGGAGACTGAAATCTACTGAGGAGGACAGAACGGGATTCTACCAAGAAGGTACTCTGTGCACAGGGATTCTGGAGATTCTTTGATTATGTAGCCCGGTATATTTCTGCTCTTCCTGATTTTGATCCTCCACATGATGTCACTCAAAAGGTGAGAAAAAGAACCCTTTTGGCGTGAGTATTATAGAAGACGTTTGGTCATGTAGAACTTGACAATTAGAATTTGGATAACCTTTTGATTATTAAGAATAAGAATTAAGTATAAGTGGGTCGCTCCCAGTCCTTTGGTTCTTTGGGTCTTTAATTTGGTTATCGCAATTACCAAAGCCGAGGGGTTGGTTTGTTGGTTTCTGATTTGGTCATTGCAATTACCAAAACCGAGGGTCTCGCATATTTGCGAGTGTATTGGTAGAGATAACCCCTTGAGGTTTGAAGCTAGATTAGTGAGCTATAAGATGCCTGATCTTAGCAAATTTGGAAATGTAGATTTTGGTTTGGATATGCGAATTGCAATTTGTGTAGGCAGGTAATGAGGAGATATTTCTCCATTTGGTTTTGATTATAATACTTGCGTTTTCCGCAGTATTTTTGGCATGCCTGTTTGTAAGCTCACATGGAAAAATGTGTTGCTTTTTGTTTTGAAAGGTACCATAGTGTGGGAAATATCTAAATAGGTTAGATTTAAAAACATATTTCTTCCTTGGTGATTTTGTATCCCCAGGGAATTAAAATATGACATAATACAAAACAAGGATCCTTCGTTCTGCGCAGTTTCATGAATGAAGATATGCAGAACGATTTTGTGTGGTGTTCTGCTAGGCAAAGCTAGTGAACTGAGCACATTCACTACTTCTTGGACATGCATCTGTCTGTGGGGCTGTTTATGCAGCCTTTTGGAACACTATTGAAAAGCGTTGCTTGTAAATATGACCTACAACTATTATTTGCAAATGGTTTGTTTCAAGTATAGTCTGTGAGCTGTTCTTTCTTTCTGTCATGCGTATTGATTTGTAAGTCAACTGTGTTTAAATGTCTGTGTTTTTTTTTATCATTAGTGCAACTTCTGTAAGTAAATTGCGACGGCGCTATTTATGAAAAATGGCTAAAGCGCGCTGTATTGTCTGTTTAACCCCTTTCTGTTTATGTCTGAAATGAGCTCAATATGTGTTTGTGGGTCTTCTGATGTTTCCAGTCTGTTAAGTAAATTGTTGGTTAATTAATATCAAGTAGAAACTTAAAAAAGAAATCCAGAAACGGACCATGTGACGTGCTAAAATAGCTATATGGTGCTCTTTAATTTATAGAATGAGCAATTGTGCACATATACAAAACTGCCATTAAATGCTTAAAGGATAAAATTAGAAACACATTCAATAGATACAAATCAGGCCCCAAAAACGAAATTATCTATTTTTGCAAAAGTAAATAAATTTACAGCATTTTCCTTAGATGCATTGTATTAGATGTTCACAGGCAAACTTTTCAGCTGCAGTATATTTGATAGAAATGTTCATTCAGCCAGCACCTTCCCAGTTGAACACGGGTGGAATTTTGCAGAACCGTCCTTTTAAATGAAAGTGGCGCAAAAATGTGACGCGTTTCAAGTTGGGCTTATGCGCTTAGGCGTGTGAGTTAATGTGTCCAAAATGATAGGCAAGGGATGCAGCTTGTTTTTTATACATGGATTTATCACAAAAACGAATAATTGGGATTTTTTTAAAAAGAAAATTATTAATCATGGAAAAATTATTTTAAAAAAATAAGTGCTTTTCAAAATCGTTTTTTGAAATTTATAAAGCTTAATACTCATACTATGACCTCCTAGCATTAAAATTTGATTTAAGTTGTGTTGCATCACTAAAATGACAAGCATTCGCGTGTACAATTTTCCCTTGGCGCAGGCGCAAACAAGCTCATTTTTATAAAGTATAAGTTATTATTTCCAATGCCTGACTCATGGGTTATGTAATAAACATTCTGGTAATGCATATTATGCAAACAAATTGTAGGATATTCATTTTTTAATGCCAAAAAATGAAAGTCGAATTTGGGTAGAAAACACTGTTTGAACTGCATTTTCTTCCATTCAGAGTACTTTTTAAAGTGTCTCAGACTTCAGTAAATGCATACGTTTAGGTTTGATATATATTTACAGGTTGTGCCTTCTTATGATTCAATGAGTCAATGTGCCAGTACAAAGGCTTGTTTTAATATCAGGGTTGAAGGTTCTAACTTTAGCTGTGTCTGTCACGATACTACTGAACACGCTATGAAAAACAGGACCTTTTTAAAACTTGGAGAAATTAAATAAAATATGGTGTCGCAACCCGCAACTATTTGATGTTAATAAAAAACGGCCTTAATGGAGTTAGCACCCACATAGAGAAAGAGAAATGGAGAATTCTTTTTTGATGAAGAAAAAGAGGATGTTTGTGAGCAGGTACGTGATGAAGTCAGTAATGATAGAGGGGTGGAGAAATGTAGAATTACGGTTATAGGAACTAGGTAATACGTAGGAAGGAGAAGAACAACTGGGAAAATAGAATGCCGTGGAGGGAAGAGAGATGATGAAGGGGAGTAATAAAGACATGAAGAGTAGCGTGAGGAAGGTTGTATTGATGAAGGGAATAAAAAGGAATGTGGTATCGGTTTGAGTAAGTAGGAGGGGAAAGATGAGATTGCATGTTCTAGCAGTAGGGGTGAAAATATTGTAATTACCTAACGGGAGGCACTGAGTTTCATATGCTAATATGAAAGCGACGAACAGAGCTTGAATAAAGGCAAGTGACTAAATGATGAAGAAAATATCAAAGCTCATTGCAAATGCAATTCGCAGTGCCAGTGGACTGGGGCAGAAAGCGGTCCCAATTGCTGGAGTTCAGTCTAACTTTAGCTGGGCCTACTGAGACGTTCATTCATTTAAGGTTGTTGAAATGTGTACCATTACATAGGATTGTAACAAGGATTTATTCTAAAAAGTGGTATGTGTGTTATTAAGTTTCGTGAATTATTCACAGTAAATGTAGTTTAATAATCTGGGAATAGAGATAAAAAATTTTAGCGCCTAAAAAGGAGAAATTATTTTTCAAAATAGAGTGAATTATTGCAAGTTAGGAGGAATTAGGAAGGCCTTCTGGCTTTGACAAATTCAGAGTGGCAGGAGCTGGGGGTTGGAGAGCTGCAGAGGCTGGCTCAAGTTACGCTGTTGAGATGCTATCTTTAGTTCAATGGAGTAGGCTGCCACGTTGACATTTATGACCTTTTAAATTAGGGCCTTGCCTCTGTGGAATGCAGAATGACCTTGCTACACGGGCCTCTGAAGGTGGGGTTTCTGGTTTCTCCATAAGAACATCAATAAAACTAAAGAACTTAATTCCAAAGGGAAAATATAGCAAAGGGGTTTCTTTGGAAGCCCAAACATCATGTTAAATGCTTTGCAGAACTGATACATTTGCGTCTCGCTCTAAAAAAAATTAAAAAAAAGAATGATGCCTGCTATTAGCTCTTATTTAACAGAAAACGGAGTGTTGCATTAAGTCTTAGTCAGACTAAAAGATTCTAAAAATTTTTTTAAGGCTCCATGCCTAAATGTGAACGTATTGACAAATTAAGACTTATTTTTCACAGTGGAAATTGTAGGTGCCAAATTAATGTGGAGTGTCAGTGTAACGATTTTTTTAGAAAGATAAAACTAAGGTGGCTGGATGTTGCAAGGACTGACAAGGGGGTACAGTTAAGTAATGGCAATTTATTTTTGTGTATTTGGTTCTATCATGAATTGTTATTGCTGGTCCTGTATGTTAGAAGAGAGACAGTAACGTTATATTTGACAGCAGATTTCCATTGCCTGGTGATCTACTGTCAAAAAGGAGGGTAAGGATTTTAAACCTGACAAATTAAACAGGCCCAAATATTGGGTTTTGGGCTGCAGGTTTACAGTGCATAAAAGTACATGACATGGTGTTGTGTGTCACCGCTTATTTACATATGCTATTGTTTTGTCTATGCTTTTTGTGCTGGATATACAGCAAGTATATCTGATGGCTTGACGTTTTGTGCGTTTTTATTATTTTTTGCATGTGTTCGTTGTTTTTGTTGCTGCTTTTGATACTATTACAAGTTTACCTGTGTTGTGAGGGGATGGTCATGACGATGCCCATCGCTACGCAACAGTTGGTTGAACTTGTTCTGGTTACTAAATTCCACAGCTAATGATATTTCATGCTGTGAACATGAGAGACAGCACTTTACCAGTGCATGTCTAAATTGGCTATAATGGTATTACAGAAAACTAAAAGAGATCTACAGGATCAAAGTGTGTCACCTGCAGTTAGTGACTTACTGCCCCTTCCTTTAAAGGAACAGGCAGCCCTACGTTTATGTATCCTTGATTGGACCTAAGGATGAAATTATAGATCTGTGACTCAAGGTGGCCTAATTTCTATATTACATTAGTTAATGGTGTCCTGTCTCCTAAGTAGCATATGGCCTTTGCTTCTTAAAAGGAAACTAGGTTTTCATTTTTCCCTGCAGAAGGAACTGGAACATTAGCTAAGATTACCGTAAATGGTGTAGTCGCCAGCGGTAGAGTTAAAATGTATGTAACTTTGGCCTTTTGTGTACCACCCGTACTCTTGGTGTAGTGTCACATGCCTGACTATCACCCAAGTAAATTCTTGTCCTTCCTATAGATTTTTATTTTTAATTGCTTTTGTTGTTTCTCCCCTGACCGATGTCGCATCATGCTTAGTTATTGGGGATTTTAGTTGTGTCCCAGTTCCAATTCCCTTTTCTGTATTCCTTTCACCAGTCAGCCCATTTATTATTGTAGGTGTATTGTTCAGGTACACACTTCCAGACTGCAGTGATGTACCAGGGACCCTCCATATTATGTATAATCCCCTCTTGTATGACCAGACTGGTTTTCAAGAATTGTCCCTAGGCCTGCTTCAATGTTTTCCAGCCTGACTGTCAAGTATATTATACTATAGTAAGACAAGTTTTCCATCCCGATAGGAGATAACTTACGTTTACCTTTTTTGAACATGACAAATTTTCAATGTCTATTTTTTAATGTGGTTTTTACCCTTTTTGTTCCTGCTGCTTTAATTTTCGGTGGGATCAGAAGTTTCTAATCATGCAAATATCAGGACCCTCTAGTTCTTGTCTTTTGTTTTTATATCTGACTATTAGCCTGTGTATTGCCTAGTGCACCTGATGTGAAAGGTTTCTACATACCTATGATAATCTGTACCATGTGATTTCTCTATTGAGATGTCCTAGATAAGGAATTTAGAAACACTTATATGTAATCATTGAAAAAAAAAAATGTGTTTGCCCTATTAGACAATGCCACCATATTTGAAGACATCCATTTAGATAGAATTCTCGTGTAGTTATCTACCCTTAGATGATGGAGGCTCTCACACGGAAACCCAATTGAAAAGCTTAGAGGCACTGTTTTGCCTACTGCCTTTATATTTGTATTGCTTCCTGAGAAAGACAGTGTATTCTAGACGAAAATTGTCCCATGGCGTTTGGCCACTCCTTTGAAAATCACAGGCCACCTGTTTACAGTCCCCTTGTTATACAACGAACTGTTTAAAGCATCACACTTGCTTCATCAGAAGGCGTTCAACATCAGAAAAGAAGGAGGAGCTGGTTTTGCCACAGAACCAGAATTCCAGTGCAAAAGAGCGCCTGTCATGTGCTGGTAACCTCTGACAGTGTGCAGTCCCTTGAGCCCCTTGGCCTGAGTTTTTGGCCACACAACCCCCCTCTTTTCCTTTGCTTCAATGGAAGTGCAGTGCACCGGCGGATCCAAGATTGACAGAAGGCACTACATTCCAGTGCCCATGGAAGAGCAGCCTGAGCGTCCTCTGACACAGAATGACGAGTGTTGGAGTCTGAGAATGGTCCCGAATCTGCACGAGATGACCTGTGCCCTTGATCAATGGAGAGCACACTACCTGTAGTGCCTGCCGCAAAGGAAAAATACTGGCGCACTGCCTTGAGACATTGAGACTTTTTCGAGTGAGCTGTGGGTGTTTGCCAGGAGGGCACTCCAACTAAGCAGTACTTTTCTCATGAAAGGCTTGAATGAAGAGGCCCAGGCAAAAGAAAACAACAGAAGAAGATTTGATGGACAATAGAAGCCTGCCAGAGAGGCTTTTTGAACGGACTCTGGGCATAGGTGGTTTCACAAGAGGTTTCCGTGTGATTGTATAGACTAGGTGTTAGAAGACTGTTTGTTTTGCTGGCATTGTCTAGTATAAGCAGAATAAAATCCATTTTCTGTGGAAGAGTACCCCCTTTTCACCTCAGAGCATTGATGAGGGTCACCACTGTTTCACTTGAACATACAAAATGTATAGGAGCCCTAAAATGTTACTAAATAATTTTAGGATTTGCTTTTTGCTCAGGGTTGTAGACAATTATTATTTCATTTGTAATAGTGGTCGCTACTTTCTCCCGTTGTCTATATATTCTTAATAACGTGTTTTCTAGTGTTTTTTTAAACATGACGTTGTCATTTATGGGTGGGATTGATTTTCTCTACTCAATTGACTTCTGCACCCTCTTCCCAACCTATGTCTTTCCCTACCACTGTTTCTTTGCACTCTTTTCACCCTTTTCCTGAACATGAGCAGGTTAAAAGATCAGAATTCGTAAGCAATTCTTTTGTACAGCTTCTGCATCGACACTAGTTAGTAGTAAACATCACTAATTGTTGGGGGTGTAATCTTATGCCACCTAGATAAAGGTATTCCTTATTTTGTCCTGCCATATGTGGCCTTTGTGCTACTACATGTGTAAGGAGACGTGTCCCGTGAGAGTCGCTAAGTAATAGGATGATGCTACAGCAACATCTCCATGACTTCATGTCTGTAGACCTGGACTCGGATTGATGAGAGTATAGTTATTGCCTATGTAAGGGCAAAAGGAGGGTCTGTCGTACTTTAAAATTTGGGACTGCGTAGGAGGCAGGGCCCTACCCCTGTCTATCCCGGTATTAGCGAACCGCGAATGGTCAATGCGGTATGTACAAGTGCTTTGTGTAACGTTTTAGCTATGAATGCACTATGTATACGTTATTATACATTGACTCCGTGGGTTCCATTTTGTAGCGGTGGCCATCTTATGGTTGCCCTCACATAGGCTATATAGCATGAAGCGAAAACGGGCCTTTTAGAGCACATGTGCCTTTCTTTGACTTTTCTGTGACCTGGGCAGCTTGGCTCCGCCACCCCAGGTCAAACTGGTCTCACGAGTTCCCCGTCCTCTGGCCACCTGTGATTAGCATCAGGGCTTGACACACCATAAAGTCTTTTCATCCTACACAAGCCTCCGGCTAATCTCTTTCACACCTGACTGTTCCTGCTTTATGGCTTGTTTCCCAAAACAGGAGATGCTCATGTTTATTGGGGCCTATCGATATCTGATGTGGGATCTGAGCCTTGCTGGGTAAATAATTACGGGCTGGCTTAACTGGAATGTGGGATGGTCATCATGACTCTGCCTTTTCATTTGCAATGTATACATGTGAATGACCAACTGCAAGAGAAGGGCGGTGTTGCCCAGAGCGTAACATTCTCCATAAAAGAGGAGACTGGTTTCTGTTCTGGAGACTGCCTCATTCAGTTGCTAAGGCTTCTGTGCGACGTAGTCTCACTCATTTGAGTTTAATAAAGATGTCTTTTCATATTTCAGCTTCTGTTGCCAAGTTCTTTGTTATATTATCAAGATATGCAGAATTTTATAATACCACATCAGGAAGTACTCGAAGTCATAGGGTGCTACCCCTAGCACCTCTGGGGTCTTAAAAATTGGAGTACTTCAGGGTTACAGAAGTCTCCAGTGAAATGACTCAACTTCAACAGTGTTCTGGTAGTGATTAATGGGTAGAAGTGCCCATTCCTCTCCTTAGTACTTTAGATCATATGGGCCCAGGAAAAAAACTGGATAGCTTTACTTATGCACATGGGTGCCTTTAAGGGGTGGCAATTGGTAACCCTCTATTGCATTATTCAATCCGTTTACAACTCTGTAAGATAACTAATGTGACTTGTGACTTTAGGACCTGCTGGTATTAGTAGCTATTTTTGTGTCAATTATCAATGACAATGGCCACAGCATCGACTTTTCAATGAAGATTTATTTTGAATCTGCAGTTGATTGTGGTCCTAGGTTGTGATGCCTAGTGTCCTGGGCCAAGAGTTAAAGAGTCATGTGATTTCAATTCTGCTACCTCTAAGATTTTGGTGGAATGACTCCGCTGCTTATACTCAAATGTTTTCTATTTCTTATTCTTTTATTTCTTCTGTACTCTGGTTATTTAAAAACAATGTTGCTTTTCTTGCATAATTGTTGTGACTTTCAAAGTAACTACCACGGAGTTGATTTGAGTAACTTACTCATGCAAATAAAGCAAATCAAAATTTGTACGGTTTCCAACATGATTTCCATGCCGGTCTGTCGGAAAGCGTGTTTGGGGGTCCGCAGCAGGGCCCCCTTTGGTGCACGACCTCCAGTTGGAGGCCGAAGTGCCCCCCTGTTGATCCCTGCACCTTGTGCAGGCACCTTGAGGTGCCTACCACGGGGTGCAGGGATGAACAGCACCTCCCATTTCACTATAGGAGCATACATTACTGTCGATTTATGGCCCTAATTCATGCTCCGATAGTGTAATATAGGAATGTGACCGAACAGTGTTCGGTCGCATCCTAATGAGGCAGTCAGGACCGCCGACCGGGTGTCGGTCGGTACTAGGACCGAGTCGGTGTCGGGCGGAAGGAAGTCCGTCGACATCTAAATCAGGTCCTTAGTAGTAACTTTACACTTGAAAATGGTGAATAGCCAAAAGTTGGACAGTTACATAAAGTGAAGAGTACATTTACAGATAATCATGTGTAAGTTGCCTTTTGTAAAAAGGCTTCACAGAGTTGAAGTTCGCAAGAAAGATCCAGAACTAACTGGTCATGACATCCTCTAGCTTGCATCCTGAGGAAGGAGGTTGTCTAGGGGGCAGGCAAGCTGAACTGTCAGAATCGTGACTCACTTTAGCCCCATTTGACTAGAAAAAGGGTACCACTGACCTTGATGCAAGTGCTGGAAGTAGAATATAAGAAAGACCCGTGGATGGCTCTCTCGAATGATCTGTGGTGGCCAGGCAGAAATTCTCCACTGCAGCAGGTAGGGTACTCTTCTCTCCTCCGCAAATGGATAAAGGAAGGTTAACAACTTGAAGTTAAAACTAGTCAGTCATTGAAGGTGAGAATGGCAAATGTTAATACAGTTCCCAGACTTTCCTCTCCCAGCTGTTCAGCAAAGTGACGCATTTCATGGTCGGAGTATATATTTGGCAGCAAAAAATCTATCCCAGTGTTCTAGGCCCCTAAAATCTGAAATTATAAATCTGTGTTTCAGCTATGCAGAGTTCTACCCTGCTTTCCAAATTCACCGCAGGCCCTCGTAGGGCGGTCACCCAAGCTTACAAGTAAATCTGTTACTGTAAGGCAGCACAATGCCCAAGGTCTCCTGCAGAGCATGGCTCTGCTGAGTCTTCTTGCTTCCCTTTTGAATATGGAAAGTTACCCCAGATTCTTTTCGGGTACAAATGTCACATTTGTTGGCAGGCCACGTTGAATTCTAGTCTTCCTGGCCGTTGTGTAGTCAGTGTCTTAGAGTGGCATATGGAGATATAGTGATGGGAGTCATCAAATGGCACAAAGTGACTTCAGTCCCTCACAGAAGTGTGTAGCTCATTGGAATGAACTTCAGCTGAGTTCATGCAGAAGATATTTTATTTCTCGTAACGTTTTAAGGGTAATGAGCCACACATTAACATAAGCAGACTTGCAGAATGAAAGGAGGGAACAAAGGATGCAGAAGGAAGCAAGGCAAAAACATTTGTGAACGTAATGACTCATAGTCTTAACATCTTCAAGTGCTGCATATAGTTCAAGAGAAGAAGAAATGGGGGGGCGGGGAGCATGCAAACGAGAAGATGTTTAATTTGTGGGGAGAAAGTTAAGCTTGCTGCCAGTCTAAGAGTCTAAGAACCTCTGGTAGTTGGTTTTATAGCGGGGGCAAGAATTCGAAAGCTTCTTTTTCCTATGCATCAGTATTTAACTGTTGGAATTGTCTCACATTTTTGTTTAGCAGAATGAGCCAGAAGTGTCAGAGCACTTGACACAGAAAAGCATTCAATAGGTACTAAGCAGACATTAATTTAAAGCAACAACATGGAAAGAAGTTTAAATGTAGAGGTGAGCAGTGGAGCAATGTGTCAATGAACAAACTCTGACATATGCAATATATCACGCAATTACATGAAAGAGCATATAACAAAAATCACAAAACAAAGTGTCAAATCAGAAACCAACTAGTCCAATCTAGAAGGGATCCTCCTGGTTCTGTCATCCCGTGCAAAACAAATTATATTATACATTTTGTGCCAGACCATGCGCAGTTAGTTAGTCCTATTGCAGTAGGTAACCTCCCTCAGAGAGGGGTACCCGAGGGTATAGTATAGAAAACCCAGGAAGGAACGAAACGGAGTGGCTGTAGAAAGAAGTTAGAGGGAATACAGGTAGTATAGATTACAAATTAGTTGTTTTCGCAGGACGGACTGGAGGAAATATTGTATACAAGGAGGAAATGGAGTTCCGCTTCCAAACTCTGGGTGTGCGGCCAGAAAGAGATTGATTTAATTTTTATTTTTCGTCGAAAGCGGTGCTCTTCAGGAGAGTCCATTAGAGCTAAGCAGTAAGCGAGATTCATCTAAACTTTTCTGTTTCCTGACTAAGTACCGAGACTGATCAGAGTGCAAGAATGTGTGCACTAAAGAAACTAATGTGCCGCTACATCTACTCATGACGGGACACTATCTCTGGGAGATCCAAACCGAGTTGGAGTGGTTAAAACACGTGTTTGCAGAGATTATTCAGACTGCAGCATAAAAATTGCCTTAAAGTGGAAAGGTGGGTGTAAGGAATTTGTGAAACAGTTGAGTGACCATAACCCAATCTTTAAAAAAACATGGATTGAACCACATAATTTATGTCTCTTTGCGTAATGAAGTGTTTTATACCATTCTGACATCTAAGCAGATAATTGGCATTTTTGCCCATGTTATTGGTGTGTTTGTATATATTGCGGTTGTAGTCTAATATAAACCTGAGGGGAGGTGAAGCTCGCCAGGCTCTGACATGGCTGCTTTCTTGCTGGAGCTCCATTAGATAGTCTATAAAGCACACTGGTCTCTTCAGTACGTCCTAGACAGAGCTTTTCACGCAACATCTCCCCATCTGATCAATCAACTGTTGTGCAAGAGAATAACACATGTAGGCTGGGCAATAGGGGTGCAAGTACCTAAAATCTGAAACACCCTTAATAGCGCCCAACTTGAGACTTGGACCAGGGGCGTAACACAGGCCCCCACATTCCCCGTGGTGTGGGGGGGGGGCCCCGAGCTGCAGGGAGCCCCCTCAGCCCAGTACTCAGGCCTTAGAGCTCCGGATTAAGTCCGGAGTGGGGACCCCTCATGTGCCTTGCAGGGGGGCCCCCTCAGCTTTCGTTACACCACTGACTTGAACCCAATAACAAGAGAATCAGACAACATTAAAACAGAACAATTCAGAATTGCCTTAAACTGAACTTCACATAGAGAAGAGGCCATAATTAAAGAATGCTGGACATGGTCTTTCATCCTGTCCAGTTAGACTCTCATCTTTCCTTCTAGTAATCAAGCTGTGTTGTCCTTCTGTCAAGTACTCTGAAGAAAGAGAAAGGGCACAACACTTTATATATCTCTTTAACAAACATACGAATAATTAAAAAATGACGCAATTTAATCCCTTTAACTTTAATGACTGAAGCATTTTGTTATAATTTGATCAACTTCATAACTTCCTTTGGGTTATAATGGAACGAATTATTACATAAATCTAGCTTGCCAATCATTAAGGGCAATACTACTTTTTCATTATCTTTAGCATGGCCGATAGAAAGATTATTCAGAGATATTTGAATTGATAGTGGGACTTCTTAAGCTTGGGACAGAATTATACGTTCCATATCAAGTCGAACCTACAAATCCTAGACTTTCTTTGATCTAAATCAGCCTGTCAAAGAAGACATGAAGTAGTTCAAATATTAAGTGATTTCTGTGAAAGGCTGAGGACACTTAAGACTCAAAATGCAACCTTAAAGTTGATGTGACTAACTTTAACAGCATATTTTATGTATATGTCTGTTATATGATGTTCTACATAGTGTAGACATCACCTGATGAAAATAATACACATCTGCCAAATATCACTACTGGGACCACAAAAATGAAATTCACACCTAGGACTCTTCCCTCTTTTTCTTGTGCTGCAAGATAAAGCCAGTCATCAGCTACAATCATGTTTTTGTGTGTGTATGTGTGTGGGTGTGTGCATGTGTATTTTTGACATACAATGCTGTATAATGTGTTTTTGAGTATGTGTAGATTAGTGATCAATATGAAAAGAGTCTTGTGTTTATAAATCATTCACGATTTACGTATTTGTAATTTTGTGCATCTGTTATGTCTAGATTTCTGACATGTGATTGGATAGGCTCAATCAATGTCTAAAGGCATACAACCATTTTTAAATTAGACTTATATTTAGTATATATTTTTTAAACATATCTGCAATGTGTTTTTTATGGGTATTTGTTTAAATAACCTGTCTTAGTCCAAGTACAAGATTGGGATTTTATTGAAAGGAAAAACACCACCTCATAGCATCTAATTTCCAGTCATAGGTCCACCTGTTCTATATAAACGTTTTAATGAGGTGAACCTTTGAACATTTATTACAAAACCGTTTGAGTTAGTGGGTCCAAGGGAAATTTTTTAAGACCAACGCGGACAGGTCCCCTTACTACAACTACAATAACATAGAGACCATGGGTCTGATAACGAAAATGTGTGAACACAGACTGATAATACTCAACAGGACATTCAACTCTTAAAGAGGACAAAATCCCATCACCCACCAAAGTGGCATGCTTCATCATATTGGATCTCCTCTTAACTGCAACCTAGTGCAGTTAAGGAGCTACTACTCCTTTCAGAATGTCAACGGAGGAGCTCACAGATGTTTTTAATATGTAAATAGAGGACTTGATCTCCTAAAGATCGATGAAGCTGCGAAAGATGTGGTGAAAATATGGTGAAGTGTCAACAACGTGTGTAGTAAAATTGGCTACTAAGAGAAAAATATGTTTATTGAGTATCTCTAGGTGTCAAAGTTAAAAAGCAGTTAGGGCGCGGTCTGACCTAATACACGAACGCGCTTTACATCTTAAAAACATCCGTGAGCCCCTCCGTTGACATCACCCTTTGGTGGGTGATGGGATTCTGTTCTCTTTAAGAGAACTTCTTGTATAGTTGAATGTCCTGTTGAGTATTATCAGTCTGTGTTCAGACATTTTCATTATCAGACCCGCGGTCTCTATGTTATTGAACTTTTGAACATTCCATTTGAGAGATAACGTAACCTTAACTAAGGCATGAGGAGAGAAAAGGCAGAGGGGAAAAGTGAGAAGGAAGTACAGATTTGGAAATAGGAACTTTTTTACATTAAATTTTTTTAAATGTTTATTTGTTTTAGCTTCAACAGTTTTTATTCTAAGGAAACCATATACTCAGCTATGAACCACGTGGGCCAATAAGGGCCACCACCACTTTATCCCAATCAAATTTATATATGGGGAAAAAAAGCCAAAAAGACACAACACATTTCAATGAGACACCACCAACAGAAAAATTTACCATTTCAGAGTCTCACCTTGTGTGCTACAATAAGACACCATCACTAGCTTATGGAGAACGTACCTGGGAAATAAGGGGTAGTCAAGGACAAGAAACCTGGAGGACAGTTCACTAAAGTATTTCCACATTTCAAACACTGTTTAATTCCTAAGATCTAACCCCTGTATCGACTTTAACCTAATAGGGAGTGGCAAGATTGTGCCCAGCCTCTCCTATTTAAGGCTGATTAATTCGTCAAACCAACTCCGTCCCACCTCATCACCTCTTCATTGTTCCTAAAGATTTCTCCTGCCTCCACCTGTGAGAATACAAATTCTTTGCCATCACACTTCACCTTCAAATTTGCGGAGAGCCACAATGAAGCTTCAATGTCAACACATAGTATGGCGATTATTTATGAAGGGCTTACACCGCCATTGCGTCACTCTTTTGCGTAATCAATGCGCCACACTGTGCCCTATTTACAAAGTGATGCCTCTAGGCAGAGGCGTCACTTTGCAAAGGCCTGCGCTACATTATACCTGCGTCAGGTATAATGTATGCAGGGTGGGCATTCCCCTATAAAAAAGCCTTGTAGAAGTGGTGCCGTGAAATTTATGGGATTTCACTACGCCATTTCTGCAACTTGACTGCGTCAAAATCTTTACACCTGCAACGTAAGGATCGTCGCAGGTCTTTTCACATGGGACTTACCCATGGGCTATGACACATTGCTAGAGTTGCGTCAGGTTTCCGACACACTCCAGCAATGTGTCATTTTTGCACTACCAGATGTCAGAATTCCTGACGTATCTGGAAAACTTTGTGCCATGGAGCGCCATATTGTAAATACGTGCATCCATGGGGTCGTAAGGATGGCGCTATGAAAAGTGATGCATCACAGTTTTTACCCAGCGATGTGTCACTTTTCATAAATGAGGCCCCATGTCTTTCATTACCCACAGCAGACATCTCCTGCAATTAGAGAATAACATCATTTTCCCCATCCCATTTAAAGGAAATGCCCTGTCTGTTGATGGCATGTTTCAAATGCAAATATCTTGCAGCATCACTTCTTACAACTACGACAGTCCCCATTGAGTTCATGTCTCTGTTCACTCCCTTGGTTGGGAAGCACCTCTTTTTCTGTAAACCTGATCTCGCTATAGAGAGAGATTCATCCTCACAAGGCTATTTATTTTGGCAATCCCAACATATGAACATTAGCTGCCCTTTGTGCATCTTCAAGGATATTGATCTGTGATTTCAGCGAAATCATTGCTGAAATCGCGTTATTGAAAAATCCTGATGCACTTTTACTTCTTTTTTCATTCCAGCCACAGACGATTAAATAGTCCAGATTTTTGATTTGTTCCATGGGGTCCCTTCTCGATTTTTGCTATGTGTTTGTCCAAGCAGCAATCACATCCTCAATAGATGTAGATTTCTTCTGAATTTTTTTTCTTGCCAAGCAGCCAATATTCAGGATAGTTAATTCCCATCACTCTCGTCAATACTTACCTTCAGAGGTCCCCATCATCATCGTTGCGGGGAGCTGACTTACGCAAAAAGAAATCCGTCTTCTCTCTCTTTCCTTTCATTTTATCTACCTTTGGACCGAGTAATTTCCCTGAGGCCAGATTGTCACTTGATGCATTTCTTGTAATCAACAAACTTGTGGTTCTGTTACAGTGCTGTTCCGCTCTGAAAGCCATCAGATAGTTGATAAAGCTATTTTCACATTTAAATCTGATGTGCATATTAACATAAACCGATTGCAACTATAATGAAGATGTATAGAACTATGTTTTTCTAACTTATGCTAAGCTAGGCTTCAACTCCATTTTGTATTAATATGCCTGGTGCCTCTTATATTCATTGTATGTTTATATTTATCATTGACAACTCAGGCAGCAAAAAGTGCAGATTTTAAATGACATATTCTTCTTGAAGAACTCTGGAGAAAGCCTTTATATACTTTTCAAGCCATATCTCACTCCAGGGCTCTAACATTGGATGTATGCCACTACCTCGAGCTGCCCTAGATGCGGAACCCATGACGCTGACATGTCTCATATGTTTTGGAGCTGCCCAGTGGTGGCGACGGTGTGGCGGGACGTTAGAGACACACTGAGAGATCTCACGGTGCAGGTGGGGTTCTTGGACATCATTTGGACATAGTCTGGAGTCGCAGCTGTGATCTCTAGCTTGCTTCCAGCTGCTTCTGGCACTTTCATTGCGATCCCAGCCCTCAGAGGAGGCAAAGGTTTTGCCCCCTCTGAGGACAGGGGCCGCAAAGGTAGTGCCAGGAGTAGTGGGGAGCAAGCTAGAGGTTACGGGTGCGACCCCTGACTACTTCCAAATGACGTCCATGGCGGGACTCTGCTCCCATGGAAAGTGACATTTTGGGACTTTTCAAACACAAAAAATCTGGGAGTGCCACCAACCACTCCCTAGACTTTGCTCTGCTGCCGGTTCTGAGATCCATTGCGATGCACTGAAAGGCCAGCAGTCTACGAGGATTTAAATTTTGGTACGCAGACACTCTCAAATGGGGAAAGGATGAATCTGCGGCCCACCGACAAGAGGAAGCCCAAGCTCTGCACAGGTTCTCCATTACAATAAACTGGGATACTCTGCTAAATGATTTGCAAGCAGTCACAGAGGAACCCCAGACTGAATAACCCCTTAGACGGCCGGGCAATTATTGTGTTCATTTGATATTCTGTATATATCATCAGTCTACCTCTCCTATACATTGTTTGGGATGTATGACGGAACCCAGCGTTTATTTATAACTCATGCATTTACAATGCAGTCTCTACCCAGACTGCGACATTACCATGTGTTCCTTTACCATGCAATTCGATACAACTTGCCTTGGGGGGCACTGGACTTTGGAAAAGTACAACTTACTATTCCAACTCCCTTCTATGCCACAGTGGGGAGGGTGTTGGACTTGAAATCCAACACCAGTCCTACAATGCGCCCCCAAAGCAAGTCATTGTAATGGCTTGTGTGGTAAAGGACCTTGTGGTAACGTCGGGGTGGTGACTACGTTGTAAAGTATGATTGCGGTAATGACTCTGTGGTAAAGGAAATTTCCCCATTGCTTGATTCATGTGATATGCCCCTACTCAATGTAAGCATGCCATTCTATCTCCATACTGTTGATTATCTTTAAGGATTCAGAATTCGCCCCCGCAGCCGGCTCGGAATTCGCCCCGGCGCACATGCATATCATTTATATATTTGCATCCCAGCTGCAATGTTAGTTTTTGTTGTTCTTTTACTTGTGCAGTGTTTAGAACCAATACCTCCTGTTGTATAATATTTTCTAAGCAAAAACCAAAGGAAATGATGGACGGAGTGTTGAACATTGCAAGCACTCACCCCCAGTCAACTGATCTGGGTTTAATCCATCACCGTTCTTTAGCCCACTATGCCACCCCAGTTCAGACATGGCCATATGCAAATCAGTCTGACCCTGTGCCTCATGGGAACAGTCCAGCCCGAACTGCCAAGCCATGTCTTCCCTGGACCGGAAACAAGCTTCCTAAGACCGGTTTCTGGCATTTCAGCCGTCTTCAGCCAGGCTTGCTTGAATCCAGTGGCAAAGTGAGCAAGGGACTCACGTCTGAGCATACCCTGCCAACTTATGGCGAACAAAGCAAAAACCAAAGGAAATGATGGACGGAGTGTTGAACATTGCAAGCACTCACCCCCAGTCAACTGATCTGGGTTTAATCCATCACCGTTCTTTAGCCCACTATGCCACACCAGTTCAGACATGGCCATATGCAAATCAGTCTGACCCTGTGCCTCATGGGAACAGTCCAGCCCGAACTGCCAAGCCATGTCTTCCCTGGACCGGAAACAAGCTTCCTAAGACTGGTTACTGGCATTTCAGCGGTCTTCATCCAGGCTTGCTTGAATCCAGTGGCAAAGTGAGCAAGGGACTCACGTCTGAGCATACCCTGCCAACTTATGGCGAACAAAGCAAAAACCAAAGGAAATGATGGACGGAGTGTTGAACATTGCAAGCACTCACCCCCAATCAACTGATCTGGGTTTAATCCATCACCGTTCTTTAGCCCACTATGCCACCCCAGTTCAGACATGGCCATATGCAAATCAGTCTGACCCTGTGCCTCATGGGAACAGTCCAGCCCGAACTGCCATGCCATGTCTTCCCTGGACCGGAAACAAGCTTCCTGAGACCGGTTTCTGGCATTTCAGCCGTCTTCAGCCAGGCTTGCTTGAATCCAGTGGCAAAGTGAGCAAGGGACTCACGTCTGAGCATACCCTGCCAACTTATGGCGAACAAAGCAAAAACCAAAGTAAATGATGGACGGAGTGTTGAACATTGCAAGCAATCACCCCCAGTCAACTGATCTGGGTTTAGTCCATCACCGTTCTTTAGCCCACTATGCCACCCCAGCTCAGACATGGCCATATGCAAATCAGTCTGACCCTGTGCTTCATGGGAACAGTCCAGCCCGAACTGCCAAGCCATGTCTTCCCTGGACCGGAAACAAGCTTCCTAAGACCGGTTTCTGGCATTTCAGCCGTCTTCAGCCAGGCTTGCTTGAATCCAGTGGCAAAGTGAGCAAGGGACTCACGTCTGAGCATACCCTGCCAACTTATGGCGAACAGAGCAAAAACCAAAGGAAATGATGGACGGAGTGTTGAACATTGCAAGCACTCACCCCCAGTCAACTGATCTGGGTTTAATCCATCACCGGTCTTTAGCCCACTATGCCACCCCAGTTCAGACATGGCCATATGCAAATCAGTCTGACCCTGTGCCTCATGGGAACAGTCCAGCCCGAACTGCCAAACCATGTCTTCCCTGGACCGGAAACAAGCTTCCTAAGACCGGTTTCTGGCATTTCAGCCAGGCTTGCTTGAATCCAGTGGCAAAGAGAGCAAGGGACTCACGTCTGAGCATACCCTGCCAACTTATGGCGAACAAAGCTAAAAACCAAAGGAAATGATGGACGGAGTGTTGAACATTGCAAGCACTCACCCCCAGTCAACTGATCTGGGTTTAATCCATCACCGTTCTTTAGCCCACTATGCCACCCCAGTTCAGACATGGCCATATGCAAATCAGTCTGACCCTGTGCCTCATGGGAACAGTCCAGCCCGAACTGCCATGCCATGTCTTCCCTGGACCGGAAACAAGCTTCCTGAGACCGGTTTCTGGCATTTCAGCCGTCTTCAGCCAGGCTTGCTTGAATCCAGTGGCAAAGTGAGCAAGGGACTCACGTCTGAGCATACCCTGCCAACTTATGGCGAACAAAGCAAAAACCAAAGGAAATGATGGACGGAGTGTTGAACATTGCAAGCACTCACCCCCAGTCAACTGATCTGGGTTTAATCCATCACCATTTTTTAGCCCACTATGCCACCCCAGTTCAGATATGGCCATATGCAAATTAGTCTGACCCTGTGCCTCATGGGAACAGTCCAGCCCGAACTGCCAAGCCATGTCTTCCCTGGACCGGAAACAAGCTTCCTAAGACCAGTTTCTGGCATTTCAGCCGTCTTCAGCCAGGCTTGCTTGAATCCAGTGGCAAAGTGAACAAGGGACTCACGTCTGAGCATACCCTGCCAACTTATGGCGAACAAAGCAAAAACCAAAGGAAATGATGGACGGAGTGTTGAACATTGCAAGCACTCACCCCCAGTCAACTGATCTGGGATTAATCCATCACCGTTCTTTAGCCCACTATGCCACCCCAGTTCAGACATGGCCATATGCAAATCAGTCTGACCCTGTGCCTCATGGGAACAGTCCAGCCCGAACTGCCAAGCCATGTCTTCCCTGGACCGGAAACAAGCTTCCTAAGACCGGTTTCTGGCATTTCAGCCGTCTTCAGCCAGGCTTGCTTGAATCCAGTGGCAAAGTGAGCAAGGGACACACCTCTGAGCATACCCTGCCAACTTATGGCGAACAAAGCAAAAACCAAAGGAAATGATGGACGGAGTGTTGAACATTGCAAGCACTCACCCCCAGTCAACTGATCTGGGTTTAATCCATCACCGTTCTTTAGCCCACTATGCCACCCCAGTTCAGACATGGCCATATGCAAATCAGTCTGACCCTGTGCCTCATGGGAACAGTCCAGCCCGAACTGCCATGCCATGTCTTCCCTGGACCGGAAACAAGCTTCCTGAGACCGGTTTCTGGCATTTCAGCCGTCTTCAGCCAGGCTTGCTTGAATCCAGTGGCAAAGTGAGCAAGGGACTCACGTCTGAGCATACCCTGCCAACTTATGGCGAACAAAGCAAAAACCAAAGGAAATGATGGACGGAGTGTTGAACATTGCAAGCACTCACCCCCAGTCAACTGATCTGGGTTTAATCCATCACCGGTCTTTAGCCCACTATGCCACCCCAGTTCAGACATGGCCATATGCAAATCAGTCTGACCCTGTGCCTCATGGGAACAGTCCAGCCCGAACTGCCAAACCATGTCTTCCCTGGACCGGAAACAAGCTTCCTAAGACCGGTTTCTGGCATTTCAGCCAGGCTTGCTTGAATCCAGTGGCAAAGTGAGCAAGGGACTCACGTCTGAGCATACCCTGCCAACTTATGGCGAACAAAGCTAAAAACCAAAGGAAATGATGGACGGAGTGTTGAACATTGCAAGCACTCACCCCCAGTCAACTGATCTGGGTTTAATCCATCACCGTTCTTTAGCCCACTATGCCACCCCAGTTCAGACATGGCCATATGCAAATCAGTCTGACCCTGTGCCTCATGGGAACAGTCCAGCCCGAACTGCCATGCCATGTCTTCCCTGGACCGGAAACAAGCTTCCTGAGACCGGTTTCTGGCATTTCAGCCGTCTTCAGCCAGTCTTGCTTGAATCCAGTGGCAAAGTGAGCAAGGGACTCACGTCTGAGCATACCCTGCCAACTTATGGCGAACAAAGCAAAAACCAAAGGAAATGATGGACGGAGTGTTGAACATTGCAAGCACTCACCCCCAGTCAACTGATCTGGGTTTAATCCATCACCATTTTTTAGCCCACTATGCCACCCCAGTTCAGATATGGCCATATGCAAATTAGTCTGACCCTGTGCCTCATGGGAACAGTCCAGCCCGAACTGCCAAGCCATGTCTTCCCTGGACCGGAAACAAGCTTCCTAAGACCAGTTTCTGGCATTTCAGCCGTCTTCAGCCAGGCTTGCTTGAATCCAGTGGCAAAGTGAACAAGGGACTCACGTCTGAGCATACCCTGCCAACTTATGGCGAACAAAGCAAAAACCAAAGGAAATGATGGACGGAGTGTTGAACATTGCAAGCACTCACCCCCAGTCAACTGATCTGGGTTTAATCCATCACCGTTCTTTAGCCCACTATGCCACCCCAGTTCAGACATGGCCATATGCAAATCAGTCTGACCCTGTGCCTCATGGGAACAGTCCAGCCCGAACTGCCAAGCCATGTCTTCCCTGGACCGGAAACAAGCTTCCTAAGACCGGTTTCTGGCATTTCAGCCGTCTTCAGCCAGGCTTGCTTGAATCCAGTGGCAAAGTGAGCAAGGGACACACGTCTGAGCATACCCTGCCAACTTATGGCGAACAAAGCAAAAACCAAAGGAAATGATGGACGGAGTGTTGAACATTGCAAGCACTCACCCCCAGTCAACTGATCTGGGTTTAATCCATCACCGTTCTTTAGCCCACTATGCCACCCCAGTTCAGACATGGCCATATGCAAATCAGTCTGACCCTGTGCCTCATGGGAACAGTCCAGCCCGAACTGCCATGCCATGTCTTCCCTGGACCGGAAACAAGCTTCCTAAGACCGGTTTCTGGCATTTCAGCCGTCTTCAGCCAGGCTTGCTTGAATCCAGTGGCAAAGTGAGCAAGGGACACACGTCTGAGCATACCCTGCCAACTTATGGCGAACAAAGCAAAAACCAAAGGAAATGATGGACGGAGTGTTGAACATTGCAAGCACTCACCCCCAGTCAACTGATCTGGGTTTAATCCATCACTGGTCTTTAGCCCACTATGCCACCCCAGTTCAGACATGGCCAAATGCAAATCAGTCTGACCCTGTGCCTCATGGGAACAGTCCAGCCCGAACTGCCAAACCATGTCTTCCCTGGACCGGAAACAAGCTTCCTAAGACCGGTTTCTTGCATGTCAGCCAGGCTTGCTTGAATCCAGTGGCAAAGTGAGCAAGGGACTCACGTCTGAGCATACCCTGCCAACTTATGGCGAACAAAGCTAAAAACCAAAGGAAATGATGGACGGAGTGATGAACATTGCAAGCACTCACCCCCAGTCAACTGATCTGGGTTTAATCCATCACCGTTCTTTAGCCCACTATGCCACCCCAGTTCAGACATGGCCATATGCAAATCAGTCTGACCCTGTGCCTCATGGGAACAGTCCAGCCCGAACTGCCAAGCCATGTCTTCCCTGGACCGGAAACAAGCTTCCTAAGACCGGTTTCTGGCATTTCAGTCGTCTTCAGCCAGGCTTGCTTGAATCCAGTGTCAAAGTGAGCAAGGGACTCACGTCTGAGCATACCCTGCCAACTTATGGCGAACAAAGCAAAAACCAAAGGAAATGATGGACGGAGTGTTGAACATTGCAAGCACTCACCCCCAGTCAACTGATCTGGGTTTAATCCATCACCGTTCTTTAGCCCACTATGCCACCCCAGTTCAGACATGGCCATATGCAAATCAGTCTGACCCTGTGCCTCATGGGAACAGTCCAGCCCGAACTGCCAAGCCATGTCTTCCCTGGACCAGAAACAAGCTTCCTAAGACCGGTTTCTGGCATTTCAGCCGTCTTCAGCCAGGCTTGCTTGAATCCAGTGGCAAAGTGAGCAAGGGACTCACGTCTGAGCATACCCTGCCAACTTATGGCGAACAAAGCAAAAACTAAAGGAAATGATGGACGGAGTGTTGAACATTGCAAGCACTCACCCCCAGTCAACTGATCTGGGTTTAATCCATCACCGTTCTTTAGCCCACTATGCCACCCCAGTTCAGACATGGCCATATGCAAATCAGTCTGACCCTGTGCCTCATGGGAACAGTCCAGCCCGAACTGCCATGCCATGTCTTCCCTGGACCGGAAACAAGCTTCCTAAGACCGGTTTCTGGAATTTCAGCCAGGCTTGCTTGAATCCATTGGCAAAGTGAGCAAGGGACTCACGTCTGAGCATACCCTGCCAACTTATGGCGAACAAAGCTCAAAACCAAAGGAAATGATGGACGGAGTGTTGAACATTGCAAGCACTCACCCCCAGTCAACTGATCTGGGTTTAATCCATCACCGTTCTTTAGCCCACTATGCCACCCCAGTTCAGACATGGCCATATGCAAATCAGTCTGACCCTGTGCCTCATGGGAACAGTCCAGCCCGAACTGCCAAGCCATGTCTTCCCTGGACCAGAAACAAGCTTCCTAAGACCGGTTTCTGGCATTTCAGCCGTCTTCAGCCAGGCTTGCTTGAATCCAGTGGCAAAGTGAGCAAGGGACTCACGTCTGAGCATACCCTGCCAACTTATGGCGAACAAAGCAAAAACTAAAGGAAATGATGGACGGAGTGTTGAACATTGCAAGCACTCACCCCCAGTCAACTGATCTGGGTTTAATCCATCACCGTTCTTTAGCCCACTATGCCACCCCAGTTCAGACATGGCCATATGCAAATCAGTCTGACCCTGTGCCTCATGGGAACAGTCCAGCCCAAACTGCCAAGCCATGTCTTCCCTGGACCGGAAACAAGCTTCCTAAGACTGGTTTCTGGCATTTCAGCCGTCTTCAGCCAGGCTTGCTTGAATCCAGTGGCAAAGTGAGCAAGGGACTCACGTCTGAGCATACCCTGCCAACTTATGGCGAACAAAGCAAAAACCAAAGGAAATGATGGACGGAGTGTTGAACATTGCAAGCACTCACCCCCAGTCAACTGATCTGGGTTTAATCCATCACCGTTTTTTAGCCCACTATCCCACCCCAGTTCAGACATGGCCATATGCAGATTAGTCTGACCCTGTGCCTCGTGGGAACAGTCCAGCCCGAACTGCCAAGCCATGTCTTCCCTGGACCGGAAACAAGCTTCCTAAGACCGGTTTCTGGCATTTCAGCCGTCTTCAGCCAGGCTTGCTTGAATCCAGTGGCAAAGTGAACAAGGGACTCACGTCTGAGCATACCCTGCCAACTTATGGTGAACAAAGCAAAAACCAAAGGAAATGATGGACGGAGTGTTGAACATTGCAAGCACTCACCCCCAGTCAACTGATCTGGGTTTAATCCATCACCGTTCTTTAGCCCACTATGCCACCCCAGTTCAGACATGGCCATATGCAAATCAGTCTGACCCTGTGCCTCATGGGAACAGTCCAGCCCGAACTGCCATGCCATGTCTTCCCTGGACCGGAAACAAGCTTCCTGAGACCGGTTTCTGGCATTTCAGCCGTCTTCAGCCAGGCTTGCTTGAATCCAGTGGCAAAGTGAGAAAGGGACACACGTCTGAGCATACCCTGCCAACTTATGGCGAACAAAGCAAAAACCAAAGGAAATGATGGACGGAGTGTTGAACATTGCAAGCACTCACCCCCAGTCAACTGATCTGGGTTTAATCCATCACCGTTCTTTAGCCCACTATGCCACCCCAGTTCAGACATGGCCATATGCAAATCAGTCTGACCCTGTGCCTCATGGGAACAGTCCAGCCCGAACTGCCATGCCATGTCTTCCCTGGACCGGAAACAAGCTTCCTGAGACCGGTTTCTGGCATTTCAGCCGTCTTCAGCCAGGCTTGCTTGAATCCAGTGGCAAAGTGAGCAAGGGACTCACGTCTGAGCATACCCTGCCAACTTATGGCGAACAAAGCAAAAACCAAAGGAAATGATGGACGGAGTGTTGAACATTGCAAGCACTCACCCCAGTCAACTGATCTGGGTTTAATCCATCACCGGTCTTTAGCCCACTATGCCACCCCAGTTCAGACATGGCCATATGCAAATCAGTCTGACCCTGTGCCTCATGGGAACAGTCCAGCCCGAACTGCCAAACCATGTCTTCCCTGGACCGGAAACAAGCTTCCTAAGACCGGTTTCTGGCATTTCAGCCAGGCTTGCTTGAATCCAGTGGCAAAGTGAGCAAGGGACTCACGTCTGAGCATACCCTGCCAACTTATGGCGAACAAAGCTAAAAACCAAAGGAAATGATGGACGGAGTGTTGAACATTGCAAGCACTCACCCCCAGTCAACTGATCTGGGTTTAATCCATCACCGTTCTTTAGCCCACTATGCCACCCCAGTTCAGACATGGCCATATGCAAATCAGTCTGACCCTGTGCCTCATGGGAACAGTCCAGCCCGAACTGCCATGCCATGTCTTCCCTGGACCGGAAACAAGCTTCCTGAGACCGGTTTCTGGCATTTCAGCCGTCTTCAGCCAGGCTTGCTTGAATCCAGTGGCAAAGTGAGCAAGGGACTCACGTCTGAGCATACCCTGCCAACTTATGGCGAACAAAGCAAAAACCAAAGGAAATGATGGACGGAGTGTTGAACATTGCAAGCACTCACCCCCAGTCAACTGATCTGGGTTTAATCCATCACCATTTTTTAGCCCACTATGCCACCCCAGTTCAGATATGGCCATATGCAAATTAGTCTGACCCTGTGCCTCATGGGAACAGTCCAGCCCGAACTGCCAAGCCATGTCTTCCCTGGACCGGAAACAAGCTTCCTAAGACCAGTTTCTGGCATTTCAGCCGTCTTCAGCCAGGCTTGCTTGAATCCAGTGGCAAAGTGAACAAGGGACTCACGTCTGAGCATACCCTGCCAACTTATGGCGAACAAAGCAAAAACCAAAGGAAATGATGGACGGAGTGTTGAACATTGCAAGCACTCACCCCCAGTCAACTGATCTGGGTTTAATCCATCACCGTTCTTTAGCCCACTATGCCACCCCAGTTCAGACATGGCCATATGCAAATCAGTCTGACCCTGTGCCTCATGGGAACAGTCCAGCCCGAACTGCCAAGCCATGTCTTCCCTGGACCGGAAACAAGCTTCCTAAGACCGGTTTCTGGCATTTCAGCCGTCTTCAGCCAGGCTTGCTTGAATCCAGTGGCAAAGTGAGCAAGGGACACACGTCTGAGCATACCCTGCCAACTTATGGCGAACAAAGCAAAAACCAAAGGAAATGATGGACGGAGTGTTGAACATTGCAAGCACTCACCCCCAGTCAACTGATCTGGGTTTAATCCATCACCGTTCTTTAGCCCACTATGCCACCCCAGTTCAGACATGGCCATATGCAAATCAGTCTGACCCTGTGCCTCATGGGAACAGTCCAGCCCGAACTGCCATGCCATGTCTTCCCTGGACCGGAAACAAGCTTCCTGAGACCGGTTTCTGGCATTTCAGCCGTCTTCAGCCAGGCTTGCTTGAATCCAGTGGCAAAGTGAGCAAGGGACTCACGTCTGAGCATACCCTGCCAACTTATGGCGAACAAAGCAAAAACCAAAGGAAATGATGGACGGAGTGTTGAACATTGCAAGCACTCACCCCCAGTCAACTGATCTGGGTTTAATCCATCACCGTTCTTTAGCCCACTATGCCACCCCAGCTCAGACATGGCCATATGCAAATCAGTCTGACCCTGTGCTTCATGGGAACAGACCAGCCCGAACTGCCAAGCCATGTCTTCCCTAGACGGGAAACAAGCTTCCTAAGACCGGTTTCTGGCATTTCAGCCGTCTTCAGCCAGGCTTGCTTGAATCCAGTGGCAAAGTGAGCAAGGGACTCACGTCTGAGCATACCCTGCCAACTTATGGCGAACAGAGCAAAAAGCAAAGGAAATGATGGACGGAGTGTTGAACATTGCAAGCACTCACCCCCAGTCAACTGATCTGGGTTTAATCCATCACTGGTCTTTAGCCCACTATGCCACCCCAGTTCAGACATGGCCAAATGCAAATCAGTCTGACCCTGTGCCTCATGGGAACAGTCCAGCCCGAACTGCCAAACCATGTCTTCCCTGGACCGGAAACAAGCTTCCTAAGACCGGTTTCTTGCATGTCAGCCAGGCTTGCTTGAATCCAGTGGCAAAGTGAGCAAGGGACTCACGTCTGAGCATACCCTGCCAACTTATGGCGAACAAAGCTAAAAACCAAAGGAAATGATGGACGGAGTGATGAACATTGCAAGCACTCACCCCCAGTCAACTGATCTGGGTTTAATCCATCACCGTTCTTTAGCCCACTATGCCACCCCAGTTCAGACATGGCCATATGCAAATCAGTCTGACCCTGTGCCTCATGGGAACAGTCCAGCCCGAACTGCCAAGCCATGTCTTCCCTGGACCGGAAACAAGCTTCCTAAGACCGGTTTCTGGCATTTCAGTCGTCTTCAGCCAGGCTTGCTTGAATCCAGTGTCAAAGTGAGCAAGGGACTCACGTCTGAGCATACCCTGCCAACTTATGGCGAACAAAGCAAAAACCAAAGGAAATGATGGACGGAGTGTTGAACATTGCAAGCACTCACCCCCAGTCAACTGATCTGGGTTTAATCCATCACCGTTCTTTAGCCCACTATGCCACCCCAGTTCAGACATGGCCATATGCAAATCAGTCTGACCCTGTGCCTCATGGGAACAGTCCAGCCCGAACTGCCAAGCCATGTCTTCCCTGGACCAGAAACAAGCTTCCTAAGACCGGTTTCTGGCATTTCAGCCGTCTTCAGCCAGGCTTGCTTGAATCCAGTGGCAAAGTGAGCAAGGGACTCACGTCTGAGCATACCCTGCCAACTTATGGCGAACAAAGCAAAAACTAAAGGAAATGATGGACGGAGTGTTGAACATTGCAAGCACTCACCCCCAGTCAACTGATCTGGGTTTAATCCATCACCGTTCTTTAGCCCACTATGCCACCCCAGTTCAGACATGGCCATATGCAAATCAGTCTGACCCTGTGCCTCATGGGAACAGTCCAGCCCGAACTGCCATGCCATGTCTTCCCTGGACCGGAAACAAGCTTCCTAAGACCGGTTTCTGGAATTTCAGCCAGGCTTGCTTGAATCCATTGGCAAAGTGAGCAAGGGACTCACGTCTGAGCATACCCTGCCAACTTATGGCGAACAAAGCTAAAAACCAAAGGAAATGATGGACGGAGTGTTGAACATTGCAAGCACTCACCCCCAGTCAACTGATCTGGGTTTAATCCATCACCGTTCTTTAGCCCACTATGCCACCCCAGTTCAGACATGGCCATATGCAAATCAGTCTGACCCTGTGCCTCATGGGAACAGTCCAGCCCGAACTGCCAAGCCATGTCTTCCCTGGACCAGAAACAAGCTTCCTAAGACCGGTTTCTGGCATTTCAGCCGTCTTCAGCCAGGCTTGCTTGAATCCAGTGGCAAAGTGAGCAAGGGACTCACGTCTGAGCATACCCTGCCAACTTATGGCGAACAAAGCAAAAACTAAAGGAAATGATGGACGGAGTGTTGAACATTGCAAGCACTCACCCCCAGTCAACTGATCTGGGTTTAATCCATCACCGTTCTTTAGCCCACTATGCCACCCCAGTTCAGACATGGCCATATGCAAATCAGTCTGACCCTGTGCCTCATGGGAACAGTCCAGCCCAAACTGCCAAGCCATGTCTTCCCTGGACCGGAAACAAGCTTCCTAAGACTGGTTTCTGGCATTTCAGCCGTCTTCAGCCAGGCTTGCTTGAATCCAGTGGCAAAGTGAGCAAGGGACTCACGTCTGAGCATACCCTGCCAACTTATGGCGAACAAAGCAAAAACCAAAGGAAATGATGGACGGAGTGTTGAACATTGCAAGCACTCACCCCCAGTCAACTGATCTGGGTTTAATCCATCACCGTTTTTTAGCCCACTATCCCACCCCAGTTCAGACATGGCCATATGCAGATTAGTCTGACCCTGTGCCTCGTGGGAACAGTCCAGCCCGAACTGCCAAGCCATGTCTTCCCTGGACCGGAAACAAGCTTCCTAAGACCGGTTTCTGGCATTTCAGCCGTCTTCAGCCAGGCTTGCTTGAATCCAGTGGCAAAGTGAACAAGGGACTCACGTCTGAGCATACCCTGCCAACTTATGGTGAACAAAGCAAAAACCAAAGGAAATGATGGACGGAGTGTTGAACATTGCAAGCACTCACCCCCAGTCACCTGATCTGGGTTTAATCCATCACCGTTCTTTAGCCCACTATGCCACCCCAGTTCAGACATGGCCATATGCAAATCAGTCTGACCCTGTGCCTCATGGGAACAGTCCAGCCCGAACTGCCATGCCATGTCTTCCCTGGACCGGAAACAAGCTTCCTGAGACCGGTTTCTGGCATTTCAGCCGTCTTCAGCCAGGCTTGCTTGAATCCAGTGGCAAAGTGAGAAAGGGACTCACGTCTGAGCATACCCTGCCAACTTATGGCGAACAAAGCAAAAACCAAAGGAAATGATGGACGGAGTGTTGAACATTGCAAGCACTCACCCCCAGTCAACTGATCTGGGTTTAATCCATCACCGTTCTTTAGCCCACTATGCCACCCCAGCTCAGACATGGCCATATGCAAATCAGTCTGACCCTGTGCTTCATGGGAACAGACCAGCCCGAACTGCCAAGCCATGTCTTCCCTGGACCGGAAACAAGCTTCCTAAGACCGGTTTCTGGCATTTCAGCCGTCTTCAGCCAGGCTTGCTTGAATCCAGTGGCAAAGTGAGCAAGGGACTCACGTCTGAGCATACCCTGCCAACTTATGGCGAACAGAGCAAAAAGCAAAGGAAATGATCGACGGAGTGTTGAACATTGCAAGCACTCACCCCCAGTCAACTCATCTGGGTTTAATCCATCACCGGTCTTTAGCCCACTATGCCACCCCAGTTCAGACATGGCCAAATGCAAATCAGTCTGACCCTGTGCCTCATGGGAACAGTCCAGCCCGAACTTCCAAACCATGTCTTCCCTGGACCGGAAACAATCTTCCTAAGACCGGTTTCTGGAATTTCAGCCAGGCTTGCTTGAATCCAGTGGCAAAGTGAGCAAGGGACTCACGTCTGAGCATACCATGCCAACTTATGGCGAACAAAGCTAAAAACCAAAGGAAATGATGGACGGAGTGTTGAACATTGCAAGCACTCACCCCCAGTCAACTGATCTGGGTTTAATCCATCACCGTTCTTTAGCCCACTATGCCACCCCAGTTCAGACATGGCCATATGCAAATCAGTCTGACCCTGTGCCTCATGGGAACAGTCCAGCCCGAACTGCCAAGCCATGTCTTCCCTGGACCAGAAACAAGCTTCCTAAGACCGGTTTCTGGCATTTCAGCCGTCTTCAGCCAGGCTTGCTTGAATCCAGTGGCAAAGTGAGCAAGGGACTCACGTCTGAGCATACCCTGCCAACTTATGGCGAACAAAGCAAAAACTAAAGGAAATGATGGACGGAGTGTTGAACATTGCAAGCACTCACCCCCAGTCAACTGATCTGGGTTTAATCCATCACCGTTCTTTAGCCCACTATGCCACCCCAGTTCAGACATGGCCATATGCAAATCAGTCTGACCCTGTGCCTCATGGGAACAGTCCAGCCCAAACTGCCAAGCCATGTCTTCCCTGGACCGGAAACAAGCTTCCTAAGACCGGTTTCTGGCATTTCAGCCGTCTTCAGCCAGGCTTGCTTGAATCCAGTGGCAAAGTGAGCAAGGGACTCACGTCTGAGCATACCCTGCCAACTTATGGCGAACAAAGCAAAAACCAAAGGAAATGATGGACGGAGTGTTGAACATTGCAAGCACTCACCCCCAGTCAACTGATCTGGGTTTAATCCATCACCATTTTTTAGCCCACTATCCCACCCCAGTTCAGACATGGCCATATGCAGATTAGTCTGACCCTGTGCCTCGTGGGAACAGTCCAGCCCGAACTGCCAAGCCATGTCTTCCCTGGACCGGAAACAAGCTTCCTAAGACCGGTTTCTGGCATTTCAGCCGTCTTCAGCCAGGCTTGCTTGAATCCAGTGGCAAAGTGAACAAGGGACTCACGTCTGAGCATACCCTGCCAACTTATGGTGAACAAAGCAAAAACCAAAGGAAATGATGGACGGAGTGTTGAACATTGCAAGCACTCACCCCCAGTCAACTGATCTGGGTTTAATCCATCACCGTTCTTTAGCCCACTATGCCACCCCAGTTCAGACATGGCCACATGCAAATCAGTCTGACCCTGTGCCTCATGAGAACAGTCCAGCCCAAACTGCCAAGCCATGTCTTCCCTGGACCGGAAACAAGCTTCCTAAGACCGGTTTCTGGCATTTCAGCCGTCTTCAGCCAGGCTTGCTTGAATCCAGTGGCAAAGTGAGCAAGGGACTCACGTCTGAGCATACCCTGCCAACTTATGGCGAACAAAGCAAAAAGCAAAGGAAATGATGGACGGAGTGTTGAACATTGCAAGCACTCACCCCCAGTCAACTGATCTGGGTTTAATCCATCACCGGTCTTTAGCCCACTATGCCACCCCAGTTCAGACATGGCCATATGCAAATCAGTCTGACCCTGTGCCTAATGGGAACAGTCCAGCCCGAACTGCCGAACCATGTCTTCCCTGGACCGGAAACAAGCTTCCTAAGACCGGTTTCTGGCATTTCAGCCAGGCTTGCTTGAATCCAGTGGCAAAGTGAGCAAGGGACTCACGTCTGAGCATGCCCTGCCAACTTATGGCGAACAAAGCTAAAAACCAAAGGAAATGATGGACGGAGTGTTGAACATTGCAAGCACTCACCCCCAGTCAACTGATCTGGGTTTAATCCATCACCGTTCTTTAGCCCACTATGCCACCCCAGTTCAGACATGGCCACATGCAAATCAGTCTGACCCTGTGCCTCATGAGAACAGTCCAGCCCAAACTGCCAAGCCATGTCTTCCCTAGACTGGAAACAAGCTTCCTAAGACCGGTTTCTGGCATTTCAGCCGTCTTCAGCCAGGCTTGCTTGAATCCAGTGGCAAAGTGAGCAAGGGACTCACGTCTGAGCATACCCTGCCAACTTATGGCGAACAGAGCAAAAAGCAAAGGAAATGATGGACGGAGTGTTGAACATTGCAAGCACTCACCCCCAGTCAACTGATCTGGGTTTAATCCATCACTGGTCTTTAGCCCACTATGCCACCCCAGTTCAGACATGGCCAAATGCAAATCAGTCTGACCCTGTGCCTCATGGGAACAGTCCAGCCCGAACTGCCAAACCATGTCTTCCCTGGACCGGAAACAAGCTTCCTAAGACCGGTTTCTTGCATTTCAGCCAGGCTTGCTTGAATCCAGTGGCAAAGTGAGCAAGGGACTCACGTCTGAGCATACCCTGCCAACTTATGGCGAACAAAGCTAAAAACCAAAGGAAATGATGGACGGAGTGATGAACATTGCAAGCACTCACCCCCAGTCAACTGATCTGGGTTTAATCCATCACCGTTCTTTAGCCCACTATGCCACCCCAGTTCAGACATGGCCATATGCAAATCAGTCTGACCCTGTGCCTCATGGGAACAGTCCAGCCCGAACTGCCAAGCCATGTCTTCCCTGGACCGGAAACAAGCTTCCTAAGACCGGTTTCTGGCATTTCAGTCGTCTTCAGCCAGGCTTGCTTGAATCCAGTGTCAAAGTGAGCAAGGGACTCACGTCTGAGCATACCCTGCCAACTTATGGCGAACAAAGCAAAAACCAAAGGAAATGATGGACGGAGTGTTGAACATTGCAAGCACTCACCCCCAGTCAACTGATCTGGGTTTAATCCATCACCGTTCTTTAGCCCACTATGCCACCCCAGTTCAGACATGGCCATATGCAAATTAGTCTGACCCTGTGCCTCATGGGAACAGTCCAGCCCGAACTGCCAAGCCATGTCTTCCCTGGACCGGAAACAAGCTTCCTAAGACCGGTTTCTGGCATTTCAGCCGTCTTCAGCCAGGCTTGCTTGAATCCAGTGGCAAAGTGAACAAGGGACTCACGTCTGAGCATACCCTGCCAACTTATGGTGAACAAAGCAAAAACCAAAGGAAATGATGGACGGAGTGTTGAACATTGCAAGCACTCACCCCCAGTCAACTGATCTGGGTTTAATCCATCACCGTTCTTTAGCCCACTATGCCACCCCAGTTCAGACATGGCCATATGCAAATCAGTCTGACCCTGTGCCTCATGGGAACAGTCCAGCCCGAACTGCCATGCCATGTCTTCCCTGGACCGGAAACAAGCTTCCTGAGACCGGTTTCTGGCATTTCAGCCGTCTTCAGCCAGGCTTGCTTGAATCCAGTGGCAAAGTGAGAAAGGGACACACGTCTGAGCATACCCTGCCAACTTATGGCGAACAAAGCAAAAACCAAAGGAAATGATGGACGGAGTGTTGAACATTGCAAGCACTCACCCCCAGTCAACTGATCTGGGTTTAATCCATCACCGTTCTTTAGCCCACTATGCCACCCCAGTTCAGACATGGCCATATGCAAATCAGTCTGACCCTGTGCCTCATGGGAACAGTCCAGCCCGAACTGCCATGCCATGTCTTCCCTGGACCGGAAACAAGCTTCCTGAGACCGGTTTCTGGCATTTCAGCCGTCTTCAGCCAGGCTTGCTTGAATCCAGTGGCAAAGTGAGCAAGGGACTCACGTCTGAGCATACCCTGCCAACTTATGGCGAACAAAGCAAAAACCAAAGGAAATGATGGACGGAGTGTTGAACATTGCAAGCACTCACCCCAGTCAACTGATCTGGGTTTAATCCATCACCGGTCTTTAGCCCACTATGCCACCCCAGTTCAGACATGGCCATATGCAAATCAGTCTGACCCTGTGCCTCATGGGAACAGTCCAGCCCGAACTGCCAAACCATGTCTTCCCTGGACCGGAAACAAGCTTCCTAAGACCGGTTTCTGGCATTTCAGCCAGGCTTGCTTGAATCCAGTGGCAAAGTGAGCAAGGGACTCACGTCTGAGCATACCCTGCCAACTTATGGCGAACAAAGCTAAAAACCAAAGGAAATGATGGACGGAGTGTTGAACATTGCAAGCACTCACCCCCAGTCAACTGATCTGGGTTTAATCCATCACCGTTCTTTAGCCCACTATGCCACCCCAGTTCAGACATGGCCATATGCAAATCAGTCTGACCCTGTGCCTCATGGGAACAGTCCAGCCCGAACTGCCATGCCATGTCTTCCCTGGACCGGAAACAAGCTTCCTGAGACCGGTTTCTGGCATTTCAGCCGTCTTCAGCCAGGCTTGCTTGAATCCAGTGGCAAAGTGAGCAAGGGACTCACGTCTGAGCATACCCTGCCAACTTATGGCGAACAAAGCAAAAACCAAAGGAAATGATGGACGGAGTGTTGAACATTGCAAGCACTCACCCCCAGTCAACTGATCTGGGTTTAATCCATCACCATTTTTTAGCCCACTATGCCACCCCAGTTCAGATATGGCCATATGCAAATTAGTCTGACCCTGTCCCTCATGGGAACAGTCCAGCCCGAACTGCCAAGCCATGTCTTCCCTGGACCGGAAACAAGCTTCCTAAGACCAGTTTCTGGCATTTCAGCCGTCTTCAGCCAGGCTTGCTTGAATCCAGTGGCAAAGTGAACAAGGGACTCACGTCTGAGCATACCCTGCCAACTTATGGCGAACAAAGCAAAAACCAAAGGAAATGATGGACGGAGTGTTGAACATTGCAAGCACTCACCCCCAGTCAACTGATCTGGGTTTAATCCATCACCGTTCTTTAGCCCACTATGCCACCCCAGTTCAGACATGGCCATATGCAAATCAGTCTGACCCTGTGCCTCATGGGAACAGTCCAGCCCGAACTGCCAAGCCATGTCTTCCCTGGACCGGAAACAAGCTTCCTAAGACCGGTTTCTGGCATTTCAGCCGTCTTCAGCCAGGCTTGCTTGAATCCAGTGGCAAAGTGAGCAAGGGACACACGTCTGAGCATACCCTGCCAACTTATGGCGAACAAAGCAAAAACCAAAGGAAATGATGGACGGAGTGTTGAACATTGCAAGCACTCACCCCCAGTCAACTGATCTGGGTTTAATCCATCACCGTTCTTTAGCCCACTATGCCACCCCAGTTCAGACATGGCCATATGCAAATCAGTCTGACCCTGTGCCTCATGGGAACAGTCCAGCCCGAACTGCCATGCCATGTCTTCCCTGGACCGGAAACAAGCTTCCTGAGACCGGTTTCTGGCATTTCAGCCGTCTTCAGCCAGGCTTGCTTGAATCCAGTGGCAAAGTGAGCAAGGGACTCACGTCTGAGCATACCCTGCCAACTTATGGCGAACAAAGCAAAAACCAAAGGAAATGATGGACGGAGTGTTGAACATTGCAAGCACTCACCCCCAGTCAACTGATCTGGGTTTAATCCATCACCGTTCTTTAGCCCACTATGCCACCCCAGCTCAGACATGGCCATATGCAAATCAGTCTGACCCTGTGCTTCATGGGAACAGACCAGCCCGAACTGCCAAGCCATGTCTTCCCTAGACGGGAAACAAGCTTCCTAAGACCGGTTTCTGGCATTTCAGCCGTCTTCAGCCAGGCTTGCTTGAATCCAGTGGCAAAGTGAGCAAGGGACTCACGTCTGAGCATACCCTGCCAACTTATGGCGAACAGAGCAAAAAGCAAAGGAAATGATGGACGGAGTGTTGAACATTGCAAGCACTCACCCCCAGTCAACTGATCTGGGTTTAATCCATCACTGGTCTTTAGCCCACTATGCCACCCCAGTTCAGACATGGCCAAATGCAAATCAGTCTGACCCTGTGCCTCATGGGAACAGTCCAGCCCGAACTGCCAAACCATGTCTTCCCTGGACCGGAAACAAGCTTCCTAAGACCGGTTTCTTGCATGTCAGCCAGGCTTGCTTGAATCCAGTGGCAAAGTGAGCAAGGGACTCACGTCTGAGCATACCCTGCCAACTTATGGCGAACAAAGCTAAAAACCAAAGGAAATGATGGACGGAGTGATGAACATTGCAAGCACTCACCCCCAGTCAACTGATCTGGGTTTAATCCATCACCGTTCTTTAGCCCACTATGCCACCCCAGTTCAGACATGGCCATATGCAAATCAGTCTGACCCTGTGCCTCATGGGAACAGTCCAGCCCGAACTGCCAAGCCATGTCTTCCCTGGACCGGAAACAAGCTTCCTAAGACCGGTTTCTGGCATTTCAGTCGTCTTCAGCCAGGCTTGCTTGAATCCAGTGTCAAAGTGAGCAAGGGACTCACGTCTGAGCATACCCTGCCAACTTATGGCGAACAAAGCAAAAACCAAAGGAAATGATGGACGGAGTGTTGAACATTGCAAGCACTCACCCCCAGTCAACTGATCTGGGTTTAATCCATCACCGTTCTTTAGCCCACTATGCCACCCCAGTTCAGACATGGCCATATGCAAATCAGTCTGACCGTGCCTCATGGGAACAGTCCAGCCCGAACTGCCAAGCCATGTCTTCCCTGGACCAGAAACAAGCTTCCTAAGACCGGTTTCTGGCATTTCAGCCGTCTTCAGCCAGGCTTGCTTGAATCCAGTGGCAAAGTGAGCAAGGGACTCACGTCTGAGCATACCCTGCCAACTTATGGCGAACAAAGCAAAAACTAAAGGAAATGATGGACGGAGTGTTGAACATTGCAAGCACTCACCCCCAGTCAACTGATCTGGGTTTAATCCATCACCGTTCTTTAGCCCACTATGCCACCCCAGTTCAGACATGGCCATATGCAAATCAGTCTGACCCTGTGCCTCATGGGAACAGTCCAGCCCGAACTGCCATGCCATGTCTTCCCTGGACCGGAAACAAGCTTCCTAAGACCGGTTTCTGGAATTTCAGCCAGGCTTGCTTGAATCCATTGGCAAAGTGAGCAAGGGACTCACGTCTGAGCATACCCTGCCAACTTATGGCGAACAAAGCTAAAAACCAAAGGAAATGATGGACGGAGTGTTGAACATTGCAAGCACTCACCCCCAGTCAACTGATCTGGGTTTAATCCATCACCGTTCTTTAGCCCACTATGCCACCCCAGTTCAGACATGGCCATATGCAAATCAGTCTGACCCTGTGCCTCATGGGAACAGTCCAGCCCGAACTGCCAAGCCATGTCTTCCCTGGACCAGAAACAAGCTTCCTAAGACCGGTTTCTGGCATTTCAGCCGTCTTCAGCCAGGCTTGCTTGAATCCAGTGGCAAAGTGAGCAAGGGACTCACGTCTGAGCATACCCTGCCAACTTATGGCGAACAAAGCAAAAACTAAAGGAAATGATGGACGGAGTGTTGAACATTGCAAGCACTCACCCCCAGTCAACTGATCTGGGTTTAATCCATCACCGTTCTTTAGCCCACTATGCCACCCCAGTTCAGACATGGCCATATGCAAATCAGTCTGACCCTGTGCCTCATGGGAACAGTCCAGCCCAAACTGCCAAGCCATGTCTTCCCTGGACCGGAAACAAGCTTCCTAAGACTGGTTTCTGGCATTTCAGCCGTCTTCAGCCAGGCTTGCTTGAATCCAGTGGCAAAGTGAGCAAGGGACTCACGTCTGAGCATACCCTGCCAACTTATGGCGAACAAAGCAAAAACCAAAGGAAATGATGGACGGAGTGTTGAACATTGCAAGCACTCACCCCCAGTCAACTGATCTGGGTTTAATCCATCACCGTTTTTTAGCCCACTATCCCACCCCAGTTCAGACATGGCCATATGCAGATTAGTCTGACCCTGTGCCTCGTGGGAACAGTCCAGCCCGAACTGCCAAGCCATGTCTTCCCTGGACCGGAAACAAGCTTCCTAAGACCGGTTTCTGGCATTTCAGCCGTCTTCAGCCAGGCTTGCTTGAATCCAGTGGCAAAGTGAACAAGGGACTCACGTCTGAGCATACCCTGCCAACTTATGGTGAACAAAGCAAAAACCAAAGGAAATGATGGACGGAGTGTTGAACATTGCAAGCACTCACCCCCAGTCAACTGATCTGGGTTTAATCCATCACCGTTCTTTAGCCCACTATGCCACCCCAGTTCAGACATGGCCATATGCAAATCAGTCTGACCCTGTGCCTCATGGGAACAGTCCAGCCCGAACTGCCATGCCATGTCTTCCCTGGACCGGAAACAAGCTTCCTGAGACCGGTTTCTGGCATTTCAGCCGTCTTCAGCCAGGCTTGCTTGAATCCAGTGGCAAAGTGAGAAAGGGACTCACGTCTGAGCATACCCTGCCAACTTATGGCGAACAAAGCAAAAACCAAAGGAAATGATGGACGGAGTGTTGAACATTGCAAGCACTCACCCCCAGTCAACTGATCTGGGTTTAATCCATCACCGTTCTTTAGCCCACTATGCCACCCCAGCTCAGACATGGCCATATGCAAATCAGTCTGACCCTGTGCTTCATGGGAACAGACCAGCCCGAACTGCCAAGCCATGTCTTCCCTGGACCGGAAACAAGCTTCCTAAGACCGGTTTCTGGCATTTCAGCCGTCTTCAGCCAGGCTTGCTTGAATCCAGTGGCAAAGTGAGCAAGGGACTCACGTCTGAGCATACCCTGCCAACTTATGGCGAACAGAGCAAAAAGCAAAGGAAATGATCGACGGAGTGTTGAACATTGCAAGCACTCACCCCCAGTCAACTCATCTGGGTTTAATCCATCACCGGTCTTTAGCCCACTATGCCACCCCAGTTCAGACATGGCCAAATGCAAATCAGTCTGACCCTGTGCCTCATGGGAACAGTCCAGCCCGAACTTCCAAACCATGTCTTCCCTGGACCGGAAACAATCTTCCTAAGACCGGTTTCTGGAATTTCAGCCAGGCTTGCTTGAATCCAGTGGCAAAGTGAGCAAGGGACTCACGTCTGAGCATACCATGCCAACTTATGGCGAACAAAGCTAAAAACCAAAGGAAATGATGGACGGAGTGTTGAACATTGCAAGCACTCACCCCCAGTCAACTGATCTGGGTTTAATCCATCACCGTTCTTTAGCCCACTATGCCACCCCAGTTCAGACATGGCCATATGCAAATCAGTCTGACCCTGTGCCTCATGGGAACAGTCCAGCCCGAACTGCCAAGCCATGTCTTCCCTGGACCAGAAACAAGCTTCCTAAGACCGGTTTCTGGCATTTCAGCCGTCTTCAGCCAGGCTTGCTTGAATCCAGTGGCAAAGTGAGCAAGGGACTCACGTCTGAGCATACCCTGCCAACTTATGGCGAACAAAGCAAAAACTAAAGGAAATGATGGACGGAGTGTTGAACATTGCAAGCACTCACCCCCAGTCAACTGATCTGGGTTTAATCCATCACCGTTCTTTAGCCCACTATGCCACCCCAGTTCAGACATGGCCATATGCAAATCAGTCTGACCCTGTGCCTCATGGGAACAGTCCAGCCCAAACTGCCAAGCCATGTCTTCCCTGGACCGGAAACAAGCTTCCTAAGACCGGTTTCTGGCATTTCAGCCGTCTTCAGCCAGGCTTGCTTGAATCCAGTGGCAAAGTGAGCAAGGGACTCACGTCTGAGCATACCCTGCCAACTTATGGCGAACAAAGCAAAAACCAAAGGAAATGATGGACGGAGTGTTGAACATTGCAAGCACTCACCCCCAGTCAACTGATCTGGGTTTAATCCATCACCATTTTTTAGCCCACTATCCCACCCCAGTTCAGACATGGCCATATGCAGATTAGTCTGACCCTGTGCCTCGTGGGAACAGTCCAGCCCGAACTGCCAAGCCATGTCTTCCCTGGACCGGAAACAAGCTTCCTAAGACCGGTTTCTGGCATTTCAGCCGTCTTCAGCCAGGCTTGCTTGAATCCAGTGGCAAAGTGAGCAAGGGACTCACGTCTGAGCATGCCCTGCCAACTTATGGCGAACAAAGCTAAAAACCAAAGGAAATGATGGACGGAGTGTTGAACATTGCAAGCACTCACCCCCAGTCAACTGATCTGGGTTTAATCCATCACCGTTCTTTAGCCCACTATGCCACCCCAGTTCAGACATGGCCACATGCAAATCAGTCTGACCCTGTGCCTCATGAGAACAGTCCAGCCCAAACTGCCAAGCCATGTCTTCCCTAGACTGGAAACAAGCTTCCTAAGACCGGTTTCTGGCATTTCAGCCGTCTTCAGCCAGGCTTGCTTGAATCCAGTGGCAAAGTGAGCAAGGGACTCACGTCTGAGCATACCCTGCCAACTTATGGCGAACAGAGCAAAAAGCAAAGGAAATGATGGACGGAGTGTTGAACATTGCAAGCACTCACCCCCAGTCAACTGATCTGGGTTTAATCCATCACTGGTCTTTAGCCCACTATGCCACCCCAGTTCAGACATGGCCAAATGCAAATCAGTCTGACCCTGTGCCTCATGGGAACAGTCCAGCCCGAACTGCCAAACCATGTCTTCCCTGGACCGGAAACAAGCTTCCTAAGACCGGTTTCTTGCATTTCAGCCAGGCTTGCTTGAATCCAGTGGCAAAGTGAGCAAGGGACTCACGTCTGAGCATACCCTGCCAACTTATGGCGAACAAAGCTAAAAACCAAAGGAAATGATGGACGGAGTGATGAACATTGCAAGCACTCACCCCCAGTCAACTGATCTGGGTTTAATCCATCACCGTTCTTTAGCCCACTATGCCACCCCAGTTCAGACATGGCCATATGCAAATCAGTCTGACCCTGTGCCTCATGGGAACAGTCCAGCCCGAACTGCCAAGCCATGTCTTCCCTGGACCGGAAACAAGCTTCCTAAGACCGGTTTCTGGCATTTCAGTCGTCTTCAGCCAGGCTTGCTTGAATCCAGTGTCAAAGTGAGCAAGGGACTCACGTCTGAGCATACCCTGCCAACTTATGGCGAACAAAGCAAAAACCAAAGGAAATGATGGACGGAGTGTTGAACATTGCAAGCACTCACCCCCAGTCAACTGATCTGGGTTTAATCCATCACCGTTCTTTAGCCCACTATGCCACCCCAGTTCAGACATGGCCATATGCAAATTAGTCTGACCCTGTGCCTCATGGGAACAGTCCAGCCCGAACTGCCAAGCCATGTCTTCCCTGGACCGGAAACAAGCTTCCTAAGACCGGTTTCTGGCATTTCAGCCGTCTTCAGCCAGGCTAGCTTGAATCCAGTGGCAAAGTGAGCAAGGGACACACGTCTGAGCATACCCTGCCAACTTATGGCGAACAAAGCAAAAACCAAAGGAAATGATGGACGGAGTGTTGAACATTGCAAGCACTCACCCCCAGTCAACTGATCTGGGTTTAATCCATCACCGTTCTTTAGCCCACTATGCCACCCCAGTTCAGACATGGCCATATGCAAATCAGTCTGACCCTGTGCCTCATGGGAACAGTCCAGCCCGAACTGCCATGCCATGTCTTCCCTGGACCGGAAACAAGCTTCCTAAGACCGGTTTCTGGAATTTCAGCCAGGCTTGCTTGAATCCAGTGGCAAAGTGAGCAAGGGACTCACGTCTGAGCATACCCTGCCAACTTATGGCGAACAAAGCTAAAAACCAAAGGAAATGATGGACGGAGTGTTGAACATTGCAAGCACTCACCCCCAGTCAACTGATCTGGGTTTAATCCATCACCGTTCTTTAGCCCACTATGCCACCCCAGTTCAGACATGGCCATATGCAAATCAGTCTGACCCTGTGCCTCATGGGAACAGTCCAGCCCGAACTGCCAAGCCATGTCTTCCCTGGACCAGAAACAAGCTTCCTAAGACCGGTTTCTGGCATTTCAGCCGTCTTCAGCCAGGCTTGCTTGAATCCAGTGGCAAAGTGAGCAAGGGACTCACGTCTGAGCATACCCTGCCAACTTATGGCGAACAAAGCAAAAACTAAAGGAAATGATGGACGGAGTGTTGAACATTGCAAGCACTCACCCCCAGTCAACTGATCTGGGTTTAATCCATCACCGTTCTTTAGCCCACTATGCCACCCCAGTTCAGACATGGCCATATGCAAATCAGTCTGACCCTGTGCCTCATGGGAACAGTCCAGCCCGAACTGCCATGCCATGTCTTCCCTGGACCGTAAACAAGCTTCCTAAGACCGGTTTCTGGAATTTCAGCCAGGCTTGCTTGAATCCATTGGCAAAGTGAGCAAGGGACTCACGTCTGAGCATACCCTGCCAACTTATGGCGAACAAAGCTAAAAACCAAAGGAAATGATGGACGGAGTGTTGAACATTGCAAGCACTCACCCCCAGTCAACTGATCTGGGTTTAATCCATCACCGTTCTTTAGCCCACTATGCCACCCCAGTTCAGACATGGCCATATGCAAATCAGTCTGACCCTGTGCCTCATGGGAACAGTCCAGCCCGAACTGCCAAGCCATGTCTTCCCTGGACCAGAAACAAGCTTCCTAAGACCGGTTTCTGGCATTTCAGCCGTCTTCAGCCAGGCTTGCTTGAATCCAGTGGCAAAGTGAGCAAGGGACTCACGTCTGAGCATACCCTGCCAACTTATGGCGAACAAAGCAAAAACTAAAGGAAATGATGGACGGAGTGTTGAACATTGCAAGCACTCACCCCCAGTCAACTGATCTGGGTTTAATCCATCACCGTTCTTTAGCCCACTATGCCACCCCAGTTCAGACATGGCCATATGCAAATCAGTCTGACCCTGTGCCTCATGGGAACAGTCCAGCCCAAACTGCCAAGCCATGTCTTCCCTGGACCTGAAACAAGCTTCCTAAGACCGGTTTCTGGCATTTCAGCCGTCTTCAGCCAGGCTTGTTTGAATCCAGTGGCAAAGTGAGCAAGGGACTCACGTCTGAGCATACCCTGCCAACTTATGGCGAACAAAGCAAAAACCAAAGGAAATGATGGACGGAGTGTTGAACATTGCAAGCACTCACCCCCAGTCAACTGATCTGGGTTTAATCCATCACCGTTTTTTAGCCCACTATCCCACCCCAGTTCAGACATGGCCATATGCAGATTAGTCTGACCCTGTGCCTCGTGGAAACAGTCCAGCCCGAACTGCCAAGCCATGTCTTCCCTGGACCGGAAACAAGCTTCCTAAGACCGGTTTCTGGCATTTCAGCCGTCTTCAGCCAGGCTTGCTTGAATCCAGTGGCAAAGTGAACAAGGGACTCACGTCTGAGCATACCCTGCCAACTTATGGTGAACAAAGCAAAAACCAAAGGAAATGATGGACGGAGTGTTGAACATTGCAAGCACTCACCCCCAGTCAACTGATCTGGGTTTAATCCATCACCGTTCTTTAGCCCACTATGCCACCCCAGTTCAGACATGGCCATATGCAAATCAGTCTGACCCTGTGCCTCATGGGAACAGTCCAGCCCGAACTGCCATGCCATGTCTTCCCTGGACCGGAAACAAGCTTCCTGAGACCGGTTTCTGGCATTTCAGCCGTCTTCAGCCAGGCTTGCTTGAATCCAGTGGCAAAGTGAGAAAGGGACTCACGTCTGAGCATACCCTGCCAACTTATGGCGAACAAAGCAAAAACCAAAGGAAATGATGGACGGAGTGTTGAACATTGCAAGCACTCACCCCCAGTCAACTGATCTGGGTTTAATCCATCACCGTTCTTTAGCCCACTATGCCACCCCAGCTCAGACATGGCCATATGCAAATCAGTCTGACCCTGTGCTTCATGGGAACAGACCAGCCCGAACTGCCAAGCCATGTCTTCCCTGGACCGGAAACAAGCTTCCTAAGACCGGTTTCTGGCATTTCAGCCGTCTTCAGCCAGGCTTGCTTGAATCCAGTGGCAAAGTGAGCAAGGGACTCACGTCTGAGCATACCCTGCCAACTTATGGCGAACAGAGCAAAAAGCAAAGGAAATGATCGACGGAGTGTTGAACATTGCAAGCACTCACCCCCAGTCAACTCATCTGGGTTTAATCCATCACCGGTCTTTAGCCCACTATGCCACCCCAGTTCAGACATGGCCAAATGCAAATCAGTCTGACCCTGTGCCTCATGGGAACAGTCCAGCCCGAACTTCCAAACCATGTCTTCCCTGGACCGGAAACAATCTTCCTAAGACCGGTTTCTGGAATTTCAGCCAGGCTTGCTTGAATCCAGTGGCAAAGTGAGCAAGGGACTCACGTCTGAGCATACCCTGCCAACTTATGGCGAACAAAGCTAAAAACCAAAGGAAATGATGGACGGAGTGTTGAACATTGCAAGCACTCACCCCCAGTCAACTGATCTGGGTTTAATCCATCACCGTTCTTTAGCCCACTATGCCACCCCAGTTCAGACATGGCCATATGCAAATCAGTCTGACCCTGTGCCTCATGGGAACAGTCCAGCCCGAACTGCCAAGCCATGTCTTCCCTGGACCAGAAACAAGCTTCCTAAGACCGGTTTCTGGCATTTCAGCCGTCTTCAGCCAGGCTTGCTTGAATCCAGTGGCAAAGTGAGCAAGGGACTCACGTCTGAGCATACCCTGCCAACTTATGGCGAACAAAGCAAAAACTAAAGGAAATGATGGACGGAGTGTTGAACATTGCAAGCACTCACCCCCAGTCAACTGATCTGGGTTTAATCCATCACCGTTCTTTAGCCCACTATGCCACCCCAGTTCAGACATGGCCATATGCAAATCAGTCTGACCCTGTGCCTCATGGGAACAGTCCAGCCCAAACTGCCAAGCCATGTCTTCCCTGGACCGGAAACAAGCTTCCTAAGACCGGTTTCTGGCATTTCAGCCGTCTTCAGCCAGGCTTGCTTGAATCCAGTGGCAAAGTGAGCAAGGGACTCACGTCTGAGCATACCCTGCCAACTTATGGCGAACAAAGCAAAAAGCAAAGGAAATGATGGACGGAGTGTTGAACATTGCAAGCACTCACCCCCAGTCAACTGATCTGGGTTTAATCCATCACCGGTCTTTAGCCCACTATGCCACCCCAGTTCAGACATGGCCATATGCAAATCAGTCTGACCCTGTGCCTAATGGGAACAGTCCAGCCCGAACTGCCGAACCATGTCTTCCCTGGACCGGAAACAAGCTTCCTAAGACCGGTTTCTGGCATTTCAGCCAGGCTTGCTTGAATCCAGTGGCAAAGTGAGCAAGGGACTCACGTCTGAGCATGCCCTGCCAACTTATGGCGAACAAAGCTAAAAACCAAAGGAAATGATGGACGGAGTGTTGAACATTGCAAGCACTCACCCCCAGTCAACTGATCTGGGTTTAATCCATCACCGTTCTTTAGCCCACTATGCCACCCCAGTTCAGACATGGCCACATGCAAATCAGTCTGACCCTGTGCCTCATGAGAACAGTCCAGCCCAAACTGCCAAGCCATGTCTTCCCTGGACCGGAAACAAGCTTCCTAAGACCGGTTTCTGGCATTTCAGCCGTCTTCAGCCAGGCTTGCTTGAATCCAGTGGCAAAGTGAGCAAGGGACTCACGTCTGAGCATACCCTGCCAACTTATGGCGAACAAAGCAAAAAGCAAAGGAAATGATGGACGGAGTGTTGAACATTGCAAGCACTCACCCCCAGTCAACTGATCTGGGTTTAATCCATCACCGGTCTTTAGCCCACTATGCCACCCCAGTTCAGACATGGCCATATGCAAATCAGTCTGACCCTGTGCCTCATGGGAACAGTCCAGCCCGAACTGCCAAACCATGTCTTCCCTGGACCGGAAACAAGCTTCCTAAGACCGGTTTCTGGCATTTCAGCCAGGCTTGCTTGAATCCAGTGGCAAAGTGAGCAAGGGACTCACGTCTGAGCATGCCCTGCGGCGAACAAAGCTAAAAACCAAAGGAAATGATGGACGGAGTGTTGAACATTGCAAGCACTCACCCCCAGTCAACTGATCTGGGTTTAATCCATCACCGTTCTTTAGCCCACTATGCCACCCCAGTTCAGACATGGCCATATGCAAATCAGTCTGACCCTGTGCCTCATGGGAACAGTCCAGCCCGAACTGCCATGCCATGTCTTCCCTGGACCGGAAACAAGCTTCCTGAGACCGGTTTCTGGCATTTCAGCCGTCTTCAGCCAGGCTTGCTTGAATCCAGTGGCAAAGTGAGCAAGGGACTCACGTCTGAGCATACCCTGCCAACTTATGGCGAAAAAAGCAAAAACCAAAGGAAATGATGGACGGAGTGTTGAACATTGCAAGCACTCACCCCCAGTCAACTGATCTGGGTTTAATCCATCACTGTTCTTTAGCCCACTATGCCACCCCAGTTCAGACATGGCCATATGCAAATCAGTCTGACCCTGTGCCTCATGGGAACAGTCCAGCCCGAACTGCCAAGCCATGTCTTCCCTGGACCAGAAACAAGCTTCCTAAGACTGGTTGCGGGCATTTCAGCCGTCTTCAGCCAGGCTTGCTTGAATCCAGTGGCAAAGTGAGCAAGGGACTCACGTCTGAGCATACCCTGCCAACTTATGGCGAACAAAGCAAAAAGCAAAGGAAATGATGGACGGAGTGTTGAACATTGCAAGCACTCGCCCCCAGTCAACTGATCTGGGTTTAATCCATCACCGGTCTTTAGCCCACTATGCCACCCCAGTTCAGACATGGCCATATGCAAATCAGTCTGACCCTGTGCCTAATGGGAACAGTCCAGCCCGAACTGCCAAACCATGTCTTCCCTGGACCGGAAACAAGCTTCCTAAGACCGGTTTCTGGCATTTCAGCCAGGCTTGCTTGAATCCAGTGGCAAAGTGAGCAAGGGACTCACGTCTGAGCATGCCCTGCCAACTTATGGCGAACAAAGCTAAAAACCAAAGGAAATGATGGACGGAGTGTTGAACATTGCAAGCACTCACCCCCAGTCAACTGATCTGGGTTTAATCCATCACCGTTCTTTAGCCCACTATGCCACCCCAGTTCAGACATGGCCACATGCAAATCAGTCTGACCCTGTGCCTCATGAGAACAGTCCAGCCCAAACTGCCAAGCCATGTCTTCCCTGGATCGGAAACAAGCTTCCTAAGACCGGTTTCTGGCATTTCAGCCGTCTTCAGCCAGGCTTGCTTGAATCCAGTGGCAAAGTGAGCAAGGGACTCACGTCTGAGCATACCCTGCCAACTTATGGCGAACAAAGCAAAAAGCAAAGGAAATGATGGACGGAGTGTTGAACATTGCAAGCACTCACCCCCAGTCAACTGATCTGGGTTTAATCCATCACCGGTCTTTAGCCCACTATGCCACCCCAGTTCAGACATGGCCATATGCAAATCAGTCTGACCCTGTGCCTCATGGGAACAGTCCAGCCCGAACTGCCAAACCATGTCTTCCCTGGACCGGAAACAAGCTTCCTAAGACCGGTTTCTGGCATTTCAGCCAGGCTTGCTTGAATCCAGTGGCAAAGTGAGCAAGGGACTCACGTCTGAGCATGCCCTGCCAACTTATGGCGAACAAAGCTAAAAACCAAAGGAAATGATGGACGGAGTGTTGAACATTGCAAGCACTCACCCCCAGTCAACTGATCTGGGTTTAATCCATCACCGTTCTTTAGCCCACTATGCCACCCCAGTTCAGACATGGCCATATGCAAATCAGTCTGACCCTGTGCCTCATGGGAACAGTCCAGCCCGAACTGCCATGCCATGTCTTCCCTGGACCGGAAACAAGCTTCCTGAGACCGGTTTCTGGCATTTCAGCCGTCTTCAGCCAGGCTTGCTTGAATCCAGTGGCAAAGTGAGCAAGGGACTCACGTCTGAGCATACCCTGCCAACTTATGGCGAACAAAGCAAAAACCAAAGGAAATGATGGACGGAGTGTTGAACATTGCAAGCACTCACCCCCAGTCAACTGATCTGGGTTTAATCCATCACTGTTCTTTAGCCCACTATGCCACCCCAGTTCAGACATGGCCATATGCAAATCAGTCTGACCCTGTGCCTCATGGGAACAGTCCAGCCCGAACTGCCAAGCCATGTCTTCCCTGGACCAGAAACAAGCTTCCTAAGACTGGTTTCGGGCATTTCAGCTGTCTTCAGCCAGGCTTGCTTGAATCCAGTGGCAAAGTGAGCAAGGGACTCACGTCTGAGCATACCCTGCCAACTTATGGCAAACAAAGCAAAAACGAAAGGAAATGATGGACGGAGTATTGAACATTGCAAGCACTCACCCCCAGTCAACTGATCTGGGTTTAATCCATCACCGTTCTTTAACCCACTATGCCACCCCAGTTCAGACATGGCCATATGCAAATCAGTCTGACCCTGTGCCTCATGGGAACAGTCCAGCCCAAACTGCCAAGCCATGTCTTCCCTGGACCGGAAACAAGCTTCCTAAGACCGGTTTCTGGCATTTCAGCCGTCTTCAGCCAGGCTTGCTTGAATCCAGTGGCAAAGTGAGCAAGGGACTCACGTCTGAGCATACCCTGCCAACTTATGGCGAACAAAGCTAAAAACCAAAGGAAATGATGGACGGAGTGTTGAACATTGCAAGCACTCACCCCCAGTCAACTGATCTGGGTTTAATCCATCACCGTTCTTTAGCCCACTGTGCCACCCCAGCTCAGACATGGCCATATGCAAATCAGTCTGACCCTGTGCTTCATGGGAACAGACCAGCCCGAACTGCCAAGCCATGTCTTCCCTGGACCAGAAACAAGCTTCCTAAGACCGGTTTCTGGCATTTCAGCCGTCTTCAGCCAGGCTTGCTTGAATCCAGTGGCAAAGTGAGCAAGGGACTCACGTCTGAGCATACCCTGCCAACTTATGGCGAACAGAGCAAAAAGCAAAGGAAATGATGGACGGAGTGTTGAACATTGCAAGCACTCACCCCCAGTCAACTGATCTGGGTTTAATCCATCACCGGTCTTTAGCCCACTATGCCACCCCAGTTCAGACATGGCCAAATGCAAATCAGTCTGACCCTGTGCCTCATGGGAACAGTCCAGCCCGAACTGTCAAACCATGTCTTCCCTGGACCGGAAACAAGCTTCCTAAGACCGGTTTCTGGAATTTCAGCCAGGCTTGCTTGAATCCAGTGGCAAAGTGAGCAAGGGACTCACGTCTGAGCATACCCTGCCAACTTATGGCGAACAAAGCTAAAAACCAAAGGAAATGATGGACGGAGTGTTGAACATTGCAAGCACTCACCCCCAGTCAACTGATCTGGGTTTAATCCATCACCGTTCTTTAGCCCACTATGCCACCCCAGTTCAGACATGGCCATATGCAAATCAGTCTGACCCTGTGCCTCATGGGAACAGTCCAGCCCGAACTGCCAAGCCATGTCTTCCCTGGACCAGAAACAAGCTTCCTAAGACCGGTTTCTGGCATTTCAGCCATCTTCAGCCAGGCTTGCTTGAATCCAGTGGCAAAGTGAGCAAGGGACTCACGTCTGAGCATACCCTGCCAACTTATGGCGAACAAAGCAAAAACTAAAGGAAATGATGGACGGAGTGTTGAACATTGCAAGCACTCACCCCCAGTCAACTGATCTGGGTTTAATCCATCACCGTTCTTTAGCCCACTTTGCCACCCCAGTTCAGACATGGCCATATGCAAATCAGTCTGACCCTGTGCCTCATGGGAACAGTCCAGCCCGAACTGCCAAGCCATGTCTTCCCTGGACCGGAAACAAGCTTCCTAAGACCGGTTTCTGGCATTTCAGCAGTCTTCAGCCAGGCTTGCTTGAATCCAGTGGCAAAGTGAGCAAGGGACTCACGTCTGAGCATACCCTGCCAACTTATGGCGAACAAAGCAAAAACCAAAGGAAATGATGGACGGAGTGTTGAACATTGCAAGCACTCACCCCCAGTCAACTGATCTGGGTTTAATCCATCACCGTTTTTTAGCCCACTATGCCACCCCAGTTCAGACATGGCCATATGCAAATTAGTCTGACCCTGTGCCTCATGGGAACAGTCCAGCCCGAACTGCCAAGCCATGTCTTCCCTGGACCGGAAACAAGCTTCCTAAGACCGGTTTCTGGCATTTCAGCCGTCTTCAGACAGGCTTGCTTGAATCCAGTGGCAAAGTGAACAAGGGACTCACGTCTGAGCATACCCTGCCAACTTATGGCGAACAAAGCAAAAACCAAAGGAAATGATGGACGGAGTGTTGAACATTGCAAGCACTCACCTCCAGTCAACTGATCTGGGTTTAATCCATCACCGTTCTTTAGCCTACTATGCCACCCCAGTTCAGACATGGCCACATGCAAATTAGTCTGACCCTGTGCCTCATGAGAACAGTCCAGCCCGAACTGCCAAGCCATGTCTTCCCTGGACCGGAAACAAGCTTCCTAAGACCGGTTTTTGGCATTTCAGTCGTCTTCAGCCAGGCTTGCTTGAATCCAGTGTCAAAGTGAGCAAGGGACTCATGCCTGAGCATACCCTGCCAACTTATGGCGAACAAAGCAAAAACCAAAGGAAATGATGGACGGAGTGTTGAACATTGCAAGCACTCACCCCCAGACAACTGATCTGGGATTAATCCATCACCGTTCTTTAGCCCACTATGCCACCCCAGTTCAGACATGGCCATATGCAAATCAGTCTGACCCTGTGCCTCATGGGAACAGTCCAGCCCGAACTGCCAAGCCATGTCTTCCCTGGACCGGAAACAAGCTTCCTAAGACCGGTTTCTGGCATTTCAGCCGTCTTCAGCCAGGCTTGCTTGAATCCAGTGGCAAAGTGAGCAAGGGACACACGTCTGAGCATACGCTGCCAACTTATGGCGAACAAAGCAAAAACCAAAGGAAATGATGGACGGAGTGTTGAACATTGCAAGCACTCACCCCCAGTCAACTGATCTGGGTTTAATCCATCACCGTTCTTTAGCCCACTATGCCACCCCAGTTCAGACATGGCCATATGCAAATCAGTCTGACCCTGTGCCTCATGGGAACAGTCCAGCCCGAACTGCCATGCCATGTCTTCCCTGGACCGGAAACAAGCTTCCTGAGACCGGTTTCTGGCATTTCAGCCGTCTTCAGCCAGGCTTGCTTGAATCCAGTGTCAAAGTGAGCAAGGGACTCACGTCTGAGCATACCCTGCCAACTTATGGCGAACAAAGCAAAAACCAAAGGAAATGATGGACGGAGTGTTGAACATTGCAAGCACTCACCCCCAGTCAACTGATCTGGGTTTAATCCATCACCGTTCTTTAGCCCACTATGCCACCCCAGTTCAGACATGGCCATATGCAAATTAGTCTGACCCTGTGCCTCATGGGAACAGTCCAGCCCGAACTGCCAAGCCATGTCTTCCCTGGACCGGAAACAAGCTTCCTAAGACCGGTTTCTGGCATTTCAGCCGTCTTCAGCCAGGCTTGCTTGAATCCAGTGGCAAAGTGAGCAAGGGACACACGTCTGAGCATACCCTGCCAACTTATGGCGAACAAAGCAAAAACCAAAGGAAATGATGGACGGAGTGTTGAACATTGCAAGCACTCACCCCCAGTCAACTGATCTGGGTTTAATCCATCACCGTTCTTTAGCCCACTATGCCACCCCAGTTCAGACATGGCCATATGCAAATCAGTCTGACCCTGTGCCTCATGGGAACAGTCCAGCCCGAACTGCCATGCCATGTCTTCCCTGGACTGGAAACAAGCTTCCTGAGACCGGTTTCTGGCATTTCAGCCGTCTTCAGCCAGGCTTGCTTGAATCCAGTGGCAAAGTGAGCAAGGGACTCACGTCTGAGCATACCCTGCCAACTTATGGCGAACAAAGCAAAAACCAAAGGAAATGATGGACGGAGTGTTGAACATTGCAAGCACTCACCCCCAGTCAACTGATCTGGGTTTAATCCATCACCGTTTTTTAGCCCACTATCCCACCCCAGTTCAGACATGGCCATATGCAGATTAGTCTGACCCTGTGCCTCATGAGAACAGTCCAGCCCGAACTGCCAAGCCATGTCTTCCCTGGACCGGAAACAAGCTTCCTAAGACCGGTTTCTGGCATTTCAGTCGTCTTCAGCCAGGCTTGCTTGAATCCAGTGTCAAAGTGAGCAAGGGACTCACGTCTGAGCATACCCTGCCAACTTAAGGCGAACAAAGCAAAAACCAAAGGAAATGATGGACGGAGTGTTGAACATTGCAAGCACTCACCCCCAGTCAACTGATCTGGGATTAATCCATCACCGTTCTTTAGCCCACTATGCCACCCCAGTTCAGACATGGCCATATGCAAATCAGTATGACCCTGTGCCTCATGGGAACAGTCCAGCCCGAACTGCCAAGCCATGTCTTCCCTGGACCGGAAACAAGCTTCCTAAGACCGGTTTCTGGCATTTCAGCCGTCTTCAGCCAGGCTTGCTTGAATCCAGTGGCAAAGTGAGCAAGGGACACACGTCTGAGCATACCCTGCCAACTTATGGCGAACAAAGCAAAAACCAAAGGAAATGATGGACGGAGTGTTGAACATTGCAAGCACTCACCCCCAGTCAACTGATCTGGGTTTAATCCATCACCGTTCTTTAGCCCACTATGCCACCCCAGTTCAGACATGGCCATATGCAAATCAGTCTGACCCTGTGCCTCATGGGAACAGTCCAGCCCGAACTGCCATGCCATGTCTTCCCTGGACCGGAAACAAGCTTCCTGAGACCGGTTTCTGGCATTTCAGCCGTCTTCAGCCAGGCTTGCTTGAATCCAGTGGCAAAGTGAGCAAGGGACTCACGTCTGAGCATACCCTGCCAACTTATGGCGAACAAAGCAAAAACCAAAGGAAATGATGGACGGAGTGTTGAACATTGCAAGCACTCACCCCCAGTCAACTGATCTGGGTTTAATCCATCACCGTTCTTTAGCCCACTATGCCACCCCAGCTCAGACATGGCCATATGCAAATCAGTCTGACCCTGTGCTTCATGGGAACAGACCAGCCCGAACTGCCAAGCCATGTCTTCCCTAGACGGGAAACAAGCTTCCTAAGACCGGTTTCTGGCATTTCAGCCGTCTTCAGCCAGGCTTGCTTGAATCCAGTGGCAAAGTGAGCAAGGGACTCACGTCTGAGCATACCCTGCCAACTTATGGCGAACAAGGCAAAAAGCAAAGGAAATGATGGACGGAGTGTTGAACATTGCAAGCACTCACCCCCAGTCAACTGATCTGGGTTTAATCCATCACTGGTCTTTAGCCCACTATGCCACCCCAGTTCAGACATGGCCAAATGCAAATCAGTCTGACCCTGTGCCTCATGGGAACAGTCCAGCCCAAACTGCCAAACCATGTCTTCCCTGGACCGGAAACAAGCTTCCTAAGACCGGTTTCTTGCATTTCAGCCAGGCTTGCTTGAATCCAGTGGCAAAGTGAGCAAGGGACTCACGTCTGAGCATACCCTGCCAACTTATGGCGAATAAAGCTAAAAACCAAAGGAAATGATGGACGGAGTGTTGAACATTGCTAGCACTCACCCCCAGTCAACTGATCTGGGTTTAATCCATCACCGTTCTTTAGCCCACTATGCCACCCCAGTTCAGACATGGCCATATGCAAATCAGTCTGACCCTGTGCCTCATGGGAACAGTCCAGCCCTAACTGCCAAGCCATGTCTTCCCTGGACCGGAAACAAGCTTCCTAAGACCGGTTTCTGGCATTTCAGTCGTCTTCAGCCAGGCTTGCTTGAATCCAGTGTCAAAGTGAGCAAGGGACTCACGTCTGAGCATACCCTGCCAACTTATGGCGAACAAAGCAAAAACCAAAGGAAATGATGGACGGAGTGTTGAACATTGCAAGCACTCACCCCCAGTCAACTGATCTGGGTTTAATCCATCACCGTTCTTTAGCCCACTATGCCACCCCAGTTCAGACATGGCCATATGCAAATTAGTCTGACCCTGTGCCTCATGGGAACAGTCCAGCCCGAACTGCCAAGCCATGTCTTCCCTGGACCGGAAACAAGCTTCCTAAGACCGGTTTCTGGCATTTCAGCCGTCTTCAGCCAGGCTTGTTTGAATCCAGTGGCAAAGTGAGCAAGGGACTCACGTCTGAGCATACCCTGCCAACTTATGGCGAACAAAGCAAAAACCAAAGGAAATGATGGACGGAGTGTTGAACATTGCAAGCACTCACCCCCAGTCAACTGATCTGGGTTTAATCCATCACCGTTTTTTAGCCCACTATCCCACCCCAGTTCAGACATGGCCATATGCAGATTAGTCTGACCCTGTGCCTCGTGGGAACAGTCCAGCCCGAACTGCCAAGCCATGTCTTCCTTGGACCGGAAACAAGCTTCCTAAGACCGGTTTCTGGCATTTCAGCCGTCTTCAGCCAGGCTTGCTTGAATCCAGTGGCAAAGTGAACAAGGGACTCACGTCTGAGCATACCCTGCCAACTTATGGTGAACAAAGCAAAAACCAAAGGAAATGATGGACGGAGTGTTGAACATTGCAAGCACTCACCCCCAGTCAACTGATCTGGGTTTAATCCATCACCGTTCTTTAGCCCACTATGCCCCGCCAGTTCAGACATGGCCATATGCAAATCAGTCTGACCCTGTGCCTCATGGGAACAGTCTAGCCCGAACTGCCATGCCATGTCTTCCCTGGACCGGAAACAAGCTTCCTGAGACCGGTTTCTGGCATTTCAGCCGTCTTCAGCCAGGCTTGCTTGAATCCAGTGGCAAAGTGAGAAAGGGACTCACGTCTGAGCATACCCTGCCAACTTATGGCGAACAAAGCAAAAACCAAAGGAAATGATGGACGGAGTGTTGAACATTGCAAGCACTCACCCCCAGTCAACTGATCTGGGTTTAATCCATCACCGTTCTTTAGCCCACTATGCCACCCCAGCTCAGACATGGCTATATGCAAATCAGTCTGACCCTGTGCTTGATGGGAACAGACCAGCCCGAACTGCCAAGCCATGTCTTCCCTGGACCGGAAACAAGCTTCCTAAGACCGGTTTCTGGCATTTCAGCCGTCTTCAGCCAGGCTTGCTTGAATCCAGTGGCAAAGTGAGCAAGGGACTCACGTCTGAGCATACCCTGCCAACTTATGGCGAACAGAGCAAAAAGCAAAGGAAATGATCGACGGAGTGTTGAACATTGCAAGCACTCACCCCCAGTCAACTCATCTGGGTTTAATCCATCACCGGTCTTTAGCCCACTATGCCACCCCAGTTCAGACATGGCCAAATGCAAATCAGTCTGACCCTGTGCCTCATGGGAACAGTCCAGCCCGAACTTCCAAACCATGTCTTCCCTGGACCGGAAACAATCTTCCTAAGACCGGTTTCTGGAATTTCAGCCAGGCTTGCTTGAATCCAGTGGCAAAGTGAGCAAGGGACTCACGTCTGAGCATACCCTGCCAACTTATGGCGAACAAAGCTAAAAACCAAAGGAAATGATGGACGGAGTGTTGAACATTGCAAGCACTCACCCCCAGTCAACTGATCTGGGTTTAATCCATCACCGTTCTTTAGCCCACTATGCCACCCCAGTTCAGACATGGCCATATGCAAATCAGTCTGACCCTGTGCCTCATGGGAACAGTCCAGCCCGAACTGCCAAGCCATGTCTTCCCTGGACCAGAAACAAGCTTCCTAAGACCGGTTTCTGGCATTTCAGCCGTCTTCAGCCAGGCTTGCTTGAATCCAGTGGCAAAGTGAGCAAGGGACTCACGTCTGAGCATACCCTGCCAACTTATGGCGAACAAAGCAAAAACTAAAGGAAATGATGGACGGAGTGTTGAACATTGCAAGCACTCACCCCCAGTCAACTGATCTGGGTTTAATCCATCACCGTTCTTTAGCCCACTATGCCACCCCAGTTCAGACATGGCCATATGCAAATCAGTCTGACCCTGTGCCTCATGGGAACAGTCCAGCCCAAACTGCCAAGCCATGTCTTCCCTGGACCGGAAACAAGCTTCCTAAGACCGGTTTCTGGCATTTCAGCCGTCTTCAGCCAGGCTTGCTTGAATCCAGTGGCAAAGTGAGCAAGGGACTCACGTCTGAGCATACCCTGCCAACTTATGGCGAACAAAGCAAAAACCAAAGGAAATGATGGACGGAGTGTTGAACATTGCAAGCACTCACCCCCAGTCAACTGATCTGGGTTTAATCCATCACCATTTTTTAGCCCACTATCCCACCCCAGTTCAGACATGGCCATATGCAGATTAGTCTGACCCTGTGCCTCGTGGGAACAGTCCAGCCCGAACTGCCAAGCCATGTCTTCCCTGGACCGGAAACAAGCTTCCTAAGACCGGTTTCTGGCATTTCAGCCGTCTTCAGCCAGGCTTGCTTGAATCCAGTGGCAAAGTGAACAAGGGACTCACGTCTGAGCATACCCTGCCAACTTATGGTGAACAAAGCAAAAACCAAAGGAAATGATGGACGGAGTGTTGAACATTGCAAGCACTCACCCCCAGTCAACTGATCTGGGTTTAATCCATCACCGTTCTTTAGCCCACTATGCCACCCCAGTTCAGACATGGCCACATGCAAATCAGTCTGACCCTGTGCCTCATGAGAACAGTCCAGCCCAAACTGCCAAGCCATGTCTTCCCTGGACCGGAAACAAGCTTCCTAAGACCGGTTTTTGGCATTTCAGCCGTCTTCAGCCAGGCTTGCTTGAATCCAGTGGCAAAGTGAGCAAGGGACTCACGTCTGAGCATACCCTGCCAACTTATGGCGAACAAAGCAAAAAGCAAAGGAAATGATGGACGGAGTGTTGAACATTGCAAGCACTCACCCCCAGTCAACTGATCTGGGTTTAATCCATCACCGGTCTTTAGCCCACTATGCCACCCCAGTTCAGACATGGCCATATGCAAATCAGTCTGACCCTGTGCCTAATGGGAACAGTCCAGCCCGAACTGCCGAACCATGTCTTCCCTGGACCGGAAACAAGCTTCCTAAGACCGGTTTCTGGCATTTCAGCCAGGCTTGCTTGAATCCAGTGGCAAAGTGAGCAAGGGACTCACGTCTGAGCATGCCCTGCCAACTTATGGCGAACAAAGCTAAAAACCAAAGGAAATGATGGACGGAGTGTTGAACATTGCAAGCACTCACCCCCAGTCAACTGATCTGGGTTTAATCCATCACCGTTCTTTAGCCCACTATGCCACCCCAGTTCAGACATGGCCACATGCAAATCAGTCTGACCCTGTGCCTCATGAGAACAGTCCAGCCCAAACTGCCAAGCCATGTCTTCCCTGGACCGGAAACAAGCTTCCTAAGACCGGTTTCTGGCATTTCAGCCGTCATCAGCCAGGCTTGCTTGAATCCAGTGGCAAAGTGAGCAAGGGACTCACGTCTGAGCATACCCTGCCAACTTATGGCGAACAAAGCAAAAAGCAAAGGAAATGATGGACGGAGTGTTGAACATTGCAAGCACTCACCCCCAGTCAACTGATCTGGGTTTAATCCATCACCGGTCTTTAGCCCACTATGCCACCCCAGTTCAGACATGGCCATATGCAAATCAGTCTGACCCTGTGCCTCATGGGAACAGTCCAGCCCGAACTGCCAAACCATGTCTTCCCTGGACCGGAAACAAGCTTCCTAAGACCGGTTTCTGGCATTTCAGCCAGGCTTGCTTGAATCCAGTGGCAAAGTGAGCAAGGGACTCACGTCTGAGAATGCCCTGCCAACTTATGGCGAACAAAGCTAAAAACCAAAGGAAATGATGGACGGAGTGTTGAACATTGCAAGCACTCACCCCCAGTCAACTGATCTGGGTTTAATCCATCACCGTTCTTTAGCCCACTATGCCACCCCAGTTCAGACATGGCCATATGCAAATCAGTCTGACCCTGTGCCTCATGGGAACAGTCCAGCCCGAACTGCCATGCCATGTCTTCCCTGGACCGGAAACAAGCTTCCTGAGACCGGTTTCTGGCATTTCAGCCGTCTTCAGCCAGGCTTGCTTGAATCCAGTGGCAAAGTGAGCAAGGGACTCACGTCTGAGCATACCCTGCCAACTTATGGCGAAAAAAGCAAAAACCAAAGGAAATGATGGACGGAGTGTTGAACATTGCAAGCACTCACCCCCAGTCAACTGATCTGGGTTTAATCCATCACTGTTCTTTAGCCCACTATGCCACCCCAGTTCAGACATGGCCATATGCAAATCAGTCTGACCCTGTGCCTCATGGGAACAGTCCAGCCCGAACTGCCAAGCCATGTCTTCCCTGGACCAGAAACAAGCTTCCTAAGACTGGTTTCGGGCATTTCAGCCGTCTTCAGCCAGGCTTGCTTGAATCCAGTGGCAAAGTGAGCAAGGGACTCACGTCTGAGCATACCCTGCCAACTTATGGCGAACAAAGCAAAAAGCAAAGGAAATGATGGACGGAGTGTTGAACATTGCAAGCACTCACCCCCAGTCAACTGATCTGGGTTTAATCCATCACCGGTCTTTAGCCCACTATGCCACCCAGTTCAGACATGGCCATATGCAAATCAGTCTGACCCTGTGCCTAATGGGAACAGTCCAGCCCGAACTGCCAAACCATGTCTTCCCTGGACCGGAAACAAGCTTCCTAAGACCGGTTTCTGGCATTTCAGCCAGGCTTGCTTGAATCCAGTGGCAAAGTGAGCAAGGGACTCACGTCTGAGCATGCCCTACCAACTTATGGCGAACAAAGCTAAAAACCAAAGGAAATGATGGACGGAGTGTTGAACATTGCAAGCACTCACCCCCAGTCAACTGATCTGGGTTTAATCCATCACCGTTCTTTAGCCCACTATGCCACCCCAGTTCAGACATGGCCACATGCAAATCAGTCTGACCCTCTGCCTCATGAGAACAGTCCAGCCCAAACTGCCAAGCCATGTCTTCCCTGGACCGGAAACAAGCTTCCTAAGACCGGTTTCTGGCATTTCAGCCGTCTTCAGCCAGGCTTGCTTGAATCCAGTGGCAAAGTGAGCAAGGGACTCACGTCTGAGCATACCCTGCCAACTTATGGCGAACAAAGCAAAAAGCAAAGGAAATGATGGACGGAGTGTTGAACATTGCAAGCACTCACCCCCAGTCAACTGATCTGGGTTTAATCCATCACCGGTCTTTAGCCCACTATGCCACCCCAGTTCAGACATGGACATATGCAAATCAGTCTGACCCTGTGCCTCATGGGAACAGTCCAGCCCGAACTGCCAAACCATGTCTTCCCTGGACCGGAAACAAGCTTCCTAAGACCGGTTTCTGGCATTTCAGCCAGGCTTGCTTGAATCCAGTGGCAAAGTGAGCAAGGGACTCACGTCTGAGCATGCCCTGCCAACTTATGGCGAACAAAGCTAAAAACCAAAGGAAATGATGGACGGAGTGTTGAACATTGCAAGCACTCACCCCCAGTCAACTGATCTGGGTTTAATCCATCACCGTTCTTTAGCCCACTATGCCACCCCAGTTCAGACATGGCCATATGCAAATCAGTCTGACCCTGTGCCTCATGGGAACAGTCCAGCCCGAACTGCCATGCCATGTCTTCCCTGGACTGGAAACAAGCTTCCTGAGACCGGTTTCTGGCATTTCAGCCGTCTTCAGTCAGGCTTGCTTGAATCCAGTGGCAAAGTGAGCAAGGGACTCACGTCTGAGCATACCCTGCCAACTTATGGCGAACAAAGCTAAAAACCAAAGGAAATGATGGACGGAGTGTTGAACATTGCAAGCACTCACCCCCAGTCAACTGATCTGGGTTTAATCCATCACCGTTCTTTAGCCCACTGTGCCACCCCAGCTCAGACATGGCCATATGCAAATCAGTCTGACCCTGTGCTTCATGGGAACAGACCAGCCCGAACTGCCAAGCCATGTCTTCCCTGGACCAGAAACAAGCTTCCTAAGACCGGTTTCTGGCATTTCAGCCGTCTTCAGCCAGGCTTGCTTGAATCCAGTGGCAAAGTGAGCAAGGGACTCACGTCTGAGCATACCCTGCCAACTTATGGCGAACAGAGCAAAAAGCAAAGGAAATGATGGACGGAGTGTTGAACATTGCAAGCACTCACCCCCAGTCAACTGATCTGGGTTTAATCCATCACCGGTCTTTAGCCCACTATGCCACCCCAGTTCAGACATGGCCAAATGCAAATCAGTCTGACCCTGTGCCTCATGGGAACAGTCCAGCCCGAACTGTCAAACCATGTCTTCCCTGGACCGGAAACAAGCTTCCTAAGACCGGTTTCTGGAATTTCAGCCAGGCTTGCTTGAATCCAGTGGCAAAGTGAGCAAGGGACTCACGTCTGAGCATACCCTGCCAACTTATGGCGAACAAAGCTAAAAACCAAAGGAAATGATGGACGGAGTGTTGAACATTGCAAGCACTCACCCCCAGTCAACTGATCTGGGTTTAATCCATCACCGTTCTTTAGCCCACTATGCCACCCCAGTTCAGACATGGCCATATGCAAATCAGTCTGACCCTGTGCCTCATGGGAACAGTCCAGCCCGAACTGCCAAGCCATGTCTTCCCTGGACCAGAAACAAGCTTCCTAAGACCGGTTTCTGGCATTTCAGCCATCTTCAGCCAGGCTTGCTTGAATCCAGTGGCAAAGTGAGCAAGGGACTCACGTCTGAGCATACCCTGCCAACTTATGGCGAACAAAGCAAAAACTAAAGGAAATGATGGACGGAGTGTTGAACATTGCAAGCACTCACCCCCAGTCAACTGATCTGGGTTTAATCCATCACCGTTCTTTAGCCCACTTTGCCACCCCAGTTCAGACATGGCCATACGCAAATCAGTCTGACCCTGTGCCTCATGGGAACAGTCCAGCCCGAACTGCCAAGCCATGTCTTCCCTGGACCGGAAACAAGCTTCCTAAGACCGGTTTCTGGCATTTCAGCAGTCTTCAGCCAGGCTTGCTTGAATCCAGTGGCAAAGTGAGCAAGGGACTCACGTCTGAGCATACCCTGCCAACTTATGGCGAACAAAGCAAAAACCAAAGGAAATGATGGACGGAGTGTTGAACATTGCAAGCACTCACCCCCAGTCAACTGATCTGGGTTTAATCCATCACCGTTTTTTAGCCCACTATGCCACCCCAGTTCAGACATGGCCATATGCAAATTAGTCTGACCCTGTGCCTCATGGGAACAGTCCAGCCCGAACTGCCAAGCCATGTCTTCCCTGGACCGGAAACAAGCTTCCTAAGACCGGTTTCTGGCATTTCAGCCGTCTTCAGACAGGCTTGCTTGAATCCAGTGGCAAAGTGAACAAGGGACTCACGTCTGAGCATACCCTGCCAACTTATGGCGAACAAAGCAAAAACCAAAGGAAATGATGGACGGAGTGTTGAACATTGCAAGCACTCACCTCCAGTCAACTGATCTGGGTTTAATCCATCACCGTTCTTTAGCCTACTATGCCACCCCAGTTCAGACATGGCCACATGCAAATTAGTCTGACCCTGTGCCTCATGAGAACAGTCCAGCCCGAACTGCCAAGCCATGTCTTCCCTGGACCGGAAACAAGCTTCCTAAGACCGGTTTCTGGCATTTCAGTCGTCTTCAGCCAGGCTTGCTTGAATCCAGTGTCAAAGTGAGCAAGGGACTCACGCCTGAGCATACCCTGCCAACTTATGGCGAACAAAGCAAAAACCTAAGGAAATGATGGACGGAGTGTTGAACATTGCAAGCACTCACCCCCAGTCAACTGATCTGGGATTAATCCATCACCGTTCTTTAGCCCACTATGCCACCCCAGTTCAGACATGGCCATATGCAAATCAGTCTGACCCTGTGCCTCATGGGAACAGTCCAGCCCGAACTGCCAAGCCATGTCTTCCCTGGACCGGAAACAAGCTTCCTAAGACCGGTTTCTGGCATTTCAGCCGTCTTCAGCCAGGCTTGCTGGAATCCAGTGGCAAAGTGAGCAAGGGACACACGTCTGAGCATACGCTGCCAACTTATGGCGAACAAAGCAAAAACCAAAGGAAATGATGGACGGAGTGTTGAACATTGCAAGCACTCACCCCCAGTCAACTGATCTGGGTTTAATCCATCACCGTTCTTTAGCCCACTATGCCACCCCAGTTCAGACATGGCCATATGCAAATCAGTCTGACCCTGTGCCTCATGGGAACAGTCCAGCCCGAACTGCCATGCCATGTCTTCCCTGGACCGGAAACAAGCTTCCTGAGACCGGTTTCTGGCATTTCAGCCGTCTTCAGCCAGGCTTGCTTGAATCCAGTGTCAAAGTGAGCAAGGGACTCACGTCTGAGCATACCCTGCCAACTTATGGCGAACAAAGCAAAAACCAAAGGAAATGATGGACGGAGTGTTGAACATTGCAAGCACTCACCCCCAGTCAACTGATCTGGGTTTAATCCATCACCGTTCTTTAGCCCACTATGCCACCCCAGTTCAGACATGGCCATATGCAAATTAGTCTGACCCTGTGCCTCATGGGAACAGTCCAGCCCGAACTGCCAAGCCATGTCTTCCCTGGACCGGAAACAAGCTTCCTAAGACCGGTTTCTGGCATTTCAGCCGTCTTCAGCCAGGCTTGCTTGAATCCAGTGGCAAAGTGAGCAAGGGACACACGTCTGAGCATACCCTGCCAACTTATGGCGAACAAAGCAAAAACCAAAGGAAATGATGGACGGAGTGTTGAACATTGCAAGCACTCACCCCCAGTCAACTGATCTGGGTTTAATCCATCACCGTTCTTTAGCCCACTATGCCAACCCAGTTCAGACATGGCCATATGCAAATCAGTCTGACCCTGTGCCTCATGGGAACAGTCCAGCCCGAACTGCCATGCCATGTCTTCCCTGGACCGGAAACAAGCTTCCTGAGACCGGTTTCTGGCATTTCAGCCGTCTTCAGCCAGGCTTGCTTGAATCCAGTGGCAAAGTGAGCAAGGGACTCACGTCTGAGCATACCCTGCCAACTTATGGCGAACAAAGCAAAAACCAAAGGAAATGATGGACGGAGTGTTGAACATTGCAAGCACTCACCCCCAGTCAACTGATCTGGGTTTAATCCATCACCGTTTTTTAGCCCACTATCCCACCATCCCACCCCAGTTCAGACATGGCCATATGCAGATTAGTCTGACCCTGTGCCTCATGAGAACAGTCCAGCCCGAACTGCCAAGCCATGTCTTCCCTGGACCGGAAACAAGCTTCCTAAGACCGGTTTCTGGCATTTCAGTCGTCTTCAGCCAGGCTTGCTTGAATCCAGTGTCAAAGTGAGCAAGGGACTCACGTCTGAGCATACCCTGCCAACTTAAGGCGAACAAAGCAAAAACCAAAGGAAATGATGGACGGAGTGTTGAACATTGCAAGCACTCACCCCCAGTCAACTGATCTGGGATTAATCCATCACCGTTCTTTAGCCCACTATGCCACCCCAGTTCAGACATGGCCATATGCAAATCAGTCTGACCCTGTGCCTCATGGGAACAGTCCAGCCCGAACTGCCAAGCCATGTCTTCCCTGGACCGGAAACAAGCTTCCTAAGACCGGTTTCTGGCATTTCAGCCGTCTTCAGCCAGGCTTGCTTGAATCCAGTGGCAAAGTGAGCAAGGGACACACGTCTGAGCATACCCTGCCAACTTATGGCGAACAAAGCAAAAACCAAAGGAAATGATGGACGGAGTGTTGAACATTGCAAGCACTCACCCCCAGTCAACTGATCTGGGTTTAATCCATCACCGTTCTTTAGCCCATTATGCCACCCCAGTTCAGACATGGCCATATGCAAATCAGTCTGACCCTGTGCCTCATGGGAACAGTCCAGCCTGAACTGCCATGCCATGTCTTCCCTGGACCGGAAACAAGCTTCCTGAGACCGGTTTCTGGCATTTCAGCCGTCTTCAGCCAGGCTTGCTTGAATCCAGTGGCAAAGTGAGCAAGGGACTCACGTCTGAGCATACCCTGCCAACTTATGGCGAACAAAGCAAAAACCAAAGGAAATGATGGACGGAGTGTTGAACATTGCAAGCACTCACCCCCAGTCAACTGATCTGGGTTTAATCCATCACCGTTCTTTAGCCCACTATGCCACCCCAGCTCAGACATGGCCATATGCAAATCAGTCTGACCCTGTGCTTCATGGGAACAGACCAGCCCGAACTGCCAAGCCATGTCTTCCCTAGACGGGAAACAAGCTTCCTAAGACCGGTTTCTGGCATTTCAGCCGTCTTCAGCCAGGCTTGCTTGAATCCAGTGGCAAAGTGAGCAAGGGACTCACGTCTGAGCATACCCTGCCAACTTATGGCGAACAAGGCAAAAAGCAAAGGAAATGATGGACGGAGTGTTGAACATTGCAAGCACTCACCCCCAGTCAACTGATCTGGGTTTAATCCATCACTGGTCTTTAGCCCACTATGCCACCCCAGTTCAGACATGGCCAAATGCAAATCAGTCTGACCCTGTGCCTCATGGGAACAGTCCAGCCCAAACTGCCAAACCATGTCTTCCCTGGACCGGAAACAAGCTTCCTAAGACCGGTTTCTTGCATTTCAGCCAGGCTTGCTTGAATCCAGTGGCAAAGTGAGCAAGGGACTCACGTCTGAGCATACCCTGCCAACTTATGGCGAATAAAGCTAAAAACCAAAGGAAATGATGGACGGAGTGTTGAACATTGCTAGCACTCACCCCCAGTCAACTGATCTGGGTTTAATCCATCACCGTTCTTTAGCCCACTATGCCACCCCAGTTCAGACATGGCCATATGCAAATCAGTCTGACCCTGTGCCTCATGGGAACAGTCCAGCCCGAACTGCCAAGCCATGTCTTCCCTGGACCGGAAACAAGCTTCCTAAGACCGGTTTCTGGCATTTCAGTCGTCTTCAGCCAGGCTTGCTTGAATCCAGTGTCAAAGTGAGCAAGGGACTCACGTCTGAGCATACCCTGCCAACTTATGGCGAACAAAGCAAAAACCAAAGGAAATGATGGACGGAGTGTTGAACATTGCAAGCACTCACCCCCAGTCAACTGATCTGGGTTTAATCCATCACCGTTCTTTAGCCCACTATGCCACCCCAGTTCAGACATGGCCATATGCAAATCAGTCTGACCCTGTGCCTCATGGGAACAGTCCAGCCCGAACTGCCAAGCCATGTCTTCCCTGGACCGGAAACAAGCTTCCTAAGACCGGTTTCTGGCATTTCAGCCGTCTTCAGCCAGGCTTGCTTGAATCCAGTGGCAAAGTGAGCAAGGGACACACGTCTGAGCATACCCTGCCAACTTATGGCGAACAAAGCAAAAACCAAAGGAAATGATGGACGGAGTGTTGAACATTGCAAGCACTCACCCCCAGTCAACTGATCTGGGTTTAATCCATCACCGTTCTTTAGCCCACTATGCCACCCCAGTTCAGACATGGCCATATGCAAATCAGTCTGACCCTGTGCCTCATGGGAACAGTCCAGCCCGAACTGCCATGCCATGTCTTCCCTGGACCGGAAACAAGCTTCCTGAGACCGGTTTCTGGCATTTCAGCCGTCTTCAGCCAGGCTTGCTTGAATCCAGTGGCAAAGTGAGCAAGGGACTCACGTCTGAGCATACCCTGCCAACTTATGGCGAACAAAGCAAAAACCAAAGGAAATGATGGACGGAGTGTTGAACATTGCAAGCACTCACCCCCAGTCAACTGATCTGGGTTTAATTAATCACCGTTTTTTAGCCCACTATCCCACCCCAGTTCAGACATGGCCATATGCAGATTAGTCTGACCCTGTGCCTCATGAGAACAGTCCAGCCCGAACTGCCAAGCCATGTCTTCCCTGGACCGGAAACAAGCTTCCTAAGACCGGTTTCTGGCATTTCAGTCGTCTTCAGCCAGGCTTGCTTGAATCCAGTGTCAAAGTGAGCAAGGGACTCACGTCTGAGCATACCCTGCCAACTTATGGCGAACAAAGCAAAAACCAAAGGAAATGATGGACGGAGTGTTGAACATTGCAAGCACTCACCCCCAGTCAACTGATCTGGGTTTAATCCATCACCGTTCTTTAGCCCACTATGCCACCCCAGTTCAGACATGGCCATATGCAAATTAGTCTGACCCTGTGCCTCATGGGAACAGTCAGCCCGAACTGCCAAGCCATGTCTTCCCTGGACCGGAAACAAGCTTCCTAAGACCGGTTTCTGGCATTTCAGCCGTCTTCAGCCAGGCTTGCTTGAATCCAGTGGCAAAGTGAGCAAGGGACACACGTCTGAGCATACCCTTCCAACTTATGGCGAACAAAGCAAAAACCAAAGGAAATGATGGACGGAGTGTTGAACATTGCAAGCACTCACCCCCAGTCAACTGATCTGGGTTTAATCCATCACCGTTCTTTAGCCCACTATGCCACCCCAGTTCAGACATGGCCATATGCAAATCAGTCTGACCCTGTGCCTCATGGGAACAGTCCAGCCCGAACTGCCATGCCATGTCTTCCCTGGACCGGAAACAAGCTTCCTGAGACCGGTTTCTGGCATTTCAGCCGTCTTCAGCCAGGCTTGCTTGAATCCAGTGGCAAAGTGAGCAAGGGACTCACGTCTGAGCATACCCTGCCAACTTATGGCGAACAAAGCAAAAACCAAAGGAAATGATGGACGGAGTGTTGAACATTGCAAGCACTCACCCCCAGTCAACTGATCTGGGTTTAATCCATCACCGTTTTTTAGCCCACTATCCCACCCCAGTTCAGACATGGCCATATGCAGATTAGTCTGACCCTGTGCCTCATGAGAACAGTCCAGCCCGAACTGCCAAGCCATGTCTTCCCTGGACCGGAAACAAGCTTCCTAAGACCGGTTTCTGGCATTTCAGTCGTCTTCAGCCAGGCTTGCTTGAATCCAGTGTCAAAGTGAGCAAGGGACTCACGTCTGAGCATACCCTGCCAACTTATGGCGAACAAAGCAAAAACCAAAGGAAATGATGGACGGAGTGTTGAACATTGCAAGCACTCACCCCCAGTCAACTGATCTGGGATTAATCCATCACCGTTCTTTAGCCCACTATGCCACCCCAGTTCAGACAGGGCCATATGCAAATCAGTCTGACCCTGTGCCTCATGGGAACAGTCCAGCCCGAACTGCCAAGCCATGTCTTCCCTGGACCGGAAACAAGCTTCCTAAGACCGGTTTCTGGCATTTCAGCCGTCTTCAGCCAGGCTTGCTTGAATCCAGTGGCAAAGTGAGCAAGGGACACACGTCTGAGCATACACTGCCAACTTATGGCGAACAAAGCAAAAACCAAAGGAAATGATGGACGGAGTGTTGAACATTGCAAGCACTCACCCCCAGTCAACTGATCTGGGTTTAATCCATCACCGTTCTTTAGCCCACTATGCCACCCCAGTTCAGACATGGCCATATGCAAATCAGTCTGACCTTGTGCCTCATGGGAACAGTCCAGCCCGAACTGCCATGCCATGTCTTCCCTGGACCGGAAACAAGCTTCCTGAGACCGGTTTCTGGCATTTCAGCCGTCTTCAGCCAGGCTTGCTTGAATCCAGTGGCAAAGTGAGCAAGGGACTCACGTCTGAGCATACCCTGCCAACTTATGGCGAACAAAGCAAAAACCAAAGGAAATGATGGACGGAGTGTTGAACATTGCAAGCACTCACCCCCAGTCAACTGATCTGGGTTTAATCCATCACCGTTCTTTAGCCCACTATGCCACCCCAGCTCAGACATGGCCATATGCAAATCAGTCTGACCCTGTGCTTCATGGGAACAGACCAGCCCGAACTGCCAAGCCATGTCTTCCCTAGACGGGAAACAAGCTTCCTAAGACCGGTTTCTGGCATTTCAGCCGTCTTCAGCCAGGCTTGCTTGAATCCAGTGGCAAAGTGAGCAAGGGACTCACGTCTGAGCATACCCTGCCAACTTATGGCGAACAAAGCTAAAAACCAAAGGAAATGATGGACGGAGTGTTGAACATTGCAAGCACTCACCCCCAGTCAACTGATCTGGGTTTAATCCATCACCGTTCTTTAGCCCACTATGCCACCCCAGTTCAGACATGGCCATATGCAAATCAATCTGACCCTGTGCCTCATGGGAACAGTCCAGCCCGAACTGCCAAGCCATGTCTTCCCTGGACCGGAAACAAGCTTCCTAAGACCGGTTTCTGGCATTTCAGTCGTCTTCAGCCAGGCTTGCTTGAATCCAGTGTCAAAGTGAGCAAGGGACTCACGTCTGAGCATACCCTGCCAACTTATGGCGAACAAAGCAAAAACCAAAGGAAATGATGGACGGAGTGTTGAACATTGCAAGCACTCACCCCCAGTCAACTGATCTGGGTTTAATCCATCACCGTTCTTTAGCCCACTATGCCACCCCAGTTCAGACATGGCCATATGCAAATTAGTCTGACCCTGTGCATCATGGGAACAGTCCAGCCCGAACTGCCAAGCCATGTCTTCCCTGGACCGGAAACAAGCTTCCTAAGACCGGTTTCTGGCATTTCAGCCGTCTTCAGCCAGGCTTGCTTGAATCCAGTGGCAAAGTGAGCAAGGGACACACGTCTGAGCATACCCTGCCAACTTATGGCGAACAAAGCAAAAACCAAAGGAAATGATGGACGGAGTGTTGAACATTGCAAGCACTCACCCCCAGTCAACTGATCTGGGTTTAATCCATCACCGTTCTTTAGCCCACTATGCCACCCCAGTTCAGACATGGCCATATGCAAATCAGTCTGACCCTGTGCCTCATGGGAACAGTCCAGCCCGAACTGCCATGCCATGTCTTCCCTGGACCGGAAACAAGCTTCCTGAGACCGGTTTCTGGCATTTCAGCCGTCTTCAGCCAGGCTTGCTTGAATCCAGTGGCAAAGTGAGAAAGGGACTCACGTCTGAGCATACCCTGCCAACTTATGGCGAACAAAGCAAAAACCAAAGGAAATGATGGACGGAGTGTTGAACATTGCAAGCACTCACCCCCAGTCAACTGATCTGGGTTTAATCCATCACCGTTCTTTAGCCCACTATGCCACCCCAGCTCAGACATGGCCATATGCAAATCAGTCTGACCCTGTGCTTCATGGGAACAGACCAGCCCGAACTGAAAAGCCATGTCTTCCCTGGACCGGAAACAAGCTTCCTAAGACCGGTTTCTGGCATTTCAGCCGTCTTCAGCCAGGCTTGCTTGAATCCAGTGGCAAAGTGAGCAAGGGACTCACGTCTGAGCATACCCTGCCAACTTATGGCGAACAGAGCAAAAAGCAAAGGAAATGATGGACGGAGTGTTGAACATTGCAAGCACTCACCCCCAGTCAACTGATCTGGGTTTAATCCATCACCGGTCTTTAGCCCACTATGCCACCCCAGTTCAGACATGGCCAAATGCAAATCAGTCTGACCCTGTGCCTCATGGGAACAGTCCAGCCCGAACTGCCAAACCATGTCTTCCCTGGACCGGAAAAAAGCTTCCTAAGACCGGTTTCTGGAATTTCAGCCAGGCTTGCTTGAATCCAGTGGCAAAGTGAGCAAGGGACTCACGTCTGAGCATACCCTGCCAACTTATGGCGAACAAAGCAAAAACTAAAGGAAATGATGGACGGAGTGTTGAACATTGCAAGCACTCACCCCCAGTCAACTGATCTGGGTTTAATCCATCACCGTTCTTTAGCCCACTATGCCACCCCAGTTCAGACATGGCCATATGCAAATCAGTCTGACCCTGTGCCTCATGGGAACAGTCCAGCCCAAACTGCCAAGCCATGTCTTCCCTGGACCGGAAACAAGCTTCCTAAGACCGGTTTCTGGCATTTCAGCCGTCTTCAGCCAGGCTTGCTTGAATCCAGTGGCAAAGTGAGCAAGGGACTCACGTCTGAGCATACCCTGCCAACTTATGGCGAACAAAGCAAAAACCAAAGGAAATGATGGACGGAGTGTTGAACATTGCAAGCACTCACCCCCAGTCAACTGATCTGGGTTTAATCCATCACCGTTTTTTAGCCCAGTATCCCACCCCAGTTCAGACATGGCCATATGCAGATTAGTCTGACCCTGTGCCTCTTGGGAACAGTCCAGCCCGAACTGCCAAGCCATGTCTTCCCTGGACCGGAAACAAGCTTCCTAAGACCGGTTTCTGGCATTTCAGCCGTCTTCAGCCAGGCTTGCTTGAATCCAGTGGCAAAGTGAACAAGGGACTCACGTCTGAGCATACCCTGCCAACTTATGGCGAACAAAGCAAAAACCAAAGGAAATGATGGACGGAGTGTTGAACATTGCAAGCACTCACCCCCAGTCAACTGATCTGGGTTTAATCCATCACCGTTCTTTAGCCCACTATGCCACCCCAGTTCAGACATGGCCACATGCAAATCAGTCTGACCCTGTGCCTCATGAGAACAGTCCAGCCCAAACTGCCAAGCCATGTCTTCCCTGGACCGGAAACAAGCTTCCTAAGACCGGTTTCTGGCATTTCAGCCGTCTTCAGCCAGGCTTGCTTGAATCCAGTGGCAAAGTGAGCAAGGGACTCACGTCTGAGCATACCCTGCCAACTTATGGCGAACAAAGCAAAAAGCAAAGGAAATGATGGACGGAGTGTTGAACATTGCAAGCACTCACCCCCAGTCAACTGATCTGGGTTTAATCCATCACCGGTCTTTAGCCCACTATGCCACCCCAGTTCAGACATGGCCATATGCAAATCAGTCTGACCCTGTGCCTCATGGGAACAGTCCAGCCCGAACTGCCAAACCATGTCTTCCCTGGACCGGAAACAAGCTTCCTAAGACCGGTTTCTGGCATTTCAGCCAGGCTTGCTTGAATCCAGTGGCAAAGTGAGCAAGGGACTTACGTCTGAGCATGCCCTGCCAACTTATGGCGAACAAAGCTAAAAACCAAAGGAAATGATGGTCGGAGTGTTGAACATTGCAAGCACTCACCCCCAGTCAACTGATCTGGGTTTAATCCATCACCGTTCTTTAGCCCACTATGCCACCCCAGTTCAGACATGGCCATATGCAAATCAGTCTGACCCTGTGCCTCATGGGAACAGTCCAGCCCGAACTGCCAAGCCATGTCTTCCCTGGACCGGAAACAAGCTTCCTAAGACCGGTTTCTGGCATTTCAGCCGTCTTCAGCCAGGCTTGCTTGAATCCAGTGGCAAAGTGAGCAAGGGACACACGTCTGAGCATACCCTGCCAACTTATGGCGAACAAAGCAAAAACCAAAGGAAATGATGGACGGAGTGTTGAACATTGCAAGCACTCACCCCCAGTCAACTGATCTGGGTTTAATCCATCACCGTTCTTTAGCCCACTATGCCACCCCAGTTCAGACATGGCCATATGCAAATCAGTCTGACCCTGTGCCTCATGGGAACAGTCCAGCCCGAACTGCCATGCCATGTCTTCCCTGGACCGGAAACAAGCTTCCTGAGACCGGTTTCTGGCATTTCAGTCGTCTTCAGCCAGGCTTGCTTGAATCCAGTGGCAAAGTGAGCAAGGGACTCACGTCTGAGCATACCCTGCCAACTTATGGCGAACAAAGCAAAAACCAAAGGAAATGATGGACGGAGTGTTGAACATTGCAAGCACTCACCCCCAGTCAACTGATCTGGGTTTAATCCATCACCGTTTTTTAGCCCACTATCCCACCCCAGTTCAGACATGGCCATATGCAGATTAGTCTGACCCTGTGCCTCATGAGAACAGTCCAGCCCGAACTGCCAAGCCATGTCTTCCCTGGACCGGAAACAAGCTTCCTAAGACCGGTTTCTGGCATTTCAGTCGTCTTCAGCCAGGCTTGCTTGAATCCAGTGTCAAAGTGAGCAAGGGACTCACGTCTGAGCATACCCTGCCAACTTATGGCGAACAAAGCAAAAACCAAAGGAAATGATGGACGGAGTGTTGAACATTGCAAGCACTCACCCCCAGTCAACTGATCTGGGTTTAATCCATCACCGTTCTTTAGCCCACTATGCCACCCCAGTTCAGACATGGCCATATGCAAATTAGTCTGACCCTGTGCCTCATGGGAACAGTCAGCCCGAACTGCCAAGCCATGTCTTCCCTGGACCGGAAACAAGCTTCCTAAGACCGGTTTCTGGCATTTCAGCCGTCTTCAGCCAGGCTTGCTTGAATCCAGTGGCAAAGTGAGCAAGGGACACACGTCTGAGCATACCCTTCCAACTTATGGCGAACAAAGCAAAAACCAAAGGAAATGATGGACGGAGTGTTGAACATTGCAAGCACTCACCCCCAGTCAACTGATCTGGGTTTAATCCATCACCGTTCTTTAGCCCACTATGCCACCCCAGTTCAGACATGGCCATATGCAAATCAGTCTGACCCTGTGCCTCATGGGAACAGTCCAGCCCGAACTGCCATGCCATGTCTTCCCTGGACCGGAAACAAGCTTCCTGAGACCGGTTTCTGGCATTTCAGCCGTCTTCAGCCAGGCTTGCTTGAATCCAGTGGCAAAGTGAGCAAGGGACTCACGTCTGAGCATACCCTGCCAACTTATGGCGAACAAAGCAAAAACCAAAGGAAATGATGGACGGAGTGTTGAACATTGCAAGCACTCACCCCCAGTCAACTGATCTGGGTTTAATCCATCACCGTTTTTTAGCCCACTATCCCACCCCAGTTCAGACATGGCCATATGCAGATTAGTCTGACCCTGTGCCTCATGAGAACAGTCCAGCCCGAACTGCCAAGCCATGTCTTCCCTGGACCGGAAACAAGCTTCCTAAGACCGGTTTCTGGCATTTCAGTCGTCTTCAGCCAGGCTTGCTTGAATCCAGTGTCAAAGTGAGCAAGGGACTCACGTCTGAGCATACCCTGCCAACTTATGGCGAACAAAGCAAAAACCAAAGGAAATGATGGACGGAGTGTTGAACATTGCAAGCACTCACCCCCAGTCAACTGATCTGGGATTAATCCATCACCGTTCTTTAGCCCACTATGCCACCCCAGTTCAGACAGGGCCATATGCAAATCAGTCTGACCCTGTGCCTCATGGGAACAGTCCAGCCCGAACTGCCAAGCCATGTCTTCCCTGGACCGGAAACAAGCTTCCTAAGACCGGTTTCTGGCATTTCAGCCGTCTTCAGCCAGGCTTGCTTGAATCCAGTGGCAAAGTGAGCAAGGGACACACGTCTGAGCATACACTGCCAACTTATGGCGAACAAAGCAAAAACCAAAGGAAATGATGGACGGAGTGTTGAACATTGCAAGCACTCACCCCCAGTCAACTGATCTGGGTTTAATCCATCACCGTTCTTTAGCCCACTATGCCACCCCAGTTCAGACATGGCCATATGCAAATCAGTCTGACCCTGTGCCTCATGGGAACAGTCCAGCCCGAACTGCCATGCCATGTCTTCCCTGGACCGGAAACAAGCTTCCTGAGACCGGTTTCTGGCATTTCAGCCGTCTTCAGCCAGGCTTGCTTGAATCCAGTGGCAAAGTGAGCAAGGGACTCACGTCTGAGCATACCCTGCCAACTTATGGCGAACAAAGCAAAAACCAAAGGAAATGATGGACGGAGTGTTGAACATTGCAAGCACTCACCCCCAGTCAACTGATCTGGGTTTAATCCATCACCGTTCTTTAGCCCACTATGCCACCCCAGCTCAGACATGGCCATATGCAAATCAGTCTGACCCTGTGCTTCATGGGAACAGACCAGCCCGAACTGCCAAGCCATGTCTTCCCTAGACGGGAAACAAGCTTCCTAAGACCGGTTTCTGGCATTTCAGCCGTCTTCAGCCAGGCTTGCTTGAATCCAGTGGCAAAGTGAGCAAGGGACTCACGTCTGAGCATACCCTGCCAACTTATGGCGAACAAAGCTAAAAACCAAAGGAAATGATGGACGGAGTGTTGAACATTGCAAGCACTCACCCCCAGTCAACTGATCTGGGTTTAATCCATCACCGTTCTTTAGCCCACTATGCCACCCCAGTTCAGACATGGCCATATGCAAATCAATCTGACCCTGTGCCTCATGGGAACAGTCCAGCCCGAACTGCCAAGCCATGTCTTCCCTGGACCGGAAACAAGCTTCCTAAGACCGGTTTCTGGCATTTCAGTCGTCTTCAGCCAGGCTTGCTTGAATCCAGTGTCAAAGTGAGCAAGGGACTCACGTCTGAGCATACCCTGCCAACTTATGGCGAACAAAGCAAAAACCAAAGGAAATGATGGACGGAGTGTTGAACATTGCAAGCACTCACCCCCAGTCAACTGATCTGGGTTTAATCCATCACCGTTCTTTAGCCCACTATGCCACCCCAGTTCAGACATGGCCATATGCAAATTAGTCTGACCCTGTGCCTCATGGGAACAGTCCAGCCCGAACTGCCAAGCCATGTCTTCCCTGGACCGGAAACAAGCTTCCTAAGACCGGTTTCTGGCATTTCAGCCGTCTTCAGCCAGGCTTGCTTGAATCCAGTGGCAAAGTGAGCAAGGGACACACGTCTGAGCATACCCTGCCAACTTATGGCGAACAAAGCAAAAACCAAAGGAAATGATGGACGGAGTGTTGAACATTGCAAGCACTCACCCCCAGTCAACTGATCTGGGTTTAATCCATCACCGTTCTTTAGCCCACTATGCCACCCCAGTTCAGACATGGCCATATGCAAATCAGTCTGACCCTGTGCCTCATGGGAACAGTCCAGCCCGAACTGCCATGCCATGTCTTCCCTGGACCGGAAACAAGCTTCCTGAGACCGGTTTCTGGCATTTCAGCCGTCTTCAGCCAGGCTTGCTTGAATCCAGTGGCAAAGTGAGAAAGGGACTCACGTCTGAGCATACCCTGCCAACTTATGGCGAACAAAGCAAAAACCAAAGGAAATGATGGACGGAGTGTTGAACATTGCAAGCACTCACCCCCAGTCAACTGATCTGGGTTTAATCCATCACCGTTCTTTAGCCCACTATGCCACCCCAGCTCAGACATGGCCATATGCAAATCAGTCTGACCCTGTGCTTCATGGGAACAGACCAGCCCGAACTGAAAAGCCATGTCTTCCCTGGACCGGAAACAAGCTTCCTAAGACCGGTTTCTGGCATTTCAGCCGTCTTCAGCCAGGCTTGCTTGAATCCAGTGGCAAAGTGAGCAAGGGACTCACGTCTGAGCATACCCTGCCAACTTATGGCGAACAGAGCAAAAAGCAAAGGAAATGATGGACGGAGTGTTGAACATTGCAAGCACTCACCCCCAGTCAACTGATCTGGGTTTAATCCATCACCGGTCTTTAGCCCACTATGCCACCCCAGTTCAGACATGGCCAAATGCAAATCAGTCTGACCCTGTGCCTCATGGGAACAGTCCAGCCCGAACTGCCAAACCATGTCTTCCCTGGACCGGAAAAAAGCTTCCTAAGACCGGTTTCTGGAATTTCAGCCAGGCTTGCTTGAATCCAGTGGCAAAGTGAGCAAGGGACTCACGTCTGAGCATACCCTGCCAACTTATGGCGAACAAAGCAAAAACTAAAGGAAATGATGGACGGAGTGTTGAACATTGCAAGCACTCACCCCCAGTCAACTGATCTGGGTTTAATCCATCACCGTTCTTTAGCCCACTATGCCACCCCAGTTCAGACATGGCCATATGCAAATCAGTCTGACCCTGTGCCTCATGGGAACAGTCCAGCCCAAACTGCCAAGCCATGTCTTCCCTGGACCGGAAACAAGCTTCCTAAGACCGGTTTCTGGCATTTCAGCCGTCTTCAGCCAGGCTTGCTTGAATCCAGTGGCAAAGTGAGCAAGGGACTCACGTCTGAGCATACCCTGCCAACTTATGGCGAACAAAGCAAAAACCAAAGGAAATGATGGACGGAGTGTTGAACATTGCAAGCACTCACCCCCAGTCAACTGATCTGGGTTTAATCCATCACCGTTTTTTAGCCCACTATCCCACCCCAGTTCAGACATGGCCATATGCAGATTAGTCTGACCCTGTGCCTCTTGGGAACAGTCCAGCCCGAACTGCCAAGCCATGTCTTCCCTGGACCGGAAACAAGCTTCCTAAGACCGGTTTCTGGCATTTCAGCCGTCTTCAGCCAGGCTTGCTTGAATCCAGTGGCAAAGTGAACAAGGGACTCACGTCTGAGCATACCCTGCCAACTTATGGCGAACAAAGCAAAAACCAAAGGAAATGATGGACGGAGTGTTGAACATTGCAAGCACTCACCCCCAGTCAACTGATCTGGGTTTAATCCATCACCGTTCTTTAGCCCACTATGCCACCCCAGTTCAGACATGGCCACATGCAAATCAGTCTGACCCTGTGCCTCATGAGAACAGTCCAGCCCAAACTGCCAAGCCATGTCTTCCCTGGACCGGAAACAAGCTTCCTAAGACCGGTTTCTGGCATTTCAGCCGTCTTCAGCCAGGCTTGCTTGAATCCAGTGGCAAAGTGAGCAAGGGACTCACGTCTGAGCATACCCTGCCAACTTATGGCGAACAAAGCAAAAAGCAAAGGAAATGATGGACGGAGTGTTGAACATTGCAAGCACTCACCCCCAGTCAACTGATCTGGGTTTAATCCATCACCGGTCTTTAGCCCACTATGCCACCCCAGTTCAGACATGGCCATATGCAAATCAGTCTGACCCTGTGCCTCATGGGAACAGTCCAGCCCGAACTGCCAAACCATGTCTTCCCTGGACCGGAAACAAGCTTCCTAAGACCGGTTTCTGGCATTTCAGCCAGGCTTGCTTGAATCCAGTGGCAAAGTGAGCAAGGGACTTACGTCTGAGCATGCCCTGCCAACTTATGGCGAACAAAGCTAAAAACCAAAGGAAATGATGGTCGGAGTGTTGAACATTGCAAGCACTCACCCCCAGTCAACTGATCTGGGTTTAATCCATCACCGTTCTTTAGCCCACTATGCCACCCCAGTTCAGACATGGCCACATGCAAATCAGTCTGACCCTGTGCCTCATGAGAACAGTCCAGCCCAAACTGCCAAGCCATGTCTTCCCTGGACCGGAAACAAGCTTCCTAAGACTGGTTTCTGGCATTTCAGCCGTCTTCAGCCAGGCTTGCTTGAATCCAGTGGCAAAGTGAGCAAGGGACTCACGTCTGAGCATGCCCTGCCAACTTATGGCGAACAAAGCAAAAAGCAAAGGAAATGATGGACGGAGTGTTGAACATTGCAAGCACTCACCCCCAGTCAACTAATCTGGGTTTAATCCATCACCGGTCTTTAGCCCACTATGCCACCCCAGTTCAGACATGGCCATATGCAAATCAGTCTGACCCTGTGCCTCATGGGAACAGTCCAGCCCGAACTGCCAAACCATGTCTTCCCTGGACCGGAAACAAGCTTCCTAAGACCGGTTTCTGGCATTTCAGCCAGGCTTGCTTGAATCCAGTGGCAAAGTGAGCAAGGGACTCACGTCTGAGCATGCCCTGCCAACTTATGGCGAACAAAGCTAAAAACCAAAGGAAATGATATGAAATGATGGACGGAGTGTTGAACATTGCAAGCACTCACCCCCAGTCAACTGATCTGGGTTTAATCCATCACCGTTCTTTAGCCCACTATGCCACCCCAGTTCAGACATGGCCATATGCAAATCAGTCTGACCCTGTGCCTCATGGGAACAGTCCAGCCCGAACTGCCATGCCATGTCTTCCCTGGACCGGAAACAAGCTTCCTGAGACCGGTTTCTGGCATTTTAGCCGTCTTCAGCCAGGCTTGCTTGAATCCAGTGGCAAAGTGAGCAAGGGACTCACGTCTGAGCATACCCTGCCAACTTATGGCGAACAAAGCAAAAACCAAAGGAAATGATGGACGGAGTGTTGAACATTGCAAGCACTCACCCCCAGTCAACTGATCTGGGTTTAATCCATCACTGTTCTTTAGCCCACTATGCCACCCCAGTTCAGACATGGCCATATGCAAATCAGTCTGACCCTGTGCCTCATGGGAACAGTCCAGCCCGAACTGCCAAGCCATGTCTTCCCTGGACCAGAAACAAGCTTCCTAAGACTGGTTTCGGGCATTTCAGCCGTCTTCAGCCAGGCTTGCTTGAATCCAGTGGCAAAGTGAGCAAGGGACTCACGTCTGAGCATACCCTGCCAACTTATGGCAAACAAAGCAAAAACAAAAGGAAATGATGGACGGAGTATTGAACATTGCAAGCACTCACCCCCAGTCAACTGATCTGGGTTTAATCCATCACCGTTCTTTAGCCCACTATGCCACCCCAGTTCAGACATGGCCATATGCAAATCAGTCTGACCCTGTGCCTCATGGGAACAGTCCAGCCCAAACTGCCAAGCCATGTCTTCCCTGGACCGGAAACAAGCTTCCTAAGACCGGTTTCTGGCATTTCAGCCGTCTTCAGCCAGGCTTGCTTGAATCCAGTGGCAAAGTGAGCAAGGGACTCACGTCTGAGCATACCCTGCCAACTTATGGCGAACAAAGCTAAAAACCAAAGGAAATGATGGACGGAGTGTTGAACATTGCAAGCACTCACCCCCAGTCAACTGATCTGGGTTTAATCCATCACCGTTCTTTAGCCCACTATGCCACCCCAGTTCAGACATGGCCATATGCAAATCAGTCTGACCCTGTGCCTCATGGGAACAGTCCAGCCCAAACTGCCAAGCCATGTCTTCCCTGGACCGGAAACAAGCTTCCTAAGACCGGTTTCTGGCATTTCAGCCGTCTTCAGCCAGGCTTGCTTGAATCCAGTGGCAAAGTGAGAAAGGGACTCACGTCTGAGCATACCCTGCCAACTTATGGCGAACAAAGGAAAAACCAAAGGAAATGATGGACGGAGTGTTGAACATTGCAAGCACTCACCCCCAGTCAACTGATCTGGGTTTAATCCATCACCGTTCTTTAGCCCACTATGCCACCCCAGCTCAGACATGGCCATATGCAAATCAGTCTGACCCTGTGCTTCATGGGAACAGACCAGCCCGAACTGCCAAGCCATGTCTTCCCTGGACCAGAAACAAGCTTCCTAAGACCGGTTTCTGGCATTTCAGCCGTCTTCAGCCAGGCTTGCTTGAATCCAGTGGCAAAGTGAGCAAGAGACTCACGTCTGAGCATACCCTGCCAACTTATGGCGAACAAAGCAAAAACCAAAGGAAATGATGGACGGAGTGTTGAACATTGCAAGCACTCACCCCCAGTCAACTGATCTGGGTTTAATCCATCACCGTTCTTTAGCCCACTATGCCACCCCAGTTCAGACATGGCCAAATGCAAATCAGTCTGACCCTGTGCCTCATGGGAACAGTCCAACCCGAACTGCCAAACCATGTCTTCCCTGGACCGGAAACAAGCTTCCTAAGACCGGTTTCTGGAATTTCAGCCAGGCTTGCTTGAATCCAGTGGCAAAGTGAGCAAGGGACTCACGTCTGAGCATACCCTGCCAACTTATGGCGAACAAAGCAAAAACTAAAGGAAATGATGGACGGAGTGTTGAACATTTCAAGCACTCACCCCCAGTCAACTGATCTGGGTTTAATCCATCACCGTTCTTTAGCCCACTATGCCACCCCAGTTCAGACATGGCCATATGCAAATCAGTCTGACCCTGTGCCTCATGGGAACAGTCCAGCCCGAACTGCCAAGCCATGTCTTCCCTGGACCGGAAACAAGCTTCCTAAGACCGGTTTCTGGCATTTCAGCCAGGCTTGCTTGAATCCAGTGGCAAAGTGAGCAAGGGACTCACGTCTGAGCATGCCCTGCCAACTTATGGCGCACAAAGCTAAAAACCAAAGGAAATGATGGACGGAGTGTTGAACATTGCAAGCACTCACCCCCAGTCAACTGATCTGGGTTTAATCCATCACCGTTCTTTAGCCCACTATGCCACCCCAGTTCAGACATGGCCACATGCAAATCAGTCTGACCCTGTGCCTCATGAGAACAGTCCAGCCCAAACTGCCAAGCCATGTCTTCCCTGGACCGGAAACAAGCTTCCTAAGACCGGTTTCTGGCATTTCAGCCGTCTTCAGCCAGGCTTGCTTGAATCCAGTGGCAAAGTGAGCAAGGGACTCACGTCTGAGCATACCCTGCCAACTTATGGCGAACAAAGCAAAAAGCAAAGGAAATGATGGACGGAGTGTTGAACATTGCAAGCACTCACCCCCAGTCAACTGATTTGGGTTTAATCCATCACCGGTCTTTAGCCCACTATGCCACCCCAGTTCAGACATGGCCATATGCAAATCAGTCTGACCCTGTGCCTCATGGGAACAGTCCAGCCCGAACTGCCAAACCATGTCTTCCCTGGACCGGAAACAAGCTTCCTAAGACCGGTTTCTGGCATTTCAGCCAGGCTTGCTTGAATCCAGTGGCAAAGTGAGCAAGGGACTCACGTCTGAGCATGCCCTGCCAACTTATGGCGAGCAAAGCTAAAAACCAAAGGAAATGATGGACGGAGTGTTGAACATTGCAAGCACTCACCCCCAGTCAACTGATCTGGGTTTAATCCATCACCGTTCTTTAGCCCACTATGCCACCCCAGTTCAGACATGGCCACATGCAAATCAGTCTGACCCTGTGCCTCATGAGAACAGTCCAGCCCAAACTGCCAAGCCATGTCTTCCCTGGACCGGAAACAAGCTTCCTAAGACCGGTTTCTGGCATTTCAGCCGTCTTCAGCCAGGCTTGCTTGAATCCAGTGGCAAAGTGAGCAAGGGACTCACGTCTGAGCATACCCTGCCAACTTATGGCGAACAAAGCAAAAAGCAAAGGAAATGATGGACGGAGTGTTGAACATTGCAAGCACTCACCCCCAGTCAACTGATCTGGGTTTAATCCATCACCGGTCTTTAGCCCACTATGCCACCCCAGTTCAGACATGGCCATATGCAAATCAGTCTGACCCTCATGGGAACAGTCCAGCCCGAACTGCCAAACCATGTCTTTCCTGGACCGGAAACAAGCTTCCTAAGACCGGTTTCTGGCATTTCAGCCAGGCTTGCTTGAATCCAGTGGCAAAGTGAGCAAGGGACTCACGTCTGAGCATGCCCTGCCAACTTATGGCGAACAAAGCTAAAAACCAAAGGAAATGATGGACGGAGTGTTGAACATTGCAAGCACTCACCCCCAGTCAACTGATCTGGGTTTAATCCATCACCGTTCTTTAGCCCACTATGCCACCCCAGTTCAGACATGGCCATATGCAAATCAGTCTGACCCTGTGCCTCATGGGAACAGTCCAGCCCGAACTGCCATGCCATGTCTTCCCTGGACCGGAAACAAGCTTCCTGAGACCGGTTTCTGGCATTTCAGCCGTCTTCAGCCAGGCTTGCTTGAATCCAGTGGCAAAGTGAGCAAGGGACTCACGTCTGAGCATACCCTGCCAACTTATGGTGAACAAAGCAAAAACCAAAGGAAATGATGGACGGAGTGTTGAACATTGCAAGCACTCACCCCCAGTCAACTGATCTGGGTTTAATCCATCACTGTTCTTTAGCCCACTATGCCACCCCAGTTCAGACATGGCCATATGCAAATCAGTCTGACCCTGTGCCTCATGGGAACAGTCCAGCCCGAACTGCCAAGCCATGTCTTCCCTGGACCAGAAACAAGCTTCCTAAGACCGGTTTCGGGCATTTCAGCCGTCTTCAGCCAGGCTTGCTTGAATCCAGTGGCAAAGTGAGCAAGGGACTCACGTCTGAGCATGCCCTGCCAACTTATGGCGAACAAAGCTAAAAACCAAAGGAAATGATGGACGGAGTGTTGAACATTGCAAGCACTCACCCCCAGTCAACTGATCTGGGTTTAATCCATCACCGTTCTTTAGCCCACTATGCCACCCCAGTTCAGACATGGCCATATGCAAATCAGTCTGACCCTGTGCCTCATGGGAACAGTCCAGCCCGAACTGCCATGCCATGTCTTCCCTGGACCGGAAACAAGCTTCCTGAGACCGGTTTCTGGCATTTTAGCCGTCTTCAGCCAGGCTTGCTTGAATCCAGTGGCAAAGTGAGCAAGGGACTCACGTCTGAGCATACCCTGCCAACTTATGGCGAACAAAGCAAAAACCAAAGGAAATGATGGACGGAGTGTTGAACATTGCAAGCACTCACCCCCAGTCAACTGATCTGGGTTTAATCCATCACTGTTCTTTAGCCCACTATGCCACCCCAGTTCAGACATGGCCATATGCAAATCAGTCTGACCCTGTGCCTCATGGGAACAGTCCAGCCCGAACTGCCAAGCCATGTCTTCCCTGGACCAGAAACAAGCTTCCTAAGACTGGTTTCGGGCATTTCAGCCGTCTTCAGCCAGGCTTGCTTGAATCCAGTGGCAAAGTGAGCAAGGGACTCACGTCTGAGCATACCCTGCCAACTTATGGCAAACAAAGCAAAAACAAAAGGAAATGATGGACGGAGTATTGAACATTGCAAGCACTCACCCCCAGTCAACTGATCTGGGTTTAATCCATCACCGTTCTTTAGCCCACTATGCCACCCCAGTTCAGACATGGCCATATGCAAATCAGTCTGACCCTGTGCCTCATGGGAACAGTCCAGCCCAAACTGCCAAGCCATGTCTTCCCTGGACCGGAAACAAGCTTCCTAAGACCGGTTTCTGGCATTTCAGCCGTCTTCAGCCAGGCTTGCTTGAATCCAGTGGCAAAGTGAGCAAGGGACTCACGTCTGAGCATACCCTGCCAACTTATGGCGAACAAAGCTAAAAACCAAAGGAAATGATGGACGGAGTGTTGAACATTGCAAGCACTCACCCCCAGTCAACTGATCTGGGTTTAATCCATCACCGTTCTTTAGCCCACTATGCCACCCCAGTTCAGACATGGCCATATGCAAATCAGTCTGACCCTGTGCCTCATGGGAACAGTCCAGCCCAAACTGCCAAGCCATGTCTTCCCTGGACCGGAAACAAGCTTCCTAAGACCGGTTTCTGGCATTTCAGCCGTCTTCAGCCAGGCTTGCTTGAATCCAGTGGCAAAGTGAGAAAGGGACTCACGTCTGAGCATACCCTGCCAACTTATGGCGAACAAAGGAAAAACCAAAGGAAATGATGGACGGAGTGTTGAACATTGCAAGCACTCACCCCCAGTCAACTGATCTGGGTTTAATCCATCACCGTTCTTTAGCCCACTATGCCACCCCAGCTCAGACATGGCCATATGCAAATCAGTCTGACCCTGTGCTTCATGGGAACAGACCAGCCCGAACTGCCAAGCCATGTCTTCCCTGGACCAGAAACAAGCTTCCTAAGACCGGTTTCTGGCATTTCAGCCGTCTTCAGCCAGGCTTGCTTGAATCCAGTGGCAAAGTGAGCAAGAGACTCACGTCTGAGCATACCCTGCCAACTTATGGCGAACAAAGCAAAAACCAAAGGAAATGATGGACGGAGTGTTGAACATTGCAAGCACTCACCCCCAGTCAACTGATCTGGGTTTAATCCATCACCGTTCTTTAGCCCACTATGCCACCCCAGTTCAGACATGGCCAAATGCAAATCAGTCTGACCCTGTGCCTCATGGGAACAGTCCAACCCGAACTGCCAAACCATGTCTTCCCTGGACCGGAAACAAGCTTCCTAAGACCGGTTTCTGGAATTTCAGCCAGGCTTGCTTGAATCCAGTGGCAAAGTGAGCAAGGGACTCACGTCTGAGCATACCCTGCCAACTTATGGCGAACAAAGCAAAAACTAAAGGAAATGATGGACGGAGTGTTGAACATTTCAAGCACTCACCCCCAGTCAACTGATCTGGGTTTAATCCATCACCGTTCTTTAGCCCACTATGCCACCCCAGTTCAGACATGGCCATATGCAAATCAGTCTGACCCTGTGCCTCATGGGAACAGTCCAGCCCGAACTGCCAAGCCATGTCTTCCCTGGACCGGAAACAAGCTTCCTAAGACCGGTTTCTGGCATTTCAGCCAGGCTTGCTTGAATCCAGTGGCAAAGTGAGCAAGGGACTCACGTCTGAGCATGCCCTGCCAACTTATGGCGCACAAAGCTAAAAACCAAAGGAAATGATGGACGGAGTGTTGAACATTGCAAGCACTCACCCCCAGTCAACTGATCTGGGTTTAATCCATCACCGTTCTTTAGCCCACTATGCCACCCCAGTTCAGACATGGCCACATGCAAATCAGTCTGACCCTGTGCCTCATGAGAACAGTCCAGCCCAAACTGCCAAGCCATGTCTTCCCTGGACCGGAAACAAGCTTCCTAAGACCGGTTTCTGGCATTTCAGCCGTCTTCAGCCAGGCTTGCTTGAATCCAGTGGCAAAGTGAGCAAGGGACTCACGTCTGAGCATACCCTGCCAACTTATGGCGAACAAAGCAAAAAGCAAAGGAAATGATGGACGGAGTGTTGAACATTGCAAGCACTCACCCCCAGTCAACTGATTTGGGTTTAATCCATCACCGGTCTTTAGCCCACTATGCCACCCCAGTTCAGACATGGCCATATGCAAATCAGTCTGACCCTGTGCCTCATGGGAACAGTCCAGCCCGAACTGCCAAACCATGTCTTCCCTGGACCGGAAACAAGCTTCCTAAGACCGGTTTCTGGCATTTCAGCCAGGCTTGCTTGAATCCAGTGGCAAAGTGAGCAAGGGACTCACGTCTGAGCATGCCCTGCCAACTTATGGCGAGCAAAGCTAAAAACCAAAGGAAATGATGGACGGAGTGTTGAACATTGCAAGCACTCACCCCCAGTCAACTGATCTGGGTTTAATCCATCACCGTTCTTTAGCCCACTATGCCACCCCAGTTCAGACATGGCCACATGCAAATCAGTCTGACCCTGTGCCTCATGAGAACAGTCCAGCCCAAACTGCCAAGCCATGTCTTCCCTGGACCGGAAACAAGCTTCCTAAGACCGGTTTCTGGCATTTCAGCCGTCTTCAGCCAGGCTTGCTTGAATCCAGTGGCAAAGTGAGCAAGGGACTCACGTCTGAGCATACCCTGCCAACTTATGGCGAACAAAGCAAAAAGCAAAGGAAATGATGGACGGAGTGTTGAACATTGCAAGCACTCACCCCCAGTCAACTGATCTGGGTTTAATCCATCACCGGTCTTTAGCCCACTATGCCACCCCAGTTCAGACATGGCCATATGCAAATCAGTCTGACCCTGTGCCTCATGGGAACAGTCCAGCCCGAACTGCCAAACCATGTCTTCCCTGGACCGGAAACAAGCTTCCTAAGACCGGTTTCTGGCATTTCAGCCAGGCTTGCTTGAATCCAGTGGCAAAGTGAGCAAGGGACTCACGTCTGAGCATGCCCTGCCAACTTATGGCGAACAAAGCTAAAAACCAAAGGAAATGATGGACGGAGTGTTGAACATTGCAAGCACTCACCCCCAGTCAACTGATCTGGGTTTAATCCATCACCGTTCTTTAGCCCACTATGCCACCCCAGTTCAGACATGGCCATATGCAAATCAGTCTGACCCTGTGCCTCATGGGAACAGTCCAGCCCGAACTGCCATGCCATGTCTTCCCTGGACCGGAAACAAGCTTCCTGAGACCGGTTTCTGGCATTTCAGCCGTCTTCAGCCAGGCTTGCTTGAATCCAGTGGCAAAGTGAGCAAGGGACTCACGTCTGAGCATACCCTGCCAACTTATGGTGAACAAAGCAAAAACCAAAGGAAATGATGGACGGAGTGTTGAACATTGCAAGCACTCACCCCCAGTCAACTGATCTGGGTTTAATCCATCACTGTTCTTTAGCCCACTATGCCACCCCAGTTCAGACATGGCCATATGCAAATCAGTCTGACCCTGTGCCTCATGGGAACAGTCCAGCCCGAACTGCCAAGCCATGTCTTCCCTGGACCAGAAACAAGCTTCCTAAGACCGGTTTCGGGCATTTCAGCCGTCTTCAGCCAGGCTTGCTTGAATCCAGTGGCAAAGTGAGCAAGGGACTCACGTCTGAGCATACCCTGCCAACTTATGGCAAACAAAGCAAAAACGAAAGGAAATGATGGACGGAGTGTTGAACATTGCAAGCACTCACCCCCAGTCAACTGATCTGGGTTTAATCCATCACCGTTCTTTAGCCCACTATGCCACCCCAGTTCAGACATGGCCATATGCAAATCAGTCTGACCCTGTGCCTCATGGGAACAGTCCAGCCCAAACTGCCAAGCCATGTCTTCCCTGGACCGGAAACAAGCTTCCTAAGACGGGTTTCTGGCATTTCAGCCGTCTTCAGCCAGGCTTGCTTGAATCCAGTGGCAAAGTGAACAAGGGACTCACGTCTGAGCATACCCTGCCAACTTATGGCGAACAACGCAAAAACCAAAGGAAATGATGGACGGAGTGTTGAACATTGCAAGCACTCACCCCCAGTCAACTGATCTGGGTTTAATCCATCACCGTTCTTTTGCCCACTATGCCACCCCAGTTCAGACATGGCCACATGCAAATCAGTCTGACCCTGTGCCTCATGAGAACAGTCCAGCCCGAACTGCCAAGCCATGTCTTCCCTGGACCGGAAACAAGCTTCCTAAGACCGGTTTCTGGCATTTCAGCCGTCTTCAGCTAGGCTTGCTTGAATCCAGTGGCAAAGTGAGCAAGGGACTCACGTCTGAGCATACCCTGCCAACTTATGGCGAACAAAGCAAAAACCAAAGGAAATGATGGACGGAGTGTTGAACATTGCAAGCACCCACCCCCAGTCAACTGATCTGGGTTATAGTGAGATTGTCCAAAAGAGAATATGGAGATGAGGGAGGACATTGAACGGCTTGAGAACCACTCAAGACGAAATAATTTAAGACTGTTGAATGTACCGGAAGCACAAGAGGGCGCAGACCTAAAAGGGTTTGTGATCAGGCTCCTGAGGGATACGGTGTTGCAGGGCGCGGATGAAATTGACTTGAACATCGAGATACAAAGGGTTCATCGGGACCCCTTCCGGAGGAACCCTGCGCATCAAAAGCCGAGGAAAATCCTGATCAATTTTTTATCATTTACTGTTAAGGAAAGGATCTTGACACAAGCCCTGAAAGAGAAATCGATAACATCCAAAACCCTCAACTCGTTTTCTTTCCAAATTAGATCAGACGTTTCCCATATTACGGCAGTCAGGCAATGGGAACTGGGACAGAGGTTGGAGGTGCTTAATGCTCTAGGGGCAACTGCAAAATTTAAGTTCCCTGCACAGCTCCGGGTTATGTGGAATAACCACATGTATCAGATCAAGTCAGTAGAAGAGGCAGATTCCTTGGTAGTTAAGATAAAGGGAGACCAGAGAGATAAACGGTAGTAGTAACTTCTATTCTAGAAGAGGTAGGAGTAAGAGTAGTTTCTTTTTCTTTTTTTTTTTTTTTAGAGTTAAAAAACAAGGGGAGATGAAGGATGAAAAAAAAAAGCTTTTTTAGGGGATTTTTAATAAAGCCCGGCATACACCAGGAGGGGGGCCAAAAAGGCTGTGCCTATTGGTAAGGAGGGTTTCTCATGGGTTAGGGGGTTAGGTATTTTCTTTTTTATTGTTGTTTTTTGGGCACTGGGTTTTAAGGGTGGGAGGATCATTGGGGCACTGGGGTGGGGAGCATATGGGCAAAAATTTTAAAAAATCCTCATCTCACCGATATTGGATAAAAGTGCTGTCTTAGTCGAGAATCTCTTAGTGTCTGTTAGTGGTATTAGTGGTCGGTTGAGATGGTGGGGGGCACAGGGTTAGAGAGAGGAGGGACCGTGTTTTTATCTTGGAACGTAAATGGTATGCGCTGCCCCAGGAGACAGAGATTGATTTTTAAGTATTTGGAATTATCCCGAGCCCAGGTCTTCCTATTACAGGAGACTCATCTGTCCCTCGAGGAAAGTAACTCTATATTTTCAAAGATTAGTTGGATAAAGTGCTTTAGCGCTTCCCATCAGTCGTCTCACATAAGAGGAGTTGCAATTCTAATAAAACAAGGTACATTATGTACAATGGGGAGAATTCAATCCGACTCCTCGGGCAGGTGGACTGTTGCTAAAGTATTTCTCAATAATGTAGAGACAATTTGTGTCTCTTTCTACGGTCCAAATGTGGACGATCCCTCCTATTTACTTAAACTTCAATCAATCCTGATGCTGGAGGAACCTCCTTTAATTCTAGGAGGGGACTTTAATGTGCTGTTAAACCCCAAAATAGATAGATCTAATTTAAGCCACTATGTAGGAGCCCCTAAGGTTCGTCGGGCACTTCTGAATTTAATCAACGACCTCCAACTAGTTGATTAGTGGAGGGTTAGGGAGGGTCAACGTAGGGGGTATACGTTTCAGAATAAGAAACTGGGTCATTCCTCGAGGATAGACTATCTATTTGTAGATAGTCTGTCGCAAAGGGATATCGAGCAGATTACTATCTCACCTAGCCACATATCAGATCACGCCCCTCTAGTTTTAAAACTCTCTAGCGGTAAAGAACGAGGGCAGACAAGGTGGAGACTAAAGAGGGTAATGCTCAACAACCCTGATGTAATACTAGCTTTTAAGTCCCTTTCCGTCGACTTTTTCCCCAGAAACATCGGTAGTGCCTCGCTTGATGTGGTGTGGGATGCGTATAAGGCCACTCTAAGAGGGACCCTCCACGGATTAATTTCAGGAATTAATAGAGAGGAGACCAAAGCCTTAAAAGATCTAGAAGGGAGAATTGGCCAGCTTGAGTCTGCCTGGTTATCCCTCTCCTATGATCCTGAGCAAGCCCGACTGATTTCATCAGACCTTGATAATGCGAGACAGGATTATAGGGTGAAGCTGGACAATAAATGCAAGGCACAGTGGGAAGCATCTCGTATGGAGAATTTTGAATATGGGGAGAAAGCTGGGGCTTTGTTGGCCTGGAAGGCTAGACTTGATAGATCTAAAAATAATATTAAAGAGATGGTAGTAAATAATGAAGGAGAGATCTCAAATAGAGTTGAGGACATGCAAACTTGTCTGCTATCTCTGTTTTCTGATTTATATAGGGAGGGGTCTGGTCCAACCCTTGAAGCAATAAGAGCTTGGCTAGGGGATAAACAGCTCCCAGCGTTATCTTCGGAGGATAAATTATGGTTAGATGCTCCCATCTCCGAAGAAGAAATTCAGGAACAAATTAGGAGATCAAAGAATAAAAAAGCGGCTGGTTCCGATGCAATACCAAGTGAGATTTATAAACTCTTAGCGGACGAACTAGTTCCGGCCTTAAAGATAATCTTGAACTCTATTTTTTCGATAGGAGGCAGGGTCCCTGCATCATGGAAGGAAGCCATTCTGGTTCTGATTTTGAAGCCAGGTAAAGACCCCACTAAGGCAGATTCATATCGACTGATCTCCCTGCTGAATGCCGATTATAAGATCTTTGTCGGCATTCTAGCGGGGAGAATGGCAAAACTGGCTCCGAAGTTGATCCATCAGGACCAGAAGGGTTTTATGGCCGGAAGACACTTAGATGATCTGACTCATATACTGCTAGGAAATATAGATCTTGCGGTACAAAGACAAGTTCCCATGGCCTTGGTCGCGCTGGACGCGGCCAAGGCCTTTGATAAAGTTTGTTGGATCTACTTGTGGGTTGTCCTTGAGGCGATGGGATTTGGCCCGATCTTTATTGAGACCCTTCAGAGATGTTATCAGGGGGCCTCGGCCCGGATACTCCTGAATGGTGTGCTTACCTCTGTTTTTTACATCCAACGAGGGACTAGGCAGGGCTGTCCGCTTTCCCCATTGTTGTTTAATATTTATATTGAACCATTGGCCCAAGCGATTAGGCTAAATAATCTAATAGTTCCCTTTCAATCTGGCCCTTACAGCTCAAAATTAGCCCTCAATGCGGACGACCTAGTAGTATATACTGGCAATCCGGAAAACACGATCCCGGTTATAGAGAATCTAGTGGCCTCATTTGGTGCTGTGTCCGGGTATGAAGTAAATAGCTCCAAAACGGAGGTCATGTGCTGGAACATAGACAACTGGAGTGGGAAGGTCTCTACTGAGTTTAGATACTTGGGAATTACAGTGGTCGCAGATATGGATAGAATCCCGCAAATTAATCTAGCTAGAGTTTCCAAGGAAATAGTCTGTTAAACAAATGGGGCAATCTTCCTTTGACGATTTTTGGCAAGGTTAACCTTGTAAAGATGGTCATTCTTCCTAAACTCTCTTTTCTATTCTCCACCATTCCGTTGTCATTTTCATTGAAGGGTATTAATAAAATACAGGGTAGGATTGGGAGTTTTATATGGGGCGATAAGGGAGTAAGGCTTTCTTGGAAAAAGCTCAGGCGTAGACTCCTTAAAGGCGGATTGGCTCTCCCAGACTTAAGCCTTTATGCAGCAGCCTTTCATTTTAGGAGGATACGAATGTTGGGGAAGTTGGATGAGTCAAGCTGGGGCAAACTTTTAGCTGACATGGTGAGAACTGAGGGAGGGGATGTAGGAGAGGCTTTTCTCTACAAATTTGGCTCCCCTAGATTTTTCAAGCGGGTTAGACTAAAGATATTGAGGGCTGCTCTAGAGTTATGGTATAAGGTGAGATCGAGTTGGGGGATTGGTTATTTCTCAGACCTGGCTCCTATTTGGGATTCTCCTGGCACACCTCTCTGGCTTAAGGATGCCCTAGCCATCCCAATAAAATGTGCTGGTATCTCTGTCTGGTCAGATCTGCTGGATGGTGAAGGTGTTTTACCCTGGGAATACCTAAGAATCAAGATAGGTACAGGTTTGTCTAGATTCAAATATCTTCAGATAACTTCTTGGTTTGGGGTGGAAAAGGAGAAGGACGAGATAAAAGGAAATGGGGAAATCGAGAGATTGTGTCAGCAAGGGCCCCTAAAGAAGGAGATTTCGGTCTGGTACAATCTTCTTCTAGCGGCAGATGACATCAAAATACCCAAGGCGATTGAGGTATGGTATTCCTCCAACATGGGCCCCTAAGTCGACGCCCTCTTTGAGCCTTCTTTAAAAACTCTTTATAAATTTATATAGCCAGCCTGCCTAAAGAAAAATCATTTTTTTGTTATAAATCGACTCTACTACACTCCCTATAGGATCGCTAAGTTTGCCCCCCTCCCCCCTCCTAAATGTCCAAGGTGTCATAACCCGTTAGCCAATGATGAGCATATTTTTTTCCAATGTCACAATCTGGAGGCATTTTGGAATGAAGTGGGGTTATCCCTCCGGGACATTTTTAAATCCAAGGTGGAAGTAAATCTCTCTTTGGTGTTTTTTGGAGCCGATGGGCATTTCACTAGCTCCGCCACCGAGCAGGACAAAAGGGTTACTAATGTACTTGATATTATTGGCACGGAGAGAGATCTGCAAGAGATGGAAGGATCCACTCCCCCCGAAAAGAGAGGATTGGCTGAATGCGGCATTTAGTATGGCTAGGCTGGAGTATGAGCGCTCTGTGGACAAGGTCTTAAATATCTTGCACCCGTTAATGTGTTGGGGTCGCTCGTTGAGCTTGTTACCATCAGTCCTATGATTACACCATATCCCTGAGAAACATCAGAAGGGATGGGTCTGGTGATCCCAAGCAAGCGCGGTAAGCCACTGGGCCTCCCCCCGTTCCATCCTTATTTGTTGGCTATTAAATCCGCTGCCGCTTGATCAGGTGAGATGAGGACAAAAAAAAAAAAAAAAAGATCCACAGTGCCAATGTTGGCTTGGCTCCTAGGCACAAGAGATTCACAGCCCCTATAGCTCAATGAATAAAAGGTAATCCATGGGTATATTTGAGCCTGTTTGGGATGAAACACTACTGGATTAGATGTGAGTAAATTACATCAAATTCACTATTATGCTTTAGTGGTTTTATACTGCATGACCCTCCCATTGCCTCTTCTTGATTGTCCCTTTCCTTCCACCTTGCAATAGATATTTGCCATTTTACATTCACTCCCTCTTGCCCCTCCAACATATCAACCTCGAAAATAGATCTATGTGTATGTAGTTCTACACATTTATGGCGGGGAACTCTGCATATGGGAGGCTAGAAAGGCATAGGCGTGTATCTATACCCTGCCCCTTACCTCTATGAATTGCATTTATGAGTATCTGATGTAGTGTTACAGGGGTACTACTACACATACTCGTAAATACCTTTGTAAACTGCACCTCGGGGTCCACTTAGGATTGGGGAATAACTGGAAATCAAATTTATTCCATCTGATTCCACTAGTAATCCCTCATTCTTTAATGGATTTTGACCTCGAGATTTCAGGCTGTGATGGACAAAAAGAATGCCTAATGGAAACTGGGCAAACCTACAGTGCACTGTATCGTTTGTAATACTCTGTAACTATTGTTTCCTTCCATTCTTCCTTGGCTTCATCCTTTCTCAGTCACCTGCCTTCCTTCAATTCTTTTTTAGTTTCTACCTTTCTCCCTTCCTTCCTCCTTTGTTTTCTTCCTGTGTCTCTCAGTTGGCCTCTTCATTTCTCCCTTCCTTCCTCTTTTGGGTTCTTTCTTTCTCCTTTTCCATCTTTCAGCATTCCTTCCACCACAAGTTTCTTCCTGTCCCACTCATTTTATTTCTCCCTGCCTTCCTATTTCACCTCCTTCCTTCTTTAGTTACTTCCTTTCTCCTGCCCTTCCATTATCGTCTTCTTCCTCTATTGTTTGCTTCCTTCTCTCTTCCTTCCTGCTTTGGTTTCTCCCTTTTCCCTCCTACTCTCTGCCTTGATTGTTCCTTTTTGTTCTTCCCCAGCCTCCATAACTGCCCCCTCCTTCCTTTCCTCCCTTTCTTTCCTTCCTTTATTTCTTCCTTCCTTCTTCCCTACCTACTTCATAATTCATTTTGTATTCATTACTTTTACAGTCCCAAGTGCATGATGTATACATGTGTCAAATGTGTCTTGTGGTACAAATCTTACTGTCATTCTTTTTCATTTATTTCCTTTGCTTGTTACCTATTTTTTCACTTTCTCTTATTTTTTCCTTTCTTCTTTCTTTTACTGTTCCGTCATTCCTTTCTTCTTTTCATTCTTTCACTAAGCACTTCAGAATTTCCTTATTTGCCATTCGTCTGTTCCGTTATCAAATGTTCTATATTTTTAAAAAGGTAAATGTACAAAATATAGGCATGTAAAAGATTTTTGGTAATAATGTAAATAAAAACTTAACAAAGGTATTTTTTTAGGAGCTGCCGTGCATGCGTGCAGACATTCTTGTATATACTTGCGTTTCTGAAAATCACTATAGAGACGTCGCTGTTCTAACCATATTATTGAGAATTGAGCTCCTTTAAATGTGTGAAGTGAGCTGCTCACCGCTCGATTTGACAGTGGGCCCCAATTCTTCGACAAGAATAACACTTGCTGTTAAGTAGAAGAGGTGTCTGTGTTTTTAAGGTAGGTGAAAAATAAATACGGGTTGTTATTAAAATTAGATTTAAAAAGATGGAGGAAATGTAAGTGCATACGTGCTTATATCTTGAGTAGATTACTCCTGGAGGTCTCCTATCACACTAGATGTGTTTCTGTTGCTTTTTTTAATAAAACCCATTAGCCATCAGAGCTGTCTGCAGACACACCACCGTCAGTTCTGCGGTATTAAATATTTTACAGGGAACAGAGACTGACACATCCCCTAGGCCAGTTGCTTCATCTTCGCAAACGCCGAGATTTTAATAGATCTCGCGCACTCGCGCACATGCATTCACCGTCCGTTCTCTCACTTTTTTTTCTCCCTTTTGGTAATTTTTAAATTAAAAAGAGAAAAGGTGAAATGAAAACAAGGAGGCCCAACTATTTCCCCTAGAGTGCAATCACGAAGTGTCGGAGGGATTCCACCTCCGCTTAATGAGAAAATAGAAATAAAAGCCGGCTGTGATTTGAAGGTCAGCAGACTTAAGACGGCACACGGGGGTTTTAATGCACTGCCGGAGCTTTGGGGAAGGTGGCCCTGCATTACAGCATTCTTTGCTTCTGCTGTCAGCGAACTTAGACAATGTTCACCTACAAATAATATAAGGTTTCCATAATTGGTTGAGCTTCTGTTTGATTAAATGAATTTTTGTTTTAATGATTGCCTTTCTACCTGAGAAGTTTTGCTGTATAACATGTAGTCTGGAGCATTTGCCTTCTTTTGAGATTCCATTCAGAAACTTTTATTGAGACTTTCCTTTTTAATGTTAATTAGTGGTAGCTCGTTTTATCTTCCTCTCTATGAATTTGGTGATGAAATGTTTTATGGTGGCTAAGATTATTTATGAAATTTTATATTTTATTGTTGTGGTCTATTTTGTACGCTGTGTCCTTTTATGGTTTTTATTAACCGAATAAAGTGGTTTTGACTGACTGGCTGGTTGAGAACTGGGAAAGAGAATTGGGGGTCAGGGGAAGAGGTGCACTGGTTTCTTTTCCTGTGTTCATATTTCTGGCCCCACAGTGCACCCTTTGAATATTTACGCCGGAATCAATAAATGTAGGCCTCCTCCTGGAATACACATCAAGTCCTTCGTGTCCCACTATAATTCTTTGGGAAAAAGAAAAAATGAAGTTACTTCTATTTTGTATATTACATGTATGTTCTGTTGAGATGTTTCGCACAGTTGTTCAGCTTTTCTTTGGGGGTGTTTTAATGTGGAGCAGGAGCCCAGATCAGCCTTGGGACAATCCAGACTAAACTGCTAGCACAGGTGTTCTTGGACGAACGAACCCAAGCAACCCCAGGCCTGTATCGGCCTCGTCCACCATCATTATCATCCTCAGGAGAAACTTTTATCATTAACCCACTCTTAATATAGCCAGGAACTTCGCAACCAACCTTGCCTTATGTTTTTAATCACTCTCCAACTCCCCTTATGACATTCCTTATTCAATTGTCTTTACTGTCATTTTGTACTATGGCCCCTATATCTCCATTAAGTTGCCACTCCTTTAGTATAGTTTGGCAGCGGACCAGCTAATGTGGCAATCAAGAAAATTTGAGAACCATATTTGACCCTATGCTGCATCATATCTCAGATGTGCCCTTTTTACTGAATTTAACATGAGATTTACAAGTCCCAGAGTTGTGTGAACTGCAGCCTAAGAGAAAACATGAATTTATAGATTTCTGAGTTTCTTTTTGTACATTACATAAGGCAAACTGCATACTACAAATGCACGTTTAAGTTTAGTGTATGGAACCAGGGCACAGTTGAAAGCAATTGATACTGAATTCAAAACAGCACTGTAAAATGCTCTACATTTCCCACCAGAGTTTTTAAAACTACTTAGATCAGATTTCACACTCCTGATAAGTTAGTAAAAATATCCGAATGGTATTCGATGAGTAGATTTGTTAGGATTCACAGGACCCAGTGAAACAAACTATACCCATCTCTGAACCTAAATCGGACTCTACCTCTAGTAGCTGCTATTCTGAGTGTAACCAAGCTCCTCAAAACTGTTATTTTAGGCCAGGATCGTGCCTACTGTGTTTGTTAGCATATCCCAATACCAGGTAAAATAGTTCCAGAGGATTCATGACACTACAGGCTGCCTGCAAAGAAGAACATGCGTGAAAGGCTGTGGGTGCGATTTACAAACATTTTGACATGAGCAGGTGAGTCTTAATCCTGTAATACTTCTGTTTTGCTCCTGAATTCCATGACTATGCTGCTACTAATCTGGGATTAGTCCTGATTTATTCCTGGAACTCTTGGGTCAGCCAGGAGTACAACAAATGTAAGTTACAGCATGATCATTGCGACTCAGCCGTCATATGTTTCCATCTGCGTGCTTGCTTAGCTGATTGCCTGTGGTTAAGAGAGTTGAGGTTAAGGCTCTATGCTGAGTGTAACTGCCTACCATGAGCAAGGCCCATATTTCAGATTAAAAAAGACATTGTACAAGATATTACCCAGCTACTCAGTTTAGCGTCTGAGGATCTTTTTGTTATCCACTAAATTGGTGGCCCACACAGAGGGACACGCTTATTTTTAGAATGCTGTGATTCTTTAGTCTAAGGGTTCTGCACTCAATTTCAGAAATGCCTGAAAACCTGGCTGGTCCCATAATAGAGTGTATATTAAAAAAAACTACTGTAGAGGGACTCAAGCAATTCAGGGCTGAAGGTGGCAACCAAATGAATGTGGGAATATTCTTGCTTGTTCTTTATCCATTCTCTGGTTAAAATGACAAATGGCATACAGAAAACATTCCAACCTAGAAAGACACAACCCATTTATTGTCTCAGCAGTATGGACGTTGGTACAGCTACATTATTATTGAAGCATTGCCTGGCCTTTTTAAGAAAGATGTCTAACTATGGACTCCTTTCCTCTTGCAGACTCTTTGGAAAACTATCAGAGAGTGACAGACATAGGGAACAGAGAAGAATTTGTTCAATATTGTAGGACAATGTCAAAGTGTACTCCTTCTAACACCCTGAGAAACCTGGGACTTAGAAACGTTTTGTCTTCAAAGAGCTCTGGTGGACCTGGACAAACCTGCTATTACAATCCAAAGAATGTGTGTTGATGCCGTACCAAAGATTTAGGCTGCTCCTGCTTAGAACTTTTCCGCTGCAGCAAAACCGTCTCAGCAGGAAATCACAAAGCGGTTATCCGGCCTCATTGAGTCCTGCTCGGCTGCAGGTTTCAGCCTTGCCTTACTCTAGGAATCCAAGCTCAAAAATAGTGACCAAGAGGACCTTCTTTGGGTGTGAATTTTGCTTTCCTGCTAAAAGTCAGCGGCTTCACCAGAGCCTCATTCTATAGCTATCCGGTCTTGTGGAGTCCTTACTGGCAACAGACTGCTGTCTTCTCCCGCTGAGGATTTTTTACTCTCATTTAAAAGACTAATTCAGAAGGTAAAACTTTCAACTGGGATGAAGCTGCTTTTTATACCTGACACTTCAGTGACATTTTGGGTAGAACACGTTATTTCAATTTCATCACAGATTGAGGCAGAAGCCCTTTAGGGTTGCCCCCTCTCCAGTTGGTAATCGCATAATGCAAGGTAATTGGTTAGACTAAGCATTATATGTAATTTGACTCTCATATTGTTTGGGAAATTATACCATTTGATCCTAAAAGTGTTGGAATGATTTGAAAGACTTAAGATAATCAAACTGAAACACTGAAGGGTTGATTTATCGAAGTGCATGTAAAGAGTGCATAATGACTCAAATAAACAGAGATTATCCATGCAGTGGCACTGAGGAAGTTCTCTGGCCAGAAGTGCAAGCTGCATCAATAGGTTGGTGATTGTTTACCTACTAGGTAACGTGAAATGTTGTCTTGGTGATTCTATTTATAGGAATTGGGTATTCGTTTATGTGCATGTTTTGCTGGATACAACATTTTGCAGAGATCAATAAAGAGAACTCCTAGAAGCATGTTTTTGGTAATTGCCTTTTGTGTCATACATATAGCTGATAATGACTGTGTGAGGATATTCACTAATAATATCCCACCTCTGTGTTCCAGATCTGCTTCCCCACAGTACTAATCCTAATTCTCTTCCCCTGATTTGACCACATTAATCCTCTTTTGGTTATCGTACAGGTTCGTTGCTCACAGAAGATGCACTTAGGATGTACTCTTCCTGAGGACTAAGGTATCTGATGCTGACATTGTTGTGCAGTCATAGTATAGACACAGGTAACATCATGCCTTTGAAGTCAGAAACATGCAGAATGTGAGACAAAGTACAAGAGTGCATCGAAGCACTGACATGCTGGAACTAGCGTTGATTGAACTTGCATAGAAACCTTGGGTTAGTCCAGCAGTGGTTGTGTCGAAGCAGGAATTAAAAGGCTTCCACTTTTAATTGATGACACAGGCTGCAATTTGGTCACTGAAACTGACATGTACTTTCTTACTAAGACTTGCAAGTTCTAAAAGCTACTCTTTTTCTGAACCATGATTTCTGGCATGGTGACTTTCTGGTTACCAATAGTAGACTGTGTCCTCCATCCCTATAGGGTTATTGCAGTTAATGACATTTTAGTTTGAAGAACTCATCAGTCACTTTCCAGAGGCTGGTAAATCATGCCATGCATCTTGTAAATGCATTCTTTTTTGCCTTGTTGGCCGACTTAGCTGCCTCCAGTGAAAACTTGACCAATCCAATTGGTCACCTTCAGATGGTGTTGTTGGCACTGCAAAGAGGGAAGCTCATCATGATGGCAACCACGTGGCAGATGAGCCAGAGCTTGTGGTTTACCTTGGCAGGGAAGGCATGGCTTGGCAGTTCGGGCTGGACTGTTCCCATGAGGCACAGGGTCAGACTGATTTGCATGTGGCCATATCTGAACTGGGGTGGCAGAGTGGACTAAAGAACGGTGATGGTTCAAACCCAGATCTGTTGACTGGGTGTGAGTGTTTGATTGGTTCTGATGCTCCGTCCATCGCCACCCCCTTTTGTACCGCTTTGTTCGCCATAAGTTGGCGGGGTATGCTCAGACGTGAGTCCCTTGCTCACTTTGCCACTGGATTCAAGCAAGCCTGGCTGAAGACGGCTGAAATGCCAGAAACCGGTCCTAGGAAGCTTGTTTCCGGTCCAGGGAAGGCATGGCCTGGCAGTTCGGGCTGGACTGTTCCCATGAGGCACAGGGTCAGACTGATTTGCATGTGGCCATATCTGAACTGGGGTGGCAGAGTGGACTAAAGAACAGTGATGGATCAAACCCAGATCTGTTGACTGGGTGTGAGTGTTTGATTGGTTCTGATGCTCCGTCCATCGCCACCCCCTTTTGTACCGCTTTGTTCGCCATAAGTTGGCGGGGTATGCTCAGACGTGAGTCCCTTGCTCACTTTGCCACTGGATTCAAGCAAGCCTGGCTGAAGACGGCTGAAATGCCAGAAACCGGTCCTAGAAAGCTTGTTTCCGGTCCAGGGAAGGCATGGCTTGGCAGTTCGGGCTGGACTGTTCCCATGAGGCACAGGGTCAGACTGATTTGCATGTGGCCATATCTGAACTGGGGTGGCAGAGTGGACTAAAGAACGGTGATGGATCAAACCCAGATCTGTTGACTGGGTGTGAGTGTTTGATTGGTTCTGATGCTCCGTCCATCGCCACCCCCTTTTGTACTGCTTTGTTCGCCATAAGTTGGCGGGGTATGCTCAGACGTGAGTCCCTTGCTCACTTTGCCACTGGATTCAAGCAAGCCTGGCTGAAGACGGCTGAAATGCCAGAAACCGGTCCTAGGAAGTTTGTTTCCGGTCCAGGGAAGGCATGGCTTGGCAGTTCGGGCTGGACTGTTCCCATGAGGCACAGGGTCAGACTGATTTGCATGTGGCCATATCTGAACTGGGGTGGCAGAGTGGACTAAAGAACGGTGATGGATCAAACTTAGATCTGTTGACTGGGTGTGAGTGTTTGATTGGTTCTGATGCTCCGTCCATCGCCACCCCCTTTTGTACCGCTTTGTTCGCCATAAGTTGGCGGGGTATGCTCAGACGTGAGTCCCTTGCTCACTTTGCCACTGGATTCAAGCAAGCCTGGCTGAAGACGGCTGAAATGCCAGAAACCGGTCCTAGGAAGCTTGTTTCCGGTCCAGGAAGGCATGGCTTGGCAGATCGGGCTGAACTGTTCCCATGAGGCACAGGGTCAGACTGATTTGCATGTGGCCATATCTGAACTGGGGTGGCAGAGTGGACTAAAGAACGGTGATGGATCAAACCCAGATCTGTTGACTGGGTGTGAGTGTTTGATTGGTTCTGATGCTCCGTCCATCGCCACCCCCTTTTGTACCGCTTTGTTCGCCATAAGTTGGCGGGGTATGCTCAGACGTGAGTCCCTTGCTCACTTTGCCACTGGATTCAAGCAAGCCTGGCTGAAGACGGCTGAAATGCCAGAAACCGGTCCTAGGAAGCTTGTTTTCGGTCCAGGGAAGGCATGGCTTGGCAGTTCGGGCTGGACTGTTCCCATGAGGCACAGGGTCAGACTGATTTGCATGTGGCCATATCTGAACTGGGGTGGCAGAGTGGACTAAAGAACGGTGATGGATCAAACCCAGATCTGTTGACTGGGTGTGAGTGTTTGATTGGTTCTGATGCTCCGTCCATCGCCACCCCCTTTTGTACCGCTTTGTTCGCCATAAGTTGGCGGGGTATGCTCAGATGTGAGTCCCTTGCTGACTTTGCCACTGGATTCAAGCAAGCCTGGCTGAAGACTGCTGAAATGCCAGAAACCGGTCCTAGGAAGCTTGTTTCCGGTCCAGGGAAGGCATGGCTTGGCAGTTCGGGCTGGACTGTTCCCATGAGGCACAGGGTCAGACTGATTTGCATGTGGCCATATCTGAACTGGGGTGGCAGAGTGGACTAAAGAACGGTGATGGATCAAACCCAGATCTGTTGACTGGGTGTGAGTGTTTGATTGGTTCTGATGCTCCGTCCATCGCCACCCTCTTTTGTACCGCTTTGTTCACCATAAGTTGGCGGGGTATGCTCAGACGTGAGTCCCTTGCTCACTTTGCCACTGGATTCAAGCAAGCCTGGCTGAAGACGGCTGAAATGCCAGAAACCGGTCCTAGGAAGCTTGTTTCCGGTCCAGGGAAGGCATGGCTTGGCAGTTCGGGCTGGACTGTTCCCATGAGGCACAGGGTCAGACTGATTTGCATGTGGCCATATCTGAACTGGGGTGGCAGAGTGGACTAAAGAACGGTGATGGATCAAACCCAGATCTGTTGACTGGGTGTGAGTGTTTGATTGGTTCTGATGCTCCGTCCATCGCCACCCCCTTTTGTACCGCTTTGTTCGCCATAAGTTGGTGGGGTATGCTCAGACGTGAGTCCCTTGCTCACTTTGCCACTGGATTCAAGCAAGCCTGGCTGAAGACGGCTGAAATGCCAGAAACCGGTCCTAGGAAGCTTGTTTCCGGTCCAGGGAAGGCATGGCTTGGCAGTTCGGGCTGGACTGTTCCCATGAGGCACAGGGTCAGACTGATTTGCATGTGGCCATATCTGAACTGGGGTGGCAGAGTGGACTAAAGAACGGTGATGGATCAAACCCAGATCTGTTGACTGGGTGTGAGTGTTTGATTGGTTCTGATGCTCCGTCCATCGCCACCCCCTTTTGTACCGCTTTGTTCGCCATAAGTTGGCGGGGTATGCTCAGACGTGAGTCCCTTGCTCACTTTGCCACCGGATTCAAGCAAGCCTGGCTGAAGACGGCTGAAATGCCAGAAACCGGTCCTAGGAAACTTGTTTCCGGTCCAGGGAAGGCATGGCTTGGCAGTTCGGGCTGGACTGTTCCCATGAGGCACAGGGTCAGACTGATTTGCATGTGGCCATATCTGAACTGGGGTGGCAGAGTGGACTAAAGAACGGTGATGGATCAAACTCAGATCTGTTGACTGGGTGTGAGTGTTTGATTGGTTCTGATGCTCCGTCCATCGCCACCCCCTTTTCTACCGCTTTGTTCGCCATAACTTGGCGGGGTATGCTCAGACGTGAGTCCCTTGCTCACTTTGCCACTGGATTCAAGCAAGCCTGGCTGAAGACGGCTGAAATGCCAGAAACCGGTCCTAGGAAGCTTGTTTCCGGTCCAGGGAAGGCATGGCTTGGCAGTTCGGGCTGGACTGTTCCCATGAGGCACAGGGTAAGACTGATTTGCATGTGGCCATATCTGAACTGGGGTGGCAGAGTGGACTAAAGAACGGTGATGGATCAAACCCAGATCTGTTGACTGGGTGTGAGTGTTTGATTGGTTCTGATGCTCCGCCCATCGCCACTCCCTTTTATACCGCTTTGTTCACCATAAGTTGGCGGGGTATGCTCAGACGTCAGTCCCTTGCTCACTTTGCCACTGGATTCAAGCAAGCCTGGCTGAAGACGTCTGAAATGCCAGAAACCGGTCCTAGAAAGCTTGTTTCCGGTCCAGGGAAAGCATGGCTTGGCAGTTCGGGCTGGACTGTTCCCATAAGGCACAGGGTCAGACTGATTTGCATGTGGCCATATCTGAACTGGGGTGGCAGAGTGGACTAAAGAACGGTGATGGATCAAACCCAGATCTGTTGACTGGGTGTGAGTGTTTGATTGGTTCTGATGCTCCGTCCATCGCCACCCCCTTTTGTACCGCTTTGTTCGCCATAAGTTGGCGGGGTATGCTCAGACGTGAGTCCCTTGCTCACTTTGCCACTGGATTCAAGCAAGCCTGGCTGAAGACGGCTGAAATTCCAGAAACCGGTCCTAGGAAGCTTGTTTCCGGTCCAGGGAAGGCATGGCTTGGCAGTTCGGGTTGGACTGTTCCCATGAGGCGCAGGGTCAGACTGATTTACTTGTGGCCATATCTGAACTGGGGTGGCAGAGTGGACTAAAGAACGGTGATGGATCAAACCCAGATCTGTTGACTGGGTGTGAGTGTTTGATTGGTTCTCATGCTCCGTCCATCGCCACCCCCTTTTGTACCGCTTTGTTCGCCATAAGTTGGCGGGGTATGCTCAGACGTGAGTCCCTTGCTCACTTTGCCACTGGATTCAAGCAAGCCTGGATGAAGACGGCTTAAATGCTAGAAACCGGTCCTAGGAAGCTTGTTTCCGGTCCAGGGAAGGCATGGCTTGGCAGTTCGGCCTGGACTGTTCCCATGAGGCACAGGGTCAGACTGATTTGCATGTGGCCATATCTGAACTGGGGTGGCAGAGTGGACTAAAGAACGGTGATGGATCAAACCCAGATCTGTTGACTGGGTGTGAGTATTTGATTGGTTCTGATGCTCCGTCCATCGCCACCCCCTTTTGTACCGCTTTGTTTGCCATAAGTTGGCGGGGTATGCTCAGACGTGAGTCCCTTGCTCACTTTGCCACTGTATTCAAGCAAGCCTGGCTGAAGACGGCTGAAATTCCAGAAACCGGTCCTAGGAAGCTTGTTTCCGGTCCAGGGAAGGCATGGCTTGGCAGTTCGGGCTGGACTGTTCCCATGAGGCGCAGGGTCAGACTGATTTGCATGTGGCCATATCTGAACTGGGGTGGCAGAGTGGACTAAAGAACGGTGATGGATCAAACCCAGATCTGTTGACTGGGTGTGAGTGTTTGATTGGTTCTCATGCTCCGTCCATCGCCACCCCCTTTTGTACCGCTTTGTTCGCCATAAGTTGGCGGGGTATGCTCAGACGTGAGTCCCTTGCTCACTTTGCCACTGGATTCAAGCAAGCCTGGATGAAGACGGCTTAAATGCTAGAAACCGGTCCTAGGAAGCTTGTTTCCGGTCCAGGGAAGGCATGGCTTGGCAGTTCGGCCTGGACTGTTCCCATGAGGCACAGGGTCAGACTGATTTGCATGTGGCCATATCTGAACTGGGGTGGCAGAGTGGACTAAAGAACGGTGATGGATCAAACCCAGATCTGTTGACTGGGTGTGAGTGTTTGATTGGTTCTGATGCTCCGTCCATCACCACCCCCTTTTGTACCGCTTTGTTCGCCATAAGTTGGCAGGGTATGCTCAGACGTGAGTCCCTTGCTCACTTTGCCACTGGATTCAAGCAAGCCTGGCTGAAGACGGCTGAAATGCCAGAAACCGGTCCTAGGAAGCTTGTTTTCGGTCCAGGGAAGGCATGGCTTGGCAGTTCGGGCTGGACTGTTCCCATGAGGCACAGGGTCAGACTGATTTGCATGTGGCCATATCTGAACTGGGGTGGCAGAGTGGACTAAAGAACGGTGATGGATCAAACCCAGATCTGTTGACTGGATGTGAGTGTTTGACTGGTTCTGATGCTCCGTCCATCGCCACCCCCTTTTGTACCGCTTTGTTCGCCATAAGTTGGCGGGGTATGCTCAGACGTGAGTCCCTTGCTCACTTTGCCACTGGATTCAAGCAAGCCTGGCTGAAGACGGCTGAAATGCCAGAAACCGGTCCTAGGAAGCTTGTTTCCGGTCCAGGGAAGGCATGGCTTGGCAGTTCGGGCTGGACTGTTCCCATGAGGCACAGGGTCAGACTGATTTGCATGTGGCCATATCTGAACTGGGGTGGCAGAGTGGACTAAAGAACGGTGATGGATCAAACCCAGATCTGTTGACTGGGTGTGAGTGTTTGATTGGTTCTGATGCTCCGTCCATCGCCACCCCCTTTTGTACCGCTTACCTTGGCAACCAAACTGTGGAGGAAAATGGAGTCTCCCAAGCCCAAGATTAAGGTCGACATTGAAAGGTACTTATCAAGACCCAGATTTTGGAGTGGAGTGTTTTTTAAGTTGGGTTCTAGGATACTATCCCCTTAATACATTGAATGCACAGCAAGTGTCCTATAACACAAAAGGAATCCAACAGTTTTGGAAATAGAACTTGCATGTTGATAAGTCCTTTTGGGTTTTTAAGACCCTCACCGATAATTAGTGGCATGCTTCATCATTAGGTCTCATCCTGGTCCTTATACATCAGGATGAGCTAAATCATGTAGGATGGAGCACTTTCAACATTATCCTAGTGGTGTTTCCTAAAATTAAAAAATACCTAAGGGGCACCACAGTTTCCCTTTATTTTGGGTCCTGTTATGGGTAAAAATAGTGTATATGGATATTTAGGGATATTATTGTCCAAACATCCCTATATTAGTGGACATGTTTCATCTTGTTTACTGGCCACTGTGGGCCCAAGGCTCTCAACGGGACTGATAATAAAACCCTAATCTTTGTCTATGATCAGTCCTAACCCTACCCGTACAGTAAATATAGTGGGAAAGAGAAGTAGTATACACACTCAAATCAAAAATTTAGAATGTTCCAACTTATCTTTTTCAAACACAAGGCATATCTGATGCAACAAGGAAATGGTTTTAAACTGGTAATATTATGAATCATCAGCATGCAAAAGAGGCATTGGCATTATGGTTCAGATGATTTGTTCACTTAAGTGGGGAAAGTTTTCATTACCATCTGCTCCTGAGAGGGTGCAAGTTTTTAATGGGTCCACATCATATGTAAAAGTCTGCCCTGGGGCCAACCATCGCATAGGCCACTGAAGTTGAGCAGTGAAATAGTAGGCCTCAATAATGGGCACTGCTGTGACACAGTGTGACCCGGGCATATCCTAGCTATTGGTTGGATATAGAGCAGTATAATTCATGGAAGGATCTTGGGACTAAACCCAAGTATCGCACATAAATCAGGCCATACAAGAGTATTAAATGCTTTTTTGATAATGTAGAAAAAATGACTGGGTTCACGGCTGCCTATGGCACCTGATCCATAACATTGAACCTTATGCCTTAAATTAAGGAAGACATTACAGCCTGGTATAAACCTGCATTGTACCAAGGCAGGCAGTAAGTTCTGTATTCTGGACTGTATTCTGTTCGTCAACAACTTGCATAGGATTTTCCCATCCGTGTTAATTAACGACAATGGCTAGTCGAATCAGAAGGATCTCGTCTCTGCTTATGTAGCACTGCGATTACCACTTTCCATATAGAAGGGGGTAAAATGCAGTTTTCAAACACTTCTATGCACATCTCCAATAATCGTGGGGCCAATTAGGTTTTATATGCCATATAAAACTTTGAGAGTAGTCTGTCAGCTCCTGATGCCTTGCCCGTTGGAAGTTGCTCAATTACCGCTACAATTTCCTCAGGAGTAATAGGGGCCTCTAGTGATGCCACCAGATTTATGGTAAGATGTGGAAGTGTGAATTGGACAATGACTGCATCAGCCTCCTCTTGCAGGAGGAATAAAGAGATTGATCGATGTGAGCAAATGCAGCGGTAATATCAGATTTAGTGTGACTCAGCTTGGTCGTATGGTCCCTTACTGCACTACTCAGAATTCTAGTAATCTCCGATGTCAATAGCCAGGGTAATAACCACCCCACGCTGTCTCCCTCACTGTGTTGTTCAGCAATATATTATTGCCAATATACATGATGCAGACGAGCCGATTGCTCATACTAATACCATTGACATCACATAACTTGGGGGAGGAGAGTGGGGTCTGCGGCGGCTGATTTTCCGTGGTGCCCCAGTTCAGTTTCCAATGTTTGACTTTGATCACTGAGCTTCTTTTTAACCCCATATGTGGTCTGAATGCAGTGACCCTAGATCACCACCTTGAAATCATCCCACTCAGTCTCGGGAAGTCGCATGGAGCCAGCATTGTCAGCGAAATATCTGTCAATGTATTCCCCTATCCTCATACAGAATGGTGTATATCGAAGTACCTCCATGGGAAGACGCCAAGTGAGAACTTGAGTGTGAGTCCTCATCCACTTCAAGGACAGCAGAAAGGAACTATGATCAGATGCCACTCATCCCAAGTACTCTGTCAGATTGATCAACAGAGCAGTCTCCTCATTCCCCAGAAAAAAGTTCATTCTCGTGTGCCCAGCATGCACTGAAAAATAGTAGAACTCTTGGGCATGGAGATACCCCTCTATATATCAAAAAACAGGCACTGATTCAGCAAATCTGAACAATTGTTGGCAAGAGAACTAGTTAGGATCCGATCTAGTGGGATGTGACCTGCCCTTTACACAGTCACGCCACATTATAAGTCGCCTCTCCAGAGTCCTGCCGACTGCATATCGCAAGCAGAAGGGACCCAATCTCTTTGAAAACATTGCTTGATGAACATTAGGTGCCTATTCACAGGCAAGCACCAAGAATCTGCCATCTAACATTCCCTCCTATATCATATAGCGTCCCTCTGGATCGATACAGGAATCATGTAACACATATGGCACCACTGGCACCAACTGATCAGGGTGCCCCTAGAGAACTCTGCATATATTGTCCTATTCAGCTGACCATACAATTTTTTCTTTAATTTAGTTAGCTCAAATGCAGTTATATGGGTCTCCAGGAAGCATGCAATCTGGATGTTACATATTTTTCACTGGTGGTCCAGCATCCACAATCTTATTAGCAGTATGTCCAGTTATTGAGAGTCCAGCATATAATCATCAATGATTTATACTGAGGGCATTTCCAAGAGGATGATACATGACGTAAATCACTGCATCTGACAACAGTATCTCAGTTAAAATTTTCTTTGAAAAACGCCATTGTGTAATGATTATAGTTGCCTACTATAATCACTACACAATGGCGTTTTTTAAATGAATAAAATTAATAAAGAAAATTTGAACTGAGATACTGTCATCAGATGCAGTGATTTACGTCATGTATCATACTCTAGGAAATGCCCTCTGTATAAATAATTGATGATTATATGCCGGACTCTCAATAACTGGACATACTGTTAATAAGATTGTGGGTGCTGGACCACCAGTAAAAAATGTTGTTTTGAAAGTTGTTTTCAATTTGGAGTAGAGAGGGGTTGTACTCCTGGTCCAATGCACCACATATAGATTAATAATTTGCCCTACTCATTTAGTTGTTCGGTGCGGTAGTGTATTGCCTCGATCCCTTTGTATATAGATGTGGATGTCACACATCATCAGAATTTAGAAGAGCCGATAGCTTTTAGCCGGAGTCCCAGGCCCCTCACATTCCAAGTAATACACTGTGAATTATGTAGCACTATGAGGATGAGGCAATGATCACCCTCTCCACCAGGAGGTGTTGTAGTCAACCCCCATCTAAGGTGTTGTGTCCCAGGGGCATAGAAAGATTTGGAGCAAAAAGTCTGCACACCTAACTGGCCCAAAGGAGTACTTCCCCCTCTTACAAACACCTTGAAAGACCCCTAAATCCCCAACAATGCCCCTTTCCAGCCATGAGGTGTGAACTATCTAAGCCACCCAAATTGAAAACAAACTCAAACACACAAAATGCAGATGTAAACACAAAAGGTACCCATCTGGACAAACCTATGACTATCTGCTTGTGGGAGGACATGCAGATCACCCAAGGAGCTATCTGGGCTTGCACCATTTTGGTGGACAGGATAGTGGGGGCTGAGGCGGAAGTAAATAACAGAGAACCACCTCCCTTCCTCAGTTAACATAAGAGAAGCGCTCAGGAGTCAGCCCCCATTTTACAAGGTTCCAAGAGTCGTGAGATCAAATTATAGTATCAGAATAAAGATTTCGCAAGTAAGAGGAAGGACAGTGAGCAATTAGCTGCAAAGCACAACAAGGAAGCATGCACTCATAAGTAAACTCAGTAAGTCATACATTATCAAAAGATATCTTCAGCTGATCTTGGGGTGAGTGCTGGAGCTGGCGTTGTGCCAGCCTCGCCCAGTGTTATGTTCTCATCCGCCTCACTGACATGTTTTGCATGGTCTTTGCCGACTGGGCCTTTAGGAGACCATCAATGTACCAACTGTTCAATAACCTGGTCCTGCTCCGCTGTTAACTGCTCTTTTGTAGGTCTCCAACCAGGTCGCAGCTGTACGGACCATTGTCTCTGTCACAAACCATCTACATCTACCCCTGATGGGTCCCTTCCGTGCTGACGCCACTATTCTCCAGGCATTGCCACATGTCTTCCAGAGGGTCAAAGAAGTGTTTAATAGAACTGCGTATCACACTGAGACAAGCTGGAAACAGTATAGGAGAGACGCAGTTGGTGCAATTTCTATTTAACATAGAAGAAGGAGCTCTGATTTCTCTGAGCCTCAGCCGTATAATCAAGGAAAACGTGTGTCATACCACCGTTGACAGTTTATGTGCCATGTTTGCGAGCACATTCCAAAGTACAGTTCCTGTCTCTATAGTTAAGGAGACATGCCACTAATTCCCTTGGCGACGCCCTAGGAGTCTGCCAGGAAACGTACGCGCTTATTGAACTGTGAACAGATTTATGGAATTGGCCATTGTTCACTTCTGAATCTAGCCATTCTTTGAAATAAAGTTCTGGGCATAGGCTATCCGTGCATTTCAGAAGCCTTACAATATGAATGTTATTAAACTGCAAGCTGCTTTTTGCTTCTTCTGCATGTCCTTGCAGATGTCGTTTGAAACTGTGTCGATCACAATTCCAGGACCCCCTTGGTTTACAGGATTGCCTGCAAGATCTCCATGAAGTTGGCCGAGTGGACATCTAACTTAGTATCTAGTGCATGAAAGACGTGAGTTTCTGGCCCGAGTGGAAGGCATCCCTCCTTTAGTCGTTTCATCCTGTCTTGACTTCTGCATCTTGGATTTGACCATCATAAACGCATGGCACACACAGCAGCAGTGCCAGACCAAGTCTGCACCATCTTAGAGCACTTAAGTTCCACTTGTATCAGGCTTCTAGTTCGGTTCAATTAGGATAGGCACAAGGTGCAGGCATAAATGGTCACATACGTGGTATTTCAGGAGATGACATAAACATATACGCAGTGAGTTGCACCAGGCAGTGAAATGCCCAAGCATTAAAGCCCCAGAGTAGAGCTAGGTTCATCAGAAGGCCCAATCCCATCAACAATGTCTTTCCCAAGCCTTCAAATGAGTCCCCGTTCTGGGGTCCCCGTTCTGGGTGCCCCATCCTAGCAACGATCAGGCTGTATCAGAGCCTGCAGAAGGCAACAAAGGTAGCATGCACTAGTCACTGTGGCTCCACCCTGTCCAGTTTCTTATGTTAAGATGGAAAGGAACAGAGAAGGTAACAGGAGTCTCGGGCAGGATATGCACAATCATCACCTCTTTACTTTAGGAGCAAATATAGCAATAACATGTTATCATAATAGAATAGTAAAACAAACACACAGATTAGTGACTAGCCCCATGTCTTGATGAGAAGCTAAGACATCCAAGAGCATACATTTGTTAAACAAAAAGTCCATAAATCATCAATTGAATTGTCATGTCAGTAAACATTTCATAGAATTCACTATGCTGTATAATGACAAGTTGCACAACATTTCACTTCTGCAGTCTAACAATAAGACTATTTAATGCCCCACCACCTAAACCTAATTGGAACACTGACTAAACAATGTATCCACAGCCATGATAGGCTGTCCATTGAAGTAATGGCAAACCATGAAAAGCACATGATAGCTAATGACCAAATAGAGCTCACACTTACCCCACTCCCTCAATGTTCTTCTAATTGTTCTTATTAAAGAATGGATTACATGAGGTCTTCCAGACAGCTAGAACAAACACAACTAAAAGAAGGTGTGGTGGAGAAACACTTGCAAATCTCCCTGCCTAATCTTTTTACAGAATCCCCTAAGGAAGCAGGTACATAGAGAAGTTACTGTTTTATTGTACCTTTATGCAACTCCTGGCAGTCTTAACTATGTTCGTGGAGCAGCATAATTTTGCCTCCACCCTTTCATGCTTCATTTGGCTACATATATGTGTACGTATGGCCTTCTGTACTTGTGTGATGTAACCTTCTTAACATAATGTAGTGCACTTGAACAGTTCCAGAACGTGCATCTACTGTGTAATCTCACCATTTATATGAGTATGAATATTAATGTTTCCTTTACAGTAATAACGGGTTGTAGTTCTCATGTATATCTTCACTCATGTGGTTTGAATAACATTGTATTTCTTATATGTTCACATATTTCTTTAATGAATACACTCCATATATTTTATTACTGAAAATTTATCAAATTTGAAAAGTGCTTGATACGTTTATTGTAACAGTATATGCGTCTGTAATCATGCATTTAAATATGTACTGAAATGCTTGCCATACTAAAGTTGACAAAGGCCTTAAGCTTTTGCATTTCGAAATGTTTAATTTTAACGTGAATGCTTGCTTTGGATGCAATGTTTTACTTTACTCTGCAGTTGCGCTTGCATTAGTTCATGAATAAAGAAAGACACATTGTGTGGAAGAGATAGTGAGGCTCAAAAGGAGAACCACTTGGCAAGTATAAGATAAATTAACGAAGGAAGGGAGGTCTACTGTCCGAGCAGAATATGGAGACAGAAGGAATTCAAGGATATATTAATGTGTAGACCAAAGGGAAGAAATCTCAAGTGTAGTTGCCAAGTTTGTTGTTTGAAGATGAGAAATAATTGGGCATGTGACCTGGAATTTTCAAAGGTTATTTTGGTGGATATAATTGGGAATTGCACTTTGGCTTTGTTCAAACTCCCTTTGGACTCTAAGAGGTACAGACCTCTTTGCGACATTTCTGTTGTGTGGATTCATGCTATATAATATACTTTACCTCTGAGAACTGCTACAGAAGATCTGTTATGCAGACAACTTTCTCTGCTTCCCAGATTTAATAGGGGTTCCCTGATTCCCAACTAGAATGGAATTTAGTAGGTCTCCTTAGGCAACCTCATGCATAGGCAAGAGGATCAAAACGTTAAATCTAATCACCAGACTTTATTTCTTATTCTTTGTATAGCAGCTACCTAATTCTTGATTTGCTTTCTGTTATTGAGGATCAATTTTATACGTCGCTTCGGATATCCTTTAGTGATTCTGTATTTTTATACTATGTTACTATGACTGATTTATATCAGCTTGGCTTTGAATATAATAATATTTCCATATTTAATCCCAGCAATCTACTCTGAGATTTACTGTGACCAAATGGGTTACACTGTAATTGTTAAATTGTAGGTGATCCTAACTTCTTTTATTCCTCTGGCACCTAGAAACTTCAATTGCAGGGGGCCAGGAAAGAGGCCACGTTCTATGCGTTGTCATTAGCATTGCAAGTCGTATCCCTGTATAACCAGTGTTATACTGCACAACAACATTGACAAAAAAACCTTTCTTGTGGAAATTATTTTGTTGCAAGTTCCTTCATTACAGAGGTTGAATACATTTATGGTTGATATGGGTGTCACCGTTGAGCAAAAAAACACCTGACACCCATTTTGAGAAAGCGTGAAATGTTGACATTCATCATTATAAAATCAAAACTCATTAAATGTTTAAAAGCTAAAATCTTTCCAACATTTACATTTTCAGTTGTGTTTTTATCAAACCCTGACTGCAAAAAATGACGTGCCCCATAGGGTTCATGTAAATATGTGTCCCATAACCTATTTTCGCCTCCCAGTCCTGATCTCATCCAGTGAAGGGCATACCCTGCTTGATGCCTCCACACGGCACTAGTAGAGGGACAAAAAGCGTTATGTTTCAGTCCCCTCCCCTCTACTGTCGCCCTATGGGTGAGGTGGCCAGCTACATTTGAGTAACCCATTATTGAAACAGCCAACCTTTTGTTAATAAAGTTATCCCTTGCCAAACACCGGTCAATTAACATAATACACTTTCCATCAACTTAATTGTAATTCACATGAGGAGTGCACCAAAGTAGCTGTATCTTTGCAAGCTGTGGAAAACACTATGTTTAAAATAAATAAACGAATGAAAAAATAAATAGGATGACCGACCAGCATTAATCTCAACACCCCAGAGGGCCAGTTAAGACTAGCTTTTAAGAAAATATTCATACAAACTCTTCTGTAGCTGCCTTATGTCCAGAGGTTCTTTTCAAACAATTAATTAAAGCTTACATTGTATAACTGAAGCTGAAGTTAAATAATTCTTTCAAAAATGAAAACTGACAACCACCTGGATGCAATTAAGATACTTTGAAACTAAGTTTCCCTTTAATGGATGAATTTCTTTCAAGCGCCTGTTTTTCAGTTGCACCCTGATAGAAGTGATAGGTGTTGAATAGGAAAAAATAAAATATTTGCTTATGTGATGTATACAATTATGGGAAATTCCAAAAGCCTTCTCGGAATGATAGCTTATTTAGGGAACCACTGCCAACAGAACGCAGGAGTTAGACTACAATATGAAATTCGATATTATTTATTAAGTTTTAAGTGAGATAATGTAAGAAAGTGTGTGGGTTTCAGACGGTTATGTTTGATTGCATATTATAGTAATTAACTTATTTGTTTACATCCGTAAATGGCTACAGGATTCACAAAAAGAATCCTGGCAGAAGTAAATTGTTTTACTACTGTGGATTTCTGTGCCACAAGTGTGGAGAAAGCTGCAGTGGTAAATCCCACACAAGGGATGGGAAATGTTTGGAACAAGTTGTAGTTAGCCTTGTAAGTTTGAGAACAGTCACGAGATTGGAGGTTTGTGGGCATTCAGAAACTGAAACCCAAAGCTTTTGCACCCAGGAAACGATTGGAGCCTTATTCCAGTAACTTTCTTTTCTGGGTGGTTAAGGGAAATGGATCACACCCAGACTAGGTGGGGGTGCAAAGAGAATAACATTAAATGCATTTGCACATTTGGCTACCCTTACCACTGTGTGGAATTTTACACTGTGTAAAAATCTGCACAGACCGAGTCTGCAGCTTTAAAAAAGGTACATGACAGGGCCAATAGCAATCCTGGAATCCTGTGCCTGTCATGTCTTCTCGGTTTACTATTATATCTGCCATGCATCTAATGGCTTTGTCTGCAAATCTGTGGACTCTGCTTTTATATTGAAGCATATAACTTGCCTTGTTGTGATAAATTGCCAAATCTCAGTCCAGGAGACAAGACCTGGATTTTAATTGTGGCTCCCTTGAAAAAGGTCTGATTTTGTCATGTGGTAACAGAAACTCTTAATTTTGAACAAATTCTCAGTTCGAGATTTCTATTCCATTGAAGATTCTTCTGGTGCAATTCCTCCCACCAAACTGTATTTAAGACACAGGCTCAGTGGCATGTCTCTCGACGGAGGATTTACCACTCCGTCCACAAATGAGAGGAGTTTATATCATCTAACTCAAAGCCAAGACCTATGAGTTTTTATGTCCTTCATTACTCTATATAGATATCGGCATGATTCTCAATGATTGTGGCGTGTATCAGCACGTGTGACTTAATCCTGTTGTACTCCTTGCCTGGCTTCCTCCTAAAATTTAGATACTCAGCAAAATCACTGTGAAAGGGCTCAAAACTGCCCACACTTGAAAAACTAGGTACTGGTTTGTGCTCTTTGGCTCTATCGTTCTTTGAAATTAAAGTTATTGACAAATGAGTGTATTCAATATTAAAAGAACCTCGGATTGAAAAATGGCAAGTAGATTCAGTTGATATCAGTTCTCACCCCATTGTTTTTCATGAGATCACTATAATGTATGGTGGTTTTAGAAATAACTTGGGGGCACACACTGTTTTTTACAGCAGTCTAACATGAAAATAAGTTTCCCAATAACAATCAAGGCTTACTTTCAGTATCAATTAAGGCTTTAATTTAAGACCACATAGTCTAATTCCAGTACTCATCTCCTTGGCGAAAATCCCTTCTACAATCAATACAAATCAGGAACCCAGAAAATTCACACATTTGATACCAAAGAAGCTCAAGCATTACAAATATTGAAAGCTGCATTCTAAATTATTTAACTAAATTAAGACAAAAAGAATGCCCGAAAAACCCACGAAAGATGGTACTCAAGCTGGTCCTTAAAACTAACTACCAAAGCCCACATGGTGTGTATATGATCTTAAATGGGTAGACGAACAAAGACACTAGGAGCATGTGAAGCAGAAGATCAGGAGTGTTAATGAAAGAGCGGAGCCACTATGGAAGCGGTGAGTCTCTAGGTGAAAACTTTGACAAAATAAATGGTAGGACCCTGTGCCTACTGGATCATGGTAGAAATGAACTATAAATGCAGAGAGCCTCAATAAAAGCTACCCACGTACCCTGTAACTCTGAATAATATATCAGAGCTTAGACTTATCAGTTCATTGAGCGAAAGGAACATGCCATATAATAATGTAGAATGACCTTTTGAGAACCAAGAGAATAAAGACAAGGTCTTTATCTAAGAGTTAATGCTGACTTTTGAAGGTGAGACTCCGAAGGTTTCACCGAAACTGTCATATGCTGAATTAATGGACACCATGATCTGTCACAGAGAATAGATCAAACCACCCCCATGGATGACTTGCATAAGGTATCCACTAAATTAGCTCTCCCAGGGGAAGTCAACAAACTATTGGTTCTACCCCGAGAACAGTGACGCAGGCCTTGGCAAAAACAATGATCCCTGATTTGGTAACTAGCCACCTAGACCACATGCATACAAAATGTATATTCTTCCCTAGTCACTGCTTCAACTTACCAAGTCACTTGAATCCTAAATAGATAATTTTGTACACAAGAGGTTACCATTGCAACTGGTAGCTGGCAGACTGCTATTTGTCCTGTTTAAATTTCAAACTACGGAAGTAGTAAAAGCTGGAAAGTTGCTAGATGCAAAATGGAAATGTTACTGTGCAAGTTGGCCGGATACAGTCTTTAATACTAGATGAGTACAATTTTGGTCTTATGAAGACTCCTAAAATTAGACTCCAAGAACCATGGGAAGTCGTACACATAAGATTTACGTTAGCTTTAGCAGAAGATTGCAACAACCATTACCAATGAAAGTGTTCTAAAGGTCTTGAGAAGAATTCAGATTGCTGACAGGATCTCAATTGAGAACTGCATTACTACAGGTTGTGGAGAAAGCAGGCTGCTGAGCTTTCTGAGGTGCAAGGTTCAGCTTAGAAAGATCATTTCATAAATCAAATTCGTTTGATAATGTTTTATGAGGTTTTACTTTTCACCAATATTGATTAAGGTGAAATTGAATCATCATCTTCCTTCCTATGTCCCTTTTGCACAACCTATGTACTACCCCATTTGCCCTGGCTAAATGGGATATGCTCCATTTCCCAACCCTGGTGCTATTTCCCTTGCATGAAAAATATTGCCGATTTTCAGCATTCCACTTTCCATAGGTAACTGTGTAAGTATTTCTCCCTTGTATTCGCCATATGAGCATTCAAAGGGGGATATGCATGCTATTTTTGTTTTTGATCTGCAAAAGATTTTATATGAATCATGATTTTACTCAAATTATGTCAAATCGTATTATTATTTTTTTTAGTCATATGCCATAGTTTCCTTTTTATATTTGTTGATGACTTAGTATCAACACATGAAATTTCGAGGATTGCACAGCTGAGGACATATTTTCCCCTCATTATGGGTGGCTTCTTACTTCCGATGGGGCTGGTACCAGCCAACATCTATTTGAAAACCATGTGAGAATGAACAATTTTCAGGAGATCGGACCCAGAATCACTGATCCCTCAGTAAATTAACATTTCTAAGGAGACTGTTATAGTTCCACTTGTTATCGCCAGTAACTCAGTACCCCTGGTATGGGTATGGTTCTGAACTCTGGGGGTGTGAGAACCCATTTACTTCTACGTCTTCAGAAAATAGGTTCCTGAGAAAAATTACTAGACTTCCACAAAGTACCCCAATGTGCCCATTATTATATGATCTGGTGAGAAAACCGATTGCAGCCGTAGCTAAACTTCGACCGCTCCTATATTGGCGGAGACTCTGGACTACGCCGGAGCTTGCAGGCTATGCAAGAGGTTTCTCAGAAATAATAAGGGCCAATGCCTTGCACCGTATAAAATGGCTGTGGGCAGTCAGAGACAGTTTGTCTAGCATAGGTATGACTTCCCTATGGTCCGATCCTGAAAACTCAAATTTCCCCAAAAAGGAGATTCTGAAGGACAAATGTTGGGAATGATCTCAGTATAACATTAATAGATTAAGTGAGCCATCTTCTCTAACTGGTCTTTTTCTGGAACATAAAGTTATCCCGAAGCTGGAGAAATACTGTGACCAAATTATGAAAGCGCTAGACCGGAAACTGTATTTCCAGTTTAGGGTAGGTACACTGCCAGTAAGAGCATTCACAGCTAGATGGAACAAATCTACTGTAGATACATGCCCGGTGTGTAAGTCTAGTAATGAATCTTTGGCTCATCTTCTTTTGTTTGTGCTGGGTATGTTGCCCCGCGTCGTGTTTGGCTGTTTCCGATTTGTACGCTCCTGGGCACCAGACGGGCTAGCGAAGCTGAAAAAATCTTGCGGACCGATACCTCAGCAACAATTGCTATAGCCATGGAAAATTCTTAGGGTGGTCATGGTTATTAAGGTCCCACTCACTAAGCCTAAGTGAGGATAAATAATGATGCGTCCAAATACAGCCATTTTTTTCAGCAGACCAGGATAGAATTGATTATTTTGGTCCAAATGAGTTTTTAACGTAGAAGGTGGACCATAACAAGTGTTAAACTTATCTAAAATATTGTGATGCGAATTGTAAATATCTTAAATGTTTTTATTATGTCTATTGTATGTGTCTTTATTAAGTTCTATGATAAGTATATTCACCTAAATTGTTAAAGGCTAGCATTGCATGATTGCCTATTATCCAGTAATATGATTACGTGACTTTAATGATGGCTATAACAAGTGCGCGCATTATATTAAAGAAAAAAGTTTCTCAAATTTACATGCTTTCACTTTGGCAGCTGTTTTACTTAATCAATTCTATCTGTATTTTTGTAAATGCTTTTATGACTTAATTTGTCGAATAAAGCTGTCGAAATGGTAATGGATATGTGTTCTTTATGAAAAATTAGATCTGGGAAGCGTGCTAGACCCTCAGTCCTCAGTAAACCCCATCTTTGGTCCTTAAAGATATAGGGCCCCTTGAGCAGCAACAACACATTTCCAAATATCCCAGCAGGTAGATCACATCACTTGGTGACCAATATTAACTGCAAGACATGTATTGCAGAAAGCACCAAGATTTAATACTTAAGGATGCCAATTGGAATCTCACACTAATGCTCTAGACAGAGTCTACAGCGTTTCATGATTTCGTGATTTGCAAAATAATCGCAAAATCAGCTAAGGAGTATGATAAACACAATATTTACCATTTTGGCCGCAAAAAATGTCTCCCAACAGATAGCAAATAAATTGTGACTTCTTATTGGCTATATGTACACACATCACTATGTGCCGCTGTACAGCCGCAATAGCTGCTTCCTCCTGCCGCATTACAGTGATCTCATAGTGGCATCTGATTAACCTCTTTAAAGTATGTATACTTTAAATAAGTCACAGTGTTCCTATTGAAGGTAGGTTGGAGAATTACAAAGGCTACTTTTCTGCTGATTATGAAGGTGGCCAATAAATACGAGGCAAAGGGCTGAACTGCAATACTATTGCTGGCCTGTAACTTAGATAGATAGCTATTAGAAAAACCTTGTGTTCGTCGCTATCTCCACTACCTTTGCTGAGCATCAAAAACATCTAGTGATATATGTGGAAATTACCAGGGAGGCACATATCTTACAGTTGTCCTGCTCTATTTACAGTCATGGAAGCTCTCTGGGAACCTCCAAGGGCTTCCTCGTGGGAAATCTCTGGACTTATGGTCCATCTTTCACAGGGTCGTCAGCTCACAGTGACATTTGTTACATCCTATTTAGGGCAGATTCTTTCGCCTCTGGAACATAGTTCACTTCTTTGCTGATGCAATGCTAGGTCAGCATTTCAGTTGTTCAGTGTCTTCAACTGCCTCCCTCTGTTTGGCGCAATGTTGTATTCTGCCCAAGGTCCCCACTATACTGGCCTGCAGAGACCCTGGAGAATCGAACAATAGCTACATGTGGGGACATCACACAGGAAAGCAGAGGGCAGAGGAGCAGAGATTCATTCATATTATCTCGAGATTGCATGAAAACAAGTATTAACGATTCAGCCAAAACAAAACCACAGCAGCACAGGAGGTCTACTGCTGCACCAAACAATGTGAAGAATGATGCAAACAAGGAATGACCCGGTACCCACACTGAAGGAAAAGCAGCACTAACCCACACCCTCATTTCTACTCCACTGCTGGCAGCAGAGAAAATTTCATACATTCTGCCTCCTCTCTACACCGTACCATAAAGATAAGACCGTAGATCATCACCTATATGGTTGCCATCCCCATATTAAATGTCTCTGGTGGGGAGCTAAAGTATTTCGGGGCATATTAACAAGGGCCAGCGATAATTATCGCTGGCCCTACATAGCGGTAGAAATATTATCGCTGAAAATTATCGCCATGATAACGCTATATTAACAATACATAGCGCTATGGCGATAACATTTCAGCGATAGCGGTGTTTACCATGGAACATCGTTGGTTTTCCAGCGATGTTCCATGGAAAACAGCGATAACATTGCTGATACAACCCTGTGGTCGTATCAGAATAATTCACCTACCATTATTAGTATGCCTTATTCTGGAATTTAACAGACGTTAAATTCCAGCGTTAAGGCCAAGGTAGCGCGATTTTTTTCTATTGCTGCACCTCCTTGTTAATATCGCGAAGCTGCCTTATAACTAGATTCACAGACTCTGTGGGTTGAGACCCTCCAGCATTGCTTTGCCTCCTCAAGAGACACCTGCTGCAGCTCAGCCTGAGCCAGCACCAGGAGACGCTGTGTCTCCTCCACGCACGATTGTTGGGACCAGTGCTCCAAAGTAAGGAATTGAGTTTCAAGGTCAGTCATCCATTCTTGTTGCAGAGAATCTTGCTGCCTCCATAGCCCTTCAACAGACCCCTCATGGCTGGTTTGCTCGATGCCCACAACATTGCCATAGATGGCACAGAATCTTCATTAGCCTGAAAGAAGGCCTGTAGCTTCTCCTTTACAAACGAGGCACATTCAGGAGCCTTCAAATGCTATGCACTAAATCTGCAGATAGGATGAAGTGTCTTTGGTTGGGCGCCTCCCTTCGCCAGCAGGGGAGCATGGTCAGATATACCACGATGGAGGATGTGGATAGAACGCAACGGGAGGAGGTGCGTCGCTAGTAGCCACAACAAATCAATCTGAGATTCTGTACTGTGAGCTGCAGATTGGTGTGTGCATGCCTGCTGCGATGGGTGCCAAGAATGTCACTCAGCACATAGGCTCATGGAGTCAGCCCAGGTCAGCAGACATGCTGAGTGAGTACGACAGCCAGGGCAGCTGAGGTGTCTTGTGTTTTTCAGAGTCGGAGACTGCATAAAGTCAACTCCCAGTTGGGTACTCCCTGGGGAAAGAGCCATCAACAAGAATTGGAGGGCCTTGAGGGTGGGTTGCAGCAACTGTGGAGGGACGTATCACAAGATGAAGCTGTGTTGTCTAGCTGTCATATGGCACTCAACCCCCACATACCTCCCCTTAGGAGCCTCATGTATCTTGGTTACTGTAAATGGAAGGGATTTGTGCGATAGGAAGGCTACTCCCCTGGAACCTCTGGCAAAGCCAGAGGGAAAACCCAGTCATAGCTGAATCGGCCTAGAAAGGGGCAGTGGTGTCTAATAGGTCGTTCTCCTGCAACAGGACTATATTTGGGTTGTATCGCTTGAAGTAGCGCAAAATAGCAGATCTCTTGATGCGGTCCAACAGACCATTAGTATCCAAGAGAGTATCAAGATCATGGGCTTGTGAGGTGCACCAGTGATAGGAAATGTGGGTACTCTCCGAGGACCTGAATTGTCTCTACACTAAAACCCTGAGCACAGCTATGGGAACCTACATTATGACAGTGATGGGCACGCTGAATGAAAACCTGAAAAGTAACAACCAGGTTAGAACATAAGAAAAATCCCATCAGGACTAACATAATTCCCTCCCCCCAACTCTACCCAACCCATACTTCTTCCCAGGTAGCATCTGTCACCTAAAACCAAGGCATAACTATAACAAGAAATTCAGAGAAAACACAAGGAAGTTCATGTGGAACTCAATTTCGGTGTACACACCCATAGGACGGATACTCTGTCTGACAGAGCTCAGAGATTGGACTGGGTAGGAAGGTCCTAGCGATTATAATGCACACTTGAGGCTCAATACAATTCCAAGAGTCTCTCTATGGAACACATAGGAGTCTAACCCACCACTCCTTCCCACAGACATGGCCCAGACCTCACCTCACAGCAGCACCTCCAGCTCCCTGAATCGATCATATGTCCTTGTGGGCCATCCTTCTCTTCTTCGGATGCTTCATATAGATCATGACGATGAGTCCGGATCATCATCTAGAAAGCTGAATAGCGGTAAAGTATCCGTAAGGGTCTTGTCTGGTTCCACTGCTGCTTGAACTCCCCCCTCAGGCAGAAGACTCAGCAAATGCCCATCTCCTGCTGACCAGTCCTCAGTCTCCGATGTCGGGAGCTCCTCTTCCTGGACTTCCTCAAGGGGAGCAACACGCGGGTAGTCCCGTGCTTCAATGTCTCGGCCTGCCCCCTGCTCTGGAGTCGCAACGATCAGTGCTCCGTGGCCCTGTCCCAGGCCTGCTCCAGGGTATCAAAGAAGTAGGTGGAGGACTGAAAGATAACCCTGAGGCATGACGGGAATTGAAGCATTTAACGGAGGTTGAGGGTATGGAGCTCCTGTTTCACCTCCTTGAATGAACATCATCACCGCTGCATCACCCTGGTGTAATCCATAAAGATCATTACCTTAGCATTCAGGTGTTGGAGATAGAATGGCTTCGGGCTTTGCGAAAGATTGCATCGTGATCCCAGAAGATAAGTATTCATAGTATTACCGGACGAGGTGGCGCTCACGTTGGAGGCTTTTGGGTAAGGGACCTATGTGCTCTCTCAATACCAAACATGTAAGAGATTTTGTCTGGTGGGACCCAGGATCAAAAAGGTCTCTAGGGGTTCCACTAGGGTTGAACTCTCTAAGGTCTTGGGAAGTCCAACTAGGCGCAAGTTATTACGCCTTGAGCAATTTTCACCGTCTTCTGCCCTTGCTTAGATGGTAGAAACCGATGTAATTTACTTGGATACTTGATATTTGAGTGTGGTGACTTCAGCTGCAGTCGTGGAGATCCATGCCTCAGTTTCATTCACTCTATCCACAACTTTGCATAAGACCTGCCGCAACAGTGACACTCCATATGGATGCCATACGCCTTGTTCTCACCAGCCTCCCGCGAATCCTGGATCGCCTTAAGGATCGTGCTCAGGTCTGCCGTAGACTGGGGTGCACCTGAGGGCAGAGGGGCCACTGCAGAATCTCTTTTGTCCAATGGGGGAATAGTACACTGCTCCATTCTAGTTTTGGCCCATGTGGGTAGTGGAGGCTTACTGAGTCCCATCTTTAGTTGTTTTCCAATGTGGAGCTACAGGAGGCCAGCTCAGTAGGGTCAGGCCTGCTTGCCACACTGCAGCACGAGCCGCCTGCCCGCAGAGACTCCCCAACCCTGGAGCAAGCTCCACAGCAGAGGGCAGGTCCGGAGACAGGAACTGCACCCACTGACCCACTTGCCCGAAGGCAGCACGTGCAGCCAGCGGTCTCTGATGTGAAGTCACAGGGTACAGTTCGAGCCGCACACTTACAGATACCTCCAGTTATCACGGCCCCATAGTGATAGGCGAGTCCAGCAGCAGAAGTGCTCCACCAATGGGTACAGTACATCATATTATTGAGGCATAGAGGTGTACTCCCCCAGGGCTGTGCAGCATACAGCAATGTGCGGTGTGAGTGAGCCACAAAGCATGTCCTGCCACCAACAGAGGAGAGCAGGTGGAGGGGCAGGCAAGGCCCCTCTTGGGGGGCTATGGACCCTGCTGGAGTGTGATGACCCCAATGTCCAACACCACACACCGAGAGAGTCCACCTGCCAGCCTGTTTCAAGCAGGGGCCAGCGCAGCAGAGGCCAGCGCAGCAAAGCAGAAGGTCAGTATCAGGGGGTGCTCTGGTGTCCTATGTGTACCTCACAGGGCTCCTGAGGGATCCATAACTGGCCAAGTGTTGAGGCCTAATTTTATTACATGCACCATAGGGTCCAGGGCCTCTAGAATTCAAAGGGGCAGACCCCTGGAACGTTATCAGCAGGCTCGCGGGCCGGCACTCCACGGCGAGTGTCATCGCTTATGGGGGACAAGACCTTCACCGCCGCCCCTTCCCCCAACTGGTAGAACAAGAGGGACAAGGCGCCCAACTCGTCACCTCGGCACAGAACCTGCCCTATCTGCACAGAGGGAGGTAGGCCCCAATTTCCTCTCTCACCGTCCACAGTAGCCAATACCAGAGTTGGGCCCCCTGTAAGGAACTATGTGGGCGCCCCCAGAGGGCTGGGCCTCCTTTGGTTCATCGATGGTCTGCCAGTTGCTTCAGGAGCCTCTGTTAGGGCAGCAGAGGTACCCTCTGTGTCTGGAGACTGGGTAGGGATATCGCACACAGTGCTGTCAGGCAGGATGAGGATGTTTAGATGAGGGTGGTGGGAGCCTTACTAAAGCTCGCCTGCCATCTTGGCCTCCTTGGCCACTCCCAGTCCTACATATTGTTTACAGAAATGTTGTCCCAATGGGCATAATTTCTCGAATATTAACTCCAATGAGATGATATTTTTGTAAACACAATTTAGGATAGAATTTTTCAGTCCTACGAGATTTTGGTAATGACACTCTTGTACCATATTTCTAAGGGCATTTACTCTTATGAACACCATTGGGAGAAAAGTTGATACCTGAGAGGCTGTGTTGGGAATAGTTTCATATTCGGGGTGTAGACTGCACACACAGCACCTGTAAGTCACATGGAGCTGGAAGTTGCATTGTGAAAGGGCTTATACTCCCCATGCCACTGATCTGCCTAGAGCAATATTTAACATTCTTATATAAGCCACAGCAATGCACCTCCGCCCACTTTGATCCTGCGCCCTAGGGCACCTGAGGAAGAGGTTTATTGTCCTACAGCAGCTGGCTCTAGGACTTGGAATTGCTAGCCCCAAGTCAGCACAATGTCACAGGAAACAGGATGGCTAGCAACCCTATGCTATTGTGCTTGGCTTAACCTATGCTCCAGAATGTTAACACAAAGGAGAATATAGCAAACAAACACTATGACACTTTAAACATGCCTATGTCAAAGTGAAATACTCTGCTAAAACAGAATTTGCAAATCTATGCCGCAATATCGTGGGATGTCTGTCTAAAGAGGAAAAATATTCAGCACTTAGAATACAAGACTTTTTTTCCATTCGGGGTCATTAGAACAATTTGGCGTAATAGCAGATGTTGTCTCAGTCAGTCAATCATTCAATAAATGCATTTAGACTAATAAATTCATTAAAACATAATCAAATTGCAAGGTAGTTACAATATTACACTTTATTATCACATATATAACAAAGTAATTAAAATTATAGTAATTGAGAACAGGATATAATCATAAAATTCTAAAACCAGGAGTTTAAAACAATATTTTTCATTAATGGATTCAACTATAAGGCTGGCAAGTTCGAAGTCTTTCCTGAGGCAACTGAAAACAAATAGTCAGATACCTCAGAAACAGAGAGCATGCCAGATCTAAGCAATATTGGCTTTCAAAGTCTCTTCCTCTTGGAGCCAGGCCATAGCAACTATATGTAGGTAATATCATCAGCGCTTTTCTGACAGAATGTATAGATTAGAGAAGCAGAAACATGTTTAGTTTCTGTATATTATTCCATAGCTCCAGACAGATCAAAATACATTTCTGTTTTAATTACGGCCAGGTAAACACCATAAATACTTGGGAATTTCAAACAAATCGTTAATTCTGAAAAGGTGTTCCAATGATAATTTACCACTGACAAAATCATTAGTTTAAATAAAGGAGAACTCAGCTGCTTTTTGACACAAACCCTTTTGGAGCGTATGTAAGGGTTACCCTTGATTTCTCTTTCCTGGTCAAATTCCACAACATACTTAGCAAATAGATTGAAACATTTACTTCAAACAAATGTCTTTGAATCATTCTAGCACACCAGATTGTGAACTTTGCTATATTGAGAAGGCTGACAATGTGAGGCTCAGAATTTTGTTTTCGGAGATAAGCAATAATTATCTTAACTCTAGCTGTAAAACTTCTATTCCACGTCCTAGGGGACGAGAGAAAATGGACTCCTACAGCTCACTCTTTACATAAATAAAAATATTGGGTTTTTCAAAATGAGCCCAGGAACCTGATAATTAACTAATGGGACAACCTGCATCAAATATACTTTCAAAATTGGGTTAAATGAACCTCCTGAACCCCATATTGGATTAAAGGAAGAAAGTCCTTTAATAACTTTAATTATTTCACTAAATACTTAGGGCCTAATTACGACTTTTGGCGGTGCAGGCGGCATGCCACTGCCGCCACCCGCACCGCCAAGAGTCGTTGCCGCCCGTCTGCCAAATTACAACTTAAAAGTGGTCTGGCAGGCAGGTGGTGTGGCAGTCCTGCAGCGGTGCTGTTCAAAGGCTCGTTGCGAGCCTTAAACAGCACCACCGTGGGACCGCCAGTGCACGTTCCTGCACAGGAAGAAATGCACCATGTCTTGCATTTCTTCCTGTGCAGTAACTGGGGGATGCAAAACTACAGGGGGGTACAACATGTGCTCCCCTGCATGCACCCCCATGCATGGGGTCTTTCTTTCCCCACCACCAGCCATTTCATGGAGGAAGAACCTCCATGACACTGCTGGCAGTGAAGAAAGTGTGCTTGCCGGTGCCACCAAGCATATTGCGTCCCTCAGACCACCATGGGACCACCAGGGAATGGCAGTTACCTGGCGGCTGCGGCGGTACAATGGTGGTCCAACCACCTAAGTCCTAATTGGGCGAAATGACTGCCGGTGCGGCAGTGGCTGGTCTGCCACCGCCGCACCACCACTTTTCAGACTGCCAGACTCGTAATCAGTCCCTAACTAGTCATGATCTTCAAATGACATGATATCAAAACATTTCACACTTTTATTTGATGAAGATTTCTTTAAGAACTCCTTATTTAGTATCAACTAAAAAGTTAATTTCTTCCTCTCTATCTGCACTATTTGGGTTTTTAAACTATTTCCACCTGAATTTGTTAGTCTGAAAAAGGTAATAAATGCATCTAGTTGTCCTTGCAATTGCATGGATGTGTGATCCATATCTACTAAGCCAGTAGCATATAGGAGTAGAATATAATCACTTCCGTTTATCCTAGGGGGTATACAGAAAAACAAACAGGGATGCTAGAACACATACCTGCTTCAATACATTGTTGGTGCAGATTTTGTTATATCTCTCGCCCTGCATCCCTACATGAATGTGGGTACATTTTGCCAATAATAGGTTTCTTTTCAGTACATTAAAGGCGGAGTTGAATGCACATATGCTTAAAACGAGTGTAAAAAAGTGGTGTAATCCAGAGTGGCCACTACAAAACCCAGCCTTCTCCACAGGAATCAAGGGCTCAACTGTAGCCCATTCCTCTAGGCCATTTAAAAAAAGCTTCACAAACATATTAGAACAGACATCAAGTAGAAAAACAAGCATATGATGTGATGAAGGGTCAGCTGGATTACCCGTTTTAAAAACTGGGATTTGGCAAGGTGATTTACCAACTAGTGAGGATACAAGAAGAGTGGCCAATTAAGTTAAAATCCGAAAAACATATGCAGCCTTTAACTTAATGTTCTGCTTATGTATCAGATGTGAACACCATCAAGCATGATGCCCTGCTCAGTTTAATAAATTTAGTGTTAATGATTTCTCTTTCTGTTATAAGCACATTTTGTTTTTTTAGGTTAAGTATGTTTTATTGAAAGAGTAAACAAAGTAACAGGGTTTTAATTAACAGTAGTGCATCAATGCCAAAGGTCACATCTGTGTTAAAATTAAGAAATGAGCAAAAAGAAGTGTACGTGTGATAAAGTTTCAATAAAAGTGTAAGCAGAAGAAAGAAGGGAGGGAGAGAAAAGAGAGTCATGATATATTAATTTCGAAAGTGAAGCAGACTTTCATAAAACTAAACATTGTGAGCACTAAAGTTAAGCATTACAAATAGCAAAACAGCATGTAATTATAAGTAAAATCGAGATACATTTTAGAGAGGTTTAGAAACCTCTTCAGCAACAATTTCAACTGATTTACTATGTTAACTTGAGATATCAAGAAACAATGTTAAAGGTGACCATGTCCATTCTCTTTTAAGAGCTACGGAAATCGGATGTATATAGGCTCTAGACAATAAATGAATAAAACAAGCAGTGTACCGCTATGCATTATATGAAACATGTATATTGTTTTTCCAATTAGAAGTTATCTGTGGAAAAGCTACAGCGATTAAGGTATTTAATAGACGAGGTAGATGCATAAGGTGGGACCACACTGGGGAGAGAAAATATATTATGTATAGTATATGGAATGTTAACTTTAAAAATCCTAGTCATTTGTTTCCAAACTTGCAACCAAAAAGCATGGATAAGAGGACATGGGAATAACATATGCAACAAATCACGCTGAGGAGCATTGCAGGACCAGCAAGAGTCCCGTGTGATGACTTTCGTAACATAGGAGTAATAAGCAATCTGTTGTAAATAAAAACATAAAATGAAAGAAATGACTCAAGATTATTCTGTCATAATAACAATTTTAAGTGGGCCTGCACCTAACATCTTTTGTAGGGAGTGAAGATAATACAATCTTTCCTTGGATCTGGAGGTAAGGTTTTATTTTCCTTTTGGATGATGTGCTTCTTGAATCATCTTCTCTTCTCGAGATGTTTGATTATTCCTGGGGGTGTGTGTGGGGGGGGGGCAGTCGGTTTTGTACCAGATTACCATAATTAGAATACTAACTGACATACATTTCAAGTCCTAAATATTGTTTTAAAAAATATCACCCAGAGGATTTAATAATAGAAAGACTACACCTAATTGGATTAAGTTTTTATAAACACTATTTAGGACACAGCATGTATGTCAGACAATGCTTCTGCCTATTCTATTCTGACATAAAACCATGCCTGCCACTGGCTTGGAGCATTGATTCCCTTTCAGCTCCTGCAGCTCTTGTGCGTCTTCACTCTTATACATTTCCTCTCCAGGGTGTTTCATAGGGAATATGCAGAGGTGATTTTGGTGACTCTAATCTGGTCCTGCTGGCTTTGGTACCCTGTTCTTTTGGTGCTGTTCTTGCCTTCTTCTGCTATCAGTTCCTGTCCTGCACCATCTTGACCTGGGATCTGGTGGTTGTACAGTTTCAGCTCCACCACCCAGGAGTATAATAATTCCTATTTGTAAAGCGCAAACATATAACCCTTGAGGGTTCAAGGCACTAGGGGCCATCCGAGAAATTAAGTGAGTTACGGCCCGGAGTGACATGATGCTGAGCTAAACTGCAGCTGGCGCTGGGGTTCGAATCATGAACCCTGCGCTCCGGAGTCAGACACTCTCAGTTGGTTACTTCCATCAAGCAGGAATGTTAAACAACATCCCTGATGCTATATTTGAAGCACTAAGAAGAGTTGTCCTCATGTGCACACTGAATGGGCTAAATCCAGATCAGAGTGAACCCTTGTAAATCCTTCAATTTTTGAGGGTTGGTCCCCACTAGGTTTGTTTGTCCAGTCCAGTGGGCTGCTGTTTGTGCCTTTAGGTTGGCCAGTTAGATGGATCTGACTTTCTGCCATTGGCATCTCTAGAATTGTGTAGCATGGTGAATCACAGATTTACTCATGTTTGTTTTCATGGCAACTGCCTTTGGTCCAGAGAGACCTTCAGTTCACTCCTTTCAAGACTGCCAGAGATTCCTTGTGATCTGCTGTTCGCAAAGATCCTGCTCCTGGTTGCCAGAACCTCCATTCAGAGGGTAGGTGAACTGGGCACTTTGTTGTGCCATGGCCTATAGCTACATTTTAATTTAATGAGGTGGGCATTAGTTCGCGTCTTTGCTTCCAGAAAAATATCTCTTTTTAATGTTTTTTGCACCTTGTTTGCCTGTCTCCTGAGGATTCCTTTCTACATTGATTGAAAGTCCATATGCCTTATTTGACCTACTTGGCTTAAACAGTTTTGTTCTGGTAGTTGGATGCCTTGTTCTTCACGATCAGCGCCTCTGGAAAAGGGATATGGTTCGTGTGGTTCCCAGAGCCACTAGTTCAAGCAATTCCTGGAGCCTGTACCTTTCCAAGAGTGCCTTGCCCTGGTGAGGATTGCTTCACTCTCATTGTAACTACTTCCTGGGCTTAGAGTGTGGCTTTGACTGTTACACTGCCACTTGGGCTGCTCCTGAGACCTTTGTTTACTGTCATACATTGACGGTGGGTGGCCCGAGCAATTATGCCTTTGGGGCTGTTCACCATTGTGTGTGTGTGTTTCCTTTGTAAGCTTCGCAGTGCTGGATTTGAGCATTGCTCCATGTTATTTCTGGCTTGTTGTGTGGTGTTACTTCTTGGTACTTCCTCACTCTGATGCGGAAGGCAGGTGAGGTGGTACTGTCCCAATTGCTCTCAGACTGCCCTTTCTTGTCACAGTCCTGCCCTCCCCAGACTATGCCTACCAGTTTTTCCTGTTTGGTATCTACACTACATGATGTTGATGTGGAAATAGTATGTACCTAAGAGAGAGAGTTGAATTGAAAAAAAAAAAAAATCGGGTAGGTGAATCAACAGTCTCCTGTTTAAAGACTCGCCTGACTTTTTAGAACTGTGACTTAGTAGGACAGGTTCAGAGTAGCAACATTTTCCAGTTTGTAAACAGTTACAGGACATTACCTAGAGTAAGAGTAACACATTTTACTTTGGGTGGCTAGACATGGCAAAATCTGTGTTGTGAAGCACTGAGTAAAAATAGAATGTATTCTAACGATTAATTTAAAATGTATAATCTGGAAGCCCCAGTTATTCACAAGTCAGGTTTATAAAGTCATGCGGTTCCATTGGCTAATTTCAGAACGTGCAAAACCTTGAAGATATGCACTGGGGAACCTGGACTGACTTTTGAAGGACAGTGATTTTCAATTTTAATTGCTGGAATATTATAGTTTTTATCCATGTGTTTCACACCTCATCAATCATACAGACTGGGTTTGCACAAATGAATTTGTTAATAATGGGATTGTAATGAGCCCATTTCTATTCAAGTTTCTTTTTCTGCAAGTCATATGATTCATGGGGCAAGCACTGCAATCGCTGTCTCTGGACAGGTTCTACTTTACCTTTCTGGTGCATCATGAGTAGGACAGCGTCGCTGTGAAGTAGGCTCTTGGAAATCGTAAAATTGGGGTAAGTGGACAGAGTGAACAATGCTTAATTTGTAAAAGAACAAGTTCTGGCACCCGAAGTTTTGTTCAGAAACCTGCGGCTGGCGCTATCAAAGATTGAGGCACTGAAAAACAAGCCTGCAGAATTTTGATTCCAAATCATTTCTCTTTAACCGGCAGCACACATACAAACAGGAAACGCCTCCAAGGATCGTTTTTTGGCAGGAAGGCAGGGCTGGACTGGCTGTAGCGGGCACCGGGTGTTTCCCCGGTGGGTCGCCAGGGTGAGGGCGGTTTTGGGCCCCTGGGGGGCCGTTTTTTGTTACCGGGGGCGGCAATATCACCCCCCTATAACAAAATCGGCCTAAACCGGCACTAACAGCTCGGCCGCACCTCCCTCTACCCCCTCTTTGGGGCAAGCGGAGCAGTTTGCCAGGGCCTGTTTCACTTCCCAATCCGGCTGTCTCTCTCTCTGTGCCCAAAAACGATTCTTACCATAATGCAGACATACTCGCACTATGGCGCAAGGGTGTCTACATTGGTGTGATGCAGTCAAAAGTACACGGCACATGTAGAGAGCAGAACTGACCCATTTCTTTGACGAAATAGTTCAGTTCTGCTCTCTTCAGCTAATGCGACGCAGCAGAGCGCAGCAACATTTGTTGAGAAATAGCAAATACAACGACCGCCGAACCACGTGTTGCCTTTGCAACGCAGGTGAAATACTGAATGAGTCTGAACCCTGCATTACGTTTACAACACAAGCCATTACAACGGCAAACGTTACGTCAAGCGGCATTGGACTTTCCCTACTGTTATGGTGACTGGAGTTGGAATAGTAAAGTATCCAATAGTAAAGTCCAGCACTCCCTCATGCAAGTCGTTGTTATGACTTGCATTGTAAATGGAATCCGTGGTTCAGACGCATTCATTGTTCAGCCCGCGTTGTTACAAAACCCATGGGAAATGAATGCATGGTTGTGTCATATAACCTACTTTATTTGCTGCACTGAGCCACTTCTTTGTTAATATCCATCAATCAATCACTTATTTGTAGAGCGTGCTAATCACCCGTGAGGGTCTCAAGGCACTGAGCAGGGGGTGGGGGTGCAGCTACTGCTCGAACAGCCAGGTCTTGAGAAGTCTCCTGAAGGTCATCAGGTCCTGGGTCTGTCGCAGCTGTGTGGGGAGGGTATTCCATTTCTTGGCAGCGAGGAAGGAGAAGGATTTTCTGCCAGTGGAGGTCCTGTGGATGCGTGGGACGGTGGCGAGGGAGAGTTCGGCGGAGCGAAGCTGGCAGTTTGGGGTATAGAAGGTGAGACTCTTGTTGAGGTATGTTGGTCCAGCGTTGTGTAGTGCTTTGTGGGCATAGGTGAGGAGCTTGAAGGTAATCCTCTTCTTGACTGGGAGACAGTGCAGGTCTTTCAGGTGGGCAGTGATGAGGGTGTGGCAAGAAATGTCGAGGATGAGAGGTGCAGAGGCATTTTGTATGCGTTGGAGCCTCTTCTGGAGTTTTATCGTGGTCCCTGCGTAGAGAGCGTTGCCGTAGTCTAGTCTGCTGCTGACGAGGGCCTGTGTGACCGTCTTTCTTGTTCCGGTGGATGTGTGGGACGGTGGCGAGGGCAAGGTCGGAGGAGCGAAGCTGGCGGTTCTGGGTGTAGAAGGTGAGACGCTTGTTGAGATATGTTGGTCCGGCGTTGTGTAGTGCTTTGTGGGCGTGGGTGAGGAGCTTGAAGGTGATCCTCTTCTTGGCTGGGAGCCAGTGCAGGTCTTTCAGGTGGGCAGTGATGTGGGTGTGGCAAGGAATGTCGAGGATGAGATGTGCAGAGGCGTTTTGTATGCGTTGGAGTCCGTTATGGAGTTTGATCGTGGTCCCTGCGTAGAGAGCTTTGCCGTAGTCTAGTCTGCTGCTGTCGAGGGCCTGTGTGACCGTCTTTCTTGTTCCGGTGGGCATCCATCTGTAGATCTTACGGAGCATGCGGATGGTGTTGAAGCAGGAGGAGAAGACGGCGTTGACTTGCTGGGTCATTGAGAGCGATGAGTCCAGGATGATCCTAGGTTGTGTGCATTGTCGGTGGGTTTGAGTGCTGCTCCCAGAGCGGCCGGCCGCCAAGAGTTGTCCCAGGCGGAGGATGCGGATCCGAGGATGAGGACCTCTGTCTTGTCTTGAGTTAAGTTTCAGGCGGCTGGTCAGCATCCAGCTGGCGACATCCTTAATTCGTTCATGGAGGTTGGTTTTGGTGGTGGCGAGGTTTTTGGTGTGTAAGAGGATCAGTTGAGTGTCGTCGGTGTAGGAGATGATGTTGAGGTTGTGCAAGCAGACAATTTTAGTGGACGATGTTGGCGAACGGTGCCATATAGACGTTGAAAAGGATGGGGTTGAGGGATGATCCTTGGGGCATGCCGCAGATGATCTTTGTGGCTTCGGAACGGAAAGGGGGGAGGCGGACCATCTGGGTTCTTTCGGTGAGGAAGGAGGTGATCCAGTCCAGGGCTTTGTCGCGTTTTCCTGCGTCGTGTAGGCATGTGCGCAGGATGTGGTGGCAGACGGTGTCGAAGGTGGCCGAGAGGTCCAGGAGGAAGAGGGCCATGGTTTCGCTGTTGTCCAGCAGGCTCCTGATGTCGTCAGTGGCAGCGATGAGGGCGGTTTTGCTGCTGTGATTGCTGCAGAATATGGATTGGGAAGGGTCCAGGATGTTGTTCTCCTCAAGGAAGTGGGTTAGTTGCCTGTTGACGATCTTTTCGATTACTTTCGCTGGGAACGGGAGAAGGGAGACGGGCCGGAAGTTCTTGAGGTCCTTTGGGTCTGCTGTGGGTTTGTTGAGTAGGGCCTTGATCTCAGCGTGCTTCCAGCTTTCCAGGAAAGTGGCGGTCTCGAAGGAGCTGTTGATGATCGTCCAAAGTTGGAGTGCGATGATGCAGTTTGCTTTGTTGAAGATGTGGTGAGGGCAGGGGTCGGATTGTGAGCCAGAGTGGATGGTGTTCATGGTCTTGATGATGATGTTGTTGTTAATGTGGGTCCAGGAGAGCAGGTGGTTGGTGAGACTGGGGGACGGTGGGTCTGCAGTTTTGGTGGCTGTAGGGAGGGTCTGGGGGTGGAAGCTGTCTTGGATGTCTGCGATCTTGCGGTGGAAGAAGGTGGCTAGGGAGTCGCAGAGGTCTTGTGATGGCGGGATGTTGTTGAAGCTGGAGCTGGGGTTGGAGAGCTCCTTCACGATGTTGAAGAGCTCTTTGCTGTTGTGTGCGTTGTTGTCGATGCATTCCTTGAAGGATGTCCTTTTGGTGGCTCGGATGAGTTGGTGGTGCTTGTGGCTGGCGTTCTTTAGGGCTGCGTGGTTGTCCGGTGTCTTTTCGTGGCGCCATTTTTTCTCCAGTCTTCGGCAAGTTCGCTTGGATTACTGGAGGTCGGTGGTGAACCAGCTGGCCTTTCTGGTGAGCCAGCTGGCCTTTCTGTCGGTGCGTCTGTTGGAGGGTTTTTTGATCAGGGCGAGAGTGTTGGCGCAGTCGTCGAACCATTGCCTGAGGTTGCTGGTGGCTGTGTCAGTATCAGTGGTGTTTGTCGGTGGGTCTTGGGTGAGGGTGGTGATGAGCTGGTCTTCTGTGATCTTGTTCCAGCTGCGATAGGGGATCCATGGCGGGTGATGGTGCGCGGTGGGTTTCTTGAAGGTGAAGTGGACACAGCGGTGGTTGGTCCAGTGGAGTTCGGTGGTGTGGCCGAAGGTGACGTGGTTGCTGGCTGAGAGGATGGGGTCGAGCGTGTGTCCGGCAGTGTGGGTAGGGTTGGTGATGAGCTGTTTGAGTCCAAGGTTGGCGAGGTTATCGAGCAGAGAAACGGAGTTGCTGTCGTTGGCGTTCTCGAGGTGGAAATTCAGGTCCCCGGGGAGGATGTAGTCTGTGGATGCAAGAGCGTGCATGCTGACGATGTCGGAGTTGGCGTCGATGAACTGTGGCCAGGGTCCGGGGGGGGGGGGTCTGTAAATTAATGTACCTCTGAGGGTGGTGTTGGGGTCGGTATGGATCTAGAAGTGCAGGTGTTTGGCAGTGTTGGATGTGTCTTCAGTGATGGCCGCGGTTTCGCTGTTGTCCAGCGGGTCCTGATGTCGTCAGTGGCAGCGATGAGGGTGGTTTCGGTGCTGTGATTGCTGCGGAATCTGGATTGGGAAGGGTCCAGGATGTTGTTCACCTCGAGGAAGTGGGTTAGTTGCCTGTTGACGGATTATGACCCTTACTGGCAGGTTTACCAAGAAAGTAGCAAATATGCACCCATATAAGTACTCCTTGAATGGAGGCAAATTTACTATGTTTTAAAAATCACAAACATTGGCAGTAGTAGACTTGGAATGCAAACCAAACTCCGGCTTCCAGGCATGCTGCTGGAAATCAAACATCCAAAGGTGATGAGATGAATGCTTTCAAACAGTTTGACCACTGGCAATCCAGCAGGGTAGTGTTCCAATCCAGTGTTTTTCGCCAGCTGTGCCATTCCTGAGAGAGGGCCTGATTTAGTATTGAACAGATGGAGTAAAGGCAGACAGTGTCCGAGGACCTAACTGCCTTTACTTTGCCCACCAAATCTAGAGCTGTCCGCCAGATTGGAGGCTATCTCTATACATTGGCAGGATCCGCTGTCATGGCTGTTCCTGTAAATGTAGGAAAAGTTTAACTGATGGCTCAGACAAACATGATGGCTGGCGGTTAAATTTTTCCAAAGTTTGTTATTTTTCAAAAAGAAACTCCAAAAGCGAGAGTTTGTTTTTGAAAAACATTTTAAAAAGTAATGACCCCTAAACCAGTTTTCTCTCATGGTGTGGGGGTCATTTTTCTTACTGTTCCTTACCACTAGGATATACAGTCAGTATAAAAAAAGCCATTTGTTCATCCACTTTAAACAGGGTGGGTGGTCGGATGGCTAACTTCTGTTGACATCTATTCCGTCCTGCTGTCATAGGAAGTTTTAAACTGATAGAGTTCATTTTACTCTGCTGGTATAAAACCTGCGGTCTGTCCTACAAAAAATTGAGCAGGTGGACCTTATGTTTGGCAGACAGGATAGTCTGTCACAATTGCAACTGAGTACCTGTCTGCCAAACTCTAAATCAGCCCCAGAGGCCCACCTAATGCAAATCTGTACGGCCCCTGCCCCTTATGAGAACAGCTCATCCTGACCCTTGGTTACCTCACACATTCACCCAGTGGCCCACTGACTTTTAGTTGGGAAACTTGAGATTCACTCCCATCGAATCGCACTGACTAAGCAACGCCCCTGCCTTCATTCCTGCATTTAAGAAGGTCTGTATGTCACTGTTGAGTGAGAAATAGTGGCAGTTACAGGCAGCTACAGCTGTCTATGAACACATGTTGTCATTCTCTATTTGCACTGTTAATAAAAATGCAACACCAGTAACACAGGAGCAAAATACATAAGGTCAAGGGCCACTAATTCTGCCATTGGTGCAGAAATTGGGGTGGAGATGTAGTCAGTTATTAGACAAGGACAGGGGAACTGAGTAGCATCATGCAATGTAAAATTAGGGCACATTTAAGCGAATAATCTAAGACTTCACAGTAGGTAGGTTGATAGAGTTCCTCACAACAAGGATATTAAAGTTGTCGAGGCTGTTTTGTTTACAATTATACACAGAATATTTGAGTATTTTGATTGGTTTAGTATTTTACCAGTACTTAATTTGTGAAAAATTAAAAGTGCCAGAACCCTTGTCAGGAGGCCATTGCAGATGGCACCACCCATTGCCGATGACAGTACCATCACAACTAACGATCACACTCATACAAGTGTGACAATTCATACTTTAAATATACATTAAAAATGATTAATAAATGCCGCCCAAGCATTTCTTATAGCTTTGTGTGGCAGGTAGTACTGATTTTAATGTGTATTTAAATATTAATCAACTGTTGTTTTGCTTTGCACAAAATAAGACAAACAATGCCACCATGTGGCAGCTGTTATAAAAACCAGTGCTGACCAGAAAGTGCCAGTGCTGAGCACCGGAAACTACCAGCTCAAATCAAGCACTGTATCTTACTAGGTAATTGCCGATTGAATGTTGTTTTTTGAGTTTGTATGAAATATGCCTGACAACATTTTGTGATTTTTATGTCCACTCAATTCTCAACATAGGTTTTCCTTCTACTATGGTAACATTTTATTTTGTTGTACAGTATTGTTGTGCATTATTATGTTTGAATTTTTATTGTTTAAGGTATGTTTCTGTAATTGTATTTCATGTTTGATTGCTGATGTTCAGAAAGTATTTATTTGTCAAATGTTTTGGGGGATTTTTTCATTTTTTGATTAGTAAAGTTGTTTTTGAGTGATTTCTTGAATTTGTAGTTTAAGTGTTTCCTTGTGGAAGAGCATTATTTTCAGTACTGATAGCTGGCAGCACCCTGTAACCCCAGATCAGTTGACTGGGGGTGAGTGCTTGCAATGTTCAACACTCCGTCCATCATTTCCTTTGGTTTTAGCACCCTGTAATTGCAATCTTTTTTTTCAGGTTTTATGAAGTGACTCTTTCATTCACAGACTGAGGGCAGGTTTATGTCATTGCTTTTGCTGGCGAGGCAGGCCTCTGCGGCAAGGGGCTTCACATTTGCAATCTGCAGGTGGGCTTTTCTGAGAAACGTTTTCTGGTGACACCAGCTGTGTCTAAGGGGGCACATCCTTCTCATTACATGGATGTGCAGGGGCAGCAGTCTGAGCAACACCTGTGTTGCAAAGGTCGACAAACCCTTTACAGGGAAACTTGCTTCCCAAAAGTCTTGAGGGAAATTGGTGTGACTTGCAGTCATGTATGGGTTGCTTTTTTGTCATTCAGTGTTGCACTGCTATGCAGTGGAAATAGATGGGCTTTGTGGATTATGGCTTGCTTTTCACGGTTTCATGTTATTGAGGTGGAAAGGCAGTCCTGTTTTTTCAGTCTTTGCCTGCAGATTCTTGGACCCATGCAGTGGGTCTGAGTAAGGCTATGAAGGTTTTGTCTGGAGAATACAAGGGCGTTCAGTTGTTCTGGCAGTTCTCTGTGTGGTGTACTGTGATATGGCGATAGTGAGACAGTTTCAGGCTGTTTTTGGTAACGCATCAGCTGAAAGGGCCTGGCCCATAAGTTCTAGACCTGTTCTAGAGTCACAATCCGATGGTTCTTTTTCACAGCATGTGAGTGTAATATGGAGAAAAGTCATTAATAATCAATCAATTAGCTAACAATTCCCTTAGGTACATAATAACTCATGGACAACTACTGAAGGTTAGTCAATTTATTACAAAACTAAAAACAGCTGAACACCCCCGCAAGCTAGTACTGTTTAATGGGATTAAAGCACTCTGCACTGTTGGGGTGGCGGGTAGTTGGGAATCCGTCTGGCAGGGGAGCAGGGAGGGGGGTGGTGGTGGGGGTTTATTTTTGTTCTTGATTGTTCACTTTAGGTTACACATGCAAGCTCACTCTCAGTCCACAAAAGCAGCCACGCAAACGTTAACAAACGCTCTTAGCATTCCACTGATCATGTCCTGCCGTCCGTGCTTACCAATCCAGTCCCGCGAACATGGCAAAGGAGACCTCGCCTTCACAGCTAGATAACCCGCAAACACTAGACTCCCCCCTGACAGTGATATCCTGGAATGTTAACGGCCTCGGTAATAAGATAAAGAGGGGCCTAGTGTTCCAATACCTGAAGCGACATGCCCCGTCGATCACCTTAATACAAGAAACACATCTAGTAGTCACGGCACTGGACCGATTGGGTTTAAAAGTGGTAGCTCACTCCGAATTTACATCTGGTTCTGGGGGGGTCGGGATCCTGATTCGAAAAAGCTGCCCTTTGGTGCTGACTGGGACATGGACAGACGATCAGGGGCGATTTGCAGCGGCATCCTGTCAATGAGAAGGGCGAGTATATAACCTTGTTTCAGTGTACATCCCTCCGGCCCTACACACGCTAGCATTTCCGGCCCTGGTTGGGTTCCTCTCCGATCTTCCCCCCGGGGAATTAGTAATAGGGGGCGACTTTAACACTTCAATGAACACTGCATGGGATAGACATCCGCCAAGGGGGCAGGGAACGGGTGCATTGCACTTACAGGACTTCGCTGACGCACTTGGGTTGGTGGATGTTTGGCACATGAGGCACCCCACGGAACACCAATATACGCACCACTCGGGCGCACATAACAGTCTGTCACGGATAGACTATCGTCTTACGACACCAACCGGTATAAATAACATACAGGAGATCAAACACCTCCCTAGAGGCATATCCGACCACTCTCCAGTATTATTAACATACACATCACGCCTCATGGGGCAGAGACATATTTTTCCCATTCATCCAGGATACCTTAGGGTTCCACCCATAAGGAAAGCCATGCATAGGACTACAAAAAACTACTTTCAGGAAAACACACACTCAGTGGCCTCTCCCGTCACTCTCTGGGAGGCTTCGAAGGCGGTCCTGCAGTCAAGCCATCTCCGCGATCTCCGCCCACAAACGTGACACAGCGCAGTAGGTGGTAGAGCTAGAACGAGCGGTGGTCCGTGCGGAGAGTGCCCACGCCACGGCTCCCATGGACGCCAATACCCATGCTCTTACCTTAGCAAAACAAACCTACAGGGACCATGTGTGGGAGGCAGCCAAGGCGCGGATTACGAAAGCACACCACTTGATCTACGAGGTGGGGGACAAGGCTGGTAAATTGCTGGCATGGCTGGACAAGAAGGAAAGGGCCAACCAGTGGGTAGCACAACTCAAATCATGTGATGGGGAGTCAATAACCGACCCCGATGACATCGTGCGGGCCTCGGCACATTATTATGAAATGGTATACACGCCCGTCGCCACCGCAACAGTTGAGGAAAACCTAGAATACCTGAAAACATACAACTCCCAAGGTTGACACCGCAGGCCGTTCAACTGTTAGAATCGGATCTCACGAAAGAGGAGGTCGCTGCAGCCATTATGGGACTGCAACCAGTGAAGGCACTGGGCCCCAACGGAGTCCCAGTGGAATTGTACAAAAGGGAGACAGACACGCTAGTGCCCCATCTGCTGGGAATGTATCAAGCCAGCTTGGCAGAGGGGACACTTCCCCGAGATCAGAGGGTGGCAACCCTCATAGCGATACTCAAACCCAGAAAACCCCCTCAGGAATGTACCTCCTACCAACCGATCTTGCTCCTTAACACAGAAGTTAAAATACTGGCCAATGCGCTAGCGGCGCGGCTGCAGCCACATCTTGCAGCACTCATACACCCGGACCAATCTGGCTTTATACCGGGCAGAAACACTGCAATGAACCTGCGGCGATTGTACGGTGTGCTGGCTCGTGGACCTTATTTATTTTTTTAAAAATGAAAAAAAAATATAGAAGGAAAAAAAAACAGCTGAACATAATAACACCTCAACATCTGAGTACAGAAGTACAGAGGAATCAGCATAAAGCCAAATATGTGCATCCAGTTTAGACGGTGCAGCATAAGAAATATGATAAATTCAAGAAGTAAGATATAGAAAATCAGGAAGCATGAGACCAAATTACCCTGCATTGAGGGTTGGTGAGTGAAAAGCATTAAATCTGTCTCTACTTTAGCACTAAGGTGACATCCCTAAATAAGCATTTTTTTAGGAAGGATAAAAGGTGTCTTCCGAAAAAGTCTCTCCACAATCAATAGGTCAAGTAAAGTAAAGCTACCAAAGACAGAGCTCATTCTAGGATGCTCTCTCTCCGAAGGCAAGGAAGAAGTGGTGCACTATCCCTAACTTCAACAACTTCAACAACAAGTTATTTGTGGATGGCATTCCCAGGGTGCACTGCAAGTCACGCCATCTGGCCTGGGTAAAATTCTGAAGGTGATTTTCCACAGGACAAAGGTGCATCTTCCTTGATACAATTTGACCTTGGTTCCCAGGCCTTCTCCTGTGTGAAGCACAACGACCTTCTTTTATTCGCTCAAACCACACGATTGTAACTTCTTCTCTACTGGCCTAACTAGTAAAAGAAAGGCATCATTCTATCTAGTGAATGTGCTTCTTTAATCTGCAACACAAAACGTAAGAAAGAACATACTCCACAGCACACATGAAATTTAAACTGCTACTGCTACTTCCAAAGCTAGAGTATTCAGGGACTTGCATTGCAGGCCTAAGAAGTTCAGCTAACAGAAGAAAGCATCATATAAGCTTTACGAATTCACATAATGTTAAGGCACTTTCACCTAATGCATTTACCTACGTTTGAAATGACATGACTAATAAGCACATTCAATACATAAACGGAGATCAGTTGCACAGCACAGGTTCTTCATAATAATGATTTCTGCTAGTTACATTCAATTTCTACGTTGATTCTTCAGGTTACTTTTCAATGGCCTAAAATACATCACTTTTCATGTTAATACATTTCACAATTCTAACACTTCACATTAATACAAAATATGATTATATGCAGGTGCACTCTGCATGAGATTATGATGCACCTCAACAAATGAGATAAAATCTCCACGCTATCACAGCTGATTGGAAAACCCTACAACAAGGCCACCTGAAGTGTTTTGCAGATTTGGGTAATATCTAGTGACATTGTCATGCACACTTGAAGAGGGGATCTGACAAGCCAAATAGTTTGAGGTGTTAAGGAATACTGTGGCCCATGTAAAATAAGTATAGAGTACACTGGTGTGAATTCCACAGCTCTGAACAGGAAGCAGCAAATTCCACTGTGTGCAATGGCCTTATGTGAAAGCGATGCACAATAATTCGTGTTTAGAAACTTTATTGTAAATTCTCGTCTCTCTCTATGCACCTACCTTCATTGCCCCTAGTGTCCTGGTTAGTCACTGGAAATTTCCATTACTCCAAGTCACAATCCTTACATATATGGGGTGGGTCCTCACTGAGCTTACCTGATGATTCCATGTCTCCAAGGACACAAAGCTAGAGTCAGATTTATTTTCTTTTACTAATCATTGATTTTATCTGTTTCTTATTCCATGTCATCACAGGTCTGTTTCTGATTACATGTCATCACAGGCACAGTGGTCCAGTCCTAGGATTTTTTGTGAACGAATAATTATTTTAAGGTGCTTAGTTAAATTGTCTCAAGTGAAGTGGTCCTAGAACAAACTCACAGAATGCGCAATGCAATAAAACAAAAATACAAGACAGGTGCAACCCGCATCCTTGATGACATGGAGCCATCTGGTAATGTTAGCCCTCACTCTGAGACAGCTATTTGTATTTCTTATAACTTGAAAGAAGGCTATATTGATTTCTCCACCTCCTGTATAAGCCTTTATTTCTTTATAAGCTTGGATCTCTCTGCCCACATCTCATCACATTGTGTCCAGTAGAACTTGGAGTAATTAACAATTATCAGTAACACCTTCTCTGTTTTCCTCGTACCTTTCCTTATGTATATACAGATGTACAAAGCTAGCAACACTATACCTCCTACCCAAGCACAACAGGATACAGGGTGCACTAACCTAAAACTGATCAGAAAATGAAGTGGTCTGGGACCCCTAAACATGCCAGCTGATAGTGTGAAACATAAGTGTGCAGAGAAGCTCAAGGGGTATCAGTACAGATTTTGTGCCAGGAAACTCCCCTTACCTCCAACCAGGAGACCTCCATGCCATTAGTGAGGCTCCCCTGGATCTGAACTGGGCCGCTAAACTGAAGCTCACATAAACCTGAAATATGGCCATTTGAACCCATCTAATCAAAGTACCAGCCATTCACGTTTTCTACCTGGGCAGCAGGCCCATAAGTTACTAAAATGAAATCCATGACAAGAAATCCATGAACACAGACACGCAAATAGGGCTCAGTGAACATCAAGAGAATTGAAAAACTGTCCCACCTTCGAGGAAGGATCAGGAAAAAAATCTCATGAAACTAGGAGAAGAGCTGCTTGGAAATGAACCTAGAACTTAACCACAGGACAACCCCATCAAAGAAGAGCAAAGATACAGTGCAATTATTTCCAAAGACTGGCAGTTCATCCAACTAGTGGGCCAAAGTAGCATCCACTAGAAAAATGACCTTCGCTGATAGACGAGGCAGAGGAGACAATTGCAGACTCTAGTAAGGAGGCATTGAAAACCCTCTGGAAAGGGGCAAGACACCAGGAAGGGATATGGGATTCAAACTATGCCTCTGGTTAAGCACACTACAAAATTACCTGTCTGCGGAGAGAACAAGTACACCCCTGAACCCTATGAGTCCCAGACACGCCAAATAGATACCATCTGCACCATGACGGAGAAGAAGACCAACCTTATGAACAAGCTGTCCTGCCTAATATGAAATATATGAATCGCAGGACCTAGGTTAAAGCCCTTTCTCCCAGACCGCAAAATATAACCAGTGTTCAGCATTAAAACGAACTGTTGACAGATTTCCAGAACACTCAATGAACAGAGTTGCTTCCAATGAACCTCACCATCTATGCAACCTGACTCTTTCAATTACCAGTCCATTATGTAAAGATGGAGGAGAGACTGTGGAGGAAGGACAGGAGATAGAAGAGGCAAAGGTGGAGATAGTTGATGGAGAGGAGTACCCCCACCAGCTAGTGAAGCCCCATGAAACATGGGCAAAAAGATAAAACAAGCATTTGCAATGCAATCGGTCTCAAATTTGTGAAAGTTAGAGCTATTGGCGTAAATAGGCGCGGCTGTACAGGTAAGAGCAGTAGGGCAGGGCAGGGGAGTTGACATATGACGAGATAGGGAAAATAAAACAAATAAATAAATAAAACCACTTCCCTTGAGCTCGCCGCATCGCCGACTCTGCGATGCAGCGAGCACAAGGTAAGTGGTTTTATTTATTTATTTATTTTATTTTCCCCATCCCATCATATGTCATCTTCCCCCCAGCCCCGTCTCACCACTCTTAACTGTACCAGCTGTGCCTGGTTGTAAATTACAACGTATTTTACTTCTGTTTTTTTTGTTTGCAGTGGAGTTCTCATATTTGCATAGCACTGTTGCCATTCGTATGACCTTGCGGCACTGAAGAACCAGAAAATGGGAAATAGGCTATGGAGGAGGGGAGTAGGAAAATATAAGACACCAATGGGAAAAGTAATTAAAAGTAATTAAAAAGATAGGGTAGGAGTTTCTGTAAAGGGTTGGGAATAATACGTGACAGAAGATAGCGTGACACCGGATCAGGATATGTGCATGAGAGACAGATATCAAAAGAGGGATTAGAGAGAACTTGGCATGAGTGACCGTGAGAAAGGGATGATTAGAGAAGAATGGGGCATGGGAGAAGAACTATGAGAGAGAGTGGGAAACAGAGGGCGGTGGCAAGTTTGTGAGGAAGAGAGCAAGATGGACGAAAGGGAGAGCTGATGGAGTTGGTGCATAGAGGGAGAGGAGAGAGTGAGGAGTAGTTTGGGAGTAGTCAACATTCTTGGCCACAGAAGCTAGATGCGGGCTGTAAACCGACAGAGTGGATACAGTATATCGAATAGACAGTGCATGCATTGACAAGGCTCGACCTAAAAAACAAAGCACTGAGCACGTTCATGCCATGTCTTGTTCTGCCTCTTGTCGTATGTCAGGGCAATGCTCCAGGAGCAAGCATTTGGAGACAGGACTGATAAGCTATCTGGAGAAAGAAAAACCCTGTAATTAGTCCGAAGCCAGGGCAAGGAAGGCAGAGCACCTGTGCACTTCAAGCTCATGCATCTTGAAGTGCCTCACCAATTTAAAGGCACAACTGGGTATAAATACTGGACCTCAGACAACAACTCTGCAGTGCAATTCTGGACCTGTGGATGAAGAAGGACTGCTTTGCTTCTGAAAGGACTGCCACTCTGTTGGACTGCTGAGCTGCTGTGCTGAATTACTGCCCTCTTGTCTGTGTGAGAAGGACTGGACCTGCATCTGTTAAACCCATGACCTCAGAGTGACTCCAAAGGGTGGTTGGCTAGCCTACTGACTTGAGCCTCAGGGACAGGAGGCTCCCACAACCTTCACCCCAGCACCTGGATTCTGCAATCTGTGATTGTACCATGCAAAGTGGGGCCATCCCAGTCCTGGGCCCTTTGAAGTGGGCCTAAGGTGGTCTGCCATACTCTGTGGATCCAGTGGAACCGACACATATCCTCTGCTGCACAGGGCAACTCCCAGCAGTACTGACACATTGCCACTGCAGCGTGGATTGGATTCATTGCAAAAACCTGTATTGCATCCGCAGCCTGCACCCTTTTTGGAACGTCTGCTGCGCAACACATCTTTGGCACAGGCTATCGCATCCCTTGTCAATGGCAGCCTTGATGACAACGCATCCTCGATGCCGGACTTAGCATTGCAAGCCCTCATTGATAGGATCTTTGATGACGCAGGCCCTCGCATCTCAGCCTTGAGTCATCTTGGATAATTGCAACGCTCTGGATTTAAGGTACTTTGTTCAGCTGGCTTAGCAGTGTCCCAGTAGCCAGCCTGTGCTGCATCGCGGTCAGCCTGAACTTGTGACTTTGTGTCGGTCTGACGTAACAAGATATCCCGGTTGACGCGTTGTGCTTTTTGGTGCTATTTTCACTGAGATCTTTAAAATTGCATGTCTCCAGTTCTACTGATTGTATTTTTGTCGTTTTGGTCATGGAGAAGTGTGGCTCAATGGTTAGAGCGGCAGACCCTGATGCAGAAGTCTGGTCTGGGACCAGGGTACAACTCCCGCCCTGGCGGGTCTTGGGCTCAATTTCATCGGACCTGTTAATTCTCGCTTCGGTGCCTATTCTAATCATGGGTTCCACTCTGCAACTCTGGGCAATAGCTTGCTTAATCTCCACAATGGCCTCAACAGCGCTGGGATGCCTGGCTTCACCTTGGGGGTGCCCAGGAGTGGTCATTTCACAGGGAAAAGCCAGGAAGGGTTCCACAGCGGTATGAGTACAGCGCCAGGACACCCTTGGGTAACAGTGCGCTATACAAGTACAACACATTTACATTTACATTAAAAATAACGCTATTTCTCTAAATTGCTGTGCGATCCTTTTTGTTGGTGGTGCATTTCACTTTTTGGAGTGATGCACAAATACTTTACTCATTGCCTCTAAGTTAAGTCTGACTGCTCTGTGCCAAGCTATCAGAGAGTTGAGCCCAAGTTAATTTAGGGTTGGCTTGTGCCTCACCGTGACAAGGATTGTGGTTGTTGCTTGACTAGAGCTCACACTCCAGTCAGCCAACAACCCATTTCTTATAGTAGTGACTTGATTTCCCACAATATGGCCCTATGGTGTGCCAGCAATCTTTGCACTGGAGATAGACATAAGCAAGTATCAACTGAATGATCTTGAAACTCCAGCTTGTAATATCCATCCTGTACACATGGATGAACAAGGTTTCAGGAATGAAGTTGGCCACGTATTTTCAAACTGATGGTGTGTTCTCCACTGTTCAACTCTCAGACATGCCAAAATTCCTACCTATTGAGCCCATTTTGGTGGCTGTTGCTGGAACTGAAACTGGTTAGCAAATGTGAACCTCTGGCCACAGGCCTAGCCATGAAAGGACACTCAGATTGGATAGGAGCACCCTGAAAAGGCTTAAGGATTCTCTTATAATCTGCGATCTTCTGACTCGGTCGTTCAGTTGCTGTCAAACAGCATAAGATCTAGGAAATACAGACGGTTTGAGACAAGTTACCTAATCCCTATTCAGTTACCATGTCATCCTCATGTACTCTTAGGCATAGTGTAGGACCAAAGAAAATCAAAGTTGCCATGAGACGTGCATCTTCTATACTACCAAGCAAGTAGGACGGATTACCATATGTCCGGGTGCTTTTGAAGTTGATTTGGAAATCCTTCCCTGGTGACTGGATTGTGTAGGCAGCTTAAAAATAAAGCAGCCAAAAATTGGAAGATGCAAGACAATGGTTCAACATCCTTTCCACTTTTGTCTCAACCTGGTCTTCCATAGAGCTTCCTCTGAAGCCAATGATGAAGTAGATACCATATTGTATAGCATAGGGATTTGAGTCTGCAGAAATTCCTCTTAGAAGCTATTCAACTTTCAGCAGTAGGACAGGAAGCACAGTTTCCCATCCCGTGAGCAAAATGTCCACAGTTTTCCAGTGGAAAGAAGGGGGATCAGCACACAAGACACATATTAGCTGTAGAAGTTATCAACTGCCTGAGGCTGGGGCTCTTGTAACCACAGCCTGTCCCACTCAAGCACCAAGCAATACATACATTGAGTCCACTGCAAATATGTTTTGTAATGTCGGGGTCCTGATCATCATCTGTGTTTTCATCCACCATCAATCCTTTAAGAAAAGGAACAATTTCACTCACGGTGGTGTCCACAACCATATCAATCACCACCTAATGATCAACCCTGGGCATGAAGAGCAGCTAATTTGTATTATCCGCCACAACTTGCCTGAGTGATTATCTGCAAGGTGAACTAGTGATTATCTGCAAGGTGAACATGTTGCTGTTTTTCTGAACATGTCCAGGCTCAGATTGCCTCAAGCACTAGAGTACAAACTTTTGTTTAGAGATTTTGCCTGGCATTCCCATATAGTGAACATGTCCTTTGCTGCCATTTCAGAGTAAAGTAGCACAATGTCAGTCTGATCCTTCCCGAGATTAATCCCAAAAGGCAGAGGAAGAAAGAGCCTACTAGGGCAAGACCCCGCCTATAGTTCACAGCCGACAGCATAACCCACGCTGCCCCCATCTAAAGTGATAAAAAGCCCACACCTAATTTGCATAGAATGTGTACTGAAAAATATGGTAGTGGATTTATCAACATAACACAAACAGCCACAGTGTTGCCATTCAGAGAAAAACAACAGGTGTATCCTTTACAGGTATATAAAATTATGATGGTGGGGTTGGGCTTGAAGGTTAAAAAAGGACGCCGTATTATCCAGGAGGTGGAGAAAAGAAAAACCTGCCTTTTTTCCAATTACAGTATATAGGGGTATCTATCTCTGGGTGAGGACTCACCGCACAGCCATCAAGAATGTAAGGCACGTGGACTGAACATCGCACAGGCATTAGGCACTGTTAAATTATTATTCAAATTAATGTTCAAGGTGAGCTATGAGGACACAAATGGAAAATGGGGTTCGACCATGGCTTTAAAAACAAGATTTTATTTTATAATGGCGAGATTTAAGGAGCTCTACACAGGTGTATTTTAGAATGTGGTCAATGTGATACTATGAACAAATCATGCTAGAATTATTCAGCAAGCTGAATTATACCTGTGCCTAGTCAATAAAGGTAATTTCTATTCAGTGAACTGTGTGTGACTTTTGTTGGATTATGTGCATGTGTTGTCTGTGGCCTGAAGAAAGCCGTAGCACTGCATGTTTGCAGGAAGATGGCTCAATTCATCATACACTTCGACTATCGGCTCAGCACTCCCCTGAATTCACTAGCATTGATGATTGCTTCATGTGATCATTTTTAGGTTTCACCTGCACAGTGATTGTGAAATCTATTGTATTTAATATAAATCTTAAAAGGGGTTTACATCCTGCTCTCACTTTTTATTAGTTTGTGTGCTTGCCACGTACTTTTCCTCCATTTCTATCATGCTGTTTCCTGTTGTACCTTTTGTGCTTCTCTTATCAGTGTCCCAGGGCTCAAGTACTCCTTTCATCCGCTTTGGTGGGTGGAGCTTTTTAAATTTGGTTTCATCTGCACTGCATTTATTGTTTACCTAATCTCTCCCTGCGCGCATTTTAAGCATGCTTGTCATATGCATGTTTTTTTTTGTCCAATGTCTTTGATTTGAACATTTTTGTTTTGTGACACCAAGCATTTCAAGCGTGCTTGTGAGCCCTGCTCCCCATCTCCATGGCTGGCAGTTCTGGCCGTTACACCACATCCTCGGTCCTGCCCTGTCTCCCCTAATTTCAATACTTGGTTGTGTTTCTAGTTAGGGTGATTGTTCAGTTATTCAAGCGAATGGAAGGCACGATGTGCCACAGATCAATTCTGTCTAATAGCAAGATGAGCCGCGCTTTAATCAGGTTAACCATCTAAACTTTACAAGTTGCCGTGCTGCCCCTTGGTATCCAATTGGAACCGATCAGAAGGACACACACAGATTCAATTTCTAGTCTTGAGGAAGACCCCACACAGATGATTACATATTCGCAATATTTTTCAGGGGTCGAAACGTCGACGTACAATAATGAGTGTCTATGATCACCCAGAACAACTAAGATAATTGGATGAATTTCTTGCTGGGCATAATCATATCTAAAATACTTTGCACTGTATTTAAATGTTTGTCGTAAAATGTATATGTTATGTACAGATTGTGGTGTGATATGTAAATAGTTTCTTGTAGGTCCACTTCACGTCACTAGTCTACATGTAAATGTATAGTCCATATCTGTGTGTGTATATTTATATGTGTTATAATCAAATTGTATATAGTACACAATTCAATACACTAAAAATCTTATACTGATTGAGAAGTATATGAGTTCCTTTTTTTGTTTGGACTTTTCTGTTTCATTTATGACTAGTCCCATCTGGACAGAGGGACTGATTTATTTATAAATAAGTTCCTACGCTTCGAAAGCGATTAGGTGCCAGAACCACTGTTCCCTTAATGTACTAATCCCCAGGTTCTGCAGGTAACTGGGCTACCCCGTTATCCTATACTGAGTTATTACTTATTATGCAGAGTGCAATTAAGGCTGTAAGAAAGTTATGACCTTTACTCTATTCTCAAATATTTCGATTTTTACCTTAGCTGCACATGCGTCACGTAAGCATGGGTTTGATTACGTGCAGATGCATCTTGCGTTTAAAAATAAATCTTGGAGGAGGAGCTTAGCGCGTGATCAAGATGGCCGCGTGAGCCTAGAGCTCCCGAGACCCTCGCTCCCTCCGGCATCTATCCTGTCTATTATCCTGTACTTGATGCCCGGACTATTGGAGAGGATCTGCTGCTGAGGCGGGAACCGTTGTCCGGGTCGAAATCGCCCACCGGAGACCGGAGTTATACTGCCTGGAAGTTTGGGGCCTAATCCCCGCACGGTGCCCGGGACTTGAGTTGGCACAGTGCCCGTGCCCTAATTGAACAACAGCGGCCTGGTCGGGGAGGAGTCGTCGGAGGTGGAGGGGATTTCACTTTCACTTTCGATTTCGCCTTCCAGTCTCCAGGGCGCCCGTGACGGGGCGTGCGCGGCGCCAGCCACTGGTTGCATGCCCATTTACCCTGTACGGGCCAGGAGATTGTCTACACGGCAGATTGAGATGTCGACCAGGTCGGACGCCGAAAAGCAGAAGCCCAAGAACACCAGGCGGGGCACCTCCACCCAGACTAATACCATGGACCGCTATGCCCATCAGAGGGGGTCCCCGGGCGAATCGGGCCCGACGTCGGAAGCCTCGAAGGACGCGGCGTCCCCCTCCACAGAATTAACCCTGCAGGACATCATGGGGGCCATCGAAGGGATGAAGTCCTCGATTGGGCAGCAATTTGAGACCCTGGCACAAAAAGTAGACGCCATATCGATAGATGTCAACCTGGTTCGGGCCGACCTCGGCAAAACTAATGAGCGGGTTCAGTCCTTGGACCTCAAGACTGCCGGCCTCCTGGGCGATGTCTCCGGCCTCCAGCAGGAAGTCCGTACTCTCCGGGCAGCAAATGATCACTTCGCCCGCCGGTTGGAGGACTTCGAAGGCCGTGCTAGGCGCAACAACGTCCGCATCATTGGGGTCCCGGAAAATTCGGAGGAGCAGTCGGTGGACCTGTTCGTGGAGGACCTGGTGGTGAACCATCTGGCACCCAAAGGCCTTAGCAAGTTCTTTACCGTCGAACGGGCCCATAGAGTTCCTGGCGGGAGGCCCAAGGTGGGGGCCCCACCAAGGCCGATTGTCGCCCGGATCTTTAATTTCAGGGATCGAGATGCCATACTACAAGCATCGCGGATGGCCGGCCCGCTGCCATTCCAGAACACTACTGTAAGCTTTTATCCGGACTTCACTCAGATGGTGCAAAAGCAGCGGCAAGGCTTCATGGCGGTCAAGAGAAGACTGCGTGAGATGGGACTAAAATATGCCATGCTCTTTCCTGCAAGGTTGCGGGTGGTGTTCGAAGAGCGAACTTTCTTTTTTGAGGCACCCGACATGGTCGGAGACTGGTTGGACACTCTGCCCCAAGGGCGGCCTGGCGTGGAACGCTCTGGTGGCGCAGATGGTGCCGGTGACGAACATTGAACCGGGACTTAAGTACCACGACTCCGATCCCTCCGGGAGGTTGATAGTCCGGGGGGTGGCGGGGGCAGTAGGGGAGCTTTTCCTCCTCTGGGGTTCTTTCCGTAGACTAGTTTTATAAGGGGCGACAGGCACACTGCAAGTTGGGGGGCACTTTAGAGCTTACGCAGGGGTGCAGGGTGGGGGGTGGGTGGGGTTTGTTGTTGGGGTTGTTGTTGTTTTTGGTTCTGCAAGGCGTCATGATGCAAGCTCCTGTGTTTCGGGTCGGGTTCCACGTGGGTGGTGGTGGTCTCCTTACATGCTGGGATGGGGGGTAGGGGCCTCAAAATACTCAGTTGGAATGTGAATGGCCTGGGGGATCGTATTAAGCGTGGGATTGTACTGCAATTTCTGAAGAGATGTGCCCCTGATATTGTCCTCTTGCAAGAGACGCACTTGATTGGCAATACGTGCCATGCACTCAATCGTAAAGGCTATAAGTTTGTTGCGCATTCCGGGTTCACCTCGGGTTCCAGAGGGGCGGGAATACTAGTCAGGTCCTCTCTCCCATTTGAGGTTGACTCTACTACTGTAGACGATAGGGGGCGCTTCGCGGCAGTAGCGGGACGGTGGGAGGGCAGGACGCTGGTCCTGGTGTCTGTTTATGTCCCCCCTGCATTGCAGCCCACTACCCTAGCGGACTTAGAGAGGACATTACTGGATCTCCCAGAGGGCGTGTTGGTGGTGGGTGGTGACTTTAATGCGGTCGGCTCAGGCCTGCTTGACAGGCACCCGCAGAGGATTTCGGGGGGGGCTCAGAAGTGGCTTCCTGATTTCATAGATACCCTAGGGCTGGTTGATTGTTGGAGAATGTTGCATCCCACACAACGGCAGTACACTTTCCACTCAGGTGTGCATGGCAGTCTCTCCAGAATTGATTATGTCCTTACTCTGGCTGCACACGCTTCCAGTGTCTCTGAGGCCAGGCACATGGCACGAGGTATTTCTGACCATTCTCCGGTGTGGATCTGTATGGATGTTGCCAGAGGAGTGGGTGGTAGGGTGGCCCCGATTAACCCGTGGCATCTTAGAGACCCTGTGACTCGTAGTGAGGTACTTAAGGCGATCGACCGTTATTTTCAAGAAAACCTCGGTTCGGTCACGTCGGCGGTGTCCTTGTGGGAAGCATTCAAAACCGTGATTCGGGGTGAGGCCCTCTCCTTGATTACAGCGGCCAAGCGTCGGAGGGACGCGGAGGTCGCCCAGCTTGAGGCGGAGATCGCAGACCTAGGGCTGGCCCTGGAGGGTGAGGTCACGGAGGAGGCGCTGCACGAATTGAGCCTTAAGCAATCGGAGTACAGGGCACTCGTGACTGACGCAGCCAAGGCTCTGAGTAGGGAACAGCGGGGCCGTCTGTACGACGTCGGGGACAAGGCCGGGAAATTGATCGCGTGGCTGGACAAGAAGGAGAGGGTCAATCGAGTGGTGCCGGACCTAGTGACGGAGGCTGGCGTCCTGGTCACGGAGCCGGAGGACATAGTCCAGTGCTTTGCGGATTACTTCCGCACGGTCTATACATCCGTGTCGGACAGGCCTGTGGAGGACTCATGTGCACTCCTGCGCGATCTCGCCCTGCCTTGCCTCTCCGTCGTGGACAGGGACGACCTTGATGGCGACATCACGGTCGATGAGATTGCGGGGGCGATCCGTTCTTTGCGTCCGGGCAAGGCCTCGGGTCCGAATGGTCTGCCCATTGAGCTCTACAAACTCCAGCCGGACAAGATCGCTCCGCATCTACGAGCCATGTTTGTGGAGGCGCGGGCGACGGGTTCCCTCCCGCTCGACCAGCGCCTGGCAATGATCGTGGTCATCCATAAAGATGGCAAGCCTAGAGACAGGTGCAGTTCATACCGGCCGATCTCGCTCCTTAACGCTGAGCCGAAGATCCTTGCTAAAATCCTCGCAAACCGGCTAGTCAGGGTGATCGGTGACCTGATCCACCCCGACCAATCTGGATTCATCCCACATCGGAATACTGCGTTGAATCTTAGGCGCATTCATGGTGTGATCGCAAGGGTCGGGACGATGCGGGAACCGGCCGTGGTGGCGGCGCTCGACGCAACGATGGCGTTCGACACGGTTGAGTGGGCATATTTGTGGGCCGCGCTCGCGAAGTTCGGCTTCGGGCCCGGATTCGTGGGCTGGGTGAGGCTCTTATACGAAGGACCTCTCGCCAAAGTTGCGGTTAACGGGAGGGCCTCCAATCCCTTCGGCTTGGGAAGGGGTACCAGGCAGGGTTGTCCCCTCTCGCCGCTGTTGTTCGCTCTCGCCCTTGAGCCGCTAGCGGCATGGATACGGTGGCACCCAGACGTGAGGGGGATTCGCTGGTCCCCCGATCACGAGGACCGCATTTCCCTCTATGCCGACGACATTCTGCTCTATCTTACCTCACCCCGGAAGTCCCTTATAGTTGTCTGCGACATCTTGACTTCCTTCGGGAGGAACTCGGGGCTCACCATCAACTGGGGTAAGTCATATTTGTACGCCCTGTGTGGAGACGCTCCGGTTCCCCCGCGGAATTGCCCGATCCAGATCGCCCGGGAGGGCTTTCAGTATCTTGGGATCTATATTTCAGCCGACCCCACGGTACGGTATGAGCGAAACCTGCTCCCTCCGTTGGCGCGCCTGCGGCGGGACGTGGCAGGCTGGAGGCGGCTGCCGCTTTCCCTCCTCGGTCGTGCGGCGCTCTTTAAAATGATGTCGCTTCCCCGCTTTCTCTATGCCCTGCAGAACACCCAGGAGCTGGTCCCGGCCAGTTACTTTCGGGAGGTTGAGAGTCTACAGCGTTCGCTGCTGTGGGACGGCCGCCCGCGTATAGCGATAGCAAAACTAACTCTCCCTTGGTATGACGGGGGTATCGCGCTTCCCGACATCCGGAGATACTATTGGGCCTCTCAACTGAGCGCAGTCAACCACGGAGTCTACGGTCCTGCGCTTAGCCCCGGCTTCGCTATGGACCGGTGGTTGTTGCGGGGTGGTGGCTACTATAGAGCACTTTATTCAAGGGCCCCGGCTGGATCCCTCACGGGGCCGACCGGGGTGGCGGTGCACGTGTGGAAGGCAGTCACGAACTCCCTGGGGTGGAAGGATAGACTCACACTGGCCACTCCGCTGTTTGACTCGGACATGCTGGGGAAACTCTGGAACTCTAAGGGTTTCGACAAATGGGACCTGATTGGTATCTCCAGGGTGGGGGACATGCTGGCCAAGGGGCGGATTAAGTCGTTTACAGAGCTGCAGACGGAATATGCGCTAGAGGGCACGGAATACTTCCGATACGCGCAGGTACGTCATGCGCTGCGGTCGGTCCTCGTTGAGGGGGAGAAGGTGCCCGAATCCTCTCCGTTGGAGGACCGGATCTTGGACGGCCATGTGCCGGAGAGCACAATCTCTCTCATTTACAAGAAGCTGGTGAACGTCCGCACCGATCTCCTCCTGGGGGTGCGGGACCAGTGGACTAGAGACGGTCTTCAGCTGGACGATGAGGACTGGCAGTGCGCTGTCTCCTCCCCGAAAGAGGTTGCCATCCCCGCCAGGCTGCGGCTGGTCCAGCTTAAGATACTCCACAGAGTCTATGTCACTGGCCCCCGGTTGGTCCACATGGGTTTCTCCGAGGACGGGCTGTGTAAGAGGGGCTGCGGGATGGTGGGCACCTTTCTGCACATTATATGGGAGTGTGGTGTGATTGCGGAATTGTGGAAGCAGATTCATGTTGTGATGCAGGAGGTCACGGGTATTGTGTTGCACTCAGAGGCGCGGCGCTGTCTCTTGAACGTGTGGGGCCCTGCAGACTACGATGCTGCGCAGACTCAATGGGTGACCCTTGGTAATATGGTGGCCAAGCGGGATATTGCACGATTGTGGGGATCCCCTAGCCCGCCCACCCTGGATGCATGGAAGAACAACATGGACTGGTGCATGTTTCGGGAGAAAACAGTGTATTGTGCACGGGGGAGGCCCAAGAAATGGCACAAGGTGTGGGGGGGTGGAACCAGTATAGGGGGTACATCTGCCTGCCTCCTGCCACTGACCCACCAGAGGAGCACCTTTCCCCCTAGCCCCACTTCCGACTTGAGTTTTGCGGATGAAATCTGATAGAAAGTTAGTGCCTCTGCCTCTCCCTCCCCTCCACACTTGAGGGCTGATCTGATGGTGGATATGGGGCCGCCTCATCGGTGGGATCTGACGCGAACACATGATGTATATTGCCTTGCTCGTTATGTTTTTCTTTAAAAATTGAAACCTTTTTTCTCTCCTACATGACAGCTATAGAAGACTACATATGTTGATTGACGAGCTGCCGAACCTCCGGGTTGTCGGCTGAATAGCTGTGTATCTGAAATATCCGAATAAAGGTTTTTAAAAATTTAAAAAAAAAAAAAAAAAAAAAAAATCTTACAGAGACCTATTTCTCCAACTCTGCTCAAGCACAATTTCCACAGGTGTACAGTTTGAAAATGACAAAACACTTTACGGTGCATGCCACCCTTCCTACGCAACGCGCCTTTCAGATTGCTTGGTGCACTGCATCCCACCTTCCAAGATCAATAAAATTAGACGTATTGACTTCAGTAAAAATAAACGTCTGGGATTTGGCACCACGATGACACAGGGGGTGAACATGTACTTTACAAATACCAGTTATGTTGTGGTATATGTGGGTAAACTTCAAAATTACACCTACAAAAAGCTTTTTGAATCCTACAACTTGATCAAAGCAACAGAAAGAAGAAAACAGCTGCCACAAAGAGAGGGTTCATGTTCCCAAACATTAGGGCAGTTTTAACACCCATTAGCATGCAGATTAGAATGTTGTGAGCCAGTGGCGTAATGAAAGTTGAAGGGGCCACCCCGCAAGGTACATAGAGGAGCCCCTGCTCCGGATTTAATCCGGAGCTCTCCGGTGTGAGTACAGTGCTGAGGGGGCCCCCTACACCTCGGGGGCCCCCGCGCACTGCAGGGGATGCGGGGGCCTGTGTTACACCCCTGTTGTGAGCCGACACAGTACTGGCACAGCTTACTTCAGCATAATTAAAATATTAAACACTATACACCAAAATAATATAGGTACTGATGTATGAGTTTTCTACAGCACTTCTCCCAGCTTTACGGATATCACAAAGCACTTTACAGGTCATAGGATTGAGGGAGGTGTCCAACCTAACGTGGACCATAGCGACTACACAAGGTGCCTTACTACAATGTCCATCGCTTACTAAAAGACCAGTCTAAATAACTTAGGTCCTGGTATGTCCAAGGATTTAACCATTCTCTGTTCGAGGAAAATGCACTAGTACCTATGGGCAATAGTTCCTATTGTACCTAACCCTCTATGCAGGGTCACCTTCAAACGTTTTGCCTTCTTCTTACTGTTTTTTGCTGAATTCGTTTTTGCTGGCCTTGGACTGTGTGTCTTTGTGCTTTTCACCTCTCTCTGCACATTATCTCCCTACCCTTGTATTTGGTTTGCACCTCTTCTTGCATAATTTGTATTTTCACAACTCATATCTATGCCTTTATATTTATGTGTCCCTTATCTTCTCGTGTCACTGCTCTTGAGGTCTGTTGATGGACAGCCATCTTTAAGGCTTTCTCTTTGATGTGGCACACGCTGTTTATTTGCATTGTGACCCCATTTCTCAGCCGTCGATTTCTTTCTGTGCCCCCCAAGTTTCACTTTAAGTCAGCAATTCTAGAAAGTGATGGAAGAATCTACACGAACCTCCTGTGAAGGCAGAAACACTTAATAAAAAACATGATCTTGCCCTTATCTTTGTAATGGTGTAGAAGGTGTCTGAACCAATCGCTGCTCTGTGTCTTCTATCATTTTTCTCAATGACTTTCAAGTTCTCAGCATTGCAGTTGAAGGAAAGAAGGAGGGACTTTTTGTGTTTACATAGTTTCCTGGTATCTCTATTAAGTAAAAAAAGACATTTCCCTTTGAATATGTACAAGGAAACATTCACACCTTTCACAATCTTATTACATCCACATTAACGCTTAATATATGGTCAAATAGAAGTTTTAATATCCCCAATGTGATACTAGAAAATATTAATCACTTTATTGATAAAAAAAAGTTAGCGGATCTAATCGAGAAGCATTTACGTTAATCACATTACATATAGGTATTACAAAATTAAAAACACTGTTCCATCATTTTTTCATATAAATAACCCTCATTAAAAGACTTTTGTAGTGCTCAGTAAATTATTTCTCTCTTGAGGCCTAATTCACAATCGGAAATTCTCCATTGAATATACACATCAAACATTAAATTAAAAATGAGAAAAAAACAGAAGTAAACACAAACAGGGAGAATACAGTAAACAGGCACATATGTCTTTTTTTCTATCACTAATCTGTTTGACTCCTTGTTCATTACACAGGGTATTGTCCAAAAATTAATATCCACTGTGTCCTTCACTGCTCATCAGATTTAGTGTCTCCAAATGCATTGACGCATTTCGGTGGATTCCACTCATACCAACAACCTTCTTCAGGACAAGTTAATTTCTCCCACAATCTTTAAGAAACACTTAGGGGGATATTCTCAAGAACGTGGGACAATTATCGCAAACTTAGCTTAATGCAACTTTGCATATCGCAGTCTATCGCGGGAAAATAACACCGTGTTAATGTTGTTTTCTCTACACGGCGGTACCATGCGATAGTCTCATGAAAACGTGATGCCGAAAAAATGCAAAACACGAACGCGAAAAAAGTTGCGATGTGGCCAATCGCGATACAAAAATCAGCGATAACCAGCAACAGACCTGCAATTCCAAGGCGTCATGCGGGAAAATGCACTATAAAAGCAGAACAAAAAAAAGGCCAAAAAAAAAAAGAACCATAGATGCACCCGGACCGAGTGCAAAGGACAACGGGAACTCCACAAGCCCCACAGACCACCAGCAAGGAACCTCAGGGTCGGGGAAGGTAAAGGAGAAGAGGAAGACACGGTTCAGTCCGCAGGAAAACAGGATCATCGTTACAGAGGTGATAGAACACTACCAACAACTGTTCGTCACCTCCAACGTGTCATTGGCAAAAAAGACGCAAATATGGTAGACCATCTTGGACCATGTGAATGCAGTTGCAGCATTGAGGAGGACAATGGAAGAGGTCAAGAGGCGCTGGAATGATGTGAAGGGCAAAACCAAGAAGAAACTCGATGCTAACATGAAAGCAGCAACGCTCATTGAAGGTGGGGGCCAGCGGCACACCAGGAGCTGGAGGACATGGAGAAAATGGTGGCCACAGTCATCAGTCGGGATACGGTGCCAGGATTTGGGGATCCGGACACTGCTCAACATGACCTGACACAACATCAACAGGGTGAGTACCGACCAGGGACTGGGGGAACAGGGGGAGATGGGCACAATGGCACACATGAACAATTAAGTAGAGCACACTGCACACCCACAATGACTCTGGATCATGTCCCTGATCCCCGTGGCACACTGCAGCACACATACAAACACCAAGTAGGCCCCATGTCCCCAAAGGGGTCCAACACATCACCAATCTCACCACCAATACATGCACACGTGCGAAACCCCGCAAAGATGCATATTTGTGAGCCACACTGACACTGCAAGTGACACCACATGATGATTAGCATGGCTGCAGTTCAATCATCATGACATTGTGCACGCCACGACACTGAGCTGGCTGAGTGTGGACCACATCCGGAAAGGAGCAGGTCACACTCTGACACATCCACGTCCACAAACAACCCCTGACGTCAACAACACATCTGCAGACAAACCATGCCCAAGAATCACAACTCAACCAAGAGCCCGATTCACCCAATTCCTCTACATCTCAGCACTATAGAAGTACAGAAGTCAAAGGCACACCACCTGAAAGGGCTGAGGGGCAGCCAAATCAGAGCTGCAGGGGCGACTCACCCACAATGTAGCACACACACATAAGAATAAGAGCACCTCAACATTGACAACAATGTGGTACAAACTGCAACACTTTCACAACAGAACACAACTGGTGCCGCATGTGTGTCCAAAATGGCCAATCACATCTGACATAGCAGGAAAGTGTGAGATGACAATGTACGAGTACAACCTCACATCCGTGATGCAGTACAAATGTCCTCTGTCCTGAGAAGACGTTTGGTCATGTAGAACTTGACAATTAGAATTTGGATAACCTTTTGATTATTAAGAATAAGAATTAAGTATAAGTGGGTCGCTCCCAGTCCTTTGGTTCTTTGGGTCTTTAATTTGGTTATCGCAATTACCAAAGCCGAGGGGTTGGTTTCTTGGTTTCTGATTTGGTCATTGCAATTACCAAAACCGAGGGTCTCGCATATTTGCGAGTGTATTGGTAGAGATAACCCCTTGAAGTTTGAAGCTAGATTAGTGAGCTACAAGATGCCTGATCTTAGCAAATTTGGAAATGTAGCTTTTGGTTTGTATAGGTTTGGATATGCGAATTGCAATTTGTGTAGGCAGGTAATGAGGAGATATTTCTCCATTTGGTTCTGATTATAATACTTGTGTTTTCCGCAGTATTTTTGGCATGCCTGTTTGTAAGCTCACATGGAAAAATGTGTTGCTTTTTGTTTTGAAAGGTACCATAGTTTGGGAAATATCTAAATAGGTTAAATTTAAAAACATATTTCTTCCTTGGTGATTTTGTATCCCCAGGGAATTAAAATATGACATAATACAAAACAAGGATCCTTCGTTCTGCGCAGTTTCATGAAAGAAGATATGCAGAACGATTTTGTGTGGTGTTCTGCTAGGCAAAGCTAGTGAATTGAGCGCATTCACTACTTCTTGGACATGCATCTGTCTGTGGGGCTGTTTATGCAGCCTTTTGGAACACTATTGAAAAGCGTTGCTTGTAAATATGACCTACAACTAGTATTTGCAAATGGTTTGTTTCAAGTATAGTCTGTGAGCTGTTCTTTCTTTCTGTCATGCGTATTGATTTGTAAGTCAACTGTGTGTTTAAATGTCTGGGGTTTTTTTCATTAGTGCAACTTCTGTAAGTAAATTGCGACGGCGCTATTTATGAAAAATGGCTAAAGCGCGCTGTATTGTCTGTTTAACCCCTTTCTGTTTATGTCTGAAATGAGCTCAATATGTGTTTGTGGGTATTCTGATGTTTCCAGTCTGTTAAGTAAATTGTTGGTTAATTAATATCAAGTAGAAACTTAAAAAAGAAATCCAGAAACGAACCATGTGACGTGCTAAAATAGCTATATGGTGCTCTTTAATTTATAGAATGAGCAATTGTGCACATATACAAAACTGCCGTTAAATGCTTAAAGGATAAAATTAGAAACACCAATAGATATAAATCAGGCCCCAAAAACGAAATTATCTATTTTTGCAAAAGTAAATAAATTTACAGCATTTTCCTTAGATGCATTGTATTAGATGTTCACAGGCAAACTTTTCAGCTGCAGTATATTTGAGAGAAATGTTCATTCAGCCAGCACCTTCCCAGTTGAACACGGGTGGAATTTTGCATAACCGTCCTTTTAAATGAAAGTGGCGCAAAAATGTGACGCATTTCAAGTTGGGCTTATGCGCTTAGGCTTGTGAGTTAATGTGTCCAAAATGATAGGGAAGAGATGCAGCTTGTTTTTTATACATGGAATTGTCACAAAGACGAATAATTGGGATTTTTTTTAAAGAAAATTATTAATAATTGAAAAAAAATTTTGAAAAACATAAGTGCTTTTCAAAATCGTTTTTTGATATTTATAAAGCTTAATACTCATACTATGACCTCCTAGCATTAAAATTTGATTTGAGTTGTGTTGCATCACTAAAATGGCAAGCATTCGTGTGTACAATTTTCCCTTGGCGCAGGCGCAAACAAGCTCATTTCTATAAAGTATAAGTTATTATTTCCAATGCCTGACTCATGGGTTATGTAATAAACATTCTGGTAATGCATATTATGCACAAAAATTGTAGGATATTCATTTTTTAATGCCAAAAAAATGAAAGTCGAATTTGGGTAGCAAACACTGTTTGAACTGCATTTTCTTTCATTCAGAGTACTTTTTAAAGTGTCTCAGGCTTCAGTAAATACATACATTTAGGTTTGATATATATTCACAGGTTGTGCCTTCTTATGATTCGATGAGTCAATGTGCCAGTACAAAGGCTTGTTTTAATATCAGGGTTGAAGGTTCTAACTTTAGCTGTGTCTGTCACGATACTACTGAACACGCTATGAAAAACAAGACCTTTTTAAAAACTTGGAGAAATTAAATAAAATATGGTATCGCAACCCGCAACTATTTGATGTTAATAAAAAACGGCCTTAATGGAGTTAGCACCCACATAGAGAAAGAGAAATGGAGAATTTTTTTTTGATGAAGGAAAAAGAGGATGTTTGTGAGCAGGTACGTGATGAAGTCAGTAATGATAGAGGGGTGGAGAAATGTAGAATTACGGTTATAGGAACTAGGTAATACGTAGGAAGGAGAAGAACAATTGGGAAAATAGAATGCCGTGGAGGGAAGAGAGATGATGAAGGGGAGTAATAAAGACATGAAGAGTAGCGTGAGGAAGGTTGTATTGACAAAGGGAATAAAAAGGAATGTGGTATCGGTTTGAGTAAGTGGGAGGGGAAAGATGAGATTGCAAGTTCTAGCAGTAGGGGTGAAAATATTGTAATTACCTAACGGGAGGCACTGAGTTTCATATGCTAATATGAAAGCGACGAACAGAGCTTGAATAAAGGCAAGTGACTAAATGATGAAGAAAATATCAAAACTCATTGCAAATGCAATTCGCAGTGCCAGTGGACTGGGGCAGAAAGCGGTCCCAATTGCTGGAGTTCAGTCTAACTTTAGCTGGGCCTACTGAGACGTTCATTCATTTAAGGTTGTTGAAATGTGTACCATTACATAGGATTGTAACAAGGATTTATTCTAAAAAGTGGTATGTGTGTTATTAAGTTTCGTGAATTATTCACAGTAAATGTAGTTTAATAATCTGGGAATAGAGATAATTTTTTTTTTAGCGCCTAAAAAGGAGAAATTATTTTTCAAAATAGAGTGAATTATTGCAAGTTAGGAGGAATTAGGAAGGCCTTCTGGCTTTGACAAATTCAGAGTGGCAGGAGCTGGGGGTTGGAGAGCTGCAGAGGCTGGCTCAAGTTACACTGTTGAGATGCTATCTTTAGTTCAATGGAGTAGGCTGCCACGTTGACATTTATGACCTTTTAAATTAGGGCCTTGCCTCTGTGGAATGCAGAATGACCTTGCTACACGGGCCTCTGAAGGTGGGGTTTCTGGTTTCTCCACAAGAACATCAATAAAACTAAAGAACTTAATTCCAAAGGGAAAATATAGCAAAGGGGTTTCTTTGGAAGCCCAAACATCATGTTAAATGCTTTGCAGAACTGATACATTTGCGTCTCGCTCTAAAAAAAAAAAAAAAAAAAGAATGATGCCTGCTATTAGCTCTTATTTAACAGAACACGGAGTGTTGCATTAAGTCTTAGACAGACAAAAAGATTCTAAATTTTTTTTAAGGCTATTTGTTCTTGCTAGTCCTGTATGTTAGAAGAGAGACAGTATATTTGACAGCAGATTTCCATTGCCTGGTGATCTACTGTCAAAAAGGAGGGTAAGGATTTTAAACCTGACAAATTAAACAGGCCCAAATATTGGGTTTTGGGCTGCAGGTTTACAGTGCATAAAAGTACATGACATGGTGTTGTGTGTCACCGCTTATTTTACATATGCTATTGTTTTGTCTATGCTTTTTTGTGCTTGATATACAGCAAGTATATCTGATGGCTTGACGTTTTGTGCGTTTTTATTATTTTTTGCATGTTTTCGTTGTTTTTGTTGCTGCTTTTGATACTATTACAAGTTTACCTGTGTTGTGAGGGGATGGTCATGACGATGCCCATCGCTACGCAACAGTTGGTTGAACTTGTTCTGGTTACTAAATTCCACAGATAATGATATTTCATGCTGTGAACATGAGAGACAACACTTCACCAGTGCATGTCTAAATTGGGTATAATGGTATTACAGAAAACTAAAAGAGATCTACAGGATCAAAGTGTGTCACCTGCAGTTAGTCACTTACTGCCCTTTCCTTTAAAGGAACAGGCAGCCCTACGTTTATGTATCCTTGATTGGACCTAAGGATGAAATTATAGATCTGTGACTCAAGGTGGCCTAATTTCTATATTACATTAGTTAATGGTGTCCTGTCTCCTAAGTAGCATATGGCCTTTGCTTCTTAAAAGGAAACTAGGTTTTCATTTTTCCCTGCAGAAGGAACTGGAACATTAGCTAAGATAACCGTATATGGTGTAGTCGCCAGCGGTAGAGTTAAAATGTATGTAACTTTGGCCTTTTGTGTACCACCCGTACTCTTGGTGTAGTGTCACATGCCTGACTATCACCCAAGTAAATTCTTGTCCTTCCTATAGATTTTTTATTTTTTAATTGCTTTTGTTGTTTCTCCCCTGACCGATGTCGCATCATGCTTAGTTATTGGGGATTTTAGTTGTGTCCCAGTTCCAATTCCCTTTTTTGTATTCCTTTCACCAGTCAGCCCATTTATTATTGTAGGTGTATTGTTCAGGTACACACATCCAGACTGCAGTGATGTACCAGGGACCCTCCATATTATGTATAATTCCCTTTTGCATGACCAGACTGGTTTCCAAGAATTTTCCTTAGGCCTGCTTCAATGTTTTTCAGCCTGACTGTCAGAGTAGCGATAGACTGGCTAACTGACTCAATATTATAGTAAGACAAGTTTTCCATCTCAAAGGGAGATATCTTGCGTTTACTTTTTGAACATGACAAATTTTCAATGTCTATTTTGAATGTGGTTTTTACCCGTTTGTTCCTGAAGCTCTAATTTTTGGTGGGATCAGGTGTGTTCTAATCATGCAAATATCAGGACCCTCTAGTTCTTGTCTTTTGTTTTCATATCTGACTATTAGCCTGTGTATTGCCTAGTGCACCTGATGTGAAAGGTTTCCACATGCCTATGATAATCTGTACCATGTGATTTCTCTATTGAGATGTCCTAGATAAGGAATTTAGAAACACTTATATGTAATCATCGAAAAAAAATGTGTTTGCCCTATTAGACAATGCCACCAGACGTGGGACCCGTGCTCACTACGCCACTGGAGTCAAGCTATCCTGGCTGATGACGGCTGATAGCCAGAAACCGGTCCTAGGATGCTTGATTCTGGTCCAGGGAAGACATGGTTTGGCAGTTCGGGCTGGACTGTTCCCATGAGGCACAGGGTCAAGACTGATTTGCATATGGCCATGTCTGAACTGGGGTGGTGTAGTGGGCAAAAGAACGATGGATTCAACCCAGATCTCTTGACTGGGGGAGAATGTATGCATTGTCAGCATTCCGTCCATCATTTGTTTGTTGTAACGCTTTTCGCCCTAAGTGGGATGGGTATTCCCAGACGTGGGACCCGTGCTCACTACGCCACTGGAGTCAAGCTATCCTGGCTGATGACGGCTGATAGCCAGAAACCGGTCCTAGGATGCTTGATTCTGGTCCAGGGAAGACATGGTTTGGCAGTTCGGGCTGGACTGTTCCCATGAGGCACAGGGTCAAGACTGATTTGCATATGGCCATGTCTGAACTGGGGTGGTGTAGTGGGCAAAAGAACGATGGATTCAACCCAGATCTCTTGACTGGGGGAGAATGTATGCATTGTCAGCATTCCGTCCATCATTTGTTTGTTGTAACGCTTTTCGCCCTAAGTGGGATGGGTATTCCCAGACGTGGGACCCGTGCTCACTACGCCACTGGAGTCAAGCTATCCTGGCTGATGACGGCTGATAGCCAGAAACCGGTCCTAGGATGCTTGATTCTGGTCCAGGGAAGACATGGTTTGGCAGTTCGGGCTGGACTGTTCCCATGAGGCACAGGGTCAAGACTGATTTGCATATGGCCATGTCTGAACTGGGGTGGTGTAGTGGGCAAAAGAACGATGGATTCAACCCAGATCTCTTGACTGGGGGAGAATGTATGCATTGTCAGCATTCCGTCCATCATTTGTTTGTTGTAACGCTTTTCGCCCTAAGTGGGATGGGTATTCCCAGACGTGGGACCCGTGCTCACTACGCCACTGGAGTCAAGCTATCCTGGCTGATGACGGCTGATAGCCAGAAACCGGTCCTAGGATGCTTGATTCTGGTCCAGGGAAGACATGGTTTGGCAGTTCGGGCTGGACTGTTCCCATGAGGCACAGGGTCAAGACTGATTTGCATATGGCCATGTCTGAACTGGGGTGGTGTAGTGGGCAAAAGAACGATGGATTCAACCCAGATCTCTTGACTGGGGGAGAATGTATGCATTGTCAGCATTCCGTCCATCATTTGTTTGTTGTAACGCTTTTCACCATATGTGAAGACATCCATTTAGATAGAATTCTCGTGTAGTTATCTACCCTTAGATGATGGAGGCTCTCACACGGAAACCCAATTGAAAAGCTTAGAGGCACTGTTTTGCCTACTGCCTTTTTATTTGTATTGCTTCCTGAGAAAGACAGTGTATTCTAGATGAAAATTGTCCCATGGCGTGTGGCCACTCCTTTGAAAATCACAGGCCACCTGTTTACAGTCCCCTTGTTATACAACGAACTGTTTAAAGCATCACACTTGCTTCATCAGAAGGCGTTCAACATCAGAAAAGAAGGAGGAGCTGGTTTTGCCACAGAACCAGAATTTCAGTGCACAAGAGCGCCTGTCATGTGCTGGTAACCTCTGACAGTGTGCAGTCCCTTGAGCCCCTGGGCCTGAGTTTTTGGCCACACCCCCCCCTTTCCTTTGCTCCAATGGAAGTGCAGTGCACCGGCGGATCCAAGATTGACAAAAGGCACTAATTCTGGGGCCCATGGAAGAACAGCCCGAGCGTCCTCTGACACTGAATGATGAGTGTTGGAGCCTGAGAATGGTCCCGGGTCTGCACGAGATGACCTATGCCCTTGATCAATGAAGAGCACACTACCTGTAGTGCCTGCCGCAAAGGAAAGATACTGGCGCACTGCCTTGGGACATTGAGACTTTCGTGTGAGCTGTGGGTGTTTGCCAGGAGGGCACTCCAACTAAGCAGTACTTTTCTCATGAAAGGCTTGAATGAAGAGGCCCATGCAAAAGAAAACAACAGAAGAAGATTTGATGGACAATAGAAGCCTGCCAGAGAGGCTTTTTGAACGGACTCTGGGCATAGGTGGTTTCACAAGAGGTTTCCGTGTGATTGTATAGAGTAGGTGTTAAGGAGACTGATTGTTTTGCTGGCATTGTTTTAAAGTACTATTCTGTTTAGTAAAAACAGAATGAAGTCCATTTTCTGTGGAAAGAGTACCCCCCTTTTCACCTCAGAGCATTGATGAGGGTCACCACTGTTTCACCTGAACATAAAAATTATCATTTCATTTGTAATAGTGGTCACTACTTTCTCCCGTTGTCTATATGTTTTTAATAACAAGCTTTCTAGTGTTTTTTAAACATGACGTTGTCATTTATGGGTGGGATCGTTTTTCTCTACTCAATTAACTTCTGCACCCTCTTCCCAACCTATGTCTTTCCCTACCACTGTTTCTTTGCACTCTTTTCACCCTTTTCCTGAACATGAGCAGGTTAAAAGATCAGAATTCGTAAGCAATTCTTTTGTACAGCTTCTGCGTCGACACTAGTTAGTAGTAAACATCACTAATTGTTGGGGGTGTGATCTTATGCCACCTAGATAGAGGTATTCCTTATTTTGTCCTGCCATATGTGGCCTTTGTGCTACTACATGTGTAAGGAGACGTGTCCCGTGAGAGTCGCTAAGTAATCGGATGATGCTAATGCAACATCTCCATGACTTCATGTCTGTAGACCTGGACTCGGATTGATGAGAGTATAGTTATTGCCTATGTAAGGGCAAAAGGAGGGTCTGTCGTACTTTAAAATTTGGGACCGCGTAGGAGGCAGGGCCCTACCCCTGTCTATCCCAGTATTAGCGAACCGCGAATGGTCAATGCGGTATGTACAAGTGCTTTGTGTAACGTTTTAGCTATGAATGCACTATGTATACGTTATTATACATTGACTCCGTGGGTTCCATTTTGTAGCGGTGGCCATCTTATGGTTGCCCTCACATAGGCTATATAGCATGAAGCGAAAACGGGCCTTTTAGAGCACATGTGCCTTTCTTTGACTTTTCTGTGACCTGGGCAGCTTGGCTCCGCCACCGCAGGTCAAACTGGTCTCACGAGTTCCCCGTCCTCTGGCCACCTGTGATTAGCATCAGGGCTTGACACACCATAAAGTCTTTTCATCCTACACAAGCCTCCGGCTAATCTCTTTCACACCTGACTGTTCCTGCTTTATGGCTTGTTTCCCGAAACAGGAGATGCTCATGTTTATTGGGGCCTATCGATATCTGATGTGGGATCTAAGCCTTGCTGGGTAAATAATTACGGGCTGGCTTAACTGGAATGTGGGATGGTCATCATGACTCTGCCTTTTCGTTTGCAATGTATACATGTGAATGACCAACTGCAAGAGAAGGGCGGTGTTGCCCAGAGCGTAACATCCTCCATAAAAGAGGAGACTGGTTTCTGTTCTGCAGACTGCCTCATTCAGTTGCTAAGGCTTCTGTGCGACGTAGTCTCACTCATTTGAGCTTAATAAAGATGTCTTTTCATATTTCAGCTTCTGTTGCCAAGTTCTTTGTTATATTATCAAGATATGCAGAATTCTATAATACCACATCAGGAAGTACTCGCAGTCATAGGGTGCTATCCCTAGCACCTCTGTGGTCTCAAGAATTGGAGTACTTCACTGCATCAAATAGGCATCTCCTCACAAACAGTCACAATATACATTGTCATTCAGTCTGTATGTAAACATCGCCAATGCGTCAACATACATGGAACACACTGTGAAACTGCATCTCCCCTTTACATTGCAGAGGGAAAATCAACATCTCCTGCAGAGCAGACCCTACATCACGTCAGTGATGATGGAGACGACCCCCAGGACATCGACCTAGACAAACTCCAGCGGTTCATGGACACCCTCTGCACCCCACCTCCAGTAGCAGGTCAGCCCAGCACCATCGAGGTGAGCCAACCTCCTGCACAGACCACACAGCAGGAAGCACCCACAACCACGTCTGGCTCCCAGCACCTCACCAAAGAACACATGGCGTTCCATCGCCATGTGTTAGACTGCCAGAAGGAGCTGGCTGAACAGGTGCGTGTGGGTTAAGAACTCATGGCAGCCAAACTTGATGCCATACGTGGGTGTCTATGTCCCATCAGGGACCACTTACAGTCCCTAACTGACACCCACAGTCTGCCCCACGTCCATGGCTGACATTGCTGGAATCATGACTCGGAGACAACAACAACTGTCTAGCCAGAGTGGCTACAGCGATGTCATCCGTGATTTGGGAAACATAAGGAGGGTCATGGAGAACATGGAGCGGATGCAGGCGCAAAGAATGGCTACCACGGCTGCACAGAAGAAAGCTGTAGATGGGATCTTCTATGCCCTGCAGATCCTCATCATGGGAGTAATGCCACAAGACATTGCGCAGATGAATGCTGCTGCTACTTCTACATCCACATCTCCGGCCCCTGATGTGTTAGTGTCACACAGTGCTGCAGACCAAACACCACCACCCACATGTGAGGCACATGAAATGTCAGAGGCCGAAGATGAGGATGAATCTGCCTTAGTGGTTATCCAGCGGGTTACCAACCTCAGGTACTCAAACACCATATACTCACCTGGGCCCATAATCACACATTCACATAGGCCAGTAAATACCGCTGGGGGTCAATTTTTATATAAATGTCTTTTATGAGATTAGTTACCCGTCAAATTTTAACTAATCTTTCCCTGATCAAAAAGTTTGTTCCTCTGGTCAATGGACCTATTAGTTGGAACTAGTTGATAGTGAAATGACATAGAATTATATTTCTAAACAAATTTGAAATAACCACAGACTCAGGAAAAATGGAAGTGTTTTATCTAGTTAAATTCATGTGAGCCAATACCAAAATACAGTACGTACTCCATTTCTCCAAGGAAGAAAAGTCAAATATTTCAATAATCAGTTACCTATATTAAAATGATGTTTCATAACGCCAGTACTCAAAAAAGAGAGGATAGAGAGAGCAGTACATTGACATACTATACAGAAGTATATTTAGCTAGAATGGTGTGGAAACCAACCCCTTGGCCAAGTAGTTGGAAGGGTCCCCTGGGAAAGAATAGGTGACAATGACTTCAGGACAGGTTTCAGGACAGGATTCAGAACAGGATAGATGACCTCTTCTAGATGCGACGCCTGCGTCGCACCCCTCTCTGACACTATCTTCCTCCTCGATTCTTCCGCGATCTTCTTCTAATTATTTGCCTTAGTTCCCTTTTCGATTCTTCCGCGATCTTCTTCTAATTAATTGACTTAAATTCTAAGTCTCAGCTCTCGGACAGCATCCCGGTCTCTCAGCATCTTAGCTACACTTCATGTGTTCTAACTAACTAAACTACCGCAATTATACCTTTCATTGCTCATGTTCCACCCATAAATGTTTCGACTTTATGAAACTCCTAATTCTGATTGGACAGGCATGGGGGGACAGATCATCACACCATGCTAAGTTTAATAATTTTCTTTGGTTCTTTGTTTAATGTTCCCGCCCCTTAATTCGTATTCCCAAGCTTTATTTCTCACCCGCATTTCACATCTTTATCAATAAAAATGAATACATATAACAGTTGTCTGTTCCATAAGCAGGATGTCCAGCAGGTTCCCAGGACATGTAACAATGATGGCCTTGGACGGGTTTCAAAATCAACATCATGACTTCCCGGCTTGTTATTACTGCGCCTGCGTGAAAGCCACATGGAATACAGGCTTCAGTCCCACTCAGAGGCCCAAATGCGAACTAATTGAGAAGTCAAAAAGAAACATATTCATTTCAAAATAAAATGATTTCACTGTATACCCCCTATCTCTACTCTAATCCCATTTACTTATAAAAGCTCTCTCCACATTAGCACTTAGTAAATAGCTTGGTTTAGTTTCAGCGAAGCAGATGCTTAGCATGTGAGCTTGCAAGCGGCCATTCTAAATGCATTTGCATAGGTCTAGAAATTTCCCTCCAAGCGAAAGAACGTCATTCTGTGTAGATGCAGTTGACGCATGCGCAGTACAGTTTCCCGCGTTTGCAGCCATTTTAAGTGTCATTACTTCTTAGTAAAAACACGTAAGCAAGCTTCATCTTGCTAGAATATGTAATGTAGTGCATATTTATTTACACAATACTTTATTAATACAGCGTCACGAGTTATTTGAGAGGATTGCATCAGAGCAAGTCTCTTTTATACGAGTCCTTGCTCCATCAGTGGTAAGGAGGAAGCAGTAGCATTCATCTCCGCCATATGTCTCCTTTCTGTATGGTTCTGCCCTCCGCATCATGCCCTGGAATAACACCTTTCACTGTCCCCAGATACGCCCTGCGACACTAACCTTGCACATCGACATGGACCGCCATATATTGTTTGCAAAACAATGACACAGCAATCAGCCTGCGGACTGGACTCTTCCCCTTCCGAGTAACTTGACAATCCCTCAAGGACTCTGGCTGGCCCTCCACGTGGCAACATTGTAAAGTGTTGTCTGCATTGCCCAGTACTAAGACAGCTTCAACACTCCACTGAACATGAATAATTAATTCTAATACACACAGATGTGTCATGTCTATGATTAATCAATTATGAAAGCATGGACTAATGTAGGGGCAGTGATTCTCCCTTACATCCATGTTGCTCATGTTGTGGGACTTCAGTCACAGGGTGCATCCCTGCACCATGGTGGTACATATCTGACCCTAAAGAAGCCCTGTTGTCAATTGTAGGTCACAAATGACAGCCTATATGTAATGATTTGGGACACATGTGAAATGTTGATGAGTGGGATTCCGTACTATCTTTGACACACAGAAATGGCATTTCGAATACGTGACACCTCAAACCGCCTCTCTGTACAGAGGTGACACACCCAACATCTATTCTCAATTTTCGAGATTGTTAGCACTACATGTTGCACTTACACTTGTCAGAGAGATGTGCTTGTACAGAGGAGTGACATGCACTCAGGGAATGTGTGTTGGAATGAATTTATTTGCACATGCTGTGACTGTGGTCATTTTGTACTGTCCCATGATTGCTATGGACTGTGACAATGTGACGTGCTCATGTGAAGAAATTGTCAATGGTGATGTTCCTACGGGCTATTCCTGCTGCAGCCGGAGTAGGGTGTGGTCCACCTGCCTCATCTTCCTCATCATTGTCCGGTGCATCTGGCACTTGTAGCCATGGGGCATTGGTGCGTACACATATGTTGTGCAACACACAACATGCAACGATCATCTTGCACACGATGTCTGGGCTGTACAGGAGCTACATGTCCCAGGTCTACCCCACTGCCTGAGGTGACATGGTTGTGTCCGCTGTCCACAGCACAATGTCATGTGGTAGGGCGGGGGGCCCTCATGCATACATAATGACCACACGGACACACTCAGATAATTTGTGGAACTGGCTACGGGCATGTGCGCCCGGCCTCTTTTATTGCCAGGGTCACATGTCCAGTGACGCCTGTGCTGGATGGGTGTGGGGTATGTATAAGCCAGCCCTCAGGGAGTGGTTGGTGCTGTCAACAACTACAACAGTGATCAGACAATCAGAAGTTCAAAGTTCAAACAGCAAAGGGTCCATGACTTGAGCTGCAAATAGTTGGTGGCCCCGGATGCACTGCGGACGGCACAGGCACACTGCCACGGGACGGTGGCTTGCGGTGCATTGAGGAAGGGCCACAAGAACTGAGTGGGCCCTCGTCGATGTCCAAGGTGAATGTCGTGGAGTGTTTCAGGGGACAGTGGAAGGCGTTCTTCCAGGCCATGATGCAGAGGGCAGAACCAAGCAGAAACAGGCAAAATGGAGGAGATGAATGCTACATACTCATTCTTAACACCAAGTCAGCATCAGCTACATGATGATGAAGGCAACCCCCAGGGCCATATACTCCGATGCAACCAAAGTTCAACCAGAGAGTGTCCATGAATTCCGGGGCACAGAGTTAGTGGCACCAGAGCTGATAGGGGATGCAGTTTGCGATAAGGCCTGTACAATGATATAAAGTCTGCCGTAAATAAATCAAGTCTCAGTTCCAAATGTGTGACCTACTCAACCGCAGTGTAGGCCGGAGGCAGGGGTTAGCAGGGGCCCACAGCCAACTGTCATTGGCTTGAGATGCACAGAGTTAGTGGCACCAGAGCAGTTGTTTTAATGTTCGATCACCTCCGTAACGATGATCCTTTTTTCCTCCGGACTGAACCGCGTCTTCCTCTTACTCCTCTCCTTGCGTACAATGATATAAACTCTGCCATGAAGAAATCAAGACTCAGTTCCAAATGTGTGACCTACTCGACCGCAGTGTAGGCTGAAGGCAGCAGTCAGCAAGGGGCCACAGACAGATGTCGTTCGAATGCTATGCACAGAGTTGGTGGCATCACATTGAAGGGAGTACAGTGATATAAAATGTCCCATTAACATATGAACTCGGCCATCATGATATCAAGACTCTGTTCCAAAGGTGTGACCTACTAGACTGCAGTGTAGGCCAGAGGCAGCGGTGGAGTATGTCAACGAGAAAGGAATGCCGGGGGCCTGTGTCGCGGAGGCCAGCGATGGTCTGAGGAGGCTGCCAAGGTTGCGGGCTTCGGACTTGGAGCTTGCACCGGCACATAGTGGGCCCTTTTTGACACACACCGGTGTTGGCAGGTGAGCAGTGAGGCCTGGGTGCGCAGGGAGGGAGACAGGTCTGGGGACCGCGTCCTGGGGTGCAGCAGGCGCACAGGATCACAGGCAACACTGCTCAAGGTGTCGGCCTCGTGGCGGGGTGAGAGGCGCCACCCTGGCAGACACGTTGGCCATTCCGGAAGAGAACCACACCTAGAGCTACGTGCTTTTTATTCACACCCCTACACTAGCCTGGCATACGCCGGGCCAGCCCACTCTGCTCACGCTTACTGGGGGGCTGTAACAAGCTACATTTCCGCGATCTTCCCCACTGGCTGAGGTGACATGGCTGCGTCCACTGTCCACTACAATCCAAATGCCAGCAGTGCATGTCGACATGGATATGTCTGTGGTCTGCTTACTGCAGTCTGTCCAGCACATCCACGCCACACTTGGCATTGTGTACATTCTCATTCATGGGTCACTTGCCTCCTTCGCACATGCCTGGTTCCCACCTCTCCCCACAATATGCTGTGGTGTGGCTGAGGTGCCATGCCGTTGATGGCTTATGTACATGGCTAGCCCAGGCTACCACTGTAAGTTGTGCTGTTGTGTCTGGTATGTGTGCATGTTGTTTTGCATGTTGTATGTGAGTTTGTAACTTGTGCATTCCTAGAGTTGTGAGTTGCATGATTGTTGAGTTGAGGTGTGTGATGTGTTCATTTGGTACTTACCAACGAGCAATGCATTTGCATAGATGCCAGCCTCAAAACGCTGGTTGATGATGGACTGTCAGAAGATGATGGAATCATGCACACTGCCTGGGTAGTTGGCGACGACATCGGTGAAGAGTCCCCGGTGGTCCACTATTGCCTGCACATTAATGGAATGCGTGTGCTTTCTATTGCAGTAATTGTGTGCAGTGTCGGCAGGGGGCACAAGTAGGACATGTGTGCAGTCAATTGCCCCCAATATGTGCGGGAAGCCAGCTATGGCGTAGAAGCCTTGCTTGGTCTCCAGCTCTTCCTGCGCAGTGTGGGGGAAGTGAAGGTGCTGGGGAACCAAGCTGATGATGGCATCCAAGACAGGTGTGAGTAACTTTGATAGGGCTGGCTGTGAGACTCCTTCGACTCTGGCAGTTGCTGGTTGGAAGGTACCAGAGGCCAGCAGGTGAAGCACAGCCAGCAGCTTTGTCTGCGGAGGGATGTTGGTTGTCCGCTGTGTTGGTACCATCAGTCTGTGGGCAATGATGGTCAGGATGCGGAGGATGGTTGTCCTTTTGAGCCTGTGGTGAGCAATGACATCCTCTGGTGTTAAAAGCAAAACCAAAGGGGATGATGGACGGAGTGTTGAACAATGCAAGCACTCACCCCCAGTCAACTGATCGGGTTTAATCCATCATCATTCTTTAGCTCACTCCGCCACTCCAGTTCAGACATGGCCATATGCAAATCAGTCTGACCCTGTGCCTCATTTGGAACAGTCCAGCCCGAACTGCCAAGCCATGTCTTCCCTGGACCGGAAACAAGGATCCTGGGACCGGTTTCTGGCTAATCAGCCGTCATCAGCCAGGCTTGCTTCAATCCAGTGCAAAGTGAGCAAGGGACCCACGTCTGGGCATACCCTGCCAACTTAGGGCAAACAAAGCAAAACCAAAGGGGATGATGGACAGAGTGTTGAACAATGCAAGCACTCACCCCCAGTCAACTGATCTGGGTTGAATCCATCATCATTCTTTAGCTCACTCCGCCACCCCAGTTCAGACATGGCCATATGCAAATCAGTCTGACCCTGTGCTTCATGGGATCTGTCCAGCCCGAACTGCCAAGCCATGTCTTCCCTGGACCGGAAACAAGCATCCTGGCTAATCACTGATGACGGCTGATTAGCCAGAAACCGGTCCCAGGATGCTTGTTTCCGGTCCAGGGAAGACATGGCTTCTCAGTTCGGGCTGGACTGTTCCCATGAGGCACAGGGTAAGACTGATTTGCATACAGCCATGTCTGAACTGGGGTGGCGAAGGGAGCTAAAGAATGATGATGGATTAAACCCAGATCAGTTGACTGGTAGTGAGTGCTTGCAATGTTCAACTCTCCGTCCATGATCTCCTTGTGTTTGCTATCCTCTGGTGTTTAGTCAGTGAGGCTGGTGCATTTTCTGAAGGTTCGCTGTCTTTGTCTGCGATGCCTCTGTGGTAGTCGGGGGGAGGTCCGGGGTGGGTCCGGGGGTGGTGTTGGACCTGGGGGTGGTGGCGGTGGATGCTGTGGACCTCTTGGGTGTCTGAGCTGCATGATCAGCAGCTCCATGGCATCTGTTGTTCTTCAGGTGTGGCTCTGGGTTGGGCTCCCTTTCATACTGCAGGTAGTCATCGCCGACTTAACACCAGGTAGGAGCAGGTGTTAAATCCCTGATGCTAATGCACCTTATCGCATATTTTGTGATCTTATCGCCGATCTAGCTGGTCATTGAGGATGTTGCGAAGTTGTGTTGTCGCTGCTTTTTGCACAGGAACGCCTACTCTGCATATCATTAGCGTTAGTTGCCGGTGTCTTCCGTGGCGATGTTTTTTGCGGCTGCTACCGCTGGAAAACTGGCGATATGGGCTGTTAGCACCAGCTTGTGAATTGGGCAATAAATGTATCGCCACTTTAGCTGCGATAAAGTGCCGCTAACTTGTTGAAAAGTCCTTGAGAATATGCTCCTTATAGTTTAATGTTTCAATGTGGCTCCCAATTGGTTTCTTGTCTCAGTTCTTTTCTATTCGGTACCAATATAGTCGGCCCACAGGGAGTGTGGACTCTGTTATTTAGCTGTTAATAGAAGGCAGCTCTTTTTTTCTTTACTTCGAGTCTCACTTTTGTCTGACACATCTTGATGTCTACTTCAATCTCCTGGTACCTCTGCCTTTCAAGAAGGCTTATATTGCACAACTGCTCACCAAACTAAAACTTAGAACAATTTTTATTATTATTAATCACATAGGCTAAACATATTGCATTTACCAATGCTTATTACTATTGTTGCACAATCGAAAATCCCTGGGCAAAGTTGTGAATTTCCCTCCATATTTGCGAATGGTACCTTTACTATCCAAAGTTGTGAACTTTTTTGCCTCTGGATTTTCACCTGAAAAAGTTTTCCGACTTGTAGGTCATTGCAATTAAACACATTGGTAACATCCATTCAGTTTCCTTTGAGAGGACAAAGGTTTTAATTTTAAGTCATGAGAAAACAATCAAGGAAATATTGACAATGGTGAGGATTTATTGCCAGTTTGTGGGAAAGACACACGTGTCTATGGGTGAATGAAGACGTAGGAGTCTCCGTGAACTACACTGATAGATATCTATACGAGGATTTGCTACTAAGCTAAAACCTTTGTATACCCCTACTTGCCATCTTGTAACATACTTACAAAGTGTCCAAATGATAGTAATGTGAGGCCAATGAAAAGATGATTCCTTACAGTTTATAGAGTCTATTTTAAGGTTAGTGGGGCGACCTTGAATCCCCTGACAATGACACTCTTTCAAAAGATAAGTGGAACTTTGTTGTATCTCAGAACATTTGAATGTGATCCAGCGCAAAGGGGTACATTTACATATTCTCCTTATGTCACAGATTCTTATTCACAAAAGGTTCATTCATACGTTCATTGGTGGGGCCCATAACACCAATGCACTCCACATTCATTCACTCTCACTTGATTCTGTTCACAGGAGAAAGGGGCTGCTGGACAAGTGGGTACCTTATTACCCATCAGGATTAACTTCTTTCTACTTTATGTACATATTTTATACAATTTCCAGAATCCTGACTTTATCATCAAGGCACTCCACTGTTTGGTCGATGGACCAACTAGTTGGACTGGTTGATGGTGAATTAGAACCAGCTAAAACACAATTAAAGCCTAGAAACACATTTGATATTTTCCGTAATTAATTTAAGAACCACAAACTCATTTCTTATTATTACAATTTTGTTTATCTAAACATTAATTGAACTCTTAAATCTTGCATTTACTGATTACAGCTCATCATTTAAATTTTAGATCTATTAAAAAAGAAATAAACATTTAGGAATTACTCTTAGATTTAAGAAAAAATGCAGTAAATCATTTACCCATAGACAGGTGACGATAGCTTCAGATCAAATAGGGAGTTATCTGCATTCTCAGTTGAAGACTCCCTCGAAAAGGCAGTCTGACCCTCATCAAAGAATCAAACCGTTGTGCAAATTACAGGATGCAGCGTAATAAAGTTCAGAATTTCAGGAAAGTCCATACATCAATCTGGAGTACGGATCAATTCCACACTAAGACTGACAGCATAGAATAAAATTTGGATTTTTGAAAGAGGAACAACACCCAACAAGAACTCCTTCTCAAAGAAAATTAACCCAAAGACAAATGCAACGCGAAGTTATTTCCCAAATTTAACGGAAACTGCGACACTAACTGCAACCGCAACCGCAACTCCAACTCCAACACTAGCACACACCCTTTTTCTGCCTTAATTCATACAAGATATGGCAACTTTAGGGGCAGTCCAAATGTTCTGAATGGACAGTTTGGGGTTATCAATAGTTCATTACACTTTTCCCAGTGCAAACTGGTTCTCCATGGTGACTTGGCACAAGGGGTCACAAATTGAAAGTTATTTTTACGTTTCTCAGGTGAGAACGGCAAATGTATTTTTTCAAGGCAAAAGGGTCCTATTGACAGGTTCATCCTTTGTCTTCTTCCAAGTTCCCATTCAAACATCTTCTGGCTTGCAGTCAAGTCCCCAACACATTGTTCTTGGCAGGGAACACGATGTCAGGAGTTCAGGTCACCACATGATCTCAAGAGCCGTCTGGGCATGCGCAGATATCATCGCGCGCACATGGTAGCATCTGCTTCAGAGAACGCCATCTTGGGTACTGCGGCCTAGTAGGCCCGAATGTTAACTTAAGCAAAAATAAACATAGCAATTAAAATGTAGAAATGAAAGTTCTAATGTTTAAAACCCACACTAATCCCAATAAATATTAGTATTTTCCTAGCTGCAGCAACATTTAAAGCGATAATACTTACCACAGGCTAACTTTAAGCCACAATACAATCACAAAGCAATATAAACCATGCAATTTCACTATTTTAACACAATCTAAGGTCAGTTTGCGTACCATTTTTAATTATTTAACTTTGCCATGCAATTAGCAATTTAGTCCCACATGTATTTATGTTTATCAAGGTATAAAGGTTGATTAGTAAAACTTCCACTTCAAACAGGTTATGTAAATTAATTTTTAGTATGATTATGTAAATTAGAGGAGGTATACAAGATTTTGTTTTACCTGCTCCATCAATCCCCCCTTTGGTGATTTTAAACATCACCAATACTCACTAATTTCACTAAATTTAACTAAGGAAATGGTTTTATTCGAATCCGCTTTGCATTTGTTAGTTTAAACAATAGTGTTCTCCACACTGTTCTCTTTTGTCTTCTTGTACACACTTTCTTTGAATTCATCTAACTCTATTTCTTCTATTTCTCTTTCTCTTATTTCTTTCTCTTTGTTTTTCTTATTTTCTCTTTTTATCTTATTTTGTAGTTTTCTTCTTTTTACAGACAGACACACTAATCTCAGTATTAACACTAGAATAATCAAAAAAGTCACAGGTAATAGTATTTTACCTATAAAAGAGCTACCTAATTTTGTTAATAAATTCTTAATAGAGGAAAAACATTTACCAAGTTTTTCTCATAAACCTTCAACCTCAATTGGAACAATTTCTTCATGCAAAGCAGTTATATTCTTTATATATTTCTTTATATTCTGACTTTTGTCAGGAATGTAAGTACAGCAATGTTGTACTTTCAGCATTCCACAGACTCCTCCCTCTTTTGCCAATATAATGTCAAGGGCAAGTCGATGTTGCATAACCATAGCTCTCATGGCAACCATTTCAGTATTTACCATTAAGAACCCTCCAGCTGTGTTTGTTGATAAACGATCCACAACTGTAGACAATTTTCTAATCTTATGTGCATTCAGAGATATTCCAACTGCTGGTATCAGTGCTCCAAAAATATCACCAATAATTTTTGACAAACTCTCCCTTCTTCTGCGTGTTAGCTGTCTATCTATTTCATGCAATCCATTTTCTCCCCTTTCCACATGAAAATATTTTGAAAAGACCAGGCCTAAGTAGCAAGTTCAGTACCAATGGTCCGGCAACCTATAATAAGCTCTGTTCCCACAAATGTAATATATTCCAGGGAATACCGGATCTTTTCCTCCTTTAAATCCCCAACCTCCCATGATTTTGTATAAATCCTGGCACTCCCTTGCACCTACAAAATAATTGTCATATACAGTATTATCTCTACTTATGCATAATTTCCCTTTCTGGGGCCAATCTAAAGCCATCGCCGGGTTTGGTTCTCCTTTTAAATGATTTTACTTCCCAACATCCCAAAATTGTGTTTCCTTTCTTTCCCCGGTCACTTTCTTTTGCATTTCAAGTCTCCTCTTTTCCACCATATTCAGGAAAGCTTTCTCTTCTTTTCTTAAACTACAAGTAAGGTTATTTTTAAATACTTCTAAAGTTAGTTTTCTTGTTTTTAAGAAAAAATCATCAAGAATTTTACTAGGCTTTACCTTGTTTAGTTTGGGAACTACAGGAATTTGCGAGAATATATTATGTATGTCAGTGTATATTCTAATTTGCCTGTTTTATAAAACAAACTTGCTATAACACTACAAGTCATCCCATATGTTAAAGGAAGGTGATGATAAGTGACACCTTCAGATACAGATGCAGGCAGCTGCATACATACGTAACAATCCCTAACATCCATTGTTTCTACGTACTCATATAATAACTTTGTGAAAACATTCTTAGAAAAATCATTTATGGACTAATCTTTGTGAAGTTCTGCTCTATCTACCAGTTTTGTGATATGACTGTCATCAGAGTTTTGCCTAATAGTTCCATTCATGGAATATCTGTCTACGTTTTCAAATGTTATTCTAAATGAAACAGTTATCACCAATATAATCCAAATAAGCATTAATAATCCTGTACAACAAAAACACATTCTACACCATCTCCAGAAAAATTCACATGTTGGATTTCTTTTTCCAGTGTTTGCCATGTTGTCAATAATCAGTGTCTTTTGACTTAGCCTCTTTCTTAAAAAAAAAGATTTGTCTTTGTCTAAACCTAAGGCTTTAGTTGGCTACTTGGTTCTTTCTGGTCCTTTGTCCTATCTGGGCTTTCAATTCCTTTTCCAAGTCTTTTGTCTCTTAATTCATGTGCGAATCATCCTTATCCTTAGGTTCACAGTCTTTGTTCAGAACTTCCTGATCATCCGTTTCTCCTCTTGTGTCAGACAAGATAACTCTCAGGATTTCTGAACCTTCTCCTTCCTTGTCCACCTTCTGCACAGTGACTCTTAGACTTTCTTGGCTATCAGCTTCCTCTTGTATAGCAGGAAGTGCCACATATGTCCATTCCGATGACTTGTACTTCAGATTTGGTCTCTTTATGCGTTACAAGTGCTTCTGATCCGTGTTCTTTTGTTTTTCTTGACTAGACACTTCATTCACTTGTTCAGCATTATCATGCTTTATTCTGGTCAGTCGGTATCTCAACCTCTTGATTTTGTTGGGCCAAATATCTTCTTTCAAATGCCTTTTCAATGTAGATCCTTTCTCTTCTCGCTCGGTTTTCCAAGCACTTTTTCTCAAGTTCCTTCCCCCTTTATTTTCTGTTTCACTTACTTCCGATTCTGTTTCCGTCTGAATATCACTTTCTTTTAGCTTTATCCTCAATATTTCAGGTTCACTGTCTGAATCTATCCCTCCTCATGTTTCTCCCACACAATCTTCCTGCTGACTATCTGACGCTTTATCTACCTGTTTGTGTTGTGTCCCTAAACCTCCTCGGGGTTCTTCCGCAATCACCTCACCCTCACTCTCTATCTAATTCCTCTCCTTCTATCTCTATAATTTCTGGAGGAATTTCTCTTGTACTTGTACTTGGGATTTCTTGGTTAAAGATTACTTGTTCATTTTCTCCAGTTTCATAATTAGATCTTTTCCGAATTCCTGCTTGCTCCGTCTCAGATTCAGAGCTAGTATCTGAAATTTCAAGGCGTCATCTTAGTGGTACATTTTCTTGCCCAATAATTTGACTTCAGCCTTGTTCATCTGTTTCTGGTTCTTGTCTTGCCTTTGTTTCTTCTGATTCTGATTCTGAACTGGTATCCGATACTTCCCGATGTTGGTCTGCAGATTGATCTTGCAGATCTGGGACTCGAAGAGTGAGACTGGCATAAATCCAGTTCTTCACCCCTGCACACTTCACAGCAGTTGTTGTTGTCAGAACCACTGGACGTGGTCTTCCCCAGCGTGGAACCATACAATTTCTTCTTCAGTGTACTTTATTGCGGACCCAATCTCCAGGACTCAAGTCATGAGCTGGCTTCCTTTCAAGAGTGGTTGCATCTGGTCCACCCTGATGAAACACAGAATGTACCATATCAGCCAATCCTTTACAATAATCCAAGACGAAGTCATCAGATATAGGCAGCAGTTTGTTGACAGGAATGAAACTATGTCTCATTGCTCTCCCCATTATTATCTCATGGGGGCTCAGACCAGACTTCCTATCAGGAATTGATCTACTGCTCCCTAAGACAAGAGGCAAGACATCTGGCGATTTGAGACCTGTGGCCAAACACATTTTTCCCACTCTGTTCTTTATGGTGCCATTCATTTGTTCTACCACTCCAGAAGCCTCTGGTCGGTAGGCACAATGCAATTTTTGTTGTACATTTAATGCTTCACAAATCAATTTTATAATTTCATTCTGGAAATGTGTCCCTCTATCTGTTTCAATCGTTACTGGGAAACCAAATCTGGGAATGGACTCACTCAGTAGGAGTTTTGCGACAGTGACTTCATCATTTCTTCTGGTCGGGTAAGCCTCAACCCAACGAGAAAACAGACAAACGATCACCAGTACATATCTTAACCAGTTGCATTCGGGCATTTCAATGAAATCAAGCTGCATACGAGTGAAAGGACCTCCCTCCCATCGTATCGTTCCCAAGCTCACCACAGCTTTCCTTCCTGGATTAAATTGCTGGCATATGAGACATCTTTGGCAAAGGCTCTCAGCTATAAGCCGGAATTTGGCATTATACCAAGTTTGTTTGAAAAGTCTAATCATGACATGCCTTCCTATGTGTGCCTGCGCATGGTACATCTGTGCCATGGTAGAGATCATGCTATCAGGCATTACTGGTCTTCCATCTCCGTAAACCCAAACTCTGTTTACTTCCCGTTGTGTACATCCTGATTTTATCCACTGTTTCTTCTCCTCTTCCCCTGCTTCTTCCTGTAACTGTCTCACTTTATCCCATGTACTTACTGTATTAGTAAAAAGCAAGGGACATAAATCCATTTCCTTTTCCCTGTTACGATTCAATGAAGTCAAATTTCGAGCACAGTATTGAGCTATGTCATTTGCAAACTCATTTCCAGCTGACACATACTCTGTTCCTTTCTTTTGTGCTGTACATTTCACAAAAGCTATTTCTTTAGGCAGCTGTATCACCTCAAGTAACTTGCCAACTATTTCTGCATTTCTAATTGGAGTCCCACTCAACGTCAAGAAACGTCTTTGGGACCAAATTTGCCCAAAGTAATGCACCACTCCAAACCCATACTGACTATCAGTAACCACAGTGACTCGCACATTCTTTCCCAATTTGCATGCTCTAATCAGTGCAAACAACTCAGCAACTTGAGCAGATTGTACTCCTCTAAAACAAGATGCTTCCAAAACGCTTGCTACAGTGCACACAGCATATGCAGCACTCAAAATCCCTTCTCCAGTTCTTAGGCATTACCCATCTATAAACATCACATAGTCAGACTCTTTCAAAGGCATGTCCTTTATATCAGGACGCAGTTTGGTGCAAAAATCAAGCACTTCCAGACAATCATGATCAACATCATCCTTTACTTCCGCATCCACAGCATCAGGCAGTAATGTCGATGGGTTCACATTAGTGCATCTTACAAGATTCACATTTGTAGCACCCAAAATCACCTTTTCATATTTAGTTAGACGACTATGCGTCATGAACTGTGTTTTATTTCTTGTCAAAAGGATTGCCACATCATGTGGAACAAACACTCTCACAGGATATCCCATTATAATTCCTTCACTTTGTTCCAAGCTCTTGCACGTAGCAGCTACTGCTTTCAAACATTCAGGCAATGCTACAGCTACTGGATCTAGTACAGCTGAAAAATAGGCAATTGGTCGTCTCAATTTTCCATTTCTCTGCACTAACACAGAAAGAGCGCACCCAGCTCTTTCATTGCAAAAAAGCTCAAATTATTTTTCATAATCAGGCATTCCAAGAACTGGTGCTTCACACAAGCTGTCTCTTAATTGTTTAAAAGATTTCATCTCTTCTTTATTCAGCTCAATTGGATCTTTCACATCACTCTTTGTCAGACGTAACAATGGTTTTGCAATCAGTGAAAAATTACTAATCCACTGACGACAGTACCCCACCATTCCAAGAAACATTGTGACTTCTCTTTGTGTCATTGGGGCTCTCATTCCTTTAATGATTTTATTTCTATCCAATGTTACTTTTCTCAGGCCTTTTTCAATCTTATGACCTAAGTATTGTACTTCTTTCTTATCAAAACTGCAATTTTGATGGTGATACTTTAAGTCCTCCATCTGCCAAATGATTTAACAGTGCAATTGAGTCAACAACACAGGCTTCTCGCGTCTTTGATGCCACTAACAGGTCATCGATATATTGGACTAGCACTGAACTTTCTGGCATCTTCAAATCTTCCAATGATTTCTTTAAGATCTGGTTAAATATTGAAGGACTTTCTGTATACCCTTGAGGGATATGGCACCATGCCAAAATACGGTCGCCGAACCGGAACGCAAAAATTGGTTGGCTATCAGGGTGCAATGGAATAGAAAAGAAAGCATGAAACAAATCAATGACTGTGTACCATTCTGCATCATAGGGAATCTGATATAGAATTACTGAAGGGTTTGTGATCGGTGAATTACATGGACTGCTCATTATCTCTCTCAGAATTTCTTGTTCAATCATTCTGTCTATTACAGGCGTTGCTCTTGCAACTATTTCTGGTGTTAATTTATACTGAGGAATGTTCGGGTAATATACTCCTTCTTTTACAGTTATTTTCACAGGATTTACTCTTTTCATTAATCCGACATCTTCCCCTGTGACATCCCACACTCCTGTTTTCACTGTCTTTTTTAATTCCTGAGGAATTCCCTCTGGATCAAATGCATCGGTAATTTTTGGTTCTAGGTTAGCCATTGTCATTCTATAAAGAACATCATCGTCTGGGGTTTAAAAAGCTATACCATCAGGTGCAAGATGGTGCAATTAATTGACGAGTGTCACATACTTCAAAGCGATGCATATCAGCAAAGTTCCCTATTCTAACCTTGACAGGTTCGGCAAGATGGGCTTTTATCTGTCTATTTGAAACTCCAACCACTTGGATTGTCTCACTCGAGAGAGGAAGATTTTTCACTTCAGCTGATCTAACAGTTGAACGAGTAGTACCAGTGTCCACTAGGAAAGTAAAATTTACTTCATTCACCTTTCCATCCACAAAGGGTCCAGTCTGGTCTACTTCTAGAGTTGCGCCAAGTACGCACTCTTCTTCCTCTCCTAGGCACCATCAATAACTCTCTTCTGACTCACTTTCATTGCATTGCAGCCAATACTGCGAAATGGCACCAGCACGCGGTAGCTTTGTTACCTATTCTTTGTTGTGGAATCCTGGCTCATTGCTGTATCTTTGAGGATTTAGGTTCTGTGGAAAAGGTGGCTTTGGCACCTGACACTGTTGGGTAACAACCTGCTGCTGTCGCTGCGGTTGACAACTCACCTCATTCTGCACCTGTGGATTCAATGATGAATTATCACCATTAGCTTTCGGTGGCAATTTACACTCGGATTTCCAATGCCCTAATTTTCCGCAATTATGACATGGCCACTTCTGTTTAGCTTCATCTATGCTAATCTGCCCTTTTCCTTTTCCAATATTAGGTTTTGCTCTTGCTTGCCCTATTCCATTGGCTTGTTCGATTAACTGGGCTTCTTGTTGCTCCGTTACTTTAACCTGTGCCCATATTGCCTTTTCTTTCAACTTACGTTGTTTGGCTTCAATTTCATCACTAAAATATTTTGCATGACGCAACACTTCGTCTATCTTTTTATTTTGCCAGTCTACTGTATGTTGTTTAATCATTTTGCTATCTTCAGGCCTTAAACCATAAACCAATCTGTTATCAAAATAACTCAAATCCTTTTCACTTAGTTTCTCGTATCCACTGTATTGCTTAAAAGCTAACAGTAACCTTTCGTAATATGCATGCACTGATTCTTTAGCCTCCTGGTGAGTTCTGTCAATTTTTACCCAATCAGTTTCTTTCAGAGGTACTTTATTTTTCAAAAACGTAATTACCTGATCATATTTTTTCATTACTTCTTGATCTGGGGCTCCTGAGTTGGCCAGTCTATTGTAATTTTACATTCTGTCCATAAATCTGCAGGTACAATTATGTCAAAAAGACCATTCAGATCTAGCCACAATACCTTTGAAAGTTTGATAAACCTATCTACTTGTCTATACCATTCAACTGGTTTTTCTCTCAACCTTGGAAAATCATTTGTAAATGACAAAATATCCTGTCTAGTCCATGGAACATGTACATATCCTCCTCCAGGAATTTCTCTCATGGGACATTCTGTTACCACTGGCTCTTTCTCTCACCGGGAAAGCTAGAGAGGCTTTGTCTGTAGTTTCCTCTCTGCTTCTAAACCATCTACTTTTCCATCAATCCACATCACCCCATTTTCTTAATAATGCAATAAATTCTTTAATTTGGGTCAACCTTTCTGACGTATTCAAGTTTTCAGTGTCTTTCTCAGTAAAATCTACTCTGTATGGCTTCTGCAATTACCTTATTTTTTCAAAATCTATTCCCATTTCACTCTCTGTTTCTTCTAGCTTTTCATGCGAAGTCCTTGCTCTCCAAGTTATGCTTTTATACAAAAACATTAATTCTTCATCTTGGTATGCTTTTAATTTTTCAGTTGGAATAGTTCCTACAATTAATTCTTCTAAAGTCACTTTTAATTTCACCACATCCAAAGGTTGTGTTTCTGTATCCTTTTTCTGTAAACTTCTTAACCAATCACTTAATTCTTCAGGTGTTGGTCCTACAGGGGTTGTCGCTATTCACATTTTATCTATCATTTTCTCTGGGGTTTCTGTTGCTGATTGTGTTGCCATAGGATTCTTACTTGATGGTCTCTGGTTTACAGTAAGCCTGGGCAAAGCACTACGCTACGCTCGCGTAGTTTGCGAAGTTCGCGCTACTTCGCACTACGCGAACTGCACGTAGCACAGTGCGAACACGCGTAGCGTAGTGTTGCGTAGTGCTGCGGTCATTTTTTGCTTGCTCGCGGTCCTCAACGTCAAGTTGGCGACCGCGAGCAAGCAAAATGACATCCCGGCGAGACTTTTTCCTTGTTCGCAATCAGCAACATCAAGTTGGCGATCGCGAGCATGGAAAATAAACCTTCCGGCGAGATTCCCAACGCGAGGAGGTCAGGTTTCTCATTGCGAGTGGTCGCGTATGCTCGCGACCGCTCGCGATGAGAAACTACCAGTTCGCGTTGAGAAAGCTGCCGCTCGAGTAAAAATCTACTCGAGCAGCAGAAAACTACAGCTCGCACTGTGCAAGATGCCATTTTCAATGATTGCACAGTGCCGGTTGCTTGTCCGCACTGTGCAATCATTGAAAACGACATCTGGCACAGTGCGAACAAGGTACTACGCAGTTCGCGAAGTTCTACGCGTAGCTCGCGTAGTGCGAACTGCACTTTGCGTAGCTTCGCGAAGTGCTACTTCGCGAACTACGCCCAGGGTTAGTTTACAGTCAAATTTTTAGGTGTACTTAATCCTGATATTCCTGCAGTAACCTTCCATTCATTTTCTCCTGAACTACTCCTTTCTTTCTCCTTTTGCATACCGCAATTATACGGGACTGTCAAACAATGTTCATTATCTTTTTGTTTATCAAAAACTGGTATCACTGGTCCTATAGTTACAGGCACAGTCACTGCTTCCTTATTCTTTGTTAATTCTCTAATCTTTTCAGTTAATTCCAGTGTAGCCCTAGCTAATTCAGCAGACTTTTCATTTTCAGTTCTTACCATCTGTGATATTTCTGAATCATTAAATGGATTATTTTTCCCAAAATTATTCGGCATTTGTTCAAAACTTTTATTTGTTACAGTCTCCTTTGGTGGTGCACTTGGTGTCACCATCGCAGAATCCTGTTGATATGGAGGTGGTTTTTTATAGAAAATGTCCTCCAGCACTTCATCCTCAGATTCACTCACTCCATACCTGTAACCTTCTGACTCGGTACTATTTCTTTTTTTCCGTACATTTTCTACCACTCCTATCTCCAGCATTTCTCAGAGGAAACATGCCTTCCGTCATGCTCGCATTAGCCATCTTCTCATTCTATCATCATGGCCTTCTTGACCATAATGTCTACCAAACACATAATTATACCTTCTTCCACTACAATGCCTTTCTCGTTCATACATCTCTTCTTCCCATTCAGTCAAAGCCTCAAATTGGGTAGGTCTGGGTTTTGGTTCCAATCTCATCATTCTATCTCTCAAATTTCATAGTAAAGCTAGACTAAATGAACCATTCTCCGGGAACGCTAGCACTCCATCATCTTTGGTATATTTTACCCAGTTTTCCAACCAAATGCATGTATGATAACCATATTTCGCTACCATAAAGGATGCAGGCGTTTTCGTGGAGGAAGTATCTGTCCTTCTCTAGTTACAATCGGCTTATCTTTCTTAAATAGGTTTTTGATTTTCCAAAACCATGACTTCTTCTCCTTTTCAGGTGGATCGTAATACATCTTGTTTGAATTTTCAAACACTTAATCAATGAAGCTCCGCAATTCACCTTTTCACAGCTTCTCAGTTTTCTGACCAATCCTAGCACGACTCACACTAACGCACCAATCCTGAGCGTCTATGTCACTAGTGTAACTCTCCAATCCTAGTGCGTGTCACACTAACGCATCAATCAGTGAAAGCTTTGTCTTTTCTACAGCTGACCAATCCCAACGCGGTCTTTCTGATGTCAGCCTTTCCTACTACTCCTGCTCTTGCTGACCCCTGATGTTCAATTCCATGTGACTTCTTTTGCCACATAAATCCACTCCCTACTTCCCGGAAGCTTCAAATTTTTCAACTACACTTAACATAAACAATACTCAACATAAAGTGTTAAACATAAATCAGTGATCACCAAACCAATACATTAGAAACCATCAATCTGCTACCAAGAAATACTGATCCAGCGCAAAGGGGTAAATGTACATATTCTCCTTATGTCACAGATTCCTATTCACAAAAAGTTCATTCATACATTCATTTGTGGGGCCCATAACAACAATTCACTCCACATGCATTCACTCTCACTTGAATCTGTTCACAGGAGAAAGGGGCTGTTGGACAAGTGGGTACCTTATTACCTATCAGGATTAACTTCTTTCTACTTTATGCACACATTTTATAGGATTTCCAGAATCCTGACTTCATCAACAAGGCACTCCACTGTTTGGTCGATGGACCAACTAGTTGGACTGGTTGATGGTGAATTAGAACCAGCTAAAACACAATTAATCCCTAGGAAAACATTTGATATTTTCAGTAATTAATTACACAAACTAATTTCTTATTATTTCAGTTTTGTTTATCTAAACATTAATCAAACTCTCAAATCTTGCATTTACTGATTACAGCTCATTATTTAAAGTTTACATCTATTGAAAAGGAAATAAACATTTAGGAATTACTCTTAGACATAGATTTAAGAAAAATGCAGTAAATCATTTACCCATAGACAGGTGACGATAGCTTCAAATCAAATAGGGAGTTATCTGCATTCTCAGGAAAAGACTCCCTCGAAAAGGCAGTCTGACCCTCATCAAAGGATACAACCGTCGTGCAAATTACAAGATGCGGCGTAATAAAGTCCATACATCAATCCGGAGTACGGATCTATCCCACACTCAGACTGACAGCAAAGAATAAAATTTGGATTTTTGAAAGAGGAACAACAACCAACAAGAACTCCTTCTCAAAGAAAATTAACCCAAAGACAAATGCAACCGCAAAGTTATTTCCCAAATTTAACGCCAACTGCGACACTAACTGCAACCGCAACTCCAACTCCAACACTAGCACACACCCGATAAATGACCGATGAGGGGTTCTTTATACCCTTTTTCCGCTTTACTTCATACAAGATATGGCAACTTTAGGGGCAGAACAAATGTTCTGATTAGACAGTTCGGGGTTATCAATAGTTCATTACACTTTTCCCAGTGCAAACTGGTTCTCCATGGTGACTTGGCACAAGGGGTCACAAATTGAAAGTTATTTTTCCGTTTCTCAGGCGAGAACGGCAAATGTATCTTTTCAAGGCAAAAGGGTCCTATTGACAAGTTCATCCTTTGTCTTCTCCCAAGTTCCCATTCAAACATCTTCTGGCTTGCAGTCAAGTCCCCAACACATTGTTCTTGGCAGGGAATACGATGTCAGGAGTTCAGGTCCCCACATGATCTCAAGAGCCGTCTGGGCGTGCGCAGAAATCATCACGCGCGCATGGTGGTACCTGCTTCAGAGAACGCCATCTTGGGTACTGAGGCCTAGTAGGCCCGAATGTTAACTTAAGCAAAAATAAACATACAGCAATTAAAATGTAGAAATTAAAGTTCTAATGTTTAAAACCCACACTAATCCCAATAAATATTAGTATTTTCCTAGCTGCAGCAACATTTAAAGCGATAATAGTTACCACAGGATAACTTTAAGCCATAATACAATCACAAAGCAGTATAAACCATGCAATTTCACTATTTTAACACAATCTAAGTTTAGTTTGCATACCATTGTTAATTATTTAACTTTGCCATACAATTAGCAATTTAGTCCCACGTGTATTTATGTTTATCAAGGTGTAAAGGTTGATTAGTAACACTTCCACTTCAAACAGGTTATGTAAATACATTTTTAGTATGATTATGTATTTAATTCCATGCAAATTAGAGGAGGTATACAACATTTTGCTTTACCTGCTCCATCAAATGTTAGGAGTTTTATTGAAGAAAATGGAGTGGTCAGTGCTTAATTTGAGACTGTGGTTTCCTGTGTTCGGCACCGGCTCTTAATTGCCAACACCAGCGCTTGTGACAGTCGGCGGACAAGGTAGAGGTGTCTGGCTAATTTAGAGATGCTCACACCAGTTAATTATTGATTCAATATACATTAGAAATTACTATTACCTGCCGCCCTAGCCATTCTTATAGCTTTGGGGGGGGCTGTAATAGTCCAAACTGTCACACTTGTAGCAGTGTGATGGTTAGTAGTTGAGCTGTTACTATCATTGGCAGCATACAGGGGAATTATGTGGTGCAAGGTGCAGTGGCCTCCAGACGAGAGCCCTGGCACTTATTGTTTTACAAAGTGAGCACTGTACAGGAGCCATGCTGGTGTCGGCCTTCTGTTCCAAATCACACCAGCGAATTTATTATACTTTCTGTTTCTCCTGTTTACATTCAGACTATTATTACCTGTGTGAGGAATGCGTGAAGGGCCTTAAAGCCCTTCTGCCTCTGATATACCGCTTGTTAAAGGTGCTCTCCTTCCATATTAGGCCCTCATCTGCGGCCCATGACTATAACTGGGGTCCAGGGCTTTTAACTAGCGGAACAGCCCTTGGCAGTAGGCTATTAGGCTATAGCATGTATTGTTTAATGTCTCCGTGCAAGCATTAGCTAGAACTATGACTACCTGGCCCCTCTCTTATACCAATGCTGTATTTATATAGTCATTTCAAGATCAAAATGGTATCAGAGTGGCCCAAAAATGCCATTGCCTGTTTTCGACTACATGGAGTTGATTGCTAACCTTTTTTACAATGATACACCCATTGATGCTAATGGAGGTTTCTGGTGTAGCCAATGAACAGGAGCTCACGTTGAATTTCTTACCAACTTCTTCAGTGAATCCTACAAGCCAACAGAGCTCGTCAAACATTTAGGAGTTCATTTTGATTTTCCATTATCATATTGTTATAAAAAGGACATTGATAATGAAGGGTATTCACGCCAGTTGCACCAAAATTAGAATTTTCCGTTCCTTCTGTTTATACATATTGCAAAAGCTAGGTATTTGTACTTCCAACGTTACTGATTTTGTTGTAACTCAGCTCTGGAATAGGCTATGCTAGCAATAATGCATGTATTGTGGAGTTTAAGATCTCTATCTTGATCCATCTGTGCCGCCCTACACCCTGCATCCATTTTGTGATTTCACCTCCAATTACAGACCCTGCAAGATAACACACATAAACATTTCTGCAGGCAGGTGTTGCTCAAACTTAATAATCGGATAGATCAGAACAACATATTAGAAGAGGCACAAGCTGGGTTTAGACCAAAGATCAGCACACTAGACCAGGTCCTCTGCTTCAAGGTGATAACTTGGAAATACGTTACCTTGAAGCATGACCATCTATATGTCGCTTTCATCAATCTGAGAGCGCATTTGATCTGGTCCCAAGGGAACCCCTATGGGATGTATTGGATGGGTATGGCATCCCCCAGACCTGCTAAGGCTATTGAAAGTCCTCCACACAAACACCTACGCAAAGGTCAGGTGGAATAATGCAGGGGACTTGACAAATCAGACCGAGATCAATCAAGGGGTGAGACAAGGTTGAGTCCTTGCCCCCACCCTTTTTAGCCTATACATTAATGGAGCCAAACACAATGGCCCCAAAATAGCAGGTGTGCCTACTCCTATTTTGATGTTTGTGGGCAACACCCTGCTAATTTGACATACTCGAATGGGGCTCCAGGCAGAATTAAATGCCTTTGTCTCCTTCTGTGAGGAAATAGGTTTAGAATTAAACTCTTCTAAGTCTAAAGTTATGACCATTAACCCCCACAGAATGTATAGAAGAAATGTGTTTATAGAGGGGGGCCCCCTTGAGAAAGTATCGTACTTTGATTACCTGGAAGTCAGGCTAATTGATACCCAGTCATGGATTTAGGAAAAAGTAAAGCCATCCTCCAAATGAAAACATCAGCTATAAGGTGAAACTATAGGGCTGCCTCTGGAGGTGCTCTGTCATCGGTTATTACAGTACACAGAGCATCAGCTGTAGCATCTGCGATCTATGGCGCTAGGATTTGGGGTTATGCTTCAGCAGAGACGCTGACAAAGATCGAAAACAAGTTTATAAGGGGTCTTTTTAAACTCCCCCAAGTTTCCCTATCAGCCCATTGAGATTTGACCTAGCCCTCAACCCAATACATCTAATGGTTTTACTCAAACCTTTGTTATACTGGATTGGAATTTGGTCCACCAGTAAACTAGTAACTTATAGGGACTGCGTAAAAGAGCTTGTGGCTCTTGATAGGGACCAGAGTACTCCCTGGCTGAAGGTTGTAGAAGATATATCACAAACAATAGGTATGGTTAATTTATGGAACACCCTGAAGCTGATCACTAAAAGTGATGTTCAGGAAGTAAAAAATCGGTTCTGGGAGGTAACTTTACTGCAAACTTGGAAAGTATACCAGGATAACAGCATAACTGGCCAGTTCCTTAACCACAAATGTATACCCAGCCTTGAGCCATATATGGACCGAATGTACCCATACCATTCCAAATGTTTATATGTCCAATTCAGGTATGGTATACTGCCCTTGAGAACCCACACTATGAAATGGGATAAGGCACCATCAAATTCCAAGTTTTGCCCAAATTGCCCTAACATTGTGGAATCGGTAGATCACTTTATGCTTTTCTGCCCTTAATACAGAAACACGCGTAAGAAATGGCTTATAGTGGCACACAAATCTATGGGAGTGAAACACTGTAGGGAAGCAGTAAGGCTTCCCAAGTCAAGTCAAGTCAAACAAACTTTATTCAACCAAATTTTCTCCATAAAAGCATATACAAAAGAACAACAAGAAAGAAAGGAAATGTAACTGGTACTTGTCCCTTTCCCTGAGTAATATACAAAAACAACGTAGACAAGTCAATAACAGGTTGAGGTCATGGAACCCCTCACCCACCTACCTAGCAGGTGGCATACTTCATCATCGGGGTCCAGCTGGATTGCCGAATGCAATCCAGCTGTGCTTCAACGCCTGAATTACAGCGGAACAGGATATTTTGTGGATAGTGAAGTGCTCTACTTCAAAGATCATTATAAAAACCTAAAAAAAACCATAAAAGTTACAAGGTCTTGTTCTGAAACATCATCAGAGGTACAGGGCTTTAGCCAGGGACCCTAGTTTAGAAACGCCCTTTGGAAACGTAAGACACCAGAGAATACAATGAAACCTGAATCTTATGAAAAGAAAGCAATGGTATGGGTTTTTTACATAGGTCCAGAAAGGTTGCTCTAGGGGGCCAGAGATCAGTAATGTGTATTGTCTTATTGTTGGTTTTTTAAGTTCAATATATTCCCTTTCTGCCACCCTCCTTTCTAAAAATTGATTTTTAATAGCTTTCAACTCTCCATGGTACATCTTTCTTGATGTATAAACAGATCAGAACACACTAAGTTAGCTAGTTGTCTAGAGATGTAAGCTATCCAAGGTACCTCAGCAGACCTATGCAGCCTCATGCAATCTTTTAATACACATTGGTTCAAGGTAGACGTGGGGCTCGACCATGTTTTTAACCACCAAATTAGAGGAGCCACTGCTATCTGATCAGATATGTAGCCCTGTCCTAGTCCTTCATGCTCCATAAAAGACGGTGTACTGTGGGGAACTGTGAAATGCTTCCGCAGATATTTATTTTCTGCCACTTGCAGATCACCGGACACTTTGTAGCCCCATACTTTGCTACCATATGTGGCTATTGGTAAACATTTCTCATTGTAGATCTTCAGAAGTGGGCACAAGGATTTGCACCCCAATCTCTTAGCAAAGGCCAAGGTAGCTCCAGCTGCTCTGGACAGGGTATTTTTCTTAAGAGCTCGTTGCGCCACCCATGACCCCTTTTCATCAAACAAAAGCCCCAGATATGGGAATGTAGAAACATTTGTCAATTCCCCACCTTTACATACCAGTGTGCGCTTTTCACATTTTGGATTACCTATGGACATTATGTATGATTTAGGTCATAAAATTAATAAAAGCATTCACAAGCTGCAGCAGCACCGGCAGCAAGGGGACTCCAGTACCAACGTATCATTCTCGCACCGGGAGGCGCATAAACGTTGCGTCCAAGCCCGTTCATGCCCGTAGGAGGTTGGGCTGGGCCCACCCCCTTTCATCTGCAACTGTCTGAGGTTCTGTCGACTTCAATTATTTTCCTGCAGCACGCATGGCAAAAGTAAAGGGAATAAAAGAGAAGCTTGGAGCTACTCTGGACTCCTTCTTAGTAAGAGCAGCCAGCGTTCTCTCACATGAGATTGAGCTGACTGAAAGACATATTTCCATGGAGCCGACCCCTTTACCACAGGATCCGTCCTTAGGCCTCGTGAGTGATATCCTTCCAGATACACAATCGCCACTGCCCTTAATCTCATCAATCTACACACAAGATCAATGCGGGCCTTCCCTCCCCAATCCGAATACAGGGATCACACCAAGAAGGGGCGCAGATCACTCCCCCTTGAATGTTTCATCACTGGACCCTTCACCTATCCCACCAGCTAAGCAAACCTGAGCAGGGGGTGTTGTTAGTGGTGCAAAACCAAAACAATCTAAAACCACTAGTGCCCCCAAAACTAAAACCTCCCAAACAGAGGTGCACACTACGAACCTTAAAACATCAGTATCTCCAGTATCTCCAGTGTCCCTTAATACTCCACCGCTGCAGGTACTGCAACCCGATTCCTTTTGGACAGAAGTCTCTACAAGGTTAAATGATATAATGGCTTCCATTTTAGCCAAATTGTCTCGAATAGAAATTCGGCTGGGGGAGTTAGAATCAAAGAATCGTACATTACTTGTCCGTATGCCCCCGCCGAATGATCCTTCTACGATAACACCTCCAAACACAGAATCAGTACCAATGATAGAAGCGCGAGGGCCACTTTCTTCCTCGATAATGACACTGACAATATCCATACTCCTGGGTGGTTCCACCAGTGCTGTAGTACAGCCCGCAAATGCCCTTTCCAATACTAACACAGCAAGGGCTACTCTGATCCGCCAAGGGCTGAATGAAGGGGACTCAGCTCGCCAACCATTATTATCCGGGATGGAAACAAGAGGAGCTATGCACCAGGCAGGGCTACCCGAGAATCCCACCGGAGCGAATGAGTACCAGCCGCAACAAACTCTCCACCTTCCTCCCGCCGCTACCCCACTGGTCCTGGCTCTGGCAAATGTTCCCCTCTTCAAGAAGATCAAAGCAAATCTACAAGGCAATTAATGGACGAATGTCTCCATTGGTTATTAAGTAACGCTCATATAACCGAGAGGGGGAGGAGGCAGCTGGCTAAAACAATTATCATGGCCCGGAGAGTGGGATGGGTGGGGGGGCTCAAGAAAATCGTTTGGTGGTGATTGTGTGGTAATTAATTTTAACAATGAGTATACGAGAGCTTCTCAAATAGCCAATGTCCATAGTTTCTCTCTAAGGAACTCGCAGATAATACCTTTACCCTTGGAGTTCTTTTATACTGGCCAGGATGTTACCATGGGAAAGGAGTACAGGGGCAGACAACTGAAACCACTCACTGGTCTGAATGAGGGTCCCCTCTTAAATTCTGGGATTACTTTACATAATAGATTTGTTGCCCTGTCGAATTTGGAGGCATGTGACTGACTAATTCTCTCATCTCCCAAATTACCAACTAGGGAAACTACCGCGGCCCTTGCTGAGATTAGTCCATAGGGGATCCGACCTATTATACTACCCTCTGAGAAGGCCCCTACAGTGGTAAATCTAGCACCCAGTGCTCAGGAACACGTGCAGACCTCGCAAACTTGTATGAATGACAACAAGGGAGCAAGGCCTAATATGTTATCGTGGAACGTGGCAGGTTTAGCTTCCAAAATAGCTAACCCCCACTGGATAAATAAGTGGCAATCTATGGAGGTAGTATTCTTTCAGGAGACTTGGGCTAAAGACGCAATCTTTTTTCCTGGGTTTCACACCATCCATTCTCCAGCAATTCCATCAGTCTCTGGAAGGGCGAAAGGGTGCTTATTCACCTTAATCTCAAACACTATACCTCTCCAAATCAGACACGTTGGTCCCACACATACTCATTTTCAGATCTTCAAGATGGGCAGTAGGAAACAGGACATTTGGACTATTGTTAACTTTTATAATAATGAGTTTGGGAGGAATTCGAGGATAATGGTAGACGCACTAGCACTGGAGATTGAGAAATTGTACAAGGGAAAAAAGGGGGGTAGTTAAACCTTTTATGGGTAGGGGATTTTAATGTTCACCTTTGCAAGTTTAATGGGACCAGGGTATGTGGAGTAGAAGACTCTTATAGTAATCTCCTCTCACACTTTATACACAACAAGTATGGTGACATTTTGAATAGTTTGTTATATAAGTGGAATTTGTGCATAATAAATGAAGCAGAAGAGGGAGGGCAAGGGACCACTTTCAGAAGGGGCACCCAAGAGTCTACTATAGACTTCATTTTGGCCTTGGTACATCTACATGGGAAAGTGGCCCATATGAGCACCTGATTTTCCTCCCAGAGCGACCACACCATGTTATCTGTTCACTTAAGCATTCTATCCAAACCTAAAGAGCACAACAAGGTTGTAGAAGTGTAGTGTAGTTCCTATATCCCTGATAGGCTCTGCGCATTGGAATAATATACACTATAGTTTTGACATAGGACTGAGGTCAGTATGTCTCTATAGAGTACATTAAACTTAATTACTTGTGTGTGCCAGCTAACTCAGAGGTCACTAGAGACTTCTCGAATATACAAGAAGGGATTAGTTTCTGACAACCGCATAAACATGACAACTTTGTTTCCCTTAGAGTCGGAACAATCTCAGAACCGTGGAAACAATAGATAACAGTTTCACTCAGTCAATCGTGCATGCTTCGTTTCTACAGAGTTGCACAGAAATAGATAGACGGGTGTTTCAATAAAAAGGCGTTTATCGAACTGTCTTATTTCTCAAACAAGAGATATGAACTGCTACAATCGTAAGAAAGGATGCGAAGTACAATACGTACAGGGTTAGCAGTAAGATAAAATAATACTGCAATAGCACGGTTTGTAGCTATGACATATGTTTATAAAATACATACATAAATAACACAGGCTAAACTGTGAATTCTCATCTGATGCTTCTAAATAGTTCTACCCCAGTGTACCTAACCTAAGTGTAGTACGAGGTAAGAAGTAGGTGCTGTTTTCCAAAGTATAGCTAGCTATAGTTTAAGTTTTGCCAAGAGTTGCCAAATGTTTCTCTAAATTCTAGTCTGCTCCATACCTTAAAATGTGTGAGGTTGGAATCTCTTTCCGGGACTCGATATCTAACACCCCGCAAGGGGAGTCAGAAACACTGGAGCTCGATTCTCTGCGAGGAGGATGACAGCGTCTGGTCAGTGCATCAGGCGGGAACTCGATCTCCTTCTGAACTTGTCGTGGCAAACCGCAAGTAGGCAGTCGAACTGGAACCGTGGTTTGCCAGGGCAAGTGTAGGTATATTTATACCTTTAAGGTGTTTAGGAATGCGTGTATTGACGTAAAAGTCGGGCATCGGAACATCATGAATGAACCCCTAAGGAATAGATGTTCATGCATAATAAATGAGTTCTTGGAGAAATCAATATCCAAGCAAGGGAAATTCCTAAAAGCTTAAGAGTCTGGTTTTCCAAGAACTCGTTGTGATGTGGATTGATGGATGTAGGAGACCATGCCCGTATTTGGTTAGCATGGACAATGCCTAAATAAGGGCTGGATTGTCTATGCCTAAATAAGGGCAATATGAATTGTAGCTATATAAGGGCATAAATTGGGAAACCTATATACGGAATCTAAATCTACACACAACACCCACTCCAGTTTCGTATGAACGACATTACTAAATCCCAAACATACTAAACATATCGCATGATTAGCTAAAACATGCTAAAACATATCTAAAAACATATGTCCTAAAAATGCATTACAAAACCATCGCTATGCATAAGGTACTGTACATATTAAAAGCAATATTTCATTCTAAACATATGTGTGCATTGGAAATGCTAAAAAGAATGAACCAGAAATGTATACACATGATGAAATGGCTCGTTAATACAGAAGAAAAGGGGCCAAAACCATTTCATATCAGGTTAACACAAATCAATTGTTGATGTGACAAGGTGGCATAATGTCCCTGGAAGATTTTCAAAGAATTCTGTTCTCTATGAATAGTTCTACTATAAGCAGATTACTGTGCCAAAAAATGAAAAAATACAAATTTGGAAAAACAAAATTAATAATAGGAAAAAAGTTCCAAAGTTAGTCCCTTGTCTGAAAAGAATTAAGGCCAAATTCAGAGTCTCATCGGAACACTGTGTGCCTGAATCAAAAGTCAGTATGTGGGCCTGGAGAAAACATGGAATCTTCTGTAGACAAAAAGTCGTCTACCGTTGTAGGTGAAAGTTGGAATACCTCGTTTAGAAGATTAACTGCACATAGATGTGAACTATCGCCTTCAGCATTGGTTGCATCAGCAATGTTCGAATCGAATGTTACCTGCGTGCCTGATGTTTCTTCTCGTACCTCAGCAGTAGCAATTTGCATTTGTGAGATCTCAATGAATGCCGTCATCAGGATTGGTAGCTGCTGGGGACAACACAGAGCATGGGCCGTTACCGGTCCAGCAGAGTATCGATATCCGTAGGCATGACTGATGGGAGCGTTAGACAGATGTCTAGCACGCATTCTTCACCGCAGAGCAGGCAGCGTAGAACAGGTAAGATGCAATCTTGTCAGATTGGTCTGAATGACAAAAACCATGTGGTGAGACGAGGTAAACCCAAAATTTGGACGATGCGCTCACGACACTTCATCTCCAATAGAGCTTTCTCCATGGTGAATTGGGTGTCACTGGTGATTTGGCATGCCATATCGTAGCAGTAGGAGCAAAAATAGGATCCCTGCAACGAGTGCCTAAAGGAGCGGCAGTCCGCCAAACACAGAGTGCACAAAATATGCAGAGGATTGCTTGAAAAGGTGCTAACAGTCCTGCACATACGTTCATAAATACGTGTATAATACCGCTCGTATCAGACATATTTAAGATACGACCTAACATTTCTGAGAAATGTACAGGGCAGTTTGTATACAAAAGGATATGTATCTCGGCAGAAGTCCTTGCGACTTGTAGATCATAGGTTTCTCTGGCCGAGGTCAGTGGCACTGTTTTCTGTAAAAGAATGGCTTTCATTCTGCTTAGAGTATCAATTCGTATAGAAGAGATGTTCAGTGAAGGCCATAAAGGCGACTCCCTGACTGTGTCTATTTGTGGAAACAAGATTTGCATACAGCAAGTGACCCTGGATGTAACCGTAACTAGATATGGAATACCTGGCAACATGCCACAGCTGCTGTGATCATTCAACATAATGTAACTCCCATTAGAAAGTTGGCCAAAAATTGGATTAATCACTGCAGCTGGTGAACCTTGCAGGTGACAGGATAAGTTTGTAGTGGAACCGTCACAGGCCTCGTGTAAGTTAATACCCTGACAAAGGAGAGAACCGCTTTGTGCGTGTTCACAGTTTTCACCACTAAGAAACACTTCACGTTCCCCACTCCAACATCTATGTGTGTAAGGTAAATCCCAGGATTTCTTCATGTATCCTTTACCCAAACTTTCATATTTTCCTACTGAAATATGTTTTAGGCAATACTGAAAATGGAAAGTTGTAACACGCAGAGTAATTTTACCATGTATGAGCCATTCAGTAGCTGGTTTTTCTGCCACTGTGAATGGTAATTTTTCCAGTTTTTCAATGCTCAGCACAGTGTAGTCTGCTCCCCTTTGTGCCAGTTTGATCTGTTTATCAGTGAGATTGAATGCTGAAAACAGTGACGTAGTGTTGATTAAACGCCAAGGCACGTAGCCTGCACGCAAGTTTTGTAGCGTCCAGTCCAATAGCATGATAGAACGTAGCTGAGACTGACCATGTTGCAACATGACCAAGTCTTGTTCCATGATGTCTATGACAGAAGACACAATGCTGTCCAATTAATATATTCTGGACGACAGAGTCGTTAACCCATTGCCTACTACAGAGAGAGTTTTCTCTAAATTAATACAATCAATTTCTCATATTCGTTCTGCAGTCTCTGCTTGGGTAACCTTCCATGCTTCATTATAAGCAGCGTTGATACCGGCATATTTTAAACGTTTTTGACGCGGTTTTCTTGGTCCTAGCAAGAATTCCCTAAGGTATGTGCCTTCTTGAAGTAAAGTTAAGTGTTGTTTTACATCCCTCAGTGTAGCTTTCTGTAGCCAATCAAGGCAAAGTTTCCCTACACTGTATGTCATTACTACACCTGGATGCTGTCTTTGAACATAGCGTGGGTCTGGCCTATTGATAGTGAAACCCTGTGTTTTGTTCAGGAATCGATCTTGACAGTTATTCGTGTCTGTGGGCCAGAGCAACCATTTTTTCCCTTCTGGATCTGATCTGTTGTGATGCAAAATATTATGTACGTCGAACTTCCCCGGTGTAGTGCTCTTACTTGCAGGTATAGGTATGGTCGGTATGTTCATGTCTTTCATCTTGGCTAACCCAAGGCAAGACGTTTGTTGGACAGTGTCATTCAAAAACATAATTTGCTCAGGGATGATACAGGCTCTAAACAAAGCTTCTATCCCCTGTACTTGCCAATCTTTTGTACCCCAGTATAAAAGTCCAAACCCTGCCTAAACAGTTGGGCAATAAAGGCTGCAGAATAAATCTGTTCCGTATCGGTTAACATATTTTTCGTTCCTGTCTTGTTCACATTTTTAAAGTAAAACGTTTCTGGATTAGACAAATTGTAGCCTGAAAAATATGGAAATTTCATTGCAAAATTTTTCGAACTACCCTTTGGAGGTGTAGGTCAATGTTCCCATTGGTTATACATAAATACATTTCTAGGTGTTGCAGATTTACGCAAGAAATGATGACCATAGTGGGTATAACAATACATTTGTTCATAGTCTGATGAACACTCTAAATATTCATGATTTGTGAATAATGTAGACATCTCTAGATCAGACATCATGTTATTAACAGTCTCGAAGTCCCAATCATCAGAAAAGGTACTCGAGGTAATAAAGTCACTCAATGAAATCTTAAATAAATGTGTAATCTTCAGAAGCTCCGATGGGCCAAAAATGTCATATTCAGTTTGGTCCCAAACTATACCATCATGTATAGGAACGGCTGTGATGTTCACTGCTGACAAGTCTCTTGCTTCACGATGGGATGATTTGTGTGGCTGGAGAAGTATGTTCACTCTTTTACTTGCTGTGTCCATTTGAATATATTTTCCACTTACCAGTATACCCAGAGTTATTACCAGAGCTAACCATGGTAGAAAGAAGAATATTCCCAAAACAATCCATAGTTCAATCCATGGTGAATCCAGATAAGTCTTTTTCAGGAGACGAAAAAAGTCTGTTGCTTGTTCTTTGAAAGTTCTTTGTGCTGGCGTCGTTTCAGGTTTGGTGGGATCCTCAGAAAACATATCAAAGTTCATGAAATAGCCAGAGGCAGTTCTGTCAATGGTTGGAATTGCATCAGGATGTGTTGAATTAGCTGGAACCAGTTGATCACTTATTACTTCGTTGTAGACAGGTGTATCAGGACGAACTGTTATTTGGGTTTCAAGAGGGACGAGTTCCATAGCTCTTTTGCTTAGTCCTTCATTTCTCACTGCAGAATCTTCAAAGGTGATGAGTCTCTCAGTTTGAACCTCTTGGATTGCATCTAGCGGAGTGCGCCTGCTACATTGTCGAAGTCCACTTGGCCTACTGTTTAGTATCGGCCACATAGTGTGGTTTGATCAGGTCGATGGACACAAATCTTTTCTATTTTTTACCAGCAAGCGGCGGCAAAATAACTATTCTTGATCCGTGGATTGCTAAGACAGGTACTGATTGTCTGTAAGAAAGCCAAAATTCCTTCTTGTCCGCGATCTTTTCTCTGACTAGATCACCAAGCTTTGGGATCCAGACAGGCCTTGCTGGGACGGCCGTTTTTTCCCCAGTGATGGTTGGCTTCAGGAGCACGTTGCTTTGTTTTGTTCTTAGTTCATTTAAGTCCTGTAAAACAGCCAAACGATCTTTGATATCAAATTTATTTTTTTCCATCACTGTGCCTTGCATATCAAGGTCCGGTACCAACATTCTAGTTCCAAATAGAACTTCATATGGAGTGACACCCCCTAGAGAACTTCTTGGCAAGTTGTTAAGTGCCCGCTGGACCCCATAAAGGTGTTTGACCCACCCATCACCCGAACCTAATACCCTAGCTGTTATAGATTGCTTTATGTCCCAGTTTTTTCTTTCCACAACAGAATTTCCCTCAGGATGGAATGGAAAAGAATACTGGAATGCTACGCCCAAGCTGGCCATGGCTTCTTTGTAAGCTCGAGAGCTAAACGCAGGACCCTGGTCAGAATGTAGTGTGCAATTACGTATGTGGCGATAAAGGCTCGCAAATCTTTTATAACAGTTCAAGCGTCAACCGAGCGCTGAGGCCACATCCATAGGAACCTAGATTTAGTGCTCCTGGGATTGCATTTGTCCAATAGGACGCCTGCACGTAGATAGTCTAATGCTGTCTAATAATGGTGTCTGAACTGGGCTGGCTATGTTGTAGTCAGGTATCTGGTGGTGTTCTGTACTGCGATCTCTATTGAAATCTATGCAGTTATTGATTAAGATATGAATCAGTGTATTCATTCCTGGCCACCAGTACATCTCTTTTAATTTTAAAACTGTTTTAGAGATCCCCTGATGTGTCAGACCCTCTCCCAGATGTGCTTCATAAATCAAAGCTGCTCACTGTTCGCATAAATTATATATGAGTATTTGAGTTGAAATATTTTAGGTAATGCTGCACCGCTGCCTTTGCTTGAAGCATTGACAGCCAGCATTATTTCACTGTCTATTTTCGTTTTTGAACGAGTGATTGCAGCTACGGAAGCCGTTTGCACAGTCCCTTTTGTGGCTTTATCAGCCAATAAATTCCCTTCAACGTGAACGCCATCACATTGATGACTCAGCGGGTGTATCACGTGAGTGTTTTGTAGTCCGTTTCGCAACTGAACTACTTGTTCCCAAAGCATTTTATGCTTGATTGTGCCACCTTTTGCATCTTTGAAACCATTTTGAAGCCGATTCTGTAAATATTCATTGTAAGATTGAACACAGTAAACAGAATCGCACACTATGAGTGTGGGGAATTCGCGATCCGTGTTTTCAAGTGCCATCTTGAATGCTTGTAGTTCAGCTTGCTGAGCTGTACAATCTCCTAGAGATTGCGTTTTTGTGACCATTGGTCTGATTTTGCCATCGTGCATAAGACATTTAATGATTGCGCATGCTGCACTGTAAGCTTGTTTACACTCCGTAGCGGGTTGTGCAGATCCATCAGTATAAATTATAAATTCGTACTGATCAAGAGGGAGAATTTCAGTAGGCAGAGGACATTCGTGTTCGTATTGCAGGAATGCTTGTGTTTTTAAATAAGGATCAAAAACATATTCAACATCAGTTGCAGCAAGAGAATTAACCCATTGTATCCATCTTGGATGTAAAGCTTTTGCATTCGGAATGCTAGCTTTAGTAACTGCTTCTAAGGCTGGTACAGGAGTCACAACCATAATGCGTTTCCCCTGTGTTAGGGCTCTTTCTTTTGCTACAGCGGTTTGAACTGCTGTCAGAATCTTTTCTGTAGAAGTGAATTTCATTTCTGCTTGTGTATAGAAGTGTGATCTGTATGCAATTGGTACTTTTTCACCTTCTTTAAAAGTTAAGTAGGTGAATCCGCATTGACCCAGAATGATTCGGATCACTAAGTTGCATACATTTACGCATGTTTGCAAGTGTTTAGTTGCTAACATGTCTGTTTGAAGTGAACGCAGAATTTCTGTGTGTTCTTGTGTCCAAGTTGTGGCTTTGAAATCAGGTTTGATTAATTCTATAGAGAGGTTTAACCCTCTCTGCGTAGTTTAGAATGTATGTTCTTCCAAAATTCAGGAAACCTAGAATCGACTGTAAGTTTTTCAGCGTTCTTGGAGGTTGGAGCAACGCACACTTTTCTAAAAAGTTGGCTGTCAGGCTTTTGCCTTCACTTGAAAGTTCACATCCTAGGAAAAGGACTTTGAGATAGGCAATTCTGGACTTTTTAAAGTTGAATTTGTAACCCTCAGAGGCGAAGCCCAATATAATGGTGTTTACCCTTTTAAAGTGTCTGTCCAGGTCATCGTCTGTCAAATATATATCATCCACATATGACAATGCCTCGTCATCATAAATTTGTAGTAACTCTGTTACTCTTGCTGAGAAAAAGGGGGGGAGGAGTTTGACTAACGGCTAGGGCGCTCAACCTCGGACCTGGGGAACTAGGTTTGAGTCCCGGTAATGACGCTGAACATTCTGTGATTCTGGGCAAATCACTTAATCTCCCTGTGCCTAACAAAAAATGAATGTGTGTCCTCATATAAAGTAACTGGTGCTATGTAAAGCGCTCTGATACCCAATTGGATTCGGGTCAAGTTCGTGCTATATAAAACTCTGCAAATAAATAAATAAATAAATAACCCCGGGCTGTTTTTGAACCCCTGTGGGATCCGACAAAATTGACGCTGTGTCCCCATTATTGAGTAAGCGGTCAAATATCTACTTTCAGGTGCAATATTTTGACAAAAGAAACCATTTGAAATGTCTAATGTGGTTTTGTACTTTTTATGCACAATGTTATTCATTAATGCTGTACTGTGTGCATTTTGCACTGCAAATGTTTTACAACAAGAGTTTAGGTGTCTGTAATCCAAAACTACACGATATGTATTGTAACCCTGGGTGTAGTTTGCGAAGTAGCGCTACGCATAGCTACGCGAAGTGCACTTCGCACTACGTGAGCTACGCGTAGCTACGCGAACTGCTTAGTGCACTGTGAAAAATGCTGTTCGCACTGATTGCACAGTGCCGGATGCTTGTCCACACTGTGCAGTCAGTGCAAACTGCATCTTGCACAGTGCAAGCGGTCGTTTTTTGCCGCTCAAGTAGATTTCTACTCGAGCGGCAGCTTTCTCAATGCGGACTGGTAGTTTCTCATCGCGAGCGGTCACGAGCATACGCGACCACTCGCAATGAGAAACCTGACCTCCCCGCATTGAGAAGCTCGCCGGGAGGTTTATTTTCCACGCTCGCGATCGGCAACTTGATGTTGCTGATCGCGAATGAGGAAAAAGTCTCGCCGGGATGTCATTTTGCTTGCTCGTGGTCGCCAACTTGATGTTGAGGACCGCAAGCAAGCAAAAAATGACCGCTGCACTAAGCAACGCTACGCGTGTTTGCACTGTGCTACGTGCAATTCACGTAGTGCCAAGTACCGCAAACTACGCGAGCGTAGCGTAATACTTTGCCCAGGCTGAATGTATTGTCTGGTTTGGAGACAGGAAACAAATGATTGTTCATTGATGAGTTGCATGTTTCTATCACCCCCTGATATTCAAGTTGATCTAAAATCTCCCTGACCTGTTTTTTAGCTTCTTGCTTAACTGGGTACTGCCTTTGTGCAGTCGGTTGATCTTTTTAACTGGATTTTGTGGTGAGGTGAGTCCTCATCCCATCCTACATGATTCTTATATAATGCTGGGGCCTGGGTCACTGCCCATTTCCTGGCATAAGTATATTTTAAGTGTACTGGAACATCGTTGGAGAAGGCTGGCATAATGATGTCTTCGCCATGTGGGCACTCCCTGACAAATTCTGGTGGCCAGTCTTGTTCTGCTAGAAGTATATCATAACCGTTTGAAAGTCGCTCCCAAAAGAGTGCTTTCACCTTTTTTGGTATGTCTCCCTCCTTCCGGAATGTTATTTCATATAACCTATGCTGAGAACTAACCCTGGTATCTGCAGTTTCAACTTGAATGTCCTCATTCAAGTCCACTGTCTGCAGAAGCCCCTTCAGGTTCTGGCGAGCTACTGTAACTTCTGCTGCGCTGTCCAACATTATCTGAGCCCATTCTCCATTCTTGAGTTCTGTTCTCAGAATCCTCGGCATGTCTGATCTTCAGACCTGCTACCTTCTTTATGGAGAATTGAGGTTTGTGGTTTGATTTTTTGAACGTGTTGATCGTCTTTGGACTTTACGCGTTCTTCTTTGTTCTCTGACCGTCCTCTTCTTTCAGATGTCTGTGATGATATCTGAAAGGTACGAGAGGAACGTGTATCAGTATCTTGATATCTGTCAGGTTTTCTCAAATTATCCCTATTCCTGAGGTTATACCTCCTTTCAGAGGTCTCCTTTTGAGGAGACCTACCTCAGGATTGAGAATCTTTCTCTTTTGAATGTTGTTTGTTATTTTCCCACTTCTTTTTAGAAGAGGTAGGAGTACTTTTAGGAAAGACCTTATCAGGACTTTCAGACAGTTGTGGTTTGACTGTGTAATTCTATTAAATTTTGTATCTGATTAAGTATTTCTATGTCTGACATTGCTTCAATGTCAGGATGAGGTGTATACTATAGCCGGCTAAAATTGGCCATGTTGCTCCTGGTCTACCTAGTGGACAGAGCCTGGTAATGTGATTGTAATGTTTTAGGGCACCTTTAAACCAGAGATCATGCTCTTGGTATGTGAGTGGAATTTAAATATCCTCGAAAGGAATATATTCATCAGGTGGTTCATCTTCTTTGTAGAAGTGAAACGTTTTAGTTACTGGATTTGATTCTGGGAATACTATCCATGAATAGAATACCTCTGTCTGGTGAGATTCATGTGCCTCTATCACAAAAACTGCCCTACCACCTCTTGGTGTTAGGCCACGTTTAATAAGTGTTAGAGTGATGGCTCTCCTTAAATTTGGAGCGATGATTTTCGCATTTTCATCGGTTTCATTAAAACCTGTATAATCAAAAGCTGCTGCGACCTCGCCGGGTACAGCTTCACCATTATCGGTGTTTGGGCCGTTTTTGGTCATTGTTTCATGAAAGTTTCAGAGCAAGTTTCAAGGGAACAAAGATAAGGTGCACAATATTTTGGAACACTGTATCCTTCAACGTTGAACAAACAAAACAGCTAATAAATAGGATTTTTGTCCTACTCAGCTGTGGCGGATATTATCCCTACCCACTCCAGACGTCTTATGGAGTATTATGAGTAGGGGGCTCTGAGAAAAGCACGACTGAGTTACTTCAGTATCTAGAGTTAAATTAGTGCCTTACCAAACCGTTGGGCGCCATGTAGTGTAGTTCCTATAGCCCTGATAGGCTCTGTGCATTGGAATAATATACACTATAGTTTTGACATGGGACTGAAGTCGGTATGTCTCTATCGAGTACATTAAACTTAATTACTTGTGTGTGTCAGCTAACTCAGAGGTCACTAGAAACTTCTCGAACATACAAGAAGGGATTAGTTTCTGACAACCGCATAAACATGACAACTTTGTTTCCCTTAGAGTCGGAACAATCTCAGAACCGTGGAAACAATAGATAACAGTTTCACTCAGTCAATCGTGCATGCTTCGTTTCTACAGAGTTGCACAGAAATAGAGAGACGGGCGTTTCAATTAAAAGGGGTTTATTGAACAGTCTAATTTCTCATACAATAGATATGAACTGCTACAATCGTAAGACAGGATGCGAAGTACAATACGTACAGGGTTAGCAGTAAGATAAAATAATACTGCAATAGCATGGTTTGTAGCTATGACATATATTCATAAAATACATACATAAATAACACAGGCTAAAGTGTGAATACTCATCTGATGCTTCTAAATAGTTCTACCCCAGTGTACCTAACCTAAGTGTAGTACAAGGTAAGAAGTAGGTGCTGTTTTCTAAAGTATAGCTAGGTATAATTTTAGTTTTGCCAAGAGTCGCCAAAAGTTTCTCTAAGTTCTAGTCTGCTCCATACCTTAGAATGTGTGAGGTTGGAATCTCTTTCCGGGACTCGATATCTAACACCCTGCAAGGGGAGTCATAAACACTGGAGCTGGATCCTCTGCAGGAGGATGACAGCGTCTGGTCAGTGCATCAGGCAGGAACTCGATCTCCTTCCGAACTTGTCGCGGCGAACCGCAAGTAGGCAGTCGAACTGGACCGTACCGGAACCGTGGTTTGCCAGGGCAAGTGCAGGTATATTTATACCTTGAAGGTGTTTAGGAATGCTTGTATTGACGTAAAAGTCGGGCATCGGAACATCGTGAATGAACCCCTAAGGAATAGATGTTCATGCATAATAAATGAGTTCTTGGAGAAATCAATATCCAAGCAAGGGAAATTCCTAAAAGCTTAATAGTGTGGTTTTCCAAGAACTTGTTGTGACGTGGATTGATGGATGTAGGAGACCATGCCTGTATTTGGTCAGCATGGACAATGCCTAAATAAGGGCTGGATTTTCTATGCCTAAATAAGGGCAATATGAATTTACCTATATAAGGGCATACATTGGGAAACCTATATACAGAATCTAAATCTACACACAGCAGAAGGTGTGAACTTATCTAGGAAAAAGGGCTATCACAGGCACAAAAATGTAATCTAGGCCTCGAAATCCTAGTCCAAGTAAAGAAGGAAATATTAGCCTGCCTGGTAGAGAACTCATCGCCTTTATTCTTGGTTACCCAGTTCATTGCCCTTTTGGCGAAAGTAAAAATAACACTTACTCGGGTCAAGTTACCAAATGCCACCGCTAATACTGGGTGGTTTGATACAGCCTACGCCACAGCAAAAAAAGCCCTCGTAAATGCCTTAAAAACTTATCCTAGAATCTCCTCTTTGATCCGCATGCTATGCAAAGATTATAAACTAGCGAGGAGGGCGAGAGAGAAAGATCTTGGGGCGCAGACATGGGCAGATCTCGAGCAAGCAGCTATCTCAGGCAGTAGCAGAGACTTCTGGAAAATTGTGAATGCCCCACATTTTAAAGATACCAGTGATCCTACATTAGACGTGCATGTAGATGAAGAGGCATGGGTGAGACATTTTGAAGGAATATTTGGTCTAGCAACCTCCCCAAACCCACCATTATCTTGTCCACAGCCTTTACCTGAGGGAGGGCTAACTTTCTCTGTATCAGAGATCAGAATTACGTTGGAATCCTGTATGGCGCCGAAGCCAGATGGAGTCCCAATTGACCTCTTTCAGCAGAATTACGATATGTGTGTCCCTTTACTTACAAATATTTTTAATAGCATTCAGATAGTAGGCCCGCCTTTCTCTTGGAACCAGAGTGTAATCGTGCCTATTTATAAAAAAGGGGAGAGGGGGTCTCCAAAGAATTATCGCCCCATATCTCTCCTCGATACCACTGCCAAACTTATGGGATGGGTTCTTTTGGCCAGATTGGAGGATTGGGCTGAATCTCATAATATTTTTATGAAGGCGCAATATGGGTTCCGTAGAGGAATGGGGAGGGTCGACCAGTGCTTAAACCTCTCCCTAACCATAGGAAAGTATACTAAGGCAAAAGGCGGGACCTAACTTCAGCCTTCGCTTGTGTGTCACACTCGAGGCTGTGGTCCATGATGTAGGGTATGGGAACGATCCGCCGATAATTGGATTTATTTGTCAGCTGTACGCCAATGCCACTGCTTGTGTAAGTTATGGCAGGAAGGTGGAGTGCACTCGCCTTTTTAAAATCGAAAAGGGAGTAAGACAGGGGTGTGTTCTTGCCCTGTTCCTTTTTTCCATCTATATGAATGGGGTAGAGTCCTCCCTGTCTGCTCTACCAGGGCATGTGCCCAAATATGATCATATCCCCCTTCCGATTTTGGCATACGCCGACGATGCGGTATTGATGGCCAGATCAGGGTCAGCCCTACAAATGCTAATCACAGCCTACTCCGCCTTCATGGCCTCCCTCGATCTAAAAGTTAATGAATCTAAATCTTTCATAATTGTGGGTGGAGCCGCAAGAGGTGAGAAACATCTCCATTTCCAGTTGTCAGGAAAGAAAATCGAGGTGGTTGACTCCTTTTCATATCTTGGAGTGCTTTTTGATAAAGATCACTCATGGTCTAATTTAGTGGCATCAAGAGCCCAGGGTATGAAAAGGAGCATCAACACTGTTAAAAGATTTGCAAGGAAGTTGGGAGGAAGCCCACTGGATGTAATCAAAAATATATATTCAGCCAAAACAAAGTCTGCTGCAACACATGGGGCAGGAGTTTGGGGTATGGCTAACGCTGCCCCGTTACAACAAATAGAAGACTCCTTCTTTAAAAACTGTGTGTCCTTACTGCAATCAGCCCCAAACTACATCTTACATCTTGAGTTGGGCCTCCCCTACCTGAGCGATAGCATAAGATTGGCTCCAGCCTTGCTGTGGCTCTCAATATGGCGGAGGTCCACGGTGGACTTGACCCAAACCATCATTAGGGACTTCTGCAAATTAGATTACTAAGGAACGGGTGGTTAAATTACGTAGAGGCCCAACTGAAAGCTTTAGCAATGGGAGAATTATTTCAGGACCCTGAGTCCTGCAAAAGGATCACAAAGAAAAGAATAATGGACCTATTTGTCCAGAGATCAAATGATGTCCGAAGAGAAAAGAAACGTATCAATCATTCCTCTATTTCTTATGATCTGGTTCCACCAAGACCAGGGGAAGATTTACATTATCTCTCTTGCATAAATAATGTCCTTCCAAGATTTATTATCCTGCGTTTTCGTATGAATATGATCCCGCTACTCCTGGGATACCCTCAAAAGAAATACAAATTAGCAGATCTCTCACCCTGTCCCTGCAATAACCACGCCGTGCAGTCAGACCTACACATCGTATTATTTTGTAAAAACTATACAGAGAAAAGGAAAACATTTATACTCCCAATTCTGAGGTACCACAATTTTAGGCAGTGCCAGGTGGCTATGTACTTTTTAAAGGCCCTACTGGACCCAAAGGTATGTTGTTGTGTTGCCTCAATCTTGTGGGCCTGTTTTAGGAAGAGGAAAAAGGTGGGATGACATCTTAGTAGCAGTGATTAATTTAAAATTTGTAACTGTTTTTTTTTTTAAATGATTTCATATGAACTTATTTGGACCATAGCAAATTTGTTTAATTCTTATTTTAATTCTGTATATATGTTTATATATTGGCATCGAAATTTTAAGATGATTTGTGCTTTTATGATCCGTTTTAAAAAAGATCGAATAAAGCTGTGTGACTTGACCTGAATCTAGTGATGAAATCGGACGGTAACATACGGAACCATCCCTAGAACCTTTTTTACAAATGGGTAGGATAACTGCAGTTGACCATGAAGGCGGAAGACCACCTACAGTAGCTACGTTACAAACGTTGACTAAAATCTATGCCCAAGTCCCTGGGCTGGTCTTATAGAGGTCCGCAGGGACCCCATCTGGCCCAGGTGCCTTTTGACTAGCAGTGTCCATGATTACTTTCTGTACTTAACAGGCGCTTCCCTATACTGGGTATCCAAGGAGTACTTTGATTTACATGGCCTACTCCTTTGTAGATTTGTTCAAAATGGCTGACCCATCTATCGGCGGGGATGACACATTTGTACTCGCCGCGTGCTGTTCTGCAAAAAAAGGAATATTCACAACTTTCCAAAATGTTGTACTGTTGCGTAGCAGACGAACCTGATTTAGGTCCAGCCATGCCTGCTCCCGAATCTTATCCTTTCTAGGGGTTATTGCTGTTTTATATGCTTTCCTACACACCTTGATCATTTATAAATTGTTTGGCTTTTATTTTAGGGCAAGCATAAGAGCTTTATGGGCTTTAGAACAATCTGTATCAAACCACTTTTCCTTTTCAAAATCTCCGGTCCTTCGCCTCCCAGTTAAATTGCCTGCAATTCGATTTGGAAGGTTAACAAAGGCCTCCATAACCACACTGGCATCTGAAAAGTCATCCAGGCACACTTCAATATCATCTTTACCCTTCCTATATTTCTTGGCTAAGAAGGCTTCTAAGGATTATCTTTTCCTATCTTATTTTACAAGCCTGGTCTGTTGGTTTGAAATCCCTGTTTGCCAAACTCTTTCTTTGGCCCTCAAGGAATGCCAACTCCCCTCTCATATCAGCCATTAACGGGTTGTGGTCACTCTAACAACTCCATTTAATGTTTACTTTTAATACTTCGGTCAATAGAGGGGCAAATACTATAATGAAATCTATAGTCGAATCACATCCCTTCCAATGAAAGATGGCACTGAGTTTGTCTCCCCAGTATGCTCAAGAAAATATAAATGATATATTGCAAGTAAGCTCTCTAACCGAAAACCTTGTGCAGAGTGTTCAAAATGGCTTGAAGAAGCCAAGATGTCCCCAGAACTCCCACCTTGGGCACAATTACAAGGACAGAGATGTAAATTAAAATCTCCCATTATGATAACCTCAAAATAGAAACTACTCTCCTCTCCATATTGCTCCAAAAACCCCTCTAGTGCTGCGATGTATTCGCCATCGTTTTCCCTGCCAAAGGAATTCTTTATTACCAGAGTTGCGCGCTTCTCAAACATTAAGTCTACAGCTAGCACATGGGGAGAAGAACAAAATAGCCTCTTCAAAGTGCAGGCCAGTTTAAGCGATATCAAGGTAAGCAGGCCTCCCTTCGCGCGTTCTGCAATGGAGGGTAAAGCAGCTTCATAAAAGAGAATAAAAACCATCCAAGATAAAAGAATCAGACAAGACATGTCCCAGGTTTCTTTTAGTGTGATAATATGACAGGGTCTTATTATGTCTAGCCACAGCTCCTCGTCTTCCTTAGCCCTTAGACCCGTAATATTCCAAGACATTAAACTAATGTTCGATGGAGCACATTTAATGGATACAGACCTCAAATCAATGTTTGTGGCCACTCCAGAAAATTGAGGAAAACTCACCCTCAAGTTCTCCCTTATGTCAATCAATACTATCCAGATCTCTCAATGGGGCAAATCTTTTTGCAAAAGATATAGTTGTTTTTACAAATGAGGGTTGCAGTGGCCTTACTGATATGGGTCTTTGGTGCGGTGCCCTTGAGTGATAAAAGAAATGAAGCCAAAAAATCCTAATTCCAGTTTTAACATCATTTCTGTAGTGGCTATGAATCATGACATGTGTATGTATTGCACGGGTTAGGTTAACCACTATACAATCACCTTCCCTGTCCTTTTCTACAATGGTTCCAACCCAACCCACTCTTCTAGCCATGATGACATGGGATGATAACTGATGACCATTTACTAATAAGTTATCCAGTCAGTGGGTCACTTTAAGGATCAGATCTATTGTTGACTCCATTGAACCCTGTTTAACTGGGGAAACACTCGTCATGACTGCCACTAAGGGAGCAGACTCTGGGGGTAACACAAGAATATAATCTCTCGCTTCTGTATCTGGGGGTGGATAGGGAAGATTTATGCCTTGTACTTCGGGCCTTAGATTAATTCGGGGGCATGATTTTTACTTAGTCATAGACTTCCTTGATGCTACCGTAGACCTCCCACCTTTCGTCCCTGTTATGGCGAAGAATACCCTGATTGCCATTGATTTGAGTGCTCTCCTATAGTTGGATTTTAATAGCTTGCTCTGACTGGGTGTTACCTTTATACTGTATGGGCTCACGACTGCTTGGTAGGGAGGTTGAGGGGTGCCGAGCAAGCCCTCCCCCTCCAGATAGCTCTACGTTCCCTTTCTAAAAGCTGATCGCAGTTTGTCGAGTTTGCAACTCAACAGTCTGCTCAAGTAAAACCTCTAACTTTGTCAATCATATATATATTGATAGGTGCTAGGAGTAATTTTACAATATCTTCAATTTTCAACAACAAAGTAGGAGCAATTAAGTCCAAGTTCACCCGCTCCTACGCAGCTAAACCCACAGGTCCCTTGGGTGTGTACAAAGCCTTTTTCCCTTCGCCTCTTCTCCTTTTGATCGGGGGTTCGATTAAAGTTGTTCCTTCGTCTCACTCCCCACCATGGTCCTCTGGCAAACCCGTAACAATTGATAAAGTGGGAACTCCTTACAGCACTATCAACAAGATGCAGAGGGTCACTACGAGGCAAAGCACTCTGGGATTGATTGCTTAGCTCCAGCGAAAGTATTCCTTTCAGTAAGGGCAATTTCATTTGACAAGACATTTGCCACCCTAATTTAAAAAAAATGGGTCCAAGGTCGTTGCAGTATTCCACTCTCCAGGTGGGCCCATAATTTGCTTCCTTTTTCCCATTTCTTATCAAGGGCCAAGCTCCTTAGTGAATAACTGAAGGAGGTGGGGGAAGTGGTAGTTACACAAGAGTCACAACTATAAGATCTTATCCCACAAACAAAGGGATTCTGTAGAACTCCCCCCAAGAGGTGCAACCCGGTGCATAGGCTCACACAGATAAAACAGATGCCACTGTGAGTGCAATATACAACACAAACAGCAGTACACAGTACACAGTACATAAGGATGATTTCAGATCCAAGAAACTAGGGGGGTGGCCCAGACAAGCCTTTTCCAGGCTCTGACGGGCGCTTTTGCACTGGCGTGGCCCAGGCACTCCCGCATGTGTCCCGTGCTCTGGGAGAGCCCCAGGTGCTCCGAGATTGCCGGGGGACTGAGTTCCACCCCAGCATGCAGGAACAAAGGTGTGTTGTGGGACTCCATCGGCCCAAAAGGCAATGCTTTCTGCACTGCAGTCGAGCCCCAGGTGCTTTGTGGGCACATGGAGGACTGGTCCCAGCTTCTCAAGAGCGGCACCAGGTAATTACTAGCATTTGCAGTATCATGCTGTTTGCTCTGTGCCTGGAATCAGAGGAAGAAGGCTAGAGATAATTCTCCACCTATGATGGCCAGTCCATAGAAAAAGACATAGAAGGTCCACTCAGCGTCTTACCTTCTCCCATGTCTTATATTTTTAACACAGCTATTGGGGATTATGACATTCCTAAGCTTTGTTTATTAAATTGTTTTACCTATACATGAATTCTTACTCCGATGATGGATACTTGTTTCATAGGATAATCCAGTTGGCTCTAGGAAAAGTATATACTACACACAATAGTGATAAGAACTGTTTTATTTAATAATTATTAATTTTAACTTATTGCTGATTTTAACTTACTGCGAAAAGGAAGTCTGTATGATGTCTATATTGATATTGAATTTTATGTTTTATGTTTGTAACTTTTTATAGCTTTCATCCGAAATAAAAGGTTTGATGATGATACTTTTTCATCGATGCTTGGTGCCCTTGATACGTTGAGAGGTGATCCATGGTTTTGTTGAATATTGCGCGCCCAGAAGAGAGCTTCAAGCTTATTGGCAATGGGTGCAGTTCATGACATGCTCCACCCATAGCAGTGAGTGACTACTACCTCTTCAGACCACGCTATGACAACTTGTCCATTTATTTGTGACAATTATTAGCTATTTGAGGAGCACTGGCCTTTTTACTGGTGACTGCTATTGAGTTTTTTTACCAGTCAACTAGTTTAAAACATGTTTCACCCTAAGTGTTTGTGGATATTGGTATGAGCTTTATATATATATATATATAGGGGGGAAACATTGTTTACATCACAGTGTTTACACCGCAATACCTTTACTACGCTGGTATTACAACGCAAGTCATTACAAGGACTTGCGCTGGATGGCGCTGTAACCTAAGGAATAGTTTGATTTACTATTCCAACACCTTCCCTACTGTACGTAGACTGGAGTTGGAATAGTAAATCATACTATTACTAAATCCAGCGCCCTCCAGCGCAAGTCGTTGTAACGACTTGCGTTGTAATGCCTGCATTGTAAAGGCATCGCTGTGTAAAAACCGCGATGTAACGTCATATATTCATATAGGGGCTGTGGGTCTTGTAGGGGGTTCTTTCGAACAAGTGTCAGAATAATAGTCACGATAGCTTAAGATATAACCTGCATTTATTCTATCCCCTCTTTTATTAATTCTGCTAGGAGTGGTCCTATGTGCATCAGGGACCCTATTTCACTGTCAGGTGTTGGTTTTGCAGAGTGAATATGGGGAGCCAGTGGCTTAGAAGAGAAACACTTTTTGACCTAAGTAGAAATGGTTAAATTGCAGCAGGTCCTTCTACCTAACCCTCCTTTGCCTTGAATGGTGGAAGGTAGCCTTAGGTCAAAGGCTTACAAACGTCAGATGCACTTTTGGGACGTTGGTGCTGCCAGCATTCCCTGCTTTCTCCCTGTACCCTGTTGGAAGCTTTTGGTAGAAAAAGGACTTCAAAATGATTGTCAGGCTATGCTGAGGTTAATAACGTCTGCCCCCACGATTGGAAGGATGATATTCCCTCAAACTGTGCCAATCGTGGGAGAAATTCTACTTCTTTGGCATTTGTTCTTCATTCACAGTTTTACTAGCACCATCAAGAGGAAGGTGTGGACAAGAGGTCAGGACTCTTTACATAGCCAGGGATGCTCAATGTCAGGAGTTAGCCAAAGCTGCAGAGAAGGCCCCAGTGGATGCATCTGCCAAGAAGTCGATGATGGAGGACCGCCCTTTAGAAGCTTGGCTCTCAGACCCTGTCCGAAGCTTAACTACAATCCAAAGTGCATTGTGAGCTATCCCCTGGATAAGAAATGCTAAACCAAGACCAGGAGAATCTTCTAATCTACCCAAACCAAGTAAACTACACATTGTGATTCCAGAATGAAAAGGGCATCAAGGGTCTAGTGAAATACAGAATTGAGTGATTCACTCCCACCCTTTGCCTTAATCTCCCCTGAGGGAGAAAACACGGGTGCAGATTTGTGTTTGTTCCTCTTTGGAGATTGACAACTTGAGAATAACCCATTTCAGTTTAGGATCTAGACTCTGTACTTATTTTGCTTTCATGCAAACACAAATAAAGAGTAATTGAAAATAATTGTTTATCTTGTTTGGGGCCTTGTATCCTGACTGCTCAGTCTGAAGAAACTTCATTGGGAGGCCTTGTGCTTCCTCTAAGCCTTTCTGGGTGCCTTGCTTTTCTGTGGGCCACTTACAAAAAACTCCAGGACCACTGTCCCCTTTCTGCTAGCATTATCTATTCTTGTGTTATTACTCCTTAAAGGCTGGAAAGGGGTCACAAATGCAGCTCTCCTTTAATTTGTAGATTGCTATGTTAACCTGCTTGCTGTTCGCAAAGTCAGCCAGTGGTATTCATTGTATTTTAGTTTTGGAACTAGGACTCTGGATGAATTTACTGCTTAGTTTGACACAGCAGAAAACGCCCCAACTAAAGGATTGTTCAATATTCTCATTATGTGTCATGGAAGGTCTACATCTGGCTGGTCAGCTACAGTCCAGGGACCTTTAATTCCCATGGGGCTGGTAACCCTGTTACTCATTCCATTAGAAAGTATGAGGTCTTGGAGTTACTGTGGAGCTCTCATATTTCTCCTTGAATTTGTGTTTGTTTCTCTTGGGGATTGTAAGGGGGAGTGAGGAATTGGTGGTAGGGCAGGAATTGGGATTACTGATTCCCTAGGTAATTTCTCATTACTAAAGGGATTCATAGAAGTGAACCGGGAATGGCTGTTTACAACTCCAGTAGTTAAAGGGACTCCCGGCATTGTTACCCCTGGGGGTGCAGGTTTAACTTGTGAATCTGGGGACCTGATAGAGAGTCCCTTATTGCACACTGTTTCTGTGTTTCTAACCCACCCCAACTCATTGAATTTTTCTTTCTACAGATTCCCGCTAGGCTTTGAGTCTAAAAGCAGGAGCCTTTCCGCATTTGAGCAGTATCGTAGTATATGGTCCTTTCGGAGTAATGGGGCCATTGGCAACCATGGCATCTCTATTGCCCAGTACTCATGAATCTCACAGACTCAAGAGAACGAATTTAACAACTACACAAAGGACACACTCAACCATCTGTGTGCAAACAAATTGAAATGCAGAGAAAACTGATATATATGATGGCAAGCCGTCCCCCGGCCACTGCCCAGACACGCTGGCTCTGTTCATGGAAATCATTATATTTGGATCTGCCTTCCATCTCCTGCTTGGGGACCTGGTAGCAGTAACATCAATTAAAAGAGAAGACAGCCAATCAAACAATAAAAGGAAGGAAGAAAGGGGACAGTCAGTTACACAAGAAACGGGGGATTTCTTTACTCTTCTTCATTTGATTAATAAAACATCCAAATAAGGATTCCGCGGAGGCAGCTGTGAATAGAACGGCTTCTTAAAAGATGGTGACAACTCCTGACTGGGGTCCTGCTCCAGTCCGCCGAAGAGGGCGGAAGTACAGGCGGGCGGGCTCTTCAACAATTCCCCGTCTCTTCCGGGGCTAAATAGATAATATCTTGGATCAAGGCCGAGATCTACAGCTCAGCAGATCAACCCCCAGCGCGGTGTGGGAAATGCGCCGGAGCTCCCGCAAGACACAGGTGAACCGAGAAACACAGAGACTGACAAATACGTGTAAACAACTCAACCTTGCAAGGGGAGGGGTCCGGGCGATGCTTCATAGAGAAAATATAATGTGCATGATATCCCCGGGGCTGGAAGCAGCTCATTCCGAAGGCTCAGTGTGTCCCTTTGCTGAACTCCAGCGAGTGACACTTCCAACTTTTCCTTCTGGGCGACATTGTGTACAAGAATCCTCAGCTGACTTAAAGGAAAGTAGCTTTCGTCAGATAGCAGTAAAAGGGGCAGACTTTTGCCAGGAATATCTGAATTCAATTTATTATGCCAGTTTGCTGCAAGGCATTAGAGGGCTATTCACGTGCTCTGGTGCTGCTAATTAGCAGGCTGCTGATCAGTGTGCTGCCAGGGTTGACAGTGTGCCCCTAATTAACGGAAGTGACTCTTAGCGGTCTATGGTTCAGGGTGGCATCAGGGAGCCGTGTTGTGTTGTGTAATGTCACAGAGATGTGCATAGTGCTGCATTGCCCTTGATATTATCTTGCACTGCTGTCAGAGTTTGGGTTTCTTCACTCCCTGCTCTGGCAGATCCTATAACTGGAGTCTGTTATCTGAGTGAGATGGAACATCGTGGGCGTAATTAAAATGCTGATTTTGTGTATGTGTTTGGTTGTATGTTTGCTTCAATGGTTTGTTTTGTTCTCCACGTGTATCTGAAGGTCTTTGGGCGTAATTAAAATGCTGATTTTGTGTATGTGTTTGGTTGTATGTTTGCTTCAATGGTTAGTTTTGTTCTACACGTGTAGCTGAAGGTCTTTGGGCGTGATTAAGATGCTGATTTTGTGTATGTGTTTGGTTGTATATTTGCTTCAATGGTTAGTTTTGTTCTCCACGTGTATCCAAAGGTATTTGGGCGTGATTTAGATGCTGATTTTGTGTATGTGTTTGGTTGTATATTTGCTTCAATGGTTAGTTTTCTTCTCCACATGTATCTGAAGGTCTTTGGGCGTGATTAAGATGCTGATTTTTTGTATGTGTTTGGTTGTATATTTGCTTCAATGGTTAGTTTTGTTCTCCACGTGTAGCTGAAGGTCTTTGTCTATTTGCATGTGCGCCATCTTGGAGGACTGCTGTGACTGCTGTGTGAAGTGTGTGTCTTAGATAAGTGTGAGTGTGGCTTCTTGCCAGAGCTTACATTATCCCTTTACTCAGACTAAATGTAGGGTGAAGGAGTAGCTGGTGGTATTAGGTGCTGGTGTGGAGTGCCGCATAGATTTATGAAGAATGGGGTGCTGCTGTGAGTACAGTGAGATGCAATAAGTTGGTGCCTCTAATCAGTATTGATTGTGTATATGTTGTTATGTTTAATTAACTGATTGATCATTATTAGTATCAATGGTGTTCTTGTGAGTTTGGTGATTCCCAGCTATGTGGATTCTTTGAGCTGTGTTGATGTGTGCTCAGTGTTATGATTATAACTTTCTGATGGGAGTTGTGTATTCTTTCCTAACGCGAGGTGCTGTTGTGTGTACAGCGGCATCCACATACCAGACGCGTCTGACCCCCCCTGTACTCAGGGGTTCATCCTGCTGCTGTCAGTGGCACTGGGGAACCGTTGGCGAAGAGGACCTCAAATTCGGTCCATTGGCAATGGTGAAGCAAACGTCAAAGAGGAATTGAATGATTCGCACAGGATCGGTCATTCTTGTCAGCGTGAAGGTGGAATTTGAATGCTGGTTTCGTTTTTCCACACTTGAAAAAATCTTAGCATTAGTCCACATCCCTTCTCAGACATCAGCCAGCCACTAATGACAAGTGCATAGTAGCTTATTTCAATTCGCTTGTAGCCTGCACATTTCATTGCATCTAGGCAGACTCCTTGATTGGTTTTACTGTCACATCATCAGGCCTAGCAGACAGTGTTCACGCATCACAGTTCTGAGGGCTCTGGGATACCCAAACGCTGGGCTTTAGATAAAAGGACAGCACTGTTGTGTGCAGAGGTACCATCCAATACAGCCTACCATAATACAGCACTTTACAACCACACGCATACAGAAGATGTGGCTTAATGGCTAAATCGGCTGACTTTGAAGCTGGTGAACCAGGTTCGAGTCTGGTGGGAGGCTCAAACATTCTGTAATTATGGGCAAATCGCTTAGGGCCAGATATACAAAGCGGGCCTTTTGCCAACTGAAAAAATCATTTTTAAATGTACAAAGCCCTACTTGCGATTTGGTAAGCTATTACCGAATCGCAAATTGGGTTTGCGAGTCGCTAATAGGAATGGATGTGCCAAGAGCATCCCTTCCTAATAGTGAGTCACACTGGTATGTAGGAATGTTTTGCAACCGAGAATGCTGTTGCAAAACATTTGCAGTTTCCATCAACTTCGAGCTGGTGGTAACCCATTTGCAAACGGGTCAGCTTTGTGAATGTGGGCGCCAACATTTTTTAAGAGCAGGCAATGGTCCCACGGATCACTGCCTGCTCTTAAATTAAAAGGAAACTTTTCATTTTTCTTTTTTAAATGCATCCCTTTTTCCTTTCAGGAAAACGGGCTGCATAAAAAACATGACTTTATTTAGAAAGCAGTCACAGACATGGTAGTCTGCTGACCCCAGTAGGCCACCATCCCTGCCCGTGCTAGACATTCCCATTGGATAGCAAATTGGGACTGATTAATTTGCAACCCACTGGAAATCTCAAATCAAACAGTGTTCAACACACTTTTGTATCTGCCATTTTGTTATTTCCTAATTGCAAATTGCAAGGATTCACAATTAGGGAACAGCATAACGGTTTCTTAGTACATCTGGCCCTTAATCTCCCCATGCCTAAAAAATGAATGTGCCCGACTGTAATGCAACTGGTGCTCATGTAAAGCGCTCTGATACCTTCGGGTCGAATTTGCGCTATATAAAACTGCAAAAATAATGTATAAATAAAATACTTAAGATGGTTCTAGCAAACTCCCCTTTCTGTCCAGGATCCCGCAGCTGCTAACCCTTCCATGGGTCATTTGCAGTGGCTTCCAGAAAGCTCCTCACCCTGTCAAGCGAAACAGGACTTCTCCTTTCTGCTGTCAGCTTAGCCCTCCTTCTGCTGTCAGAGGGGATTACTCCAATGCCTGCCCTGCCCGGTGCTTGAAAATCTGTGACTCATAAGCTGCTGTCACTCTTTTGATAGGGACATGGCAATGCTTTCTCCAGTAAGTCAGTTCTGTCACAGCACTGCCTATTCCTTCGACAAAGAAGCTCACTAATCATCGGCTGCATTATATACTATATCAGCGATATTCAAACCACGGCCCGGGGTCCGCATGCGGCCCTCCTCACCTTCACATGAGGCCACCTGGTCAACATAAGCACTGGGCTGCTGTTTACTTGACTCAGCACTAACATTGAGAAAGTAGTTAAATAAACAGGATAGTCTTTGTTTAAACGGTGATTGAAGTTAAAGAAAGAAAGCAACTAGGTTATCTTGCACCGCCTAACCTAGAAACAACTTTATTTTTTGAGACATCTTGCAGCTAAATTGCAAAAATATGATGCAGTCTCTTCAAAGTACAAAAAGTGTATTTCATGAACATGCAGAATTCTTTCACTTTATCAGTGTATTGAGATATTTTATTTTTTAAAGCAATAGTTTTCAAACATGAATTTACAAACATTAATTATTCCCGCACCCTGACAATAATATCAATAGTGAACTAAGATGCAAGTCAGTTGTTAAGTGCACTCTTTAGGCTGGGTTCCATTTATACATGAAAGGCACAATAGTTTATTAAATCAAACACAGGAGAAAGTTTTGTATAATGGAAATCCCAAAGTCATGTCTTTTGATGTCCTTCTACATATGATAATGAAGAAAAAGTGAAAATAAACAATTGCCTGGGATCATAAAGTTTGGTAAAGTGGGGAAGCCGGGATTAATCCCAGGTTTTCCGATTTCACAACGTGCAATTCAGCCACTGGATGTATAGGCTTTGCTTCCCCTATACCCACCTTACCGGCACCGCCCTCGGCACCTCCCGTCCCTACCGCCACCCTATTGCCATAAATGTGGGCCTCGATCACATCACAGACAAAACCTTTTTGCCCCTAGGAAAATGTTTCCGAGTACTGATGCACTATATCAAAGTCATGCCCATTTCCACAAAATGCATAAACTGCCAAACTATCGGGGCCAGCAATAAGGTCATGTTTCTTCTTTAAAATCTGAACACAGCAGAGGCATGGAATGCCCACATTTCAAAAAGGTGGAATTTTAATGTTTGGAGATCTGATTCACAAACTGCACATTGTAATACGCTTTGCAGTACCAAAGAACACACCACAAAATGTACTACAAAGTGTACATTTTGCTTATCCTTAAATGTGCAGAGTTCCTTGCTCTGACTGTGGAGTCTAGAAGTTTGGAAGTCTAGAAGTATAGATTTTAGTAGTAAATGTGGGAGGGACACAGGGAAGTGAATGGGAAATTGGCAGGCTCACTATTAAAGGAAATGGGATTAGGGAGGTGTAAAAGGGATTTAGAGGAGTTAAGCAGGGTTTTAGGGAGGTACATTACTCACCAACACAAGTAATCCAATTCCATTACTCTGGGGATGGAGACATATAATTTACATTTTTATAGTACGTTTATACTGAATGGGCCTGATTCACAAAGGTAAGCTTACACTTTTGCTATTTACAAAGGTACCTCACTGCTAGTATCTTTATGACTGCAGAGTCTCAAAACATAAAAACATAGAACTGTCCTATCTTTTTATGTGAGGAGAATCCGCGTTCCTAAAGAAAATACTAGTTAAATACCTTTGTGAATAGCAAACAATCGTAAACTTGCACAAAAGCCTAAGTATACATTCGTGAATCAGACCAAGAGTTTGTGAATACTAAAAGTAGTAAATTTACTACAAAGCCTAAACTTCCTTAAAAGTGAAATTTACCTTTTGTGGTAAATAATTTTCCTTTACCGGGACTTAATTTGATACGGAAACATAATAAAACAGCTCAGTAAAATGAGAGGCAGAATCCGTGGTATTAGAGGTTCGGAATGGGCTTTATTCCAATGAACGATTATAATCGGTTGCTCCAAGTTCCGTCACCACGAAGGTTCAGGAAGTGAAGTACATACATTATTGACAAGAAATGACTTTTATAGTACATACATTACAATGAAGCGAATACAGTAGGCGTAACAATTGATAAGGAAAATGACGAATTATATGCGTAACCGAAAATGGGTGTAATAAGGAGTAAAAAGGAACATAATTGGTTATGATGTCATATATAGGTGGATCTATAAGATAATACTTGGCATAGATGCGCGCGCAGCAGTATGACGTGTGATTGACGTGTAACTAGGGGGTGAAGGGGGCTTGACATTTAGCTCTACATGTGGAGACAGAAGTCTGGAGGGTCAAGTCAACCTAATCCCAAATCATATCTAACATCCTATGTTTAAAGAACTATGTTATCCACAAAAGAAGGACTCTCGGACAGAATCTATTCTATACTGACTGTGCGTGCGTGTACAAGCGTCTAAGTGTCTATACTAAATGCGAGGGCGGAATCTTCCATAGTAACAGGACTATGAATTACTTGCATAAAGACAGAGAAGTCGGGCCTTTTGCTTGGTAACTGGAAGAATGTTTACTTAAACTACTAGGCAGGAATGCATCGGCTGAGGGGGGAGCAGATAATTCGAAGGTGAAATACAGTTCTTGGCAGAGAATAGGCTGATGTCAGGCTTCGTGAGCCGCGCAGAGAATTAGACAAAGTTCATGGTCATAGATGCAGGCTCAGACTGGAGTTTTCAGAGGCAGAAGGCAAGAAGAGTTCGATGACAGAATCAGGGCCTACTTGCCTGGACTGTAAAATGGCATAGGTGAACCATATAAAGGCGGTGGCCTTTCGTACTTAGGAAGGGAATATCCGGCCCATTCATGGCGGATCTGACAGAGGACATGTTGACGGTGGACGCACATGTGTTTGCGTCTTCATAACTGGAACTGGAGGGAGCATACATGTACTTGTAACATGCACATAGAACCGTTGGGGTCCAAGATAGGGGACATAACTGACCAGAAAAATCCATATTTCCACATTCCCTCCTTGTCCCCTACTTGCCCATCAAGAGATATCAATCTTCATTAATCCATTGATCTGTTCATATAGCATCATTTGTTCTTCTTTCTTCTTCCGGGGTCTTGAATGAAAATCTTGATGTGGAATGCACGATGTGGTACACAGACCACAAATCGCTGGTCCACATTGCAGACATAGACAGCAACTGAATAATATGAGAAGGCCAATACCTAGGAAGGATAGGACTCTCCATCCCCAGGCTGATATCACGCTCCAAAACCAACCGGACCAAGTCCAGGTGCCTGGATTCTGGTGTATCTGGTTTACAATCTTATGAAGGCGGGTTATGGCTTTATATACTGATGGCGAATTTTCTGGTATGAATACGCAACAGCTTGATCCGATGACCCTACAAGCTCCGCCCCTATCAGCCAGGATGACGTCAAGGACAAGACGATTTTGAAGCACAACAATCCGCATAGCAGACTGCTCTTCTGTTAAATTGCCTAAGGCGGAAATAGTTTCGTTCACTACTGCTTCAAGGGTTCTGGTTAATCTACGTATCAGCTTACTATTAGTAACAGTACCTATATAGGGAAAGATACCTTTATTGAAATCTGTGTATTTTTCCCATGCTGTTTCAGTGTAATCGACAATCGGGAGATCTCTCCGCTCTCTATTGTGTACTAAATGAATATTTCTATAATAATCAGGAGGAGCTAGGAAAACAGGTGGCAAAAGGAATGCAATGTAGCAAGTACCATCCCAATCTAGAGGTAGACGCATATATGCAGTCTGACCACATATAAAGTAGGAGTGGCGATAAGCTCTAAATGAAGATTTACCTTGATCACTGAATTCTACTGTAGTAGTGCATTTACTATGGCCCATATGTATGGAACCAACTTTTCTTACACACAATTCACCTTTCGCTGGGAATACTGACATGGTGGGTAAGACTAGTTCAACTTCGGATTCGACATTTAGAACCATGAGATTAGGAGTAAAATTACCTAATCCATATACTTCATTTTCTAGATCAGTTCCTGTTCTTTTGGGGCGACCCTCCTTGTCAGGATAACAGACTTTGAATAAAACTAGGTTCAGATTTCCCCATACCCAATGGTCTTGATAAACTGCTGTGTCTGAGTCTATGGAATTGATTAAGCTGAACCATGCTCCACAGGAGCCATTATGTGTAAACGGATGTGGAAAGAAAGGCAAGACTCCTTCATAATTCTGATAGGGAGGGAGCCGGCCACATACCCAACAATTAGTTGCATTACTAGTCTGGTGGGAGTGATGTAACATACTAATGAAAGTGTTATTGCGCAGCGCAAGCCTATAAGACAATTCATGCGGGGGTAAGTCACTAAAAGAATGTTCAGCAGTAACATTGTAAACATTTCTGGCAATAGGGTAATATATGTGCAACAATATACTTGCAGTAATTATTAAAAGACTTAAGAAAAACAAGATTATTAATGTCACTATGCAATGGCTACGCAGTGATTTACAATACGCCTGTCGTTTCAACATTTTCCGCGACTGTCCATGATTCAGGTCTAGAGGATACATGTCAGAGACAAATTCAACCGCTTCACCTTGGAGAGGACTTAAACAATCAAATTGTCTGACGTTCTAGGCCTCAATTTTACTTTGTAGAGTTCGGTTTTAGTCTTGTCAACCAAAGGAAGTTTTGAATCAGTCTGTGAGGGAGTGCAGGGCACAATGTCTATATCCGAGGATAGTCCATGAAATTTCTTGATATGACTTGAATGAATCCAGCCCTTGCGGCCCTCGATCTTCACGGCTGTCCTTGTAGTGAGCAGAACCAACTTGGGTGTCTTCCACCTGGGCTCCAGCTGAGTCTTTCGGTCGAAATTTCTCACAAACACGAGATCACCCGGAACTACGTCATGGGGTTTCACCTCAGTGTTGTCGGGAAAGGCTGCAGCTACCTGTGAACGACAAGATTGTAGTGCAGACATCAAGGAAGCCAAGTAATCTGTCAGCATATTACAGTCAACATCAGTTATTTTGCGTGGTATAGGCGTCCCCCACATATTTGGTGGTCTGCCGAAGATCACCTCATACGGGGATAGCCCTGTTCGAGAGTGTGCTACCATTCTTGTGAAAAAGAGTGCAACTGGTAGTGCTACTACCCAGTCGACACCTTTCTCTCTGCATATTTTGGACAATCTAATTTTCAGGGTCTGATTATGTCTTTCTACGAGACCTGCTGCTTCGGGGTGTCGGACACAGTGGAATTTCCACTGATATCCTAACAGAAGTGAAACATGTTTCATTAATTCGGATGAGAACGGCTGGCCGTTATCTGAGTAAACAACACGTGGTAAACCGTATCGTGGGAAGAATTCTCGAACCAACTGTTTGGCAGTAGTCGGGGCAGTGTAATCTGAAACCGGGTACGCCTCCGTCCAGCGGGACAGAGCGCAGACAACTACGAGAACATATTTGAATCCTCTGCATTGTTCCATCTGGATATAATCCATCTGGAGGACTTCAAAAGGATGATCAGGAGGATGAAATCCACCTTGTTCTACGGGAACACTTTTTCCTGGGTTGAATTGGCAACAGATCATGCAGGTACGGACCTTTTGTTTGGCTGCAGCTCGTAAATGTTTATTGAACCAAATATGTTGAATGCTGTCTAGCATAGCTTTTTCTCCTAGATGGGCTGGACTATGGATAGTGTTAATAATGACTTGGACCATTGAATCAGGAAGGAACCACACAGATTTTTCCTTCATCATCCATCCTTGGTCCGTTTGGATCCCTCCTAATTCAGTCCATTTCTTCATTTCTTCTGATGTAGCATGTGTCTGGATGTCAATTACGTCAAAAGTAGGATCTTTAACTGTCATACAATGTGTCAGCGTCGGAACTATTGTCTTTGTCATGTCGGATTTTTGAGTTTGAGTTGTCTGTTTAGCTGTTCTGTCAGCTAAATCATTGCCTTGAGAAATGATATCAGTAACTTTCGTATGTGCTTTGCATTTCATAATCGATATTGCAATCGGTAGATGTATCGCATCTAATAAGGCATGAATGAGGGGTCCGTGCTGAATGTGGGCACCGTGGGAAGTTAAATAACCTCTCTCTCGCCACAGTACGCCGAAGTCATGTACAACTCCGAATGCATAACGTGAATCAGTGTATATATTGACTTTTTTATTTGTGGCTTGAATACAGGCTTGTGTCAGAGCGACGAGCTCTGCTGCTTGAGCGGACAAAGTATTTATATGATTTGTTTCAATGACTTCAGTATCTGTTGTGACTGCGTAAGCAGCCACTAACTCCCCTGTACTTGTTCTCATACATGAACCATCTACATACAACGTCAGGTCTGGATCTGACAATGGAACATCTGTCAAGTCTTGTCTGGGTTTCGTCGTTATTGTAATAACTTCAATACAATCGTGGGCTAATGGGTCTGTTCCATTTACAGGTAAAAGTGTGGCAGGATTCAATGTGTTACAACGTCTGATTTCTATGTGTGGCTGAAACAATGTAAGCTCGTATCCTGTAAGTCGCGCAATAGTCAAGTGTTGTGTTTGCGTTCTATTTACAAGAACCTCTACGGCGTGTGGTACTTGTACTGTCAATGGATGTCCTAACACTATGGCATCGCTTTGTCTGATTGCTAAAGCTGTCGCTGCCACTGATTTCAGGCACGCAGGCAGAGCCTGAGCTACTGGATCTAATGTACTAGAAAAATAAGCACATGGTTTGTGTGCTCCTGCTTGTTCCTGTGTGAGTACTGACAAGGCAGTACCTTCGCGTTCTGTAACAAAGAGTGTAAAATGTTTTCTGTAACATGGCGTTGCTAAAACAGGTGCTTGACATAAAGCTTTCTTTAGGCTTTCAAAAGCTTGTGTATGTTCCTGAGTCCAAGGGAGAACAGTCGATGTGGCTGCCTCCTGTGTTGTCAACTGAATGAGCGATTTTGCTAGAAATGCATACTGGGGAATCCACTGTCTACAATATGAAGTGAGGCCTATAAAAGCCCGCACCTCCTTTTGTGTCTTGGGTATTGGCATGTTAGCTATTAACTGAATGCGGTCTGGTGTAAGCTGCCTTCCCTCCTTGGACAGCGAGTGTCCAAGATAAATAACTCGCTGGACACAGAATTGCAGCTTAGAAGGGGACACCTTGTGCCCCTTTTCGGCTAGAAATTGTAAAACTGTCAGTGATGCTTTTTCACATTCGGGTTCGCTTCGGGCGGTGATCAGCAGATCATCGACATATTGAAGCAAGGCAGTGTTAACTGGCATGTGGATACTGTCAAGTTCTCGTTTCAGTGCTTGGCTATAGATGCTGGGGCTTTCTGTAAATCCTTGAGGTGCGCGTGAGAATTTAAAGCTACGCCCATTTAAACTAAATCCGAATAAATATTGACTTTCCGGATCTATTGGGACGCTGAAAAAGGCGTTTTTAAGATCAATTACAGTAAAGAATGTTGCTTCGGAATCAATGGCTGTCAATAATGACGAGATATCGGGGACCACAGGGAATTGTGGCACAATACATTTGTTTAATTCGCGCAGATCAATAACCAATCGATATACTGGCGGGGCCTTTGGATCTGTTCGTTTAAGAATCGGAATTATCGGTGAATTACATACATTGGAGTCTGTTTCCACAACTACTCCTTGGGCAATGAGCTCGTCAATGATTTGTAGTAAAGCCACTACAGCATCTGGTGGTAACTTGTATTGTCGCATTCGTGGTAGCACCACTCCTGCCTTTAATGTGACTCGATATGGTGTAATATTCATGCAACCAACATCAGTAGGGCCTTGTGCCCATAGACGTGTAGGTAAAGTCTGCAGTCGGGGATCCATGTCTCTAGACACATAGTGACCTTTAAAATCACGTAAAAACAACCTTACTCCTTCCGGAGAACAACATATTATAGCTCCTAGAGCTTTCAGTGTTTTTATTCCTAGCAAGTTTTCTGGACATGATTTAGTAAGCAATAAATCTGTAGTTCGGGTCAAAGGTCCTATTGTAAGTGGAAGAGGTTGTGACACTTCATTAACAATAGGTTTTCCTGAAAAACCAAGGGAAATATTCTGAGAGCCTGAGAGGGGTGCCCCTGGAACTTCACTACGTTTTATGGTCGTTCGACTTGCCCCTGTATCGAGTAAAAATTTTCTGTCTTGGCCTAACAATTCACTATGTACATAAGGTCCTTCTTGATCTACAGGGATCTCGATAAGGGGTAAGTCAACTTCCCTCTCTAGGCTAGTTCATGCGTAACGCTGATACTCAGGATATTCATACTGTGCGGTCTGATACATTTGTCGTGTTGTTGTCTGTGTGGCAGCAACAGGCAGCGCTGGTGCAGCCGGCACAAACTGTATAGACTGTTGTGAAGCTGGCATGGACTGTGCATGCTGCGGAGCTCCTTGTTCATTCTGGTCCTGTCTGAGTGGCCGTGATCTTTCTTGTGTTTTACCTATGGCGATATTATGTTTCAAAACTGGACAATCGTGTACGTAATGACCTGGCTTTTTACAATAATTGCATGTCCCTTTTACAGGTCCTGCTGAATCACCGGAGTGTGTCATACCCTTTTTATGTCCTTCAGCTGGAACTGTCTGAGAAACTAGCATTTTCATTTTTGTGTCTTTCATGCGTCTGTGTTCATGTTCTTGTTCCTCTCTAATTCTATTGTGATGATACTGTAACATTTGTAACATTTGTGATGGAGTGTTACCTTGCCAGGTACTCTCGAATTTTAATACTCTATTCTTTACTTGGGGCAGGGCATTCTCCACTAATTTTGTTACAAACAGATGTGGGTATGATTCGCTACTTGCTTTTATGCCACTATTTATACCAAAACATTTTTCAAATCGGGCATAGTAATCACTAGTGTCTTCATCTTGCTTCTGTTTACAGGCTGAAATTGTACCCCAATCTTCCTTTTTTGTAGTTAATAAACGTGGCAGTACCTGTACTAGTAAACCTGGTAGTGCTTTAGTTTTATCCCCGAGTCCTGCTCCTGCAGTTCGGGCCTTTTCTTCTGCTTCTAATACTGACCATTCTATCTTTTGGTCTCCTACCTCCCACTCTTTTTCCTTGAGTTTCTCATAAATACCAGCAGGCATCAATACCTTTAATATTGTCATAATGTCGGGATAGGTATACTCTCCCATGAGTAACATGTCTTTAATTTCTCGGTGAAAACCCGCTGGGTCTTTGTCATGACTGGGTACCACTTTCTTCATTTGTAACAATTCTATTTTCGATATGGGCGTATATACAAATACGCGCTTGAACTCGTTGTCCTCGCCCTTTATTGGGTGCACTTCTCGTAAGGGATTCTGTCTATCTATGTAATACGTGGTTCTTTCCTTGATGGGCAATGAGACATGGTCTGAACATACAAAAAGAATATACTGCTTTCTTGATTCTAGAATTTCTTTAATCAATTTAGTACCTGAACCTCTCCATCTATTCATGAGTAATTCAGTCAATATATCAGGTAAGGGACCAGGGTCCGAATGCTGACTCTGATATAGTATAATGAGTTGTTGAATCATATAAATCCCAGCTAAACACTGTTCACCTGGGGTGAGATTCAAAAATGCGCGTGCTACTGTATCATCACTATATTTTCCGGGACTGTCAACCCAATGGACAGCTGACCTGGCTAATTCTTGTTCGTCCATAGAATCGAGGAAATGATAACCCCTACGTTCTCGGAGTAATTTGTCAGCTGCTTGGAACGAATGCTCGTTAGACCTTATATGGACTATGGGTGTTGGGAAACTCCTGTTATTGTCTGGACATATCGGATGTATCGGATCAGTAAGACATCTAGTACTATTACAATATTTTCTTCTACCTACATAGGCTATAGTTTCTGACTGTCCTGTGGGCAGTCCTGGTCCTTCTTCCTCGCTTTGATCGAACTGGTCTACCGCTAATCTTTCTTCGTGTAGGCGTTCTATTTCTTTTCGGATCTTTCGGCACATGGCTATTATACAATTCTGCTTATCATGTCTTCCTTCTGATATATTCTGACTCCATCTGGTAAGAATTTGCATTGCTTCCGGGTCTACCCCTGGTCGGTCTTGATTTCTGATCACACAATTTATGAGGAAACGTAACAGTTCCCCCTGTATTTCCACTTTCTGGTATTCCATAGCTCTGTTAATACATTCAGAATCTCGTCCGGTTTGGACAAAATGATATATATTATCTAGATGTGCAGTCATTCCTGGTAATTTCCCTAAGTACACTGCGGCTCGTCTGATACGTAATGATGCCAGGGTCATTTCGTCCTCTTTGCCAGGCACAGGGTCATATCTACAATCTATAAGAAGTTCCTTAAGCGTACGGGCATTTATGAGTTTGGGGGTACGTGAATGTGCTGACTCTTGAAAGGTAAGTTTATTTATTCTGGGTGGCGTAGAGAAAATGTTACTAGCACCTCCCGTAGCCCCATCTGGGGTGTCGGGTGTGAAAGGATTCGTTGAACGTGATACAGCAACTATAGGTGTGGATACAGCTATAGAAGTAGTTGTAGGAACAGATGCAGAAACAGATGTGCTTGCCGGAACTTGTGTCAGAACTTGATGCTGTAACGATACGGGTACTGGATCTTGGCGTTGAACCTCCCTGATAGGCGGTCTATGTGGGGCGGAATTAGCATACTCGGGAGCTGTGTCATCTAAATATGAGGAAAGAAAAACATCTTCTGCGGTTCTAGGATGCCCCTTAGGATGTACCTTGATTGGAAATAATGGGGTTGGCAAGTCTTTTGGTATTTCTGGAGTAGCCTTAGGTAATCCTTCAGCCAGAAGGGGATACATACCATTCATAAGGGCATTTCTTTGTCTGTCTACTTGTTCTGATTTCACTCGTGCACCTTCTTCGATTAATAGATTTTCTCGGACTTCATTTGAACTCTCTTTATTCTTCTCTTCCTGTCTACGTGCTTTTTCTGTTCGTCTATGTGATTCTTTACGCCATAACTCAACGGCATCTTTCTGTGACTGTCTGACTTTCCTTTTCCATAACTCTTCCTCGACTTTCATGATGCACTCTGCATCCCAGGTTCCCGCTGTGGGCCACCTCTGACTTTCTGGTAATCCCTTGGTGTAGTCTACCCATAAATCAAGAAATAATATAGCGTCTAAGCCATGTTTATGATACATGAAGTACCCTGGAGTGTCCCTAGGAGGAATAGGAACGGCTTCTTCGAGTACCCCTTTTCTTGTAGTGATCTGTCTTAGTTTCGAAAAGAGCGGCATATTGAGAACTGATCTGATACTTAATCTTGAACACACTTAGTACAAAAGCACAATGATGAACAACCATTCATACCACAATATGCAGGACGTTTAACACATTAAACATTAAACATTAAACATTTTTTTTTTTTTTTAACCTTTAAAATAACCAACAATGATGATCGTCTGCATAACTAATCACCAAGCATAATTCTTTGACAATAACTAGATACTTCGGAATACTTGATATACTGCTAAACAGTACAGATACACTGCTGAAACAGTGCAGACCGGATTTGTGTACCCAAACCCGTCTTGACCGGCACAACCTATGTGCACGTCAGAAATGCCTCCCCAGCAATGGTACTCACCGGGTAGCTTCGGAAACGGAAGGCCTCAGAAACTTGACTGAACTTGAACCGGACTGGACTCGACTCGAACGCTTCGGACACTGGACTCGACTTGGGACTTCGGAAACTGGTGGGCCTCTGTATACCTCGGATCTTGCTCTCTCAGCTAGGCTCTGGTCGGGATACTTCGCACTTCTCACCGCCTCGTCTGGGTGTTGATCGCAGCCTCAGTCGCCCCCGCTTGACCGGAGGGAGATACAGGAAATCCTGCTGGTACGCGTTGTTGTCCGTCCAGCTGTGGCAGGAGACCGGGCCTGCAACGCACCGCCGGCGCGTGAGATGAGAAAGTGTCCCTGTTCGGGCGCCATTCATGTGGTAAATAATTTTCCTTTACCGGGACTTAATTTGATACGGAAACATAATAAAACAGCTCAGTAAAATGAGAGGCAGAATCCGTGGTATTAGAGGTTCGGAATGGGCTTTATTCCAATGAACGATTATAATCGGTTGCTCCAAGTTCCGTCACCACGAAGGTTCAGGAAGTGAAGTACATACATTATTGACAAGAAATGACTTTTATAGTACATACATTACAATGAAGCGAATACAGTAGGCGTAACAATTGATAAGGAAAATGACGAATTATATGCGTAACCGAAAATGGGTGTAATAAGGAGTAAAAAGGAACATAATTGGTTATGATGTCATATATAGGTGGATCTATAAGATAATACTTGGCATAGATGCGCGCGCAGCAGTATGACGTGTGATTGACGTGTAACTAGGGGGTGAAGGGGGCTTGACATTTAGCTCTACATGTGGAGACAGAAGTCTGGAGGGTCAAGTCAACCTAATCCCAAATCATATCTAACATCCTATGTTTAAAGAACTATGTTATCCACAAAAGAAGGACTCTCGGACAGAATCTATTCTATACTGACTGTGCGTGCGTGTACAAGCGTCTAAGTGTCTATACTAAATGCGAGGGCGGAATCTTCCATAGTAACAGGACTATGAATTACTTGCATAAAGACAGAGAAGTCGGGCCTTTTGCTTGGTAACTGGAAGAATGTTTACTTAAACTACTAGGCAGGAATGCATCGGCTGAGGGGGGAGCAGATAATTCGAAGGTGAAATACAGTTCTTGGCAGAGAATAGGCTGATGTCAGGCTTCGTGAGCCGCGCAGAGAATTAGACAAAGTTCATGGTCATAGATGCAGGCTCAGACTGGAGTTTTCAGAGGCAGAAGGCAAGAAGAGTTCGATGACAGAATCAGGGCCTACTTGCCTGGACTGTAAAATGGCATAGGTGAACCATATAAAGGCGGTGGCCTTTCGTACTTAGGAAGGGAATATCCGGCACATTCATGGCGGATCTGACAGAGGACATGTTGACGGTGGACGCACATGTGTTTGCGTCTTCATAACTGGAACTGGAGGGAGCATACATGTACTTGTAACATGCACATAGAACCGTTGGGGTCCAAGATAGGGGACATAACTGACCAGGAAAATCCATATTTCCACACTTTAGGAATCAGGCCCCACGAATACAAATGACACAACAAGCTCAAAATCAGCCTAGTGCACATGATTAATACCTGAACGAGGTAGACAATTTTTTGATTATCTATAAATTGATTTCAAAAATTTCGGGCTGGGTGCAGTTTATTATCTCCAGTTAGAATGTACTATTATGATTAATTTGAGTTTTACCTTCTGTGTTTTAGGGTTGGTTTCTTCAGTTTACATTTTATGGGGGTGAATCGTACCACCATCCTTCCCCAACTTCAAGCAATCCACCCTTATGGTGTTGTGGGATACATGCTATAATCAGAAACTGTCTATGTGATAGGCAGCAAATGATTTTGGAAATATAGGGCCTGATATAGAGTTTGGTGGATGGGTTAGTCCATTACGCGAGGTGGATAGCCCAACCCATTTATTGCAAGTGCCATAAGCTATAATGCACTTGTAACAAGCCAGACGGTATACCCGTCACATTTGTTAGGGAGTAAGTGATACTCAAAACTCTAAAGCAGACACATAGTTTTCTCATCTAGTACTACCTGAAGAAATAGAATGGTTTGAAAGTGCTGTTTCCCAGTTTCACGAGTCATTCCCTTTCTTTGTACTTGTTTTACTCACTTCATCTACACTCCAGACGTGCCATAGGAATAAAAACTAGCCAGTAACTGATTCCTCAAGGGAAAGTCACTTCTTTAACTCGCAAACTCTGTAAAAAATATGTGAGAAATGGATCTGCGATCCTTTCATCCACATAATCATAAACATGTCCAGTGTAGCCATTGGTAATAAATGAGTAGTCAGAAACAGGTCTTAACCCCTTCGCTGCCAGGCCTTTTCCCCTCCTGTGCCACGCCCTTTTTTGGCTATTTGGGGTAGTGCGCGCTTAGACCCCTGTAACTTTTTGACCACATAAGGTATCCACGCCATGCGTCCTTTTCTTCCAACATCATGGGGATTCTAAAGGTACTCGGGGTTTGTGTATTCTCCCAGAGGGGTCACAGAAATTAGCCAAAATACAGCACAATTTTGGGTTTTTTCGGGAAAATTGGAAAAACGGGCTGCAAATGAAAGCATCTGGGTTTTTCCCTGCAAATGTTATCAAAAAAGAGTTTGTGGGGTTGGAATCACCATTTTGCCAGCTTTTCGGGGATACCAGACTTTTGTCAGAAACCCAACATTTTTTACACAGTTTTGGCATTTTTCTGGGACATAGCCTAATTTTGCTATTTTTTGTGCTTTTGACCTCCTTCCAGTTAATGGCAGAAATGGGTACAAAAGCAATAATGGATCCTGGAAAGCTATACATTTTCGAGAAGAAGACAAAATCCTGAATTCAGCAAGGGGTCATTTGTGTAGATCCATCAAGGCTTTTTTATAGAAACTAACAGTTAAATATAGGATAAATTAAAAATTAGTTGAAAAAAAAGCCTTTTGTGTCAACGTTTTCACCTGTAACTTCTTCTAATTATGACAGTTCTTTGAAAGCAATATACCATTACATCCGCTGGACATTACTGGTTGTGGGGATATATAGGACTTGTAGGTTCACCAAGAACCCGACCAACCCAGAGCCAAAAACTGAGCAGCAACTTGCAATGGTTTTTTATTATGTACCGGGTATATAGTAATTATTCTGTAAAAATGTGTACATGGAAAAATCGGTATGAAAGACACCTATGTATTTCTGAAATGGGAACAAAATATAGAGTTTAGAAACAGTAGATATTTGCACATTTCTGAAATTGGGGATACTCATACTAGCATGAGAATTATCAGTCATTTTTTAGAATGACTTCTTTTTCACACAATGTCTTTCATTTGGAAGGCAGAAATGCATCGAAAGTCAATAGATAATAACAGTTCCTTTACAAAACTGAATTACCCTAAGTCTCCCGATAAAAATGGTACCTCACTTGTGTGGGTAGGCATAGTGCCCGCGACAGGAAACGGCGCAAAACGCAACGTGATCACAACTCAATATCGCAGTGAAAATTTACACTTTTTTGGCAAAGTGCCTAGCTCTAGTGTTTGAACCCTAGCTCTAAGGGCACCTTGGGAAACCTAGCAAACCTATACATTTTTGAAAACTAGACACCCAGGGGAATCCAGGATGGGGTGACTTGACTGCCTCCCACCAGGGTCTGTTACCCAGAATCCCTTGCAAACCTAAAAAATTGACAAAAAAACACATTTTCCACACATTTCTGTGGTGGAAAGTTCCGGAATCTGCGTGGATCCACAAATTTCCACCCACCCCGCGTTCCCCAAAGTCTTACGAGAAAAACGGTACCTCACTTGTGTGGTTCGGCCTAGTGCCCGCGACAGGAAACGGTGCAAAACGCAACGTGGTCACACCTCAATCTCGCAGTGAAAAATGACCCTTTTTTGGCAAAATGTCTAGCTGTAGTTTTTGAACCCTAGCTCTGCGGGCACCTTGGGAAACCTAACAAACATATACATTTTTGAAAACTAGACACCCGTGTACTTCCAGGGAGGCATGGCTTGGATCCCCCAAAGTTTCCTTACCCAGAATGCCCTGCAAACCTCAAATTTAGCTGAAAAAATCACATTTTTCACACATTTTTGTGTGGGAAAGTTGAGGCATCACCGGGCTGACACAAATTTCCTACCACCCAGCGTTCCCCCGGGTCTCCCGATAAAAACGGTGCCTCACTCATGTGGGAGGCCCAAGTACCCGCGACAGGCAAGGGCCCACAACGTATTGAGGCGACATGAAAATTGCATACCTCAAAACGACCTGATTTTGCAAGGGGGGTCACCTGGGTTTTTGGCCCGGTGCTCAGCGGCCACCTAAGGGGACCTACCAAACCCACACATTTCTGAAAACTAGACATCCGGGGAATTCCAGGGAGGTATGGTTTGCGTGGATCCCCCAACGTTTCCTTACCCAGAATGCCCTGCAAACCTCAAATTTAGCTGAAAAAATCACCTTTTTCACATATTTTTGTGTGGGAAAGTTGAGGCATCACCGGGCTGACACAAATTTCCTACCACCCAGCGTTCCCCCGGGTCTCCCAATAAAAACGGTGCCTCACTCGTGTGGGAGGCCCAAGTACCCGCGACAGGCAAGGGCCCACAACGTATTGAGGCGACATGAGAATTGCATACCTCAAAACGACCCGGTTTTGCAAGGGGGGTCACCTGGGTTTTTGGCCCGGTGCTCAGCGGCCACCTAGGGGAACCTACCAAACCCACACATTTCTGAAAACTAGACATCTGGGGGATTCCAGGGAGGTATGGTTTGCGTCGATCCCCCAACGTTTCCTTACCAAGAATGCCCTGCAAACCTCAAATTTAGCTGAAAAAATCACCTTTTTCACACATTTTTGTGTGGGAAAGTTGTGGCATCACCGGGCTGACACAAATTTCCTACCACCCAGTGATCCCCCGGGTCTCCCGATAAAAACGGTGCCTCACTCGTGTGGGAGGCCCAAGTACCCGCGACAGGCAAGGCCCCAAAACATATTGAGGCGACATGAAAATTGTCTACCTCAAAACGACCTGGTTTTGCAAGGGGGGTCCCTGGGTTTTTGGCCCAGTGCTCAGCGGCCACCTAGAAGAACCTACCAAACCCACACATTTCTGAAATCTAGACACCCGGGGGATTCCAGGGAGGTATGGCTTGCGTGGATCCCCCAACGTTTCCTTACCCAGAATGCCCTGCAAATCTCAAATTTAGCTGAAAACATCACCTTTTTCACACATTTTTGTGTGGGAAAGTTGAGGCATCACCGGGCTGACACAAATTTCCTACCACCCAGCGTTCCCCCGGGTCTCCCGATAAAAACGGTGCCTCACTCGTGTGGGAGGCCCAAGTACCCGCGACAGGCAAGGCCCCAAAACGTATTGAGGCGACATGAAAATTGCCTACCTCAAAACGACCTGGTTTTGCAAGAGGGATCATCTGGGATTTGGGCACGGTGCTCAGCGGCCACCTACGGGAACCTACCAAACCCACACATTTCTGAAAACTAGACACCCGGGGGATTCCAGGGAGGTATGGCTTGTGTGGATCCCCCAATGTTTCCTTACCCAGAATGCCCTGCAAACCTCAAATTTAGCTGAAAAAATCACCTTTTTCACACATTTTTGTGTGGGAAAGTTGAGGCATCACCGGGCTGACACAAATTTCCTACCACCCAGCGTTCCCCCGGGTCTCCCGATAAAAACGGTGCCTCACTCGTGTGGGAGGCCCAAATACCAGCGACAGGCAAGGGCCCAAAACGTATTGAGGCGACATGAAAATTGCCTACCTCAAAACGACCTGGTTTTGCAAGGGGGTCACCTGGGTTTTTGGCCCAGTGCTCAGCGGCCACCTAGGGGAACCTACCAAACCCACACATTTCTGAAAACTAGACACCCGGGGGATTCCAGGGAGGTATGGCTTGCGTGGATCCCCCAACGTTTCCTTACCCAGAATGCCCTGCAAATCTCAAATTTAGCTGAAAACATCACCTTTTTCACACATTTTTGTGTGGGAAAGTTGAGGCATCACTGGGCTGGCACAAATTTCCTACCACCCAACGTTCCCCCGGGTCTCCCGATAAAAACGGTGCCTCACTCGTGTGGGAGGCCCAAGTACCCGCGACAGGCAAGGCCCCAAATCGTATTGAGGCGACATGAAAATTGCCTACCTCAAAACGACCTGGTTTTACAAGGGGGGTCACCTGGGTTTTTGGCCCGGTGCTCAGCGGCCACCTAGGGGAACCTACCAAACCCACACATTTCTGAAAACTAGACACACGGGGGATTCCAGCGAGGCATGGCTTGCGTGCATCCCCCCACGTTTTCATACCCAGAATGCCCTGCAAACCTCAAATTTAGCTGAAAAAAATCACCTTTTTCACACATTTTTGTGTGGGAAAGTTGAGGCATCACTGGGCTGACACAAATTTCCTACCACCCAGCGTTCCCCCGGGTCTCCTGATAAAAACGGTGCCTCACTCGTGTGGGAGGCCCAAGTAGCCGCGACAGGCAAGGGCCCAAAACGTATTGAGGCGACATGAAAATTGCCTACCTCAAAACGACCTGGTTTTGCAAGGGGGGTCACCTGGGTTTTTGGCCCGGTGCTCAGCGGCCACCTAGGGGAATCTACCAAACCCACACATTTCTGAAAACTAGACACCTGGGGGATTCCAAGGAGGTATGGCTTGCGTGGATCCCCCAACGTTTCCTTACCCAGAATGCCCTGCAAACCTCAAATTTAGCTGAAAACATCACCTTTTTCACACATTTTTGTGTGGGAAAGTTGAGGCATCACCGGGCTGACACAAATTTCCTACCACCCAGCTTTCGCCCGGGTCTCCCGATAAAAACGGTGCCTCACTCGTGTGGGAGGCCCAAGTACCCGCGACAGGCACCATGTGCCCTCCCGGGGGGGCAGAAAGACTGGAATTTCTCTGGGGGTGGGGTGGGGTATTGTAATGCCCATTTTGGGGAGCCCCTACCCCTACACTAATAAAACAAAAAAAATCCATTGTTTCTAGTCGGCATTCTGCGCCCCCAGGGGGGCCAGATTGGGGGCTACAGCTCCCATCTGCCTCCTAGGGTGCAGAAAGACTGACATTTTTGTGGGGGGGGGGGGAGTGGGGGCATTGGCGTGCCCGTTTCAGGCAGCCACACCCTAAAAACAATTGCGCCAAAAAAATCCCTGGTGTTTAGTGGGCTTTCTGCCCCCCCCGAAGGGCAGATTAGGGGCCAATGCCCCATCTGCCACCCGGGGGGGCGGAAAGACTGTAATAATTGGGGGGTGGGGTGGGGTGGGGGTATGGGCCCGCCCGTTTTGGGCAGCCCCCACCCCTATTTTTTTTTTTTAACAATTCCCTGGTGTCTAGTGGGCTTTTTGCCCCCCCGGGGGGGCAGATTGGGGGCCGATGCCCCATCTGCCCCATCTGCCCCCAGGGGGGGCAGAAAGGCTGTAATGGTGGTGGGTGGGGGCATTGGCGTGCCCGTTGCGGGCAGCCCCCACCCTAAAAATAAAACTAAAAACGAATCCCTGGTGTTTAGTGGGCTTTCTGCCCCCCCGAAGGGGCAGATTAGGGGCCAATGCCCCATCTGCCCCCCGGGGGGGCAGAAAGACTGTAGTAATTGGGGGGGTGGGGTGGGGGCATGGGCCTGCCCGTTTTGGGCAGCCCCCACCCCTATTTTTACTTTTTACAATTCCCTGGAGTCTAGTGGGCTTTTTGCCCCCCCGGGGGGCAGATTGGGGTCCGAGTCCCCATCTGCCCCCCAGGGGGGGCAGAAAGGCTGTAATGGTGGTGGGTGGGGGCATTGGCTTGCCCGTTGCAGGCAGCCCCCACCCTAAAAATAAAACTACAAACTAATCCCTGGTGTTTAGTGGGCTTTCTGCCCCCCGGAGGGGCAGATTAGGGGCCAATGCCCCATCTGCCCCCCGGGGGGGGCAGAAAGACTGTAGTAATTGGGGGGGCATGGGCCTGCCCGTTTTGGGCAGACCCCACCCCTATTTATTTATTTATGTAACTTCCCTAGTGTTTAGTGGGCTTTTTACCCCCCCCCGGGGGGGCAGATGGGGGCTAATGCCCCCATCTGCCCCCCAGGGGGGGCAAAAAGACTAAAGTGGCCAAAATATACACGGGGGAGCAAAGGCCCTTGCCCAAGGGGCCGCTCCCCCCTCCCTGGTGTCTAGTGGGTGGATGCCTGCTTTGGGATCGCCCTCCTGTGGCGATCCCCAAGCAGGGATCCACTGGGGAGGGGTACCATTGGAAAGGGGAGATTCTCCCCTTTCCAACGATACCTCTCCCGTGTTTGTACGTGCTCAGGGGGCTGAGATAGCCCCCTGAGCACGTACAAAGTGAAACCTGAAATGAGCCTCTTGGCTCATTTCAGTTTCACTTTCAATGTAATGACGTCGGCGCGACGTGTGCGCCGATCGTCATTGCAGTGAAAGGTGGGGGGGGGGGCCTCGGGTGCTGGGGAAGCTCTTTCCCAGCTCCCGAGGCTATTTTGCACGAAAGGGAATCCCTCTGGTGCCCGCACCAGAGGGATTCCCTAGGGTATGCCTCATGACGAGCTGGACTCGTCATGGGCACAGCGCGACTGTGCTCCATGACGAGTCCAGCTCGTCATGGGCATACAAGGGGTTAATAAATGCACCAGTCTGCCTATGTGTGGAGCATGCAACCTTTGCCAGAAAGATGAAAGTCACAGTTCTGCACAGCAGGCTTGTCCAAAGTAGGTAGAGCAGGCTCAGATGCATGGCAGATTTTCAGGATACAAACATCATATGCATCTGGATACAAGGAATATGATCTGAATTAATTTACATAGTCCCAGTTTAACCTGAAAAGCTGGAATGGATCCATCTCTCTTGAATCTACATTGAACAAACATGAGCTAAAGTATCATTGTTTCACCCATCAATAGCTTGGACTGACGTTGCACAATACTTTTAAAAAAGTGTTGTGGCTGCAAGGTTCAATAAATCTAAAAGAAATACAATCAAATAAATAAAGATCTGAGCTTTCAATGAAATGTCTAACTATAGTAAAATTGAATTACTTAAATGCATCTCAAAGGTCAGGAAATATAAAAGGCAGCAGAGTGAGCAGTGGTGGCCGGTAAGGTATGGGGGTGGCGGGCAGGAAGGAGGGTTTAGACTGAATAAAAAAATCACCTACCTGATCTTGCCGCATCTCTCCTCCGTCTCTCCTACGTTGAGTGAGTGTCTTCTGGGAAGCACCCAGGCTCCCCACAGCCAATCACAACGCTGCAATGCAGCATTGTGATTGGTACGCACCAAGGCCTCCTGAGCCAATTGCAATGCTGCAGTGCAGCATTGTGATTGGTCTGAGCACTGTGGTTCGGCACTCAGCAAGGGAATGGGGGCATGCTCTTTATGCAGGCTGTATTGCAGCCTTAATGGAGAACATGCGAAGTGTGCATTGATGTTTGGCTGGCCCCAGAGGTTCAACCAAGCATTCATGCGTACTTTACAGAGTGAACAACCACTCCTCCTCCCTGATGTCAGGAGAGCCAAGCCCTGCCCCGCCCTAGCCTGATGGTGTGAAAAATAAAATGATAATAGCTTCAGTTATAATCTTAATATTTTTTCATTTATACTGCTCCGTGAGCAGTGAGGCGACGCTCCTCCACCTTAGCGGAGGAGCAGTCACTGAAAATGAGTAAATGTAGGTGTAACTTTTTGAAAAATAAGTCAGCTGAGTGAAATTTTAATATAGAAAACATGAAGTAATGGTTAATACCCAGAGTTCTTGTTTAGTAGAATCTCTTAAAAAGTTATGCTCACTCGCAGGAGGGCAATTTCAGGAGGTCGCTGTGGTTGTCGCACTAATGAAACAGTTACTTTCTATATAAGAGCAGACACCCCAATGGTGCATCCGGCGAAAGTATCACAAACTTCACAGAGTGGGTGGTGCAGGATGTGACAAGGAATGAAGAGTTTTGATCAACAGAAAAAAATCCCTGATTTATGCCAGGAATTTCCACTTACGATGTCACTCGTTGTTTGTGCCGTGGCATCTCCTGTCCAATTTTTTTGCTGAAGATGTAATGCTGTAGCTTTAGCTCTTCAGCAGGCAATGGACACAGTCTAAACTGGAAAGAATTCAGGACCAGATCTACTAATATTTTGTGTCATGGATATGCCACTTTTTTGGTGCACCCACTAAAGCAAAATGGTATTTATGATCTACAAAGCTGATCAGTTCAGGTTTGTATGACTTTGTAAGGCCTTTTTCATAAAATGTCACGTCACTTTGCCTCAGGGAGGCATTCCATGGGTGAAGCATAGGTATTCCCATGCATCCACCCATGTATTTTGATGCAATTCCAGATGTTTTGGGCGAGTAAACCTGGGTTGCACCAAAATGCTGAGCCTCTCGGAACCAGGTGTATCAAGATGAAAGATCATTACTTCTCATCGTTATATACTCTTTCCACATGTGCAGCATTCAGCAGGATACATAGAAAGAAGAAAATATATTTAAGAGATGATTTTTGTGCAAAAAGGTGCCCCTTCCTGCACAAAAACAATCCTGCCTGGAACGTGGGCACCCTTGCACTATGGTGCGAGGGGGTGCCTGCATTGGCGCTAGACAGCAAACAGTGCGCCAGAGCAAGGAGAGAGCGGAAATGCTCCATTTCTTTATAAATATTTCTCCTCTCTCTTTTTCATGCAACAAAACACAGCAGCTTTGCTTGCTGTCCTTCTCTGATTGAAAGATTAATGAATTGTCAGTGCCTTAGGCTGATTTATGAGCATTCATAATCTAGATATCTGCCTAAGGTGGCAAAGCTCTCAGTAAAACATCATTCCATTGGAGCATTATGAAGCTTCACTATCCATGGTTGAGTTCAGCAGAGCTGGAATCATTTTGTTGGTGATACGTGTTCTTTTAATCCCACAGACCAGTTTCAGATATGAAGTTGGGTCCCAACTTTTCAGTATTGAGGTTTATGGCTAAGCTCACAGCATTCAACGTGCGTAGTTCCAATATGGATAGGCCAGTGTCTTACTCATAGTGTGCCAAGCTAGGAACAGACTTTAAGGACTAAGCTTTTAACTTTGATGAGCTATCTCTGTTGTTCCCTTGACCCCATCTTCCTGGATTCCACAGCTGCTGGTATTTAAACCTATCAGCATTTGGGGGTTGCAAACATTAGGCATAGAAAGAGACTAAAATATGCCCAAGTACCAAGTTGAGGGTGAAATTAGTCAGAATATTAGTTTTCCCTGATCTGGCCACCATCATGTGTCACCTGAGGGCAACCATGGGGCACATGAACAACACTTTTCCTCCTTGTCCGGGTTTCACAAGATCCTTCCTTTCTATACTGCTATGAGTTTTCTGGGTACAACTCAGTATTTTAATAGAAAAATCTAAGCTTGGCTGATTAATTTTCCAAGCTAGAAGCACCAAGACAATTAATTTCTTTGCTGACTTACACCCCTTCATCAGCAGTGTGACATGGCAGATCTGAAGTATTTTGGTTGGGCTTGAGCTCATAGGCCAAAGTTTCTATGTGTCATTTCAGTCATCAATGTGGCTGGGAAGGAACGTCATTTTTCTTTAAATATTGGAGGCCTTTCTCCTGAAGGTGGTTTAGCATCTGTGCCTTGTCTACTCTTGAATGTCCAGGTTTCTCCCTTGGAATGTATGTAATGTTTAAATGGTTGGGAAAGGATATTTGGTTTTCTGGAAGGTTGTGTAGAGCTGAACTCTGACTGCAAATTACAATGATTTAATTAGGGATTTAGGTGTGTGTGTGGGGTGTGTGTGTTTGTGTGTGTAATACAAAGCAAAAACAGCGATACCAATGGGAATGATGGACGGAGCGTTTGAGCAAATCAAACACTCACCCCCAGTCAACTGATCTGGGTTTAATCCATCATCATTCTTTAGCTCACTCCGCCACCCCAGTTCAGACATGGCCATATGCAAATCAGTCTGACCCTGTGCCTCATGGGAACAGTCCAGCCCGAACTGCCAAGCCATGTCTTCCCTGGACCGGAAACAAGCATCCTGGGACCGGTTTTGGGTTCATAACCCTCATCAGCCAGGCTATCCTGAATCCAGTGGCAAAGTAAGCAAGGGACCCACGTCTGGGCATACCCTGCCAATTTAGGGGCGAACTTAGCAAAACCAAAGGGGATGATGGACATCCTGCTTTGGATTTTTTTTTTTTTTTTTTAAATAAAAAATAAAATGTTCCCCTCATCATGGGAGTCGTCTACTTTGGTAAGGGGAGCATATAGCAGAGGCAGGCACTGAAAACTGATCTCTAATTCCTCCCATCAAAATTAGGTGAGCGGAATTAGAGGTCTGCCTCCGGCAGCCCTTAATCTGTATGACCATTGAAGGTTTTTAACCACGGCAGAAATGGAGTAGTCTCCACTATGATTAAACCTAAGGTCAACCAGCATATATATTTAGCAGGTGGACCAGAGTCTTGGTGGTATAGATACTCCATTGCTGTTGCGACAGAGTATCTATACTGCTAAGATTGCTGATGGACAGGGAACTCCAGGTCCCAGGTTGTAAAGTGCCAGGAGTCACCAACATTCTCTTTGTGGACAAGTCCTCAACACGCTCTTAAGCGCTGCCTCGTCCACCATGGGGCGGGACAGCCATGACTGCTGGTGGACAGGGGACTCTAGGTCCCAGGCTTCAAAGCTCCAGGAAGTGCAACATTCTTTTTGGGGGTAGGACTTCAATACGCTTTTAAGTGCTGCCCCGTCTCCCGTGGGACGTGGGATGTGGGATGCACGCAGGCCAAGGACAGGCACATCCTGTGCCCCTCAGCACCAGGAAGAGGCAGGGCAGGGTCACCTCCCCCCTAACACCACGCCACAAAGGTACTGTTTTGATTTACTTCTCTTCATTTCTGGGGTGTCCTTACTATCCTGGGTGTCAATTCTGGGACCTAATTAGGATTGCGCCAAAATGGCAAGAGAAATAAAACCTTTAAGTTAACAACTGTAAATCCAGTTGGGGCATCCTAATATAACACAACGCCCAATGACATAGACATTCTGAATGAGGAGTTTGGGTGCGATAAAGTTAGAGACCACAACAAGAGGGAACTAGCGAGTAGGATTGGTCCCAATTTTGCACTCAATCTAAAATCAATCCAGCCAAACCCAAATCGTAGCTGACTAAGCCAGCCCCCTCTTGCCTTCAGAAACACTGAGGGGTAATTTAATGAACACTGACACTGCTATGCCTTAAGAACGTGTTGCTGTATTGTATTGTAGGGAGGTGACCCTCTAGCTGGGAGTCAACTCTATGGTTAGCATGCTCAGTGGTACATGAAAACGGTGGTTGTAATCAACCTAGATCGCCATACACCATAATCACCCCCATGCCCTACCCTGCCGACACACTGCTTGTATCCACCGGGAATCAACATCTCTGATGGCCCTATGGAGTAAGAGCAGTCAGAGGCAGACCTCTATTTAGAAGAAACCTGTTTGGTGCCCGGCTCCATCACGTTGATGGTGCCACACACCAAACTGTAAACAGCATTGGCAGTAACTGGGGTGACAACGGTTTCTGGCAATTTTGTGGCAGGTGGCTAGCTTCTAGGAGTAAATATCTCCATTACCCTGATGGAGGTGCCCCCTCCCAAATTTAGAAATGACTACCAAGCTGATGGTCATTTCTAAACATTGGCTGGATCCTCCATCACAGCGGTTCCTGTCAGTGCTATTTATAGTTTGACACACAGCTCCGTTACAATGACGGAGCCATGCACCTAACTGTTTTCTTTTTTTATTTGAAAAAGAAAATCCCAAAGCAGGATTTTCTTTTTTTGAAAATAAAAAATAAAATGTTCCCCTCATCATGGGAGTCATCTACCTTGGTAAGGGGAGCATTTAGCAGAGACAGGCATTGAAAACTGATCTCTAATTCCTCCCATCAAAATTAGGTGATAATATGTTCGAAAAGATTCTCAGTCCTAACTGATCCACTGTTAAGAAGTGACCCAGAAGTGACTCTAGAGTGCCCTAGAAGACAACGGTAAGCAGGTGGCCAAATCCCCTGTGGTTCTGGGTGAGTAGGAAGTGGGCACTCCAGTAATTAGTCATATAATGGCTTTCGTTAGAAACTTCCAGAATGAAATATCTAATTTGAAAACCCAAGTTGCAGCATTGTCGGGAGATGTTCAGAGATTAAAATATATAACCCCTCTGAAAAACCAGGGAGGGAGAAGGCCTCTAATAACCTCCCCAATAACACGTTTACCACCCTAATTAATGATCATGATAAGCATAAGGCTACTGGTGACATGATGACCCAGGGCCAAGGACTAAAGACCCACACTAACTTAGCCTTATCTCCTACAACTCCAGTAATTAGGCTGTCGAGGGATGTTTCTCTTAGGGCAAAAGACCCACGCCACTTACAACATACACAAAGACCTGATCACACAGCCCACACCAAAGTAGCTTGCACACACTGTAAACAGGAGGGTTTCCAATCGAGAAGGGCAAAGTGATGGAGTAGGAACCCAGGCAGGGTCTATCTGATAAATGTGCCTAAACTAGGCGTTGGGTTCAGAGAGTCTGAGGAGTCACTTAAAAACCACTTAAAAGCCAATGCACACACCTGATAGGACTGTATATAGCTGCTACTCAATAATTTGCTCAGACGTTATTGGTGGAAAAAGATTTCACAACGGAACAGGGCCAAATGGCAATTATATTGAATTAAAGCTTAGACATAACTACTTGTCGGACTGGTGGGACTCGGCTTGCCGAAAAACCCTCCCCTAAATTCCCAGAAACAATTTAAACTAAAGCCGCCATGCCTAAATCCTCATGGTCTGCCCTTCTACCCCACTGCCATAGATGAATTGGGGGCATTGATGGTCGACTGACAGACTCGGCCCCTCTTTTGTTCCATCTAATGGGGCCTGTGCTGCGCAAACTGGAGAGGAGGCTTGCACAAATGCACTAAGGGGGGAGGGTTGCACTCCATCTGCGCTAATAGTAGTGACGCCTTCCCCAGTTCAGGCGCAGGACCAAACCAAAGATTGAAAAGGCATTAATATTGTATAATGGATTGTGGTGAGCCTGAAATATAAGCTTGGTGACCCAGACTGAGGTATATTTATAGATTATTTTGATATCTGCTTATTGCAAGATCTCATAGGCCAGGCTACTTAGATTTCTTCCTTCTTGCTTACTGAGACTGGCTGCCCTTTGGGTGGCCTTACTATATATCAATCAATCAATATGGGGTTTATATAGTGCAGCTACTCACCCGTAAGGGTCTCAAGGTGCTGTGGGGGGGGCAGGTGGGCTGCTGATCCGTCTGGGTGCAGGGGTTCAATCGATCAGCTAGGGCTTGAGATCCTTCCTGAATTGGGTCAGTGGCCGGGGATTGCGTGAGGTGGAGAGGCAGGGTGTTCCAGGTCTTGGCGGAGTGGTGGGAGAGGGATCTTCCTCCGGTTTTGTTCTTGTGGATCTGTGGGATGGTGGCCAGGGCCAGTTGGGCGAAGGGAAGGTGTCTGGGGAGTACATGGAATGAGAGGTGGTGGTTCAGATATGCTGGTCTTGCGTTGTGAAGAGCTTTGTAGGTATGTATGAGGAGCTTAAAGGTGATCCTTTTGTTGACTGGGAGCCAGTGGAGTTCTTAAAGGTGTTCAGTGATGTGGCTGCGGCTTATGCGTTAGATCAACACTGCTTGTCGACATAGGCCTCCTCAACTCACCTGATATTTTGGGCATTCCTCTCACAAGCAATGAGGTCAGGTAACCCACATGTCTAATATATAAGAGGAATGAGAGGCGTTAGGAAAACTCCTATGCACACAACACACACAATGCCCTGATTGTTGCAGGGGATTTTAATCCAACTTTTGAGCCACTACATGCTAATGGTGAGGCCCCTAAAGAGGCAGAGTCTTTTCTTTACGGCCTTAGGGTATGCAATGGCTGCATGAGATCTAACCTTCTACCTCTTAACCACCCAGGACACTCCAGAAGAATAGATTACATCGTTGTCTTTCTGCCCTCATGGAGGTTTGTAAAAGATTTGGTGGTGATTGAAAGGCAAGATAGTGACCATAATGCCTTAAAGTGTTCAATGGGGGATGTTATAGCACACCTGGATATAAATTGGCCTTAAGTTTGGCGGGCAGCACCTCCGACAGGGCGACTAAGTAATTTACTTTGTCTCCCTGGTGGAGAATCAGGCCTCCCACCAGAAAATAAATCAGACCCTTAATCCGCAAAGCAAGAGAGGATCTTTCAGTTCTAGAATCTTAACTGAAGACGGAAAGAAGTCATTTGTGCTTGATCCCAAGTGCGCTCTGCGATGTAAGACTGACCGCATTGGCGCTGTAAAATTGGAATTCATGATTATGTGTCTTTTATTAGTGTGGGGTTTAGAAGTATAGAATATATTCCTCCAGAAACACGTTGTCAGTGTTGTCCTCTGTTCCTCAATTCATGCTTCCTGACCCACATTAATTGAAACTCTCTTGGAAGTCAGGTTTCCAGTGACCTCAAGGGAGCATTGTTCAATGCAATCTATGTCACACTATGAATCTGAAACTGGCATCACTTATTGTAAATCTCCCTGCTCTCCTGATATGCTAGAGTGAAGGTGCTTCATCTGTCGGTCAGACAAAAGGTCAAGGACAGTCTCTAAGATAGGAGCTGTCTTAAATGTGAAAAGGGAATGGACATCCCGTCGTTAGCAGAGGTGCACTCAAGTCTAAACAGGGTTAATTACGAACATACCTTCACAAACCCAAATGAGGCAGACACTGTTAGCAAAAGAGAAATTCGTACAGCACTTTACACTCACTACAAGGCAAGACTAGGCAGGGAGTCGAAGAAACCAACTGTAGCTGCTTTTATGTCAATTAAGAACACTTTTTGCTGGCTAGCTATCTCACAAAACCTATTGGTCAGTGGGAGAGGGGCCTCCTTTTTCGCTTAAGAGGGAGTACTGTAAAATTTTTACTTTGCTTCCCTCTCGGCTTCCATGTCAACATTGTCCTCTTGTCCTGCCCGTGTGACGGCCAGAGTGGGCAATCCACAGTAAATTTTTTATTCTTCTGTAAGTTTTATATAAAGTATGCCAAATGGCTCCTAATACCCTATTTTAAAAATAACCCACCCACTCACCTTGAAACATCATATAGATCTATTCTCTTCCTGGAAGATGATGAATTGGCCTTCCGAGTAGGGGTCGCTCCGAAAATTGCTGTGCAAGCCCGCAAAACTATGTGCACATTATGAATAATGTTTTAACTTACCTGATTTAATATACTATATCATGACGCAACTGTGTATTTTAAATACTGAAATGTGACATGTGCTTTTATGGATATGCATCTATCCGAATAAAGTAATTGAATGAATGAATGATGTTAGCTAGGGATATGTTGCTGGTTCCTTAGAAAACAAAGAACTTTACCAACTGGAATTGATAACTATGAGCTGGTCTTTGATGCTCAGGTGGTTCCAATGTGAATCCATTAACTTCTTTAATACGATTTCTCAAACACTGATCCAGTCAAGGAAATACATATGCTGTGTACCTGGAGAAAGAGAACATTGCTTAAACTCTTACAAAAATAGATTTATGAATGGACTATTGTAATAAAAGATTCAAATGCAAGTGTTTTGCATAGATGTCTTATTACTTTCTAAAAACGTCCATAATTGAAAATACCACCATAACGATGATTAAAGGTACTTTGAATTCACCTTCGAGATGAGAAAACACAGTGGGCTATTGGGCTTTGAGGGTCTTTTGAGGCTGCTTTAACATAGAGACAACAGGAAATGAAGAGAGATATGAACACATCTTCTATGCAGGCACACTTTAAATGTTTCTCAGTGACTAGAAAGAATTATCTGCTCATATACATAAGTCATCATTCTTGGATACACCTTTAATGTTATGTTATGTCATGTTAGGCAGTTCTTATAGTACAACGATTCACAACTACTTGGCCTTTTGGGGCTGCTAAGGCATTAGTTTATTTTTTCTCAGGCAATCACCTTTCCTTCATATTTAGTTATATGTCAAGTGGTTTATTATTTGCCAGCGTGCTTGTGTGTGTCTGTCCATTGGTGTGTTGTGGGTAGTGTGAAAGAAGGATGCTGTGGCTTGTGACCTTCTGCTGAACCGTGGCGTTTACAATGCTAGTAATGGGTGTTAATAAGGAGTGTTTGCTGTCACCTGGCTTTGTATATCGGGGTCCAGTGATTGTATGCCATGGGTAATCTTGTTAAAGGTGCTAAAAGGATGTTGGACCTTGCTGCTTTCTTCCAAACTCAAGTCAACAACATCTTGTATCATGTGGAACAGTTAAGAGGTTCTAGTGCCTTGTATGTGTATATGTATTTTTGTGTTTCATGTGTACTTATGCAGGATTGGGTGATGTGCTCAGGCAGAGTGATTCATCACATGGTCACTGATGATTAATGGATAAGTCTTTTCATGAGACTTTTGGTGATGTCATTGTGTGGTGGTGGTGTGTCCTATTGTTTAATACGTAATCTGGAGGCAAATCAAAAGAGACTTCAAATTAGGTGTTGTATTATATGGTGTGATGGTGGGTAGTGTGTGATGTATCATAGAGGCTGACTACTAGAATATTTATATTTGATTATCAATCGGAAAAATATTACAGCCATAATGTCGACTACCAGAATATCTTGAAAGTTTGTGTATAAATAGAGAAGTATAGATTTTCCAATGTCAAATGGCCAATGAGACATGATCAGTGAATCTCTTGTGACACAGTCCCTCACATCCAACAGTAGCTAGGCCATATAATAGCAATCCATACCTGAGAAGCCACTGCCCCACTAAAGGGACAGGTCCTACAACATCTGGGGCCAGCAAGAACCCATTGGAACACCCTGGCACCAATAACTCCTCACTCAAAGTGGAGAAGGCCACCTCTACGTAAACCAGTGAGGTAGCTATCCTGACTGAAGGACCATCTTCCAATACGTGCCATACTGTGTTAGTTGAAAGTGGAGCTGAGAAAACCATGGGAGCCGACATCTGAACAATGGTGACTGTGTTGGAAAGTTAATAACAGAGCATGTTGGGGTCTATTAACAAATGTAAATATACATTCGTATATTTATTCACATGCATATTTACTACTACACCTTGGTGTAACTCTACACTTTTTAGCTATTCACCATTTCCTCTTGTAGATTTGCACCTAGTGTGGACTTACATGTCTCCACGCCCTCAGTCTATGGGGTGGCTACTCATACAACAGGCTTTATTGATGTAAAGATACTAGTAGTATCACCCTGTGGTAAAGTATAGGGAATTATTAAAGTGTCTTTTTCTTTAAAAAGAATATAAAAAATATTTGAATATACAATATTATTGTAACAGAAAAGAACATATGAGTTGTTAACCTACCAATAAAATCTAAATGTTACAGGACATTAACATATCAAATTAAATGTCTATTAATTATTTTATTTAAATGATTGATTTAAGTGTATTAATTTTATATAGCATTATTTTTAAACATGAATTAAAAAATCCAACACTCGCTAACATTTACATTTTTATTTTACATGTAATTTATTTTCTTAAAAGTCATGTGACATACATTTAAATTATTTTTCAATTTAACTATAAGTTTAAATGTTTAATTAATTATAGTTTTGGTAAATTTTAAAGTAACACAATAATTAATTAGCACCTATAATTATATGTATATTTATTTATATATAATCAAAAAAAATCACAGTTAAAATGCAGTTATGTTACAAAACAAAAGCTAAAAACCACTGAAATTCGTCAGTTATAGTTCAGCAAACTAACTGTACCTTGTGCACCCTTCATGCACTGCTTATGATCTCACATATTAATGGAACATGTTAAATGACATCATTGATGGCCTCCCTGATATTATCTCAATTGACATCATTGACAACATCACTGACATCATCCATTATACTCGTATTGACAGTACTCTATAAACTCTTACATCATTTTGAAAAACAATAGCAATAAAGGGCCATGGTCATGTACAGCATAGTATTACTGTCTGTACAATTGGTGATGCATTGAATGGACATAGGGTATGCCCTGGTATCAAAAGTACCTGAGTATGCCAAAAGTTATATAATCGAGCACAATGTGTATGTGAGGGGCAATGAGTGGTGCTTGACCTATTCCAAGACTGTGCTGGAGTACATTTTCACCTTTTTTGGCATCTTTAGGGCTGAAGTATCTTTAGAAGTGTAGTTTGTGAATAGCAAATTCCCAATTGTTCACCCACTCACCCTTCCCCTGTCTACATGTACACTAGAAACATGAACATCTGAGTGCCACAGACTGAAGAGACAACCACTAACTCATTTTGTAACTGCACTCCTATTATTTCTAGTAAGGGCTTGTGCTACCAGTTAGCACATTAAAGTTACAGCCACTGGCTTTTCAATTCTTGTTTTCATGTAGTCACCCTGCAGCCACACTTACTGCAGGAGAAGGATTAATTAGGAATACAAGGAAATAGGTGACAGACTTGATGGGTGGTAAATGAAATAGGTGACAATCTTGATGGGTGGGAAATGTTTTCTTTTTTTCATTACATTTAATTATTCTCGTTTCACTCTCCCATACATCTGTTTTCAGGTATAGAAATTAAGGTGTTACAGAACATATTAATGATCTTATGGGTATGACATGATCTAAGATGCCTAAAATTGAGTCAGATAAGAACATTTGTTCAAGTCAACACTGTAAAGTTGCTTGTGATGTGCTCTAGCGTTTCTGTAGGAGACTAAAACTGAAAGGGGAAGAAATTAAGGGATGTTATGAGATTAAAGTCCTATAGGTTATGTTTATGGATGACGTTAGTAACAACGTAGCACCCCTTTCCTTTTCCTGAAGCTTTTCACCTTGCAGGATATTGGGTGTGTGAAGTAGTGTTGTTTTATTGTCCTGTTACCTTGTCTTTTATGCCTAGTTTCTTATTTGAGTTCTCATTTCTCCTACGTATTCATGTATAAACATTTCAACGGGCAAACCTATCCACCAACAAAAAGAGTGCTATAAAGGAGAAAGAACATAAGTATTGGGAGACTTTTTTCTCTTGAACTCACAGCAGTTGACTCACATCAACCTGAGGATATGTGTCTCATCCTGGAGTTTTGCATCTTGTAATTAAAATAACTTCTAGTCTTTCTTTTTATGAAGAGGTGCTGATGTTTTTCAATTTCCTTAGTACACACTGCATTACCAAAACTTGCAATTTAACTAACCATCTTTTCTAGTGGTTTGTGGTTCATTTGATCCTGACAAGATAACACAAACACAGGCTGCAACACCCACCCTTTTGTTAAATAAAAAGTACAATCAAAATATATACACATAATAATGCCTTGATGAGTCTTAGAGGTGTTTGCACCAGTCTTGCAGATCTAGTTGTATGAGATAGAGAAGGGGCACCTTCATCTGGCATCCCAGAGCAGAATTAGATGCTTGACTTGAGAACTCAGGTGGACTTGCCTCTCTATGAGGTCTGGAGCTAACAAACATCGAGGCAAAGGGTTAAAGTGTGACGAGTCTCTGGTTATGGATTTTCCAGGTCGTTGGGCAGTTACCATATGTCCTTTGCTCGCACAACCCTTAGCAGTTCAGCATCAAACAGTGCTATTCCCCCTTTTACTTAAAAAAGAACACAGTCTCTTACCTCGAAGACTGTGTCTCAAGCACATCAGCACTTATCGGCATAAGCCTTCATTTTGCATTTGCGAGAGGTGCTGGGGACACGAGTCTTGATAGGGTGAATTAAACGATTGGTGGTCCATTGTTGTATCTTCGTTCCAAGAGCTCTTCCGAACAGCAAGGTGGCAGGACTTTCTCCAGCTGTGGAATGAAGATTGAACTATGCATAAAGCTGACTTGAGGTCGGTGCCTTCCAGCTCGGCACGCAGAACCACCCTTTTCAAAGTACTCATAAATCATTAACAACATCATTTGCCTGTGGCCAGAGAGATGTACTTTTATGATGTTTGATGTTCAAGCAATTAAGATGGTCTTTGAACTCTCTGCTATTGAAGAGAGGACCGTTGTCAGATTTGAGAATGAAGGGAACACCGCATGTTGTGAAAATGTCATCCAGCCTCTCAGTGATGTGCGGTCTTCCACTAGAGGAAAATGTGAGTATTCATCGACAACTACCATGAGGTGATGTCTATTACTGAAATAAGAAGAGGTCAATCGCAATCCTCTCCCATGCTTGCTTCAGACGATCAGACATATTCAGAGGGTGTCGTGTTATTTTGGGAAATAGACAGTTGCACAGATGACAAGCTTTAAGTTCCATTTCAACTTGTTCATCAAGGTGCAGAAACCACACTTGATCCCTGAGGGCTCTTTTAGTTGCAGCAATGCCATAATTTCCTTTGTGTGCCTGTAAAATGACTTGTTGCCTCAGCCTTTCAGAGATAACTATTTTGCCCCTCTTAGTATGACACCATCATTTGTAACAGAAAGTTCTTCACAAACTGTTTTGAATTTCTGATACTCAACATCGTCTGTAAGAGGTAGAGTATGTTTCCTCCGTGATTGCGTAGTAATGATTTATTTGATCCTAAATAGAATCTGTTCAACAGAAAGAGCTATGGGTGCACTAGACTTTACTATGAAATTGATGTAAATCTTAGCTGCTTTGGATGTTGTCCTATGACGCTGTATTGGTACTAATGAAAAGTATTCTGCAGGATTTTGATCCTTCCTTGGTTTGTGCACAATAGTGTAATCAAACTCCTGCAGATGCAACCACCACCTCTCAATGTGAAGGGGCATCTTGGCTTTCAGATTTCCGAAGTGGGTGAGCAACGCCTGATGATCTGTGACAAGGGTGAAATGCTTTCCATACAGAAACACATGAAATTGTTCACACACCCATACTACAGCTAAGCTTTCTTTCTGAAGTTTAGAATAGGCACTTTCAGTCTGAGATAGGCTCCGGATAGCGTAGGCCTCAAAGTTTCTCTTTTTCTTTTTTTTAATTATAATTAGGGCTCCCTGTTTTCCGTTTTTACGGATTTTTACAGATAAATACAGACAGAAAACAATGTGCTTTCTGTCTGTATTTGTTTTTAAAAGTGGATAAATACAGAAAATGGTGCTTCTTTTAAGTGACTCTACATGCTGTCTTTCATGAATTATAGGCCAGCAGCTGAGCGGATGAATAGCATGGTTGATTAAAAACAGGATGACATTTCTTTAAATAAGAAATGTATAGTATAATGCTAGTATTTACCGATAGATGAATGGTTATGTAATATTTCGCAGCTTAAATAGCTAAAACATGGCAGACATCAAAGTAAGAGGTGCGCTTCTATCAGTTAAATAGATATGGAAATGTACAGTTTTACAACATAATTTATACGCAAAACACTAAATAAATATGGATAAATACAGATAAAATAGCCAAAAAATAAATATGGATAAATACAGACGGAAATGGACAAAAAATAAATACCATAAAACCGGGAGCCCTAATTATAATCCACATTATCGAGCCAATTAATACAAACAAATCACAAACCAGTATACAACAATAAAAAAGAATCAATTCATACCATTCCCCAGGAAAATTAATTTCAACAGGTCAATTGTTCAAGCATAGCCCCCATATGTACATACCAAGCTTTCGCTTTCTTGGCCCCTTGACAGTATATAAACTAAACTCCATGTTGAATGTATTGTAAAACCTTGTGCGCCACATTTCAAAAGAAGGTGCCTCAGGATGGAGCCATGTGGATGCTATGCACAATCGTGTAACAGCCATAGCAATAGAAACAAGATACCTAGACTTATACATCGGCCTCCCTAGCAGTAGATCTTCCCCAATCCCGAGCAGCATAATAGAAGCCAAACTTTTTATAGCTACTCCAGTGATCTCTGATAACAGCCTCTCAATGTGCAGTATGAACTCCGTCAGTTTGGTACAAGAGTAGTAAACATGAGAGATGTCGGAGTCATCTGCGCCACATTGGAAACATTTCCCATCATAGACACCCCCCCATAACTTAATCTTTGCAGGAGTATGATACAAGTTGAACATTGTTTTATAATGTTGTGTTTTTAAATTCGCCGCCATAAGAATTTTCCCTGCTATATCAATCGATTTCTCTAGGGACAGAGATTGCTCTCCTAGAGCCTTCCCCCATTTAAGATTATATTTCTCTAGATTGTCTACTTTGAAAGCTTGCAACTCTTTATAGGGAACCCCGATTTTTTCCTGACATCTAATGCTTCAACTATCTTATGTTGTTTTAGCGTTGTAACATGTTTACTTAAGAATTCCCGTATCTGCAAAAATAAAAAAAATTGCTTTTGTGTAGCTGATACTTATCCGCCAGTTTGAAAAGGAGGAGAGGGAGCCCCCGGCCTCCATAAGGTGCCCCAATTACATGATGCCAGAGAGTCCCCACTTTCCTTCCACATGGTCATGCAATATCGAAGGAAGGATCCCTGCGGCAGACATCAGTGTATAAAATGATAATCCTTCAATCTGAAGATTTTTTCGCACAATCTTCCAAACCTTGTAGACTGCGCCCACGATTTTAAAGAGGGTTTTTCTTATAATAGCTGCCATCGATTCTTTTAAACAAGCAGTTTTGAGCCTCAGTCCCCAACACCATCTTATAAATTGATGAAGCCTCAGCAAGGTTATCAACTCCTTCCCCAGTCAATAGTAGACATATATTTGCTAGAATACAAGCATATTAATATAAGGCAAAGTCAGGAACTGACCACACCCCTTTATCCCGCGGCATAGTCATGAACCGTGCAGCTCTCGTGGTTTTCCCTGGGCCCACAGGAACCTAGAGCAGAGTTGTTCAAGCTGTTGTAATTGCAGGTGAGATATCTCCAAGGGAACCGACCTAAAAAAATATAGCACTTTTGGCAATATGTTCATTTTTATATCATTAGCTCTACCTACCAAAGACAAATGAAGACATTCCCATCTCCCAAGGGTTTGTGTAATATTTCCAGTATTGGCCCCTAGTTTACATCGACAAGCTCTTTCAGACACACCTGTATCTTAATACTTAGATATATAACCTCGTTAACAGCTCTCGGATCGCTATCCATAATTTGATTAGTACAGAGGATCTGGGTTTTAGACGTATTAAGCTTATAGCCAGACAAGCGGCCAAATTTGTGTGCCAGGTGCTCAATTTCAGGTAGAGCCATCACTGGTTCAGATGTTAATATAGCTATGTCATCTGCATACGTGAAGAAACAAAACTGATCCTGCTCTACCATAAATAGTCTTATCCTGGAACTCCTCTCCAGCATATCCAGGAAAGGGTTAATACATAACGCAAACAAGAACGGGGAGCAGGGGCACCCCTGGCGTGTACCTCTACAGATCAGAACTGGTTCAGATGTCAATCCCATAGAACAGATCCAAGCCTTCTCGGCATCGAGGAGCACTATTCCTAGATCTCTAGACTCAACCTGGGCGATGTCAAGTTGGGTGATAGCTCTAGCAATGTGATTCACGGTCCCCCTTCCGGGGATAAACCCATGCTGTCTTAAAGAAACCAAGGGGGATATAACCTTGGCCAGTCGATTAGCAAGTATTTTCTCATAGATCTTCCCATCACAGTTGGTGAGTGAGATTGGGCGATAGGATCACAGGAGATCAGATGGCTTGTCGTTCTTTTTAAATACGACAATATTAGCATCATCCCACGACTGTGGAGCGAAACCAATGTGAGCAGCCTGAAAGACAGCCAGAAGGTCCATTTTAGGATCTTGAGAAAAAGTCCGGTAGACTTCAGATGGAAGCTTATCTGGACCCGCAGCTTTACCCCTCATCATACTATTAATAGCCTGTTCCAGTTTGTTTAGCGTAATCGGACTATCCAATATAACCTGAGGTAACCACTGAAATTGCATGTTAAAAAACCTCATATCCCTGACATCCCGCTCTATCTCTTGCTCTGTATTGAGCTCTTGATAAAAATTATGAAAGAGCTCCAGAATCTGGTGGGGATCATGTCCCACACTACCGAACAAATTCTTTTTGCCTTCTATTCTTTGTGCCGCCTCTTTAGAGCGTAGTCTTTGAGCTAGACAGCGCCCTGTCGCCTCCCCATATTCATAACATTCTTTTTTTAAAAGCTGAAATCGTGTAGCAATTTCTTTACTTCATACCAAGTTAATATTGTCTTTACATCTAGCAACATGTGTTTTCAGGTCAGTGATGTTATTTCCTTGCATGATCCCACATGCAAGATTTTCTTCAGCAGCTTTAAGTTTATTATACAGCTCCTGGACTATATGTTTAGCTTGCTTCTGCTTATATAATACAAAACTTAGCACTTTCCCTCTAAAGCAGGTTTTGAAATTATCCCAAACAATCCCATACCTCGTACAGTGATGGTTATTTTGAAAGAAATCCCTGATCCAATTTCTCATATATTTGATAAAAACATTATCTAGCAGAAGCTTCCTATCAAAAGTAAATACCCTTGGGGCTGCATTCATACCCAAAGCAGGAATGTCCAGAACCATTGGAGCATGATCAGAAGTGATTCTGGGGAAGACTTGTATCTGAGCTTCTGTAAGTAATAGAGGTGAAATAAAAAAATAATCAAGCCGCACCAGTTTGCTAAGCGGGTGAGAATAAAACGTATTTCCAGAATTCGGCGTATTAAGCGTACCCCAGATATCTATCAGACCTTGATCCAACAATAAATGATATACAGGTCATGCATCAAGCAAAAAAACCCTCGCAAAAATTGTGAATCGCTAAAATAGACCGTTAGCGAACGCAAAACAGCACTTTCCAATTCAGGAACCCAAATACCGAAAAATAAGGAATTCGCAAAAATAAGGCTGCGCGAAATTTGCGAGAACCAATATTGCGAATCCTTAAGAGCGAGACATACAACAGCCACAGCAAATAGCGATTAGCAAATAAAGAATCGCAATACAATGCATGTAAACTCGCAATTAGCAAATTCATTGAAAATCGCAATTTTGCAAGTGCAGAATAAGGGGAATCACAATCAGGTGGTAAAGTAAAAAAAAAAAGATTTGCACAGCTGCCAACAATCAGTAACCCTTTAAAACTGACTCTGAGGCCTTTCACAATGGCAGCCCTCTACGTGATGGCGAGGAGGATGAGGATCCATGCAGCAGGGCAGCGCAGAAGGAGAATACAGGAGAGGATAGTCCGATTGCGTATCACATTGCTGGGACAAACAGAGGATGAAATATACAATAAGAACAGGCTGAACTGTGCAATGATCATGCACCTAATTGCAGAATTGGAACCCCTATTGCAGTGCCAGACCCGTAGGACCCATGGTATCCTGGCACATGTACAGGTCCTATGTTGCCTGCACCTACTTGCGTCAGGCAGTTTCCAGGGGGTAGTAGCGGTAGCCGGAGGGGTATCACAAAGCTCACTTTCGCGCTTCTTCAAAAACTTCCTTGACGCCATGATGACAAGGATCTACACCCACATCACCTTCCCCACAACCCCTCAGGATCTGAATAAGACAAAACTTGACTTCTACCAGATAGCACAATTCCCTCATGTGATCGGCTGCATAGACTGTACGCATGTCCCAATATATCCCCCAGCAGCAAATGAATACATCTTCAGGAACGGGAAATCCTATCACTCGATCAATGTGCACGTAGTGTGCAATGCAAAGCATAGCATAACGGACATCGTGGCACAATTCCCAGAAAGCACTCATGATTCCTATATAGTCCGACACAGTGGTATCCACACACGCCTGCTCAGGGGTGAATTTGGCGAAGGATCTACTTGGTACACATCTATACCTATTTGGAACATTAATCAAACAAATGTAAATGCATTACTGTGGCTAACCCTTTGCTTTCCACCCTGTAGGTGACAGCGCATATGCCGTGCGGGATTACATATTGACACCATACCTCAACCCAGCCACACCACATGAGCAGAGGTACAATGCTGCACACATCAGCACACGGAATGTGATTGAACGCACATTTGGAATACTGAAAAGTCGCTTTCACATCTTACACAAAACTGGTGGAACGTTGCAGTACCGTCCAGAGACCTGCTGACGGATCGTGGCTGCATGTGCCATGTTGCACAATATTGCCACCAGAAGAGGCATATACATCGAGATGTCCTACTGTGAGTCTAATGGGGACAACCAACCACCCGCACAACACCGACAAGCGCATGTGGCGAACTCAGCAGAAGGGCAATGGAGACGTGCACACATCACCCAACATTATTTCTGAGGTAGGATATAATGAGACATAAGACCTAAATGGAGAAAGCAAAGATTATTTATTAGGATGAGCCCATGTATAAATGTTTAGCCACACAGAGATTTGAGCAAATTATAACTGTGATTGCATTGAGGTATAAAGTCAAATTAACAGTTCCACGCACTGGATAGCAATCTCTAGGATGTCATTGACCATGGTTACATCACCATGGCCAAACAAAGGAGGACATGCCTAGCTAGCGCCTCCAGCCATGCACCCCCAGGCTCCTTTTGCCTGCCTCGGCTACATCACCATGATGTGTGACTGAAGATGTAGTGCTGCGCAAACTGTGCCTCCTGGCAGTGGTCACTGGAACCACAGGCGCCTAAGACTGGATGCCTTCTAACTCCCCTCCTCCCCTGTCAAGTTGATGCCACCAACAGTCCCGGCCTGGATATGTTCCACAGCAGTGGTCACTTGTCCTAGGGCACTGGCAACATCCCCACAGTAATGGCCAAGATCGATTTGGATTGCCACGGAGCGACATGCCAGCAGCGCAGTGGTGTTGCAGAGCTTGTTGATGGCCCTTGTATTGCCTGACATGCGGATCATGCTCTGGCGATGCCTTCTCCTCTTAGTGCTTTGTCCCGCAAGCAGTGCCCGTGTGAGCTCTTGTAGGCTTGTAGGCTTGAGTTTGTCTGCCTGTTCCCCTCAGCAACCGCAGTGGTCAGCTCATGCACGCTGTCAGTCATCTGGTTGATGTTCTTGGCAAGTTTGGAAATCTGTAGATTTATTGAGCCTATGTGTCTTCCCTGCAGGTGCTGCACGTGTAACACCTGGGACTCTACATCACCAAACACATTCGGAGCCTGGTCATCACGTGCAGCAATACGGGCCCTTGACCTGCGCCGCCATCCCGGTTGGATCTGTGCCTGTCATGTAGGTAGTGTTGCCACACGAGGCTGGCTGGTTCCTGTAGTGGGTGCAGGAGACAGCTCGGATTCCAATGGCTGCAGTCAGGGGATCTGGGCCCTGCGTATTGGTGGTGCGGGTGGTGTGCATGCTGGGGCAACTGGAGTCTCAATATCAGTCTCAGCAGGTGTCTCAGAGATGTGTAGGCAGTTACTATCTTCAGAGTCTGCCTCAGCTGTATCTGTGATGTGAAACAGTGCAATGTTAATTTTTGTTATTCCTACTATTGTTGTACATTTTGAATACTTTGCTCACATTAAATCACTGATTGATAACACTGACTGCCATGCTGTGTTGGCGTGTTTTGCTTGCCTTTGTTGGTTTTGAATGCCCACTTGACTGACATGACTACAACTCCCATGATGCATTGAGTGTATGAGGGAAAACGTGGACTGGAGTTTGATCTGTACAATGTGTTTTGCCTGGGTGTATGTGCATGATTATACATTACGTAGAGGAGTATGCTTGCATGCATCTTACCTTGTGGGGTACTTGCTGCGCCGGATATGTCCAGCTGTATAACTCCAACCACTGCCTCAGGCTGGATTGTCGCCTCCACAAGGTCCTCCAGGGCTTTGTTGTTGGATACAGTAGATGGGCCCCCCCTGAGGCCTTTGCCTCCTTCAGCCTCTCGGCAATGCGTTCTTTGGCATGGATCCTCAGGTCGTACCACCTTTTTTTTAAGTCATCGATGCTGCGGTGTGTGACACCCACAGCATTCAACTTTGTCTTTATGCGCAGCCATATCTTTCTTTTTTCTGCCTCTAGCACGTTAAGAGACATTTTTCCGAAGAGCTTGTCCTGGCTCTTGCTGACCTCCTCAATGAGATTCTCAAGTTCTCTCTCACTGAACTTCATCTTCCTCTTTCTGAGTGTGGCACTATCCCCTGATGCTGTTTTGTCCATCCTGTGTCACTGGAAGTTGCTGGAAACAGACTTGGGTGTGGTTCAGCTCAGCTCCAGTACTCTTCCTCCTCCTCTGACCTCCTCTGGGCAATGAATGAAGCATGGACTGGATGACTTCCTGGTTGTGATGTTATCAGCATGCTTCCAATGCGACACACTGTTTGCAAACTCGCAAATTGCGATTTCGCTATTTGCGATTTTGCAATTAGCGATATCGCATTTTGGAATTTTCTGTTTTAGCCGCTCGCATTTGGGATCTCGCAATTCGTTTTAGCGATTTTTTGCTTATCGGTATTTTTTCGCAAACGGAATCATGCATGCGGATAGCGATTTTTAAATAGCAAATCCTTATTTTTTGCTATTTAGGAATCACTTTTTTGGATTTTGATGCATGTGCTTGACAGAACCTTTAACACCCTAGGTTTCCTACCGCAATAGCTCTGAATACCTGCTTGTAGTTCCCCCCGCCAAATTAATGTTAAAATCCCCACATAACACAGGTGGGGTGGCCCATAATGCTAGCTTCGAGATTTAGTTGTTCAAGAACTAGGGTTTCATCGAGATTAGAACCATACACTCTACACAGCGTGAACCTAGAACCCCACACCATGCATTCCACAATTGCCCACCGCCCATGGCTATCCATTAAGGTGCGTCCAGAAGATTGTATAGTCGATTTTGCCAGCACCGCTACCCCACGATTCATTGTCATTTGCTGTAAAGAAGCTAAAACCACATATCTCATTTCTGATAGAACCTTCCGCTTCCCCCAGGGTATATGTGTCTCCTGTAAACAGACCAGATCTGGATGTATCACCCGGAGTTCTGCAGTGACCCTCTGTCTTTTGTTATAGTTATTGAGCCCACAAACATTTAACAAACACATTCAGAGCCCTACCTTTGCCATAAAATAGAAATGTATACCATCCCTTGCTCAATTCCCTTAAAAACTTCTGATATCTCTGAATTTTCACAGGCTTAGCCATACTGTGGATTAATTTTCTTTTTTTACCCCCACACATCCCCCCTCCCAGCTGCGCCCCCACACACCCCCGGATCCCCCCACCACCCCGCCTCGACCCCCCTCCCCAACAGTTAAAAGGGCAATAGGACCCATGGTCCCATTGATGACAAGCTTCCGCCACCTGGGTGTCCCCGCCCACACTAGCATACCGCCTTATGTACTAATAAACCCTTCAATATACAAGAAGCAAAAAAAACCTTCTAGATAGCACAGAATTATTACTAATGCCTTGAATGTATTTTTATAGATAAACACACCATGCAAAATGTGCGACACTAACACTCACAAGGTGAGAATATACCAGCTATGATGACCTACCCAATACATATATGAATATCCTAAATGAAGTCAGACCAGAAAGTCATGCTGACTAAACCTCACCATTAGCTCCAAGCTTAAACATATTATATTACAAAGACTGTAAAAACTGTTTGACTTGGACCTCAGATGTAAAAAATCTGGTATGATCTTTAAATAGGACTTTTAACTTCGCAGGAATGTGTACAAAAGCTTGTGCCCCTTTAGCCTGAAATGGGGATATAAGTTGATGGAACTGGCAGCGCTTTTCAACAGTGTGGTGACAATAATCAGGCCGAACAAAGAACTCCAACCCCTTCCCGGCCCTCTTTCTATCAGGGCGGGCCAGCTCGTACAAGGCTTCCCGAGCAAGATAATTATTAAGAGATATTAGAATTAAGCCTGGGCGAAAATTTCGTTCCGTTCGCGGAAATTGCGATAATTTGACATTTTCGCATTCCGCGGAGAGCGCGAAAATGTCAAAATTTCCGGTTTCCGCAGCTTGGCGATAATTTGTTTCTTGCTCGCGCTGTAAAATAATACATTCTCGCGCGCGCACGATCGCCTTACCTGAATCCCTGCGTTCGCCGACAAGTTTTCTTGATCCGGTCACGTTCTCCATGAGATGTTGTATTGTTTTTAGCCGTTTGCGCTGTCTCGCGACAGTTCGCGCCCGCAGTGACGTCATGTGTCGCGCGATCACGTCTTTCTTCTCGCGATCATGCACCGCGAGACAACTCAAAACAAGATGGCCGCGCCCGCGAGCAACCACATGGGTAAGTTGGCGAGCCGCAACCATGCAGAAAATCTCGCGAACATGCGGGAAAAAAACTTCCGCATCTTCGCGATATTTCCGCTTGTTTGCGATAATTTTAAACATTTTCGCGATAATTTACGAAAGTGGATTTCGCAAATTCCGCCCACCCCTAATTAGAATAGCTCCGGGTCTAGCTGTTGCTTGACCAGGTCCGAGATGAATGGAAAAGGGAACTCTGTGTGCCCTCTGCACCTCTCTCTGTCAGTCCCACTGTGTGAGTCCAGGGAAGGCCTCGGAAAATACATCAATAATAAACTTGTGAGGATCTTGGCCCTCCATGCCCTTAGGAATCTGCAAAACTCTGAGATTGTTCCTACGGGAACGATTTTCTAAGTCGGCTAGTTTTCACTGAGTGTCGTCTTTTAAAGAGCGCAGAGTCTCAGTCATAGCTTTCTGTGCTACAAGTTCATCTTCTAGAGAGGAAATCTGTCCCTCAGCTTCATTGAATCTTGTTTTGAATTCCGTGCAGGTCTTTGCTATACGATGCACCGAGTTTTGAAGCTTACGGCAGGAGCTTTGCACTCTCTGACTCTCTGTCCGTGTTTCCTCCCTGTGGGTCATTATGGTTGGATAGATCAGGGCAAGCGAGATCTCTTCGGATGGACCTGGTACATCTCCTGTAGCCGCCTCAGTACCAGTGCCACTCTCAGTTGTAACAGAGTAATCCCACTGTAAAGCATTGCCACCATTGCTGCTATCTACCAATGTAAGCTCCTCTCTAATCTCATATTTCTTTCGCACCGTGCGGGGGCTATCTGCAGATGTATCCCCTCCTGTATCCTCCAGCTGTGCACTGCTGATGTCGCTGCCACCGGCCCCATGCAATCCATCTTGGGTTTTTAAGCTTAGCTCTGGATCTTCGCTGGAGGACTCAGAGTGGTCCAATAAAGAATAGAAATAATCACCGGAGTCTATATCCTTCGAGAGAGATTTTGTACTTAGTAAGTCCGTTTTAGCGCCCGTCTCCATTTTTTCAGCGTTTTCGGTATTTACAGTGGTTGGTGAACAAGCCAGAACTCCCTCAGTAATAGGGGTGTTAAACCCGTTAGTGTTATGGCTGGACCCCCCCTACAGCACCTTCCACCGTTAAGTTTATGCTGGGTGGTGTTGATGGCACCGAATTGGCATGAACTGCATTTCTATGAGTGACAATAGCATCTACTTCCCCCGTGCCTTTATCGATTACTGCATCAGGAGCCTTCATGACCCCCACCCCTACAGGTTCAGTTTGAGGGGAGGGAGCAGCTTTCTTCCTTTCTTTTCCCCCAGAAAACAACAGAGGAAAAGGTGCGCTTACCGGTTGTGTCTTTGGCAGTTTTTTCACTGGTTAAAGCTGTATCCACCTTAGTGACTTTACTACCAAGACTAATGCTTGCTGAGTTTTTAGTGTTCGCTGGTCCAGCTCCAACTCCAGTTAGATAGACCAGGGGGCGAGCTCTCCCTTTCGCAGCCTTGGGAGGCATCACCGAAGAAGTACAGTGTGTACCTTGTCGTCCTCCGTAGCACCTTGCTGCCGCGAGAACACCCCACCATCGATAGCGTAGAGTGCTCCAATAGCCTCTCTGTAGTTGCCGCAGTCCCGCTGATACCACCACTGCTGCAATACTCAACATACCAAGGAGACCTCCAGCAGGCAAGTTTTCATGACTTTTGTGACTTTCAAGTAGTATTTAAACCCGCTCTTCTAAGTTCACACACCTCCGTCTTTATTCTTCCTTGAATGCTCTCTTCACCTGTTCCGCTAAGTTATCCAAGCTCCTTCGACTACAGCGGATACATGCAGTCGCCGAAGCAAAAACAGCAGGGGTCATAGCCGCAGAAGTCTTCCAAGCGGCATGCCAAGCACCCAATCCTCCGTGTTTTTACAGTCCATAAGACTGTTTATCGCACCTTGGATGTTACTCTTAACAGTTTGACAATAACATGGTATTCGCCAAGACAGTAACCTCAGGCAAAGCTCCGGCCAGTGCGGAAGCGGGGAGGCCCGGGATCAGTCAACTCACATGTCCAAGCTTGCGGACCCCATCTTGCCCTCAGCTCAATGTTTCTCTGAGCATTTGGCTGTCCATTGTGTTGGCAAGGATCATGCCCAAACCCACCAGGCTTGCATCCACCACAATCTCTGTATGTAATTTTGGATCAAAGTAAGCTATTTTAGTTACAATTTCAATTGCGTGTTTTATTTTCTTGAAACTTTTGTCACATTGAGATGACCATTCAAATGGAACTTATTGCTTTGTTAGTTCTCTTAGAAGGGCACTGAAGGTGGCAACATCACAACTGTCTTCTGTAGACGACAATGCTTGCACCTTTTCAGGGTCTGGGGTCATTTCCTTTTCAGAGAAAATATGCCCAAAGAATTTAAGTCTGCTTTAAAGAAACTCACACTTTTCTTCATTCCTTGCGAGACCCGTATCATCAGCAAGTTGACGGCATACTTGTGTGATTGCTTTATCATGTTCCTTCTGTAGCCCCAAACACCAGTATATCATCACTATAGTTACAAGCATGTATGGCATGAAGTATTCAATGAATGACATCTTGAAAGAATTCTGCAGCTGACGACACACCAAAATGGAGTCTTTTCTATCTGAACAAACCACCCACCATGAGTTGAAAAAGCAGCAATGTACCTGTAGTTTTCTTTCAGATCAAGTTGATGGCAGCCTTTGTACAAATCAAGGCAGGAAAAAACGTAGGCACGCTTCAGCTGTGTGATCATATCCGCTATGTGTGGACCTGGATGTCTTTCTCTTTCGACTGCTTTCTTGACCTGTCGCATATCACAACAATTGGCAAAACCCAGGGTGTTGGACCAGTAAAGCACTCAATGATGTCATGCTTTAACAGTGTTTCTAGTTCTTTCTCAACAGTGTCCTGTAAGATTTGACGGTGTCGCTGTGCAACAGGGTGAATATCTTCATTTATGTGATGCTACACCTTCATTGTCTTAAGTTTCCCAAGTCCATGAAACAGTGTCGGGAACTGAATCTCTATTTCAGAATCGGCATTCAAGTTGCAGTTAACCCCTTCGACGCGCATGACGGAGCGTTTCCGTCATGCACGTCGGTTGCACTGTGCGCATGACGGAACCGTTCCGTCATGGCCCCGCTCGCGCACGGAACCTTCAGTGTGGCGCAGAAATCCGCGCCGCGCTGAAGGGGTTAATAGAGATCAGTCCCATGTCAGCAGCAGTATCCAAACTCAGTACGCATGCACTCAACGATGTACCTGGGGGAACATGAATTGGCACTTGCACTGTCGTTTTCTTGTGCCGTATGGTCGCTACAAAGGATCCTTTACTCTGCAAGGGCGTAGAAGGTACTCAGTTGTGCACCTGTGTTATCAATGGTGTGAGACGTGGTATTGGAGGTAGTTCTTTGTACTTTTCTGCCAGCATGATATTTATTGACGCGCCACTGTCTAAAATAAAAGTTGTAGGGCAACCATTCACCTTGAGCGTGATTTTGGGACAATGTCCAAACAACCGTTGTTGCTTCGTGTAGTGATTCTTCTTAGATTCGTGTTCTTCTTTGCAAGTGGCCAAACCTACATGTGTACGTTGGTCGGTGACTGACATCACCATCTAGTCGCGGCCAGCATGACTCACGGGTGGGGGGCAGGGGGTCGGGTGGGAGGGTCGGATTAGTTTAAAGTAAAAATAAAAAAATAAAAACTTACCTTACTTTCGCCGGCCCAGTCCCGCGTCATCTCTGCTCCTCTCCTGAACAGGAAATAGGCAGCCTCGCTTCCCCTCCCCTAAGCCAATCACAATTCTGCAATGGCAGCATTGTGATTGGTCCGGATGCTGACCAGCCAGGCATCTATGGGGAGGCTATTTTCTCCATGTAGGCTGCATGCAGCCTACATGGAGAAAAGGCAGAGTGTGCATGACTGGTTTGGTCAGCCCCAGAGGGCCGACCAAACAGTCAGAGCCCTCAGCAGTGGCAAGCCACTCCTCCCCTGCTCTAGAGCAGACCCACCCACCCCCAACCAAACCCTTCTGCTTTCTCGCAGTGTGAGAAGCAGAAACATAAAATGGTATTTATAATACCATTTTATGTTTCTGCTTCTCGCACTGCGAGAAAGCAGTGGGGTGACTCTCCTCTGCCCACATGGAGAAGCCGCCCGTGTCACCATCTCACATCCATCTTCCTCCCTGTTACTCGATGATGCCATTAACAAGCCTTTAGAAGATTAATCTGATAATGATCAACTTCGTTTCATTTCCACTTGCCTTAGTCGATGATGTCGTTTAGCTTTTTGAGGGTGGCTAGAGTGCTTCTGGAACTTTCTGGTGTCCATCTTCTCGTCTCTCCATGATGCACTTAGTTTCTCATTCGCTTTGCAAACTGTTATGAGATGGTTTAACTTCCCGCAGCCCATTTATCTGATGGCAGGACATTTACCTTCATTTGGAAAGGAGAATCCACAGCAGAAACACAATTTCTTTTTCTTCAGAGGCATCAATCTGTCTGCCTTTTCCTTGTTTTTCTGCTTGCTTTTCATGTTCGAAACTGATTCATTTTGTTTGTTCCAGCTTCCATATCAATAGCTTGTTAATCGGCACGTTCCTCCGCTCTTGCAGCCATGAGCAATTTTGAAGGCCTCTCAAAAGCTGGAGTTGTGCTTTGACTCCACAAACACCAACTGTAAACAACTTCTTGAGGGGCACATGGCATGCACAAGCAGTTTGCTGCACCATTGCAAACTCTCAGGGAGAGCAGTATTGTATCCTTGGGGGATGTATCCCCTATCTCATCCCCAGTTGTAGCACCCTCCCCAGCTCTGGAGCATGTAACAGCACCCCACACATGACGTTTTGGTTTGCACATCGTTATTCATCATCATGCAATTGTTAACTGAACATACTGCATCACAAACTTCATTAACCACACCCATTCACACCTACAGATTAGGCAATACTTGTAAGGAGTATATCGAGGACCACTAGAGGCCTCATACACACAAACACAGGTTACAACAAATAACCTACCACCCCCCGCCCGGCTCTATTTAGATTTAAAAAAAAAAAAAAAATCAACCTTTTCCCATATCTCCTCCCGGTATTGCTTTGGCTTCAGGTTGTATTAGTTCGTTATATGCCTTTAGTCTCATTTACATACTGAGCATTTCATCTTGCTTTAAAGTTCCGTTTTGTTGATTTAGTTAATAGTTCAGTGCCAAGACTTAAGAATTTTAAAGCAGTTTCAGGTTTGCTCCTCTCAGGGATTTGTTCCCAACTTCCTGAATGTCATCCCAGTAATTGCTTAAAATTACTAGAACAAGTTCATCTGACTATCTAGATTACATTTTGCCTCACCCCACTAGGGAATGTTTTAACTGTGTATTTCACCAAATTTGAGGATAACTTAGATGGTACATTAACTGCATTTCTCATAGTGTTGGTAGTTACCTTTCATGTGCGTTGTCCTGTGTGATAAACACCAATTTTTTGTATATCTTGCTCCATATATAAATGACAGTTGGTTGGTAATGTAAAAGTTATTTGAGGTGAATGAAAGGCAACGCACAGCCTTTATTAATCTGCTGATTTAAGGCATTGAAAATAAAAGTGTTCCCTGTAGCCACACATCTAAGTAATTCCTTTACTGCCATGGTTATCATGTTTTTATTTAATTAGTTTTAGAGACTTATTAGTCATGTTTGGGAACATGTAGTGTAGTTGGAAGAGTTGATGTGTCCTGCAGTATGTTTACAATCATGGCCGTTACATGCTTCCTGATGTTTTTCAAATAAAATGCTGAAGGTTCAGTGCGTCACTTTCTTTGACGCATCAGGGGCACAGTGTGCCTGTCCATATTTACCAGGCCAATCTAAGTCACTCTGCGTGGCTTTTCCTGACCTTGCAAATATGGCCCCCTTTTACTCATAACTCTGCGTGAAAGGGGTGTTCCATGGGTGTTGCTGTGGGCGTTCCCTCGCAACATGCATGGAACCAGGCACATTCCCAGATTTACAAGGTTTGTAAACCGGGGAATGTGTCAGATTCCTACACCTCCCAGGAGAAGTGTAAGGGAGGGGCAACAAGGAGAAATACCTTTATTTCTCCTTGTTTTTCCGCTTTCTATGTGTGCTGCATTCTGCTGCACTCATAGAAAGAGGAAAACAACTCTCTTGATTGTTTTTCTGCAGGAAGTTGTTCCTTCCTGCACCATGGCGCTAGGGTGCCTGCATTCGCGCATGGCAGCACATTGTGCGCCAGCGCAGGGGAAAAGGGCAGGAATGCACCATATCTTGTAGATACATCACATTCCTGCCATTTTCTTTTGATGCACAGCAGCGCAGCAGGAAGCCTTGCTGCACTGCCATGCTTCAAAAGATTGTAAATGAGACCCTGAGAATTTTACAGTGCTGAATCGCCTAATACTCTGGTATATCCTGCAATTCTTTCTGTGGAACTAGGCAGTGCTTCACTCTGAAGAGGGGGTTCAATCTAGGGGTCATGACCTCTAGCTGCACTCTCCGTTAAGAGGAAGATTTGCTGCTTCATTAGTTGTTTTATCAGTAAGTGATTTAAGGTTGTTCTGTTATGTTATAAACTGAAGCCCCTATTTATCAACTATTCATGCAATGCAGCAAGCCACCTTGCTGCGCTGCACTGTGTGAAAGGGTGAGGGCAGGAATATGCCATATTCAACATTATACAACACATTCCTGCTCTCTGCCTGTGCTGGCACACAAACTGCTGCCTAGTGCCAACTCAGGCACCCTTGCAACATGGTGCAAGGGTGACAGCATTGTAGGCATAAATATTTTTGTGCAGAAAGGAGCACCTTTCTACACAAAAACAATCCTCAGAGTCATTTTCCTCTTTCTAAGTGCGGTGCAGAATGCAGCACACTTAGAAAGAGGAAACAACGAGGAGAAATAAAGATATTTCCCCTTGTTGTGCATCTGGTGGGTAGAATTACAATTCTGATGCATTCCCATGTCTACCAGTGTTGGTAAATCTGGGAATGTGTCCAAATGCATGGATGGATGTGTGAGATCACCCACGCTCCATTAATGACATGTCTCCCTGCCACAGAGTAAAGCAAGTCAGCTATTTGCGCAGCCTTGCATTACTTTAGATTTATAAAGCCACACAGGGCCATGCAAGATGGCCTTGCGTTGCTTTTTAAATCTCATTTAGGTTTTGCACCACCCTTGCGTCCCCTTGCGTGGCCCAAGGATGATGCAAAACCTTGATAAATATGGGCCTGAGTGTAGTTGGTCAACCAAAGCATGGAAAATTTCAGGTCATTCCAGGTTGTGGCTGCTATGCACATGAAGCATCAGCCCCCAATGTGAAATCGATGGATGCATAGAACTGTTGACAGGACAGAGCCAGGGGGATGTAGGTCAAGGGCAGGACAGTAGACCAAATTTTCTTTTTCAGGTATTATGGGCCATGCTTGTTTAAGGGTTTGTGAGCAAACCATAAGCAAGGCTATTCACAAAGGTAAGTTACACTTTTGAGTAATTCCCACAAGTAAATGTATTCTTACACTTTTGAGTAACTTAACTACTTTTGGCTATTCACAAAATCTAAGTGTAAAGTTTCTCAAAAGTGTAGACTTCATCATCATAATCATCTTTATTCGGCTTATATCTTAAAACCATAAAAGACAGCATCAGTATAAATACAGCATGAACACATTCTTAAAACACATCATGCAAATAAGAAACTCTAAATCTAAGAGGCATGGTTAATCACTCTGCATACTCCGTATCGAAACAGCAGCGTTCAAAAATTGAATAACATTTGCAACACCAAATTAACTTGGCAGCATCTGCAGATGCAATAGGGCTGGGCGAAATTGTTTAAAGCCACTTCATTTAAATAACGAAACTACAAAAGATCTCCTGTGTTCCTTATAATAATCACAGAACATCATGAAATTCAATGTATCCTGTGGAGATTTATTATAGCAGCCATAGGGGCCCAGGGATATAAAATCATAACAACCAGTGGCGGCTCCTCCGAAATGGCGGAGGAGCACTGCCCCCTGCTAAAAGAGAAAAAATAAAATGATTTTATTATCAGTTACTTTAGCCTAGAGCTAACAAGTCTTCAGTGGGACGGGCCAGGCAATCCTGTTGGAGAGAAATGGCAGGGGAAGGAGTGGTGAGTACTTTTAAGTGCAAATGTGTGCTTGGCCAGCCAAATACACATGTGCACTTAAGTTTCTCCAACCCAGCAGTGCTGCACAGCAAGGTTGGAAAAACACCCAAGGCTCCAATGCACTGTCTGAGCAGCAAACACAACCTCTCAGACGAATCCCAGTGTTTCCCTCATGCTTGGAATAGTATTCACAGCATGAGAGAAGCGCTGGGAAATTTCCATCTGGGAACCTGCTCAGTCAGAGTCCAGAATCAGTGGAGAGAAGGACAGCGGCGGCCGTTGGAGTGCAAGGTAAGTGTGCTTTTAAATATTTTTTGTTGTCCATTTACTTTTTGATTGTATTCCCCCCGTCCACACCACACCACTAAGCACTAATAGCAGCCGCCACTGATACCAACTTCATGTCGAGGCTAAAGTCAGATGCAACAAATTGAATCTTAATGTTCTTAAGAGATATCTATCCCTATTGCTCTTCACCAGGGTTAAATAGGGCCCCAGAGTCCTGGTTGTCAAGATATATGTTCAAACTGTGTGTCCCTGGGTGAAATCACCCGTCCCCTAAATCGCTCCTTAACCCATTTAGGATCTCCTTTACTAATGCCCTCTGGGCTATCAAATACTGTCTTCGTCCCCAAATTAGCAGAGGAGTCCCATATATACCTTAATCAGGCATACTCGAGTGACAAACAATCCCTTATAATTAAACGATTCAGGCCCAACTCCTCCTGTAACCAAATCCTAATTCAGATCTGCAGCGGACGCCCTGTTGCATGGTTTCCCCATTTCAGTAGGAGCTGTCTGAGTTGAACAACATAAACATAGAGATGGTGCTAGACTGATTGCACACACCCCTTTAGGATATGTTGGCCTATAGTCCTGCTAGCTCACAGTGCCACCGCAAGTACCCTTAAACCTGTCAAGCTAACAAATGGTTTGGGCACCCTCAGAACATGACAACCCTGACTCCCAACGGATTCGTGGAAACATTTCTAGAACCTTTTCGCTAAGTCACTCGTGCTCACTCAGAAAGGGACACAAGACATACATAAAGAGGTGTTTTCAATATTAATTGAACCATTATGGTTCTCGTATAAAATATTTACGCTGCAATGATTAATAGACAGTAGCAGATAAAAATGATTAGCAATATAAGAACAGTGAAAAGTATAAATGATTCTACAATCGTGCTAAAACAGTGAATATATGCTGGCATACAAGTACTGGGTATAGTGTACTCCTACTATGCGCTCCCTAACCTAGTTGTCTAGGGCGGGTGTTCTGCCAAGAATCCCTTTCTGGATGATCTAACTCCCCATTACCTGATGGTATCATTTACTGGTAGGTACCCTCAAATGTTACTACCATACAGTACTTTTTCATACACCTAGAGTCATGGATTTCAACCAAGCATTTAAGTTGTCAACTACCCAACCTGGAATCAAAACTAAAAACAGATCCTATAGACTTCCAAAGCTCCTTGTTCTTGGCCTCAACCAGGGTTTTCCAGCTTAATTTTGAATCAAACAATACCCCCAGATAGGGAAAACTCTTGTTTGCTAAAGTATGTTGGTTCAAGGGAAACGTCTTAAATCTTTTTGACTTATACCCCACCACCATAATGTAAGATTTAGAGAGGTTGACAGACAAGTCTAATTCTCTCGTAAAACAATCGAAGGAGTTCAGCGCGGTTTGCAGGCCATTAAGGCAAGTGTTCATTTAATGTCACCACCTCATGAAACTTACTACTAAAAAAACACAGTAGTAAGTCTAGAGGCACATATGGCCATAGATGATAATGGATGTAGGAAATTAAAAGAAAACACCACTCAAAATATTTAAACCTATAAATACATATAAATTGCTGTTAAAAAAATTATAAAAATAGTACACATTTTTAAATTAATTATAAAAAATGAATAACGTTTTTGCATAATAAATTATAATTTCAAAAATTCTGGAATGATTTAACGGGGACATATTCAGCAGTACTGAGACTTTAGGTGGATGAAACAATATTTCTACTTAATATACACTTCCCCCAGGCTTAAAATGTCTAACACTGCATACCTCAGCTAAAAGTGCTGACAGTATTTTCAGATGCTGTTTTATTAAGCAGAAGACAATGGCAATTTTTGCCAAACATTTGCCACAGAGGTGTCAACAACAAAGCTGAGGGGATTTATTTGGGTCTTTGGGTATCTAGAGGAGGTTCAATGACACAAACAGGGAATTCTCTATTTGGATTTGGAAAAACACAGAACTTCCTCAAGAATAGACTGTTTGGTGTCTCACTTGCCCCATCTCTGCTCTGTGGAGGACTTGAAAACATCTTTGAATTTTCTTTAAAGATAATGACTGATTGATGGCTAAAGATTCAACACCATGAGAAGCATGTAAGTCCTTGATCAGAGGCCATCTGATATCAAGTTTGATCCGGAGGGAGACAGTATGTGATTTAGAAATACCCTTAGTGTAGTGGAGAGATCCTGGACTTTGAGAATGATCATGTATATATGGTGCTGTTGGAGAGAAAGTTGCATGTAAATAGAACAGAATATGGGCCCGCACTGTTGAGCGAACACCGCATACTATTCCTGGGTCAGTAGAAAAGATTATACGAGGTGGGCAACAAGGCTGGGAAAATAGTCATGTGTTTGAATGGAATGGAGGGTGACACAAGACCCATATGGGAAGTGAGAGCAGATGCAGGAGCTTTCTTTAGAGGGGGCATGCAGATAACAGAAGCTAATTATTTCCAGAATTTCTATAATTTGTTAACTCTGATCAGTGCTGAGAGCTTGCCAGAATAAAAAGTGTTCAAGAGAGAAAGAAGTGTTCCTCATGCTGTCTGGCAGCACATTATTGGATGGTGCTCTAAGAACATGGGCAAGCATTCTTGCCTCCTGGATCGCACTGGCATCTTGCATTAATGATCATGCAAAGATGTGTTCCATAAGCTGTTTGGAATTCTTTGCATAAAGGGGAGCTGGAGGACTCCAGAATTCAGCACTGGCCAAAGAGTTTTTGACTAAGGATTCATCTTTGTTTTCCAAATGAATGCAATTAGTTTCAGGAAATGGGTGTGGACAAGCCTTATAAAAATGTATTTTTCAATGTGGTGGTCTGCCCATAGGATGCTATCTGAGGTTCTATATCAAAGATGAAGTGCAGTATTTTACTGTGATGTTGGTTCCTTTTTGCATAATATCTGAGAAAGCATGTGCAAATGATGGATGCATGGCAATGCAGTAGTTCCTTAATTTTCTGTCACATTCTTCACCCGCTTGCTACTATTTTTATCACTGCTTTTTGTTTCTAGCAGTTGGAACTTCTACTGGATTCTACTTCAGGATAATTTTGGGAGGCTCTTTCTCTTCCCTGATGTCAGGGGCAGTGTGATGCTCTGCTAATCGCTTCAGTGGTATTCCATCCAAATATTGTTCCAAAAACATCATGGCAAAATAATATTGTTGGAAAGAAATTGAATACCAAAAAATCAACAAGGTTAGAATCTACAGCTAAGTATAGGTTTACTTTATGTAACTCCATATACATGTTCTTTGATGACATATACAACTTCAAAGCATTTAGATGTGAAATTAAGAGATTCACTTACAGAATATCGACCCCCAAAATATCCTGATACACAAATATCGAGTTATAAATATCGATGACAAAAATATCAACATCCTATATTTATAATGGTAGGTATAAAAATATCAGAAAAAAATATCAATGAACAAAATATAGTTGTACAAAATATTGATTTTAATATATGTATAAAACATAATATTAAATATATTAAATAATAAAATTAACAGATTTAATATACATGTTAACAAATATATTAAATAAATTTAATTTAAAAAATGTAAACATACATATATAAAATGTAATATATATATTTACTTTAAAACAATTATTAAACTATTTATTTACATTTCTTTTATAAATGCATATATGAAAATGTACACAAAAAAATATATATATGTACATACACCAATAACATAATACTAATTTAAAAAAGATTATATTATAAATTAAAACATTAAACTATTTAACAGTCTTTAAACTTAAATTTTCCACTTCAGTGAGTGCAACATTAGGTTAAGTGTTGGATAGTGGAGGGTTAAAAATTACTATTCCCACTCCCGTGAGCGCAACAGTAGGGAAAGTGATGGATAGCGGAGGGGTAAAAATTACTATTCCCACTCCAGTGAGTGCAACAGTAGGGAAAGTGTTGGATAGGGGAGCGGTAAAAATTACTATACCCACACCAGTGAGTGCAACAGTAGGGAAAGTGTTGGGTAGCGGAGCAGTAAAATTTACTATTCCCACTCCAGTGAGTGCAACAGTAGGGAAAGTGGTGGATAGCGGAGGGGTAAAAATTACTATTCCCACTCCAGTGAGTGCAACAGTAGGGAAAGTGTTGGATAGGGGAGCGGTAAAAATTACTATACCCACTCCAGTGAGTGCAACAGTAGGGAAAGTGTTGGATAGCGGAGCAGTAAAAATTACTATTCCCACTCCAGTGAGTGCAAAAGTAGGGAAAGTGGTGGATAGCGGAGGGGTAAAAATTACTATTCCCACTCCTATGAGTGCAACAGTAGGGAAAGTGTTTCAATAGCAGAGGGGTAAAAATTACTATTCCCACTCCAGTTAGTGCAACAGTAGGGAAAGTGTTGGATAGCAGAGGAATAAAAATTACTATTCCAACTCCAGTGAGTGCAACAGTAGGGAAAGTGTTGGATAGTGGAGGGGTAAAAATTACTATTCCCACGCCACTGAGTGCAACAGTAGGGAACGTGTTGGATAGCGGAGGGGTAAAAATGACTATTCCCACTCCAGTGAGTGCAACAGTAGGGAAAGTGTTGGATAGTGGAGGGGTAACAATTACTATTCCCGCTCCAGTGACTGCAACAGTATGGAAAGTGTTGGATAGCGGAGGGGTAAAAATTTATATTTCCGCTCCAGTCAGTTCAAAATTAAAAACAAGCAATATATCACCAACACAATATATATATTTTTTTAAATGTACAATATATAAACATATTTAAAAATTAAAAAACTAGAAACATAAAACAATATAATAGATATGCCAAATACCTAGAAATAATATATTAATTACATTTTAAAACAATTTACAAACAAATAACTAAATTTAAGTAGAAATTATTTATAAACAAAAACATTAATTATTATATACAATTAATCTTTTTTATTTTCTACCCTGTAACACCGCACAATTCACAAAACACATCTAAATTTAAAAAAAATGTACCTCCATAATTAACATCATTAACTATGAATTAAAGAAATATTATTAATTAAAAAAACAAATTAAAATAGATAAAAATAAATTTACTCCACATACGTTACACCTATAAAACCAAAGCTCACACAAAAAAAAAAATTAACATAATTAATTAGCAATTGATGAATTAATATTCATGATCAACTAATAATTAATTAATTAAAGATAAATTACTTTCCACCCTCTACCCCTCTAAACCCCACAACCCACACCTAAAATCATTACACAATTTCCATAATTAATTTTAAAATAATAAACTAATATCAATTAACAACTACTTATTAATTAATTAAAAATACATTACTTCCCACCCTTTACCACTATAAACCCTACAACCCACATCTAAAATTAATTACACAATTGCCATATTTAAATAATAATCAATTAGTTAGCATTAATTAACAAAAAATGCTTAATTAATAATAAATTACTTCCCACCCTTTAGTCCTATAAACCTCACAACCTGCTCCTCAAAAAATGACACAATTAACATAATTAATTACCAATTAATTAATAATAATTAACAGCCAATTAATAATTACTTAATAATAAATGACTTCCTGCCATTAGCACTATAAAATCTAAATTAAATAAATATTACTAAATAAAAAATAATCATTAATTTATTATAATTAAATTACTTCACACCCTATTTCCCTCTAAACCCGCAACCCGCTACAAAACAAAAAAATGCAATATTTAATTAAAATAAAATTGATTGCTACTAAAAATGTAACACATATATTAAAAAAAACAATACTTATACAAAATAATAGATCACATACATTTAAAATACATATCAAAATACATAACACCAATTACAAAATCGATATTTTTAACAACTATATTTTTGCAAATTATATTAATGACTTCGATATTTTTAAAAATGATATTTCTTACCTTAAAGTCAATATTCTTGACAAGGTACGAAAATCTGGACCAGGAAGTCTTAACTGGCGCCTGTGCCTACAACACAAAACATCATTGCTGGCTGAAAAATATTTACAAACAAGCCTGACCACTCTAGGGCTAACTGGCCTATGGGAAGTTCCCATAAATCACTGCCTCTTCAAAAAAATAGTTTGGAAAACAGTAAAACATCTATCATGGATCGAGGATAAAGCAGCCTTATCTGAAAGGGCACATGGATGACCTTGAGCACCTACAACACCCCTGCTGCGCAAAAATATTTGGCCTAGGGTAATGTTAGATCGACTAAAATCCAATTTTTAAAGTATCGACTTCGTCTTCTTCCATGCACAAAGCACTTTCCGTACTGGCTGAAGGCCGATTTGAACTCCACCTGCCGTTTGTGTGGCACAGCACAGGAGGATATGCTACGCTTACTCTGCACATGTAAAGAACTGACACTTGAACAAAAACAACTTTTAAGACCATTTTTTAATCAGAGACGTATTTGCACTCGAAGACAAGCTGTGCTGACTTGTTTCGCTCCAGAGGACCCGCAGCTGAACTGTTGCCTGGTGAAGTTCCTGAGGCAGGTGGGGAAGAAAATGTTATAATTGCGAGAGAAACGTACCAGCACTATCAATACATTCGGCAGAGCGACATCTCCACCCAAATGCATGGTAGATATAAATTGTTTTGATGAAATTACTTTTTATCATAAACTGCTCTGGAAAAGGACGATTTTCTGTTTTAATTCAAACTTCTTTTTAAAGCCTTCTTGTAATGTAACTTAAACAAACCTTTTTATTGATACACTTTGTAGCAATGGTTTTAAGTAACTACGCTAATAAAAATAAACTTGAAACTTGATATTCTTGACCACGATATTCTTGCTGTCGATATTTCTGTGTCACGATATTTCCAACTCAATATTTGTGTAAGCTGACATTTCTAACTAGATATTCTGTCTGCATACCAAATTAAGAATAGTACATCTGTTTTTACTTATATGCACTTATCTTATTGATATTTTGGTCCTCAATATTTCGCCAATGATATTATGGTAGCACAATATTTTTAAACTATATTTTCACATACAACTGAAATTCAGAAGCTACACTGGCTTCCAGTCAGGAAAAGGATACTTTTCAAAACATTGAGCACTGTTTCTAAGGCTCTTCATGGGACCGGTCCTGACTATCTGCAAAAGCACTTAAAGTGGTATATACCCACTAGAAATCTGCGTTCATTGGGTGCGAATTTGGCTGCTATCCCCAAGATAAAAAAGATCCTATGGGGAGGCCGAAGATTTGTCGTTGGGGCAGCTAAGGCGGCGTGGAACGGTCTTCCGGCTCAGCTCAGAAATCTGCCAGATTTGCTGTCCTTTAGAAGGGCATTAAAAACATGGTTATTTATCCACTAAACCTGCTCATTCCCTAGTCCACTCCTTGGTAACATTAGCTAGTTAGGATTTGGTAACAGTGCCAGGACACCTCAGGGTAACCGTTGGGCTTTATAAATTAATTAACATAACATAACATAACATAACATTACTTCATTATTAATCTTAATCTTCGATGCATTTCCAAGGAGCCTTTCTACACTTTGGCCTGATTGCAAGTGCAGGGCTAAATTCCGATTCCTGTGCAAACCTGTGTTTACACAGGGATTAGAATTACGAGTTGTGTGATAATTATCATTGCCTGTCAGTTTTCCACTGATACATTCCGGCCGATCAAATTTGACAAAATGTATCCTTGTAAAATGCCAGCAAAAAAAGCAAAACATGTGAAATTTGGTATTTAAATATTCATTCTGCGTGTTACACTGCATTTAAAAGTAAGAAAGTCATAATAGGAGGTATTTACCACACATGGTAAGTACCTCACTGAGGGCTAATGGTATTTACCATATTTGGGAAATACCTCACCTATTCCACCTAACTTGTAATAAGAGCCATAGTGTTTTTTCCTCCTAACTTTTAAAATAGTATTTTAAGGAGGCAATTGACAGCTTTCAAGTGCAGGTTTTTGCACACGGTGGCACTGTGGCTGCTGGGAAGTGTATCCCTTTGCTGGAAAACGATGAAGATGACTCAAGAGACCTCCTGAGTAATTACCAGTGGCAGAGAATAATCCACGCAATCCATCCATCACTTTTTTCTGTACTTCAGTGAGACACCCTAAGTGGGATGGGTATGTTTAAAAATGGGTCCCATGCACATTGCACCACTGGAACCTAAGCTATACCTAGCTGATATACCATAATTAGGACAAACTTGGATTTGGCTTGCTTGTGTTCTGGTTCAGAGAGCACCTGGCCTGACAGTTTGGGCTAGACTCTTCCTATTGGAGCAAGTTCAAGACTGATTTGCATATGGCTGCTACAAAAGGAGGTGTCAAGGTGTGCAAGATAATGATGGACTGGAATGCGGCCGCAAGTAATTACCAGTGGCTGAGATTAATTCAAGTGTTCCCTCCATCACTTTTTTGTATAATTTCATGATTTGTCGAAGAGCATTCAGAAACATTACTTTTCACATCTTCACTGGTTTCCTCCAATGATTCTTCCTCCTGGCAGTTGTATAGTCAATATTAATGTAGAGCTCCACATGTTTGGTGACTTTATTAACTTGCCCTTCCTGATCAAACACTGAAACAACTATGTCTCACACCTAGCATAGATGACGGAACTGTTGATTTATGATGAACTTGAGAACACGTCTGACAACAAGTTGAACTTAGTGGGCTATTTGTGGGTTGGCCAATATGTGATTTTTTCCAAAAATTGGTGAATATTTTATGTTGACAATCTTACAGTTCACCCACTTCAATTAGAGGTTGGGAACACCCGAGCTACCAACGGCAGAGGCTTGGCGGACACCACTGTTGCAAAATGCTTGGCTAGAGCCTTTCATATGTATGCCACCTTCAACGTGTTAATAGTCCTGCTCCAAATTGGGAACTAACCCCTTTTTTCCAATTCATGGTTTCCACGGGATTCACAAATACAAAAAACAAACAATAGCTCCCAATACACAGGGAGAGATCATTTATCATGTCAGAGTCATTGCTTTTTTTGATTTTCAGAAACAAGCAGCGCTTCAGGATTTCTTTTCTAAGTACCAGAAAAAAGCTGGATGGCTGCCATGACACGGCTGCAGGCCACTCAGACATTTTCTCTAAAAATGCTGCAGCCATGCTGAAGAGCACTGTCATTCAAGCTAACAGGAATGTATAAAAGATGCAGGTGGCTTGCCACTGTATTTATTGGTGCGGTGCATCTTGTGATGTTCCATCGGGCTGGCAGACTGACTTTCAGGGCCAGAGACAATAGTTGCCACATTCCAGCTTACTTCATATGGGGGGCTGAAATCCCATTGCTTTGATGTGCTATTCTTAATTCCACATCGATACACCTTGAAGACGTATATTATAATGGCATATATATGTGGAGTATACTAAACCTATACTTACTTTTACATATTTTGAAGTCAATATGTATTCAAGTACATTTTTGCCCGACAATTCTTTGGCTTCAATACTCAGGTGGGTAAGCTTCTTCAAGCCCTCAAGAAGTTTTATGTTTCTGGTAACATGGTTTCCAAAGGTTATGTAACTTATAAGGGGGAAACAAATTCAAGCCTCTGACATCAGTTGTAGCACAGCTGTACTGCAGAGCTGCTCCTGGGATGCGAAACATCTTCTGTCCCTGTCAGGTGTCCAGATGCTGGCTGTGGCCGATGGGTTTGGGGGATACACTGTGCCAGTTATTTTCTCCTGTCAAGTTCTCTGTCTCTCCCTTGTGACTTTTGCTACTTTATTTAGCAGCTCAGGATTATTTATCTGAACCCTTTTGCCACAAGATCCAATGCCTGCTGCCTAGATTCTGCAGTGGCTTTCTACAGTCCTCAAGTATTGTTTCAGATTCAAAAGGAGAGTATTATGGTACTGCTGGTGGTCCCATCTTAGCACAGAGTGGGTTGGCTACCCTATTTTTTGGCAGGTGCCATTTGCAAGGGTATGGGTTCCCTAGAAACACAAAAAACACTTCACAACGGCTGACCTACGGTTCAGCACATCAATCCCTGGCTATACAAAATGTAAGAGTCCTGTGTATCCACTTACGGAACCCGCCGCAGTTGAGCTCCACTGGAACCCAGAGAAAACCAATTTTTAGAAGATGAAAGGTGCACCAGGAATTAAGTCAAAACCATACGAGTGAGTCCATCAAAATTCTTTATTGTTCATAGTAGTAAAAATGGACATCAGCCAACGCATTTCGTTCCTATGAAGGAACTTCATCAGGGCTGAAACAATATTACACAAGCCAAAACATAAGCCATACCGCACACAAATAACAAAACATAACATACATATAATTTTTTTTTAGACAAATGTAAAAATACGTACATTGAAAATGACGCGCATTACTGGATTAAAAAAGCACACCATAACATCATAAGACAGCCCACGAATAAATGTAATTTACACACAAATATAATACATATATACACACATATAAAATACAAATGGAAAGGCCGAGATGTGTAACCCCGGTATATGTACATTAGAACCATTCCCCACACTAGACCCCCATCCAGAGGAGAACAGTGGAGTGAGTAAAGGTGAAGAGTAGTATTGGATAGATATGAAAAAACAAGGTAAAACCTAAGTCTAAGGTATGAAAACACGTTATCTGATAGGGATCTCCTTGCGGGGTAACACCAGAGAGCACGGCAGTGCACTCCCAAAGCCATGAATGGGGGGTGCCCGGGTTCAGTCTTATTTCAGTCCCAATGAGCCCCTACAATCACTGTTCTACAATACAAGGGTGGGCCTTCATCTTGTGCGCAGCAGAGACAATTGATCTGCATCATTCAGTGTGGTCCCACAGGGGATGTTAAGGGTATAACAGCTGTAGGTTACAAACAACACAGTAGCATAGTAGTCCCTGAGAAAGCTCAAGACTCCCTCATGCTGGTTCCTCCGCGGGGCAGAGCTACCCTGGTTCCAACATCAGTGATGATGATTGTGCAGGCAAGCGCATCACACCACCCTTGGTCGCTCTGTGATTGACGCGCTTCAAAAAGTCATCTGCATTCTGTGGGTTTGTAAAAAAATGTTGCTTCCCTTAGTGAGTGACTTGGTATGCTGGGTACAGCATGGCATAGTCAATTTGGGTCTGTTGTAGTTTCCTCTTCACCGGCACATATTTCCTCCTGGCTTTCTGAACTGCCATGGTGAAGTCGGGAAATATATAGATGTTGTTCCCCACAAATGTGAGTTGTCGTTTTCCCCTGGCCAGCCGAAGGGTGACATCCCAATCTCTGTAATTGAGAAGCTTGGCGATGATGACCCTGGGGATGGTACCCAAAGGAGGCTAGGACACCAGCGATGGATGTGCTCTCTCAATCACCAATTGCGTGGAACATGCTTCTGCCCTGAAGACGGTTTGAAGCATGCATTTGACAAATCCTTCATCCGTTCTGTAATTGTGCTTTCTGGTACACCTAGGACGCATATATTATTGCACCTTGATCGCGCTTCTAAATCTTTATTTTGGCGGCAATAACTTTTAAGAGGCGCTCCATATTCAAAAACTGCTCCTTTCTGCCTTCCGACGTATCTTCCAGCTCAGAGATTCTGTGTTCTGCTTCTTCGATGCGATTGTTCTGTTTCTCCAACGTCTGAGCAATGAAGTCCATGCAAGAACACATAGAATCCCTTTTGGTTTCAATTGACGTGTGACTCTGTTTCATGGTCACCAGAAAGGATTTCATGTCATCTTCAGGGGTCTGTTGATTAGCATGGGGTCTTTCCGCCATGGCTTGTTCCTTATCGCTTTTCTGAGCCTAGTTCAATTTGTGGCGTTCGAAGGTCAACTTGGCCTGTTTCCTCTCTGTTCTGCCCATTACTGACTCTCAAACGACTCAGTGGAAGCTTCAAATATGGCGGCCAGGTCAGTTGAGAGCTTCTGGTGGGGCCCTTCACCCATCCGCCACTGCCAGAAGGTTTTGCAGTACTGCGGTGGTGGGGCTTTGGAGCAGGGTCCCCCCTCCCACATCCAAAAGGAGGCGTTCTACAACAGGGGATCTGTTCTCCCAAACCCAAAGGAGGTCCTCTCTGTGGCTTTCACAAGGCCCCTCTCTACCCAGCCAGGGCTGTGCTATGACGTAGATGGGAGTTCCTTACGTTTTTGGTTGTGCCTTCCTTGGGCTATGCTCTTGTCTCCTCCTTCTACTATGGGAAAGGCCCCTCGCAGCATGTATTGCGGCCCACTGGCCTCCTCCATCACACCAATGGTTCAGTCTCCTCCCAGGCAGCACGTGCAGCAGCACCAGAGTGGATGCCCTCTCTAGCGTCTCTGCCCTCGTTTTAATGATGGTTGTTTTGGCTGCAGGTCACCCAATTCCAGTTCTCTCTCTGCCAGGGCCTGCACTGCCCAGCCCCCACTCTTGGTGGCTGTTCCAGACTCCTGCAGCTCACAGAGAACAGCCACTTGGTGCAGCCAGACTTCCACCATGCTCTTCTCCACACGCTCCACGGTGCACACCTGTGACGTCCGACCCCTTCTGCAGCGGCTAAATGTGCCCACTCACCGCAGCGCAGCAGCATCTTCCCAGACCACGCCTCTCTGCTCTGGGAGACTCCCTGCTGCCGCAGCCAGTCAGGCTGATGGAGTCGCCAGCAAGGGGTCTCGGGAGCTACACAGTGCCATTTAGGGTCTGCTGCAGCAGGTCACCTGGCCAGGATCATGACGGTTATTTTTCCCTAGCCGCCGGAGCCTCACACCAGTGCGGCCATTTTGCGTGCAAGCCTTATAGTGCCCCCATTCGTGGCCCTCTTTGAATGGATTATTGAAACCTTTAATTAAAACAAGGTCAAAGGTGACTGCCCGAATAGTTTGTATAATACTTTTTTTATCACAAACCGTTCCAACATGGTCACCCATGCATCAGCACGGAGCCATGCTTGACTGGTAATTGTAAATGGTTCTTATAACACTTTAACAAAAATGTGTAAAAAGAAGCAAGCTCTGGCAAAGACAACAGATTTCCGGGTATGCTTGCTTTTATAAGTAGATAGGAGAGTGCCTGTTTGGGAGGTACACATACATGACTTTGTAAGTATCCGGGTGAAATAGATGGAATTGAGTAATGAGTTTGCCAGTCAATAATTGAAGCATTATAGGATTTTGTGGTATCTAACAACTTGTTCCTAGACTGTTGGTCTGGTTTCAGTGCCTCAAAAGATGTATGCATGGACTTCCTGGCTGTGCTGGTTGACAACATTCTTTTTAAACACCCATAAGGATGGAAGAGATTAGCTAAAAACAGCCAGGGTTGGATTAAATAATTCTCTTTGACTGTGCACCACCTGTTAAATGCAATAAAAACCCGCATTTCATCTTTGTCACAAGGCTACACAACATTACGGAAAAATACATAGTATGTTAAAGAAAATATCTGTATTTTCTTGAACCAATCTCCATCAGAATCGAAATAAAACCCCAGTAGAAAATAGCTCATAAGGATGGCCCCCACAGAGACAGATATTGTTTAAAGCCTAGAAGATAACTGCACATCTTGGAATAAACAAAATGAATTTCTCATCACAATAGGGAACCCCCTGCAAAGATGCACAATGCAAATTTTAATTGCAAATATGGTGTGCAGACCATCCGACTCCATTATCGAGATCCTAAAATCAGCTCTCTGGGGGAGAAGGAACAGCTATTAGACGGAGATCAGATAAGAACACATATGATGATCATTAGTCAGCTGACGGCACTGCTAGCGCTCTAAAATGTCTTCCATGTGATTGTTAGAGGGTCGAAAAGAAAAGAAATTCCTAGATTATTTCACCCTGTGTATCCATTATTTTTCTCTGAAAAAATGCAAATTGTTTTTGTTGCAATCAAGTATTTTTGTTTAATTGGAATTCCTACTCATATATTTCTTTTTGGGCTAACTTTTGAATTATGAATTTTTGGTGTCTTTGAAAGACAAAGTTTTGCTAGCCGTTCTTTTGGTTTTTATGTTTGAATTGAAGTACAAGTTGCATGCTCTGTTTCCCATCTCTTGAATAGTAAAACATGCTCCTGTGATGATCAACCATCTAAAATTGACACTTACAGGATGCACTATGTTATTTATTTTGAGTTTTGTATTTAGTGATAACTCGCCAGAAAATATACAAATACTTTATGGTGAACAGAAAAAAAAAAGAGCAAGAGAGAGAGAGAGAGAGAGGGAGGGACAGAGAGAGAGAGAGAGAGTTGGTGTTAACCGGAAATGGATATTATTTTATTTGCATAGTGCTTTTGGTAGTTCTGCGGGACAAGGGGCCCATCTCAGACAAGCGTCTGGTTTGGTTAGTGAAGGGCGGAGTGGGGTAGCTAAGAAATATGGCAGAAGAACTCAGCTTAATGAGCTACTAAAATAGTAACAGAATAACTAATGTATCCACCCACAACCAAAAGCACGCACTCATGCCTAAAGGAGTAGAACCCATCTAACATAGTACCTACATTCATTTTGCAGGAAATTGGGTTACTGGTTGAAGGAGGTGGAACTATACTCAAGCAGCAACCACAATCTCTGTCAAGTTGAAACACAAGCAACCCCCAAATTAATCCTCTGGCAACTTAGCTCAAGACAGCATGGTTTAACTTAGAGGCAATGTGTGAAGTACTTATGCAGCTCTTCAAACAGTAACAAAGTGAAAACTCGGCACAAGAAAAATACCACAATGTTAGATCTGGCATCCTTGGCGTGGGTTTCCCTGAGCACTTTACCACTGCTGTTCAGCGTCAAAGTGCAAGTGCTCCCTGTGTAAATTGATGTTGTGATTGGTTCTTCCTGATTGGCATATTTGTTTTACCAGTAGGTCCCTAGTAAAGTGCACTAAGTGTGCTAGGGCGGGTAAATCAAATGCTACTAGTGGGCTTGCAGCACTGATTGTGCCACCCACATGAGTAGCCCTGAAAAGATGTCTCAGGCCTGCCACAGACTTTATCTGCGCACTCCACTACGTGGACGAGGTGCATTTTTGAACTATAGGTCGGGACCAACTTTTCCGTAAAGAACCAGACTGTGCTGAGCTCCAGTTGCATCCATATAGCTCCTGCTCTTCGGAGACCGGTATCCTCTTGGTACCCTAATGAGAGGTGGTAATTTTGTCTTCATCGTAAAGATTAACAATACAGTGTGGGCACGTATCCTTACTTTTGCCCATTTATAATTTCGGTTCTGGTCATTGACTGAATACTATATTACAGCAACTTTAAAGGCCTACGGATCTGATATATGCTTCTAGCTATAATCATTGAAGGTTCTTTAAACACCTAGAATCAGCAATTTTCTACCCACCACGGCCAATAGTTGAATGTCCTCCTGTATCTATTAAGGTTCCATTAGTAACAAGGACATGGCTTCCTGATGAAGGCGCATCGGCGAAACGCGCGTAGGACACAGATTTTCAAGAGCCATGCCACATATGATTGTACTGTAATGAAATGAATTGAATCGTTTTGTATAAATCTGTTTCCCTTTTCAGAAAAATAAATAAATCCTTGTATAATACTCTTAGATACTGTGTTCTAAAGGGTACTTTGTAAATGTATCAACATGTTTGAATATTTACTTTCGGAAACATGAACACTCAATGTAATTGAATGTATTAAATCTATTATCATTGTGAACATTGTATAATTGCTTTTGAGGAGACAACTTTTTTATCTCTTCTCCCTTTTCTGTTTATAATATAAAATTGTCAATATAAATAAAAGTATTTTTGATACTTTAAACATGGGTTGTCAAAAACTGTCTATGTAAATATTAAGGTCGTCTTTCGTAATCAATTTCCTAAATGTGTTGTTTTCACTCAATATCTTTTCCCTGACTTAGGAATTTTTGCCAAGGGTACCCCAATTGATACATACACGCAGTTTGTTAACTTCCATGTCGACCTGGCCAGTGCACCCACTTGCCAAGCCTTATCCTTCCCTTTTCTTACACATAGGACACCCCTATGGTAGGCCCAAGGTATCCCCCCTGGGCAGGTTGCAGTGTATGTGAAAGGTAGGATGTGTACTGGTGTGTAACATGTCCTGATAGTGAAAATACTGCTAATTACGTTTTTCACTATTGAAAGGCAAACTTGCCCATAGGACAGAATGGGGAATGCTTTGTAACATTTTACAAGCATATCTTCCCATAGGGATAAGATGGAAAATGGAGTTTAGTACCCCTGAACTCAAAATTTAATAACACATCTTTTAGTAAAGATGGTTTTTAAATTGTGTGTTTGAAAATACCACTTTTAGAAAGTGGCTATTTTCTTGTTCAACCTTCCTGTGTGCCTCTGCTTGTTTGTGGTTTGACTGTCTGGCTTTGCAGTGACAGGGGCTGAGTGGCTCCAGGAGTCTGGGTGAGTCGGCACTAGGCTGAATAGGCCTGATCTGCATTTGGAGTAGTGGGAGGAGTATCACCTGTACCTGAAGAGGGCTGTGCCTGCCTTTCACAATGCTGGGTCCACCCCCCTGCTTTGTGTCTGGAGCCAAGGCTCACACTAACAAAGGATGTTGTAGTGCACTGGCAGAGGGCCCCCAGAACTGGTTTGAACTGGGCTCAGAGCCCCTTGCACAAAGAGAACAAAGACATTTTGGGGTATAAGTATTAAACCTAAAACCCCTGAACTTTAAATCATTCCTGGAATTCAAGAGAAACCTTTGCCAAGGAGAAGAGCTGGAGAGACTAAGGAGAAATATTGCCCTTGCTGTGTGTCTGGGGTTGGCCTGCAGTTGCTGTCTCTGCCAAGGAAAGGAGAAGGACTTTTCTGTGTGCTGTGTCCCCTGCTTGAAGGAGATCTCCAAGGGCCTGAAGGGAGCTGGCCTCCTGTTCAGAAGTCTCAGGGACACAAATACGTCACCCCAGCTCCCCTGAACACTGCTGTTGCGAGTTCTGACCTGCCTTGAGGTGCCTGTGCCAGTTTTGGGTCTCTGGAGGTTGTTGCTGCTGTTTGGGAGCTGGAAGAGAGAAGACATTTAAAGAACTACAGAAATCAACGCATCGCTCTTCTTGCTGCTGTTTTACCAACGCATCTTCACGGCGCAAGAAGAATTTCCACGCATCGCCGTACCGCTGCGAAAGCTGTCGCAGCGCATGTCACCAAGGCAAGAATCGACGCATCAAGGGAACGCTGCTGAAGATGATCAACGCCGCGCCGCCGCATCTTTCGCCATGCATCCCGAAGATCCACGCATCGTACCTAAGAAACACACTTCCCCGATGCATCACCTGTGGACCGGAATCGTCGCATCACTCCCCCTACAGGCCAGAATCGACGCAACCCTTCCTCTGAGTGCAGCTGGACTGTTGCATCGCCTCCTCAGGGTCTCAGGAGTGTCGCATCTCTTTGTTTTCCGACGCGGTGGCTGTTTGGCTTGGTGAACTTTGACACAACTACAGGTACTTTGGTGAAAAGTCACGCCTCCATAGTTTTCTATGGTACAAGTTCTTGAAATCTTTTGAAAGTCATATGTTTAACTGTGTATTTTGGATTTTTGTCGTTTTTGTCTTGTTAAGTTTAGATAAAGATATTTTATTTTTCTAAACTGGTGTGGTGTCCATTTGTGGTGTTTTCACTGTGTTACTGTGAGTGTTGGTACAAATACTTTACACATTGCCTTTGGGATAAGCCTGTCTGCTCGTGTCAAGCTACTGAGGGGGTGAGCAGGGGTTATCTAGAGTGTGTATCCCCCTTGCCCCGACTAGAAGCAAGAATCCCTATTTGGACAAAGGTACGTACCTCTGCCAACTGGAGACCCCCATAACTAACACACCAATTTAGAAAAAATTGAGAAAAATGTATCAAACTATTTGAGACCCAACCAACAAAAATCCAATAAGTAGAAACCGTAGATATACAGTTTTAAAGATTGAAGAGAAAATAGTGTCTAGAAGTATCAAGCACCAACTGTGGTTCATCAGGTCGCACCAGACTAGGACAAAGTCACAAGTTCAGGTCGAACTGCGATGAACCGAGGACAGATACAGGGTCCAAGTTAGGCTTGCTCCACAAAATACTTTAAATCCTGGCTTGCGGAGCATTGCGAGATCCCAGGTCGAGGATGCGTCATGCAGTGGCAGTTCCGAGGATCTGCAGGACTGTGATGCAGAATCCTGCGTTGTCGAGAATGCTGTTGACAAGGGGCTTGGGATGTGAAGGCCTGTGTCAAGGAACCGTTGTGCAGCACCAATTCCGAGGAAACCAGTAGCTGCGATGCAAAGTCCAGAGTCTGGGATGCGTCATGCAGTGGTGGTTTCTAAGCGGAGGTGCAAGGGGTTGCATTGTCCTGCATCGGTTCTGCCCACAGGACCACAGCTGCCTGGCAGAACACCTTCAGGCCCACTTCAAAGTGTTCAGAACTGGGGTGGCACCACTTGGGGGGTAGAACTCACATCAGGCCGAGTACTGGTGCTGGATTAAGGGTGATTTGAGACTTTTCTGTCCCTGAGGCTCTGATTATGGAGGCCAGTTAACTACCATTTAGAATCACTCCTTTCAGTCAGGCAGTAGGGCAGCAAATGGTTAGGACAAGAAAATGCCAACTTTCTGAAAGTGGCATTTTCAGAATTTTGACTTAAAATCAAACTTTACTATTAAATATTGTTTTAACTTACATTATTTTAGACACCAAACTTGATATTTCTACTTACTTCTAATTGGAAGTTAGCGCGTATTACATGTAATAAAGTAATCCAATGTTATCCTATGGAAGAGGTAAGCCTTGAAGTAGTGAAAAACTAATTTAAGAGTTTTTTACTACCAGGAAAGTTAACAGTACATGTCCAGCTTTTTAAATATACAGCATCCTGCCCCATGGGTTGTTTAGGGCGTACCCTAGGGGTGATTTATATGTATTAAAAAGGAAGGTTTAGAGTAGACCTGGTAAAATGTTTATTTTGCCACCTCAATTTGGCAGTTTAAACTGTACATACAGGCTGCAATGGCAGGCCTGAGACATTTTTAAAGGGCTACCTAAGTGGGTGGCACATTCAGTGCTGCAGCCCCACAAGTAGCATTTAATTTGCAGGCCCTGGGTACATGTAGTACCACTTTACCAGGGATTTACAAGTAAATTTAATGTGCCAATTTCACCATGTTTAAAGGAGATGCACAATGACTTTAGCACAAGTTAGCAGTGGGAAAGTGTGCAGAGTCCTAAAGCCAGCAAAAATGAAGTGGGCAAAAAAAGGAAGATGGAAGGCAAATAGTTAGCGGAAAACCACACCTAGGAGGTAAAGATCCAACAAATTTCTATTACAACTATCCTTTTTTTATTAAACAAAATATGATATTCTAACATTTCAAAATGTTTTAGCTCATGTGGGAGGTGAGAGATGAGAAAGCTGTCATTTGATAGCCAACAAATGTCTTCTTTTCTGTCATATGAATAACAAATTTATGCAAATAAATGTTCAAATCCACTGATCTATATTCAGTAGTAACACAAGGTTTCTCATGCTGTTCTCTAAAATTGTTAATTCAAGGTGCTAATGCCTTTTATTTACTGTTCACCTTGCCCATTTGCATATTAGCAGACTAGACTTGAAATCGCCTCTACCACCATGATACATCTCTTGATCTATCCCTCACCTACATCTATATGGCAGGACCTGTCCCACTACCACTCTCTTAAGGCATCTCAGTACAATCCCTTTGGCACTTTACTGTCAGGGTAGCGAGGGCAAGCAGTCAGAGGCCACTCAGGGTGGTAGTGTGGGGAGCTCAAGCTCAAAACAAATCAATCAACAGGCACAATAACACCAATGTCCTGTCCATTGCTTATCTTTTTAAAGAAAGAAAGTACTTTTAATCACACGTTTTTACTGAATACTACACAATGCAATGTGTTATACATGGTAGTGTTTCTGTGTATGATTAGTCCCTGTTTTTCTATACTCTCCCTTTACACTCTCTACTAATCTTTGCCGCGGGCCCGTATCTTCTGGGTCCCCCCCTCTTCCCCTAGGAAATCAGTATATAGTGTGAATCAAGTGCAAGTGCAGACTTTTCTTTTTCAAAGTCACATTTTCACTTAGGGCCTGATTGCGATGTCGGTGCCTGGGACGAACCGACCTCTGGTGGGCGGTCCCAACCGGCTAATCACATGCAACAGAACACTGTTCAGTCGCATACTCCCATTTCTCATTGGGAGCTTGTGTTACAGCTGTAAAATGGCAGTAACAGAAGCTCCACTTGAGAAATGGGAAGTGTTGTTCATCCCTGCACCCCGTGGCAAGCACCTCAATGGGCCTGCTACAAGGTGCAGAGATCAACCCTTCGGCACCCAATTAGAGGCCGCACACACAAGGGGGCCCTGCTGGGGCCCTCCAAACACGCTTTCCAACATGTTTTCCATGTCGCACAGGCTGCATTGAAACCATGTCGGAAACCGTGCATTATAATCCCAAGGTCGGAAAGGCCTGCCCTTTGGGATTACGAGCACGCTAAAACTGACTGATTAGCTCAATTAGCCCATCGTAAGCCAGCCGTAATCACCAGCCGGTTTACTTTCCGACAGCCAGCATCATAATTAAGGCTTCCAGTTTTCCATTTTTACTGATTTTTACAGATAAATACAGACACAAAACAATGTGTTTCCTATCTATATTTATTTTTAGCAGAAAAACCTTGAAAATGGGGCTTCTAGTGAGAAACTCTCCATGCTGTCTTTCATGAATTCTAGGCAACAGCTGAGCAGGCAGACAGCATGGAGGGTTAAAATACAGGATGAGATTTTCTTAAATACAGGCATATGTTAACATCTATTGTAGTATGATGTTAATATGTACCTGTGAGTGTAGCCTTTTGTTATAAGTGGCTGCTTAGTTTGCTAAAACGTGACCGGCATCCATGCTTGAGTGCATGTTGAACAGTTATATAAACGCAGAAATATACCATTTTACAGCTACATTTATTCTTGAAACACAAAATAAAAATGGATAAATGCCAATAAGATGGCCAAATAACAAATATGGATACACACAGACGGAAATGTTAAAAAAATAAATACCATGAAACTGGGAGCCCTAGTCATAATGCAGTCCACAGTGCACTATTGCTTCATTCTGTGACATGCCAGTCCTTTTGAAGACCCCTCTTGCCACAAGCAACCTCCTTCAGTCCTGTCTTCTTTTTCACCTATCCTGCTCCCTTTCAGGTATTGATCGCAGTCATAGGTTCTTGCATTTGGATTCTGAAGCACATTATCCTCCCTTGTCTTAGCAAATAACATTTCATATTTTCACAGATTTTTGTAACACTTTTCTGTGAAAATGTAAACTTTAAACTTCTTTCAGCCCAGTTGTGCTTCCTCTCGGAATCTCCAAAAAGAGTGAAATACGTCTCAGGAATTGTACTCATTGGCTGTACTACAATGACCACAGTGCACAGGCGTGGCCTACTGTACCAAATGCATGCATACAAGGAAGTTGTGCGAGATGAACTGAACAACACATAACTACGTCGTTCACCGTCCATCATTCACAGTGAGATGAGAAATAAAGCAATAGCTTTTTAAGCCATGAACTGCCCTTTAATTAAAGGCATTGAAACAGCATAACATTGCGCAGTGTATGATCACAATCTTTAGTTACATCTCCACTTTCCCAAGGTTAAGTCCTCTCTGTGCTAGTCCCGGCAGCAACATGTCCAACTCTAGCATTGGTACAATGCAGAGGCGGGTGGAGCAGCTCAAGATGGAGGCGGGCGTTGAGAGGATCAAGTCCCCTGATACCTCCGGGTCTAGACGAGCAACATGGCTGATGCCCGGTGGAGTTGCTAGATAGCTAATGAGGAGATTGGCCCTGGTTTCCCCCTCGACCGTCACCTACCCAGCCGGACATTGGGCACAGTTCTTCCTCGTCTCCCTGCTATGGCTCCTTCCTCCCCTCCTTTCCCACAAATTCTCTCAACCTCGTTGTTTGTTTACTGTACATTACTACGCTATTGTAACTGATGTAACTTGTAACACAGTGTTCCTCTGGTATAGCGCTCTGATACCTCCGGGTCTAGCCAGCGATATATAAACCTTTTTCGATGTACCTTGTAATGCAATGATCCTCTGGTTAAGCGCTCTGATACCTCGGGGTCTAGCCAGCGCTATATAAATTTCTCAAATCAAATAACCTCAAAACTGGTTCTCCTGAACGTTGAGACCTGAGCAACATGGCTGATGCCCGGTGGAGCTGCTAGACAGCTAATGAGGAGATTGGCCCTGGTTTCCCCCTTGACCATCACCTACCCTGCCTGACATTGGGCACAGTTCCTCCTCGTCTCCCCACTATTACTCCTTCCTCCCCTCCCTCCTACGAATTCTTGCAACATTGTTGATGTGTACTGTACCTTACACTGCTCTTGTAACTTTTAACGCAACGATCCTAAATGTAAAGCGCCCTGATACCCTCTTGGGTCACGATCGCGCTATATAAAACTTAATAAATAAATAAAAAATAAATAAATATTGTGTTTGCAATACTTTATTTCGGTAAAAAGCATAGAACAATCATATGAGATTAAAACATTTAAAAATGCATCAAAAAAATTGATTCATCCGTGTAAACATCACAGAGCCTAGAATCATTCAAATAGACACCACAAATGGAATATAATGACTACTCGCAGCCTTGCCCTTTGGTTTTTATGTGTTTGGCGAGTCCTGAATGGAGTCATAAGATACCAACTATTAACAGATCAATTATCGCCTTAAAAGAACAGGAAAACGTACAGGTATCAAAATAGATGCTTTCAGAAAAAACCTGACTTTAATTAAAAGTGAAGTGAAAATATATGGATAATACAGCACCGGGCTGTGTGTTTCCATAAAACAAAAGCCACAAGGTAGTCTTGCATTGGAAAAGCTCTCTAATATCATAAGAGGACCCTTATAGTCCAACTCCAATGTCAGAACCTAACCACTGCACACACAAACTTCTCCGTCCTAACGGCTAGGGCTGTCAGTCAAAAGGTCTTTATTTCGATTTACATCATAAAAGACATGCTATACATATAAAACACAATCCATAATAAATTGTCCTAGTATAGTCCATAAAATCTATAAATAAATACATACTAAAAACAAAATAAAAAGTTATTAAATACAATACAAAGACTCACGACTGATGCAATCAATACCCGCTAAAAAAAAAAATAAGAACAAATTTCATCATATAATGAACAATAATAATGAACAATATGCTAAACCACCTGCAACATTATGTGTACTACTGAATTATAGACTCAAATTCCGTGTCCGAATTGACCAAGCCCAACTAACAAATACTTAGTGGTGTCAGATTTTATGATTCGACTGGCAACCTGTGCTGATCTTGTTCCCAGTGAACGGCATACAGGCTTTAGCCATACACATCTAGGTTGAGTGTACATTGGACAACAAAAAAGGAAGTGATCAGCAGTTTCTACCTCCTCCACACAAAAGGGACATTTATCACTGCCACATAGATTCCATGAACTCGTTACCCCACGAAGAGGGAGGGAGCCAACTCTTAACTGATGATAAAATTTGCGATCAGATGGCTTTGTTATGATGTCCCAATGTTCATCATAAGTGGGGACATCCTTGATGACAAGGAATAATACTGTCATGGGGCCACCCAGAGCAGCTGCCCATCTCTTTTCCTTAATCTTACACCAATAGATTTCTTTAAAAAGCTTCTTTGAGGGGAAAACAGCAGTAACAGGAGCAACCCATAAGGACCCCAGCCCCATATCAATCAGGGAAGCTTTTATTGCTGATAACCAAGGAATCCCCGACGAACTCCGTAGCCCTTTTACTTCCAAGAGGGCCTCAGCATACATAGACAGTTCTGGTGTCGTCCACAGGTGCCGCCAAAACGCAAGTGGTCTATACCGTACCATGTCCTCCACCGGGTTACAGCCTAGGTCATACAATAGGGGAATACGAGGAGTTGATTTCGGTAACCCTATTGCTGACCTAAGGAATTTGTTCTGTGCCACCTTAAGTTTGGACATATCACTAAAGCCCCACAACTCCGCCCCATACATAATGGCTGGAAGAATTTTGGAACCATAGATTTTAATCAGTGGAGCCAATGGTTTTGTTAACGAGTCTCTATGTTCCTTCAACAGAGCTCCACCAAGTTGGGCGTGCGTAAGGGTAAGGACATTTATATGGGGTTTCCAACTCAAATTTTCACTAATTGTGACTCCCAAATAAGTAAAAACAGCTGTCTGGTCAAGAATAACCCCACCCATTTTAACCCTTGATTTAACTGATCTTGGACCACGAAGGACCATGAATTTGGTCTTCCCTACGTTAGCTTCCAGCTCATGATCGCGGCAGAAAAGCTCAAAGCAAGACAGCGCAAGCTGTAACCCCTGTCTCGTCTTAGAAATTAAGAGCGTATCGTCCACGAACATTAGCCAGGGGACTTTCTTGCCAGCAAGGGAAGGTGCATGAGTGGGGAAGTTAGTAAAGTAGTTCATAACCCCGTTAATGAACAGGGAAAACAGGGTGGGAGCCAAAACACACCCATGTCTAACCCCTTTAGAAACCTCAAACCTATCCGTCACCTCCCCGGGTTTACCCCATCGAACTTTAGCATACGTATGTTCATGCAATTTAATAAGAAGAGCCACCAGCTCTTTGGGCATGCCCATCCCCAATAAAACATCCCACAACTTAATCCTTGGAACAAGATCAAATGCGTACCTTAGGTCCACAAATGCCGCAAACATCATGCCACCACCAAGGATAACCTCTTTCCAATACAGGAGCATAACCCTAAACGCTTGGTCTAGGGTTCCAATATGCGACCGAAAACCCGCCTGGAGTGGTGTTAATATATCAAAATCGGCCATCCAGCCCTGTATACGACCCAAAAGTAGGCGGGCAACAATCTTTTGTACCGCATCTATAAGGCTAATTGGACGATAATTGGCTAGGGCTATCGCCCTCGAATCTGGGGAACTGGGTTAGAGTCTCGGCAATGACAGCTGAACATTCTGTGATTCTGGGCATATCACTTAATCTCCCCGTGCCTAACAAAAATGAATGTGTCCTCATGTAATGCAACTGGCGCTATATAAAGCGCTCTGATACCCGATTCGGGTCAAGTTCGTGTTATATAAAACTCTGTAAAAAAACCACACAAAAAAGCAGCAATCTGAGGGGACTGTGGCACTGCCTAGTACCTAACTGCCTTCAAATACGGACTAGCCACTATTTCCTTTAGCGATTATAGTCTGAACAAAAAACGGAAAAGTGTAAAAGTGCCTCATTTGCATGTAATCAGACAGGACAAGGAATGTTCTGGTCAAGAGAACTTTTCCATTTATTGCAAAAATACTTAACTGGAAGGGTTCCCTTAACTTAAAGTTTCCTATGGAACCGAAATATCGTTAAGGAAATCTCCAAACTAACACTGATATTAAGATCAATGAACTCAACAGAAGGATAACCTAGATCCCTTTCACTGACTTCCAAGCCCCATACATGAGCCCAATACAGGGGCATATCAACAAGGGGCGGCAATAATATTATCGCTGCTTTAGAGCTCGTTTTCAGGCGAAAAGCGGCAATAATATTATCGCATTATCATCAAGGACATGCTAGCGCGTTTCCTTGCATTAGCGCCCATTGTCATCGCTAATGAGATGCAAAGGAGACGTGCCTGACAAAACACCATGGGAAAATATCGCTAACTCAGCTTCGTCATATTAACAACGAGGGTTAGCGATATTTGAACTTGCGTTAAGTATGCCTTAACACAGGAATGTAACGTCTGTTAAATTCCTGACTAAGGCATACCTAACATGGGGGTTGGATTGTGTGGCTAAGACCACAGGCCCTTATCACCAAGGATATCGCAGTTTTCCATGGAACATCGCTGGAAAACCAGCGATGTCCCATGGAAAACATTGCTATTGCTGGAAAATGATCGCCATTGCGCTATGAGTTGTTAATACAGCGCTAGCAAGCGATAATTTCCAGCGATAGGCGGCGATAATAATTCTCACGCTAAGAGCGGCCCACAATAAATATCGCTGCCGCTTGATAATATGCCCCACAGTTCCTTTAGTTGAGCCTTGGCTAGAGTTTTCAGGTGAGACTCGACTCCCCAGAAATCATCTACACCCAGATGAAACAATGATGCCCTAAATTTGCTTAGCCCTTTAATCTTGTTACCCTTTTCCAATTCCACTTCTTCATTGAAAGCCTGTTGTAATGTTCCAAGGCCGGAGTTGGCTTCAATCTCTGCCAATAAGCTATGGGTCTAAGTTTGGCCTTGCTCACAATCATTTTGACTCCTACATTAGAGGGAGTGTAGAAGGGCTCTTGGGTAAGTTCAATAATGATTTTAAAAAGTTGTTCTCAGCCGAGGTTAAAGATGACAATCTAATGTGTCCCCACATTTCTGCTCCTTATAGAGAGCTCCCTACAGCCTATGCCTGGTAGCGATTGAGTGCACGTGATATCTGTTTAGTGATGGAAGCACAGTACAACCTTCGAATCACTGAAGCATAATGGCTCAAATTGAGACTGCTTTTCCTAATTTGAGGATGCCCAGACATGTTTGATGTGAGCCTAATATCAGAATATTTTTTGGGAAACGTCTATTAGGCTTATCGACATATAGTTTAAAGGTAACTCTTTTGGGCCCTATTAATGAATAGGTACAGTCTCTGCTGCCTTCCAAGATTCAAGGATCTCTGCACCCACCAAATCAGCATTTACCACTATAATAAAAATATCACCCAAATATGAATATTGCCATAAAAAGATCCCTGGGTGTCCCAACCGTACCAGCAGATTTTCCTGGGAGGATGCTCCTGATTCAACTATGGTGACCTCAAGATTTATAAGCTGACGAACCGCCTTACTCCCGTCCCTAGAAGGTACTAAGGCCGTAGTTGTAGAGTCATCTGCACCTGCTGTATCATACAAATCTGTAAAGCGCTTCCACCATACCTGGGGCTGTATATAATTATTAAGGCAGGCTTTGCCACACTGTTTCCCATTGGCCATTACCTTCCAAAAAGCTATGGCGTCCTTAGATTTAACCACATCAGAGATGAGGTACCAAAATTGTACATCCCAGGCCTCATGAGCCTCTAACTGCACTATTCTATATTGCACTCTCTTAGATCTTATAAGTTCACAAATTACACCCTTTAGGGCAGAAATCAGCTCCTTCTTGGTAGCCCTGCACTCAGTATTGAACCCACTGCTTTGCGATTTGATGATTAACTGGGACCTCCGATACTTTCTCTGAAAGCAATCCCTAAAACACCATCAAGATTTCTGTAGATAACAAGAATCGCAGGGATTTTTTCTTCAGAATTAGTTAAGCTACCTAAATCCTCTACGGCAATGGTAAGAGCCTTATTTATCTCATCCAAGATCTTAGGCTGGGTTGAGATCCTCTCCCATTTGAGGGAGTGCCAATTGTTTGTGGGCCTAATGTCTCTGCTAAAAGACAACATCATATTCTCCATATGAGTTATGCTCTTTGCTAATGTACAGTGAGTAGCATTGTGGTCCCAGCCCCTCCTTTCAACCACCTTCATATCTACCACAGCCCTCCAAATTACAAGGGAGACAAGAGGGTCGTCAATCCTACTGGTGTGGCCTGGCCAGTTGTAGGTATGATGTGCGGACTTATCAGATCTAGTACGGACACTGCACGCCTCTAGGCCATAGGACAAAGTGAAGAAGAGCAGTTTGGTAGCATCCTTAGCATGTTTAACAGAGTTAATATCCTAAACAGGAATGCCCTATTCGGCATTCTCAATCTCACTGAGTAACTCACTACAGTTATCTAGAGGCTCTAAAGTAGTGTTAACACCCCTCGCAATAAGCAGGGGATCATGGATGTTATAGTTCCCCCTGTGTACCATGAAATGCTTCAATGTGTGTGATTCTCCACCCACTCTCATCCCGTTAGTGTAGATGGTATATATGTACCTTGTTCGGCCATCCTTAGTTGTAAGCCCAAAACCCTGTATGTCAGGAGAGGTCAAATCAAGGCGACCTATGTCTACATCCAATGAAATGCGACGCCAAGTTGTAAACCCACCAGAAAGACGACCTATAACCATGTGGTGGTCAGGGATGCAGACATTTGAAAACCTCACCGTATACACTGGATCCAGGCACCATGTCCCTGGAAGTAAACAAAAATCGAAATGATCAATACATTGGCCCCAACACAAATTCCCAAGTTTAGATTTCAAACCTGCCATGTTCCAGGACGGAATATTGATTATCTGAGAATCTTTAACTGCTTCAGGGCAGTTAATAAAGATGTCTCCGAAAATTCAGAAAGGAGCTGCCCCGACACCCCAACATGGCCATTACAACACAATCCCTCCCCCTGCATCATCTTCTGGTATTGTAGAGGGTGGGCTCAGGCTAAGTCAATCCATCACTGATGTCTCCAATTCCTTACTGCTTAGAATAGCAGAGCGAGAATTGACAGTATTCAAAGGTGGGCACTGGGTCTTAGTTTAAACCTAATTGAAGATCCAAGGGGAGGGTTTTTCTGTAGGCCTAGGCACACTAGACCCTCTGCTAAGTATGCTTGTCTAAGTTTGAGTTCAATATAATCAAGATTATTTATCGAAGGGTTGTGCAGTCTAAAAGCTCTAACAATGTTGGAATGAATTATAGAACAACAATCATGCACCTGACTAGTCAAATGAGAACATTTGTTTGTCAATGAATCTTTATCTTTGGCACATTTATTGAATAAAACTAGCAAAGTTGGGGCTGAGGCTCTGTGCGCCCCTCCCTCGTGATACCTGTCCTGCTCTAGTTGTGATTAGCACCTCTCTATTGGATGTGTGTTCACATGGTTAAAATAATGAGGTTGTTAAGCAGGAGGGAACTGTGCAGGTAGCAACGATGGGGCTGAGTGGGGAAGGAGTAGACAGACGCTGATGGGGCAAAATTAAATTTAGAAAAAGAAAACACTTACCTTGCGCTTGCCACATTGCCGGCAATGCGGAGAGAGCAAGGTAAGTGTTTTTCTTTTTTTAAATTAAATTTACTCTCGTCGTCTGTTGACTCCCTCCCCACCCCGCCTCACCGATCTTACCTGCACAGGCCGCTCCTGCTGTTGAGACTCTATCCTTACCGATAGCAATCAGTTGACTTGTTTTTGCCCTTACTTTGGGCCTGAGATAGTCATGAGACTTTATCAGGACTGTGATTTGTCCTTGACCCTAAGAGTGACATTAAAGAGAAAAAAGCACACAGAACTTTATCTATAGATCTGGTGCCTGCAGGACTCGATCCTATGCTGAAATAAAAACTATTACAAATAACAAGACTGATCAATAGTTGGTTTCACTACTTCTAACTGATGAGTACCATGAAAATCCTCTTTCAAAGGTTTTCCAATCCTTTGTGTGCATGTGGTAAAGTCTATACACTATTGACCCTTACCAACACCCTGTAGCATCACTACACACAGAAAGCCACTGTTCAGCTCACACAACCACACAATATGTAAGGACAAATTAGAACCTTTAACATCTAGAATGGCATACGCACCTAAGTTGTCTTAAGCATTCATGTGATGCAACCATCTCTCTTTCTTGGAAAATGTGAAGCTGTTCTTCCCTGATAATGACAACAGAATCCTTGGCAAGACCATTATACTCGGCAACCTAGATGGTGGCAATACCTTGCTCCATGCCCTCTCAGCCACCACCATGGCTCCCCTAAGAGGCAATCTACATGCTGCAGCATGTCTCATCAAAGACATTTGACTGATTTAATATTCAAATTTTCTGCTTGTGTACACCCATTGCATTTCATTTGAGTACACATTTCTCATCTATAAACCCACATTGCACTTAGTAATATTTGCACTTGTATACTATGTAACATTTGCTTTATTATAGTTGATAATTCAGTAACAATTCATATATGTATTCACATACTTTATAATGCCTTATAGCTAAGTGAAGGTGCAACAAGATTAATATGACAATTCTTGCATTTGGCATCATTGGATGTGAGGCTTGCCCTTTTGAAAATAATGAGAAAAGTGAATTTAAGCTGAGTTGTGACAAATAGAAGGCATAGTGGAAATCTTCGACTTCCTGGGAGACTCTGATATTGAGCAAGAAGAAGCTGTAAACATTTCTTGCGAAGGCCAAAGGCAGCCATCTCGGTGGCAGTCGAAATTCATCGGGTTGCTGAGGCACCACAGCTGATGCCACAGCTACAGAGTATGGATAGATAACTACCTTATTTGCAAAGAACAGCATTTCTTTCACAGACCCTTGTGGTGCTGAGACATCATAGATAGAGGCACTAAAGTAGAGAGAGGTTAGAGGATAGAGATAGATTCTATCTTTTCATGCAGGAGAATTTTGAATTCTGGACTACCATTACAATATTGCAAATCTTCCCAATATTCCGTTTATTTGTCATTTTCATTGCCACTGTGTTCTCCTTTTTAGGTCTCGCCTGACCCAGCGCATGCGCTGGTCTGGCGAGACTTATTGGGAGGGCTCCAGAAAGTGCTACCAGGCCAGCCTAGAGCTACAGTGCATGTGCGCGGGCGCGCGCACCACGCTTTACCGCGATTACTTTCACTTTCGCGGCCGGTTTGATCGTGATCGCATAGCCAATAGGTCTCGCTTTTGGGACCTTATAAGTATTTAGTTACGCAACTGTTGCATGGCTATACACTTATAAGGTCCCAAAGGCGAGACCTAGTGGCTATGCCAATGGTTGTTATAGTTACAAATTTGCATATTTTATGCACTAGGATAGGGTGTCCATGTTAATAAAATCATAAAACATATTCTTGTTGTGCATTCTTGTGTGTGACTACTCATGGTGAAAAGAGATTTGGAACCTAACCTATTAACAACAAATAAGCATCTGAAGTCCTATAGGACAAAGCATTTTCCAGAATGTACAATCCTCATATAATGGTTAGGTGGTTCATGGGCTACAGTCCACAAGGTTTCCTGGCTATAGCTAGTAATTTGGCACATAGTCTGTACTTGTAGAGGATTTAGAAAACCTACATTCCAGGCTGTGTTTTGTATAGAGTTACAAAACATGCATCATCACCACATAGCCCCTGGAGAAATGTTATCATATCACCCCTTCCCTGAAGGAACAACACTGGCTCCATTTATAGACCTGCATCAGCTTTAAGACCAGCAACATCATCCTATAATGCCACCATTGCTTACTTGGCCAACACATCACCTATTGTGGGCAGAGCACACATTTGCCACACCGAGGACATTACCAGACTGGAAATGCAAGAAAGAAAAAAACTGAAATCTCATCTATACTCCCAGGAACTGAAAAAAACATACGTGTATCCTTTAGAATTACCCTAATCCTCTTCCAAATTAGAAGAGAACTAATAGCTCACCTATTTTAAGAACATTACATCTCAAGACTTAGGAAACTCCTTACCCCTTTTTCTTGCTAGAGACGTGCCCTTTCCCCCACTCTGTAAATGATCTTGGCCACTGGCCTTGTACAGCCTTTCATTGCCCGCACTAGGTTTTAGTATATAGACACTCAAATACATGTCTGTTTCTGTCTGTCAGCCTGCTTGCCCATCTGTCTGTCTGTCTGTCTATCTATCCTTATAAGCCAGTTATGGATGTTATGGGACAGAGCCAAACTGAGTAGTCTTGGCCACGATTACACGTTCTGCACAAGAGAACTCCAGACTTGCTTTGAGCAGGGACATGGATAACTTAGGTTCAATCATTGATTGCATCATCTTGCACGATGGGATCCTGAGCATCTCTGTGGCCATCCATTTACCCCTTCTGAGTGCTCTGGTGGCACAAATTGTCTGGGTGGCAGAGATGTGGTACCACTCTCATGGGTGCTTGCAGTCTTCATGTGCTGTGATAAGACATGCCTTAGATGTACGCTCATTACCTGAATACCATGGGGCATTTCTACGGAAATTAGGGAATACCCATGTTTTAAGGTGCGGGTGCTTAAACTACATGCATACATTGAGTTATTTTAATGATCAGCACCATGTTTCTGTTATAGGACCTCTAGTGTGGCTTGGATATTCTTGTATCATCTTAATGACCTAAAGAAGTCAGGAATTACCCAATTAACATGTAGAATTAATAGTAGCTTAAGAAGTCTATGGGTGCTTTTTGTCATGCTTCTGCGGAGATAATGTCATTTGTCCCGTAGAGTTCGAGATTTGTTTTCATCCTATACATGTTTGTATCAACTATATAATATGTGAGTTAACTATATGTGAAGCATTTAATATGGTTATTGATGCATATTGCATTGAAAGATTTTGTTACTCAACCCCATCCTAAGTAAGCCCGAAGGTGCAAGGTGCGACACTAAACTAACACTTTCTTCTCATTTGAACTTCCCACATCCTCATCTTATATTTGTTGGTTAGTGACACTAATGCTCTTACTACCCCCCAGCATTGAGGATTCATATGAACACACATTGTTGGCCTTGTCTCTCCTTGCCCCATAATGTTTAGTCAACTGGCAGCAATGGACACTATAAGCTGGTCAATTTTCCTTATTTGCAATCATGGTGATGGCAAAGGGCCAAGCCTATTAATTCCTAGCCATACTCTCTTTCGTCTCCACATCTTGTTAAAATAAATGACGTTAACGTTTCTGACAATGTGTTCTCTAAGAATCTGCAGTTTCTCGAATAAGCAGGAGCACATTCTTGTTTCTTAGATATGTGAACAGGGCTATTTAATTAAGAATACAATGCTGTGTTTCTTGGCCTTCCCATGCTAGTGAAACAAAGGTCAATCTAGTCACACAATGTCTGCACTAGATAGAGTCTCACCTTATCACCCAACCATGCAGGTCCACCAAAATCAAGGGACCAAGATTCTTCAGAAGCCAACAGGGTGACCGCAGATTTGTATGCCTGGTGTGGAATCATAGAATGATCTACCAGCAGCAGTCCAAGTTGAGAAGACCCTATAACATTTGTGAATCAATTGAAAATAAAGTCTTTTTGCAAAGTGTGTGGTTAATCCCATTTTACTCTGCTCTGGTTCACATCTTTAATTGTGGATACCACCACTGCAATATTTCAGTGTAAAGCCCTTTAGGTAAGTGCCCTGCAGCAGCTCTTTGGGTAAATTGATTTCGTGAATCTAGACCTGCTTAACATCAAAATTGTCACTTGTCGCACCTCTTAGTCTCTCTCGTGAGTAGGGCATTATCACAACTCTTGCTGTACTAACCACAAAACATATATACAAATCACAAGCATCCCCCTTAAATATAGATGCACAGCTACACTCTTATTTCTCGTTTTCAACTCATGATTTAAAAAAACGATATTACTTATTCATGTGAGTAAACTGCTTACTAAATCCTCCTCCCATTGCTTTTTCAACCGGAATCCTAATAACCATGACATTGCATCGATCAGCAATATTCTGTCTGGGGATGGATGAGTATGTCGGTATTTTAGCATGTGTTTACATTCCTACCCAGCTACCAATAATTCGGAAACTTTGGCTCTGGTCATCATCTCATCTGTGGGAAAGTAAAAATAAGGTTGTGATGACCTCATTTCAGTTTCTAACCCAGGGTTCTCCAAAGTCAGTCCTGAAGGGCCGGATCCATGACAGATTTTTAAGATAACTACATTTATCTAAATTGGAATATGCTAAAAATCTGGTATGGATCTGGCCCTCCAGGACCGACTTTGGAGAACCTTGGTCAAACCTGATATCACATTGGGCTTTTAACAGAAAACTCAAACCGAGCGTCCTCAGGAAGGCTTTCCATGACTAGTAGCTGCCACAGGGAGCATACCCCTCTATCTAAAGGACAGGACCCAGCAGACACTCATATTGGCACTAAATTAACTGAGAATATTTTACATTTTCTATAACTCACTACTCAAGACCCCATTCCGATATCGTTCAGAAGGGCTCCGAATCGGTTTTGGAATTGGCGAAACCGATCCGGATCCCTTGATTCCGACTGAATCGTTCACAGTTCTGAAGGACCAAGTACGATGCCTGGATAACCTTAGCAGTGACCGAATCTGTTCCTGAAGGCATTCAGAGAGATAGAGCCTTCCGGAGCCAATTCTTGCAGCTCTATGGACTAGGTTTTCTGAGTGAGGAAGTACGATGAATGAATCGGACAGCCTTTCCAAATCGGTTTGCCTGGATCAAAAAGGCCTCTGGAATCGGTCTTCGGGGGCCCGTATCAGGCCCCCTTCACCCGAGCCCTCCGAATCGGGCCCATGGGGGTACCCATTGGTCCCCTCTTCCCATCCATGCACAGTGTGGCAGGCACCAAGGGGTGCCCGCCAAAGGGTGCACGATTATCCCCAAACACCCCTTTTGTTAATGCGAGCCTGTGTACACATTCGGTACACAGGCTTCCATTGAAGTCAGTCAGAGTGTGACCGAATCATGTCCAGATGCATTCAAATGCATCATACTCGTTCGGTCGCACTCCCCCGATTCAAGTCGTATGGAATCGATTCCGGACCCAAGTCGTTCCGTATGCATTCCGAACAAGATCGGAATCTGGTCCTCAGTGTCCTGTCCTATCTATCATTTGTTGGTTCTGAAAGACCTAGTGCTATGAAGTAAAGCTGTGCCTCATGCCAGAGCTTTTCAAACTAATAAAATAACAATGTTCAAAACAGAATGAAGTGGTGGCATCAGTGATTGTTTTTACACTCTCACCACCATATCATTTTAGATTAAGGCAAAGGTCCCACGCAATGTCTTTACCTCAGCAAGTAGCTCACTGTGTTTAGGAAGAAGGATCTCCTCAGACAGGATGCTACCTCGCAACTGACACCTTCCCATTTACATAGCTTACCTGTTTGCATTCATGATCCAAACATTCAATGCAGATCCTCAATCATCGGGCTCCAGGAGAAGCCGACAGAAATCTAAATAATATTGATGCTTTTATGTATGGCGCATTCATGGCCCAATAGTGTTAGCATTATTTGCAAGAGCAAAGATGAAAAGTTACAATGTTACAAGATACCTCACAGCTAATAGAACAGTAGCAATGAATGGACAGGCACCAAATCATAAATTAAGTACTTGGTAAATAATCACATAGGGATACATATAAATTATAGAACACACCTACATGGCATAATTCTAGTAAGAACCACAAAAGGAGTCCAGTTGAAATATATACATAATTCAGATAATCATTGTAGCATTCTCCCCATCCCGGGTACTTGCAAATGATCATGCCACACATGGAGCTTGGTATTACTCATCTTCATTTCTCAGCATTTAACCCTTAATTGCACATTCTACATAAAGAATTCTATCACCCACACCCAAGCACCTGCGTCACTGTTCTACGGAGTTTATCAGGGACCATAAGAGTCCCATCATCTCTAACTCACAATACACCACATCTCCACCTTTGTTAAATAAAAAAGTACAAATAATACCTATATACTGCACAATTCTTCAATAAGTTGTTTCGGTGCTCGAGTCAATCACCCAGATCTTTTCATGTGAGGTTACGAAGATACAGGAGAAGTGTCTCGGATTCACAACTGGTGACAGAGACACTGGTACAGTCATCGGGCTCTCTGGACTCTCGGATGAATAAGTCTCACTTCTGACATCTGGAGCTGGCAAATGTCGAGACAGGTCCTCGAAATGCAAAGAATCTCACATAATGGACTTTCTAGGATGGTGAGCAGTCACCGTGTGTCCTTTAGTAGTCACACCGCTCAGCGGGTCAGCCTCAAAAGGAACATCAGACTTGCATTTCTGTTTCTGCCTGATAATTACTTGGTCTCCTCTTTTGAACACAGTGCTCTGAGCACAATGCCGTCTACCCGCATAGGTCTTCATTTTGCGTTTGCGAGACTAATCAGTAGTGTGAAGTTTATCAATGTCACTAGGTCTCTCTGTGGTCCATTGTGGCAACTTGGTTCCTATTGCTCTCCAAAACATTATGGTGGCAAGGCTTTCATCCATGGTAGAATGGGGAGTTGACCTGTATGCCTGAAGCGTAGACTGAAGAACTGATTTGAGTTAAAGCTTTTCCAGCCCAATGTGCTGAACGGTCTTCTTGAGGTTACTCATTAATCTCTCGACCACACCATTCACCTGTGGACAAAGAGGTGAGCTTTTCTGATGCTTGGCATTTAGATGAGTGAGAAAATCTTTAAATTCTCAACTATTGAAAGGAGGGCCATTGTCAGATTTCAAAATCGAAGAAACACCCCATGTTGCAAAAATACTTTATAATCTCTCAATGACTCTGTCAGGAGTAGTTGGCTATACACACCAGAGAAAATGGGGGAGAGAGGTACTTTCCTTCCTTTCGTCCTCCCTACCGCCAATACATTAATCACACCCAAGAAAAAGGAAGGGGAACAATATATATATCTAGAAGCAGCCTAACTTTCATCTGGGAAACCCTTCATGGTGTACCATGCTAACATCTCACAACAAATCATGTCATGCTTCATCATAGGGCATGCTGTAACACTCTGGCGCAGACCAACATTCAGAATAGAGGCCAAAAATATTTTTAGGGCTGGAAAATTGCCCATCAAAAGCTAGGATCCTCCAAACACAAACAAATTAACTAAAACTACCTCAGAGAATGTCCACTCACTTTTATTCCGGACCTCTCTTGGTAGGATTAAAAAGTGATATTTTCAGGAGTGTATTTGGACTATTAGTACCCATCCTCCCTGCATACTGTGTTCATCAACATGTTTGGCCCCGAAGTTGCCCCGTGGGGTCATGGGCCTTGTCGCATGTGAGTGACCAACAAATATACACAAAGCTGACCTCAGATCCAACTAATGAATTCTCCAAAATCCTCATGACTATTGTTAACAATGCTTTACATGGAGGTACCATCAATGAACAAGATAAACGTTTCCTTATCATGGATAACCCAAACGTTCCGTACCTGTACATGATACCAAAAATACACAAAGGTTTAGAACGACCACCGTTTAGACCCATTGTAAGTACCAGAAATTCTATTCATGAGCCCATCAGCAAATACATTGATCGACATATTCAGCCTGTAGTACAAAATATGTCCACATATTTAAAAGATACTACGGATTTTCTCATTAAACTTAACAACATTGTGATTCAAGATCATGCTCAACTGATTCTATGCACTATTGACGTCAAGTCTCTGTATACTTCTATCCCTCATGACCTGGGCATACAGGCAATGAAATCTTTTCTGATCAACACAGACAAAGATAATGATCTCAAAGTATTCTTACTCGAACTTATGCATTTTACCTTATACCATAGCTACTTCACTTGAAACAACAACTACTATACACAACTATCCGGTACATCAATGGGCAATTGCGCAGCTCCTGCGTATGCAAATCTTTTTATGTATCGATTTGAGTTAGATCACATCTTATCTCAGGAATCATGGTCGAAGAATCTTGTGATCTTTTACAGATACATGGACAACATTTTTCAAATTTGGAAGGGAAACCAATCAATTGGTCACCTCTGTGTTTACAAAAACAACTGATCGCAACAATTTGTTACATTTCTCCAGTTTCCACCAAAAATCTCTCAAAAGGCATCTTCCTTACTCCCAACTATTGAGGATTAAACGCATCTCATCCACTGAAGAAATTTTCCATGAACAAAGTCGTCAACTCATTGATAAATTCAAAAAAAGATCATACCCAGCTTCTATTCTTCAAGAAGCAGTTAACAGAGCTAAAACTAAGAATCGCACTGAACTAACAAAAACAGATTCCCATTGATTCTACAGATCCACGAATGACTTTTGTATCCAAATTTTCTATCAAAAGTATCAAAATCAAGAAAGTCATTTGAAAATACTGGCCATTACTACAAACTGAACCAGACTTCAAAGGAATTTTTCACCAACTTCCTATTTTCGCCTACCAACGCACATATAATTTACAACAACTACTCAACAAGAGCCCTCCACAATCTGACCAAAAGCATAAAGGCACTATCCCTTGTTTAAACTGTGGTAGCTGCAATAACATCATCAAGGGTACTACATTAATGCATCCTACCAAAGGTACACCTATCAAACTCAGAGTCACGGCCACTTGTGACACAAGCAACGTTGTGTACTTACTAAAATGACCATGTGGACTTCCATACGTGGGAAAGACCGAAAGAAAAATTAAGATCCGCCTCACAGAACATAAAAGCAACAAACGAACCAAGAATATTAAGTCCACAGTGGCAAATCATTTTCTCGAGTTTAACCACAATTGTAGTCAACTCAGGTTTATGATCTTGGAACAAGTTCCCGCACAACGAGGGAGAGACAACAGTCGCTTCCTCCTACAACGTGAACTGTTTTGGATAAACAGACTTAATTCAGTGCACCCCAGGGGACTAAATGAACGGCTTGAATTTAGTTGTTATCGACAAGTCTTGCACTTCTAAAGCTGCATTCTATCACATCGACTCTCTTCCTAATTTTCATTATTAACACGTTTACTCTCACTCTTGTTTCACCGCATTCTCTTCTCCTTTTTTTCACTTTTTTCCTTCCCTTTAATATGTGGAATATTTTATTTTTAGTGTATTTATTAGTGTTATTCTAATTTACCAGAGACATGGTTGTATTATCTTATTTCCGTTTATTTGCAATTCGTAATCACCAAATTCTATGTTTATTCACTCCGTCTCTTTTTCATTTGAGTTCATTCCGAGTGTATTGCACAGTATGTTTTCCATTTCTTCTTCATGATGACGATCACTTCCGGGTGTTTCCTTTATGATTCCGGTGTCAAACCCACGCGTTACTAACTACTTCACGGTGTTCACAGGTACGTGTCAACACTCCACGAGTTTAGTCTACGGAGCTGTGTACCCCATTCACTGTCACCCTCATTTAATTTCAGTATGTTCTGATACACGCTGATATGATACAGCGTATATATTTTCTGCACACTGCTGAGGTTATGGGAACTGTTGCTTTAAATTCACGGACTCCAGTCCTGATTACTTTCTAATATCTCACATTTCTTCACTGGTATAGTAATGAATTAGACATTTGTAAACCTTTACCAACTTCTAATACTTTGTACGCCGCCCGAACCATTTTTGCCACGTTCTTTTTTAATCGGCACCATTTTCTTTTCATCTGTCATTACCCAGAACTTGAATCACGAGTATGATTACTTTTAGTGATCCTGTGAATGTTCACGTTGAACTCTTGCACCCTTTATTAACATTCTACTTTCACGCATCTTTCTATGCATTCCGCTAAACTTGGACTTTAGCTTAATTTCCTTTTTTCCTATTTTGTTTAGGAAAATCCCCCTGACGAAGGGCTAGTCCCGAAATGCATCGGAGAATTCTAAATACCTCTCTCATTGTATGGATTACATATATGTGAACCACATCTTTATTTGAAAAAATATATTGTATGAGGATTATCATACATGAATTACTCATCATGGATTAAAAACTTTATTTAATTGAATTACATTGGAGTTGCCTTCATTACTCAGACGAGTGTATTGTCGCTTTTGGAGTGCTACGTGAGGACGTCTTTTCCCTTAGACGCTTCTTCTTAGTCATGGGCCTTTGTCAGGATAAGGATCCCACTATCCTGTACCCTATTTTTTACACCACGTTCCTGAATTTCCAAGGAATGGGGATAAACAATCACATTATGGCCATACTTGCCACTGTTGAAAATTTCCTCAGGAACAACCCAAGTTTCATCAAAGTACCTCCAAAACTAGGGTGGGAGCGCCACCCTGTAATCACACGGTCCTCAAGGGTGTAACGCTGCCTTTCAGCCACTCGCTGCCCTCAGATGTCATGATATAGCATAACACAATTTAGTATGTGAAGGCAGTTTTTACATCATGAAGTTTTTTCCAGATGGAATTTATATGGCTTCTAGATATATATTTTTTCCCCTTCTTTTTTCTTGGGTGTGATTGAGTAGTTGTCAACAGATCTTCCCCAAGGAGAAAATGGGAACATTCATCAATAACCATAAGCAGATAATATCCATTTCCAAGGGGTCCAAAGAAGTCAATTGCAATCTTCTTCCATGCATGCTTTGGAAGATCAAACATGTTTAACGGATGCGGGCTGTTTTGGATGACAAGCAGTTGTATAAATGACATGCCCTTAACTCTTTTTCAGCTCTTTCATCAAGATGAGGTAACCACACTTGGTCCTGCAGAGCTTGTTTAGTAGCAACAACTTCACAATATCCCTCATGGGCCAATTCAAAAACTTGCTGTCTCAGACCCTCGAGTATGACAATTTTCAACCCTTATAAGATGATGCCTTCAGGGGTAACGGAAAGTTCTTCCTGCACATTTTTCTGGTATTTCAGCTCATCATGAAGAGGTTGAGTATGTTTTCACCACGAATGATGTGCAATAATATCTTTGAGTATTATGAAATCTTTGTCAGTGCTTGTGGCAGCAATGATTTGCTCCACCGATATGGCAGCAGGGGTACTGGGTTTCACGATGAAGTTAACATAAGTATCAGCCGCTTTAGAAGCATTGAAATGGCACTGTATTGGCACACGTGAGAAGTAGTCCGCAGAGTTTTGATCTTTTCTGGATGATGCACAATCATATATTCATACTCTTGCAATCGCAACCCCCACCTCTCAATGCGAGGCTTTAAGATCGCCAAAAATGTTGAGCAAGGATTGGCGGTCTGAGAAAACTGTCAAATGCTTTCCAAACAAGAGCACATGATAATGCTCACAAGCCCACAACACAGTGAGGCTTTCTTTTTCAGGTTGTGAATAGGCACATTCCATCGATGACAAACTTTGGCTACCATAAACCACAATGTGTCTTGTGACATTGTGATGTCAGCATGCTTGGCAAGGATAGCACCCAACCCTACTGGGCTTGAATCAACACAACCTCCGTCTGCAATTTCGGATTAAACGATGCCATTTCAGGGGCGTTCTCAATTACTTGTTTGATTCTCTTCAAGCTTTGTTCACATTCATGTGAACATCGAAATGGGACATTTCATTTTGTTAAGTCTCTCAATAGGGCACCTACACTGACAAATTCATGTATATCTGTTTATCAGCAACTGGCCAACCATAGAAGGAATGCAGCGTAGTTACAGCTTGTGGTGGAGAAGTGGATTACAAGGTTTGTAATTTATTTGGATCAGGAGTCATTCCCCCATCAGAAAAGATGTAACCAAAGTACTTGAATTTGGGTTTATGAAACTCACACTTTACCGCATTTAAAGTGCACCATGACTTTGCAGTCGTATCAAATCAGCCCACGCATACACTTTGGTTTCGACGGAGTTAAACAGGGCACTGGAGACAATTCATTGTATGTTTCCACTGGCATCATTTATTTCTATGCACTACTGTCTATGATAAAAGTTATGGAGCACACATTCACTTTCAGTGTAATTTGGGAAAAGTTTAAAAATGGATTTTGCACTTTCACTTGGCTACCTAGCTTTGACAGGCATTCTTCTTTGCAAGAAGCTAATGTCAATGGAATAGAACATTTCGCTATTCCAACCACCGCTCACGGCCTTTCAGTCAGTTCGATGTGATCCACCAGCCTCGTAAGCACAACCCTGTGCTTCTGCTTGGGTTACAGCACCTGGTGCTGATGTCGGATGGTTCACTTCACTCAGGTTCTGGTAAGCGTAATCGTATTCTCTACATATCTGGTTATTACCGCCTCAAATGTTTCTCTGCATTTATCTGCTTCTACTCACAGTTTTCTCTTGCACCTGGCTGTCTCCTTCATTGCTCTTTCCATATCTGGTTGTCACTGCCTTTAGCTTTTCTTTGCGTTATAAATGTTTTCCGCTTTTAGCTCTTCCTTGCACTCTGTGATTACTATCTTTGGAGCTTCTCTGTACCTGGTGGTCACTGCCTTTAGTGTTAATGTTCTATTTGACCCATGGCTCTGTGTTGCATTTTGGGACAGTATCTCTTGTCTCACTTTGCCAGCAAACTTCTAGCAGATGACAAACAAACTTTCTGTAAGGCCTTCATTTTCTTCACAGGCCTTGCACCGGCTGGAGTGGTACTTTGACTCCACATACGCCAACCATCGTTTTTCACTTAGACTGAGGCACATGTGGCATGTACGAGCAGTTTGCTGGACAGCAGAAAACTCTCCAGGAGAGCACTATTGGTTCTTCGGGTAGCAGGCTTTACATAATATCCTATCTTGTTGCCAGGTGTAGCATCCTACCCGGCACGGGTACTTGCAAATGATCAAGCCGCGCACGGAGCTTGGTATTATATGTCTTTAAATCTTTTAACCATTAACTGCACATTCTACATCAAGAATTCTTTCACCCACACCCAGGCACTTATGGCATTGTTCTATGGAGTCCGTCAGGGACCAAAAGGGTGCCGTCATCTCTAACTCACAAGACCCTACAGTTGTCATCAGGGAATATAAATGGGGTGCATATTAGTAAACGAGAGGATGAAAAAGCAAAATAAACATTAAGAAGATGAGGCAGAACGGAGCTAGGGAATCTATATAGAAGTCACCTAAGGTAGGAGCATGGAATGAGGAAAAGTGAGCATGAGGGAGGAGCTAGAGTCCAAGGAAGCAAGGGGTGTTAAATTATGAAATAAAATAAAGGCTTTAGCATTTGTGAGGTGAGTTTAGCTGCAGTAGGTCAAACAGTCTCCTTGAAAGAGAAAATGTTTCTGCTTGCTGCTGAAGAGGATTACTAAGTGTGTGGGGCATAGACTTGGAAGTAGCGAATTCCAGACTATGGTACCACTTACAGTAAAGGACTGTGACATTGAGAATTCTATTTTGAATGTTGAGGTTACAGGAGTAGCCTTTCCTTAAGAAGCAGAAATCTGAGGCCACCTAACAATCTCAGCTTCAGGCTAAGTACCATGGGGTGGACATATCCACATCCTTATTAGTATTACATGAAATCTTCTTAAGTGCTGTTGTTTCCACATTGAGCCTTTGTAGTGTAAAAAGCACTAGAACAATATGGCCCTGTTTTGGAAGTAGTAGCGAAACGTGTCTTTGGACGTAGTTGCCTTACAGAAGATGAGGTGCATTTAAGGAAATCCTGTCGAGAGTGAGTTAGCACAGTTAAACCTTGACAATACCATGGATTGAACTAGTGCCTTGAGGTCTTATACAGAAATACATTGATAAATCCCCTAAGAAATCTTAGTTGGAATTGTGCATCAATGATCATTGCACTGATTTGTGTTTGTAGGGCAAATTCTCTCATCAAGAATGAAACCATTGGATTTAACTTGTTCAATGATGACAGGCCTAAAGTGTGGAACGCTGCAAATACCAAGCCAGCATTCAATTGGTATCTTTGAATATGAAGATGCAATAAGTTGAAACTCGTTTTTGTTAGATTGAGATTCTGATGGTGTGGAGTCACCCAGTCTAGAACCTTTAGCAGTGTATGGGCCAGGTATAGATCATCATTCAGATAAGACACCTTGAACTAAATCTGCTTGTCATCAGCATGTTGATGATAGCGGATCCCTGATATTACTTAACACTCTACATTGTTGTATGAAAATTCAGTGCTAGACAGATCATACATATCATTGTGAGGTCATGGGAGAACCAGACACCTCAAAATAATTCTTGAATTCTAAAAAGGACCACTACCCATTCGCTTTGTGAAACAAACTCAAATCAGCAAGATGCTTGAGAAGCAGGAACACACCACAATCAGTAGCTAGAATCTTGATGTCAGTGTTCAAAGAGAGATCCTTTTAAAGTGGACTGCCCTTTCCAGGTCTAACTCACACATAACACCTTCATAAAACTGGACACACACTGGTTTAAAACACACATCTGTCAAAATGCATTCCATAAAGTAGCCAACAGGTCTGCTCTTCGCAGAAGCCTGTCAGAATTCTCAAAGCCTCCCTGCATCTCCAATTACCACTTCCACTCTCGTCAAATAAATATTTTCCACAGTATACAGTTTCACAAAGTATTGCAATCAGTCCTAAGCACACGTCCTTTTCTATCAAACATCAATTTATCTCGTGTTTACACAATGACAGTACAAATCAGTAGGCAAAAGAAATAGATTAGTCTCCTCTTATGGGTGGTTCTTTATTCGTTAGGTGTCTTCCGTGCGATACACAACATCCAGCCGACACGTGTTTCGTCGCAACAGGGGAAAATTAGTCCCGCGACTTTTTCAAGGCTGTGTTACAAAAGAAATTGAGAACCTATATAGTACATAACTTGAAAACATGTACTTAATGGCAATGCCAAAGCAACTTGGTGGTGAGACTCAAGAACCGACTATCAACGGGTGAGCAAGTAGTCCATTGCAAAAAACACTAAGCATTGAAAAATTTAACATTTCTTAATTAAAGAAATCTTAGTATAAACATAACCTATATATGATTCTAATAGGAAGGAGAGAGCTGGAGAAACGTGCTGAAGTGGGGAAATACGCTAAAAACCAAAGCTAATCATAATTTAGAGTGGCAAAACCCACGTGAACAGTTTTGTGGTGTGATGTGGCTAGGTTCAATTCCATGTGTTTAAAAACCAGACGTAGTGCGTCTATATGTGTGGTCATGCGATGATATTTTGTGTGCCATATATCAGTGAAGACAAACGTGAACGTGAAATTGGGAGTCATCCGGTCATAGCTACCTATTCTTTGTTTGGTAAGTATTTCTGAAAAAATGATAAATATAACCTTATTTAGTTCTCGTAAAAGGGACTCAGAAAATCCAGGACCGAAAATAAACATGGGCAGTGTTTGTTAAAGTAAAAACACCTACTTATTAAGTGGTGATAATTCCAAACCACCTATGGTTTCAGTAGTGGTGGCATCAAATTCTTCCTCAGTATTTGTTCAATGGTCAGGTTCAATACAGTTATATTTCCAGTACTGTGAAAAATAAGTTAAACGAGTTAATTAACCTATATCATATGCTGCATACTGATTCTAACGTCGTTGTACGGTGTGTTATATTAAACGCTAAAGGCTGAGCTTGAATTCAAAACTCAGTCCTTGTATATGGATATGAATACTAAAATAAATATTAAAAAACCGAAATACGGCTGGTCTCAAAAGTGACAAAACGTCTTTCGCGTATAGTGGCTATGGGGTTATTAAGCGCAAAAGTAGGCGCCGGCTCATAATGAAAAGAAAAGCCATCATTGGCCAATTAATCAGTTATCGGAATGTATTCTTAAAGACTTAATCGTCCTGTTACGAAAATGTTGTTGGACGTCAAGAAATGATTGCGTATATCCCCATGTGAAGGGCGTTGATGCGGAGTGTAAGCAAGCCCTGGTCAGTGTCTGTCCCCAAACTAAAGTGTACCTGATTGTATTTAAAAATAGCGCAAGCCCCCAATTAGTGCTTAAAAGGCTCTATTGGTACATCCTGACATTATTCGTGTCATGACCTGAAACCCGACCTGAGTGCGGGATGAGGTTTCTACACTGTCTTCTCAGCTCACTGGGTAAAGATTCCTAGTAAATTTAAACGCCTGAGGGACGTATGCTACGCTTACCTTATTAGACTGAAAAAAGAGCCGGAATAGTGCCCGTCACTGGTTTCCCGTTCGAAGTGTTCGCATGCGAGTGGCTTACCTGGTGATTATGTTTCCGGTTTCGAAACGTGAAGCGTGATCACGTGACTAGTTTCATTGCGTGCCTCTTCTCATGCAGTGAATGGAAAAGGGACTCAGGTGAAATGGCTAGTACTTCGGCCATTTTAAAGCTATGCTTTGTATCCTAGTATTAATGCTAATATCTATATTATAGATCTCTCCAGCTATTAGAAACAGTACAAGATAATCGGATTTCTAGAATGAAACAAATGATTCAAACAGTGTAAAAAATAAGACGTATTGTAAAACATCTATACCATGAATATCCATGGGTTAATTAACATCATGTGTTCCACAACTGTGATTAGACAGAAACGTTGCAAATTGGAAAAAACATTCAATTCTAACATAATGTATACATCAGCATATGAATAGATACGTATATCATATGACATTTTCGTTTGAGTTTTAGTACTGATCACACCCGTGTGTAGTAGTGATGTGGGTAGAATAACCCAATGACATGTTGTATGGTGAATCATGGCAAAAGGGAACTGTGAATAGGTCTGTGTATACGGTGACTAGAATCTAAGTACTAGGGGTCTTACCTTCCTAGGAAGTAGTGTAGTTCATGGTCAATGTTAAGACCATGTTCCACACTACGCATTTTTAAAATCCATTGAGCCTCTCTTTGCCTCAATGTCAGTTCTCTGTTTCCTCCTCTGGGACTAATTGGGACATGTTCTATTCCATAGAATTTGAATGTACGATTACCTGTTTGTGCATGACAAGTAGACATGTGCGCTGCTAGTGGGTATCTCATGTCTATCTGTTTGATTGCTCTAGTATGTTCCCCTATGCGGTCCCGCAAGGGTCTGATTGTGCTACCAATGTAGTATTTATCACATTTGCATTGTATTATATATACTACAAATTTGGTTAGACAGTTAATGTTAGAGTTTATTTTGTATTTCCTTCCCCCTGGTCCCAAAAATTCAGTCTTACGATCGTCAGCCCATTTGCACGAGCTACAATGACCGCATGTGTAAAAGCCACATGAATATTGGCTAAACCAATTAGTTGTGGTGATTGTTTTTGGATAGCTAGGACTCAGTAGGTTCCTCAGTGAGACCCCCCTCCTGTATGTTATAGTAGGTTTGTCTGCAATGAACTCCCTAAGGGTATTGTCTGCCTTTAGTAAGTGCCAGTGTCTGTTGAGGCTCCTTTTTAAAACTACCGACCAGTTGTTGTAACCGGTAATCAATCTGATTTTTTGATCATTATCATCCTGTTTGGGTTTTTCTTTCAATGTTTCGAGTTGGGTCATTTTATCTATTCTTTCCTCCGCTTTCTTAAGTAAGGGTTTACTGTAGCCCCTTCTTTTGAACCTTGTCAATATTCCTTTCTTCTGTGTATGAAATTCATCATCCCTACTACAATTACGTCTGGTTCTGGTTAATTCTCCAAATGGGATAGAACGTATTTGGTGATAGGGATGTGCACTGCTAGCATGCAACAGAGAGTTGCAAGCTGTTGCCTTGCGGTACAGTCTACTCTCAATTTTGCTGTTGTATATATATAGTTCCACGTCTAGAAATGATATGTGTGTTTTGCTGTGTTCCATTGTGAATCTTATATTGCAATCGTTGTTGTTAAGAAATTCAAAAAAACTTAAGAGTTTGGTATTCGTCCCTGTCCAGATCATGATACAATCATCAATATAACGACCCCAAAATAAAATAGAGTCGTTATATTCAGCACCCAATGGGCCCCAGATTCTCGTCTCCTCGAACCAACCCATAAAGAGGTTGGCATACGAGGGAGAAAATCTGGAGCCCATCGCTACTCCCTGTGTTTGTCTAAACCATTGTTGTTTGAAGAGAAACACATTGTTGTCCAAAATTAGTTCTATCATCTCAATGAGCATTTCTGTATGGTTCCAGGAGCTAGCAGCCCTTCTGTTCAACATCCTTTTGACTGCTCTAATGCCAATATCTCTTTTTATGCTGGTGTACAGAGCGGTTACATCCAGTGTGACCATAGTCATGTTATCTTCCCAGTTTAGGTCAGCTAAGGTACTCAGAATGTGTTTAGTGTCCCTTATATATGAAGCTAAGTTGGTTACTAAAGGCTTCAGAAAGATGTCTACGTATTCAGATATCCTTTCTGTCGGACCACCTATCCCCGATATTATGGGTCTACCTGGTGGGAATGGAAGGTTCTTGTGTACCTTTGGTACAGTGTAAATACATGGGTATCGTGGTCGATCAACTTTTAGATAAGTGAATTCATTATCATCAAGCAGTCCCTGTTCTTGCCATTTTCTTAGTTGAGTGTTGATATACTTGGTTAGCACCCAAATAGGATTACCTTTGTCAATAAGGGGGAAATATGGTGGTCATGCGTAGCACAGACTATGAGCAAGAAATACTGACCCAATTAGGTGACCCGGATTGCTATGAAGCCTTAATAGGTAATCCTATTTGGGTGCTAACCAAGTATATCAACACTCAACTAAGAAAATGGCAAGAACAGGGACTGCTTGATGATAATGAATTCACTTATCTAAAAGTTGATCGACCACGATACCCATGTATTTACACTGTACCAAAGGTACACAAGAACCTTCCATTCCCACCAGGTAGACCCATAATATCGGGGATAGGTGGTCCGACAGAAAGGATATCTGAATACGTAGACATCTTTCTGAAGCCTTTAGTAACCAACTTAGCTTCATATATAAGGGACACTAAACACATTCTGAGTACCTTAGCTGACCTAAACTGGGAAGATAACATGACTATGGTCACACTGGATGTAACCGCTCTGTACACCAGCATAAAAAGAGATATTGGCATTAGAGCAGTCAAAAGGATGTTGAACAGAAGGGCTGCTAGCTCCTGGAACCATACAGAAATGCTCATTGAGATGATAGAACTAATTTTGGACAACAATGTGTTTCTCTTCAAACAACAATGGTTTAGACAAACACAGGGAGTAGCGATGGGCTCCAGATTTTCTCCCTCGTATGCCAACCTCTTTATGGGTTGGTTCGAGGAGACGAGAATCTGGGGCCCATTGGGTGCTGAATATAACGACTCTATTTTATTTTGGGGTCGTTATATTGATGATTGTATCATGATCTGGACAGGGACGAATACCAAACTCTTAAGTTTTTTTGAATTTCTTAACAACAACGATTGCAATATAAGATTCACAATGGAACACAGCAAAACACACATATCATTTCTAGACGTGGAACTATATATATACAACAGCAAAATTGAGAGTAGACTGTACCGCAAGGCAACAGCTTGCAACTCTCTGTTGCATGCTAGCAGTGCACATCCCTATCACCAAATACGTTCTATCCCATTTGGAGAATTAACCAGAACCAGACGTAATTGTAGTAGGGATGATGAATTTCATACACAGAAGAAAGGAATATTGACAAGGTTCAAAAGAAGGGGCTACAGTAAACCCTTACTTAAGAAAGCGGAGGAAAGAATAGATAAAATGACCCAACTCGAAACATTGAAAGAAAAACCCAAACAGGATGATAATGATCAAAAAATCAGATTGATTACCGGTTACAACAACTGGTCGGTAGTTTTAAAAAGGAGCCTCAACAGACACTGGCACTTACTAAAGGCAGACAATACCCTTAGGGAGTTCATTGCAGACAAACCTACTATAACATACAGGAGGGGGGTCTCACTGAGGAACCTACTGAGTCCTAGCTATCCAAAAACAATCACCACAACTAATTGGTTTAGCCAATATTCATGTGGCTTTTACACATGCGGTCATTGTAGCTCGTGCAAATGGGCTGACGATCGTAAGACTGAATTTTTGGGACCAGGGGGAAGGAAATACAAAATAAACTCTAACATTAACTGTCTAACCAAATTTGTAGTATATATAATACAATGCAAATGTGATAAATACTACATTGGTAGCACAATCAGACCCTTGCGGGACCGCATAGGGGAACATACTAGAGCAATCAAACAGATAGACATGAGATACCCACTAGCAGCGCACATGTCTACTTGTCATGCACAAACAGGTAATCGTACATTCAAATTCTATGGAATAGAACATGTCCCAATTAGTCCCAGAGGAGGAAACAGAGAACTGACATTGAGGCAAAGAGAGGCTCAATGGATTTAAAAAATGCGTAGTGTGGAACATGGTCTTAACATTGACCATGAACTACACTACTTCCTAGGAAGGTAAGACCCCTAGTACTTAGATTCTAGTCACCGTATACACAGACCTATTCACAGTTCCCTTTTGCCATGATTCACCATACAACATGTCATTGGGTTATTCTACCCACATCACTACTACACACGGGTGTGATCAGTACTAAAACTCAAACGAAAATGTCATATGATATACGTATCTATTCATATGCTGATGTATACATTATGTTAGAATTGAATGTTTTTTCCAATTTGCAACGTTTCTGTCTAATCACAGTTGTGGAACACATGATGTTAATTAACCCATGGATATTCATGGTATAGATGTTTTACAATACGTCTTATGTTTTACACTGTTTGAATCATTTGTTTCATTCTAGAAATCCGATTATCTTGTACTGTTTCTAATAGCTGGAGAGATCTATAATATAGATATTAGCATTAATACTAGGATACAAAGCATAGCTTTAAAATGGCCGAAGTACTAGCCATTTCACCTGAGTCCCTTTTCCATTCACTGCATGAGAAGAGGCACGCAATGAAACTAGTCACGTGATCACGCTTCACGTTTCGAAACCGGAAACATAATCACCAGGTAAGCCACTCGCATGCGAACACTTCGAACGGGAAACCAGTGACGGGCACTATTCCGGCTCTTTTTTCAGTCTCATAAGGTAAGCGTAGCATACGTCCCTCAGGCGTTTAAAGTTACTAGGAATCTTTACCCAGTGAGCTGAGAAGACAGTGTAGAAACCTCATCCCGCACTCAGGTCGGGTTTCAGGTCATGACACGAATAATGTCAGGATGTACCAATAGAGCCTTTTAAGCACTAATTGGGGGCTTGCGCTATTTTTAAATACAATCAGGTACACTTTAGTTTGGGGACAGACACTGACCAGGGCTTGCTTACACTCCGCATCAACGCCCTTCACATGGGGATATACGCAATCATTTCTTGACGTCCAACACCATTTTCGTAACAGGACGATTAAGTCTTTAAGAATACATTCCGATAACTGATTAATTGGCCAATGATGGCTTTTCTTTTCATTATGAGCCGGCGCCTACTTTTGCGCTTAATAACCCCATAGCCACTATACGCGAAAGACGTTTTGTCACTTTTGGGACCAGCCGTATTTCGGTTTTTTAATATTTATTTTAGTATTCATATCCATATACAAGGACTGAGTTTTGAATTCAAGCTCAGCCTTTAGCGTTTAATATAACACACCGTACAACGACGTTAGAATCAGTATGCAGCATATGATATAGGTTAATTAACTCGTTTAACTTATTTTTCACAGTACTGGAAATATAACTGTATTGAACCTGACCATTGAACAAATACTGAGGAAGAATTTGATGCCACCACTACTGAAACCATAGGTGGTTTGGAATTATCACCACTTAATAAGTAGGTGTTTTTACTTTAACAAACACTGCCCATGTTTATTTTCGGTCCTGGATTTTCTGAGTCCCTTTTACGAGAACTAAATAAGGTTATATTTATCATTTTTTCAGAAATACTTACCAAACAAAGAATAGGTAGCTATGACCGGATGACTCCCAATTTCACGTTCACGTTTGTCTTCACTGATATATGGCACACAAAATATCATCGCATGACCACACATATAGACGCACTACGTCTGGTTTTTAAACACATGGAATTGAACCTAGCCACATCACACCACAAAACTGTTCACGTGGGTTTTGCCACTCTAAATTATGATTAGCTTTGGTTTTTAGCGTATTTCCCCACTTCAGCACGTTTCTCCAGCTCTCTCCTTCCTATTAGAATCATATATAGGTTATGTTTATACTAAGATTTCTTTAATTAAGAAATGTTAAATTTTTCAATGCTTAGTGTTTTTTGCAATGGACTACTTGCTCACCCGTTGATAGTCGGTTCTTGAGTCTCACCACCAAGTTGCTTTGGCATTGCCATTAAGTACATGTTTTCAAGTTATGTACTATATAGGTTCTCAATTTCTTTTGTAACACAGCCTTGAAAAAGTCGCGGGACTAATTTTCCCCTGTTGCGACGAAACACGTGTCGGCTGGATGTTGTGTATCGCACGGAAGACACCTAACGAATAAAGAACCACCCATAAGAGGAGACTAATCTATTTCTTTTGCCTACTGATTTGTACTGTCATTGTGTAAACACGAGATAAATTGATGTTTGATAGAAAAGGACGTGTGCTAAGGACTGATTGCAAAACTGTTTAGAGCTAAGGCTCTCTTTTCTGGGAAGTCGGGCGGTACTTCCCACCTTCTAGCACCGTCATATTACTTAAGCAAATAGATAACATATGTGAAGTTTCCCTGTGGCGCCGTTACCTAAACCTAAAACCCCAGTAACAGTTTCTTAGTTTCACAAAGTAGGCTGTGGCAATTACCCAATCCAAGAGGAAGGCATTTCTTTCCGGACCTGCCATGGTAAATAGATTCTTGGAAACATCAGAAACATTGGCACATTATAAAGGTGCCTTAGTAACAAATCCCCTGAAATGTTTTCAGTGTTCATTGAGTTTATGTTTCGTATATATTTATGCCACAAATGAGAGAAATAGGCATATGAAAAACGTGTTTTTTTCTTTTCAGTAGCTGTAAACATGCTTTGGCTAATAAAATATTGTACACTGTAAAAAGAATGATCACAGTTTTCTGAATCTTTATACTCTGTCTCTTAATCTATCTTAATACATCTAAGCTGACTTGCTCACAGTGTGAAACGGGCAGACTGCAAAATAAATGTCAGTGGTATAAAGTCATCCCCTCTGGGCAGTGAATCACTCCAGTAAAGGATTCATCACAACCAACGATAGAACTTTGAAATATTAGCCACAGTTATTTTTAACAGATAGGGTAGTACCAGTACTAAACTTATTCATTGCAAACTTGTTAAAAATGATATTCGGAAGCAGCCCAGATCAAGGATGCTACAATTAGGTTTGCATGTAGCAGAAACGCTCTTGACAAGCAAGCAGTCTGCAACTGCCAGCCTTTTAGTACAGGGAAAGCAAATCTATGACCTAGATGGATTTCAATCACAAAATACTAAAGTGTAATGCAAAAGATGCTACACACATACATTTTTTAAATAAGTCAAAGAGATGAGCAAACGGTAATAAATACAAATATTTGTAAATCTCAAAAGGCAACAGAACACTGTACATGGTGAAAAGAAACCTACAGTCAACAATTTATTGGAGGAGTAGCTGGCTTCTGAGAGCAGAAGATGACTGTTACTGTGTCCTACTCACGAGATAGTGTCCTCTTAGGGCATGTCTCTTCTACTCTTTCATACATTGAAGCAGGATTCGTGTGGTCCTGATAGATACAGGGATGTTATTCAAGATCATGCGTGCACCGATTGTGAATTGCCTGTTGGCTGTTTTTTCGATTTTGTATTTCTCTGTCTGCTGCGTGATGATCTCCTAGCTGCGGAAATGCCGAAAGGCATCGTATATGGTTAGCTAGTTAGCTAAGTAGGTGTGGGTGCTGACAAGGAGTTGCTGTATATGGGTTATGGACTGTATATTACAAAATAAATACTTTGTGCAAGGAAACCCTATGCTGAGTGAGTTTTCTATTGAACACTACAATCTTGGCGACAATACCTGCACAAGGTGTGTTAAATCCAATACTTCCAGGGTAAAGGAAAGTGAAATGGTGGACAACAAGGTTGAAAAAGATGTAGATGGTGGAAAATAGAATGGGAGAAAGTTCAGTTGTTTTAGAAGTGGCACTAGCAATCATGGGGCGAATAGTACAAATTGTCCAGCAAAGAATTCTTTGCGCAGGAAATGTAGTAAGATAGGTCATTATGCTAGAATGTGAAGAGTGGGGAGGAGAAGCCCAGGAGTGAGAGTGTTGTGGGCAGGCAACTAGAAGAAATATCTGAGAATGTGAAAAAGTATGTCTCATGTCACTAGTGTGAACAGTTTGGACGAGGTTGTATGTGATGTTGGTCCCATCAACATGCCAGAATGCAACGCTACTCTGGATGACAAAGAAGTCAATGTTCCAGCAGACTCAGGCTCAACCTTCACCTTTATAGGTGATGAAAATCGGGAGAAGATTTTTGGAGGCGAGCAAGTAACTATTCAGTGATTTAGCGGTAAACACTTGCTTGTACATGTGCAAAAAAGAAGTTCAAGTTCTTTCTGTGGAGTCTGCCTTTTGTGGTCAGGTGAGATCATAAACCATTGGTCCATGTTGTTGTAAACACATTCAAAACATCACACCTAAGATTGGAAGAGGGGTGGATAGTGTTGATGAATTCAATTTTGAGGTACAATATTTACCTGGGTTAACAAATGTTGTGGCAGATTGTTTAACCAGATTATCTTTGACAGAGTGCAATGCTGCTTTTATGTCCATTGAAAACTGGCAGGAGTTGGCTATGTTACAGATTTTGTGGGTACAGATGGATGGAGTGAGTAAGGAGAAATGGTTCACTGCTATAGAGGGTGACATGGAGTACAAGATGATCAAGGATTGTGTTGTGCAGGGTTGGCTTGCCAAGGCTGAGATGTCTGTGTTGGTGAAACAGTACAGTGTTGTGCGGGTATTTGATGGATGATGTGATTTGTAGAGGAGATAGGAGGGTAACTCATGTTCAATCAGAAGTAAATTGGTTAATTTTGCTTATGAGGGTAATTTGGGGTCGAATTTGACCTGGACTAGGCCTCAGAGATGTATTAGTGGCCTTACATGGACAATATTGTTGAGGAAGTAGTGAAGGATAGTTATTCTTGTTCTAGGGCAGATACGTCTAAGAATGTTTGGGAAGCTCCATTGCCATCTGTGTCTGTTCCAAAAGAGTCTTGGAGGAAACCTGGACTTGATACTGTTGGGCCTTTTGAGTTGTTACAGCAGAAATAAAGGTTTGTCATTGTGTTGGTAGAATAAAATGGATTTCCACAAGACGTGTTAGTTCTGTGTCCACACATATTATCCTTGATTTTCTTAGGGATGACTTCTCTACGGAAGTTATTCTGGGGACAATTATCACTGATAATGGGGTATAATTTGTTTCCGGAGAGATGTGCAATTTCCTGAGTGAGTTGAAGGCTGTGCATTGGAGTGCAGCGTTGTGTAGACCACAAGCTAATGGGTTTGTGAAGCCCATGAATAAGTTGGTGAAAGCAAGTACACAGAGGGCTTTGCAGTCAGTGCTGCTGTTGAAGGATGTATTAAGAGACATGTTGCAGTCTCCTTGAGCAACACCCAACCTTGTGACCAAAGTTACTCCCTTCAAGCAGATGAGAGGTAGGAAGGCTAAACCCAATTTGAACCCTGAGTGGCTCTTTGGGTAGTTCCGGATGTGGTGAAAAGGGAAGTGGGCAGAGAGTGCTAGTGAAAGAACAACAATTGAAGCATAAGACCTGGCATGGTGATACTTACAGGCTAAGTGGAGAAACTGGTTTGTGGGTGAAAATGTTTTATAAGGATAACTAGGATGGTGAGGAAAGGTCTTTATACGTTTTTGGGGCCTTTTAAAATTAAAGAGGTGAAGAAAAAGGTTGTCTTACTAGATTTTGGTGAAGCCTGCGGTATGTCTAATTTAGTGAAGTGTTCTGAAGATATGCATGAAGCAATTGTGTGGCATGAGTGAAGAAAGGCATGAGGAGCCCGTGGATCAAAGAACCTGCACTTTCCTGCTTGGGGGCAGCCGGGGACTCTATCCCCCATCATCCACAGTGCCAGGAGGCGTCAGCGGCATTTCAAACGCGCCGGAGGCGCTTAAAAACACTCGTGGGCTCCCGCAGCATTGGAGCCCATGGATCAAAGCACCTGCACTTTCCTGCTTTGGGGCAGCCAGGAACTCCATCCCCCATCAGCCACAGCGCCAGGAGGCGCCAGTGCCATTTCAAACGTGCCGGAGGCGCTTAAAAGCACTCTTAGGCTCCTGCAGCGTGGGAGCCCGTGGATCAAAGCACCTGTACTTTCCTGCTTGGGGGAGCCAGGGACTCCATGCCCCATCAGCCACAGCGCCAGGAGGCGCCATCGCCATTTCAAACGTGCCAGTAGGCGCCAGCGCCATTTCAAACGTGCCAGAGGCGCTTAATAGAACTCTAGGGCTACCGCAGCGCAGGATCCCGTGGATCAAAGCACCTGCACTTTCCTGCTTTGGGGCAGCCGGGGACTCCATGACCCATCAGCCACAGTGCCAGGAGGCGCCAGAGCCATTTCAAACGTGCTGGAGGCGCTTAAATGCACTCTTGGGCTCCCGTGGCGCGGGACGCGCGCGGGCGTGCCCAGGCCGCACCCGGGCAAAGCCCGTGCCAAGGGCAGGCCCGTCTGTGCCCGTCAGAGCCCGGAGGAGGCTGGGCTGTACAATTCCTCTGCCATCTGGCCTTCCGGACCTTTATACAGGTGATCACTTGGTAGTTTTAACTGTGTACTGGCAGCCCTGTAGCAAAGGGACAGTTATTGCAGTTAAGGAGTCTTGAGGACACTGGCCGTTGGACATTGGTGCAGTTTCTTCAGGCTATCAGTCAGCTGCTTTACGTATTTGTTTCCTAAATTTTGGGGCCAGAATGAGGAAGAGAAAAACCTGCAAAGTACATATGGGTGATGGCCACAAAAAGAAGGCGAAAAGGAAAGGTCCAGGTACGCCCAACGACTCAGGGGGCAGGGTAATGGATAGAATAGATAACTTACTATCAGGGCCTCCTGGATACCTCACTCTCAGATAAAGGTGCTCAGGAATAGTATACCGCAGACCCCGAGTAGGAATCCATGTAATGGGCAAATACCAGACATTTTCAAAAAGATAGTAGGAACCCTTCTCCTTCCCCTTCCACCTTCCCTGAACCTTTAAAAGACGCCCAGCCAAGTCATGTAGCAAAGGGAGCGCCCTGTCCCCAACCAGCCTCCCAAAAAGCTTTGGCCATCTTTCCCTGCAACAATAGATTCTCTACCCTGACAGACCACCAAGACCCACCGGCCACTCCCCCTAGCGAAGGGACACAGCCAGATACTGCAGGTATGGAAGCCAGAGAAAGCAGCATACACTATAGCACCTAGGGCCCAGACAAAGCAGGCGAGGCCAGCGAGAGTGGTAAAGCCCCAAGCGCTAGTGCCGGGCAACCTAGTAGGCCCACAGAAGATTCTTTCAATAGATTAGTGTTCACCCAGCTAATTGCCCTGAAGAATGAAATCAGTGTCCTTAAAGTCTCCATTGGCAATCTGACCGACTCTCTAAGTAAGGTGTGTTTAGCTGTAGAGCACGTTAAATCCTCACTGGGAGCTTACCCTAGACACACTCCCCCTGCACAACAGGACGTGGGTCCTAGGAACCGGCCTGCGCATTACAGCAAAGCTCAAACATCACATATCTTAAGCGCAAGTGGGCCAACTAGGGTTCCAGCCATAGGTAGTGCTAGTAAGAGCAACCCGCAGCCAGCCAAGGAGCGCAAAACTGTGCCTATCGCATGGCTTCCAGCGCACCCTGCTGTGGCATCCGCACCCCCGCAGTCCCTTACCTTACCCGAGGTGGCGGGCAGAGAGCGATAGGCAGTGCAAGTAGCATGCCAGGGATGAGTAATGTCGTGTATATGATTAATGTTCCCAAGTATACTGGAAAATCGTCTGGAGAAGATGAGGGCTTCCTCCTAAACAAGAGCATTCAGTGGATTTGCCACGGTAGGGGCTGTTGGTCCCTAATAAGGGATGTCATTATTACGGCCAAGAGACACACCTCCCCTAACGCCTCCCTACATTATGTTGCCCTGACGCTTCCTCATCCCCACATGTTGGAAAACCATCTAAACTTCGATATTCGCACCCAACACCTTTCCCGCTCCAATATTGGATTGAAATATAACCCCCCAGAGTTGGACATACATCCCAGTTCGTCGCCATTAAGGGAGGTTGATTGAAGGTAACTCCCACTTGCTGGCGCCCTTGGGGAACAAACAAAACAAACATCTGCCAGCGAGTGCGATGACCTTGTGGAACCGATTCGATCACTTACAGTGATAGGAAACATTCTCATAACATCCCCCCATATAGTGACAAAAAACATTTTCATAACATCCTCCCGCAGGCTGGAAGATTGGATAAAAGAGCAAAATTAGCTGCTAGGTGTAATGGGCAGATCACACCTCGTTCTACTCCATCAAGGCTAGCTGCAATATCATGGAATATAGTGGGGTTCTGAGAGGGATGGGCGGAAAATAAAGCGAGGAGGTCTTATAGGCTGTTGAATGATGGCTTGATTTATTATACCAGGTCAAAACAGAAACTTTAACTGTACACGGTGAGTTGGTGAGGATGGGAAACTGCTGTCGTGTTCGCCCAGGGAGCTGGCGGTGGTGGCTTTGCTCGTCTTCTTATTATTATTATTCTTAGGACGGCAGTGGCACAACCCAGGGGTAGACAAAAGGAAAGAAAAGGCGGTCAATGCAACTGTCCCCTTTTTGGGAAAGGAAACGTATAGTGCAGATGGTGCCGTCACCGTGAGCGCGCCTAAGAAATCAAGGGTGGTTAGAGGGAAGGATTGGAAAGAACAATCCTGCGTATGCCCCTGGCAAGTGCTTGTTAGGACTACGAAAATGCAGGAACAATCCTTACAGGAAAACGACCTATCAGACTGTCAGTCGTCCCCTTGCGTTATGCTCCTCTAGTCCAGAAAAGAAGATTGTGCTGGTTCAGGTAAACGTGGTTACAAGACTCGTAGTGCTATACGGATGGATTAGTGAGGGTTTGTGAGAGGGAAGTGAGGGGAAGTGAAGAATACGTATCGTGCTTTTATTATTTTTTTCCCTTGGACTCACCACCCGCTCCCTTCCCGTGTTGCTATGGCCCTTGCCCCGATCCACGTACCGCAAGGGCCGCAGCTCTCCTGTGCTACGGCGGCGTTGTAGCATCTTCCGGGGGTGTCCACCAGTCCTCCGTCCACTCCTCCCGCTCTTTGGCGTCTCTCTCCCTCCGTCGTTGGGGAGCCTCGTCTGCATCTCGTCCTGTGTTCCGGACCCACACGTCTACTTCTCGTCCTTGTGTTCCTGTCAGCCCGTCTACTTCCTGTCCTAGATTCCCGGTCACCTCGTCTGCTTCTCGTCCTCGATTCTCCTGGGTGCTTTGGTCTGTTCCCTCCGTCTCCAGTCTCTCGAACACGCACCCCTCGGCGTCTTCCGGGATTTCTCTTTCTACCTTACCCCTTACCTTACCTAAGCCCCTGGTCTTCGCGTTGCGTTCTCCCATTGGACATGGCTCCAAAGGGTCTGTTCCTCGTCCTGCATAGGAGAAGGGCCGAAGGAAGTTATCTCCTTCGGCGCCTCCACTGAGTGGTCCCCCGGCTCTTTCTCACAGAGGTTGAGGTCAAAGGTCACATCTCCTGATTGGCATACCTTCATTGAGTAACATGATATCTGCCTCTTTCAAAAAACTTGGCTGGTGGATACTCTCCATTGCCCAGGCTACTTAAACTACCACATTCCAGCTTCCAGCGGGGGTAAAGGTCGCCCATCGGGGAGATTAACAATCTGGGTTCGTCAAGCCATCACTTACAATATCCAGGTATTCCCGACTCAGAGCAATGATATACATGCCATCAGGTTGAAGACAAGCCCACAATGTAACATTGCCATCTATAAGGTCTATGCGAGTGGGGGGAAGAGGTCGGAAGTTTTAACGGCCCTTGACAATCTCCTAGACCTGCATTCCTGGGATTCCCTAGTGTTGGTTGCGGGTGATTTTAATTCGACCTTTGAGCCCCTTGGTAATGAGGAGCATGATCTTGCAATGGAGGAAGATGCCGAGTGGGGTATCCCAAGATTAGCATCTATTAAAAAATTGTCAGATGTGGCAATTCAAATTAAATCCATTTGCTTAGAAAAAGGGCTAAGGGCGGCAAATGGGAGAACTGCCTCAGATAGACATGGGGCGAACACATTCAATAATGGCCTTAGTGAAGCCGTATAGACTATCTGCTAATCAATTTAAAACTATGGTACGCCCTTCGGGATATGGTTGTGAGGGACCGCCTAGAGAGTGACCATAACCAGCCATGCACGATTTTAGAATTTCAAGCCCAGGGGGAATCCACACAAACGGTTAACACACTTATCACCCTTGATGTGGTCCGCACAATTGATATGCGGCATCTGAAATGGGTAGTGATATTAGAGAAGCCCAAATTGCTAAGCACAATTGCTAAGGACACTGAGCTCATGATAGCTGAACTGTTTCATTAACACCAATTTCCCTGAAGTTATCACGCCTCTCATAAAAAAAATTTCACCCAGCTACGCTCTTATTTCTTATGGGAAGGTAAGGCCAAGAGCAGTTTTAGCGGGTACAAAAATTCCTATTTTAATGTTCGCTGACAACACGCTAATTATTTCAAAAACCCCTAGAGGTCTTCAGTGTGCTTTGATACTCTTTGAGGAGTTTTGGCTCCTACGGCTTTTGGAAATTAATGTATCCAAAACGAAATTTATGACCTTCAGCCAGCATAGACCATTCAGAAGAGGCATACTTATGAATAATCGACCCCTGGAACAAGTTAGTGCCTTTACTTATTAGGGGGTTATCTTGCAAAATGATTTGAGGTGGAATCGCCAGCTTGACTCAACCACAATGAAACATCAGTAACTATCAGGTGCCTTACAAACCGAGTTCAACACTTCTCTTACAAAGCCAGTTAGTCCGGTGTTGCAGATTTATAGCACGAAAGTTGTGACCTCTGTTCTATATGGGGCAGAGCTCTGGGGGTACGAGAATCTGTTGCAGTTCCGCAGAAAATGGGTTCTTACGAAAGATCACAAGTCTCCCGCAAAGCACCCCAGTGCGCCCATTGTTGCACGACTTTGGTAGAAAAGCACTGGTTGACTTAGCCAGGATACATCCCATCCTATACTGGTGCAGAATCTGGTGCACGCCGGAACTTGCAACCTATGCTGCAGGCCTGAGCAACTTAATCAAGGCAGATGGCTTTCATAAAATCAGATGGTTACGAGAGCTAAGATCCTCCCTAGTTAGTATTGACATGTCTAACTTGTGGGAAAATCCATTGAGTGCCCTAGTCCGTTCAAAGGAGATTCTTAAGGAAAAAAACTGGGAATTGGAGTCCCAAAACGCACGCAGAAACAGCAACATGTCAACACTGACGGGAGGGTTCTTAGAAATAAAACCCTGGCCAAGTTTGGAGCTCTATTGGAATCTAATATCTAAACCTCACAACCGGAAGTTGTACTTCCAATTCAGGGTGGGCTCATTACCAATAAGATCTTCTGCAGCAAAATGGGTAACAACAGGCAACAGCACGTGTCCCTATTGTCAGGCCAAACAGAGTGGCTGGCCCATCTATTGCTTGTCTGCCCACCATACGCTGGCCCCCGTCGAGCGTGGCTTACGCCAATTTGCAGGTCATTGGGTACCAGAAGGAGCAGTGATGCATTAAGAATACTGTGCACAGACACATTATCCTGTATTGCTATTGCAGTAGCCAAATTTTTAAGCTGGACGTGGGTTATTAGATCACAGACACTCGCCAACAATCTGAAGAAATTCTAATGATCTATCTGTACATGTGTAAATGAACTGTAAAATGAAGTTGGCTATCTATCTAATGTATACTGCATTACTGAATAGAACATTTTTGTACGCATAAGCTCCTGTAGGTCACTTCAGGTGTTATTGTTTTATCATGAGTTATGAATTGTAAATTGGTTTTAATTGCCTTACTTGTCTTAGTCCTTTTAACCACATTAAGGTGTTCTGTCATTGATCTCGGCAGTTTGTACATATCCCTAAAATGTTTTTATACCTCCTGTAATTATCAAGTTTTATCTTTGGAAACAGTTACATTTTTATGTAAATGTGATTTAATGACACAACTGTTGAATAAAGCTTTTTGGAATGGTAAGGCACAAGGAGCTTAAGAGAGATTAAAGAACTCTCCAGTGCGGTTCAAGGATTTTGCTTGATTAATGCTATATATATTTGTCAAAATGATTTAATGATGGATTGATATTCATGTTGCAATTAGCTTTTGTTTATTTCCTCAAGCTGCTATTATATTTCATGATGAATTATATAATTCTATTATTTAGACTCAAATTGTTACAATTACAATGTAGCATGTTCTTATTATCGTATATTGCTTATCTTTATTGTTGTTCTTAAGATTTATTCTTGTTCTGAAATGTTCTTGTTTTTTTAAAAAATGTATAGCTTTTGTTAGGGGGAGAGATGTGTTGTGGGTATTCATTTAGTGATGTAAGTGAATTGTATGATGTAATGGGATTGTATTGGCTCATAGTAGAATGTTGGCATAGATAGTTGGAAGAAGGCTTTGAAAGGAGTGGAGCTGAACTGGAGAGCTGCTGGTGTTTCTGGCAAGGGACAAGGAGTTGCTGTATATGGGTAAGGGACTGTAAATTACAAAATAAATACTTTCTGCAAAGAAAACCTATGCGGAGTGAGTTTACTATTAAACACAGCACAAAACCAGGCTATCTTTGTTTCCTTGGCGATTTGTTTACTGAGGTTAGGTTGGTGTCCAGGGCATATTCAAGTGGCTTGGGGTTGGGGTTAGAATCAGTCCAGATTTCTGTTGATGAACCATGTTTGAACTAGTTGTTGCTTGTTGTTCTTGAACGAATAGTAGGAATTCTGTTTTGATAAGGTTGAGCTTCAGTTAGGGTCTCCTCTACAGCAGGCTCACAAGTGCAGTTGTACAGTGTACTGTTGTACCTGTGCAATTGTGTCTTCAAATGTAGGGACTGGAGAACAAGGGAACACTATGAAGAACCAACTAGGCCTCAGGCTGACAGAGAGCCCTGCTTCAACACTTGGAACAATTCACTTACTCACTATGAGACCTGTCACAAACCATTGACCAGGGACTGCAATCAGAGCCCCAAGATGTTCCAGTACATGACAGAAGTATCACATTCGAATCTTGGTGGTACTCTGGTTCGAGTTCTGACGCTATGTATCAAAATTTAGCTAAGTCAGTGTTGCAAGGTCATCCTTGTGCCCTGGGCACCCCCATTTGTTTGCTGACAGGTACTCATCATAACTGATTCGGACTGTCCCTGGGCTCTGCCTAGCCAGGCCCTGGGCCAGTGTTATGCTGAAAATACAGTGAAAACACTTACATAAACTAGGGTACACTATGGGTTAGAGTACCCCTATGATTGGCATGACCTCCCCTATAAGGCTCTAGTACATAATAGGGCAGGGAGATCAAATTTTAGAGGCAAGCAGCCATTTCTTCATTTGCATGTGTGCACTGTGAGGCCTGGGGTCAGTTTAAAAAGCAACCCTGTGTTGCAGGACTGCTTTTAAAATATATTGTGCCCAAACTCGACTTTGGTGTTTGGGGCACTTAGAAATTAATAAAATACAATGTTTTGGCATAGAAGGTTCCCCCAGGGTCTTCCATAGGAGTCCCAGGGGTGGGGGTCAGGTATTTATAAGGAGGGTCCTTATAAAATGTTTTTTATATGCCCTGGGGTTGGTAAAATTGCATATTTCACTCCCCACATTGCAGTGAAGTTCTTCCCAAAATCGACATCTGTGCTTGGAGCACTGTGGAGTGAGGATTTGCAATATTTTTTACATATTCAGAACCCTTAGTGTTTCCGTCAGGTATCCCAGGGGTTAAGTGGATTAGCCGGGCTGCTTTCAAAGAGGTTTAGAGAGCCATTAGGGCACGGTTCTGCTACATAGGAATGACAGAGCATGGGGAGGGTCGTAAACAAAAATCTTCAGTAGAAGGAGGAGACAGGCAGGAGAAGCCAGTTTCATATACACCCCTACTCTTCAAACCCAGCGAGGTGGCAGGATTAAGGAAGGAATATGCAGATCCAAGGGGGAGGAACAACATAGAGATGAACAAACCTGAAGGTTTGCTTAGCCAGCTCTTGTCTGTCTGCTGGAAAATCAGCCATGTTGAATTTTGGAGAAATGGTGCTCTCTCTGAGACTATAGTGCCACACTTTGAAGGACATGGACATACTCTGGGGTGTTGCCCTGCACCTCATTGGACAGGGGTGTCCCCCGCTTGACCAAGAGAATTTGGAATACGTATTTGAGAGGGGCAGAGCCTCTCAGCTCTGCTGCTTGAAACTGAGAGAAGAGAAGGATTGCCAAGCTGGAAACTTGATTTGCACCATCAGGCCCTGCACGCTGAAAAGACTGTGCCTGCTGCATTATGTGGAACTACAGCACTTTGGATGTACCTTGCTTCAAGAGGAATAAAGAGTGGGCGCCAAGCTGGAAACTTGATTTGCAACATCTGGCCCTGCATTCTGACTGACTACACCTGCTGCATTATCTGGAACTACAGCCCTTTGGATGTACCTTGTTTCAAGAGGAATACAGAGTGGGCTCCCTGCAAGTTACAGGTTAACAGAGCACACTTGCATCAACTCCACCAAGTGTCCCTTGCCTGGAGTGTATCCAGTGGACTTTTAGGGGTGTTGTACAGGTGCATCGTGTGAATTGTGGTCCCAACCTTTCAAGGACCATTTTGGAGATTCCAGACCCTTGGATTGTGTTTTGGACACTTTGAAAGAAGATCCAGAAGTTTGGGAAAGTTTGCTGAACTTTTGTGATAAAGCTCAGAAGGTGACTGGATTCTCACAGAAAGGCAATCTGGCTAATCCTCACTGAATCCAGCCTGCTGGAGAAGGCTGCACGACGACTGGTGAGAAATCCTTCCGAAAGTTTCTAAGTGTGAAGATAAAAACTTGACTGGGTGGTCCCGCTTTTTGGCGTCATTTTTGTGTCATTTTAAAGATAAAAATATTTCCTATTTTTATAAATTGATGTTGGATTTTTATTGTGTGTTGTGTCTTAATTATTTACTGAATTGGTGTTTTAAAATGCTTTACAAACGTGTCTTTGAAGTTAAGCCTGCCTACTCGCAGTCAACCTACCAATGGTTGAGCATGGGAATAATTTTTTAAGACCTATTCTGAGCCCTATATTGTGTTAGTGGTAATATTGCCAGTTGTAGATGTATATAAAGCACTACTTATGACCCACTTTCGAGCAGTCAGTCACTTTTCATATTTCTGTTTATTCTGTCATTCCTGCTCCACTCTCTATTTCTCTTACACACACTCGCTATAGGCTGTCTGCCTCTCTTAACCTCAACTTCTGACCCTCTCTTGCCCTCTTTACTTGCCTCTTTCTGCCTCCTCTTATCCTATTCCCTCCAACGATTCATTCCCACCAGTCCAAATCCAGGCAAGCATCCAATAAAATCTAGTTCATTTAGTGCAGAGAAACCCAGCTACCCCTTTTGAAAAGATAGAAAATCCATGTTTAAATTAGCTAGCAGTCATGGTTTTAAGATGTCACCCAACATCAATAAATGAAAACAGAGAGATGCTTTATGCTTGGTTCTCCCAGAGTCGGGTTATCATATAAGTACACGTAGTCACATCAGGTCTGGGATAGCCCAGATCAGAGCCTCAACCTGAACCAGGCTTTTCAATGTCATCTATAAATAGTTATGAATTTATTTGTGAGATTTTTACCCAGATCACATTCAGCCCACTTTCCTTCTGGTACTACTAACATACAGTACCAGAACGTCAGAAAAATGTAAGAATGGATGCCCCTCTCACTTCTCACTGGTACAGCCTGAGCTACTTTATTGCCATGTTTTTCCTCATATTATTGGGTTCCCACAAGCGCAAAGAGTAAGACGAACCTGTCAGACAATGTCTTGTCTGCTGGTTTAATAATGGAGTGTCCCGCCCTGTACCCCAAAATCGCACAATGGTTGGCATTTTATACTATGCTGTCATTTATTATACACTATTCATCTAATTGTAAATATTGTAAACAACTCACCAGTTATTATACCAATTATGGCAAATGTAATATATGATATAGTCTCTGATCTTATTTCATCATACACCTCAAACGTACTAGTCTAGAGCCTACCAAAAGTATTGTTAGCCATATGTCTGCATCAATTTGTTATGATTATTATGCCACATCATGTATAGTTCCTTAAGTACCTTATGTTGCCATTAGACCTGACGTTGTAATTGCTACCTCTCAGCATCTCCATCCAGCAACCGGTCCGTATGTCTCACCAGGACCTCATATACCTTTATCATGAATGGTGTCTTATGGAGGGTTCAACTGATGCTCAGTTCAAGTGCAAACAATGCTTCTTGCCTAAGTTTGCAATAAGTGTACATAATCTGTATGCTGCTTTCCCTTCTTCCTTCCTGAGATGGAATTCTGCAATGTATTCTCTCCCCGTAGCTGCTGCCACAATCATAACAGTGTGCGCACCAGAGAATGAGCATTTTCTTTGTTTGCTTTGTTTGTGAGGTTTGACAGGACAGTTTTGAAAAAGGTGTCCTTTAAAAAAAAAAACATAGCACTTAAGCTGACATTTACTACCATTATTAATTGAATTGGATAGCCTGCTATGTAGGCCATGCATCTAACAAACATGTCCTAGCTAGTTAAGCATGCGCAAATAGCGGCCATGTTAGCATACAATCGGGTCTGTTTCACATGTAACACTTAGGTGCCGATTACGATCCGGTAAAAATTTTCCCCGTACGACTCGTATCCGGTCTTTTTACTGTACGAATCGTACAAGTGCCGTACAAACTGCCAATTACGATTCGCATGGGAAAAAGACCATATGAATCGCATTCGGAATAATTCCCCGCACGTCCTCGGGTCGGAAAATGTGTCCGACACGTCCTCGGACGATTTACCGTACAAATGTGAAAAGTGAAGTCCGACCGCGGAATCACGATCCATCCCGTGCGTCCGATGTTACAACCGTATGGAAAAAACACCGTCCGCACCGAACTCCCATAGCAACCATGGAGACATGTGCCCGCATACGCGCCCAACACTCCCCCCAGCCCCCGTACGTTCGAGTCGTAACCCCCGTGTATGTACACCCCCACCCGTGTATGTACACCCGTGTACGTGTCGTACCCCCCCATGTACGTTCATGTCGTACCCCACCCGTATTTACACCCGTGTACGTTCGTGTCGTCCCCCCGGGTATGGACAGCCGTGTACGTGTCCTACCCCCCGTGTATGTACACCCGTGTACGTGTCGTACCCCCCCATGTATGTACACCCATGTACGTGTCGTACCCCCCCCTGTATGTACACCCGTGTACGTGTCGTACCCCCCGTGTACGTTCGTGTCATACACCCCCCGTATTTACACCCGTGTACGTTCGTGTCGTACCCCCCGTGCATGTACACCCTTGTACGTGTCGTACCCCCGTGTATGTACACCTGTGTATGTGTCGTACCCCCCCTGTATGTACACCCGTGTACGAGTCGTACCCCCGTGTATGTACACCCGTGTACGTGTTGTACCCCCCCTGTATGTACACCCGTGTACGTGTCCTACCCCCGTGTATGTACACCCGTGTACGTGTCGTACCCCCGTGTATGTACACCCATGTACGTGTCGTACCTCCCCGTGTATGTACACCCGTGTACATGTCGTACCCCCTGTGTATGTACACCCGTGTACGTGTCCTACCCCCCCCTCTATGTTCGTGTCGTACCCCCGTGTATCTCCACCCGCATATGCATGGAGCGTACCCCCACCACAACATTCTAAGTACGGAGCGCACCCCAGGCTCCAACATCACAACCGCATGTACGAGTCGTACCAAGCCACACACAAGGACAGCACTGTACAACAAAATGGCCCATGTACACACCGTACACACGCAAAAAACGCACGTACACAACCAGGACAAACCAAAACGACACAAGAATACACCATTCGAATGGCACAAAGCCACAAAACATGTCCAACAACCACTAAAACAACACATTCACTGACCTGCAACTGCCAAAAACAAACAGAGGCCCAAAACACAACCACTCCTTATAACACACCCACCCAAAGTTCAAACACAGCCACACCCACCAATGGACCAATAAAAAGGGCCCACACACACAAACCATGAGCCTTTGCAACAGACTCACTGCTGCCAGACCCCACAGACAACCTACAGCACCATACTAGAAGCTTTACCACACCTTACACTTGCACACCTTCACACACACACCTTCACAAACACCCCCTCATCACATTCACACACACACCTGCACAACCACACCCACACACCCACAACCATCTACACACACACCCCCCCACCATCCACACCCACACCCCTCACCATGCCCACTAACAAGAATCCAAAGTTCACTAGCCGAGAGTTGGAGGTCCTTGTCGATGAAATCCTCAGAGTCGAGCCAAACCTCTTTGGAACATTGGTCAGACAGACCAGCACTTCAGCAAAAACAGCCATGTGGCAGACCATCGTCGATGCTGTGAATGCAGTTGCGGACACCAGAAGGAACAAGCAGGAATGCCAAGCCAGGTGGTACGATCTGCGGAGGAGGGTCCGAGCCAAGATGACGGATGAACACAACCAGGCCAACGTCACTGGAGGAGGGCCGTCCCGCAGACCCGTACACTACCATCCCTGGGAGGAGAGGGTGATGGCCATACTGCCGGTGGAGGCAGTGGACGGATTAGAAGGACTCCGAGACCCGGGTGAGTACACAAACAACTCACCTCACATGGGGGGAACGTCATCCACAACCAAACTCACAAACAGGCACGCAACCACCCCAAGCTATCGCATGACTCAACCACACTCCATGAACACGCATATGCCACTGGCGCCACCATGCCCCATGCACCCAGCTGGACAATGTCAAGTCACAGGCCACAGAAGACACCAACACATGACACGGTAAGCCGGATGGCGGGAGGGTGGGCCCCAAAAATCCCATAGTGCAACTCAGAAGCAGACAACAATGCCCCCTGCCCATATGGCCTAGGTCACAGCCAGACAAACAGTGTGTCCCAACACAGGAATGACTTGCCAGCAAATGGCGGACGCCTTGCATCAACACATGGGGGTGACGGCACGTTCTTGCACATGACAGCAGCTAATGAACAGCCAACACTGTGAAAGAGTGGCAGCACACACCACCACAGCAGCAGTGCAGACACAGACACTACACCCAATGGGTGCCTGGAGATCAGAAACAAACTCACATCAACAATCCAAGGGCCATTCAAAGATCTGCTAACAGTGTGTGCACAGTAAGCTGGGCTGAGGTGACAGAGGGTGACACACAGAGGGAGGGAGAGGGGGACAGAGAGGGAGGGAGACACAGGGAGACGGACAGAGGGAGGAGGCTGCCACACAGAGGGAGGGAGAGGGGGACAGAGAGGGAGGGAGACACAGGGAGACTGACAGAGGGAGGAGGCCGACACACAGAGGGAGGGAGAGGGGGACAGAGAGGGAGGGAGACACAGGAAGACGGACAGAGGGAGGAGGCTGACACACAGAGGGAGGGAGAGGGGGACAGAGAGGGAGGGAGACACAGGAAGACGGACAGAGGGAGGAGGCCGACACACAGAGGGAGGGAGAGGGGGACAGAGAGGGAGGGAGACACAGGGAGATGGACAGAGGGAGGAGGCCGACACACAGAGGGAGGGAGAGGGGGACAGAGAGGGAGGGAGACACAGGGAGAGCAAATCAGCCTTGTGGTGTGTGGGAATGTCTGCTCGTCAGCAGGTGGACTGCGTGCATGTAGACAAGGGTGGCCAGTGCCTGAACCCCCCTCTTCTCCATGGCAATACACAGGGCCATGTCTCAACCTGTGCACGAGCACAACGACAGCTACCTGCATTATCTAAGTGTGTGGAACCACTCCATGTGCCCACGTACAGTGCTACACGGAAGGCGCCAATGCACGGCTCGCCACACCTGCCCACTCCACTGCTGACTGCAGTCACACTTGACGCAGCAAGTAAGACTGTGCCACACATAGGTAAAGTCGCCAAAGCTGTGCCCAAGGGACATACCCATGCACAAGTGCACTGTGAGTGGAATGCAAGACATATCCAAATTCCCAGAGGAAATGTTCCAACTTTGAAACTAATGAAACATGGATGTTGCATGGAACAAAATTAACATTGTCTCTCTCACACACAGGTCAACGTCGTGGATCACCCCCCAACACTGGGGGGGAAGACTCACAGGACCCGGCTCGGCGGGATGAAGGAGCCATCGGCAGCGACGACTCTCACTACTCTGTGGACCAACCCGACCCCGACCAACCTGGCCCCTCTGGTGTCCAACGACCTGCAGCACCTGCGTCAGGTACAACGGGGCCAACCACCACCCCCACTCCTGCCACATCCCAGGAGACACCCAGGATCCCTGCCCCACCACCACAAAGCAGCCAGGCTGGCCAGGAGGGACACGGGGTCCCGGGCACCCAGGAGGAGGCAGGCGACAACGCCAATGCCACCCCTCAGGGGTCCTGGAGACCCGATGTGCCCATAAGGGCAGGCCAGGTGCAAGTGGGCAGGGGTGGTGGGAGTGGAGGACGGCGGAGGCGCCAGCCTGACCAGTTGGCTGGGGAACCGGTATATTCCCATGTCCGAAACATCCTGGACACATACCGGCAGGACACCACGGGCATGGCCCAGGTTGTGTCCATCCTCGAGGGGATCAAGACCCAGCAGGCCCAGCAACTTGCGGAGCAACATGCCTGTCTACTGCAACACCAACGGAGGATGGAGGACAGACAGGCTGAGCTCGTGACGGTGTTCACGGGAATTCACAGTACACTCCGTCGGATGGCCGACAACATGGGCAACCCTCCCTGTGCCAGAAGGCGTAGAACATCACCACCCACAGGGAGGGATCAGGAGGAGGAGGAGGAAACATCCGATGGAGCATCCCAAACATCGTCACGGCCTGCCTCTGAGGGTCCCCGCAGGAGGGCGGGTCATCCACGTAAAAGACCGTGAGGGTCGGCGCTACAGCACCATCTCCCAGGACACCTGGCCGGGCACCTGGCCCACTGGAGCAACAGCAGCACAGCATCAAAAGACATTCTCTGCCACATGGCCTTGCTGGTCACTGTCTGACCAATGTTGACAAAGACTGTGGCATGGACTCTGAGGATTTCTAATGGCAAGGACACCAACTCCCCTAGTGAACTTTGGATTCCACACACCCGGAAAGCCCCTCATGTCAAACCCCCCCCCCCCCACTAAAATAAAAAGTCACACCATGAAGAGAAGATGCCTGCTGGTTGCATTATTACCTTACATGTGTCTTGTAAAGTCTAAACATGCCTGAGTTCTCATTTGACTTCAACCATCCACACCCTGGGGCCTGAGTCTGGCACAGGACACACGGGTCACAGTGTATTAGGCAAGACAGACATGGAGCACCATACACACCCGTGATGGGCCCAACCAGCTGAGGGGGTGGCCACACAACCGTGCCGACAGACATATTGAGTACAGCAACAGTCATGCGCAGAGGTCAGGGATCATGTCGAGTGTCCTGGGGGGCACCCAGGTATGTGTAGACAGGTGGCAGAACCATGTCCTGCAAGCTTGAGTCAGGTGGATGCAGAGAATGGTGGCCTGGCCAACGTTGGATGCATGGGGATGGCACATGTCACAATACCCACACAGTCATGGACATCATGCACAATACACGGTCTAATCCCACACAAACAGCTTGCATCTTGCTACTCTACACAAAGACACATAGCCACTATCACGAAAAACCATGCCAGACATGCCGGATGCACCGTGGCAACACACCAGCATTGACAGAGAAGAGGCACCTTGGAGGCATAGGGACACCTTTATTAGTCATGTATTTGGGATTGCAGAGGCAAGTCGGAGTACACATGAACGGGTCATGTGGAGTAACATGTGGGTCCAACACTGGCACCCCCCTTCTGCACCACAAATGCGTGATATCCATGGAACTGGCACACAAGTGTCGGCTAACAGCTAAACACCCCCTGCTGCTCACGGAGAGCCTTCCATACACCATTGATCCGCTGATGTGGAAGTCCCACACCATGTCAAGCCAATGCAAACCGTATGTGTCCGAGGGCAGTGTTACACACATTGATGCCATCATCACATTCCACAATCCCATCACTGATGAATGTCAACAAGTCTGACCATCTATTCAGGTGTACCCATCTGCATGTCATGTGTACCATGGTGATGCAACATGTCTGCAGAGGAAACAAACATCGACAGGGGCAGTGTGCATACATCGTGAACTACTGCCACACCCAATACACCCCTGATGCATCCCTTACCCTAAGGAGACTTCCAAACTTGTCCGTGCGTGTAACGCTGAGTCAGCACACGATGACGTGTCCATGAGGAATAGCAGTGCCACAACAATGCAAGCAGCAGACGGCATGCGCAAGTACCTGGGGAAGAGAGACACACAAGAAGTCAGCCACAAAAAGCACAGCCACTTGCATGTGCATGTACTCGACACATGTATGGATGACAACATGCTAGGTCACAATTATGACTGGGGAAATACACTCATCACTGGCACCATCACTCCAGTGACACATCCACACACACCTCTGACTCACGTGCCATACATGCAGATGGAGACACACATCGCAACACATGCCACACGGGGACCAATGCGTGCACACTCAAACACTGGTACTCACCACTAAGCAAAGAAGTCGCGTATGAGCCGAGTCCGGATGTCCTCTTGCGGCTCCACATCCTCCACATCACTAGCCCCATTGCCAAGCCCTTCGTCCTCCACGGGTGGATGGTCCTGGTCATCTTGATCCAGGATGAGTGGCACAGCTTTCTCAACTGCCATGTTGTGCAGCATGCAGCAGACCATGAAGATTTTGCAGACCTTCTCCGGGGCATATGGGAGGGCGCCGCCGGTCTTGTGGAGGCATCGGAATCGGCTCTTCAGGAGGCCAAACGTCCTCTCTATCACTCGCCTTGTCCGGCCATGGGCGGTGTTGTAGCGGAGCTGGGCCGGCGTGATGGGGTTGCGGAGATGTGTGATCAGCCATGGCATGTTGGGATAGCCAGCGTCCCCTACATGGAAAGCACATGGACATAAGTAGGACAGGAGAAGCGGTTGTGCTGGAAGTCTACGCAAAATAAAGGACAGACAGACTGTACCCACCAACAACACATGCTCGTTCGTTGCGCAGCTGCGTCATCATTTCAGGCACCCTGCTACGCCTCATGATGTAGGCATCGTGTGCTGATCCTGGAAAACGAGCACAGACATGTGAAATCACCATGTTGGACAGACACACCACAAGGGCATTGATGGAGTGGTAGTGCTTGCGATTCCTGTACGCTACCTCCTGTGCCTGTGGTGGTACCAAAGCCACATGTGTCCCTTCTATGGACCCAATGACATGGGGCATCCCTCCCAGGGCATAGAATCCATGCTTGACCCCAGTCAACATTTCAGGGGTTGGGAAATGGATGAAGTTATCCAGGTGAATCAACATGGCCTCTAAGAAATCATGCAGCACACGGCAGAACATGCTCTGGGACATGCCACCAACATGAGCTATGGTATTTTGAAAGGTACCCGTGGCAAGAAAATGTAGGGCTGCCATTACCTTCAGCTTGGGTGTCATTGCCGTAGGATACCTGTGCAGCGGTTGCAGGTGTGGTGCCAGTCTCGCCGTCAACTCCAGAATCAACCGTTGGGGGAAGCGGTAGCACCGGATACAGTCATTCTCCCGCATGGCAGCCAAGTCCGGAATTGGTCGGGGAAGAGGCGGCGCTCTGCAGTAATTTGGAAGTGACAAGGAAGAGTGAGTGCACCACAACAACAATTTATTTGTACTGAGCACATGTTAATCTGTCTATACACATATGCTACATACGGAGTCAGGTATGTGCCACATGCCCTGGATACGTATGGCTGCCAGGTGACACTCCTACCAAGACCCAGCTACACACGGAGATTGTGAACCTCCACATGCCATGGCATGGGATTTGCTGTGTCCCAGTGTAAGTGAACAGCCAGACGCAAGACAGGAGTGACATACATCCACACATCAGCAGAAGTAGGATGTCGATTTCAGAGACTGGTAGCGGAACACTAGAGCCACAGGTCACATGACATTACACTAGGACAGCCCACACACCTTGCCATTAAGGTGTACATGTGATGACTCACAACACATTCATAGAGAGGATGCAGACATGTCCTTGTTACGCTACTCCGTGTCCCATGCATACATACGCACCTTACATCCGATACCACATGTGGCATGGTGTGCGGAACAGTGTGCAATGTCAATCTACACACAGACACATGTTGGTTGCTGCAACAGCTGCAGCTTTTGAGGGAGCTCCAACATCAAGCTAATGCGAATCCCCCACACATACATGACATAGTCACATCGTGCACCGTGGGTAGTGACATGTCAGGTGTGGTAACCCCTGTTCCGGGCCTCAGGGGACACTTCCGTGTGTTGGTGTCCGTGCCATGCCAGTGACGCTCATCCCAAGTGTGCAGTACGACATGCACACATGTCAAAGGAGTCAAGGGCATGCCTGGCACACATTGCACCGTCACACATTACATGTGTACACATCTCATCATACATCTGTTGCCTTCTCGACTCAGGAGTAATGTGCCACATCACAGCCTTTCACCTGTGCCCCACACATGTAGTACTGGCCAGACAATGCCTTGATGTCCATCCATGGACAAGTATGTCAGCCCTATTCCTTCCTGTGTGCTGCCTGTCACCACTGTGATGTGTGAAAACCACCGTACTTTTGCTAAGAGGGCCTGTGTACGTTCCCGTATCACTATGTGAGTGCTGCCGTATGTGTACCCATAGTGATGGTGAGCGTACAGGCGTGTGTACGCTCACTATCACTATGGGTACGCATACGCGAGCACACCCATAGTGGTACGGACCGTACACGCGCGCGTACGTTCACTATCACTATGGGAGTGCTGCCGTATGCGTACCCATAGTGATAGTGAGCGTACAGGCGTGTGTACGGTCTGTACCACCATGAGTACGCATACGCGAGAACACCCATAGTGGTACGGACCGTACACGCGTGCGTACGTTCACTATCACTATGGGTGTTCTCGCGTATGCGTACTCATAGTGATAGTGAGCGTACAGGCGTGTGTACGCTCCGTACCACCATGAGTACGCATACGCAAGAACACCCATAGTGGTACGGACCGTACACGCGTGCGTACGTTCACTATCACTATGGGTGTACTCGCGTATGCGTACTCATAGTGATAGTGAGCGTACAGGCGTGTGTACGCTCCGTACCACCATGAGTCTGCATACGCGAGAACACCCATAGTGGTACGGACCGTACACGCGTGCGTACGTTCACTATCACTATGGGTGTTCTCGCGTATGCATACCCATAGTGATACGGACCGTACACACGCCTGTATGCTCACTATCACTATGGGTACGCATACGCGAGCACACCCATAGTGGTACAGAGCGTACACACGCCTCTACGGGCCGTTGCTATGCATTTGGGGTGCCCCAGGGCCCCGGAACGCACCGTACCTGTGTGTGAAGCTCAAAATTACATAGGGGACACATGAGGGACAAGTATAAAGGCCTACATGCATGCTGGTTGTCATGGAGACCAAGTTTAAAGTTTGAATTTGTTCTGGAAGGTGCACAGCAGAAGTCAGTTGGAATGAATCTACTTTGTTGCAATGTGTTTGTGGGGTTGACATCATGCTGAAGAAAAAAACACAATAAGAACCCACTGACTGTGCTAGGTTTGAAGGGATTGGAGGAAACATAGGATGCAAATGTGAGTGACCAATCACTCTGTACTCCTGTGCATGAAACAGGCCAGCAAGGCAGATATAAGGCAGCCAGGTCCCATGAGGGAGCACTTGCCTGCACATCTTTGTATTCCACGACCCAGCTGCTGCTACTGATTCCCTGGAACCATGTCAAGGTCTGTGGAGAGGTCACAGCCCTTCACCCTGGAGGAGAACCTGGCTTTGCTGGATGTGATCCTCCCACAGTACCCCATGCTGTATGGCCGACCAGGGTATCAGGTGAGTGCAGAGTCTACCAGCACAGACTGTGTCCCTTTTTTGTTAGTGTGACTTCTGGCATTGTGTCCAGGTGTGGCACACATGCTATGTACTGTAGGAGGGGTCCCGGGGGGGGGGAATGCCTGATGTCTCCCAGCCAGTGCATGCTGTGGTGCATGTCTGCCGTCCTCACTTGCATTGTGTTTACTGTGACAATCACTGCATGCTGCATGCCACATTCTGCCTGTCTCGTCCTCCTGGGAATGTAGCCTCTACAGTCCTCATGTGACTCTGTGCTCACACCAGTGTGACAGGTGACTGTACCCACAGATGTGTGTTAGTTCTGTGTACCTGTGCTGAGAGTGTCCACATGATGTGTTCGTACCCTGGACATCGGTGTGTGTGTAAGTCCCCTGTCATGTGGGTGGGTGCATATGTGGAGTGGAGCACCCCAGCTGCATGAGGGATGGATATACCCTGGCCATGTGATGTGAGCAGGGAGCAGTGCTGTGTGTCTGACGTGCAGAGCCAGCCCCACACCTGTGAGCCCCCCCCCAGTCTAGTGGCACATGTGCAGAGTGAGGTATGTCGCTGCATTTGGCAATGGCAGGTGAATGTCCTGTGCCTGTGTGTGTCTGTGTACTCTGCTGCGGTAGCGTCAGTGGCCTGTGGCATGTGACTGCTTAGAGGTGCTGCACATTATCCTGGTGTAGCTTGTGATGCACAGTGTGAGCCTGGATCATTGATTGTGTAGTTGCCCTCATTCCACCTGTGTCCTTTCAATGGCACGTACTGCTTTTGCCCTACCACAGAGGATCATGTCCCTATGACAAAGGTGCAATGCGTTGGATGCATACTATGCCTTGTTGTAAACAGCAGATGTGTTCTAATATGTGTCCCTGTGACATGTGCCAGGTGTATTGATGTAGTGTCACTTGTTCATCCTCACAGGTAGGCGCCTCTGCCAAGGAGCAGATATGGCTGACCCCCGTCAGCGCCGTGAGGAGTGCGGATGGTCGGAAGCGGCGCCTGTCCCAGGTGAGGAAACGCTGGCAGGATATCCGGTGCTGGACGCGGAGGATCGCACGGGTCCTGCTGGGGGACTCACCTGAGAGCCATAAGAACCGCGGGCGCCGCCGACTGACCCACATCCACAAGCGTGTGCTGCCGGTGGTATTCCCAGACTTGGAGAGGCGCTTACAGGAGAAGCAGCAGCAGGAAGGGGGTAGGTACATGTGTGCTTGTTGTGTTTCACCAGCATTTGTAAGTGCACAGTTGCATGGATACACTGCCAGGGTTTAAAGGTGCTGTGCAGATCCAGTTACCCACAGTATAGCTGTGCTCTCCTGCCTCCCTTCCCCTCCTTGCAATGTGTTCCCTGGTCTGTGTGTAGTCACTCCTTCCCAAGGTAATGTAGGCTGGCGCTTTCTCCACGTGAACTATGCCTGTAGCATCATGTGTGGGGGTGGTGTGTAACAGGTTTTGGGGCCTTGGCTGTGCCCTGTCCAGTTCAGTACTTGTGGGTTCCATGTCAGTTGGCACTGATGCTGAGTCCAGACATGGGAGTTAGTCTCTCAAGTGTCATGCCTTACAGCACGCATGTCCTATTTTGTGGCCTGTGACATGATGTGCATGAGTGTGCGATACGCATAGTGCAGGGATGGTGGCGTGTGTTGCAGTCATTCCCATTCAGGACCATGGAGTTGTGTTGCCACTACTGTCCCCTGGGGCATATTTTCCTAGGTGTCATGTGTGTCATCACAAAACGTGGGCACTCTCAGTGTCTACAGCATAGGTTGTGCTCTGTGCCATTGTCCCCTGGCACCATGTATATTGACGTGAAATGTAGTACAAGTGTCCACTGTACGGCCTGACCTGATTTTCCTTGTTCATAGTCACAGTGGCCAGTGCCTGTGTGTCTTGTTACAATCATCTGATGATGGCCATTTGTACATGATTATGTGGACAGGCGCACCTTGGGTATTTGGCGTCAAATCTTGCATTTATGCATCCCCTGTGTATTTCACCCAGACTAAGAGATGTAAGTGCCACCTGTGTCTCAACAAATTGTCTCATGTAGGGGGTGGTTGGTGCGGGCCAAGCCTACATGTCAAAACCAGAATTCTCCTTGCTAGGTCTGGCCAGTGTGTGATGTTTGTCTGGACATACACTCAAGGTGCAGTGAGCCAGTCATGTTGGGCATGTTTTCAGTTTTACCTATGCAGCATGTGCCTCAAGCTCATGGATTTGGTCCCTCCTCATCCCTATTGTCGGCAATGCTGTGTGGTGCAGATGCAGTGCTGGATTGTCCCCAGGGCCTGGCTCCTATGTCAAACTCCATTTCATGTCATTTGCTATTGTGTCATGCTCTCCATGGATTTTCTGTGGCATGGTGGGTCAACCAACTGTGTGTTGCATGCCCTACATCTGTACCTTGTTTTGTAGATGTTACTGATCTTTCTTTGCAGGCTATGCACTGTGACCTATGTATATTGGACTCATGTGACATATGTATACAGGTGTGTGATTAATTCCTGTCTGTTCACCTTGCCCACAGCATCGTCGGGGGACACGGAGGGAGACATGAGCACAGACGGAGCGGAGGGACCGAGCACCAGTGCCAGCGTTGACATCGTGGCTGGCAGAGGCGGAGGAGAGTGAGGCCGAGGACCTGTCCACTGGCACCACCGAATATGAAGCCGACAGGTCCGAGGATGATCTCTCCGAGTGGGCGGAGGCTGCACCAGCAGCTGACAGTGGAACAACATCGCACCCCGCCCCCTCCATTGCCATCAGCCGCCTCCCACTTGCTCGTGTACCTTCCCAACGTCCACGGTCACCACATGTCTCCTTCCTGCCAGGCACCGCACCCCCTGCCCCTGTCTCCACTGCTGCCGCCAATGCCGAGTCTGTGGACATCCAGCGGCAGTTGCAGGTTGGTCAGGCTGCGATCCTTAATGTCCTCCATTGCCACAGCCAAGTGCTGCACAACATGGAGGCATACTTGGAGGGCATTTTTTCGTCACAGGCTGACCAACGCCAGTTGCTGAGGTCCATAGACTCGACACTGACTGCAGCAGTGGGTCTCCTGCAGCGCTACGTCCCACCACCCACCCCTGCCCCATCCACACTTCCCACTCCCATGCCTGTCCCACGTACACCCAGACGTACGCATGCACACACCACAACAGACACAGGCACACCACAAGCAGGGAAGGTCATACGCACACCTCCTGGCACGCACCCACAGGGTGAGGTAGGCACGCCCACTGGGTCGGAGGGCAAACGTAAGACACGCAGCCAGAGTGGGAGTCCACATTCCACCCAATCCACTCCCTCCAAATCCCCTCCCCTCAGCTCTCCTGACCACATATCAGGCAAGGACTCCTTCATGGCCGCTCTGTCCCTGAGCCCCACTGTGACACCACCCTGCAAGCGGTCAAGGGAGTCCCCGGTCAGGGTGGTTGAGTCCCCCCCCTGTCCACACCCTGCCCCAGTGGCGCTGTGACCCCCCCCTCGCCCCTCCTTGGGGCCTGTGGTTCCTTCGGTTGCAGGGGAGACGCTGGAGGACCTTGCTAAGGTGTGCAGCAAGATCCTGGCCTCCGCCTTTGGCCCTGCCCCACCCCCTGTGGTGGAGTAAATGTAAATGTATGTAAATGTATGGATACTTGTATAGCGCACGACTACCCGGAGGCCTCTCGGCGCTTGTACGAATACCGCTGTGGAACCCATCCTGGCTTTTCCCTGTGAGGCGTCCACTCCTGGGCACCCCCAAGGTGAAGGCCAGGCATCCTTAGCGTTGTGGGGGCCGTTGTGGAGATTAAGCAAGCTATTGCCCAGAGTTGCAGAGTGGGACTCCATGATTAGAATGGCACCGAGGCGAGAATTATCAGGCCCGTGGAATTTTTGAGCCCAAGACCCGCCAAGACGGGGAATTGAACCCTGGTCCCGGGCTAGACCTCTGCATCAGGGTCTGCCGCTCTAATCATTGAGCCACACTTCTCTTCCCCCCAACATGATGCCCTCCCCGCTGTGGAAGACGAAGGAGTCTGACTGTGCAGGCAAGCTAGGGAACACGCGTCCCACTGTGTCCCCCGTCCAGCTGTGACTCATGGACTGCCCTATGGGCTTTGTAAATATTGAACTTTCTACGAACACACTATTTAAGATCATGCTGATTAAAGCCATTTTTGTTTCCTTTGAACACTACAGCTTTTCTGATGTTGCTGTTGGTGGGGCTGCTACATGAGTTTGGGTGTTAATCATGTGTTGGGTGTGTGGGAAATGTAGTAGTGTGCTGGTCATAGGGGGGACCCTGGTATCTGTGTGCCATCACACGGTGTTGGCTAGGTTTCTCTGTTCATGTAAGCAGTTACTGCATGGTGAAATTGTCCCAAGGTGTATTCCTTCCTCTGTGTACCCTGACATCTTCCCTGCAGGGTGTTCCCAATATTGAGCGCTGAGCTGTGTGTACATTAGCTGGGTGTGTGACGGACTCCTTCAACTTTGCACATGCATGCTGAGCGATGTCTCCACCTGCATCATTCGTGGCATCCTTGGTAGTCATTGTACTTGTGTACGTGGACTATTGACATGACTTCATGTGGACATGTTTTCTTTTCGGCGCTATGCATGCGTATACTCCCAGCCTCCCACACATGTGGTACATGTACTGCAGGGTCTTTGTGCACCTGACTGACATTTGTGGGCATGGTATCTGTGGCTACTCCACCCTTTGCGTTCCATGGGCACTGCTGGGAGTGTTAGGCACACACCCCTCCTGTCTCTGGGCACTGCTGGGAGTGATAGGCACACACCCCTCCTGTCTCTGGGCACTGCTGGGAGTGATAGGCACACACCCCTCCTGTCTCTGGGCACTGCTGGGAGGACTCTGCACCCACCCCTCCTGTCTCTGGGCACTGCTGGGAGGACTCTGCACACACCCCTCCTGTCTCTGGGCACTGCTGGGAGTGATAGGCACACACCCCTCCTGTCTCTGGGCACTGCTGGGAGGACTCTGCACCCACCCCTCCTGTTTCTGGGCACTCCTGGGAGTGATAGGCACACACCCCTCCTGTCTCTGGGCACTGCTGGGAGGACTCTGCACCCACCCCTCCTGTCTCTGGGCACTGCTGGGAGGACTCTGCACACACCCCTCCTGTGTCTGGGCACCGCTGGGAGGACTCTGCACCCACCCCTCCTGTCTCTGGGCACTGCTGGGAGGACTCTGCACACACCCCTCCTGTGTCTGGGCACTGCTGGGAGGACTCTGCACCCACCCCTCCTGTCTCTGGGCACTGCTGGGAGTGATAGGCACACACCCCTCCTGTCTCTGGGCACTGCTGGGAGGACTCTGCACCCACCCCTCCTGTCTCTGGGCACTGCTGGGAGGACTCTGCACACACCCCTCCTGTCTCTGGGCACTGCTGGGAGGACTCTGCACCCACCCCTCCTGTCTCTGGGCACTGCTGGGAGGACTCTGCACACACCCCTCCTGTCTCTGGGCACTGCTGGGAGGACTCTGCACCCACCCCTCCTGTGTCTGGGCACTGCTGGGAGGACTGTGCACCCACCCCTCCTGTCTCTGGGCACTGCTGGGAGGACTCTGCACACACCCCTCCTGTCTCTGGGCACTGCTGGGAGGACTCTGCACCCACCCCTCCTGTCTCTGGGCACTGCTGGGAGTGATAGGCACACACCCCTCCTGTCTCTGGGCACCGCTGGGAGGACTCTGCACCCACCCCTCCTGTCTCTGGGCACTGCTGGGAGGACTCTGCACACACCCCTCCTGTGTCTGGGCACTGCTGGGAGGACTCTGCACCCACCCCTCCTGTCTCTGGGCACTGCTGGGAGTGATAGGCACACACCCCTCCTGTCTCTGGGCACTGCTGGGAGGACTCTGCACCCACCCCTCCTGTCTCTGGGCACTGCTGGGAGGACTCTGCACACACCCCTCCTGTCTCTGGGCACTGCTGGGAGGTCTCTGCACCCACCCCTCCTGTCTCTGGGCACTGCTGGGAGGACTCTGCACACACCCCTCCTGTCTCTGGGCACTGCTGGGAGGACTCTGCACACACCCCTCCTGTCTCTGGGCACTGCTGGGAGGACTCTGCACCCACCCCTCCTGTCTCTGGGCACTGCTGGGAGTGATAGGCACACACCCCTCCTGTCTCTGGGCACTGCTGGGAGGACTCTGCACACACCCCTCCTGTCTCTGGGCACTGCTGGGAGTGATAGGCACACACCCCTCCTGTCTCTGGGCACTGCTGGGAGTGATAGGCACACACCCCTCCTGTCTCTGGGCACTGCTGGGAGGACTCTGCACACACCCCTCCTATTTAACAATATGTACGCTTAGAACATACACGTGTGTGGGTTTGCTCCATGCATACGAGGTGGGGGTACGGGTCGTACTTACACTGTTGGGGTGGGGGTACGCTCCATTCGTCCGCGGGTGAGGGTACTGGTCGTACTAACACTGTTGGGGTGGGGGTACGCTCCATACGTCCGCGGGTGAGGGTACGGGTTGTACTTACACTGTTGGGGTGGGGGTACGCTCCATGCATACGCGGGTGAGGGTACGGTCCGTACTTATACTGTTGGGGTGGGGGGTACGCTCCATACATCCGAAAACAATAGAAAATCTGTATAGTTTAGTAAATCTTTTCTAGCACAACAAATAGCTGTTTTACATCATTTCAGAAAGGCTAGTGGTAGTGTAGTCCACAGCCCTAACGTTACCTCATCAACAGAAATTACAGGCTCCTAGCCGGCTCCCTCTAAGAATCACCACAAATCCAGAATATGCCGGGATGCCAACCCAACCCCTTAAAAATCCCTTACCAACTCCAAAGGAAAATGAATTGAAACCAATTACATCCAGGGGTATTCAATTCGCAATATAAGGGAACTAACTCACTCACCTTCAAAGACATTAGAATTAGTGGTTTCTCGGGCAAGCATTGTCCAAAGACTACTTATATGCTGCAGAAGCATCAATGCAGTGGTTTGCCTCAGGTGGCCAGCAGCGGATATGGAAGGCAGTCTCATTGAACTGCCTGTCACACTGCAGAAATTCTGCATGGCATGAGAACAAAAGTATATGTACATAAAGCCCAAGACATGCAAATGGGGATAGCACGTCACCTAACACGTTTCTCAGTTCAAGTGCTAGGAGTACACTAAAGGCTGAAACAGTGTGATACAAGCAATGTATAAAGTAAAACTAAAATGACTACCCAAGTCAATGTCATCACTGTCTTGTGCTTTCATACCATCAAGATGCTATGAAAGATTTTAAAATGGCTCCCAGTCAGCACACTGAAAACTGTGGTGTATGCTCTGGTCACAAGCAAGCTGGACTATGTAAACACCCTCTATGTCAAGATCAACAAAACACTCACTGGAGGGCTGAAGACCATTCAGAACTCTCTGACCAGAACTGCTCTCAACCTCCCAAGCCACACTCATATCCTACCACACTCACAGAAGCTCCACTGGCTCCTCAAACACAAACAAGCACAATTCAAACTCCTCACTCATACTTTCAAGGTACTACATTACACTGGCATGACATACCTCAACAAATGCATCTGCTTCTCAAAACCTTCCAGGCACCTCCACTCATCTGACTCTTACTTGCACACATCCCACAAGTATGAAAAACCAGATCGGTGGCTGAACTTTTTTCTATATTGCTCCTAAAGCATGGAGCGACCCATCACTACACATAAGGGCCTACTTTTTACTTCTTGAATTCTGCAAGAAGCTAAAGACGTGGCTTTTTGAATAGTCCCACTAGTCCCAAAGTTAGCTAGACTCTCACCTGCCGAGCACCAGGATACCCTTCAAGGTGATGGTGCACTCTACAAATCAGCACCCAGAGGACTTCTGGTAACTAATTCCCCGAGAATCTTTCTTGATGACCAACTGTTCAAGAAGGAGTGGTCTTTAATCGCATGGCGGTGTACCCGCGATTGGCTTATATTAATCATCAACACCGCAAAACGACTATCAGATGCTATCCTTGTTAAAATAAAAACAAGCGAGGATGCATTAATGACAGAAATAAAAATCACTTTATACCGGACAAAACTGGAAGAAGTCAACAAAGAAATTAATGAACATAAAGATTTTTTTATGCAAAGCAAGATCAGCAAATTACAGAAAGATTTGAAGAAATTTGCACACGAAAAAGTATATCCCTATATTAGAGATGATTATGTACACCAGGAGAAAACAGACTCCGGCTCATCTTACCAAGGCGATTCCAGCCGTTCTGAAACAGAACAACACAGCTGGTCCAGTGACGGATCGGATAAGAGTTGGAGAGGGAAACCAAGAAGACCAAGAAGAGGGAACTTCAACCAAAACTTCCAACACCCACAGATGTACCCCTGGCCAGGACCCTACGGACCGATGCCTTTTCACGGACCGCCACCTCCGTGTCTAGGACAACAACTTTCCAACCAGGACCCTTCTTCCAGCCCAATTTTAATCAGAATCGTTTTTTAGGACAGGGCGGAAGAAGAGGGAGACGTGGCAGGAGAAACAACACAAACAAACAAGTCCAATGGGAGGACAGCAACACACCAATCAACACACGAAGCACATCAAAGGGCCCCAGTGCAGGGACAAGCAACCAACGGGACTAGTAGTCAATCTTACGGATACACCTTTGACGATAGAGGAAACAGAAGTTCTCAACAAAGGCCTTGGATTTGTACCCACGACCCATCTGGACAAGTTCCAGATGAGGTGTGAACTAAGTGAGTTCTTTCGAAAGATACGCGTGAAAGCATTCTTCATGGATAAAGAGAAACCTGACGAAGATCACGCATACACACCACTTAGGTTGAAATCAAATTTCTTCCCCCCAGCGTCTCTGATGCCACCTGAAATATTGGCCTTTGAGGAGAGTGTCACGAAAGAGATCGAGGAGCTCCCCATCAGAAAAGACACATATAACAATATGAGTAGAAAGGAAAGAGAAGCGGTGAAGAGTCTGAGCTTGAGGAATGACATCATAATAAAACCAGCTGACAAAGGCGGGGCAACGGTTATCCAGAGCACCACAGCATACCGTACGACATTTTTAAACCTCTTGGCTGATACTAAATTTTACCAACCTCTCTCCAGAGACCCCACCACACGGCTAAAGAAAACCATAAGCTCTATAACCACTGAAGCACTCAAAGAAGGATGGATGAACAAGAAAGAACACACTTTTCTGAATTGTGAGGACCCAAGAACACCTATTTTCTACACCATACCTAAGATACATAAGGACAAACTCCCTCCCCCGGGCAGACCGTTGTGTCTGGTATTGGGTCTCTTTTGGAACCCCTCTCAAAGTACACTGACTGGTTTCTTCGACCACTAGTCACACGTATCAGGTCTTATATACAAGATACCAAACACCTCCTTAACACTCTCCAAGATGTGCCATACAACCCTGAGAAGAACATACTGGTGTGTCTAGATGTTGAAGCTCTTTACACAAGCATCCCTCAAGAGGAAAGCATTTAGGTGATTCAAACCATCTTGAACAAGGAGGACTGAACCTGGGAGGCCCCGGTAAGTTGGATCGTTACTCTATTACGTTTGGCACTGAAAGAGAACTTCTTCAGATTTGATGACCAGCTATATCTACAAGTCCACGGAACTTCCATGGGGAGTACATTCGCGCCGAGCATAGCATGTCTGTATATGAGACAGTTCGAAGATGAATGTATATGGACCCCCAATCCATTCTCAAACAACATTAAAAAAATGGTGGCGGTATATTGATGACGTTCTTGTTGTATGGGAAGGAGACGTAACCACACTAGGACATTTTTATGCATGGTTGAACAGTCGGAACCCACATTTAAAATTCACAATGACTCATAATCAAGACCGTATATCCTTTCTTGATGTCACCATCAGTGCAAAAGACGATGGCATTGTTAGCTCTCTGTACACCAAGCCCACAGACAAAAACAGCCTGTTACATTTCAACAGTGCCCATCCACGTGCACTAAGAGAGAATTTACCAGTGGGGCAGTTCCTACGTATACAGAGAAATTGTGCAGAACTGACCGAATACAAGAATGAGGCAAAAATCCTGACTAAGAAACTGGAAGAAAGATCCTACCCTAAAAGAGTCATTGAGAAGGCACAAAAACGATCCCGTAATACCCCACGGGATGTTCTACTTGAAACTCATCAGAAGGCGGAAGTAAACACCCTTATCTGCGTTACAACTTTTAATGCATCTTCTTTTTTTTTTTTTTTTTTTTTTAAATATATTTATTAGTTTCACCATTACACAGTTAGCACAATATATCAGATAATCTCCAATAGTAGATTAGATTCTCATACAAAAAAAGATTTTTCATACAGTAAGATAACATCAATACAGAATTCCAATGCCACATACAACAGAATTATCCGGACTTTTCCAGCTTAACCCTTTTAACCAATACCCTCCTTCCATTTTATTATAGGGTCCCATATCCTTAGCCCCAATTTCCTTCCTGTTTTACCTTTCCGTGCATATATATTTTTCTCCATATTATAAGTGGACAATAAATTAGAAAGCCAAACTTGCATTGTAGGAGGGTTTTTATCCAGCCAGGCCCTGGCTATGCAGAGTCTAAAAACTGCCATTGCAACAAAAATAAAATCCCTCTGGATAATGTTAGTATCCGTTGCAATTCCTAGCAGTATTTCCGGGGGGTTTAAGATAACTTGAATATCCAGGGAGGCATCAAGAAATTTTTCAATATCTTTTAACACCGTTTGTAATTGTGGACAAACCGCAAAAATATGGATTTGATCTGCCTCAGGGGAACTACACCTTGGGCATGTAGTGCCGGCGGTGCCCCCCCACTTTTCTATTTTTGCCGGAGTAAAATATAACGAATAAAGAGTTTTATAATGCTGCGATTGCAGCGGCGCTGAGCAGAGGAGAGTACGCCCTCGATCCAATGAATCGTTAAACCAACTGGGCTCCCCTGTCAGCTTGTCTGCCCACTTCGTCATCTGCTTATCCAAGTCGTCTGGTTTACCTGCTAGGAGATTGGCATAAAAGCTCCTAATGGAGCAGTCCCCCCCTAACCTTATTTCCTCCAGTATATCTACCTTTTCAAACCCATTCTTTCCACCCTGTTTATCACCCAAAAAACTTCTTAACTGCAGAAATTTGAAAAAATCCCTTCTGTCTAACCCAAAAGTATTTGCTAAATCCTTAAATTGAATCATCACCTCCGAGTTCCTCAGATCTCCAAGCTGGACCACCCCCTTCTCCGTCCAAACCGCCATTGTACTGTCCCAAAATATCTGCTTTGGGAGGGAGACATTTTTATACAGTCTGGTATATCTATTATATCTGCCCAAGCCAAATTTTTTCCGCACTGCCTTCCAAATCTTGATTGCTGCTTGTACCGTCTTGAACCTGGTTCTTTTATAGTATGCAAAATCAATACATTTAAGAAAAGAATTCTCCACCTCAGGTCCCAACACTATAGCGTATATTCTAGATGAATCATTACGTGTTCTGTCAACGAGGTCGCCCCCGCCTACTAACCCACGCATATATTGTAATGCAGCTGCCCAATAATACAATCTGAAATCAGGGGCTCCCCAGCCTCCTCTCTCTCTAGGCAGAGACATGAAGCGGTATGCCCTGCGAGTCTTTCCCTGGGCCCAGACAAATCTATTTAACATATTTTCAAGCTCATTAAACCATTTCAATTCAAGCCATAGCGGAATTGTCCTAAAAAAATATAAAAATTTTGGCAGTATTAACATTTTTATGACATTGATACAACCCATTAAAGTCAGATGCAAATTATTCATTCGACCCAAATCCGTCTTAACTTTTAACATTAGGGGTGCCAAATTCTTCTGTACTAGTGACCCCAAATCTGCTGTAATTGCAACCCCCAGATATACCGCTGAGTCAGTGACTCTTTGATCGTTGAAGACGATATACTGGTTACATATTATTTGTGTTTTAGAGCTATTTAGGCTATACCCCGATACCTGCCCAAACCTTTGTGCTTCAGCCTCAATTTCTCCTATGGCCATGCTAGGGTTGGGGGTCAAGATGGCCACATCATCAGCATAGGCAAGGGTCTTCATTATACTTCCATTCAATCTTATTGGAGGGATCCTTACGTTATTGTCTAAATTCCTTATCAAAGGGTCCAGATAAAGTGCAAATAATAAGGGGGAAGATGGACACCCCTGTCTGGTCCCTCTTCCAATACTAACTGCTGTTGATTTACCCCTGTTGACTCTTATCCTTCCTGACGGGTTTTTGTACAAGGTCTGCATTGCGGTCGTAAAACTATTCCCGAAACCATTCCACTTAAGTATTTGCCATAGATATTCCCAGGAGACCCTATCGAACGCCTTCTCAGCATCTAAGAAGAGCGCCGCCATAGGGTCCCCGAGGCCATCCGCCGCATCAAAAGCTGTAATTACCTGTCTAATATGTTGTGTGGTCCCTTTACCGGGAATAAACCCGTGCTGAGTTTGGCTTACTAAGCCCTCTATTACTTCTGCCAATCTTATTGCTAATATCTTAGAATAGACTTTCGTGTCAGCGTTCATCAATGTGATAGGCCTATATGATCCTGGAAGCAGTGAGTTCTTTCCTTTTTTTAAAATAACGATAATGTCTGCTTCCCCCCATGATTCGGGGATCATATCCCCTGCCTGTGCTTCCAACATAACCTGAAACATGTCTATTCCAAGAATTTCGTGAAATACTTTATAAAACTCGACCGGGAGCTGGTCAGGACCGGCTGCTTTGCCTGATGGTAATGTATTTAGTGCCGTATGGAATTCCTCCCAGCTAAAGGGAGAATCCAGTCTGTCCTTTTCTTCCATAGATAAAACCGGAGGAATAATCTTACTAAGATAATTTTGAATCTCCCTTATAGACGCTCCCCTGCCTCTCGTGTATAGCTCTTCGTAGAATTCCCTAAACACTTCCCTCACCCCGATTGATGCAGTGACGCTAGTTCCATTCCTATCCCTGATCTCCTGAATATCTGATGCTGCTAATTTCTGTCTCGTGCGTACTGCTAATAGATGGCCTACCTTATCACTTAACTCGTAAGCAGCTTCCCTTTTAGTTAGGTAGTTCTCTACTGCTTTTTTTGAAGTACATTCTGTCGCCTCTGCTCTGAGAACGGCTAGTTTTAATAAGTGTGCTTCTATTGATACCTTGTCTCTTATATCCCTAACCAATTCCTCCTCTACTCTTAGAATCTTTTGGTAAACCTCCCTTATTTCCAGCCGTGTCTTTTTTTGTGATGAAAACACATAGCTCATCGTCTCGCCCCTTACTCCGGCCTTAAAGGCATCCCATACTATTCGTGATGGAGCCGTGCCTTTATTGATTTCCCAATACTCCTTAATCCAATTAGACATGAAAACCCTATATCCCTCATCCCTCAGCAGGGCTCTGTCAAATGTCCATTGCGTATCCTTTCGCATTACCTGGCCTACTCTAATCGTCAGTATCAATGGATTATGATCCGAGATAATACGTGGCTGCTTTTCTATCTGTGCCTCTGACATCAGGGAAGATGAAATCAAGAAATAATCTAATCTGACCAGAACCTTGTGAGGGGCTGAGTAATAAGTACTACCATCACTACCTAGGTTTAGCTTAATCCATGGATCCCTTAATGAGTTGTTTGACACCATATCCATGAGTGCCTTATGAGTTCTCTTTTTTCTCCCTGCGTATATCCCTCCTGGATATAAAAATGAACTACTGGGATCATGGATATTAAAATCACCACAGCATATAATTGGTTCGGGCCATAAAGCCAACTCAATGTCCAAAAATTGAAAGAGTTCGGGATCATCCTCTGTTGAGCCATACACAGAGACTATAGTGCATTTTTCCCCCTTAAATTTTATTTCAACGATTACCCACCTCCCCCATTGATCTTCCTTTTTCTTTATCACCTCCACATCAGTGGATCTTCCTAGTATCGCCACCCCCCTATGCTTAGTCCCTTGTTTTGTGTTTGCTAATACCGCAAAACCTAGGTGATCCAGTAGATAACTCTTGGATGCTTCGACATGAGTTTCTTGAAGACAAACCAAGTCCAGCTTAAATGTCCTAAGTAATGCCGCCGCCCTAATCCTCTTCCCTGAATCATTGAGACCACAGATATTAATAGTAGCAATCCTACAACTCATTAGGACCCATCATAGGTTCGATCCAGCATTGCATACCTTATTCTATCTAATGTTCTGTTGTGACTTGTAAAGCATATCTTATGATTTTGCTGATTTTGATTATCATTTAAACTCCACCTTATAACTAATCTGTATTGTGCTCTATGAGTTCCGTGCGTGAAACATTGTGCTCTCCTGTGCTGCTTCTTAACCACTACCTCCCCTCTTTTTTCATTTTTTCCCCTCTTTTTACCTCCGACCTCCACCCTCCCCCCCGTCCCCACCCTCTTTCCTCTGTCCACCACCCCCCTCCCCCCCTCCCTACACTTACTGGCAAATAGGTCCAGAGACCTATGTGCAGCCGCTCTAGCTTGCGGCGACCGCTCCACACTCGCCCCCCCACACCCAACCCCTATTTTGTCCTATTTCATCCTATACCCCACCTATGTGTTTGTTTAATAACTTTCAGGGCTTTAGTATTTAACATTTGACATTTTATCTTACAATTCTCAGCCCCCTTTCTGCGATTTGATTTCCTCTAAAAACTGTTGGGCCTTAATCTCAGAGAAAAAAACACTCGTTCTGCCCCTAAAGACCACTTTTAGTCTTGCCGGAAATAAGAGGAATGCCTCGGACCCTAGAGCCTGGAACGGTTTGATGAGCTGTCTGAGTTTCCATCTTCTTTCTACCGTTACATGGCAAAAATCCGGTCTAGTAAAGAATGTGGTTCCCTCAAATGTTCTTCTCTTGTCAGGTCTAGCCTTATTTATAATTTCCTCCCTGAGCAAGAAATTCCCCACATATACCAAAATGGCTCTTGGAAGTGGGGGTAGACCTGTCTGGCTCTTGGTCCCTTGGTTTTTCCTAACCGTGAAGGGGAATCTGTGGGCACGTTGGATCTCTCTTTCCCATTCCCACTGTGATTCAGGGAAGGCTCCCCTAAACAAATTAACCACGAACTGCATAATGTTGTCCCCCTCTTTCCCTTCTGCCACCCCCAAAATGCGAATGTTATTCCGCCTCTGACGGTTTTCGAAGTCTTCCAGTTTCCATTGCAAATCGCTAGACAGTTTTTCTTGTTCCTGTTTGAAATCCTGCAGACCCCCAAGGTCATCCTCTATTTTTCCTGTCCGCTCCTCTACCTCAGTCACTCGCTGGGCAAGCCCTTCATAGAGTTTATTGACCTTCTTAAGGGTATTGTGGATTTTCTTTGTGGCTTGCCTGGCCCTCCGACTTTCCGATCTTGCCTCCCCTTGCATTTGTTTAAGTGTAGCACAAATCGTGTCAAAAGGGGCAAGGTACTGTGCAGGAACGGGAGTACTATCTAGGGTCTTGCCCTCCTCCGCATAAGACTGCGACGTTGCGGAATAATCCCAGTCCAACTTCTTCCCCTCTACTGTAGGTGAATCCAATTTGCCGCCGTGCCTCTTACCCCTTGCCTTTCTTTTTTTCTGTGTAGCCTCTTTCATAGAGAAGTTTGAATCAGAACTTATTTCTTCGTCCGATTCCCCCTCTTCTGATGTGTCATCGGTTGACTGGGAGATGTCTGTGTCCTCATTCAGCGAAAAGAAACATTCGCCATCGGCTGAGGCTCCCTCTTTTTTCTCTGGGCCCAAGTTTTTAACATCAGTAGCCAACATAGGGTCTTTTCCCAATGGGATACAGTCATTATTTGCTTCCTTGCCCCTTTTCCCGCTCATTTCAGCTTCCAATTGTGTAAGTGCCTCTAACATGTCCATACTTCCAGATAACCCAGGTACAGATACTGATACAGATAGACACTTACTAGAATCCGGCGTCAAGTTGTTTTTAAGCCCCCTTGTTGCTTCCTCCTGCCAGTCATTGGGGGACATAGATTGTATTACCTTAGATTCTGTAGTGCCTGCAATGCCTTCTCCGCCGTCTCCGTAGCTGCCGGCGAGTGTTGCTGTCGAAGTGTGTGGTTGCTTAGCAACGGACGCCTCCGGTGCGTCCTCGAGGACGCTCGTAGTCACGGTTCGCTCGCTTTGCTCGGTGTCTGACTCAGGCTGCAGAAGAGGGCTTTTCCTGGCTGTGAAGGCTTCCGTCAAGGTAGACTGCCTCAATGTTGCGTCTTTCCCCTTGTTCTCACCCTGGGCTACACTTGCAGATGTATCTTTGAAATCCTCCGGGACTCGTCTGGAGCGGGTTTGATCGAGGCTATTTGACGCCGTTGAATCTGTTTTCCGCTGCTCCTCGGCACACTCCGTTTTCTCCGTTGCCCGAGGTTTGAACACCTTTTCATTTTTCTTCATCCTTTGGGGTAATATCGTTTTCCGTATTGCGCCTGACCCTCGCTGCTGTATTCCCGAGGGTGGATCGCCACTGCATTTCTCATCTTCTCGCTGAATCTTCGCTGAATCGGAGTTTGAAGGATTTGCTTTCTCTTTATCTTTAAGGGCTTTTACCAATCGCGCTGGCATTCTCGTCAATTGGGCCCGCACCGAGGTTTCCCAGTCACTTAGTCTTAAAGCGAACTGCACGAGCTGAGTTTTAGACTTGGGATATTTTAACCTAAGGCTGGTTAGTCCTGCTTGTATCCAAACAACGAAATCCATAGGTTAGGTATAGGTTAGATTATACAATCTTCATCCACTGGCCATTAGGTGTATCGGGGGGGAGAGAGCTGGAGCGTCTTCTCACCACAACCTCACGGCGGCCATCTTGCCTTCGTATTTCTTTTAATGCATCTTCTAATGAGTTTAAGAAAATTATAAACAAAAAATGGCCAATATTAACATCAAATAAGTTGGATTTTGAGAAACCCATGTTTTCCTTTAAAAGGAACAAAAGTTTGAGAGATACATTGATCCACACAGATTTACAAAAAACAAAAACCACATATCAGAGTACCCTTTGGAATCAGCCACAAGTTATGGGTCACTATCCTTGTGGATCCTGTGTGGCATGTGCATTTACGGAACACACCAAAGAAATTGATCTGGGGATGCACCACAAATGGGAACAGAGGTCCCACACCAATTGCAACTCGGATAAAGTTATTTATGTAATTAAATGCCCATGCCAGCTGATGTACATAGGGATGACAGGGAGGAAAATAAAAGTACGAATTAATGAGCATAGGAGTACGATCAGGAGATCCATATCAGCAACCAGACTCACTGCCCATTATCTAGAGAAGAAACACTCAGATAGCGACCTATGGTGGTCCGTAATTGAGAGAGTCAAAGGGGATGGTAACATGTCAAAAATCCTCTTGGAACGAGAACAAAGATGGGTTTACAGATTGAAAACCCATGTGACTGGTCTAAATGACCACATTCCTTGGAATCAATTAAACAGGAATAAGTAGTCAATATAGTAACCCATATCTGAGGGGTACATATGAGGATATAAACTACAGTATGTATATGTAGACCTCATGTTGTCAATAATGTATACCTTTGTCTACATTACATCCAACTAGGTTTATCTAATGTAAATATTTAAAAAAAAAACACCCACATCATATATTGTGACCTTGGGATGTGTATACATCCTCACTTGGGAGGGTCACTTCATTGTTATTGAAGGATCAGGACCCCTTCGTAAATAACGATATCTACAAACCCCTAAGAAATGACACATTCATAATTGGTTATTTGCCCTACATCTTAACATCAGTAGAAAAGAGAATAACAGAAGGTAGTAATTTTACATCTCGGGAACTACCCTAATCACAAAAACTTCATTTCCCAGTATCCCCTAAGTGGCACATGCGCAAAACACAATTCCGCAAAGGGGCGTGGACTCGTAACACCGGAAGTTGACGGGATCGTCCCTCGAGGCTCGAGTGGAAGCTTTAAACCTTGGCCATGAGGACGTGAGTGAGTCCGAATCGTGGGAACCCATACCGAATAGGTGTCTATACGGGGCGGGACCCTTGGTGGCTTGAGTAATCTGAATGAGGGACTTGAGTAGATGAAACAACTAATTGAGACACGGAGTGATTTTGAGCAAGTGTGTACCCATTTTATTTTATTTTATTTTATTTTCTTCTCTTTCATATGTCGACAACTTGGTATGGGACTGGATCTCCTCGTTGTGAACGGTCATGTCAAATATCTCGATCGCTTGGTCGGGAATGCACCGATTTGCATAATTGTCACATTACGAATTCACAGTGTGTGACTACAGGGCTACCCCACGTATAGAGGTCCCACATGATGTTTATCCTCTCCTAAATTGGGGTAAGCGATACGGTGCGACATATGCGAGAATGGCAATATGCATTTACTATAGAGGAATGAAATAGGAGTGGATTTGTTTTAAACTCATGCTGATATATTAGAAATCCGACTGTTAAGACCGATGTCTTATAATCACACGCAAATGAATGTGTTGAAAAAGGATGCGGAAAGTTACCGCTACCTGAGTAGTTACACGTCACAATAGTGTGTGTTAATAGAATGCGGAATATTACCGCCACCAAATATATACACGCTACAATGTTGAGTGTCACTTACACGAGTGTTTATGCTACAATCACGCGCACATTCTATTTGTAGATTTCACGTTTGATGATGTGGAGAGTATAGAGACAATCACATTATTCATGTTGGAATGTTGCTTTGCAAAACGGAATTGACGCGCTGTATTTGTTGTTTGTCTTTTTGTTTGTTTTTCACAGATGGAGTGAATTTATTAACAGAACGACAGCATTTTAATAAGGAGCAGCTATTTGCCCTTACTTCACATTAGTATAGGGAACTTCCCTCTTTCTTTTCTAATCTAACAGGGGGTATACGCCATGAAGAAAGTCCGTGCACCCTTTATGGGGCAATTAGGACTAGGGGTGGGCAGAATTTGCGTAATCGCGTTACGTAAATCTCCGCGAAACGGTAAAAAATCTCCGCGAACATGCAGAAATTCCGCAAACACGCGGAATTGCTTGTTTGTGATGCTTTTTCCCTGTTCACAGTTGCTGTTTGCATGCTCGGGGATAAATATCTCACGAACACGCATTTTGAGAACGCAAACAAGAAAAAATTTCGAGAAGTCGCGGAAAGCAGAAATTTGGGCAATTTCGTGTTCTCCGCAGAACGCGAAATTACCGAAATTCCGCAAATTCCGCGAGCGGCGCGGAATTTACCACCCAGGCCTAATTAGGACAGAAACATGTTGGCAATAGGGTCCTAGGACCAGAATATCCCTGGAAACCCACTTTTGTTGTTTTTATTATCAGTGCCAAACCCAAGACTAAAGGGAAACTGGGGTTTGACACCGATTTTTAATCTTTAAAACCCCCTGGCCAAATATCATCTCATTAAGTGCTCCCTGAAATACTGGTTGAGCCCACCCTGACTTTTAGGCGTCGGGGTGTCCCGATGATGAAGCATGACACCACTAGGGTGTGTGAGGGAATATAATAACAAAAGAACTTGCATCATTCGCCACACTTAGGTGGTGTTATACACTTCAGATAGGGCATACCACCATTTGAACTAGCAATATATTGTTATTACTGGCTGGACCATCGCGGGAGTACTTTTAGTGATCTAGCACCCTACAAATCTGCATAACATAACATAACAACATAACATCAGTGCCCCCAAGCGCGCAGTGCTTTGTGTGTGGCGCGCACACACATCCCCGAGAGCATTGGCGCCGCCACTGCAGCGCGAAAAACGGGCATTTCAAACTTGCAGCGAAAGAGTAATTTAGCAAGTGCTAAATTTCTTTTGTTTCTAGAGTGGGGCTCATTGTTTGCTTATGTTTTAGGTATTCGTGTTAATTGCAGAGCCCATCAGGAGCTGCGATTAACATGAATGCTTTAAACAAACGCGCACAATCTGCCGGCAGCAACACTCTAGAAAGCGAATGAAATGCAGCACCAAACACAGCGTGTGTTTTTAGAATCAGCTGTGTTTGTAGACTTGCTCCATTTCTTCTCTTAATAGAGCTGAGTTGCCGGGTGATTGTGTGCCTTTTTTAAAGTGTTCATGTTAATTGCAGCTCATGAAGGGCGCTGCCATTAACATGAAAACGTTAAGAAAGGCACACAGACACCTCGCTGCTGCGCTCTATTAAGAGAAGAAATGCAGAACCTACAAACGCGGCATTTGTAGGTGCCTTTTGCGCGTGCATTTATCTTGTTTTGGAAGCTGTAGTCACAGCTCTGCTGCTTGCACAGATCTATTCCTGTGTTTTTGTGCTGTCCTGTTCAGACAGAGTTAGCTCTGTCAGTGCAAAGTGGTATATATTTAGCAGCCCGGGAGCAGTGCCTACGTTTAAGAATGCCTCCTCCCGCTCCCCTCGTGCTGAGAGACAACCACTTCTCCCTGCAGGCCAGCCTTGGACAGATTGAACCGCGGATTCTGAAGCAGGTCCTGTTTCTAGGAGCTATGAAGGCCGTCGACTCTGAAGGAGTATTGGCTTCTTCTCAAGGAGGGCATAGGGTGGTGAGGCTGGAGCAATGAGATACTGAGCTGCCAGCCAGATGTCACTCCATGAGAGTCAACGTAAGCAAGGGACTTCCTGCGCAACCGCGATACCACCACCAATACCGCCAGCAATCGAGAGGGAAACACAGCAGACTTGGGGTATTGATAATCCATCCTTGTTTCCTTTTGGAGCCTCTGATGTCATCCGCCCCTGTTTCAGCACACATAGGCTGTATGCCGCCACACCTGTGACATGTTTCCTCCGGTTCTTCCTCATCTTTTCCAGTGCATGTCTGTGTGTGTTTGAGGACGACATTAAGTCTCAAGCGATTTCACATTTTGGCAGATTTCCAGACTTTCAAAGAGACTTTCAAATGACGTAGAAGAGCAGAAAATGAGGCAAGTAAGACCCCACTCTGAGGGCTAAGTTGCAACTTGTCACACAGGCGCAGACAGAGCCCTCACTACGCTGCACTTTTCTTCTCCCCCTTTTCTCTTTCTCTTACATATATCTTGAAAGAGCAACGGGAAAAAGCATGCACCAAATATCACCCTAAAATTTAAACTGCCCGTCTATTGGGGGGGAGGGGGGGGGGTGGAGAGGGTAGAATTTTCAAAATTAATAGAGTTAGTTCTGATTAACCGTTTATAAAGTACACACCACAAACTAAATTGTCTACTGCTCCGAGTATAATTAGAGTTCTTACGCAGTTAATGATGACATTTGTAGCACACTCGGCATCTTCAAGCAGCTGTTATGCATCTGTACTGTAACTCTAACATGATCTATTTTTATATGGCAACACATTTTCCACAAGAAGTATTTGCAGAAATGTTAAAGTGTACTCCAGCATCCACGAGGCCTCAATTTCACGTGTCTCAGTACTGGAGCCCTGGTTATTTCAAGTGATTAAAAATGATACCCTGGGAAAGCGTCAATGACATTTTTTTCCGCTGTAGTAGAGATAAACATGCCTTTGTATTTTCTCGACTTTGTACCTAAAGCTATTTATTTGTTTACTACTAGCATGCGGGAAGGCAATGACAATAACAAGGGCCATGTCACACATTATCAATGGATGCTGTTGGCATCCGGTGAAACAGCAAATGAGCTATAGGAATGAAATGACTGATGGACGCATTCTGATTGCCTCCTGTGTGGGCAACATACTAAGAGGTAGAGAGCATTTGATTGATTGAAGACAAAACTATAGATCTCCCTGCGCCAACTCTATCCTGCATTTTATGTTCATTTACTTTGGTTATTGGTAACTTATATGGAACAACTGCTCATCAAAGTAAAATTTACAACCAAAAAAATGTTAATCACTGCCGGTATTGAGTTAAAAATACCCAATCCCAATGCATCAACCCAAAAGCAAAAATCGCTATTTAAGGAATCCTTAAATAGCGATTCCTTAAATAGCGATAGCATTTAAGGAATCCCAAATTGAGATTCCTTAATTTAAGGAATCTCGATTTGGGATTCCTTAAATGCAATGCATGAAAGTTAAAAAATTAGCGAATTCGCTAATAGGGGGAGCAAATTACCATGAAGGTGAACTGCATGGTAATTTGCTAAAAGTTTGAAAAATGCACTTTTGTGCATGTTTCAAAGTTTCATGTTGCGCACACACATGCCCTTAGAGCATGTGTGTGTGCAACATATGTGCACATATCAATTTCAGGGGTGCAATAGGGTGTCATTTTGACACCCTTGCACCCTTGAAATTGCATGAGCAATTTGCGAGAACCTACTGGTACTCGCTATTTGCTCATGCAATCTCCAATTCATTCCTATGGGCCTGGAGGCCCATAGGAATGATTGGGATGGCATTCCTTAATTGCTACTCGCAATTTGCTAGTAGCAATTAAGGAAAGTTAAGGAATCGCTATTTGAATAGCGATTCCTACATGCATAGCCTTTTGCTATTCCTTATTAGCGATTCCTTATTTTTCGCTAATAAGGAATCGCAAATGGCATTGTTGATGCATATGCCCCCAAATCACTTAATTCAACTCAACAACACAATTACACAACACAGCACATACATCAAATCCCCACCACAAAATTCCACATCATGCCACAAAATTCCACAGCACACCACATAATTAAACTCCACTACATGCCGCTCCACAACACAAAAAAATAATCCACATATATATATATATATATATATATATTCACTGAAAAAACCATAGGTTTCACACATGTTATAGTTAGCTGGACATTTTACTGATAAAAAACCAATGAAATTCCCCCGTTATAGTTACTGTAGGCAACTATAACTCACGCGACCGCAGTCCTCTGCTGATGCTAATACTGTATTTAGACACTTATTTGCCCATATCTTCTTCCATTAAATTTTAGCTATACATATATTACAAATATTTTTTTTTCATAAAGACACATATGTCATCAGCAGAGGATTACGGTCGCGTGAGTTATAGTTGCCTACAGTAACTATAACGGGGGAATTTCATTGGTTTTTTATCAGTAAAATGTCCAGCTAACTATAACATGTGTGAAACCTATGGTTTTTTCAGTGAATTAGCAAGGTTTTTTAAATGCTATTTCCTAACTATAACGTGTGTGAAACCTATGGTTTTTTCAGTGAATTTGTACGGTTTTTTAAATGCTAAGTTACTTTACGCCATTTGTGGCGTGCGCGCCCACTTAACGCAGTTCGTTCCGTGCACGGTTTTTATCAACTTTAATAAGCCCTGTACATTTGGTGGCCTTCGGCCACCAAAAGCACAGGGGGTGAGGTCAATGTGGATAGTGTTTTTTTTATTTCGATTTTATAATTTCATGTTGCCAAAATTACGTTTTTTTTCTCTATTAATAAGCCCTGCACATTTGGTGGCCTGCGGCCACCAAAAGCACAGGGGGTGGGGTAAGTGTGGATAGTGTTTTTTTTATTTTTATTTTTTTACCGTAAGCGTACGGTAAGCTTACGGTAAGCGTACGGTAAGCGTACCCCGCGAAATTGCCGAAAAAAAAATAAAACCGTTTTTGCTCTTGGGGGATGTTTGGGGACTCCCTCAACATGACTATGTGGGAGGGAGTTGTCAAAACAGCCCCGTAACATGTTTTTGGCCATCATGTTTGATAAACAACACTCAGTGCGAGAGACAAAATGGCGGACGCCGCTTCCTGGTTTCGGCCGATTCGAATGTTTACTAAGATCTAAGAGCCAATCAGAATCGCGCTCGCGCACGCCACCGTAAGCTTACGGTAAGCGTACGGTAAGCGTACGGTAAGCGTACCGTAAGCGGGCTCAGATATATATATTGATTTAAAGGCTATTTTCTCAGAATCTACTGAACAGATATACACCAAACCTACAAAAGGCACTTCCTTGACCTAGGGACTACCTCTCTGCCAAATTTCTAGTAATTCTGTTCAGCCGTTCGGGCTGTAGCTCGTTCTAAAGGTCCTATGGAAAAATGCATGAGAAAAACGCGTTTTGGGACCCCCCTTTTATCTCAGCCCCCGCTTGACGAATCCCCCCGAGACTTTCAGGGTAGGAGCGGAGCGTAGCGCCCCACCTATTTTGAGAAATTCGCGAGGATTCGTCGACCGGCGCCAAAGTTATTCAAAATAGAATGTTGAGGTTTTCCTATGGAAACGTGGTCCTAACTATAACTACCTACTGGCCACCGCCAGTAGGTAATATATATATATATATATATATATATATATATATATACACACACTCTGTAACACACAATCACACAATCCCACTCCGTATAATTTCAGTACACTTAATTCCACATAATTATTAGCCACATAATTCCACTACATAAGCCCACTCTACACCCTAATATTGCACGCCACACAATTCCACAACTATCAATTCCAATCCAACCCACACAATCCTACTACACACTACATACATACATACATACACTCCATAACACATGGGTAAAACACATTGTCATTTACAGCGCCAATAGCTTTAACTCAGCCAATTGCGAGACCGATTGCATGTGCAATGCTTGTTATAGACTTTTAAACCAGTCAAGTGCAATCATAAAAACAACCCATAGAGGGCATTACATTCTGATTATATGACCATGCAACCATAGACTTAGCCCTTAAAGCGCACTTTAAGGCCTATTATACCTTTTTTGGTCGAGCATAGCGGCAGAACGCATGCACTACTTGCTCTGCGAGACTGCTGTAGTAGAGTATGGCAGAGAAGCAGCGCCCACTCTCCGCCCATATTTTTCATTGGCTTGTGTCATTGTCTTTCCTAAATGCTGCCTTCAGATTCATTAATAGGCTTGTTAGTCCCTCCTTAGTACAACCTTGTCTTCATTTGTAACCTCCCATGGATACTGGCCTCTTTACTTCGGTTGTTACATGGAACCTGTTATTTAGTCTGTAGGCACTATATACTTAATTGAGTTTCTCTTACTGCAGGCCGGAAATGCGCTGCTTCAGCTGAAACCGCTTGTGTTTTTTTAATTTACATTATGTGCACTTTGTGATCTGGATGGTACATGTTCTTTGCAGCAGGCAAATTAGCCCTCTGCGCTACCTTTCCATGAGTCAAAACTTCCACTTGACAAAACTCCATCTCTCTCTAGGACATTAATCACCGGAGTTATCATGACATTTTTATTGTTGCACGCTCATACATGTTAGACAATTTTAGCGTTCTGGTGCTGCCTCACTGGCAGTGTGCCTCAATTGCAGTATTGTCAGAGGGGCACTAGAATACGTGACTAATGCATTTTAATACGTTGATGCGGACACTAGCATTAAAATGCGTAAATAGAAAGCTTGATGCGGCCCTACCCTAACCCAGCCCTGAAATTGCGAAAAGTAAAATTATAATAACAACTTTATTATAATTTTATTTTTCCTGCATTTGTTAAAGTTTTGATGTTAATCGCAGCACCCATCATGAGCTGAAATTAACATGAAAACTTGAACAAATGCACACAATCACCCCGCAGCCCAGCTCTATCAAGAAAAGAAATACAGCAACATAGCTGCCAAGGTTTCAAATTGCTATGTGGGACGGTTTCAAACAGGCCTTAACACCGTTCACGTGGATCTGTATATGAAGAAATGCACCGTCTTTTCACTTTTTAAATTAAAAGTTTGGAGTGATATTTGACGCTGCACCCACTCGCGCGGTCTGGTTACTGGCGCACATCGTCTTGGTTGCAGCGCACAAAGACCTTACACTACCGCACACAGAGGAAAAAAATTAGAGGGAACATTGAACATGACAAAACATAACGTAACATACCAACAGTTCCACACTGCATTCTCATTGAACACAGCAGTTCACTGAAGACAATGAAATGGGCTTACATGCCGAAACATGAGAAATGTGCAGGCATGAATTGGATAGAGAACATCAACAAGAAGACTGCATTACAAAACTGATAGAAACAAAGCAAAGCACTAATGCAATGAGATTCACTATAGAGAGCAGAACCCAAGCTGAGAAAGTAAAGATGGGGTCCACGAACACAACAAAGAGCTGAAATTGGAAAGGCCAAGAAAATCTCCTAAGAGGCAATTTACTCTCCAATTTAAATTAAAGCGAACACAATTTATATTCTCTTGTTCTTGCATGGTAAAAGAGTTATATATGCACAACTAATGGTAAAAACATCTATAAGCGCTTTAAATAGTATGAAAAAAGGTGGAGGGCTTAAAAGGGGTATGGCCTAAAAAGCAGGTCTAAGAAATCTTTTTAAGTAGGTCATACTTTGCAACAAAGGTTGGGCCTAAACCATGTGAAATAGAACCATCCTGTCCTGGACAAATTCTTAAATATAGGATACTGAACAAAGAATAGCTGATCAACAGTCATCAAGATTCTAAATAGCATCATTACCCCCTCAAATTATTTCCTCCTCGTCCCAGTCCTGGAGATTGATGTGTTCCCACCTCAATCTTCAGAACTGGTATGTGAAGGACAACGAATTGGGGTAATGAAGATTACCGGAAAGTAACTGAGTAATTATCCTGAGCTCTAAGCAATAAAACACTTGACAAGGTAAATTTTAAAAGGAAGCAGCGCTTTGTCTGCTTGCTATTCAAGGAGAGCCAAGTGTACGAAGGGGATCACTTGGTTATTCCATTGAATGGATTGATACCTTAGGCTACTGAACATCAATGGCAAACAAAAGTATACACCCTTCATCTCCATGTCTCAAGGGGGACTTCAGGTTACTTTGTATTTCAGTTCTGATGTGTGACAGGCAGGCACGTGCAGTTTTTTTTAATCCTGCGAAGGGTATAAATAGAGGGCTCTGGGCCCTGGATCAATATCTGTTTTTAGGTCAAGCCTAGCGCAGCACGCATGCGCTGCAATAGGAGAGGGCCTCTTGGAATCACTTGAGACTTCCAAGAGACTTCTACGTGTGGGTCTGCCTTCTCCCACACATCCCATTGGCCTTTGCGTGTAGCTATCAATAATGAAAGCACGCAAAGGGCCAAAGATGGGTGCATGTCCAGCCTTTCCTCAAAACTTTCACTCCCATGGCCTAGGGTTCTCGGGAGCGAGTAACGGCGTGCATTGTGCCAGCTGCATTCCTCCCTGATCGTTATCTTGGCTTTCGCGGCCGTGCTTGTTTTTTAATAGTGAGTGTGTGAGGACAGTTGCTCCCGGCTTTCTCCTGCTATCAAACAACCCCTGCGGCCCTAGTAATAGCCTGCATGTACGTTGCTGTTGACTGAAAAAGCGAGGCACACTGATGAGACTGAACTGTTTGTGTTAGGGCGTGTTTTCTTTTGTCTCTGCTTGATTTCTACCTTTCGTGTTTCAATTTGCTCCCTCACCCCTCCTGTTGTCCTATTTCCTTTTCTCCCACCCCCCTCCCCTTCTAATCTATATGCTGCATTCCTGTGTGTATTAAACGCGTCTCTGTGCATTTACACATGAGAAGAGATCCTCACAAGCTGGCCAGTGAACCCCACGGTGTCCGCAGCCTCCTCCCCATTTTTAGCCACCGCTACCTGCACAGCTCCTGCACCCACTCTGCGTGCCTCCGTTTCAAGGGTATTCTGTCTTCCTGCCAAGGTGGCATTGCGCTCACGCCCTCCCCGGGCTGGCTTTCCCCACACCTGCAGTGTGAAGGGGATGCTTGTCTTGCATTTACCTGTAATTGTGGAGGTGGCGCGTGTCTCCATTGCACATGAAACGGCTCTAAGCGCCCTCTCCAAGAACACCGGCTCTATGCATGGGCACCCGGGTAAGTCAGCCAGGCGTGTGCTGGGCAGGACAGTAACACGGATGCGCGTCTGCATCGGAATGTGGCTAATTTCTTGTCCCCTCTCTCCCTTGTATTACCTGATTGCACTCTCAAGGGTACACCCTCGCTCCATTATAACGCGCCTTTATCAATTACAGCAACCCCTTTCCTGTGAGGTGCCCTCATTCCACCTTTCATGTGCGGGAATAACACAGCGAGACAATAATATTCTAGAGATGAGGTGTGGACTCTGATTTCTAATCTTAGCTTCCACACTTGACCGACTACATTGTGTAATCCTGGGCAACATGTACTTTTGTCATTGAGCTTCAGTCTCCTACATGCAATGACATTGAGAGCTATTATAAACTGAATGAACGTATTTTAAGAGCTATATCAAACAAACAGCTGCATGGTGCAGTTTTTATTTTCAACAGTCTTTGTGATCACCGTTCACTGCTTCATACAGCTACCTCTATAGAGAAAGCACCACAATTACACGTGTTGTCTAGTTTTCAGGATGCATGTTTTAATGAATGAGGTCTAACTTTCACATTCACCGCAAATCTGGGTCCCTGCTCACTCAGGTGCTGCTGAGGTAAAAGAGCTCCAGACCTCGCCTCAGACATGGGGCAAGCACATCACGAGATGCTGCTCAAGCGCATTACGAACTTGCAGGAGCGGCGGCCCATAAACACCTAAATTCAGATACTGGACGACCTGCTAGCCTTCACATACGCTGAGACCGGTAAGCTTCTCTTTTCCACACCAACACAGACTCCCTGCGCATATGTTTTTTTAATTTGCTTCTTAATTTGGTACATAATCTCAGAATGACCACTCCTTTTCTGCAAACCATCGGCACTTCACAGAGTAGTTTTTAGCATCTCACCAGGCTCCAAGTGCCACACATTCTTTCTGATATGGATCAGTAATTGGATATTGAGTGTCCTTATATATATGCCTGGTTATTTCAGTAAGATTAAATACTGGCAGTCTTCTGAAGACTAGGAATAACTAAGTTAAATCCGAGCATTACCACTTTGTCCATCATTGGAGATCTTGCACTTCGGATAATGTGCTGCATGGCTAAATACTTATAAGGTCCCATAGGTGAGACCTATTGGCTATGCCAATGCTTGTTTTGCTTTGCGAAGGCTCAGTCCTTGTAGGCACTGGCCAGTTTAGAGCTCTTGCCTTCCTTACCAATAACCTGGTTTTTATGTGTGGAGCAATGTTTTAACTTATGACTTATTGATTGTATGATACATTTTTTAAGAATTAACCTTAATAAATATATTACATAATTTCTCACCATTTGAGTAGTTGTGGCACTACAATTATAGAACGGTTGGGCTTTGATATGTGTGGAGTATAAATGTATGATTTCTAAAAGAGAATATATGATTAAATCACCTAAGGGAATATCAATTTTTCTTCTTTACCAGTAACACAGAGTGGAGGCGGAGTCTGTGCACTGTAAATGTGTTTGCTTGATCTATTTCTAGTAGTAAGCTGAACATTATGGGGGATATTCTCAAGAACGTGCGATAACCATCGCAAAAGTAACTTAATGCAACCTTCAACATCGCAGACTATCGCGGGAAATTTACGCCGTGTTAACCAAGTATTCACAACACGGTGGTACCATGCGATAGTCACCAGATAACGTGTCAAATGGCCGCGATAAAATCAACACCACGCCTCAAGACTGCAAAACATGAACGCAAAAAAAGCTGCGATGAGGCCAATTGCGATACAAAAATCTGCGAAAACCAGCGGCAGGCCTGCAAATCCCACGCGTCTGGTGGGAAAATGCACTATAAAAGCTACAAAAACAACACACCAGAAACAATCCAAAGTGCGTAGCAACATGGATTCACCCTGACCGAGCGCAGAGGCCAACGCGAACCCGACAACCCCCACAGACCACCAGCAAGGAACAACGGGCTTGGGGAAGGCCAAGGATAAGAGGGAGAGGAAGACGGGGTGCAGTCCGCAGCAAAACCAGATCAGCGTCACGGAGGTGACAGAACACAACCATCAACTGACCCACAATGAGACCACCAGGAATGCAGTCGGAGTGTCGAGGAGGCCAATGGAGGAGGCCAAGAGGCGCTGGCATGATGTGAAAACCTAAACCAGGCACAAAGCTGCTGCCAACAGGAAGGCAGCAACGGCGACAGAAGGTGGGAGTCCTGCACCACAGGAGGAGCTGGAGGAAACGGAGTCCACAGTCAACAGTGTGGAGACGGTGCAAGGCGTCGGGCGTGCGTGCACAGCTCGGGAGGACCTGACACAACATCAACAGGGTGAGTAAAGACCAGGGACTGGGGGGACGTGGGAGATGGGCACAATGGCACACATGCGCAACAATGTGTAGCACACTGCACACCCACAATGACCGTTGATCATGTTCCTCATCCCAGGGGCACACTGCAGCACACACACACAGCAATAACAGCACATCCACATTGACGACAATGTGGTACAATGTGCAACCCCGACACTGTAGAACAGAGGACACAACTGGCTCAGCACACGTGCAGAAACAGGCCTACTACATCTGACAGAGCTGGAAACTGTGAAATGGAAATGTACGCGTACAACCTCACATCCGTCATGTAGTATAAAAGGAACACTGTCCCGCATCTAAATCCTGCACCTCCAAAACAGTCACAATGTACATTGTCATACAGTCTGCATGTAAACAAGAAAAATGCACCAACATACAAGTCCACACAATGTCAACATGCATCTCCCCTTCACATTGCAGAGGGACACACAACACCTCTAGCAGAGCACAGAAGACCACACATTAGTGATGTCAGAGAGAACCACCACACCTTCGACACCGACGCCCTACAACAGCCCATGGACATCCCACGCAACCCACCACCAGGACCAGGGCAGCCAAGCAACTTAAAGGAGAACCCAGCCCCTGCAACAGACCACACAGCATGAAGCACCCGCAAGCATGGCAGGCTCACAACACTTCACCGACCCACACATGGCACCCCAATGCCAGGAGTCAGAACACCAAAAGGAGGTGGCCGAACAGGTGCGGGTGTGGTCCGAACCCATGGAAGGCAAACTAGATCACATATGTGGGTGTCTATTACCCTTCAGGGACCACCTACACCCAACAAAGGAGACCCACACTGCCATACAGACACATGCAGATGCACATTCCCAGTACAGAACCACGCCCAGGGGCACGCACATATCAGTCACACACCCACATTGGCTCTGCGCATGATGGCCCAGTCCACTCCCCTTATGAACTGAGTGAGTGACGACAAAGTTACATGTCCCAGCTCTAACCCGCTGCCTGCAGTGATATGTCTGCGCCCGCTGTACACAGCACAATTTAATGTTGTAGGTCCCAGAGCAACCTCATGCATACAACAAGACCACAGGGACACATGCAGATATTATGTTGAACTGGCTATGGGCACGTGCGCCCGGCCCCTTTATTGGCAGGGCCACATGAACAGTGACGCCTGTACTGGATGTGTGTGGGGTGAGTATAAGCCAGCCCACACGGAGTGCTTGGTGCTGGCAACAACGTGAACAGTGGGCACCAGTGCAATGGAAACAGAAAACACCTGCATAACAGAGTCAACTGCTGAGCAACATGGAGGGAGCCGGAGCAAGTACAGAGGTCACCCAATATACAAACAGAAGTGCCCGTGAGTTTCAGTGCGCTGAGGTTGGGGCACTAGAGCTGAGCGCACTCATGTGAAGAAAATGTCTAGGATTGTGTCCCTTCTGGACATTCCTGATGAGGCTGCAGTGGGGGGGTATCACACCTGGATCATCTTCCTCATCGTCGTCCCAGGTCTCCCACACTGCCTGAGGTGACCTTGCTGCGTGAGCTCTCCACAGCACATAACCAAAACAGTAATGGACAATGATTCGTGGTGCACTGAGTTAGTGACACCTGGAGTGCTGAGCAGGGGATCAGGCAGAAGATGGCATCTACGACAGGTGTGAGCAACTCTGTCAATCTGCCAGTACGACCGTTTCGACACTGGCAGTTGGCGGTTGGAGTTGGTCCTGGCGGTGGTGGCATGTGCCTCCTGCGGTGATGCAACATCCGGGCCGGTCAGGACTCGATTTGATGTGTGAGCCGTGGTGGGCCGCAATTGAGGCCGGAGGCAGAGAACAGCGCAGGGCCACAGACACATGGCGTTGATGATCCCAAGGCCATCGCCACAGAGGCCATCCAATATCTCAGAAGAAGGGGTCCCGGACCTGACCAGCACAGAGTTAGAGGCCGCGGATACACAGCGGCCGGCACAAGCAAACCGCCACGGGAGGGTGACTTGCGGTCCACTGAGGTAGGGCCATGCAGACTGAGCGGGTCCTCGTTGATGTCGAAGGTGAATGTGTCGGAATGTTGCCGGGCCAGTGGAAGGTGTCCTCCAGGGCATGATGCAGAGGGCAGAAGCTATCCGGAAGCAGCAAATGGAGGAGTGGAAAGTGACAGCCTCGTTGCCACCACCAATTCGGTATCAGCTGCATGAGGATGGAAACTACCCCCTTGTCCATAGACTCAGGCGCTACCAATGTACGACCAGAGAGTGGCCATGAATGACGGGGAACAGACTTAGTGGCACCGGGGCTGAGGGGGGATGCAGTCTGCGATGATGCCGGTACACTGATATGAACTCCGCCATTGCCAAATCAAGACTCTGTGACCTACTGGACCGCAGTGTAGTCTGGAGGCAGCGGTCAGCAGTTGGCAACAGCCACGTGTCATAGGTTTGCGATGCACAGAGTTAGTGACACCAGGGCAGTTGTCGGTAGTGTTCGATCACCTCCGTAACAATGATCCTTTTTTCCTCCCAAATGCAACGCGTCATCCTTTTATGCCTCTCCTTGCGTGCAATGATATGTACTCTGCCTTTGAATAATTGATGTCCTGTTCCAATTCTGTGACCTACTCGAGCGCAGCATAGGTCGAGAGCAGTAGTCCGCGTGGGCCCACTGAATCTTGTGGTTGTGATGTACTACTAAGACCTGGTGGCACCACATCGAAGGATGTACAGTGACATACACTTAGCCATAATTAATGTGCTCTGCCATGGTGTAATCAAGACTCAGTTCCAAATGTGTGACCTACTTGTCCGCTGTGCAAGCCGGTGGAGTACATCAATGAGAAAGGAGTACTGCGGGCCTGTGTTGCGGAGGCCGTGATGGTCTGAGGTGGCTGCCAAGGTTGCAGGTCTCGTGCTTGAAGATTGCACCGGCACGTGGTGGGCCCTCTTTGACACATAACGGTGTCAGCAGGTTGACATTGAGGCCTGGGTGCGTTGGGGCAGGCAGGACTGGTTCAGGGACCAGCGTCCCGGGGTGTAGCAGGCGCACAGGATCACTGGCAACACCGCTTACGGCATAGGCCTCATGGTGGGGTGAGAGGCACCGCCCTGGTAGAGACGTTAGGCATTCCGGAAGAGGACCATGCCCAGAGTTAAGTGCCTTTTATTCACACCCCTACACTGGCCTGGCGTACGCCGGGCCAGCCCACTCCGCTCACGCTGACGGGCGGGACGTAACAAGCTATATTTCCATGATCTTCCCCACTGGCTTGGTGACATTTTTGCGTCCACTGTCCATTAGACTCCAAACACCACCGGTGTGTGTCGGCATGGATATGTGTGTGGTCTGCATACTGCAGTCTGGCCAGTACATCCACGCCACACTGGGCATTGTGTACAGTCGCATTCATCGGTCACTTGGCTCCTTCGCACATGCCTGGTCCCCACCTCTTCCGACATTCTGCTATTGTGTGGCTGAGGTGCCATGCCGTTGATGGCTATTGTACATGTCTGGCCCAGGGTCCCACAGTGAGTTGTGCTGTTGTGTGTGGTGGGTGTGCATGTTGTATGTGAGCTTGTGACGTGTGCATTTCCTGTGTTGTGAGTTGTATGATTGTGGAGTTGAGGTGTGTGATGTGTGCATTTGGTATTGGCCAATGAGCAGTGCATTTCTGTAGGTGCCATCCTGGTGGTGCAGGTTGATGATGGACTGTCGGAAGGTGTAGGAATAATGCACACTGCCTGGGTGGTTTGCGGTGCCGTTGGCGGAGATTTCCTGGTGGTCCACTATTGCCTGCACATTGGTGGGATACGTGCACTTTCTTTTGCGCTTATTGTGTGCAGTGTTGCCAGGGCCCACTAGTAGGACATGTGTGCAGTCAATTGCCCCCTGACACGTGCGGGAAGCCAGCTGTGGCATACACGCCTTACTTGGTCTCCCGCTGTTCCTGCACAGTGTGTGGGAAGTATAGATAGTGGGATACCAAGCTGATGGTGTCATCCATGACCGTCGTGAGGGACTTGGATTGGCCTGGCTGTGTGACTCCTCCATCTCAGGTGGATGTTGGTTGGAGGTTATCAGAGGCCAACACATGCAGCACGGCCAGCAGCTTTGTCTGAGGTGGGATTTTGGTTGCCCGCTGTGTTAGTACCGTCAGCCTGTGGGCAATGATGGTCAGGATGCGGAGGAGGGTTGTCCCTTTGAGCATGTAGTGGGCAATGACATTCTCTAGTGTTGGGTATGAGAGGTTGGTGCATTTTCAGAGGGTCGCTGTCTTCGTCAGCGCTGCACTAACACAAGAAAAATTTAAGCAGAAGGGTCCCAGGGAAATTTTAAAGATCTGCATAGGATTATATCCTTAATGATATACGTAAAAAAAACAGTCAAAATCCTTGGGTCTAATCAAAAAGTGATGAAGCATGTCACCTCTGGTGAGTGAGGGATTTCATCCTGAAAAGGGAATTTCCCAAAGCTAGGTCTGTGCAATATAGTCCGTGCCTTCTGTGCTTCCCCCCTTTTTGATTAGACCCAAGGATTTCAACTTTTTTTTTGTTTTTTTGTCTGCGCTGCCTCAGTGTTGGTCTGGGGGGGCGTGGATGTTCAGAGGGGTGGGGGTGGACATGGGGGTGGTGGCGGTGGGTGTTGGGGCCCTCTTGGGTGTCCGGCCCGCATGTTCAGTGGCTCCATGGCATCTGTTGGTCTTCAAGTGTGGCTGTGGGCTGGGCTCCCTTTTGTGGAGCAGGCTGCCGTCCGACTTTACACCAGGTCAGATCAAGTGGTAATTTCCTGCAGCCAACGCGCCTTATCGCATGTTTCGTCGTCTTTTCACCGATCTGGCTGGTCGTTGAGAATGTTGCGGAGTGGTGTTGTTGCGGCTTTTGGCAGGGGAACGCCTACTCTACATCTCATTAGCGATTGTTGCCGGGGTCATCTGTGGCAATGTTTTTAGCAGCTGCTATCACAGGTAAACTGGTGCTATAGGCTGTTAGCACTGGCTTGTGAATGGAATTTATCGCGATAAAGTGCCGTTAACTCGGCGATAGCTCCTTGAGAATATGCCCGTATGTGTATTCCATACTGTTTGGCTGTGCTTAATTTGTAAAACAGTAAGTGCGGGCCCCAAAGTTTTGCTCGATAGGCCACCCATGGCCGGCGCTTTCGAAGGTTGTGGTGCCAAGTACAAAGGCTGCATAGTCTTGATTCCCACTCATAGCTTTTTCATCCACCACCATTCCTTCTCTGCCTGTTTATCTCTGGCTGGCAGGTACTTTGGACTGCCTGTGTTCTCCCTCTGTCACTGTTTTTCCAATCTTGTCTTCCTTCCTCTTTACTCCTTTTGTTTTTTTCTCTTTATTCCTCTGAATCAAAGTCTGATGAGGCAAAATACTTGCCGGTCCCTAAAAGTGTGTGACAGTGGGCCCCACTTGCCACCACCTGCTCAAATGAAGCACTGCTGTTTGGACATGTTTTCGTTTTATATTTGGAATTTTATTTGTCCTGCTCCTCAAAATCATTCTAGAGTATTAGCTTTAGAAGTGCCATGAAGTTGCACTTTGACTCAGTGTTGGCTGCGATTTATAAATATTAAATTAAAGTTAATCAGCCAAGGTCGTCCTTGCTGGGACTGTGCTGAGAACTCTGACCTGATCTGGTAGTTGTAAAGTACATGGTCGCCCACCGGCATCGTACTGCCAGAGTTAACAGTGGAAAAGCCAGAAAAGTTAGGTGAAGAGGCTTTAGGCAAGTACGTAGGTTTTAATGACTCTCTTAAAGGCTACAAGGTAAAAGTGCTGACATTGCTCAAGAGGCAGAGAACTTAAAGTGTGGGGGGTAGAACCGAGAAAATTCCGCATATCTAAACTTTAGAACATCCGACACTCAGATGGGGATTGGAGGAATGCTGTCCTGGCAGTTTAGACTGGACTGTTCCTATTCTAGCAGGGTCGAGGCTGATTTGCATATGGCTTGCTGTAAACTGAGATGATGTGGTGGGCAAAAGAAAGATGGGCTGGAATGCGAGAGATTGGCAGTGGTTTTTACAAATTGCAACCATTCCTCTCATCCCCCTTCGTGTGTTTCATAAACTTTAGGACCCCCACGAAAAATGTAAACGGGAATGATAAAAAAACTATTTATTAGCTATCTTTGTTTTCCCCCAGATCTGTTTACTTGCCAATAGTAATTAGCATGGTTTGGCCAAAAGGCCTGAGAACCAGTGATGAAATAAAAGCAGAAGGATCTCATGAGATTGGGGGTCGGCGAGGTGGTTACTGTCAATGTTTATTACCATAGGATTAGTACAAATCCTATTTAGGATTTGGCCAGCCTTGTGGACAGCCTCCAAGAGCAAGCCGCCTTTGCTTAGTTGGACACTTTCCTATTTCTTACAATGGTACACAAGCAGTCCTGCCAAGTGTCACTCATTCTGGGTTACACTAACACATTCTTGAATTTTCCACGCATCACTGTGGGGTCCTAGAATGCTCACAAAATGAACTGTGACTGAGCTGACAGCGTTTTTCTAGCTCTCTGACTTCAGCCTCTTACACTGCCTGTCCCCAGCCCTTGCTGCCAGATACATCTAATAAGCAGAGTGTTTAGTGCATTAGGGCATGTGTACTGAAGGCCCAGCCTGAATCTGTCTGAGATTACATCTTCCCCCTGGCAGATACTGTGATTGGTGCCTTCTAAAGAAGACTTGTATGTGCTGTGTGTGCTAGTGCTGGGCAGGCCACCCAGAGGCTGTGACCAAGGCCCAGTGTATACATAAATGACTACACCCCCACAGGGCATACAGTATGGGAGAAAGATCACGTGGGGCCTCAAGCCCTTTTATTTATAGCATCTGGCCACGTCTGCCTAGAGGGTGTGATGCATGACATCCGGGGCATAGGTATGCCCCTACAGTGGTGGGATGGCTCACTACATCGCTTCCCCACTTTCCTCCGAACCTACCACCTGGATGTTATGTACAAAATCCGCGAGTCTCTGTTTCAGCTTTGGATGGGGCCAAAGATCAAACCACAGATTACGGGACCTGTTCAAGCCACCTTACTGGTTCCTTTCTCCCAGTGGCTCCATCAGGCGTATCTCACCCATTACCTGCCCAAGATGATTTGCCACACTGCTCTCGGTTCTGGGGTCCCTCTGTCACAGTTGGGTCTCTGGTCTAGGTGATTTCTTCTTTCTCCATTCTCTTCTGACCAGAGATATCCATTTTCTTGAACCACGATATGTTCTGACTTCCTGTCTCCTCACCCTTCTGGGCAGTCATCATTGTGCCTTCCACTTTCACCACCGTCCATATGCCTGGTTTGAATGACATCCTGAACTTTCACCCAGGTCTGTGATCCTTCAGGAGTACCTGATCACCCTGTCCAAGCTGGTTCTGGACCGCTCTTCATTCTCTTCCTCTTCTTGCTCTTGTATTGTTCTGCAACCACCTGTTTTGGGTACCTTCGGGATCATACTCTGGTTGAGTACATTCTGGTTGTACAAGAATCTTCTCACGCCTATGGCCCTTCAGCATAAGAATACATGGTGGCACTGGTGCAGTGCAACTTGCATCGGTATTCCAGCAGGAAGCAATGAAGGCTAAACTCTGGGTTCTCCCCTTCATGTGTGGCAATCTGCAGGGTTTTGTTCAGTGTCTGCATGAACCGTTCGACCTACTCATTTGATTGAGGCCACTGCATTTTATACCTAGGCGACAGAGCAGAATCTTGAATTCAGTACCCTTAAACGGTGGTCCATTGTCTGTTTTGATTTCTTCTGGAAGGCTGGACAGGGCTAGTACCTTTTCCAACACTGTAGCTACCTTTGCGAACACCATCAACTCGATGAGCTCAACAAAGGGGTACTTTGAATGGCTGTCCATGAGGACCATGGTGGTCCTTCCATCCAGAAAACTGTACAAAAGTCCATGCTGACTTCGGACTATGGAGAATCACAAGGCTCCTCAGTTATAATCGATACAGACACTTCAGGGCTATGTTTCACTTGACATGCTGCACACTGCAGTATGAGTTTGTCCACCAATGCCTCCAACTCAGGGAAGCACACCTTCCCTTGTAGACGAGACTTAATTTTTGCCATCCCTTGATTACTGCAGTGGGGCAAGTACAGCCATCTGCCATGCCAGGCTCTCAGGAATGACCAGTCCCACAGAATGAGACCCTCTTGTGTGGCGCTGAGCTCATGCTGGACCTTCCAGAACTGCATGAAACGCTCTTTTCCTGGGCCACTCCAACTGTTTGTTTGCATCCTACATTAAGGAGTGCCAAGGCCCTTGTTGCAGAGCCTCCAGAACTTTCTTAAGCACTGTGTCACAAGCAGTCGCTTCGCTGATCTCCAGAAGACTCATTGCCCTTGAGCAGGCCCCTTGGCTCACCAGGCGGATGTATTCCTCTGTTTGGCCAGCCTCCTGCTCCATCTAGCCCTTGCCTTGGGACGGATGCTGTGATGAGAAGCCCGCAGGAGTTTTGGACCGTTGCCTGTACACCACTTCAAACTGGTAGTTCTGCAGCTGTATTTCCCATCGTTCAATCTAGGTGGTGGATGAGGCGCTGTTCCCCAGAACAACGGTACCAGTGACCGATGATCAGGGACCACACGGAATGATCACCTACAGAGGTACAAGTGCAAATGTCCACAGGCCCACTTTATGGCAAGGGCCTCCCTCTCGATTTGTGCATACCTCGTTTCCATCGGCATCAGCTCTCTGTTTGCGAATGCCAGGGGTGCCCATCTTCCAGGCTCAACTTCTTACGTGAGCGCCACCCCAAGGCCCACTGGGTTTGCATCCTCTACCAGCTCTAATATTTTCTACAGATCAAAGTACACCACTGTTGCCTTGCTTAGAAGTGTCGACCTCACCATCTGAAACGCCTCCTCTTCACTTGGGCTCCACACCCAGTTAGTGTCCACTTTCGTCAGTGCCCTCATGTGCTCGGCAATGGTCGCCAGGCTAGGGATACCCCAGCCACAATAAGTGGCCATCCCTAAGAAGCTGTGCACCTCTGAGGTATGCATAGTGCTGTAGCCTGTCTGATTGCATGCGATTTTCTTGGGTCTACTTGTACTCCCTCCTGATTTAAGACGTGCCCAAAAAATTCAATGCCTGTTTGGAAGAAGGAACACTTCTCCCCGTGGAGAGTATTTCTGTGTTCACACAGGCTCTCTAAAGTGGCCCTCATACCCTGATGAAGAGTATATTCAAATGTTGTCACTAACGTTCATTATGCCATGCAAGCCTGATAGCACCTCCCTGATCGCATTCTGAAATATCTCCACAGCAGACAATGTCCCAAAACATAGTCTCTTGCAACGTCGCAGGCCCAGGTGCGTAGAAAATGTTGTTATGTACCTGCTCCCTTCGGCCAGCAGGAGTTGGTGATAACCAACATTGAGGTCTAGTTTCAAGAACTATCTGGCCTCGTTCAGGTCAGCTATGTTATTGTCCATTGTAGGGGTGTGGTGCCTCTCCCTCTTAATGGCCTTGTTTGAGAGGTGCCTGTCAATGCACAGACGTACCTTGCCCGGTTGCTTTTACTTCTCAGCGATCACCATGGTTGACACCAGGGGGTTGGACCAGGCACCTTTTAACTCACCCCTAAACCCTTGAGTTTGTCTAGCTCCTGCTCCGCTAGTGGACACTGGTGGAACGGCAGAGGGCGATGACATAATGCCACTGGCTTGACGTACTTTTCAATGTGTAGGTCGATGAGCGGGGCTCACAGGAAGCCTAATCCCTTGAACTGGCCAGGGAACTGGTTCAACAGCTTGTTAACTTGGAATGCCTGCACATATCTGGTGAATGACTAAGCTCCGAACTGACACCGTGTGACACCCCTGTAGTGTATCTGATTCTTTGTCAATGATGTGGAATGCATCGGCAATTTCCTAGTCGTTCGACCAAATACACATCTTCATGAGTCCTTTGAGTGGCGGGGGTGTGTTCCCACTGTATGTGTACATCTTGGTGCTTGACAGGGATAAAGCTGGCCTCGGAAAGAGGCATTGATATTGTTAGATGCCCATTACATTCAAAGAGGCTCCTGTGTCAATGAGAGCCTTGACATCCATCCCTGCAACTTCTGCGGCCTCCTGTGCTTTTTTAGGTGCTCCATGAATGAAATGAAAAAAACTTACTCCTCTTTCTCTGAGGGTGACTCCTCTTGATGGTATCCAACTCATGGGTGGTGCCTGGCAGCTCCCTGGAGATCTGGGTCATCCAGCGAGAGCTGGCGAATGGCTCTTGTTTGGGCCTACCTACCCCGAACTTCCCTGTTTCTTGGTCCTCCCCTGCACACTTTAGCAAAGTGACTTTCCGCAGCTCAAGAACGTCCGTTCATGAGCCAGGCAGTTTTCCAGGGGGTGCTCTTTACAGCCACAGTTCCTGGATTGTACACCCACCAGTGCAGATGCAATGGTCTTGGATTGGGTAGTTTTCATCCTTGTCAAAACAGCGTCCACATGCTCCACCTTCACACTGTGTACCATGTACATCTCAGTGGCCCTTGCATCCCACAGGTCATGTGACCTTGCCATGTTGAGGATGTCGTCCACACTGATGTTGGGCTGTCGTAGTATCAGGCCCCGTAAGGTCTTCTTCTAGCACCCTTGGATGATTTGCACCCAGATCTCCTTGGACTGTTCATCCACCAATTGCAGAGGCAATCATAGAAAGTGACAATTGATTAACCCTCACGCTGGTGGGCCTGGTGGAGTATAAACGTTCACAATCTGGATTCAGCTTCTGGACAAAATGAGTGTTGAGAGCCCACACCGCCGCATCATAGTCATCCGGCGTTCCCATATTATGGAGATGTTCAAACAAGTTATAGATCTCTTCCCCTGTCTAATGGAGTAGTAGGGAGTGCTTGATTGCACCATTATTCTCACAGGTGGCTATGAAATAAATATTCAGCCCCCCCACTCACGTCTTTCACCTGTGTGTAGCTGTGGCAGGTTCAATGAGCTCACTGAAGGGCTGAAGAAATCCTACCTGCGTGTGCTGCTGAGGAGTTGGCTTCAGAGGCGTGTCATGTGCCTACGCTGCATTGAAGTAATCCACAATGGCCCATGCGATGTGAACGTGACCAGACCACCATCAGAAATATGAGGCACTGTCCCATACCCCGGGTACTGTGAGACACCTGTGCAGTGTGCTGTCTCATCTTCCACCAGCAGGAGTCTTGTGGGTGCTCTGACACTTTGATATTAGCATGCCAGTCCTCCACTCCAAAGTCATCGTCCCTGCAGCCTCGGTGCATGCACACAGGCCCTGGGAGTGGCCAGGAGCAGTGAGAGCATGATTTCCCAACTGGTGGCAAATCAGGTTGTGGCCCCAGGGGTCGCAGAGCCTCACTGCCTCCTCCTCACTCCTCTGGGCTTGATACTGGCATCTCAGCATGTCACAGCAGGCGTGATGCACAGCGGCAATGCATGAGCTGAGATCCAACTGAAAGGCAGAGCCGCAGATGACAGCATCCGATCGTGTGGCAGCAGATCGGCTCCCTCGCCACGTGGGTGACTCCTCGTCGCCAACTGCACTGGTGCTGGGCAGGCCACTCGGAGGCTGTGACCAAGACCTGGTGCAACATAAATGACTACACCCACAGACTGTATACATTTCAGACTCAAGTCCTTTTATTTATAGCCTCTGGCCATGCCCAATCAGAGGGGGTACTGCATGAAATCTGTGGCATAGGTCAGCCCCACCAGTGGCTGGGTGACACATTACTCTGTGCAAGAAAGCAAAAGACACACAGTTGAAGGAAGGAATGCAGAACAAATCAAAACATTCACCCCCAGTCAAGAGATTTGGGTTAAATACATCATTGTTTTGCTCACCATGCTACCCCAGTTTAGACCCGGCCATATGCAGATCAGTCTTGACACTGTGCCTCATGAACAGTCCAGCCCGAACTGCCAAGCCAGGTCCTCCTCAGTGGAAACAAGCATCCTAGGACCAGTTTCGTGTTTTTATAGGATAGCTTGAATCCAGTGACACAGTGAGCAGGGGGGGGGGCCAATGCCTCGGCATATCCGGCGCACTTAGGGCGAGAAAGCAAAAAACAAACAGTTAATGGACGGAATGCAGAACAAATCAAAACATTCACCCCAGTCAAGAGATCTGGGTTAAATCTAGCATTCGTTTGCTCACCATTCCACCCCAGTTTAGACCTGGCCATATGCAAATCAGTCTTGACCCTCTGCATCATGGGAACAGTCCATCCCGAACTGCCAAGCCAGGTCCTCCCTGGACCCAAGCATCAAAGGACTGTGCAGCACTGTGTGTCCCCACTCCTGGTTCTGCTCATCCAAACATCTATATGTCACAGCTCCTGACTGGCGCTCCCATGCAGAGGCATGGCCTGGTGTGTGTTGTATGTGCAGGATAAAATATGAAATGTCAGACAGTAGAAAGAGGTTTTTGAGGGGTATGCTGGGAGGTTCCCTCTTATCCATCCAATCACAGCTGCCAAGTTTTAAACATACCCATGTGTGACACTTCCATGTTTGCATTGTGCCTCTGGGTGACATAGCATGACTGCGGGTGTCTTTTTTTTTTTTTACAAATTGCAAATTAATTATGGTTGCACACTCTGATTTACAGACTTGTTTTATTAGTTTGCCGTTAAGAGTAGACATTTCATTGGTGCTTTTCCTAAACGACTCCTGGAAGGTTGATGAGTTGCTGGCGGTAGGGATTGTCAAAAGAAAAGAAGTCCCTTTCCCCGAGTGGTGGAAATAAATCCGTTCCCAAGCATCATCAGTCTCTCCTTGCCTGAAACTCTAATGTTAAAATCCTCAGGACTGCAGGAACTGTCTGTGAAAGCAGGGTAAGAGATACACTTCACCTGTAGTATATATGCACTGGTCTTCTTCTCCTTTATCAGAGTTTGCCGATGGGGACCAGTGCATATTCTGCATGTTCACTATTTCCCTGCCTGGTCACAAAGATCCCTGCCCTGCAGTGCTATGGGAAAAATAGAGAAATAGAGCACTGGACTAGCTGTGATCTCCACATAAGTGACAAAGTAGGTGGGCAGACTCTAATTTCGGGGCTCAAAGGCCAAAAAAGGAAATTGTTTTGGAGGATTACAACTGCACCCCTTAACCTCTCCACTAAGAGTGTTTTGTGTGTGTCCCTGGCAAGGACACCATTGCTAGTGGAAGCTAGAGTCCTTGGATGACCCTTTCACAAGACAAAAGTCTATTACCTGGTTTAGGTCAATATCAACAAGAGGCTTTGGATGGAATGAGCGAGTCTGAGCAAGGGGAACCCCACTGCAGATCGGATTTCCAAATGAAAGTAAAGGGAGAAAGGCTAGCAAGCCCGAGAGAGAAACATTTACAACAGAAATGTTATTCAGTGAAAATACAACCTTAGGGCCATTAACAGCAAGTAATGCATTAAATAGAGGACATTAATGTGATAAAATAACACAGTGAAGAGGCAGTGGTACTGCAGCAGGATTCCCTCTTACTTTGAGCATGTGAAGAAATCAAAAGCAAGGCAAGAAAGAGTTAAATAAAAGTCTGTTTGAAAGTATAGTCTTTTCTTTTACATAATCTCTCAGGAGCATTTTATTCCCATCAATCAACACACCCCCCTCTCCGCCTTTATGAAACACTCCTACACTAAGCGTTGCCAAACAAAAGGTTGCTTTGGGAACATAATTGACAACATTTAGGGAAGGTGGGAAAGGAGATCCTTTTGTGGATTCAGCTGTCTGACAAGATGGGGGGATCCTTTAATTGCAAGAAATAACACCGTGCTCGTGATGAAGGCTAATTCCGGAGCCACGAAAGTAATTATGATTAATGACAAGTCCAGCGTCATTTTTTCCATCTCATAATTGATTAAAAAAAAAAGAGCTGAGATTAATTAATTCTCTCAAGTGAAGAGGAAACTAATCAAGCTAAAGTCAGTTGGTATTTGGGGCTGCCTTCAGAGTCTGAGAAGAATCTTTCCTCTTATGCAAATGAGACATAATTTTATCTGAACATTAGAGAGTTCGATTCCCTACAAACTACTTGCAACGATTGTTTGACAACGAAAAGGGCAGTGACAGACTAACATGGAAAGGGATATCGCCTGTACTTGTGAATATGTGGCTCACCCTTTCATCTAACATTTACTTCCCCTGCAGGACCGGACCATTGCACCAGAGACGCGGGCAATGTCCCAGTGGGATGCAACAATGAGGACCATTTTTACTGCTGGAGAGAAGTTTTACTCCTGTGTATGTCGGGAGGCCCCAAAAAGAAAATGGAACTCCACATTCCAACTTTTCAAAATTGGAGCATGGACAAATGTCCACTTGTCAAAAAGTCTTACAGAGGGTTGGACTATTGCCCTAGGCTTGCTCTGTGTCTACTGGGTCTGGCTGAGAGGACTGATGTATCCACTCTGGGGATATGCCTCTGACCACATGGCCAACATTTCGAATCCTGGTGGGTCTGTTCAACCTTTCATCCTGTTCTGGTTAATAAACTGGGTAATAATAAACATCCATTATCCATCAAGAGTGGTAAAAAAAAATCTCCTTGGGTTGTGAATATGCTCTCTGCCAGTATGCCTGTTCTATTCTAGAGCTACTATTACTACATTTTCCTGGACTCTTTTTTGATCCCAGTCCATCTCTCACGCTCTATTGACCTTCAGCTGCCATATATACCTTTGAGTGCCACACATTCCATGAACCACTCAGGGTCCGGCTGCCCTATAGAACAGTCAGGCAGTAGCCGTATAGCTGCTCTGACAGGTCAGTCTGTGGGCCGGTTTGTGGGCCTGTGTTATGGTCCATTGGGCCGGTTTTTGCTGTTTATTTCTCTGGTATTAAAACGAGCATTGCCTGCAGTCAGCTCAGATCCATTCAGGTTTCCATACCTTGCAAATAACTTATACAGCATGTCTTTAAAAGGTAAAAACTGATCCAGTTTGCAAACGGGTCACCTTTTTCAGCTAGCTAGGTCACTAATGGGGGTCACTTATATTTTGGTGCCCAGGACTATTTTCTGTCCCTGTCCAAACCTGGGCCCACTCCCGATCACCCCTCCTCTGTTTTAGCTGTCTTCACATGAGGTTCCTTGCTCCTGATTTACCACGCACCTGCGGGATTTGAAGCAGAATAAAATTTGGCAAAATATATGCCATATGTAGTTTGCATAATATTGCACATTGCTTTGAACTCAATAGTCATTAACGACAAAAATCCACATTTCCTGCAATCCCAAGAAAGTACAGTGAACATTAATCTCTACAAAATAACATAACAATGATTACCAAATCGGATTGTGTATCACCAGCTTTTATTCAAACAGAACTATTTTACAAAGACTGAATAATTTTCTAGCTGATGAAAGGTTCAGGCACATACGTTCTAGGTTTATTCTAGAGTCACAACCTGATGGTTCTTTTTCGTGCCATGAAAGCGTAGAGGGGAGAAATCTTTTTATTAAGCCAATCAATTAAACAATGATCTTCGTGGACATATAGGTGCCGATTCCGATCCTGGAAAATTTTTCCCCGTACGACTCGTATCCGGTCTTTTTACCGTACGAATCGTACAAGTAGCGTACAAACTGGCAAGTTCGATTCGTATGGGAAAAAGTCCATACGAATCGCATTTGGAAAATTTCCCCACACGTCCTCGGGTCGGAAAAAGTGTCCGACACATCCCCGGACGATTTTACGTACAAATGTGAAAAGTGAAGTCCGAGCGCACAAGTACGATCCGTCCCGTGCGTCCGATGTTACAACCGTATGGAAAATGCACCGTACGGACCGAACTCCCATAGCAACCATGGAGACATGTGCCCGCATACGCGCTGACCCCTCCCCAGCCCCTGTGAGTACGCGCCGAACCCCCCCCAGCCCCCGTGAGTACGCGCCGAACCCCCCCGTGTATGTACACCCGTGTACGTATGAGTCGTACCCCCCCGTGTATGTACACCCGTGTACGTGCGGACCGTACCCCCACCCGTGTATGTACACCCGTGTACGTACGAGTCGTACCCCCACCCGTGTATGTACACCCGTGTACGTACGAGTGTACGTACGAGTCGTACCCCCACCCGTGTATGTACACCCGTGTACGTACGAGTCGTACCCCCAGCGCTACGTGCTGGGGGTACGCACCGTACATACACGGGTGGGGGTACGACTCGTACGTACACGGGTGTACATACACGGGTGGGGGTATGGTCCGCACGTACACGGGTGTACATACACGGGTGGGGGTACGACTCGTACGTACACGGGTGCACATACACGGGTGGGGGTACGGTCCGCACGCACACGGGTGTACATACACGGGGGGTACGACTCGTACGTACACGGGTGCACATACACGGGTGGGGGTACGGTCCGCACGTACACGGGTGTACGTACACGGGTGGGGGTATGACTCGTACCTACATGGGTGTACATACACGGGCAGGGGTACGACTTGTACGTACACAGGTGTACATACACGGGTGGGGGTTTGGCGCGTACTCACGGGGGCTGGGGGGGGTTCGGCGCGTACTCACGGGGGCTGGGGGGGGGTACGGCGCGTACCGGGCCCCCTAATCTGGTCGTTTCGCGGCGTACTTCACTTTTCCGGCACTTTTTGGGTGCCGTAAAAATATTGCCGTCCGGACTGCTGTCGGTTCGAATCGTACTTCCTGATTCGTGAAACGCTGCCTGAAAGCGTCCCGACGTTGCGTCGGCGCTTTCCCGGATCACATTTGTATGTATATTTTCGTCGGTCGGTGTTTTTTACGATTCGTACGGAAATGGTGTTTCCGTGCGAATCGTACTTGCATGTTTGTAATGTTTTTTTCCCGGGTACGAGTCGGACGGAGAAAACGCTCCAACCGACGGTTCGTACCCGGTTTTTCCAGGATCGGAATCGGCACCATAGTAACCACAGACAACTACATAAGCTTAGTTTAATTTATTACAAGGCCACAAATAACTTAACATAAAGACACCTCAATACGAGAGTGTAGAAATACGTCAGAATTAGCATGAAGCCAAATCTGCGTATCCAATTGAGACGATGTAAAATTAATAATACAATTAATTCAAGAAGCAGAATGCAGAGGATCAGAAAGCATGAGTCCAAGTTTCCCAGCATCGAGGGTTGATGAGAGAAAAGCATTAATCTATCCCTACACTAACGCTAAGATGACATCCCTATTTAAGCATCTTCAGGAAGAAGGCTAAAAGGTGTCAGCATGTGGAGTCTTCCTAGGAAGTCTCATCACCATCAATGGGTTATGCACCATGAAGCTACTGAGACAGAGCTTGTTCTAAAATGCTCTCTCTCCGAAGGCAAAGAAGAAGTGGGCTCTCTCCCTACCCCCAGCATTACATTATTCGCAGGTAACTTTCCCAAGATCCATTGCAGGTTACCCCATCTGCTCTGGGAGCAATCATAAAGGTATTTTCCCATGGGACAGCGGTGTTCCTTTCTTGTTACAATTTGTTCTTGGTTCCCAGCCCTTCTCCTGTGTGAAACACAGCGACCTACCTTTATCCACCCAAGTCACACAATTGTAACTTCTTTTCTCCTTGCCTGAGCAGTAAAACAAAGACATTATTCTAGCTAACAAGAGTGCTTCTTTCACCTGCAACACAAAAGGTGTGAAAAAACAAATTCCACAATGCACATGAAACTCGACTATTAATTCTAAAGCAAGGGTTTTCAGGAAACCAGTGGCATAGCAAAGGGTGGGCGGGGGTGCGGTCTGCCCCAGGCGGCACAAGTTTTGGCAGCGGGGCTCCTCCCCCGCTCATACCTGCCGTCTCGGGGTGGCAATCGCTCTAAATTTCAGGCCAATGGGGCAGCCGCAAAAGCAAAAGCAGGGACTGCCATGGGAGTCCACAAGGCTCGCTACGCCACTGCAAGGAACTGCAATTTAGGCCTACAAGAATGAGCTAACGTAAGAAAGTTCATGGTACTTTAAGAAATTGCATAGGAAATAAGGCACCTTCAATCAATGCATTTACCTACATGTAAAACAACACAATTTCTAAACACATTTATTACATGAATAATTGCCAGTTTCACAACACGAGTTCTTCATTACTATGAGTTTTGCTGATCTGTTGTGCGGCAACACTTTCCTCCCCCACTGCCTTCCCTACGCTTCTCAGTGCATATCCTTTGTTTATTTTCTGGGATGTTTTTACTTTGATTTTAGGGCGGGGATCCACCTCTCTACCTTTTACCTCCAGACAGCCTGCAGAAATACACCCAGAATCCTGCAAAGCCACTTCGCTTTTGGGGAAAGACGTAGGTCTAATTCCTTGCTTGCTGGCGGTTCCCCTCCCCACTGCCCCTCCCGCACTAAACTGGATCCTGGAAACCGCCCGCCTCCCTCTACCTCGCTCAGCAGCAGCCAGGTTCCAGCGCTCCGTTCCTGCTGCTCCTGCCGCTGCAGTGAGCTCCTCCAACGGCTTCTCTGGAGGCTCCTCCTCCACCGCCACCGCCTTCTGCAGTGAAGTTTTCTCCGTGTCCTCCGCCGCCATACACCGCCACAGTACTCGCGAAATTAGAGAATGAAGGGCGAAGAAACGAACAGCGCGTTACAGAGAAGAATCAGGTATTCCGCAATTCTCACAATTCTCGCTGCACACGGGTCTAATCAATCATCCAGCACGCCACCTTTCCCGGCTCTCCCGACCAGTCTCCCTAGCTGGCCGCCATGTTTTCCCCTCTTGCTTTCAGACCAGGCAAACTTACAGGACGGGGATATTAGGCAAGAAATTTACTTTCAACCCTTCCTTAAACGCATATTTTAAACCAGTCCCTAAGACACTTGTACTTTCGAGAGGTTGCGACCCAACAGATATAGTCTGTGGTGAAGCAGTGGAAAGTGGGCTAAAGTCAGTAGATCTTACAACTGGGTTTAAAAGTAGCTTGGGGGATTGGGCTGATCATCTGAGTCCAAATAGGTATAAGGTCCTAGAGATGGAAGTAGAAAATCAAGAGGGGTTGGAGGTAGATGGAGAACTGGGTAGCCCAGTAGGTAGTCCTGGTCGGAGGGCTCCTCCGCCATGGCTGAGTCACTAAACTCCAAGGGGGTTTCAGAGGTAAGGATGCAGGGAGCGAAGGTCTGTTGGGTGAGGCCCATTCGGATAGTGTGGTTATCGCCTTGTTAAAGAAACTGGATTTGGACATGCACAGGGGGTTTGAGGAATCTAAAGCAAAGCAAGATGGAATCAGGGAGGCAGTAGGGTTGTTGGAAGCTAAATTTGATGAGTTAAATTTACGCACAGAAACACTCGAGTTGGAGGTTAAGGCAATTCAAGGCAAGGTTGATGAGAATAGCAAGGAGCTAGAGCAGGTCAAATGTAGGGAGAGGGCCTATGAGGAACGCTTGGAAAAATTGGAAAATATGCAGCGCAGGAATAATTTAAACGTTTTGAAGCTTCCAGAGGGGAAGGAAGGGGATGATTTAAAGGGCTTTATTGTCCATTTATTAAAAACTGAGTTACAGTTAGAAGAAACAGATGAGGAGATTTCTTTAGATATTCAGAGGATACACCGAGACCCTTTCAGACTGAATCCAAATCGTTTGAAACCCAGAAGGATTCTGATAAATTTTTTAACGTTTGGTTTAAAAGAGAAGATTCTAGCGGCTGCACTGAAGAAGGGCTTATTAACTGTTGGAGAGGCAAAAATTGAGGTTAGGTCAGACCCCTCTGTGGTAACTGCAAATAGACAGTGGGAGTTGGGCAAGAGAATTGAACCTCTGAGGAGGTTGGGAGCCACGGTACAGTTGAAATTTCCTGCGTTTTTAAAAGTAATGTGGAATAATAAAATGCATACTTTTAGAGCGGTGGAAGACGTTGATAGTTTTGGGAGTATTGTCAGGGTGGAGGTTTATAATATAATTGATGTTATCACGGGTTATCGAGGGTAAAAAAGTAGTGTGGTAGGATCAGCACGTCCACTAGAACCGGCACTCGGTAGGCCTAGGTTGGGCCTAATGTCACTGGTTGGGTTTTCCCGGGAGGGGGGTGGGGGGCTGAGGGGTAGAGTGGTAAGGAAGGGAGGGGGTCAGGGTTGGGTGTTTTGGGGGAGGGAGGTGGGGGAAAATACATTAAAAAGATTCTCATGAGCTACTTTTTCACCTGGGTGGCAGAGAGAGGGAAGTGGGTGTGTGATGGTGGAGCGTGGGATAGCGGCGGTGACCTGGATGTCATGGAATGTAAATGGCCTAAGGGTTAAAGCAAGGAGGGATAGGATTATGAAATATTTGAGAGATGTCCCAGCAAATATTATGATTCTTCAAGAGTCCCATTTAACGGAGGAAGAGAGCAAGAAATTTATAGGTTCACTCCGGTGGTTAAACTATGCTTTTTATACGCCACAGACAGTGGTAACAAAAGGTATTGCTTTGTTGGTCAGAAAAGGGCTAGACTGTCAGGTTGAGGGTAAGAAGGCAGATATTAAGGGTAGGTGGTTGATAGTAAATTTGAAGATAGGTGGCCTTATGTATAATGTTATAGGATATTATGGCCCAAATCAAGATGATGTTGGTCCACTGGATGAACTAGCTAAAGAGAGGTTTTATTTATTTTGCTGGAGATTTCAATACAGTGCTGGATCCTAAGCTAGATAGATTGGTGAGCAGTAGAGCCCAGGTAAACAGTAAAATGGCATCTAGATTAAGGGGTTTGATGGATCAGTTTGGATTGTGTGATGTGAGGAGACAGAGGGCAGAGGAGAATGTAGGGTACACTTTTTATAATAAAAAGTATCACCACAAATCTAGAATTGACTACTTTTTAATAGATGCAAGATTAGTGGATAAGGTAAAACAAATTATGCATGTTGGAGTACATCTATCTGACCATTCAGCGGTTACTTTAGAACTTGTGATTGGGACTCGCGATTTGGATTCAGTATGGAGGTTGGATCGTACAGTTTTGTATGATCAGGAGGCAATGCAGTGTCTACAGCAGGAAGTTGAGGCATTTATTGAACATAATGTGGGTTCGGCTAGGATAGACATTGTATGGGAGACGGCTAAGGCCTTTCTTCGGGGCAGATTAGGTGCTATCGGGGCAAGCAGAAGAAGAGACTATTTCTGTGAAGTAGAACGTCTGGAATTTGAAATTAGGCAGGGCGAAGCAGCTATTGCAAATAGGGGGAGAGCCCCGAAGGAAGAGATTGTTCAAAAACTGGCAGAACTGAAAGAGAAATTAGCCTCCGTGGTTCACAATCGGGTAAAAGAAAAATGGGAGGCCAGCAGACTGGCCCATTTTGAATATGGGGAGGGCACAAGTAAACTATTAGCCTGGAAAGCTAGGAAAGATCGGATAAGGAATATGATTAAAGAAGTGAAAGCAGGTGAAGCAGGAGGCATGGTTACAGAAACAAAGGATATTGTGGAGACCTTTTATAAATATTTTGAGGAGGTGTACAGGGAGGATCTGGTCCCGGATATGCAGCTGATAGAGGATTGGCTAAAAGTTTTAAAGCCCTTAACTGATGACCTACAGAATTTTTTGGATCAAGAGATAAGCCAGGGAGAAATAGAGGAGGCCATCAGACAAGCTAAGATAGGCAAGGCACCAGGCCCAGATGGCCTTCCTGTAGAAGTGTTTAAAAGTTTATCTGGGAGTCTGTCATCGTTATTAACTAAGGTGTTCAATGGGGTTTTTCTTGGCAGCATAGAGCTTCCTGCATCCTGGAATCAGGCGAATATAATTGTCATTTCAAAACCTGGAAAATCACCAAAATACATGGAGTCGTTTAGGCCTATTTCACTTCTAAACAGTGATTATAAACTGTTTGCAAAGATTATGGCAGATAAGGTGATCCCTGGTATTGTACACGAGGATAAAAAGGGGTTTATTAAGGGCAGGTATCTAAAGGAACTAACGTTTTCTCTGATAGCTAGCATTGATGTTGCTGTTGATCAGAAGCTTCCCCTGGCGGTTGTTGCTCTTGACGCCGCTAAGGCTTTCGACCGCGTAAATTGGGTTTTTCTGAAGGCTCTAGTAATGCACTTGCGATTGGGAAAAAAATTTGGTCAAGCTCTAATATGTCTCTATCAGTCCCCTACCTCTAGAGTATTAGTTAACGGAGTATTAACCAAGCCTATAAAGGTAATGAGGGGTACTAGGCAGGGATGTCCTTTATCCCCTCTTTTGTTTGATCTCTATATCGAACCGCTGGCTTGTAAGATTAGGGAGGCAGATAGTATCCCTCCTTTTTGATTTCAGGGCTGGACCAGAAAGATTGGCCTCTACGCGGATGATACAGTCATTTTAACATCTGACTTGAATCAAACACTGGCCACGATAGATATAATTACGAAGAACTTTGGCGAAGTTTCAGGGTATTGCTTGAATACGGATAAAACCGAAATTATGTCTTGGAACCTGGCAACGGAGGCTGCAATTCTTAAAAAACAGATCAGATATTTGGGGGTCCAAATCACTCAGGATATAAAGCAACTCGCCACAACTAACTTTGTTAAAACTAGGAAGGATATTTCCATGCTAATGAAGGGTTGGAGTCATCTTCCATTAACTATTTTCGGTCGTGTTAATTTGGTCAAGATGATGGTGCTGCCGAAGTTAACTTTTTTATTTGATTCTATTCCTCTTATGTTCGAGAAAGACGGGTTGGCAAAGTTGCAGAGTGACATAGGGTCATTCATCTGGTCATCCAAGGGATCAAGATTATCTTGGAAAAAAATTAGGAGAAAGTATATTAAGGGAGGTCTGGCAGCTCCGGAGTTTCAGATTTATTCCTGGGCTTTTTTGCTCAAAAACTGCAGAATGCTTTTGGGTACTCCAGGGAACTCGGTAATAGGGGAATTATTCTCTGCCTTGTTGAGAATTGAGAGGATCAAACAGGCTGGCTTTATGTATACATTTTCGGACCCAAAATACTTCAAAAAAGTAAGACTGAAGGTCTTAAGAGATTTGGCTACGGTTTGGTATCGGGTAAGGAGGGCCACAATAATTCCATATTTCAGTGCTGGAGCACCAATCTGGGAAACTCCGGGCGCCCCAAGTTGGACGGAAGATGCATTGGCAAAGGCATTAAAAACAGAAGGTCCCCAGAAATGGGGCGAACTATTTGTAGATGGAAGTTTATTGCTGTGGTCTGTTTGCGAGTCATACTGGGGTGCTAAGTTTTCTAAATTTAAATATGTTCAGATTCAAAGCTGGGTAGCCGGGAAAGAACATCTCATTGGGCGGCATAACGACTTTGAGGAAAAGTTGGCATCGGACGTTTGCATTAAAAAAGAGGTGGCGATGTCGTATTGGGCTATTGTTGAGTTGGAAGATGGCCTTTTTCTACTGCCAGAGACCCTATGGGGACAGTGCTTGCCGAAGATCGGGACAGAAGAACAATGGCAAGTAACTATGTTGATTCTATATAAGGTGGTAAAGCCTGCGAATTTAAGAAGGAATCATTTGTTCACTCTCCACAGGGCATACTGGACTCCAAAGAGGTTGGCCAAATTTAAAGTCTGTGGTAATGTAAGATGCCCTAAATGTAATAGCCTAAACGAGGATGATATTCATATGTTTGTTACATGTCCGGCGATCAAGGTCTTCTGGGATGCTGTAAGTAATTGCTTATCAGTGATGCTAAAGCAAAGTATCAAGGTAAGCCCTGAAACGATTATTACAGGAAGACTGGACTTACAAGGTAAGGGCCTGGATGATAAAATGAAGTTGGTGTTCTATGCTATTCTGTTGGCCCGGAGGGAAATTTGTAGACTGTGGGTTTCTCCTGATCCCCCGACAGACTTGATCTGGATTAGAGCTATGAGAGCTATAGGTAAATTGGACATGGCAGGTCACTATAAAAAGAAGCACAGATTTTGGACTTTATTCTTGAAGCACTATGGGTGACGGGTAGGGATATAAGATGTTAAATTTTGGTCTATTGTAAAGACGAAAAGAAATGGTCCTATGATTAAGTTGCTTCGAATCTCTTGGAGGAAACTTGCTTCAGAAGGTTCAGTCACGGCATGGCACCCCCCTCCGCCTTCTAGTAAGCGAGAATCTTTTCATATATGAGACGAATAACACCCCAGGGCGCTACAAAGAGAGAAAGGGTGGGAAGTGGCATATGGGGACAAAAAAACCCAAAAAACCACGAGTTCTTCATGTTAATGTTTTCTGCTAGTTACATTCACGTTCTACATTAATTCTCCATTTTACTTTTCAATGGCCTAAGCCATTCTAACACTTCAGGTTAATACAACAAAGGATTATATGCGGGTGCGATCTACACGTGCAATTATAATTCACCCCTACAAATAAAATGTGATTCCCCCTACATCAGTTCCCCCCTCTGATGATGTTGAGTTACCACAAACACTTTTAGAAACCCTGTAGAATAGACCAATCTAAACAGATGTCGTAGCTAGTCCCCTCTGTCTGGACTCCTCCAATCGCTTCAAATTCTCATAATGACTGTCCTGCAGTCTTTCCACCCTTTTCTCTCTTTTCCTTAAAGAGTTCTCCACTTGCCTCGCCTTGTGCGATTTGTATGCCCCTATCATACCTACAAAGATGATAAAAAACAGACCACAACAAGTATGATTGGCTTCAAGAAATATTCAAGAACCCCCATTCCTTGATTAGCAAACCAACTTCCAACTGTAACAAATCCCTTTCCAATCTTATCCCAAACTCCCTCAGATGCCTGATTATGTATCTCATGATGGATCTCAGTGATGTTACTTATATATCCCTGCATATCCTTATTTTCATCAGGGATAGAAGTACAACACTGTTGGACCTTCTGTATCCGACAGACTCCTCCTTCTTTTGCCTGTAACACACCTAATGCACAACGGTTTTTGAATCACCATTACCCTTATCAAAACCATCTCCCCATCTATAAGTAGCAATGCCTGAGCTATGTTTATCGAGAACTTATCCACAATAGTAGACTACTTCCTGATCTTGATGTCATTCATAACTACTCCTAAGCTAGGTATCATTGCTCCAAATATATCTCACAAAACTTCACCAGCACTCAGTCCACGTTTTTCTCTATGGTTCAATTTCCCTTCCAAACCTTCCAAATCTTCAGCATGATATATCTTTGGACATACAACTGCCTCATTACAGGTACAATACCAATTGTTCGGAAGCCGAATGTGAGAAGCTGGCCTGGTATATGATGTCCACTAATGTAAGTGGGCACCTTGCACCAGTCCAGACAACCTTTATGGTCATTTACAAGGTCTTAGACAACTTTAGAAAGCTATCTAAGTGGTAGCTGTGGATTGCAGCCTTCAGGCATAGTCCAGAAGGAGTGTAAAGAAGCTTGTTTTACCAGAATGCAATCTAATAGAATAGATTAAGTAAAAAGAACCACTCCAAGTATTTATAAAAATATGTATTTATTATAGAATACTCTCTAGTACGTTCAAATATCTCCTACATGGAGACAAACACAATGTCCACAATGCTTTAGCAAAGAAACACAGTAAATAGCACGAAATACACAGTGGATCCCAGGGGGGGGGCCAAACCATATACTAAGAAAGTGGTATAAGAAACACGACTCGCATCAAGACAGGGTCGAGAGGATGTAAAAGTGCTAGGGACCCAAGGAACCATCCAAGGTGAGTAGATAGGGACCCCACGGAGAGCGTGTGCAGTGTAGGAACACGACCGCGTGCTCCGTACAACTCTACGTGTAAGATTAACGGCCCTTCCCAGTGTACCCTGAAGAAACCCAGTGTAAGACAGAAGGCTGGAGAGCCACCCTACCCGTATATATCCTAGTACCCACGTTACCTACTCCAGGGAAGCTGGATGCATACGTGTAAAGTGGTGTCGGAAACAGCTGTCGAACCCAGTAGAGGACTTCAGGAAAGTGCTGCGACTGAAAAAGGAGAAAGTGTCCGGTGGAATCCAAAGGTGGTTTCTAGATGAGAGGTACCTGCAGAGGGGACAGAGTCTATGTTACTCAGGAGTGACCAGGAGACTTGGAAGATGAATGCCCTCCGATGCCGGTTGTTGCAGGATGGGTGACAATGACCTTGACTCAGCAGCTGTGAAGACCAGGCGGCGCTGAGGACAACCAGGAGCCATGCACGAGCTGACCCATGAAGCATGTCGAGTGCTGAGGGGTTAATGTCCGGCGGGAACACTGACAAGCCTTGGCAAATACAACCACGCAGGAAGTGAAGAAGGCGCAACGTCAAGATAAGCGAGGTCCAGGGGACTCACCACAAGCAGGGGAGTCAGGGCAGGCGCCAAGCAATCAGGGGAGCCTGAAAGAATCAAGTGTGACCCACAAGTGGACCCACAGGCAGGAGGTACTGGAGTCGCGAGAGAACCTCAAGCAGCTCACCAAAAGATACAGGCCACAATGCACACAATGCGGTGTGGCTGAAGATTCTGGTCACTGGAGATGCGCAAGGGTGGGGCTACTTGGAGCCCGAAGATCTTCTTGAAAGGAAGACAACAAGCCTTTACAACTGCAAGCTGACACTGTGCACAGGGATTCCGTTATTGCAACCCCCTCAAGGGATACTGGCCTCAAACTAGGTGGGAGGGCAGGGCAAGCCTCAGGATATGTGGAAAACTACCACCTGTGTTGCAAAACCTAACGGAGTCTGGAGGAGCTCAGGGTCAGCAGACCGGTGGGCTTAGTTGCGATGCCAGCGAATGCAGGGGAGTGACTCCTTCACTCCAAGGGAAATTTCTTCAGGTGTCTCTGATGCTTCACAGGCCTTGGAAGGTTCCTGGATGATGCACAGGCACAGATGATGCAGCAGACTGGAAGGGAGATGAAGACAGGCCCAAAGAGGTTCAGCGAAGTCCAGAGTGCCCAGACAATAAAAGGAAAATTGGTGTCTGATCTGAATCTTATCTCACGTCAAATCTGGGGACCTACACCCAGGTAAACCCTTAAGTACCCAAAGGAAAGGGTTGGGGAGATTCAGGGGACCCTCCCAGGGGAAAGGTCAGGACAAGGGGGAGGTAACTCCCATGTCCCTTAGGACTGGTTTGAACTGGACTATGCACAGGGACACCAATGTGCCTCTTATGCAGACTGAGTGGCACTGGCAAGTGCACCCACTCCACCCCAATGCACTAAAACATGTCTGGGAGGTGGTCACATCTCCCTGTGACAGGATGCCTGTTGTTCTGCCTTCCTCTGCTCCAGCTTGGCTCAGCAGCAGGAGGGCAGAATCGTGTCTCTGGTTGACAGCAACCATTTTGTGCTGTCTGGTTCAAGAAGGCTGGTTCAGGGAACACTGAGAGCCTAATGGAGGGCTCTTAGAGTGCTTGGAATCATACCTCCCACACTGTTTACGGTGTGGGAGGTATGATTCCAACATGTTTGATACCAAACATGATAGGATTAGTTGCAGCCAGTTTCGAGATGGTTGTCGCGTAATTACGTGATGCCCCTCTATATAGTATATGGCTGCTTCACTGACAACCCGGGAGATTGGACTGCGTAGGCTGCAGGGGTGTCCTGCACATGCAGGGGCACCCTCTCACTTGGAACCAAGCATCCTGCCTTCAGGATTGCAAAGGCCTGCTATAGGGGTGACTTATAGGTTTTAATTGCAGTGACCCCAGATATAGGAAACCTACATCTGTAGTAAGTGGTGCAAGCACCAACTTACACAGGCTGCAATGCAGGCCTGTAGTTCTATTTTAATGGTCTCTCATGGGTAGCAGAACACATGCTTCAGCCCATGGGAGACCACTGGGGTACCTAAGCCCTTGGTACATGGGAACGATATACTAGGGACTTATAAGGGTACCTCTGTATCCAATCTGGGGTATACCTAAGTACTGAACATAACAATTTAGGGAGAAAGCAGATAGACTGCAGTCCTGATTAGCAGGATCCCAGTCAGACTAGACAAAAAGTGGGCGTAACCATAGAAGCAGATCCTACTTTCCTACACCGAACATATGCATTCTTCCCACACACAAAATATACTCCTGGCACCACCTGTACTGCTTCTTGCAGAAACATCTTCCAAGGAACACTGTCTAGAATGATATGGTCACACACACTCTGTCCCACAAATACAATCTGATAAGGACCATAGCTTCTCTTAGCCTTGTGAGCTAACTCCTCCTTAGTCCATTCCAAATTTCCATACCGATTATTAAGCTTAACAACTAATCTTCTATGCCTATTTTCTACTTGATCTACAAGTGTCTTTTTTATGTGTGTTAGTATGGAGGTTAGATTATTTCCATACATGTAAGCAGTGTCTAATGTTACTGTGGGTGCAAAATATTTCATCATTCTCTCTTCCTGATTATAATAATCATATTTGTTCAAATGTATATAAACAGGTATTTCTGAGAGTACCACATCATAATTTGAGAAGTAGTACTTGAAATGACCTTTTCCATAAAACATGCTAAGGAGCAAACTACAACTAATGCGATACGTCAAGGTAGGTGATGATATCTAATCCTTTCCTCTAATTACTTCTACAAAGAATGTACCTATAATACATGTGTACCTTTGATTCGAATTTCCAGACTCCATTTTCAACGTGGATTGGATTGTAGCTGTAAGAGGATCTATACACAGAGTCTCCTTTTCTCTACCTCTTATTCACATACAACAAAGGTCTTTGAACAATTTTTGCTTGGATTCTGGAATATTTTGTTACAAGTCTCTCACACAATATTTACACAGTTTGGAAGACTTTCCTAGCCCTCTTTTTTCTTCTAGTAGGAAAATCCCAATTTTTTTCTTCTTAGACTTGTGCCTCGGTTATCTTCTTTCAAGTAACTTATTTACAGTTCAAGAGTTCAATTTACATCCATTATGAGATCATTGCCAATCTCCTCAGTGACTCGTTGTAACAGTTCAGCTCTCAATGCTGCAATCTCTTGAGGAGACCGTGGAGCTCCAAAACTTGAGAAGGTCAATAACAGAAGTGCATTAGTCTTGATTCCAGGAACTCACAAAATCTCGACAATCAATATAGAAATCTCGAACCTTGCTCTTCCCGGCATTTGCAACCAGATAAGTTCACTCAGGAGAGGAATATCTCTGAAACTGCACTCTTGCCCTCCTGGACCTCCCAGTACTTCCTGTGGCTTGCTCAGACTCCTTCAGATCAGACTTCTAAGATTCACTTATTGGTGCAGGTTCTCTTTCCTATGCAAGTCTCAGGTTCCTTCTCTTCTTCTCACAGGCCACGTTTCATCTGCAACATCTTAATTCCTTGACTTCCCACGACCACTTTCCACAGCAATCTCTTCTGCTGAGTCAGACTCTATACCACTTTCAATGTTACAGTCTCCCTCAGAGTCTATACTAAGGGTCTTCTGTAGCTTGACCCCCCTCAGCTGTGGGTATTCAGTCTTTCAGGAACATCCACAGCTTGGCTTACCCGCTCTGGCGACCCTTCGTGATGGCTTGAGCTACTTTTGGGAGGGGAGAAGTTTTATCGGAAGGACCTGTGACTTGTCAGGTATGAGAAGCGTTAACCCAGTTTGGTATACCGGCACACTTCACAGCAGTGTTCATCACCAGTATCACCTGATATGGTCCACACCACCGAGAGTCAAGACAGTTCTTCCGCACATGCTTTCAGAGAAGCACCCAATCACTTGGGCTCAGGTCGTGGCAGAGGTCTTCTGTAGTTTGTGCAGTTGTTGCTTCAACCTGATGTGACATAGAATGAACCACATCAGCTAATACTTTGCAGAAGTCAAAGATTAAATCATCTATGATATTAATCAATGCAGTGGCAGGCACAGCAGACAAGCACATCACTCTTCCCATCAAGATTTCATATGGTGATAACCCAGTTCTCCTGTCAGGAATGCTGCGCAAACTCAGTAGAACCAAAGGCAACGCATCCGGCCACTTCAAAGATGTAGAAGCACACTCTTTACCCAGTCTGGCCTTTAAGGTCTCGTTGATCTGCTCCACGATGCCAGATGCCTCCAGCCGATAACTACAATGTTGTCTTTGATCCCCAGTCAAGGCAATGCACAACAATTTAATGACTTTGTTATGAAAGTTCGTTCCTCTATTTGACTCCAATGTAGTTGGAAATCTGGATCTAGGAAGGAGTTCCCTCAGCAATAACTTTGCTACTGTGAGACTATTGCACCTTCTAGTTGGATAAGCCCCACCCATCGGGAAAAGAAGCATACAAAAACCAAAATGTACCTCAATCCATTACACACAGGCATCTCAACAAAATCAATTTGGATCTGATTGAAGGGACCCCCCGATCGGCCACTGTGGCTTAAAGTAACAACAGTCTCTTTCCCAGAATTCATCTGTTGGCACGTGACACACCAATGATACGCTGCTACACTGCTTCTGCAATCACGCAAAACCTCGGATTGAACCAAGTTTGCCTCAAAAACTTCAGCATTACATCCCATCCTATGTGGGCTGCTCCATGAATTTGCCTTGCCATTGGGTTTAACAAACAATCAAGTAACACTGCCTTACCTTCAGCTGAAACCCATATGTCACTTTCTCCCTTCTCACAACCTGCTCTGATCCAACCCCTTGTTCCTGATCTGTGACTTTCATTTGCAAACTCCTGACTTCATCCCATGTGTCTGCAACAGCTTGCATCATGATGAGTTTGGTCTTCTCTGTACTCTCACCAACATATTCCCCATTGAAAATACAAGCGTGCCACAGATGGCTAACGATCTCTGAACCAGATGCTGAGAGGGATAGGAGAATCTATTTGGTGTGACATCTGTTAGTAAATGCTGTAAATGTTATAGTTTGACGTATGAATTGATATATGACTGTGTTCTCCCTTAACTGTATTTTGGAGTAGGATGAATTATTGCTTATTTTCTTTCAGACTGTATTTTCGAGTAGAATGAATTAACGCTTATCTTCTCTCTGATTGTTAAAATAAAAAGTCTGGATGTAATCTCACGGTTTAATATGTTATATAAGGTTGTGCTGTTTATCAAAATACAAAAACTTGAATAAAAATATATTTTTAAAAAAAATGAAAACACAAGCGTGTGTAGCACAAAAGTGAGCATCTTTGTCTGCATAGCGATTCCCTATAGTAACAAGGTTGTCTCCTCTTCGTGCGCACTTAGTAACAGCCACTTCCCTTTGTAACTGCAATGCTTCCAGCAGTTGTCTCACATAGTCTCCCTTCCTTATTGGAGAACCTGATGACGTTAGGAACCCTATCTGCGATCATAGCTGTCTGAAGTTGTGAACCACACTGAAACTATACTGGCTATCGGTGTAGATGGTGACTCGGATCTGTTCAGAGACAAGACATGCATGGGTCAGTGCAATGATTTTGGCTACCAGTGCGGAGTGTACTCCCTGTAAACAAGCAGCTTCCACCACTCCAGAGATGGAGTGGTGGAAGCAAATGCTGCTTTCAAATTGCCTTCAGTGTTTCTTAGACATGAACCATCAACAAAGAGGACTTAATCAAGATCAGACAATGGTTCATCGACAATGTCAGGTCTCAGTTTGGTGGAAAGCTCAGTAACATCCAGATAGTCATGGTCTTCACAATCTTCCCCATCAGCATTTGGAGCAGGTAACAAAGTAGCAGGATTTAACACAGAACAGCGCCTTCAGGGTCACATTCTCCGCAGCGAGCAAAACCTGCTCATATCTTGTCAACATGTTAATTGTCAAATGCTGCGTTTTGGTTCTCACATCAGGAGCTCAACTGAGTGTGGTACATATACAGTAAGTGGATGACCCATCACAAAGCTCTCACATCGTTCACTACTGACACCTTTTGTAGCAACAGATTTGAGACATCCGCGCAACGCAACGCTGAAGCTACAGGATCTAATGTAGCTGATAAATAGGCCACAGGTTTACGGGCACCTACATGTGTCTCAGTAAGGACAGAAAGAGCACAACCCTCTCGTTCATGACAGAATAATGAGAATGCTTTGTTGTAATAAGGCATTCCTAAAGCTGGATCACAATATAGCAACTCTCTCAGCTCCAGGAAATCAAGTAAGCAGTCGTTATCCCAAGGTACTGGATCACACACATCCTTGTGGGTCAGTATCTGCAAAGGCTTCACCATCAAGGCGAAATTAGGAGCCCATTGTTGGCAGTAACCAACCATTCCCAGGAACATCCTGACCTCTTACTGTGTACCAGGCGGATTCATTTTCATGATCGCCTCCACTCGTTCTGGTGACACCCTCCTCTTGCCTTTTTCAATTCGATGACCTACATACTGCACTTTGAGACACCTTATGCCCATTGTCAGCAAAATGGTTCAGTGAGGAGATAGCATCGTCCTTACAGGCCTCCTTTGTTTCAGACGCAATGAGGAGATCGTCTATGTCTATGTATAATTGCAGAGCAAAATCAAGCTCTCAAGGTTGTTTTTCAGTTCCTGGTTGAATATGGATGGACTTTCAGTATACCCTTGAGGAATACGACACCACGTTAAGATATGATTCTCCAGACAAAAATAAAATAAAAATTGGCTTTCCTCGTGCAATGGAATAGAGAAAAATGCCTGACAGAGGTCAGTAACTGTGAACCATTTATCCTTGCAAGGAATCTGAAACAGGATCACAGATGGATTCGGTACCATGGGACAACATGGAATCACTATGTTACTGACCTTTCTAAGGTCCTGAACAATGCAATTTTTCCCGTTCGGTTTCTGCCATCCCATGATCGGCGAATTGCACAAACTTCCCATGGTCTCCTTGAGAATGACCTGCACAATCATGGTCTCAATTACAGGTGTAATCTCTACCACCATTTCTGGGGTCAGGTTGTACTGGGGTGTTCTCAGGAATTCTGCATTAGGCTTGATCTGCATGCAGACTGGCTCGACTCCTCAAATCAGTCCAATCCCCTCTCCTGAGAAGACCCATACCACTGGAGAGACGGTGTCTCTCAAATCCAGAGGCATGTCTTCTACCGTCAGTAAAGGAAACATGGCTGTGGAATAGTTCTAATTTGCCAATTTGAAGGAACTATCTTCATCATTAGACTGCAATTCAATTCCCTTCGGCATACAATAGATGGTACATTTCAAAGTGAAAGTCAAAGAGCAGCTTTATTCGATTGTTGTACAATACAATCATGAAAGCAGTACATAAAAACATAGTTTCAATAGATCTCTTATATTTACAAGTTTAATTCATCATTCTGCATAAGCTTAAAATAAGTTATTGTCCATCAGAATTAAAAATTTGATTAAAACAGAATAGAATCATAGCATGTGGGGCGCGTTAAAAACATGCCAAAGGAAAAAAAGTGCTCCGTGAGTCAATTAGATGACAATAGATTTTCTGAGACTAACCACTTTTTAAAAAAACATTGCTACTCTCCACATTACATGTACGTTATACAAAGTTTTTAAAGCAATGAACGCTGGATGGCACTATCTAATCCCCATAGATTTCAGGATAGGGAGAATCCACACTTTCCTTATGTGACAATAAAATCTGCAAAAAAGAGCGACATGGATGGTAGATTGTTTGGAAGAGTTGTCACAGGGGCACAGAATCATTGTTCATGACCAATCATACATAGTGGGAAAACTTACAATTCTATGCAATATTCCCAACCTGAATCTTGTTATTAGAAATCTATCATAGCCTCCAGGAACAATTGCTAAATATGGCTGGATACTACAAACACTTAAAATAAGTTGTTTTTCTAATACGGTGGGTTTCAGAATCTCTGTAGTCAGTCTTGACATATCCAACATCATCAAACCTTCCTTTTTTAGATCTTTTCTGCGAACCTCTCGCATGGTGGTTGGTTCAGTAAAGTACTCTGGGTGGCCTAGATTCTGCATAAAATCCAGGAGTCCCACGCTGCGGGAGGTGGGCGTAGCTTATATCGCACCTCCGGGCGCGGGTGTAGCGTCGCAATGGCATTAGGGCTGCTGGGAACTGAAGTTCAGCCAGTCCCCTCACGGCGCGTGGCAACCAGCATTGGCCATTCCCCTCACGGCGTTTGGCAGTATGGAAGGCAACAGGTAAGAGCCGTTCCCCTCACGGCAGCGATTCCAGCAAACAACAAGCCTCTAGGAGTCAATTTTCACAAGAGGTCACTCCCTAGCAAACACACTGGACTCGAATCACACACCACGAACTGATGGTGACCCTGAAATGCTCTGATTTTCACTGATACCTCCCCTCTCATGCACCATCATAAGGACAGGTCCTGATCAAATGCATCCAGCGCTTCCATTAGGGGTATCTGATGATAGGTTCCAATACTCTGTGAGATTCTTGGAGGTTTGGGCACTTGTACTAACTGATTCTGAATCCCTCCCTCTCTGCCTAGTCACTGTTAGTAACTGATTTACTCCATCTGCCACTTGTACGAGCTCCCCTTCCTGCACTTGATTCTCAGGATTTAGATGGCACTTGTGCTTCCAATGCCTGATTTTGTGACAGTAATGACAAGCAGTGGTCTTTTTCAGGGTCGCAACATCTATCTCTGTCTTAGGATCTATATGGACACTTCTTCCTCTTCCCGGTCCCATCAGACCTATGACTGATGTAATTTGGACACCTCCTGGAACATTCCCTTGACAGTAAACTACTGTTCCTCCTGTTGGCTGTACCTGCTCTCCCTTCTGTGCATTTTGTTTTGAACTAGCATCAACTTCTCTTTTATCTTGCTACGCTTGTAATCCACCTCATCACTGTAATACTTGGCATACCATAACATTTCGTCTATGGACTTCTTTTGCCAGCAGATTAAGTGTTGCTGGATCATGAGGGTAACCTACGGCCTCAGTCCTGTCACAAACTTTGAGACAAATTGGCCCATGTCTTTAGGATTGAGTGCGTCTAACCTGCTGTACGGCTTAAAAGCTTGTAACAGCCTTACATAATTCTCTAATGACTCTTTAAGTTTCTGGGTCGTTCGATATATATCTTAACCCAATCTATGTCTCAAGGGGCAATTTTGGACTGCAATCATGTGTTCACCTGATCGTACTTCTTCATAACAAAAGGTGAAGGACCATGAGTTACCAAATACCTCTCTGGCTTAGGAGCAGGCCACTCAATAGCTATTTTACAAGCAAGTCAAAGATTGCTGGGAACCACAATTTGAACAAGGTATTTAAGTCAATCCACAACACCTCTGAGATCTTGACGAAACAATCGACTTGCTTAAATTATTCAGCAGGTTTCTTTCTCAACCTGGGATTTTTTTCGTAAATTCAGCTAGATCACCTTTACTCCAAGAAACATATATACACCCTCCACTAGGCTGCGTTGATGCCCGGTGTCCCCCCTCATGGAGGTGGGGTTTCTCCTGTCACCTTTCCGACACTCTTCTTCTTTGGCCATCTTTCCTCCTATTTATCCAGCGTACTCCAAGTCCTTATCCTTATAACGAGCTTTCGGATATGCATCTTCAACCCAGTCACCTGCCTCTCCTCCAGGTCCTGATCGCTGTAAGCGAGTCTATGATTTCCCTGTGAGGTTTTCGTTCAAGACAAATCCACTCCATACCTCTGAGCTAATTCTGACAACTTCTCATGTGCCTAACGTGTCCTTCGGGTGACATCCTTCACTACAAACAACAGGTCATCTGGCTCATAGGTTTTTATCCTATCCAAAGATAAATTACCCCTGATGATCTCGTCTACCTAGGCCTTGAGCCTCACCACATCCAATAGCTTCCCCTTCACTGCAGCCTGGATGGTACCCTGACTCAATGTATTAATCTGACTCTTCTTACTGTTGTTATCATCTCTCAGCCAGGATTCAAAGTCTGAAACATCCAAGACATTTTTACTTCCAGAGGTTCCCTGACTTGTGCAGGCTTCTAAAGGCGCACCACTTGGTCCTCTCACTGGGGTTTCCCACATCTGCGGATCTGAACTAGTGCCTGCCATCAGTATAGACTGTATAGTACTGGAACCAATGCGTACTCCTAAAGGATCGACAGTAGCTAAAAACTGGGTGCTAGAGTCCATGGGCACTAAAGATGGACGATTCCCATTCGTGTTCCCTGTTCCGCCCAATCCGTTGCCTTCAACTTGTATGGACTATCGCTGACTAAGGCTTCCCACAGAGCTCGGGTCATACACAGGGACAACAGGACCAATAGTTACAGGTACTGTAAGAGCTTCTGGTAACCATAAAGCAGCTTTAACTCTGTTCTATACCTCCCAGTGTGGACACTCGTGTCCCCCCTATTCCCGCAGAAATCCTTCCCACAACTCCTGTACCGGGACCCACATGAGCTGGTGCACTTCCCATGTTTTATGCACTTCCCGAGTCTTGCCCCCATCCCTGGCTGTGGACTGTAAGGTGCAGGATGCACAGATAACAGCCCATTCAACAAACTGTCTTCATTGTCACTGATGTCACTTCCATTTACCTTTCTACTCCTGTCCTCGTATTCTTCCTCTTCGACCAGCACCAGGTATAACCTTTCTCCTTCTATGATATGCACTCTACATTTCTTAAGCTGTACATCCCACTGTGCGTTCTTATATGACCTCACATTTTTCTTCACTCTTCCTTGATATTTCTCCCTGTTTAGGATGTGCTGCAGGCATCCAGGCATCTAACACTTCAAACTGTGTTGGGCCAGGCAAAGGTCGCAACGCAAACATTGCTCCTCTTAACTGATGCAATACATGTAGCCGAAACGAACCAAAGCATGGAAATGACAATTCCCCCTCCTTTTCAGTGATCTTATGCCAATTTTAAAGCCAAATTATAGTATGGATCCCAACTTTTGTCGCCATGTAGTGTGCTGGAGTATCCTCGGGTGGTGCCTCTTCGCCCACTCAAATTCAAGCCCTTTATCACCCCTATACAGATCTCGCAACACCCTAAAACATTGCTTGATTTCAATCGCAATTTGTTTTTGAAAAGAAATCTTGTAATTGCATTTTCAAACTACAAAATGTTTTGCAGCAGTACATCATATAGCATTTATGTGCATCCACTCTGGCGATGACACCGTACAAGTGAGATATGTACAATATCATAGCAGAAAGAAATTGAGTGGTGCTCATACACTGTATGATCTTTTTCCCAATGTTAAGGGGAGCCCTGATTATGACCACCATGGTCCGAGCTGGAGTCAGTGTTCAGGCCTCGGTGGGAGCTTCATCCGGCCCAGACCTGCTCCATTTGCTTGGTCACCCCTTCCCCAGATAAACTGACATTTCATTTGTCATACACCAATCCATGTCCCGTTCCCACTCCACCACCATCGAAGCAACCCATGAGCGTGCAATGTTTTGTTTGGCGGCCACAAGACCCAGCGAAAGCCACAGCTTATAAATCTTGGTGGTGGGTCAGCCCCCCATATATGCAAAAGCCATATTTTTGCCATGTCTGGGAGCACCACTCCTATGGCCTCTCCATAATCCTCTGTAGCTCTATACAAAAGGTTTGCACAACCGGACATGACCATAACATATGCCCTAAAGACAGAGATCCGTCTGACAAGGGCCCATGGCCCGGATCTTGGTGCGTGAGCAATATGAACCGTGCAGGATGCGTAGGTGGATCAAGCGGAACCCTGTATTAATAGTCACCTCTTGAAAGACTCTTAACACCTCCTGCCACTCCCCATCATAACAGTCCCCAATATCTCCCTCCCATTTAGTCCTGAGTGCAGTGAGGATGTTTGGTGAATTATTAATTAGCTTCTTGTAGATGAGCAAGACAGTTTTTTGGGGTTGTGCCTTCGAGAGGACTCTGGCCTCTAGAGGAGAGGAGTCTGGGACAGGGGTGCCATTTGGGATGTGCGTCCTGAGGGTGTGTTGGAGCTGCATATATCTGAAGGCCTCATGTTGCTGTCTCTTCCCACATCGCCCACCGTGGATATACCTATGAGGTTCCATGGCTTAAAGCCCTGTAGGCTGCGCACTTGATTAAGGGAATCACTGCACCACAATGGTGCCCATGAATGATTTATCTGTCTTCTACATCTGGGCCTCTGCAAGCATTTGAGGCAAGAGGCTCTTGGCTACAAACTATAGCGCACCCCCGGGTAGCCCCGCTCCCTATCGAAAACCTCTCCAATCTGAAGGCGGGATTGTCCCAGGAGGTGAATGCCCAGTCACTCGCTACTGCTAATTATGTTGCCCAATCACATTTCTTAATGTCAAGGAGACCAATGCCACCATCGTCCACCCCCGCCTCAACTTGGAGAGGGCTATGCATGGTGGGGCTGTGTTCCACAAAAGCAGGCGGAGAAGGGATTCTGTTTTACGAAATAATTTATCAGGAAGTCGGTGAGGAGTGTTTTGCAGCGCATAGAGCATGCAGGCAATGTCATCATCTTAAACATTGCCAGTCGTCCTAATAGGGAGAGTGGGACAGCCCTCCAGTGTTGCACATGAGATTCAAAATGCTCAAGGATGGGAACCAGGTTTAGTCGATAGAGAAGGGGGTCCATGGTAACATGGATTCCCAAATATTTAAAGCTCCCAGTGGACAGAGGTAGATGGACTTATCTGGGTAGTGTGGGCATGGGACACGTTATCAAATGCATAAGGGATTTGTCCCTATTGATGGTGTATCTAGAGTGTTGGCCAAAGATCCGCAGATTGTGGGTCAGTCGGGTAATTGTCATGGGGGCTTGTTACATACAAGAGGATGTCATCACCATATAGGGATATTTATTTATTTATTTCGCGATTTTTATTGCGCAAACAAATACCCGAAGGTGTCTCGGCGCATGTGACAAAAACGAGAGACCAAACCGCAGGATTACTGATTGAACAGCCATGTCTTTAAGAGCCTACGAAAGCTTATCAAATTGGGGGCAGTTTTTACGCTCCTCCCACAATTCCCCCCAGCTAATGCCCCTCCTGAGAAGGTCCCACCGAACCCACGCCGCTAGCGTTCCAGGGCGATTGCGAATATCAACAGGGTGATTTGGCACTCCAGTCTAGTCCCCATGCCTAGTTTAAAATTGCATAAAATGGTACCATTGACCTTGACATGGGCGATCAGGTCTTATGTACAGTAGACACATCCAGCCCATAAAGTTGGGACCAAATGTAATTATTTTGAGCACTCCAAACATGTAGGTCCATTCCAGGAAGTTGAACACCATAGAGGCATCCATAGATAATAACACTGAGGATACATCCTCGTTTTGTGAACCTGCCGCAACCCCTAAAAGCCTACGCAGATTCAGGTGTGTCCCTCTGTTCGGCATGAAGCCGAACTGATAATGGTGGACCAGGTAGGTGATCACTTGTCAGAGTCTATTGGCCAGAAGCTTGGCAAGGACTTTTATCTCAACATTGAGAAGGGAAATGGGGCAATATGAGCTGCATAGCACCGGGAGTTTCCCGACCTTACATATTTCAACTATTGTCACAAGGTGCTGGTCTTCAGGGAGCACAAACACCCCCGCACCTCCCACCACATTTTAATTATTTGAGGTTCCACCTTGGAGGCAAGACTTTTATAGAGTTCGATAGGGAGGCCGTTACACCCTATTGCCTCGCCCAAGCTCACTGATCTCAACGCATGGCTCACTTCCTGTGCATCTATTTCTGCCTCCAAGAAATGTTGGCGCTCTTCTATCAGACTGGGAAGCTTGATGTACCTCAGGAAATCCCCAATATCCAAGGGTGAACAGTTTGTTTTGGGAGCAAAGAGGTGAGTGTAGTATTGTGCGAATGCATCTGCAATACCCTCGGGGTTGAAGATGGTGTCGACTGAGTCGGTGTCAATATGTGAGACCCATCCCCTTATTTGATTTGTCTCCTCCAGCCATGCCAGTAGCTTACCAGTTTTTTGCCCACTTCACAAAGGCATCATTGAGATAGAGTGTGGGAAACTATCAAGTCCCTATATTCCTTCTGTTTGCGATGGAGGTCATGTAAATTATCCTTGCTTTCCTCCTGTTGCCCCAGACGCTCCAAGACCATCATTTTACTCTCTTGTGCCAGGAGTTGTGCCTGCCTGTCTCTTTTCCACCCCGCTATCAAGGATTACGCTCAACCTCGGACGATTGTCATGTAGGCCTTGCATAGAGTCAAGCAAGAGTCAACCAAACCCTTATTTAGCTCAAAGTAGGTAGTCGTGGCTTGGGACAGGTCATTAATAAGTTTGGCGTCCCTAAGATGCCAGGCATTGATAGGTCATGTGCCCCGTGGCATGCTGGAATGCCCCCACACTGGAGGACCCCAGATAGAAAGGTATATTGATGCTTTGCCGGATGTCGCATATGCCAAATGTCGGTCAGGCCCAGGGCAGTAACAAAGTCGGATAGCGTGGGGTCGCAGTGGGCAGTACGAGCCCGGGAGTGTATGTCTAGATCAGGTGAGAGGAGGGCATTGAAGTCACCCCCGAGGAGCAGGACCCACTTCAGTAACTTGAGCAAAATCTCACTCAACCTTAGCAGCGTGAGACGATGATAATGGGGCAGGACATAAACTGAACACAGGTTGATTAGGACCCCAAACCAGCTACCCGTCTGTGCCAAATACTTCTCTTGGGGATCAACCCATGACTTGTGCGGGATATAGAGAGTCAAATTATTGATGAGGATGCTCACCCCCATGAGTCAGTTGTGTAACCCGAGTGTGTCACCATGGTGTAGCCCCCTCTGGAGATTGCTTTACAAGTATTGCAGCAGCACCACGTCGGGTGAATACGTACGAATTAATTAGGGGACCATTCCCTTCTTAATCTTGTTGCAAACAAAACAGCCCACCCAACTCCAACTGGCAAGGCGCCTGTCGCTCCTGGTGGAAAAAAGAAGCATGTTTGTTAACTTATAACTGGGGGGATGAAGTGACCAAGACAGCCCGTGTCGCCATAGCCCTCATGTTGTCTAAATGTGGAGGGACTGCTACCTTCATGATTTACATAATGCAGTGAAACTTAGGTCCTTCTCAGTGCGCCTCAGTCTTGAATGGCAGTGTCCCCATAGGTTGGCCTTTGCCCTCAGGAAATCAAGCCCTCCCCGCATACAGCAGGAAGTCACAAATAATATAGATATTCAGGCCGCTTTGACTGCAGCCAGTAGGAATGAGGGGCCCACGGCCCACTTCAGAGACCCGCCCTCACGCAAGCGCAACCCCATCCAGCCACATCTCCATTTCGTATATGCTTTCTCTGCCACTCCAAGGCGAGTGGCCATCAGTGGGCCCCCCTCCTCCATCACCACATTTCTGTCACTAATTCCTCTGTCTTCTAGCGCTACCTGCAGTGCGCCAGCCCTCCAACCATACCAGTGCTGCCTTCAGAGAGTCAAAAAAACATGTTTTCCCCTCTGCTATTAATCTAAGTTTGGCTGGGAAAAGCATCATGCATTTGATGTCGCAGTTCCGCAGCTCTAGTCTAGTCCCCATGCCTAGTTTAAAATTGCATAAAATGGTACCCTTGACCTTGACATGGGCGATCAGGTCTTATGTACAGTAGACACATCCAGCCCATAAAGTTGGGACCAAATGTAATTATTTTGAGCACTCCAAACATGTAGGTCCATTCCAGGGAGTTGAACACCATAGAGGCATCCATAGATAATAACACGGAGGATACATCCTCGTTTTGTGAACCTGCCGCAACCCCTAAAAGCCTACGCAGATTCAGGTGTGTCCCTCTGTTCGGCATGAAGCCGAACTGATAATGGTGGACCAGGTAGGTGATCACTTGTCAGAGTCTATTGGCCAGAAGCTTGGCAAGGACTTTTATCTCAACATTGAGAAGAGAAATGGGGCAATACGAGCTGCATAGCACCGGGAGTTTCCCGACCTTACATATTTCAACTATTGTCACAAGGTGCTGGTCTTCAGGGAGCACAAACACCCCCGCACCTCCCACCACATTTTAATTATTTGAGGTTCCACCTTGGAGGCAAGACTTTTATAGAGTTCGATAGGGAGGCCGTTACACCCTATTGCCTCGCCCAAGCTCACTGATCTCAACGCATGGCTCACTTCCTGTGCATCCATTTCTGCCTCCAAGAAATGTTGGCGCTCTTCTATCAGACTGGGAAGCTTGATGTACCTCAGGAAATCCCCAATATCCAAGGGTGAACAGTTTGTTTTGGGAGCAAAGAGGTGAGTGTAGTATTGTGCGAATGCATCTGCAATACCCTCGGGGTTGAAGATGGTGTCGCCTGAGTCGGTGTCAATATGTGAGACCCATCCCCTTATTTGATTTGTCTCCTCCAGCCATGCCAGTAGCTTACCAGTTTTTTGCCCACTTCACAAAGGCATCATTGAGATAGAGTGTGGGAAACTATCAAGTCCCTATATTCCTTCTGTTTGCGATGGAGGTCATGTAAATTATCCTTGCTTTCCTCCTGTTGCCCCAGACGCTCCAAGACCATCATTTTACTCTCTTGTGCCAGGAGTTGTGCCTGCCGGTCTCTTTTCCACCCCGCTATCAAGGATTACGCTCAACCTCGGACGATTGTCATGTAGGCCTTGCATAGAGTCAAGCAAGAGTCAACCAAACCCTTATTTAGCTCAAAGTAGGTAGTCGTGGCTTGGGACAGGTCATTCATAAGTTTGGCGTCCCTAAGATGCCAGGCATTGATAGGTCACGTGCCCCGTGGCATGCTGGAATGCCCCCACACTGGAGGACCCCAGATAGAAAGGTATATTGATGCTTTGCCAGATGTCGCATATGCCAAATGTCGGTCAGGCCCAGGGCAGTGACAAAGTCGGATAGCGTGGGGTCGCAGTGGGCAGTACGAGCCCAGGAGTGTATGTCTAGATCAGGTGAGAGGAGGGCATTGAAGTCACCCCCGAGGAGCAGGACCCACTTTAGTAACTTGAGCAAAATCTCACTCAACCTTAGCAGCGTGAGACGATGATAATGGGGCAGGACATAAACTGAACACAGGTTGATTAGGACCCCAAACCAGCTACCCGTCTGTGCCAAATACTTCTCTTGGGGATCAACCCATGACTTGTGCGGGATATAGAGAGTCAAATTATTGATGAGGATGCTTACCCCCATGAGTCAGTTGTGTAACCCGAGTGTGTCACCATGGTGTAGCCCCCTCTGGAGATTGCTTTACAAGTATTGCAGCAGCACCACGTCGGGTGAATACGTACGAATGAATTAGGGGACCATTCCCTTCTTAATCTTGTTGCAAAGCCGTTTACGAACACTATCATTAAACATGCTCAGAGACTAGGGGTCAGTGACATGATGTGTGTAGAAAGTCAAGGCATACACCCCTCACAGGAAAGGGAGATCCCAAGTGGCTTCATCAAACAATACACTGTTGCTGCTCTGTAATATAACTATAACTACCTCATGTAATCTAGAGAATCCCCCCATGCTGCTACACTGCCCTGTGGAAACAAAACAGCCCACCCAACTCCAACTGGCAAGGCGCCTGTCGCTCCTGGTGGAAAAAAGAAGCATGTTTGTTAACTTATAACTGGGGGGAGGAAGTGACCAAGACAGCCCGTGTCGCCATAGCCCTCATGTTGTCTAAATGTGGAGGGACTGCTACCTTCATGATTTACATAATGCAGTGAAACTTAGGCACTTCTCAGTGCGCCTCAGTCTTGAATGGCAGTGTCCCCATAGGTTGGCCTTTGCCCCCAGGAAATCAAGCCCTCCCCGCATACAGCAGGAAGTCACAAATAATATAGATATTCAAGCCGCTTTGACTGCAGCCAGTAGGAATGAGGGGCCCACGGCCCACTTCAGAGACCCGCCCTCACGCAAGCGCAACCCCGTCCAACCGCATCTCCATTTCGTATATGCTTTCTCTGCCACTCCAAGGCGAGTGGCCATCAGTGGGCCCCCCTCCTCCATCACCACATTTCTGTCACTAATTCCTTTGTCTTCTAGCGCTACCTGCAGTGCGCCAGCCCTCCAACCATACCAGTGCTGCCTTCAGAGAGTCAAAAAAACATGTTTTCCCCTCTGCTATTACTCTAAGTTTGGCTGGGAAAAGCATCATGCATTTGATGTCGCAGTTCCGCAGCTCTCTGTGAAACTCCTTTGTAACTGTTGGACCCTGACGGTGAAGTCAGGGGAGTATCTGACTATTGCCCATTTGAATTTCAGGTCTGGAGTGCGCATTGCTGCTTGCAGAATTGCATTTCTGTCTCTGTGACTGAAGGTGCACACAATAATGGTGCGAGGGGGCATGCCTGGCCATAGGGGCATTAGCTGGCACTCTGTGCACTCTCTCAACTGAGAAGAATTTCGGTAGATCCCTGGGTTGAAGCACAGTGGTAATGAAGTTTTCAACAAAGAGTTCAGTGCAGGGTTCCTCTGCTCTTTCCTGAATCCCCACTAGGCGGATATTATTTTTGCCTGGAATTCTTTCCATGTCCTCCAGACACGCCTGCATGGTGGCATTGTCCTTAAGTAGGGAAGTGACCTGTTTCTAATGCTGCTCAGTGGCCTCACTGATAACTGCAACTATTTGGCTTGTGTCACGGAATCAGTCTTTTTCCTTATTGAGCTCTACCCTCATAAGCAACATCTCCGCCACTACAGAGTCCAGTTTTGGTTCTAGAGTTCCCTTGATGCTTTGGATGGCTGCCATGATCTCTGAAAGCAACAGTTCCTGGGCCTCTTTGTCCGGCCGTTGTTCTCTCGGCTAGGCCACGCTGTCAGCATGTATGTGCTCAGGGAGGGCATATCACTCTATCTTACTCTGCTGCATTTTCTTCCCCTCCTTGCCTCATGCCATGGTGGACGATGTGTCCTTAAGGCCACTTGTCTGCCTGCAAAGGCCCGGATCCACTCTGCAATGCCATGCACTGCCTTCAGCTGGGTTAGGGACCCACAGAGAGAAAAAGGAGGGTGCTGGACCTTGTGTCCCCACCTATGGTAGGTGAAGCTGTTTAGTGTGAAGGCCCACAGGCTTCAACGTTAATTATTGAGCCCCACATATGCCTGATTTATAGGTGACATGTTATCAGATCCACCAAATAGTCCACAGCTGAGGCCCAGCACGGGTCTCTAATATTTCCACGAAGTGGGTCGGTCAAGCTGTCCCTACTTGCTGCCCCCAAGGCAGCCACACAGAGTTGAATCACGGCCACCGTCTTTCACCTCAACCGGCCTCAGTTTCACAGACATCCGTCCCGCATTGCATATGCGAGGCCGGCAGCTCATCTCTGTCTCAGTTCGCCGATCACGGAAAATGCCACTCTTCAGCGGGGCCAGAAAGGCAGGCAGTCCACAACAATGGGCTTGACCACCCCTCACAGGATTTTCTCTCTCCCTCTTCAGCCACTATCCTAGTGGTGTCTGCCCCACAGCATGCCTCCACAGCTGGCAGCCACCTCCTTCTTCACCAGCCGACAGAGGAAGATGCAGCACTTCAGCTGGCGGACCCCAGAAATAGGATCACCCACTTCTTGCAGGATCGCCTACCGCTTGCGGAGTGGTCACAGCCTCACCAAGATGGGGAACCAGCCAGCACTCCCCACCATCCTCTAGCACCACCGCAGCCCAGGCCAACTCAGGAAGGCTGCTCCGTCAAGGCAGGCCACGCCCTCAGGTATTTGATCTGGCATGGATCAAGCCCAGTACGGCAAGTTAAATGGGCACAGTCTGCTGCGGGAAGATGCCCGGAGTGTGGGGACGGGCTCCCTCACCAAGTAGAATGGATGATGGTGAATGGTAATGGGAGAAGGCAAAACAGGTACATGTGCCCTTTCAAGGTACATCCTCCATGTTTGGCCATTGGCCATGCCCCCCTCAATTGCAATTTGGTATTAAAAATATTATGACAGTCACTTTCAATCACAAAATCCCGATGACAACCAACCAATCCCAGCACAGCATTACGCCAACTGACCTATTGCAGCACAACACTCTCTGACATCACCTTCACTCCTCAGAGCAGCTCAAACCTCTACACATTTTTTCCAAAGGCATTCACTCACACAATCGCCTTAAAATCCGTAATTGTCTGCCATCTAAAAGATCGATGGAAGTCAATCATTCAAGAACATTCACACACAGTGACCTTCGACCTGCGCTGGTCACCCAGTAAACGATTCCCATGCGCCACATTCACACAAAGTTCCCTGTCTTAGGTGGAACGGCTGATGAAGTCTCATTTCTCATTTCTTCGGTCACACAATCACAGTCTCAATCTCTGTGTCTTCTACACCTTTAATATATCCCGGGATCTTAGGCCACTTCAGGACCTGAAACTCAAATCTCAATCCTTGGACCACATCTGGCCCCAAACCACATTCACTCGACTCTCACACCAACTTCGCAAAACATCCCACAATCAAAAAATGTCTGCAATCTAACAGACAACATGCACCCTATTAATACTCACAACTCCGTCAGTCTCCGCTGTTCTCGGTCATTGGGCTCTATTTTGGGGCTATGGTGTTCTGGGTTCCACTTGTTTTAGATTCTCCCCTTGCCGCATGTGCAAAGCATCCTACACTGCTACCAACTGAAAGGACTGGGCCCATAAGTTCTAGGTTCGTTCTAGAGTCACAACCTGATGGTTGTTTTTTCGTGGCATGAAAGCATAGAGGGGAGGATGCAACGTGAATTCGGAGAAGGCAGCCCGAGCCCGGAGGACATGCGGAGGGAAAGGAGGGACGTCCTGGCAGCGGTCGCTACCATTGGCTCCCCACGCGCCAAGGAGCAATCTGACATTTGCATGAGAGACACCCTGGTGGTCAGTGACTCCTCGTCACCATCAACTGAAATATCCGATGACCCCGACCTACCAGTGGTAACGCCGCAAACTGCTGATGGTATCATAGGACTATGAATTAGCAAGCTGAACTCTGCTGCAGGACGCTCACGCAAGTAGATACGTAATTGTACAGTACTATGTTCTCCCTTGTGTTGCAGAGGTGGGCGGGCCAGTAGGATCGCTGATTGCACCCGCCCTTTGGGTGATAATGCGCTTGTTGTTGCACACATACCCGGCCAGGTTCTGTATGTTGCTGCAGGGGGAGGACATACAAGGGAGATCACTACACCTGGCGCTAACTGGACTCGCACACTTCTCTGAGCATTTAACTAGATGGCCCGTGAGATACGAAGAAACGGGGGGGATAGTCGCAGCAACAAGCTAACTGTGCACGTGACCCCTAAGGCAACGTTCTGACTTAGCCTGTATTTTCTCGTTGTCACAGAAGTTTGGACGAACGCTCCGCAGTGTTTGCCCTAATTGTTATGTTGTTTTCTGTTAAAACACTGTTTTGGTTGCAGCAATCCGGAACACTTGTACAGGTCCTTATCCCCCGTACACCACAGAGTGCCCATCCCTTGACGACCCTAGAGAACAAATATACCAGTAATGACACAGGCTAATGTAGTTACATGGAACATACGCGGCATTCACACATGAGCGCGACGTTACTCTATATTTGCTTACCTCCAGAGACATTTGGTTGGAATCGCCTTACTACAAGAAACGCACACAGCACAGCTGGAGCTAGACAGGCTGCGCAGGCGTTGGAGGGGACAGGTATATGGTACGGTGTATTCTGCGCATGCACGGGGCACGATTGTTTGGGTGAGGGCGGGCACCCCATTTGTCTGTGAGGATGTGGTGACGGACCACGAAGGTAGATACACTCTGGTAAGGGGGACCCCTAACGGCCAGGCAATGTTATTAGGATCGATATATGCCCCAAATGTCGACCAGCCGTCATTTCTGGCACAGCTATCCTCGGTATTGACACCTCACACGGGTCTCCCCTGGCTGCTGGGTGGGGACTTTAATTCGGTACTTGATGTACATATAGATAGGTCCTCCCCCCCCCTCCGAAAGACACCTGCTGTGTCAAATGTGCAGGCGCACATGGACTGGCTATCACAATGGGCATTGATAGATCTGTGGTGCACCCTCCACCCCAACGAACGTACATATTCTTACTATTCTGCGCTGCACAACTTACATGTACGCTTGGACAGGGTGGTGGGCTCACAGTCTCTACTTCACCTAGTTGAAGCATCGGAATATATGGGGCGGAAGCACTCCGACCATAACCCCTTGCGCATTCAGCTCAGTTGGGAGGCTGGTCGTCCCCCCCATCCCCACATGGCACCTTCAGCCTGCCGCGCTGGAGGATCTGGAATTCCGTGCATCCCTCGGAACAGCTGTCCTCACCTACTTTGAACTTAACAAAGGTACGGCGAGCAGTGCTCTGGTGGAATGGGAGCCCATAAAATAGCGATTAGAGGTCACTGTCTGAGGGCCACTTGGAACATCCGTAGGCAGCTATCTCTGTCGCTTACCTGCCTGGAATCACAGCTACTCCAATATTAGCATGAGGGCGAGGGAGGGGGCAGACACTCCGAGCACCTGGAAGCCCTCCGGGCTCAGCGTGCTGAGCTTATGGAGCCATTACGTTGCCATAATTACACCCCTCACACTGTGCGCACGCATGCTACAGCAGATAGAGCGGGCGCCTATTAGCTTGGTTGCTGAATCAGGAAGGTAGACGCACCCCAATTGGAGCCATTCGTACACCAGAAGGGAATATGGTGTACACACAATGCAAGATTCATGGTGTGATGGTGGAACATTATGCACAATTAAACCGATCGAGGAGACGTTGCCAAGGCCCAGAGCTGGAAAGATTCCTAGAGCCTGTACAGCTGCCCGCAGCATCGGCGACACACCAGGAGTCACTCAATGGTCCTCTTACCTTAGACGAACTCGGGGAGGCGATCCAATCTATGGCGTCCGGGAAAACACCAGGCCCGGACGGCCTACCGGCCGAATATTATAAAGCCTATCGGAAACATTTGGTGCAGCAGTTGCATGCCCTCTACGCCGTAGCTCTGGAGAAGGACACGCTCCCTCACCTGGTGTCCCTGCTGAAACCAGATAGGGACCCCACAGCCCTGGGATCCTATAGACCTCTGGCATTACTCAATGCAGACTATAAGATATACGCCAAGGCGTTGGCAGACCGGCTGGCACTGGTAGTCCCCGAGTTGGTTCACAGTGACCAAAATGGATTTGTACCAAAACGCAGCACATCGCTAAATCTGCGAAGGTTTTTTAGAGTAGCGTCAGATAGTGTGAGAACGTGGCCCAGGGTGGGGTGACTTGTGCTGGACCTAGAAAAGGCCTTTGACTGCCTCGAGTGGAGCTATCTAGCGGCAGTACTATCAAGATATGAGCTAGGCCCTGGATTCCTACAGATGGTTGGCCTCTTGTACAATAATCCCACAGTTGGAGTGCGGTTGGAGCCATAGATCTCTGATGCTATTCCAATATGCAGGGGCACCAAGCAGGGGTGCCCACTATCACCCCTCCTGTTCGCCCTGGCAATAGAGCCCTTAGCAGCCGCGCTGCATGCGACGCTAGGAGACGGAATACCCCTAGGTGATGCGGTACATCAGGTGTCGCTGTATGCAGATGATCTCCTGATATACGTAAGAGACATAGAGAACATACCAGCGCAACTGCCGGATACCCTTCGTGATTTTGAGGCCATCTCAGGGCTCCGTGTGAACGCTGGCAAATCCTGCATCTACGCCTTCGGGGAGGGAAGCAGAGACCCGGGGTAAATGTTACATGAGACGAGGGTACAATGGAGGGAGGGCACCTTCCGCTACCTGGGCGTCCAGATATTCCGTGAGCCGGCAGAACTGTTTGACGGTAATCTAGGAAGGGCCTTGGCGGCAATCAAGGCACAGGTGCGCTTCTGGAATACGCTCCCATTGTCAATCACTGGTAGAGTAGCGCTATCCAAGATGGTGATCCTTCCTCGTCTTCTGTATTATTTTGCTAATCTCCCTCTATATATTCCGGCATCCTTTTTCGCCACACTTGCTGGGTTGCTTTGGGATTTCCTTTGGGGGAACGCCAGACACAGACTGGCATTGGCGAAATTGTACCTACCAACTGACCAGGGGGGTCTTGCTGCGCCCTGCTTTGAGCACTACTACTTGGCCGCACAATTAGAATGGGTCTCCCGTTGGCTTGCAGACAGGGGCCGAGATGACACGGCGACTACGCTGTCTCCCTACTCGTTGGAGCGAATAACCAGGCTCTTCATTCTGGCCACCAAAACCGCTGAGCCGAAGTCACTACTTCCGGCAGTTGCATATAAATGCTACCGCCGCAGCCTCTACCTCACCAGAACGTTCACTCCCTACGTGCCAGCAATACCACTAGAGGGATCCCCTACTTGGCCTGGAGTACTAACACGTACAGAGCTCCGGGATTGGCATGCAGCGGATGTGCAGACATTGAGAGATCTTTACCAGGACGGAAAAATTATACCATTTGAATCCCTAGCTGAGAACACAGGGTTATCGTCAGGGCAATTCCTGAGACATAGGTCTTTGATCGTGACACTAACTGCTAAATGGGGGGGACATGACTACGGAACCAAGCCAACACCTTACTATATAATACCCAGATGTTATGGGACGGGCCGGCATTTAATCCACTGATTCGCGGCGTCACTCCGAACACATGCAGCGATCAGCCTAGACCCGCTCCGCCAAAAGTGGGAGACAGATTTCGGGTGCCGATTGGAAGATAGGGAATGGGAAAAAGCACTGAAGAGCCCAGTCCGCGTACCTAGAAATGTGAGATTTCGACAGATACAGCTGTTTATAGTCCACAGAGCATATCTCACCCCTGAGCTGATTAACAGATACTTCCACCGCGAGGATGCGGTATGTCCGCGTTGCTCGGAGCCCGATGCGGGATTGATACTTATGCTCTGCGACTATTGGAGGGCAGTCAGTGAGCGGTTGCATACACAGGAGGCGACATCCCCTTTGAATGGCCTGCTTACCTCCTACATCATTTCCACAGAACCCCGGCCACAAAAGTCACATCTAGGTTCCTTGACCTGGAATTGGTGGTTGCCAAGGGCCTTCTCGCTAAGCGGTGGAAGGCGCGTGATCCACCACACATATATGCATGGAGATACTCGCTTTTAGCTTGGGCCAAAGTGGAAGAACTTGCTATAGTGAGGGAAGAAACGATGGGACTAAGAAAGGAGCCCATAGCTACCCAGTGGGGGGGGATTGCTCCAGACCCCGCGACAGACCGGGGGGACAGTCTGGGGGGGCAGCCTGCGGAAAGTTGATGTGAACACTCAGTGGAGGCTTGATAACACGCCAACAGTTAGTAGTAACATCAGGTACTCGCCCATATTCCACTTAGCGCCCAAGGTGGGCATAGCCACAGCCAATAGAGGGGAAATCTCTGTCAGGCTGGTGTCAGAAAATGGGACGAAGGGGGTGGTGGGGGGGCATGGGAAGGGACGATTGCACTGATGCCGGTTAATGCTGCCTTGGTTTGTTTGGTTTGATAGTTCTGATCACAACACATGTTCAATTGTATCTGTTGAAAGATTGGAAGAGACTCTGTGACACATGCTGATGAGACCATGCAATTACTGTACTGTAACCCTCATTCACCGTGCCATGGGCGGCTTGAGAGGACTAGCCCTGATCCAAGACCTGTGGGGGTATAGCCATGTGTAGCCTGCTTAACACTCAAATTGAATGATATGCTTATACCATGAATAGACGGAGTAATGTACAGATCGTTCTTGATGTGATGCATTGCCTTTCAAGGATATGTAATGCAAGCAAAAAAGTAAAAGCAGATTTGAACAAAAAAAAAAAATGAAAGCATAGAGGGGAGAAAATGTGTTATTAAGCCAATCAATTAAACAATGACCTTCCTGGACATATGGTAACCACAGACAACTATGTAAGGTTAGTTGAATTTATTACAAGGCCAGAAATAACTGAACATAAAGACACCTTGATGCGAGAGTGTAGAAATACATCAGAATTAGCATGAAGCCAAATCTGAGTATCTAATTCATTCGATGTAATATGAATAATACAATTAATTCAAGAAGCAGAATGCAGAGGATCAGAAAGCATGAGTCCAAGTTTCCCTGCATCAAGGCTTGTTGAGTGAAAAGTATTAATCTATTCCTACACTAACGCTAAGATGACTATCCTATTTAAGCATCTTCAGGAAGAAGAATAAAAGGTGTCCGCATGTGGAGTCTTCCTAGGAAGACCCTCCACCATCAATGGGTCATATAGCATAAAGCTTGTTCTAAAATGCTCTTTCTACGAAGGCAAAGAAGAAGTGTGTTCTCTCCATACTCCCAGCAACACATTATTCATAGTAACTTCCCCAAGATCCATTGCGGGTTATGCCATCTGCTGTGGGCACAATCCTAAAGGTGTTTTTGCACTGGGTAGCAGTGTTCCTTTCTTGTTTCACTTTGTCCGTGGTTCCCAGGCCTTCTCCTGTGTGAAACACAACGACCTTCCTTTATTGACTCAAGCCACGTGATTGTAACTTCTTCTCTCCTTGCCTAACCAGTAAAACAAAGACATTATTCTAACTAATAAGACCGCTTATTTCCCCTGCAACACAAAACATGAGAAATAACAAATTCCTCAATGTACATGAAATTCGACTAATAATTCTAAAGCAAGAGTTGTCAGGGAACTACAATTTAGGCCTAAATGAATTAGTTAACATAAGAAAGCATCATAGGAACTTTATGAAACTGCATAGGAATAAAGGACCCTTCAATTAATGCAGTTACCTACATGTAAAACGACACAATTTATAAACACATTTACTACATGAATAATTGTCAGTGTCACAGCAAAAGTTCTTCAGGTTAATGTTTTTTGCTAGTTACATTCACTGTCTACGTTAATTCTCGAGGTTACTTTTCAATGGCCTAAGCATATCACATTTCAGATTAATACATTTCAAGATTGTAACACTGCATGTTAATACCACAAAGGATTATATGCTGGTACACTCTACAAGCGTGATTATAATGCACCCCTACAAATAAAATGTGATTTCTTTAAATCAGTGTTCAAAATGAAATATTTTATAATGTCTTCACTTTTTAACCTCATTTTGCTACTATTTGGAGAATCATTGATTATTGAAAGGTGCTTGGTGAAAATGTTTTGGGGGTTTTTATATTTAAAATAGTTTTCATTGTTTTAATTGGTTATTGATCTGTTTCACACTCTGCTGGACTGGATTCAGCTTTCAATTATGCTAATCATATGTAAGGTGGGCTTTCAGTGAAAAGATAGGAAACCATTTAAATCATTACGGAGGTTAGAACTACAGCATTAAAACGATGCTGACTCCTGACCTGGACTGAACACAGGTTTTTTAAAAATGAATCAGAAACGTTTGTGGGATAGCCAAACCCACACATATGCCTTTTGTTTTCCTCACAAAGGGGTGAATGAAGTATTTCAGCATTCATGAAATATTTTTATCGATAGGAAAGTATCCTGACGATTGGCCAAATATTAGCTTAATACAAAAACAGTTGACCACATTTGGAATCTTCAGAAGTTTAACAAAGGTTTCAGTTGAATTATATCTCACTTGAAGATGTGCTGAAAGATTGGAGATACTAAAACTGTAATACAATTCAAAGGTTCAAAAATATTTTCACCAATCAATCTCTCTTACAAACATTACCTCTTCGTCCCCTTCCTTGTTCTGGTCATTTCTTTTGCTGTTCTTGCTTTTTGTTTTCTCCAGAAGATTGAGCTTGTAGACCTATCTGGGTGAGACATAAACACCTGCAAAAGTAGTAATCAGAGGACAATAAGGTTTTATTTGGGGACTTGAGTTTATACAACCACAAAGGAAAGCCTGTGTTTGGTAACAAAAATATATATAACGCAGGATATATCAGGACAAAAAAGCATTAGTTGTCTATAATATATTTAAAGTTGATAAACTAGTTATTCATGCAGAATTGGGGATCATATTGTTGATGGTATTGTTTTGGTTACTGAGGACCCTCTGTCGCTGTGGTGGTTATTTCATGATTTATGGACAGCTGGTTATTCATCTTAAATGCTAAAGCTTTTTAAGACCTCATCTGTTGGAGGTCAGAACCTGTATATTTGTTGTAACCTCACTGATACATCTACTGTCAGAAGGTCTAAGGACACTTTATCCTGAGAGGTATGTCCTTTGTCTGACCCTGTCAGATGAAGCTATTCTGAAGGATTGTCTTCGTATCAACTGACTGAGATTATACATTCTGAGTAAATTCTTTATGTCAGGTACCTGCTCTTATACTGCAGGAACACCACAGATCCAGTTAAACTGGAACTGGAATGTTAATACGATTATTACAATCCTACACGGCTGTAAATTAATTCCCAGTTAACTTCTAACTGCAACTAACTTTCTCCTGACTTTGCCCTGGCCATTATCTCTCTGTAATTGTCACAACTTGCCTTGTGTGGGCCCAGTGCCATGCAGCAGGGGGTGGCCGCTGGTCCTGTGCCCACCCCCCATTTTGCACCCAACCCCGATATGCACAGCCCCCATGTGCACCCAAACCCTGCTGCTCACAGCCTTCAGGGATGCTTACTGGGTGGAAGAATGCAGGTTGGGTATCACAAGAATACAACAATTCTTCATAGGAGGGCTAAGTTGGGTCCCAGCCTGCCTGCTTATGCCCATTTAAAAAATACATTTTCAGGACACAGGAACTGAGTTTGCAAGACCTGGAATGAACCCAGCAACATTTTCTTGAGCTGTTAAAGTTGGCTTATCAGTTTGTGAGGTGTTGCAGTACAATTCTGGGTACTCTGGTGTCCCATTGGCTGACAATAGAAAATGCTCCCATAGCCAATGTGATTTTGATATTTTTTATTCAGTACCGCAAGAGTCTCGCGGGAGTCCCATGGGAGTCTGTGGTGCATAACAGTCCAGGTGAGTTCTTCATGAGATTAACCCTTCTATGACCACGAACATCTTTTCAAACACGAAGGGGCCGATTACGAGTCTGGCGGTTTTTGACTGCCAGACTCGCGGTTACACAGCAGTGGCGCAGCACAAAGGGGTGTCCAATATGCAAGGCAGGACTGCCTCGGTCTGCAGAGCATATTTTGAGTTTCCCCACCACCAGACTTTTCATTGCGGTGAGCCTACCATGAAAAAGCTGGCAATGGGTAAACAAAGGGGGCCTACAGGGCCCCCATGTCCCCTGCTGCCATGGGGATAAATTCAGGGGGGCCCCAAAAACATTTTTTTTTAGCATTGCTTTCGGCACCGCCAACCAGAATGTAAAAAAAACAGGATGCGCTCGCCACTGTGCCGGGCGCATCCTCCTAATTAATTGTCCCCATGGGACCCCCACCCTTTTTAGCGTGAGGATGGCGGGCGGACAAAGTCCGCCCGCCATCCGATGTCCTAAGTAAGTATGAGTTGTTGTGAATGTTTGAAGAGTGAACTAGAAGACTAGAATCCCTTTAATTGGCATAGGAGCGGGAGTATTGAGTAACCAATGGCCTCATCTATCTGCTTTCAACTCCGCTTTGAAAGTGTTATGGAGAAGAGCACCTGGTGCACTGTTCAACTAAAAAGTGAAAGACAGGTGGAAGGAAGAAGGACGGGCGAGATTTAAAATGTTATGTACTACTGTGCTTTATATTATAGTGCTACTCTACCATGCACTATGTGTATAAATAATTAACTTGTCTTACTGTTTTTCTATGAGTATATTTTACAATTGTCTTGTTTTTTTCTTTTTGATACACAGCTACTCCTAAACTTAATCGAAAGGAGTTGGCCGCCAAGGCACGGCGCCGGAAGCTGGAGGCAATCCAGCGTGAATACCGGCGGCTGGTGGTCTTCGCAGAGGAGGAGACTGCAGCAGCACTTGAAGCCTCCTCCAGTGCCCCGGGCCCCAGCCACCGCCCTCCAGCAGTACGGCGCCACCATCTGGCGGCTGCCCACCGCCACCGCAGTGCCATCTCTGGTGCCCCCCCCACTGTGGCTGCAACTGCCGCACTCAGACGCCGCGTCGCCCGTTTAGAGGGGCAGATGCGTGTCCTCCTTCAGTCCCGGCCCACACCTTAGTCCCTGTCTTCAAGTTCTGCCCCTTTTTTAATTCTTGTTTGGGTGGGTGGTAACTGGTTTAGGCGTTGGGTTTTCGGGCAACTATTTTCTCCTGGACTTTCCTACGGACATTGGTTGGGGTTAGGGAGGGGGGTGGGTCAGCTTTTGTGGGTTTTTAGTTTATTTTTGTTAGGGTAAATTATATATATTTTTCTATGTTACATGCAATGTTGTTAATGTTTTGTAGGTGGGGATACATCACACTGTTTCCTTGCTGGTGCAGGGCCGCCCATAGCCTGTGTTTGATTTAAATAATTGTCTGACTGTGTAAGACACAAACAGATAGATGCGACACACCTCACTGATTGACTTGTCCTACTAGTACTTTCAGTCTGTCCTCTAGTCTATGCATTCTTTATCTGGACTGGTGTGTGAAATTGAATTCATTGAAAACATGTCCATTATTAATTCTGCCTCCTCCAAACTTCTCTCTTACCTGTGCTTGATGTTTATGTTTAACTTAGGCACAGCAATGGCTGCATGGTGAAGATGGTTTCCTTTTTCTAACATGCCATGATTGGGGTGGTGGTGGTAGTATAGTAGTAGTAGTATACACTGGCAGGGCGGCAGCATTTTCAAAAAAAGAAAAGGAGACAGTCAATCGCCTTTGAGAGACTGTTAGAGGAGTAGTAGAATGAAGTACAGTACGGAACTTACCGAGCAACAATAATATGCTAAAATATTTTACAACAAAACATAATGGTGGTTGGCATAGCTTACTAGACAGAGTTACAAACTATAGTTGTGTCGATTCGAGTCACTTGACTAGGCCTACAGCCTAACAGTTAGTGCTGTGTATGAGGAATGACAACAAACAAATCCAATCAATGCTGGCAATCAATGCTGAGGTATATGTTCCTTTGTTAAATAAAATAACCTCTAAAATATCCTACTCATGGGTGGGCAAGCAGAAGAAGATCATCGCTCTGCCTTGAAATTGAAGTACTGTTGCTTTTGCCACATCCACCCCAGCAAGTGTGTGATTAAGTATTGGTGTACATTTAATTTAGTCACACCGACAATAAGTCACACAGCCCGGGGGAAGAGGGTTAGGCTTTGTTGAATGGATGGGAAGGGGGTTATGGGAAAGGTTTGACATTGAAAAACAGTATGCATGGACAAACAAACGACAATCTTTGAAGACTAACATATCCATATGTTAAGGGAGAAAAAGGAAATGCATGCATGATGATGAGAGACCCGGATTACATACACTTCTTGTTCTGTTGTTCCGGCCTTAATACTTTTACAGAAAGCAAATAGAAATTTTAAATATTGGTAGGAAAGAATCGTAAACAGAGAGCAAACCTAATGATGATAATAACAACAACAAGAACACACTGTTGTAAAGATTGTATACAAAAAAATTATTCAAATTATTTATAAGAAGATAAAAGTTGATACTGTTACTGTGTTATCCTGGTAAAAAATGTGGACTGGATTTGCATCTCAGCATTCCTCTTGGTCCTCTCGTCCATCAATCTTGGGTGTGTCGCCACTCGCCACTGCCCGGCTGGAAAAAAAATGTCGATTTATTGGTAAGGTAAGTGTGCAGTGTAATGTTTTCCAAAGTATAGGGCAAGGCCCGGCCTGTAATTGTAGATGGAAAACCAAAGGGGATATTGAGAAACAAAGTTGAAACAAATGCACAAGTTATGGTGTAGTAACACTTTCCGAGGTGGCATGTATGCATCATCTCTACTCTAGTCTGTTTCCAGCATTGACATTCAACAGTAACAGGAGAGAGCAGGCCCACAGTGACAGGCCCACTGCTTAGCAGTAGTACATCCTACGTTTAGACTTTAGAGTACTTTTATTTTTTATTTTTAAAGAGTTGGACAAAGGCAATGTACATTATCCATTCCAAACATAGCATTTTACAGTTTAAGTTAGTAAATCAATGCACCGCAGTCATCCCACCGCTACACTCTATTCCACTTCTACACAGACATTTGGATCTGCTGTGGTTGTTGTTGACGTGTTTACCTTTAGGCTTTTAAGTTTTTCTTTTATGCCACTCATGAAACGTCCTCCTGACTTCATCATCATCTCCGATACTTTTACTGACTGACTGTGAAGATCGGCCTGCAGTAGAAGTAAAATTGTTATTACACAACAAGAGTAGAAATATTATTGACTTGAGTCAGTCTTTAGTGTGTGTAGAAAGATAGATTACTAGTACACTTTGACTTCACTTTGTGCACAACAAACAAACAACGAAAACACAAACACCAATCGCTCAGAGTCAGGTGTCCAATGCATGCCATTAATTGTCCTTACCTGTTCCTTCTCATCTTAAGTTAACTGGCCGTCTATTTCGCCATCATCATCATGGACGGTGCTGTTGTCTCAATCATACTCATTGTGCAGATTGAGTGAGTCCCCTTCCTGTATTTAATTAAAAGCAATGTATCACCAAGCTGCAGGAGAAGTACACATTTCTTATTTGCAAGAAGGGGAAAATTGAATTCACCTTGAGTTAAGTTTAGTGTGTTCTGTAGAAAGATGATTAGTGCACAATTACATAACTTCATGCACAACAAACACAACAAAATCATTCAGTCTGCGACTCTGAGTCCAATGCATGGCATCAATCATTACCTGTTCCATCTTATTTTCAGTTAATAATGGGCAGTCTCTCTTGGCTCTGAAAGGAGGATAGCTATAGTAGTCATCTGATTCATGCTCCACTTCTTTTGGCAGGACTAGGAAAGTTAGAATTTTTTCTTCTAGTATTTACCATCATCCAATCATCATTCATGAGGGCAATGGATTTGGGCGGGACATTCAGTATGAAGGAGCAGAGGAGCTGGATTCGGAGGACTGTACTGTCAAATTTCAGACACCTGAAACCTGTATATGAAATAAGAAGAGTAGAAGACGGTGGTAATGGATTTGTTGTGATTCACAAGTTTGTAACCGGAACGACAGACACACAAATAAAGGGGGAAAAAAGGGAGGAAGACAGTAAGTGCAAGCCTAATTGTCAGGGAAGAATAGCTCGTCCTCAAACTCTGTGGGGTCAGCCAGTAGTAGGTAATCATCATGTGACACACTACTTCCGTCACCTGAGCCGCTGTCCTCATCTTCCTCCATTGCTTCATGTATTGTGTAATTCGGTGGTATGAAGTGCTGATTCATTTTGATCATTGTTAACCTCTCCACGTTTTTGGGCGAGAGACTGGTCCTTCTCAATGTTACAATGGAACCAGCAGCACTGAAAACACGTTCGGAAGAGACACTTGCGACAGGGCAAGCCAGATAGCTTCTCGCCAGCCTGCTGAGCAGTGGCCATTCAGACCTTTTCCTATACCAATACTGCAATGGGTTTTGATCAATGTGCACCTCTGTTGGGTCGTCCATATAGGCCTGGACCATCCGCTCAATGTTCAGGGGTGCTGCTGGTAAGCTTTCGTGCTCTTTTCTCTGTGCATCAGCACTGTGCTTATTAATGCCTAACTGTACATACTAATCGTCTAACGATTCTACTGGGCCTAATGATCCAGTTATTGTTGCTGTTGTCGATAGTGATGGTGAGTGTTGTGATCCAAATGCACTGCCCTCAGCCGACGAAGTTGCACTTGATCCTGCATGCCAGCTGCAGTACTTCTTGTGGGTTGATCTTGCGGGCTTTTAATTAGCAGCCGTTCGTTTTCCAACTTACTGGCTGCATCAGCTATACAAGTTTTGTAGCGGGCAACATCAATCTCTGAAAAAGCAAAAAATGTTTTCAGTCCAAATTTTGCACGTGGATCCAGAATTGTGGCACAAATGTAATGTTCTTGTGACAACATTTTATTTTCTATCCTTGTATTTTCAGCTAAGCGATGGGCTAAGCTCTCCACCAAGTCATAGGCTTCCCTTTTGTCCTCTACATCTTTGTATGATTCAGACACCTTCTTCAGCTGATGCTCTAGCATTTGCAATAATGGGATAGCTTGGCCCATTGTACAGTCCTCCTTGCTGACTTCATGTGTGAAGACCTCAAAAGGACGAAGCATCTCAGTCAGGCATTTATTAGGCTCCATCTCAAGGTTCATACCTTTAACAGTAGCATCCCTTCTTTTCGAGACATATTCATGGAGTGACCTGTACTGCTCATACAGACGATCAAGCATGTAATACGTTGAGTTCCAACGTGTTGCCACCTCCTGGATGTGTGCCTTGACTGGCATCCAATTTTCACGTTGGATGATCCTCAGCTGCTTCCGAGCTTTAAAAGAATGGCTGAAATGAGTGCATATTCTTCGGCAGATGGCCAGTAAATTGCTGACTACGGGTTCTTTTTTCAGAAAGTCTTGAACTATAATGTTTATGCAGTGTGCCAAACACGGAACCCTGAAATAGGAACCAAGTTCCATGGCCTTAAGTACATTACTGAAAAGTGAAAGCGTTATCTCCCGCGGGAGTAACGTCTCTTACTCAGCACTCCTGTATTTGTATCCTTTTAAATAATTGTGCGACAACCGCACGTTGTGTGTTTCAAACACTTTCTTTAATTTCTTTTATTTGAATGTATTCATTTGGTATTCATACTATTTCATCATAGTATTCGAGAATTGTTTGTTTCAATCATCATAATTCAGCCCAATGCATTTCGGGCGGACCCTTCGTCAGGGGTCTTTACATTCTGAAAGCATTAAACAATATTTCAGTAAAACAGTGAAAGGAATGTATGTACAAAGTATCCAGCAAACATATACGTCAATTTTATAATACTAGCGAAAAAAGTCACTGCCGAGTTATCATGAGTGATGACAGTTTAAAGGAAAGGACGCCGGGTGACGAATTAACTGCAAATTACTTGCATTGCGTTACGCGCTGGTGTATAGAGATTAAATGAAAACACCGGTGAATTATGTCCCAAAGTGAACGATTAGGTGCTCAACTTAAAAAGTTCTGGTGAATAAATTATCGAAGTGACCTTCAAATCGTGCACGATCGTAACTGTTGAAAAATTCATGCGAGATTTCTGTCACTAAAAGTGTGTTAATGGTGCGTGTTAGTATATAGACACTTAGAAAAGAATTGTGTCTTCTGACCTTTCTAGTTCGTTCCATTACTTGTCCATTCTAGATGGTGGCGGAACGACGAGAATATCGTTTCTGTTGAAAAAAAATCCACAAATGTGCTAATGAGTATTAAACGCGTGAGAACGCGCGAGGACTAATCTCAGTAGTTTAAAATAACAGTGACTGTAACAGCGACAGTCGTCTTAACCTAAACGCCTACCGCGGTATTTCGATTCAACTGTGTTCCGCTGAAAAAATTCCCGTTTGTTCAAGGGAGTTTACATCCTGAGTGCAAAGAAGTACCGCGAGGTTTTAGTCACGTGATCGGAAAGTTCGAAAAAAGACTACGATGTGGGTCCCGGTGGGGCCATCTTCTTCAGATGTCAGGCAGGATGTAGATGCACAACAAGTTCTGGTCACACGGGGACGTGATGCGCAGCAGGACTTCTGTCTGGCTGGCAGTACAACTGGTAGACGGGTGATGCTGATGACACCTCCTCCTCTGGCTTTTTGTGCACCTAAAAGCAAATAAGCCAGGAGAAGAACATCAGTGAAAAGTTGCATTTGTTGTTGTGGTTCAGTTACTTACTACTGTACTAGTGCAAACAAAAGATATAGTCTAGCCATTTATGACTTTTTTTGAACAAGGGATATGTTATACTACTGTGTACAGTCAGTCACACACTACACTCTCAGGAAGGATAGGAAAGTTAATAAGAACCACCAAAATAAAAATGTAATGGAAGTGGGGTGGACCCTATTTGCCATTAAATTATTTGAGCATCCATGGAGCTGCTGCTGGCAAAGGGGGTGGATGGATGGAAGCAGTAAGCCAATCGGAAAACCGTGCAGGCCTATATGGCAAAAGCAGGACACTAATAACTCTCAACACAAAACAAGGCCACCAGCCACATGGACACTCACAAATCACAAACAAGCAGGGGGCCTGGGAAACACCAGGAGCTGACAAAAGGCCTATAAAAGCCAGGTAAAGTATGCATGCTAAAGCACACTGCTCTGCCTTTTTAATGCAACAAAATGCAAATACGAACATTCACAGGCCCCTAAACGGGCTGCAGGGTGCATGCATTGCACACCAACACACACCAGACACACACAACAAAAGCATGTCTTTAAGACAGCCAGAAAGCCCACCCCAAAAAAACACACTTCCCCAACTCAATCCAATGCCATCCATGCCCTAAATGATGTCTAAATTCAACAGACCACACAGAAAACACTTGATTAATAAAGCTGTGGCTACCTACTCTGATCCTACTGGATGAAAGCAGGTCTGTTGGCAGACAAGGCCATGCAAGCTTGCAGGCCTAGGCTTCAATATGGCCACCAGCCACATGGCCAGGCCAAACAACATCAGAAAGCCCACCCCAAAAAAACACACTTCCCCAACTCAATCCAATGCCATCCATGCCCTAAATGATGTCTAAATTCAACAGACCACACAGAAAACACTTGATTAATAATGCTGTGGCTATCTGCTCTGATCCTACTGGATGAAAGCAGGCCTGTTGGCAGACAAGGCCAGGCAAGCTTGCAGGCCTAGGATTCAAATGGCCACCAGCCACATGGCAGGCCCAACAACATCAGAAAGCCCACCCCAAAAAAACACATTTCCCAACTAATTCCAATGCCATCCAGGCCCTAAATGATGCTTGAAAATGAAATACATTAAAAAAACACCAAAGGAACAGTTGCTTCATCATGCACACACCCATGAGGCCATGACTAGCTCGGGCCTACTACTGACTACTACTACCCACAACATTTTTTTAAAAAGGAATGATAGTTACCAAAAATAAATTGTAGTTACAACAACTGCAATGTCCACAGTCAAACAGACACAACAACCACTTACTTGTAAAATATCCAAATAAAAAATCCTCAAATCCAATTGCAATGATGCAGCAGACAAAAAGAGTGATCTTTCCAGCTCAAAATCCATAGGCAGAATGAGCAGGAGATGGACAAAGCACTGGGAGGAGCCTGCTGGACAGGAACAGGAAGTTGGAGATTCTGTGGCACTTCCTCCCTCTCCCCACCGTTTTAAAAAAGGACTCCTTGCACAAAAAAAGACAGCCAAATGTCGATCTGAGGAGTTGTTTTCATCCAAAATCATCATTTGCAGAAGGTTTCATGCTGCTAGAGCTGATATTCTTCTCCAAATTGAAAATTTTACATGTTCGAGTTCTCGAGCTCCACATTACTTCCGCCGGATGTCGATGGCGTGTCCAAAATGACTTGATTGCGCTCTCTCGCATCCTGTCGCGTTGGAAATGACGTGTTCGGGGTCTCTTTCTCCTTTTCGCATTCGATTAGACGTGCCCGCGTCCTCATGCTCTCGCTCGCGGTGGAGAATGACGTGTTCGAGATCACAATCTTCTCATACTCTCGCGGTGCATGATCGCGAGAAAAAAGACGTGATCGCGTGACAAATGACGTGATCGCGCGACAAATGACGTTAATGCGCGAACTGTCGCGAGACAGGGCAAAATGGCTACCAACAATCCAACATCTCGTGGAGAACGCGACCGGGTCGGGAAAACTTGTCTGCGAACGCGGGGATTCAGGTAAGGTGATCGCGCGCACCCGAGAATGTATTTTTTTACAGCGCGAGCAAGAAACAAATTACCGCTAAGATGCGGATTGCGGAAATTTTGACATTCTCGCGCTTTTCGCGGAACGTGAAAATGCCAAATTATCGCAATTTCCGCGAGCGGAACGGAATTTTGGCCCAGGCCTAATTGAAATCTCATATGGCGCTCTGCCTTGTGTGTGATAAAATAAATTATTGGATCAAATGTTACACATCTCTAGTGATGTTATGAGGTTTTTTGGGGGGTATTTTTCATATATCCAAGCAAGGGAAAAGTCGATATACGAATTACATAAAATGAGGCAATCAAAGTTTCATTATATTAAAGCCTTAAATTTGGATCTGAGCACGTCAGTTCATGCAAAGGACAAATATCTTGTGTTTTTTCGGATTTCACTTGACCCTTTCAGGGCTGGCCAGTATTAATTAACTAGATCCTGTTAAGAAACAAGCTTAATTTAGAGGCTTGGTATGGATTGTGCCCTTCAAGTAGTGTTATATTATTATCCTTCATCTATAGCATTCCTTTTTTGTAGAACACAAATTGTTACATTTTAATTAAACTCTAATAAAGTAAAACCGTTAACTCATGCGACAGTCTGCACCCAGTATATATAATATGAACTGGGTCAGCAGATGACGTGACTCACAAAACAAAATTGTTTGATGAAGCTCTCATAAAGCCAAAGCATGAGCCCATGCGATAATCTGGGTCTGGCCTATAAAGTAGGTCAGGTTGCCAGACAGCATGATTGCATCTCTTTTGGTATTGGCTTCACTTTAAAAGAACCAGGCGTAAACAGGGACATCTTGAGGATTTTGGGGGCCGTGGGCCAAAAATATTTGGGGGGCCCCTGTTCAGAACAGCTTTGAATTTATGATACAATTTCATCTCTTTAATGCCCTCTTTAGCTAGGTTACTGACTCCTCCAAATTCTAGAAGTTTTGTACATCCAATATTCAGGGGTAGTGAGGTGTGCTTTCAATATTGTAACACAACAGTAGTTCACTAATATTACTGCAAATAACCACTGTTATGCCCTCCCATTTCACATATGTGAGGTCCTGTTTTGATCTAAAGGAATATTTTTATGGCTGTTGTGTGAACAGTAAACACAACATTTCTTGGCAATCTGTAATTGACTCACATATCACACACATTAGAAAATGAATGGTATTTAAAACAATATGTTTAAGAGTTATTCAAGGACATCAGGGCAAGACTCTGCAGAACAAGGCTGGTTCTATCAGGGGAACCCACTGAAAGGCTGGGGGCCCTGGACCAGAGCCCACTTTGCCCATGCCTTAAAACTTCTCTGGGCGTAAACCCATGCGACGGTCTGCACCCAGCATATAAAATAAATCGGGTCAACAGTCAAATGATTAATAAATATGTCCCTTTCGTATTCTCTTCACTTGTCAAGAGCCAGTACTTAGTTCTGCTTTAACTGGTTCTTGACAGTCCCCGATACGATGTACATATTGACAAACCTTTTTAAAGTTGAGAACCCGTCTCTAATTACCAACCCCTTGTGACATAGCATTTCCATTGAATTTGGAAAGGGGTTGTTAAAATCCGTTAGTCATGATATGATACATTTACATCCTGTTGGTCTGCACTAGGGTTTATAGTTAAACCTACAATGTTATCAAATTAATGTACTTTACTATGTCCGTGTGCGTAGATGAGGCGATTCATCTCGCGGTAGGTTCCCCAGGTTGAAACCGAATTATTACAATATGAGGATTTAAATAACCCACCCAGATCCACTCACCTGTTGGGGAACCTCACCATGATGTCAAGAGGCCTATATCATATCGTAAGTGCCAACTTTGATCCTTACCCAACATTTACGCAACATATTCAATTACCACAGGACCCACTTGGTGAATTAATATTAATCTTTTAGAAATTCTCAGTGTCGATCAGGTTATGTAGATATACCTATTTGGTGAACCTCATTAAATCATCATTATGTTACATGCATGCAAAATGGTGCCCATTCGAGCACCATCTTATGAGTTCAGGTAATTATTACAGTAAGCAATAACAATGTCCACAGCATCAATATGGGATTTGTATTAATTAAGAAGATTTCTTTTTAAAAGGGTTTACATTACCGGAGTGTGTCAAGAACTGAATGAGATTTCTAATATACATCGACATGATATGCCCGAATGTGTTAGTGACTTAAGCAGAATGAATGTTGTCCTCTAACACGGCATATGTGAACAGTCATTTTCTACAATATTATGTCAACCAAACAAGGATTAAGATAACATATCCTGAAACCTGTACGATATTCTTCCAACCAAACCAGAATTGAGATAACATATCCTGAAACCCATGACTCAAAACGTGTAAGCTAAAACCTCCAAAGTCAAATAAGTAAACATACATAGGTACAGTTTGTAAACACTTGTTTTTTCAAAATGTGCCATCTACACAGGCAGCGTTGTTAATACAATTGATGTTGGAGGGGGTATACCCTTAATTTGCAAGTCCGTGTTTGTTAACAGAATTAGCATAATGGACGCAGAGAGTACATGTCCCTACAAATGTTATTTCATCTAAAATGATGAGATAGTCCACACGCAACATATTACGCATAATTATTGGGACCGAAAGAGTAAAGTCTACAGTATATCTATCCCTAAAACAGTTTATTTATTTCGATTAGTGGGCATCTGTACATTACAAAAAGTAATGGAACTCACGTTTGTATTTAGTCTATCTGATACTGTCCTTAAGCGACAGATCCAACTGTGCCTCAGCTTCTCTTAGGGCCAGTTCTCTATCACCCCCTCTCATTGGTGGATACTTGCTCTATCGCATATGTGTGGCTACAGGATATTTCTCATTTTTATGTTTAATGGCTCTAGCATGTTCTTGTATTCTAAGTTTAAGACTACCAATGCTACTGCCAACATAAATCTTACCACAGACACAGCCCACTATATAAACAGTGAAAGTAGTGTTACAATTCATAAAGGAGTTTACTGTGTACTCTCTAAGAGTGTTATATATAAATGTTATCTTTTTGTTTAGTCCCAGATGGCACACAGAGCATGTTTCACATGTGTAAAAACCACAAGGTTTCTTTGGAATCCAAAGGGCATATTTACAACAAAGTGGCGGAGCGTGGCATTAGCCTCCTCGGCTTAACACTGCGCTCCACCACTTCAGAAACGCAGGGCTGCACCATATTTACAAAAATATGGTGTAGCTCTGCATTTCCCCCTTGCTTATAACTTTAAGTTATAACTATAACTTTTGAATATCTAATGTTTGTGTAGTTAAGGTTGTTTTTGTATAGAAATAAGTTATCCTAACATCATATCTTCGACCATTATTTTTTTTATACAAATATGTGTGTGTATATATATATATATATTCTCTATCCTTCATCTCTTTCTCTGTAACTATTGCTTTCTCTCATCTCTACTTCTCCCTCTTTCTCCCGCTATTATTTCTCTCTTCTTTTGCTTGCTCATCTTTTTCTCTTTCTCCATTGTCATGTCCGGTACTAAAAGGTAAAGCCAATGTAAACCTGAGGGAAACAATAAACTTCAAAATACATTCATCAAACTGTTTTCAGCCAATCCGTGGTGATTAGAATTGTATTTTGATCAGTATAGAACTGTTACAGAGCAATAGGTCGCCATGGTATGAGCCAGCTAGAGCCAATTTAACCCATGTGAAAGGACATCTGTCGACTTGGTACTCAAGCCAGTTAGTTAAAGAGCCATGTAACATGTTTTAACTAATGTGAACATTCCTTTCTGATGTTTCATGATTTGAGCTGAGCAGCTAAAACTTACCCAGCCCTGGTTTGTACCAGTAACTTCTTAAGGATTGTTGAGGCCCCAGGCAATAAATACTTTGGGGCCCGCTGTTGGGAATAACTTTTAATTCGTTTCCCATATTTAACTAATTCAAGTCCTCATAATGCTAAATAATATTAAACTATATGTTAAACTTTCAGAAATGAGGAAACTGAAATTCAGCCAAAACTCAAGATGACAGGTGTCCACCATCCAAAAAGAAAGCATGAACAAACATTAATAAAGCCATTCCTTTGTGCACTTGGATCTAAATTTTCATGACATGTGACAGCATTTTACATGAAATCCAGCCTGTTCTTCTTCTTGTTGTAGGTAAGACACTGTAAGGATAGATGCTTAGAAGACTAGTGCATTCTAATACATTACTCTGAGGATTTTCACTATCACATCTAGTAAAATCTGACATTTCTCCTTGTTTCTCTTTCCCTGCTTTGTCTCTCTTCTCCTCTTTCTATGCTTGTACACTTCCCATTACATAGTTACCTTCATTTCTACTGAGTAAGAACATTTGGGCGGGGCAAGTGACAGAATTCCCTTTACTACTGTTTTGATTTTCCTTGCCTGTAGTAACTATGCAAGTGCAGTTTGTGCATAGCAATGTGTGTTGCTCCCTAAACCCCTCCCCATCAATCCTGGGGTGATAAGCCACACTTTATAAATACTGATGGATTAAATGATTGATTGATCCCTTAACCCCTCCTTACTCCTTCCTAAACCTCTCCCCTTAGTAGAAAGCATTCCCCATTTTCAAGGGATTCCTCTCACACATTTACTACTAAAATACAGGCATACATGTGCAGTGATTTTGGCAGTTAGTTCGGACATGTATGCACATAAAAGATAGGAGAGGTGGAGGTGGAAATCTCCACATGTAGGATTTTAAATAGCATTTTGTAGTACGTAAGTAGTACCACTGCAGTACTAATAAACTCACAAACAAATGCAGCTTTGAATATGCCCCACAGTGAGCAACATGTAGAAAGGCAGAGAGGCATGAAGTAGTAAGAGACAAAATGGGGCATATTTACAAGCCCCTTGTGCCGCAGGAACGTCACATTCTCCCATTTTAAAAGAGATGGACTGGTGGCGCAAGGGGCGTGAAAATAAGCCCCAAAGTGTGTCGCAAACTAGAAGGATCTTTGAGGTAGTGCGGGGCATAATGAGAAGAAGTATACACAGGCATAACAAATAGAAAGTAGTAAGACAGCAATAAAGGTAGAGAGAGGTGATGAAAGGTAGAAAGAGAAATGAGATGTAGAGTAGAAAGAGGTGAAGTAGAGAGACATTGGTAAAGTAGAATAAAAAATGAAGTTGATACATCTGTAGCACGTTGGTGAGGTAGATAGAGTTGTGAGGTAAAGGAAGGCATAAGGAAAGTGAGAATCATAAGTGAGATAGACCAGATGCCTTGAAACTGAGAAGGGTGTGCAGAGAGATGTGTGTGATGGAGATAGAGAGAGTGACTAAAAATAGAGATAAGGAGGCACAGTAGATAAATACAGCAAGAAAGGAATAAGGTAATGACGAGAGAGTGATAGAGGAAACAGATGTAGAAATAGAGAAAGAGCAAGTTAAGACATGATAACAAACATAAACGTTGAGGTAAAATGAGAGGCTAGGTAGTGAGAAAAAGGGAGTTAAGGTACAGAGAGATAAGATAGTAAATATTTGTTGTGGAGAAAGAAATGAGAAGTGAGAGACAGTGATGAGGCAGAAGAGTTGAGAGAGATGTAGAGGTAGTGTTTAGACAGATGGAGAGATAGTTAAATGAGGTAAGAAAAGAGATGAGATTGAGAGCGTTTCAAGTAGATGGAAAAGAGAAACATGGAGGTGACATGGAAATAGCAAGTGCGTAAAGCGGGAGTGGATAATGTGGAAGAGATATAGAGGTGAAAACAGGGAGTGATAAAGAGAGAGAGAGACAAGATCAATAAAATAATCAGAGAGGTGGAAAAAAGAGGCATATTGAGGGGGAGCTGTGGTAGACGTAGGTGAGATAGAGAGAGATGAGCTAGAGCGAGAAAGTGTTGGTACTTAAAGATGGAGACATAGGGAAAGAGAAAACAGAAGGTGAATTAAAAAGGGATACAAGATACTGAAAAATTATTTTTTAATTGAAATGCTCACAGCTGCAAGGGATAAGGTGGAACAGACCAGCATACACACTAAGGGGTATATTCACATGAACGTGTGATATACATCACCAAACAATGCTAATGCAACTTTACACATCGCACCCTATCGCGGGAAAATAACTCCGTGTCATCGTGGAATTCACAACACAGCAGTACCATGCGATAGTCCGCCGAAAACGCGGCCAATGTCCGCGATACAACCACCTCGACCGAGATAAAAACACAAACCTCAACGCGAAAAAACATGCGATAGGCAAAAGCGCGATGAGGAAATCAGCGATAAGCAGCGCCAGGCCTGCAATACGCACATGGCAGACGGTAATAAGCACAACAAAAGCCTGAAAAAGAAAGACAAACCAAACAGAAAACAACAGCCAAGCACAATGGAGGCAACCAGAGCCAGGATACAACCCCACAAGACTAATTGGCAACAAAACATTGTTCATGGCAGGCCATCTTGGACAAGGTGAATGCAGCTTGAGAGCGGAGGAGGATAATGGAAGAAAACCAGAATATCCGGAATGATGCGAAACACACAAACAAGCAGAAACACGCCAACAACAAGAAGGCAGCAATGCACACCGGAGGTGGGAGTCCAGCGCCACACCAGGAGCTGGGTGACATGGAGGAAATGGTGTCCACCACATCAGTCTGGAGATGGTGGCAGGATTCGGGGACTCGAAACTGCACAAAACAACAGACACAAGAGCAACAGGGAGAGGAACAAGCAGGGACTGGGGGGACGGGGGAGATGGGCACATTGGCACACATGCACATTTAAGCACAGCACAACTGCAGACAAACCATGCCCAAGAGTAACAACACCAACCAAGAGCACAAGTCACCCAACCCGGCAATATCACACCACTGAACAAGCACAGAAGTGAAAACCACACTTCCTGAAAGGGAGAATGGTGAGCCAAATCAGAGCTGAAGGGACATCTCACACACAATACAGCACACACACATAGGAAGCAGAGCACCCCAACATCGAACACAATGTGGTACAAACACCAACATGTGCACAACCAAACACACCAAGTGCACCCGCCTGGGGCCAGTAAACGGCCATACGCATCTAGCAAAGCACGAAACAGGGTCATGATAATGCACAAGTACAAACCCACAGTCATGATGGAGTAGCAATGCACATATGGCAGGGAGCCAGAGAGTCTGTGACACACGCATTGGCATACAAATCAAGACACAACACAGTGGGAGACAAGTGAAAGTGCGGAAACGTTATCAACAAGTGTGTGTCAGTATGGCCAAGAGAAGTGCCACGATATGCAGACCAATGCAGCAGCATGTCTGAATGAGGAATGTAGGAAAGTGCCCATGTCCACCTCGGGGGAGTCCATCACCAACACAAGTCAGTGCCAACCCGCGTTGGTTGTTCGCGCCTGGATCATGAGTCCAGGCCAATGCAGCCATGTCCACTGTCGTATTGGGACATGTGACCAGATTCCCAACATACAACCAGGCATTGGGACACGTGCAGTGGGTCACACCCAGTTGTGGCTGCAGGTACCTTGTCACTCGTCCATGAACGTGAGTGCAGCTTCGTAGGCCAACATCTCCAATGAACAATCGTTGTCCACCACATCTGACAGGTCGTCGGCGTAAACCATCAGCTGACCCGGACAGATGTGCTGACTCCAACCACTGGAACCAATGTGCACCAAAGCCCAATGGGTAGTGGCTCAATGTGCTCACTGCACACGATGACTTGCGCAATCTCCCAGGTCCAGTTTCCAGCCTGCATGCCAAACATCCATGCATGCTATAAAAGGGCATCACAGTGACTCTCCTGGTCATGGGCCAACAGGGGGACGCACACACACGTTGTAATCCAGGTCAGCTACTGTGACGTTGGAGAGGCAGACATCCATGGACTACTCGAATGTGCACGAGCGACAATGCAACACAGGCTGAATGCAGGTGACGTCTGCAAGGTGGAAGCTCAGCGGGTAACTGATCTGCAGCACTGCCAACAGCAGTGCCCCCAGTACATGCAGCAGACATGCACGGTACTGGTCCACGTGACTAGAGTAGAGCATGTGTCCAGGATGGTCTGCCATTGCATCAGTGGCTCTGCTTGAAGCGGCACTGGCTTGCCCTGCGCCAGTCCTGTGGATGAAATGGCACAGCTCGGTGCAATGAGCAGTGTCTGTGTGCAAAGGGTGCAGGCCTGGGGTGGGGTGGGAGTACGTGTGAAGGCCATTTCATGCACGCTAACTATGACCAAGGACAGCTGCGTGTGGGATGTGTACACGTTGGTCTCACAATGGGCAGTGCGTAGTGTGGGAGTCGCAAGCAAATGCTATTGTATCTGTCAGGGGCTGCTGCCCACATACAAGTTCCTGCTCAGAGCTGCAGATGTGCTACCGCCTGATAGTTCAGACAAAGGACCTTTAATCCCTACAGTAACTTCACCATATGCATGCATCCAGGAGATGTACAGAGGCCTGTCGTGGGTGTGGTGGGATGTCGGCGACCCTGGGAATCATGGATGATACGCCCAGCACGTTGCACATGAGCTGCCTCATTGTGTGTTATGTTGCCACACAGCTGCTCCTCCCTCCCACGAGCCCCCACACTTGTGTGCGCTACGCCGTTGCATCACGTGCACTCCTACGGCACACCACTGTAATGCCTGTCCGTGCATGTCCAGCGCCATGCCAACAACACTGTGACGCTGGCCTTTGAAGGTGTGAGGCCACGTGAGTGTGGGACAATGGTCCAGACAGGGAGGACACATGTGTACAGCCCATGGCTGGCTGTGATCATGCTGCAAATGAGGCCAGGCAACTGACTTATGCATCCGGAGGACTGATACACTTAACACTTGGCATGCATGTGCCAAGACCCCGAGAGGTCTTGCGCTCCTACATGTCCCAGTACGTGCGGGCCCGCCTTCCTGGTGCATGCCACATTGCAACATTGCCTACTGGTGGCCTTGGTGGCGACAACACCCCAACAAAGAGACACACTTACCGCACTTCCTGTCCAAGGCCAGGTCCGAGCCACGCCCTGCTCCCCCTGCCGAATCAGCTCACCCCTGCGCTGACCTGACGTACGCCGGACCAGCACAGGCAGCTTGTGCATGCAGGGGGGTGCGCGCGCAGCTACATGTCCAGGGTCACTGCCAACGCTGAGGTGACATGGTAACGTCTGATGAAGACAGCACACTGTGATGTTGCAGGACCCGTGCCCATCATGCTGACACAATGACCACACGGACACACTTGCACAGATGGTGTGAATGGCTACGGGCACGTGCGCCCGGCCACATTTATTAGCAGGCACACATACCGAGTGACACCTGTGTTGGATGTGTGTGGGATGTGTGCACACCAGCCGGCAAGGGCTGCCTGGTGCAGTCAGAAATCGACAACAGTGTACATCGTGAAGGACACAACCATTCAACCATAAAGGCCCCATGACTTGTGCTGCAGAGAGTTAGTGGCCCCAGATGCACAGCGTCCTGCACTGGCCTACCACCATGGGCCGCTGACTTGTGGGGCACTGTGGCAGGGTCACGAGTGCAGAGCAGGTTTCCGTAGATGACAAAGGGGCTTGTCGCGGAGTGTCTCGGTGGACAGTGGAAGGTGTACCACCAGGGCATGATGCAGAGGGCAGGACCACACTTAAACAGTCACTATGGTGGAGATGAATTGAACTGACACATGTGGGACACCAATCCCGGTCCTGCCAGTTGAAGATGCAGAAGACCACCAGGCCATGGACTCAAACACCACCAAGGTCCAACCAGATGGTGCCCATGACTCATTGCGCACAGAGTTAGTGGCACCAGTGCTGTTTCGGGGATGCCGCCTGCGATGAGGCGTGTCCAATGGTGTGGACTCCTCCACATCTTACCCAAGACACAGTTCCACATGTGTGACCTACTGGACCGCAGTGTAGGCCTGAGGCAGCGGTCAGCACGGGCCATTCACCGAGTATCGCCGACATAGGTTGGATGGCCCCACCGGCCTGCGTAGTTCAGGTTCAGTGGCACCACGGGACACGGACTTGCGGTGAACAGGGTTGATGGCACCAGGTCAGTTGTTGATAGTGTTCGATCACCTCCGTGATTCTGATCCGGCTTTCGTCTGGACTGAGCCGCATCTTCCTCCTACTCCTCTCCGTGCGTTCACTGCTGTGGACTCTGCCATTCAAGATTCGCAACTATGTGCTGGATGTGGGACCTACTAGTCTACAGGGTAGGCCTGAGACCTCATCCACGTGTCGCCGGCTTGTTTTGAACAGGGTTAGTGGCACCTCGTGTTGCCGGCTTGCGTTGAACAGGGTTATTGGCACCACGTGTCGCAGGCCTGCGATATGGAATTATGCCTCACTGATCGAAGGGAGTCTGGTGCTATTGCAGCTGCCACGGACTTGGGGTCACTGCCATTCAGGACTCAGGACACAATTCCACAAACGGGACTTACTGGGCCAAAGGGGACGCTGGTGGATTATGTCAATGAGAAAGGAGTAATGTGGGCCAGCGTCGGGATGGCCAGCTATGGTCTGCGGAGGCTGCAGAGGTCGCGGGACTGGTGCTTGGAGCTTGCACCGGCATGTGGTGGGCCCTCTCTGACACACGCTGTTGTAGGCAGGTGAGCGGAGCCTCGTTGGTGTGCTGGGGCAGGCATGACGGGTCTGGGGACCAGCGGCCTGGGGTGCAGCAGGCGCACAGGTACGCAGGCTCCGCTGCGCTCGGCGCAGTACTCGTGGCAGGCTCAGAGGCGCCACCCTGGCAGACGCGTTGTCTATTCCGAATGAGAACCTCGACCAGTGCGACCGGCATTTTGTTCATACCCCTACGCAGGCCTAGCATACGCAGGTCCAAACCACTATGCACGTGCATGCAGGGGCGGACGTGACGTGCGACATTTCCGCGTTCTGCCCCACAGCCTGTGGGGACATGGTAGCGTCCACTGGCCACTACACTCCATGCACCAGCAGTTGATCTCCCCATGGCCATTTCCTTGGTTTGCACTCTGTTGTCTGTCCAGCACCTCCACGCCACACCTGGCATTGGTTAGGTTCACATTCCTTAGTCACTTGCCGCTCTCGCACATGCCTGCTCCATGCCTCTCCTCACATCCTGCTATTGTGTGTCTGTGGTGCCATGCCATGGCTGGGTTGTGGGCATGGCAAGGCAGGATTCCCAATGGAGTTGTGTTGTCGTGTCTGGTCGGTTGGCATGTTGTGCGCCATGTTGAATGTAGTTGTGCTGCGTGCCCATTGACAGTGTTGTGAGTTGCATGACTGTGGTCTGGAGGTGTGTGGTGTGTATATTTTGGACTTACCAATGGGCACTGCATTTCCATGTGTGCCATCCTGGGAGCGCTGGGTGATGATGGACTGTCGGGAGATGTGAGTTTCATGCACTGGGGAGTTGGCCACGACATTGTTGAGGAGTCCCCGGCGGTCCACTATTGCCTGCACATTCATGGTATGCATGTGCTTTCTGCTGTGGTAGTTCTGTGCAGTATGGACAGGGGGCACAAGGTGTACATGTGTGCAGTTGATTGTCCCTGACACGTTAGGGAATCCAGCTATGGCGTAGGGGCCTTGCTTGGTCTCCAGCTGCTCCTGCGCAGTGTGGGTGACGTGGGGGTGCTCCGGTACCAGGCTGATGTTGGCATCCAGGACAGGCGTGATGACCTTGGATGGGGCTGGCTGTGTGACTCCTCCGACTCTGACAGTTGTGGGTTGAATGGTACCAGAGGCACGCATGTGCTGCGCAGCCGGCAGCTTTGTCTGCAGTGGGATGTTGCTTTTCTGCTGGGTTGGTACCGTCAGCAGGTGGGGGATGTGGGTCAGGATGCGGTGGATGGTTGTCCTTTTGGGCCTGTGCTGGGCAATGTCCTCCTCTGATGTTGGGTCTGGGTGGCAGGTGAGTTTCAGGTGGGTCCGCTGTCTTTGTGTAAGCTGCCTCTGTGGTGTTCCCGGGGCGGGGGGGCTGGACGTGTCCTGGGGGTGGTGGCAGGCCTGGGGTGGTTGTGGTGGGTGTTGTGGCCCTCATGGGTATCCGCGTTGCATGATCATTGTGTCCATGGCGTCTGTGGGTCTTCCAGTGTGGCTCTTGGCTGGGCTCCCTTTTATACTGCAGGTAGTCATCTTACTTAACACCATCAAAAGGCAGGTGTTAATTCCCTGATGCTACCGCAGCTTATCGCCTGTTCTTGGTTCACATCGCAGATCTGGCAGTTTGTTGTGAAAGTGGTGTTGTGGTTTTTTCGTGTGTTTTTGCACGGGTACGCCTACTCTGCTTCTCATTAGGGTTAGTTGGTGGTGTCCACCGTGGAGATAAATTTGGGGGCAGTTGTCACGGGAACACTGGCGTTGTCAGCAGTTTCCACCAGCTTGTGAATGGGGTGTTAAATCTATCTCCACTTTTGATGCGTTAAGGTGGAGATAAATCGAAGATAAGTCCTTGTGAATATCCCCCTAAGAGCCATTCATATGAACACCAGTTTCATCAAACATGACACAAACCGGCACATTGTTGATGTTGGTTTTATTTTCTAGAGCTGAACTTGTTTTGCATTGGAAAGTAGCCCCAAAGTATTGCAAAGTTGCGCTTTGCCCTGCTTTGTGCCACTTTGTGTCAATGGGGCATACCAAGGGTGATAAATGGTTGTTCTGGATAAACCACCCATAGATTTTGACACACAGCCACATCTACTTATTTGTAGATGAGTTTGTGCCAAGAATGTATGACTCCTGGAGGCAGGCATAGAGTTAGACAAAGGGTATTTTTCCCAAACTTCATTGCATGTGTGCTGTACTTTACAGTAAACATGCTAGACACCATGCAGCCACTCTTGCTCTATAGTGCAAGGCTTTGCATGTTGTGCAAGGAAGCCTAATGTATGCCACTGTTGGGGAAGACAGCAATAGCGCCATATCAGAGTAGGTATAGTGCTGTCATGCTCTCTCCCTTTCACGCAGCACAGAGTAGCACCTTTGGCTGCTGCACTTCTTTGCCTGACTTTTACGTTAATTCTTCTTTGTTTTAAGCATCCTTAGCTATCATTTTTATTTTATTTTTTAAATAATAATTCTATGCACACCTTTATCATAGGGGGTCTTTTAACTATCCCGATCAGTATATAGGAGAGGCCGCTGGCTTGGAAGGTAGGGGCCCTAGGCAACTGCCCACTTTGCCCATGCCTTAGAGCGCCTCCGGTTTGGCTAGCTGTAATGCAAAATACATCGCCAGTAAAGGACTGCTAGCAAAACAGCCAAAATGATTTGCCTCGACCCCGTATGGTTTACCTGCTACCCGCTGTAAGTGCATGGGAAGCTGTGACAATCTAATGGATGAATAATTTGAATGACGCCAGTGAGTACCACCCTCTGCAGGGGGATTTGAAAGGTCAGAATAAATACAAGTCTACAAGAAAAGTGAGTCTGTTCGCTCAGGGCTGTTAACGAGGCTAGATAACGCTTGTTCCGGCTACCTACGCCTCCTAACAGTTGTCCCCTGGCCTTTAGTCTAGCTAAGGTTTACCAGTGTCCCATATGGCCACTCCAGCCCCAAGAATCACCCCAAGCAAACTCATTCACGTCCTCTTCTATCCACAAAATGATACAAGCAGATCACGACAAATGAACAAAGGTACACGTGGACAGTCACAGTGCAATTATTCCCAAAGCTACAAAGCGCAGAGAAACACTTGGAACGAAGCACGTATTAGTCATAAGCAGCATACTGAAGGTGACTAGCACCGCCGCTTCAAACCAAAACCAGCAATAATCTAGGGCAAACTGAACAAGGGAAAACCAACTATCACCTCAGAGGATGTACAGTGGCTGAGGCAAAACTCATAAACCCTTTTACATTTACATATCTTATATTGTAAGCTCATATTAACAATTGTAAAGGCAGTTCACTCTTGAACTTTTGAAGGAACTAATGACCACTGCTGAAGGTCATCGTCTCTGTCTTTGTTATTAATTATATACTTATTACTAGTTGCATCTGATTAATTTCCCTGCGAAGGTTCCGTCAATAGCAAAAAGGCCTTTTAGGCTGAAGTTATATCTCTCTAAATCTTCCAACAGTCTCCAGGGGAACATGCAAATGCTCAGAACACCTCATTAAAATGGACACACAAACACACACAGGCACGCAGACTCACACACACACACACACACACATGCACGCACGCACACACAGAAACACCACACACACACACACACACACACGCACACATACACACACGCACACACCCACACACAGGCACACAAACACATGCTCAAACACACACACGCGCACACACACACACGCACACGCACACAGGCACACACACACAGGCATACACACACATGCACACACACACACAGACACACACACAGACACACCTCTTAATCTGACAGCTTGTAATGTAAAGCACACCCCCAACAAGAGCCCACATCTAAACACCTCTTTATCCATGATTGGTTGATAGGGGAATCAGACATGCATGATTATTCTAACATGCTAAGTCTTATAGACTATTTTTATAATGAAACCATTGAAACCACTCGTCCCAGAATACATAGTACTGTAAGTGGAAACCAGTTGCTGCTTTTGATTCGACGTTTCATCAAATAACAGTGGTCATGTGAAGCGAGTAGAGCATAGGATCAATAAATAAAGCAGTACACTGTTATTAATAAAAGGCGTCCACATCTAAAGTCCACCAAAAACATTGACATGTACCACTCCCTGGTACACTTCTATTCACTTGGTTAGTAATTTTATCTGGGCTCATTCCTGTAAAAAGGGATTCCGTATTGAATGTATGCTCTCCATTGTGGAAGAAAAACATAGCTTTGTCAGTACAAATATTTAAATACCACTGATAACTACTATTGCTTTCTGTAGAGGACTGGTATGTGCTAGTCACTCCCGAGAGACTCTCTAAAAGTTGGACACTAAGGTCCTGATTAGAATTACAGGTGCCACTTCTCGCACCTAATAAATACCGATACAGTAATGGACGGGCTAGGCCCATGAGGGTGTCCTAGGCCGCTGCAGCGCCGCGCTAAAAGAATGGACACAGACATGGAAGATATCTGGTCGGCGAAGGCCATGAGCGACTTCACGCCCCTTGATTTATATACTCGAGGCCGGAGGGACTAGGTGGGCGTCACGTGGGGGTAGAGGCCAATTGGCTCGCTACAGCCCTCCCATTCTCTATAAAGAGTGAACAAACTCCTTATTTCTGCATTAAGCATACAAAGTCTTGTAACCTCTGGCTAGGAGCTGAGTTTGGCCAGAGACCATACTTCTGGCTCTCTGGGATTTTCTGGACCCCAATTCTGCCTAGCCATCTCTTGTGTATCATCAGCCAGGGTTTCTTTTGAGCGGCAATTGTTCTCTGGGTGGTATCTCCTTACAGGTGATGTTGCATGTCCAGCTTACGTCCTCGAGGGAGAGGTTGGCAGAAAAGTATCAAGTGTTCCAGTGCTCTCATCAGCTTCTTCTTCCATGTCCTCTTGGGTATTGGCTACTTCTTTGAAACATGAAATATTTCTAGTGACGGTGCAGTGACCGCTTTGAGCAGTCACCATGGTACCATTAATCTTGACCACCGTCCAGATATCAGATTCATAAGGGATTCTGAATTTCGAGCCAGGATATTGGTCTTTGATGATGACTGCAGCCCCTATGTAGAGGGAAGGGCTCCACGCCCTCTGACTGATGCTAACTTTGTGGTTGGGAACCACTAGCTTAGCTTGGGTGGCCTCTATATCCATGTCCACTTGGACCACTCTGGATCGACCGGGAGGCTGTCTCTGGCAGATTTCTTAAACAGGAGTTGAGCGGGAGCACAGCTAGTTGTGCTATATAGGGTATGTCTGTAGGCATTTAAGAATCGGTGGAGACACGCTTCCGCATCTTCCCCTTGGTCCACTCCAATCCGGAGGGTTTGATTCAAAGTCCTCATCAACCTCTCCATTTCCCCGTTGGCTTGAGGCCACTGTGGGGTTATTTTCCGTTGTGTTGTGGTGAACAATGTGGGGTATTCGTGAAACTTGCGCCCCTGGAAGGGGGATCTGTTATCCAACTTCACTTCATTCGGGATTCACAGTATTGCTAAGGTTTTGTCCAGCACTGTTTTGACATGTGAAAATGCTGTAGACAGCATCACTTCTACTACAGGGAACTTGGTGTGGGAGTCCATCAGCACCACCGTAATCTGCCTGTCCGGGAAGCTCCCGAAGTCAATGCTGATTTTGAACCAGGGTTCCAGATTCGGATCTTCGGTCAGCACTGCTACGGGCAGTGGATCCCCACTTGTTATTGCACAGAAGTGGCAGTTTCACACAGCCTCATCCACGAGTCCATCCATTCCCGGGAACCACACGTTGTTGCACAACCGAGCCTTTGTGTTCACTTTTCCTTGATGCCCCTGGTGTGCGAGATCAATCACCCTGTTTCACAGATCCTTTGGTATTACAATTAACTGACCCCTTAGCAGAGACCATCCTGACTTTTGCTGAGCTCATTTCGGAGTCTCCACAGTTGCTGTTGCGCCCCTCGATCTTCGGAGGTCAGTAACCGGGATCCTTGAAGAAAGCGCTGTCACTGTCTCTGAGCCAAAGCCTCTTATGCTCACATCAAGTTTCCATCCTGCCTGGTCACCTCGCAGATTTCTTCAAGGGTCAGGGCTCTGGAATAACAGCTGTGTACAACCATGCAAATGAATTCCTCCATCTTTTCTTCCTCTGCAATGACTGCCATGTTCTCAGGAGGTGCCGGGTGACATGACAAGTAATCAGCCAGGTTGTTGGCTCCCAGGCGGTATACTATTTCAAAAGCATATGATTGTAACTGTACTGCCCACCTCTCGATCCAGGTCGGGGATAGGCAATTCGCACCTGTGAAGAGTGGAAGAAGCGGCTTAAGAACCATAACTAGTTTGACCTCCTGGTCACAGAGCTACAGGTGGAAATGCTGGCAGGCCCATCTGATAGCCAGAGCCTCCCTCACTAGCTGCGCCTAGCGGGTTTTTGTGTCCAACAGATCCTGGCTGGCATAGGTTATGGGCACCCACACTTTTCTGGTGCACTCTTTTTTGAGCACAGCACCAAGTCCCACCGGGCTGGTGTCGATGATTAGCTCAGTATTCCTTCAGGGGTGGAAGTATGCCATGGTGACTTTTTTGATAAAGGCATTGTGGATCGCTTTAAACATGTTGGGCCTTATTTATGAAGGCCTGTGCCACTTTTGCGCCACTGTTGTGTCACTTTTAGTGACGCAGCGGTGGAGTGAACAATGCGCCATGTTGTGCCATATTTATGGAGTGACTCATCTAGGCAGATGTGTCACTTCGTAAACCCCTGCACTACATTATACCTGTGTCAGGTATAATGTATGCAGGGTGGGCATTCCCCTGCACGAAAGGGTTGTAGGAGTGGCACAGTGAAATCTATCAGATTTCACTGCGCCACTTCTAGGACGCCAGTGCGTCAAAACCTTACCCCTGCCTCATGGCAGGCGTAAGGGTGATGCAGGCCCTTTCACATGGGGCTTGCCCCATGTGAAAGGAACATTGCTGGAGTTGCATCACGCTTCCGACACAACTCCAGCAATGCGTCAGTTTTGCGCCGACAGATACGACAGTATTACTGACGTATCTGTCATTCCTTGTGACATGATGTGTCATACAGTCAATATGACGCATCGATGGTGTCGCAAGGAGGGCGCACTGGGAAGTGTTGCATCGCTGCTTTCACACAGCGATGCAATACTTCTCATAAATGAGGTCCCTTGTCTGTGTCGTGGCTCCATCTCAGGAGACACTGGAGTGTGTGAGGACAAGCAGAGGCTCTGACATAATGGCTAAATGGGGAATTAACCAACCGCAGTAGGTAGCCATACCAAGGAAGATGCAGACTTTCATTGGATTTCGCGGAACTGGGGCATTCTTGTTGGCTTCGGCTTTCCATGGATCCTTGCGTAGGACCTCATGTGAGAAGATGTATCCAAAGAATTCTATTAAATCCTGATGGAAGGAGCATTTACTGTTGTGGCACGTTAACCCATTGTCTGGGACGAGTTGGAGGGGGTTTCATAGACGCACTGATGTTCCTCTAGGTTTACCGAGTTGATCTGTATGTCGTTGCACAAATTAATGATGCCAAGCAGCCCTCATAGTGTCTCACTGATTGTACATTGGAAAACCTCCGCCACAGAGGAGACACCAAAACTCAGTCTCTTGCGACATCAAAGTTCGACGTGTGTGGAAAATGTTGTTATGTACCGACTTTCCGGGGCAAGCTCTAACTGGTGATACCCAGAGTTGAGATCCAGCTTTGAAAACACCTTGGCTCCGTTCAAATGAGCCACAATGTCATCAATTGGAATGATTGGGGAGTCTCATGTCTATACATATGCAGATGGCACATGGTTGCTTCAACTTTAGTGCGATCACCAGCGGCGACACACATAGCGTGGGGCCGGTCACTCTCTCAATGACACCTAGATTTTCGAGCACCTCCAGTTCTCTCTCAACCTGGGGCCTTAGGTGTAAAGAGGCCCTCCTGTGTCTTAACACTGCGGGCTTGATTGAGCCATCGATGTGCAATTAGATTAGTTTGCCTTTGAGTTTTCCCAGTTCCTGTAACAGCTGTGGAAACTCTGCTAGTATGAAATCGACATTGGGCTTGTGCACTTGGTTGGCAAATAACACCAGTTCTAAGTTTTCCACCATAGGACAACTTAGCAAGGGGCCATTCTTCTCTTCCGTGACCTAGAACCTAGTACGCGTGGTGTTCCCATCGCTTGCGATATCCATTTTGATGACTCCTCAGAGTGGCAACGGGTCTGTACCTCTGTATGTATAAATCTTTGCCTTGGTGCTGCCGTTGTTGTCCTGGGCCTAGTGGTGTTGGTTTGAGGCCTGTCGCTGTGGCAGACTTTAGCAAAGTGGTTGGCTTTACCAAATTTTGAGCATGCCGGTCCCTCTGCAGGGCATTTTCTGGGGATCTTGTGTTCCAGGCTACAGTTACCACAGCTCCCACTTGGCCACGAAGAGGTGGACTGGTGTGTATGGCCCAGGCTTCATTGTATTAGTTCAACCCTCTCAACTTTGATGTTGGTGTCCTGGGAGGGCCTGGCGTAACTGGAGGTTTGCTGAGTACCACCTCTATTTCCTCTGCCCAGGAATTTGACAGTTCATGGGATCTGGCTAGCACCAGGATATCATCGGGTGAGATTCCTGGCTGTCTTAATATTAGCCATCGGAGCACTGTAGATCGACACCCTTGGGTGATATGTGCCCTGATTTCCTCCTGCTGATCGTCAAATGTGCACATGCTCACCAGCTTCCTCAAGCGTGCAAAGAACATGTTGACAGACTCGGTTTCTGACTGCATGGCTTGCCGCAGTTTGAATAATTCAAAAGCAGGGATAATTTGTGGGTCAAATTGTCTATTTTTATTTATTTATGTATTTGAAAAGTTTTATATAGCGTGAACAAGACCCCAAAGGGGTATCAGAGCGCTGTACAGCATTTTCATCAGCAAGTATACAGAACATAAAGAAGGTGAGTGAGATTACAACCTATGGGAAAACATTCCCGAACAAGGAGTAGGGTGTATCAGAGGTGCCCTAGAGCACTCCGAGTACAACATCATACACATAGAAAGAACCAAGATGTGCGATGAGCATCACGGAATAGCAAAAATCAGCAGTTGATGCAGTTAAACGAACTATCGGGACTAGAATAAAAAGAGGGGGAGAACATATCATAACATCAGTGAAAATATTTCAAGTTTTAGGTTATTAACAAAACACACAAGCATGATCAGCGCATTAGCGTTCGTTCATTAGTAGTCTTTTGACAAGTTTTTTAAAGGATGTAGTGGAAGGATTTGATCTGATCTCGGTTGGCAAGGAGTTCCAGATTCTTGGAGCAAGACCGGAGAACAAACGGTTGTACGATCTTTTCTTTTTGAATCTTGGAGGTTTCAAGAGAAGGGTGGACGTACTTCTGAGATTCCGGCTGGAGCCCGATAGCTCAAGTTTATTTGTTAGATAGTGTGGGGTATTGTGCTGTATGGCTTTATGAGTCAGACAAGCTATCTTGAGTCAGATTCTAGCTTCAATAGATATCCAGTTTAACTGCACAAGGTTGGGTGAAATGTGATCAAATTTCCTAGAACCCGTTAAAAGCCTGACCAATGCATTCAGGGTAGCCCTGAGTGGGGCTAGGCTAGCTTTGGGACATCCTGCGAGGGTCACCAACCCATATTCCAGTCTTGAGATAATCAGGGATTGAACCACCGGCCTGAGATCTTCGGGGGGGGGGTGGGGGGGGGGAGGAATGGTTTGATTTTCTACAGTGTGTTGAGTTGGAAATTGGCTCCCCAAATAGTAGCACTGATTTGTCTGCATGTTTAGGTGTTTATCCAAGGTGATGCCTAAAGATTTGGCAGAGTCTACAACATGAGGCGTGCAGGTCAGAGCAGTTAGGTGTTTAATCCAGTCGAGGGTAGGAGCTGAGTGATTAGGTGGGGTGATCAGAAGAAATTCCGTTTTGAGAGTATTTAGTAGGAGATGGTTCTGAGCTAGCCATTGTTGAGTTTGGGCTAGTGCAACATTTCAATTTTTTTGTCCTCTTGCGAGGAGATCTTCAGGTACAATTGCATGTCATCCGCATACATGTGGTATTGGATGTTGGCTCTGTTCATAATGACCCCAAGAGGCTCCATGAATAGGTTGAAGAGAGTGGGCGAGAGCGCAGAACCTTGGGGGACTCCAATTAGGACAGGGGTGCTTGACGCCAGGGCATGATTAACTTTTTAGCACTCTGACTGCAGCATCAAAGTCTGCATCATCCCCTGTGCCTGGTAGAGTCTCAAAAAGTTTGCATAATTCAGCACCTCCAAAGTGCTTTTGACTGCATTGTCTGTTTCTCTTGTACCATAAAAGTAGTGATTTAGGTGCCCCAACCATGAACACCATCTTGGTGCCGCTGTGGCTGGATCTGACTGTTCACTGAATGGTGGAAGTGGCGTCACTGAAGCATGTGAGTGCTGATCACGGTCTGGGCGTGCTGGGGCATGGCGTTGTTCTTTGTTGCTCATGTTATCTGGTGTTTTACCCACTATGTCGCCTACAGCACTGGGGCTGATGTTCAGGACAGTCAGGGAGCTATGCCTGTGTGCTAACATGGTACCTTGTAATGGCTGGTGTGCACTGTCTCTTATGCTCCTGCATTCAGGCAGTGTGTGTTCACGCAGGGGTGCTCTATAAGGTATGCATTCAGTCCTCCATGCCTTTTTTAGTTTCCCACATTTCTTTATTATATTTCTTTCTTCTTCAGGTCCAATTTTTTACTAAGTCACCTCCTGGAAGTCAGCCCCACAGTTATTGCCAAAGACTGGTGACTCACATATGTCATGGAGATTGCTGTCCTGGGCAGGGCATGAGTGTCATTCCTGGTCCCACCCCCTGGTGCTATAGTATGCATTGCAGGCTGCAGGCTCCTACCCAACGCAAAGATGAGGAGAGTCGGCCTGAGCAGAGGGTGATGCCGGGGCTGCAGCATACCCAACCGTGTGATGTTGCACTGGCTACTCACAGCAGGTTGCCGAGGAATGAAGGAGCAGGCAGGTGGTCGTCTCTGGGGGCTGGCAGGGCAGTCGTGCGTAGAGAGCGGTGGGACACCGGTGTCAGCTGGTAGCTGAACACAAGACTGGGTGCATGCACACTACTCAGTCTTCTGACCAGTAACAGGGCAATTTTCCAGCGATGGCCTCCGGCTACATTGCGCACACTTGTGGAGCACTGTGCAAGGTTTGAACCCCCATTCATCACCAGTGTAGCGGGCGGACTGGGCTCATGAGCATGTCATAGACCACTGCAGCACGGCATGAAAAGAATGGACACAGACACAGTAGATAGTCGGCGAAGGCCACCAGCCACCTCCCACCCCTTTATTGATATCCTCAGAATGTGCCCAGACTGGGGAGTGACAAGGTGGATGTTGCTTGGGGAAGAGGTCGGATGACTCTACAGATTCCATAGGATATGTTATTTATCAGGTGTCATAAACAGCACATATAGCAAGTTTGTGTGGAAAAACATGCAGATTTTGGCGTTTAACACATGAAAATCTGCATGATACGTTAAATACTGTACGCTTTTCACCCATTCAATTTCGACAGGTTTGACCTGTCGAAATTTAACGAAGGTTCATGTATCTAGTGCATCCAAAAATTATCAGATACGTGAAATGCCTTCCAGGTTTTAATTCCAACCCATGCGGAATACATTGACCGACTCGTCATCAGGCACTGAATGTAATTTCAAGATTCTTAGTTTGTAACTCAAAGGCCCTGGTCCCTTTGCTAGTGGTGAATGCTGTTCACGGGATTTGATGAAATTTACAACAACCCAGCCAAAATTGTTTTAACTTATACAACGAAAACAAATGACTGTACTCCACTTGCAAGATCACCTATTGTCTCTTCTCCTTGTGAAGCAGGAAGAAGGATCGATGAGTTGCATGCAGGTCTTGAAGTGAAGGTCATACAGGAATGCCAGCAGAGCTTAAGCTGTTTCATTCTTGCACCAACAGTTGTATATCACAATAGGTACGAATCTTGAATATCAACTTCAAAATATTAAGTGAGAGCAATACCGTGGTCATAATATCGTGACTACCAAAATATAGAGGAAGCATATATGGAATGTTAGTATATATTTTTACTGATTTGAGCAATGATATTGATAGTTTAAGTTTTGTATTTTGTTCTATTTGTGAAATTATTTTATTTTGAAATATACAATGTATTACTGTTTTTCAGGTTGTATGGTTTATTGGAGCATTTGGTGGGGAGAGTTTTTTTAAGTATATGTTTAACAAATTGTTTGCTTTTTATGCGCTTTTATTTTTTGAAAATGTCTTATTTATACATTAAATTATATATTTAGTTATCCTACTTTTTTTTTAAGTTATTTGGATTGTGAAGTTTAGTGGAGAATTCAGCGGATAGTGATTGTTTAGAAGGTATATTATTTAACAATATATCATGGCTTTATTACTGGAAAAAAATGTAAAATTATAATGATGTATTGATTTGTTTAATTAATTTTACATTTTGTTAAAATGTAATTGTTATTTTATACTGGTGGTTATGTGATTTCATAAAGTATATTTCAGTTAATAATTAACAATTATTACATTTGTATCTATTTAAAAAATGTATTAATCACTTTCATGTTTATGTGTATTATATTATTTTATATATTTGAATATATAGGGGGTAGCTCATGTTTTTTAAGAGGTTTAGGTGGCTAGTGTTTTATACAAAAGGAGTGGTAGTTATTATCACATGTGCAATACTAATTTGATCATTTAATACATTTAAATAATTGATTGAGTTAGAAAATTAAAAATAAGCTACATATTATGGTGAAGAAGTTTTTTTTAATTATTAATAAGTATCTGAAAATGTGCAGTTGCATTTTTGGGAGAATTGTGTGTTGACATTATTATTTATTATAAATATTAATTGTAATGTTTCTTTGCATTATTTTAAAATATACATATAGTTTAAAAATAAAATGATGCATTTTAATTAATTTCAGTATTCTTCAATTAGCAGTAGTGCCAGGTCTGCGAAGCGGATCCATGCTTTCAGTCGCTTCTTGCACTAAAATATTTCCAGGGAGCATGCTTGCCAAATGTCAATGTCTGGTAAATCTGTGACCTCATGTAGAATGATGTGAATTTAGTGCCAGTACCTATGGAGAGCAGGGTAGGACCACAGCATGTGCATGAGGACCACATCGGGAGCTCAACAGCGAGGACACTCGAACCGTGTCTCAGGGAAATAGTGGTGGAGTCGAGCTGAGGTCTGGTAGATCCCTCTGTAGGATGAAGAACTGTATATCTTGGAAGATCGTGTTGCAAGAGATCTTTTCGGGGAACTCCATCGCCCGCTCCCATTCCTTATCATGCAGTACCCTGCAGAATTCATCTACCCACTTTTGACGCAATGCTGTGAGGGCATTGGCCATAAGTTAGTGCATGGCTTTATAGAGCCAGGTAATCAGGTGCCGACTGTAGGTGGAAGGTTTAAGGACTCAGCTCGGGGGGATGGTCGTTATGTGTAGCAGAAAGATTATATATTGCTATGGTGGAGTTAGATGGATACTCATGCATATGTTTCTGCAATGAAGACACAGTTAGACACATTGATAACTCTGCGTTATTGTATTAAGAGGGCATAATGTTGTCAACGTTTTTCAATATTAATTTTGTATTCTAGATACCCCTGACGAAGGGATTTGATCCCGAAATGCATTGGGTCACTTTTAATAAAGATGTGGCATGTGGAAACCAGAACGCTTCCTACGTTGTGATTGGAATGAGTAAAATGGATTGAATAATTAAGAAGAAAAAAAGATATGAAGTAAATTATGGACAAACTAACAAGTTAAGAAGTAGCAATTTTTGATTGATTGGATTCATTCTTTAACGGCTGTGCATCTTGAAGTGGCACCGAATGAGGTGTCAATGTGTTTTGTTATTGTTGTTACGCGCAACTGGACGGAGCGCGAATCATGCTTGCACGCCAAAGATAGTTTGAAGGAGTACATGTTCTAAATTCTAGAGTACGCCGGTGTGCATCTCACTACATAATGTTGTTTGTTGCCGACTGGCACCCATAGCCAGATCTGCCCGGAGAGGTACCAGAGGGTGTGGCATGTATGACTGAGCTACCAGTGTAAGGGGAACTGCCCAAGGAGAAGATCATTCTCCTTGGATAGTTGGCCAAAAGGGAAAAAATGGCCCTCGGCAAATAGGTTGCCCACCGTGAGCACTGAGTGGCCAGTCCAGACCCTCAGCTCACCCATGGTATAGAAACCTGGGTTGCGAGGTAGGCCTACTAGAAGCAGATTTGGGGCATAAGGTGGTTCTAGCCATGCATGTCTTTGCTACCATTACTTGAAGGGACCAGGGAACTGCCTGTTGAGCCGTCAGTAGGAGCAAGCGTCGTATCACAGAGATTGGGAAGGGTCCAGATTCAATGCTGGTTTCGTCCAAGTAGTGTACAGCTTTCCAACGGGACAGCCATTGTAGCTGTGCTGCAAGGAAGTATGCCTCGAAGCATGGGGCTCCCAAGCGCCTCTGGGATAGTGGCAACTGCAGCTTAGCGAGAGCAACACATCTGCGCCTGGAACCCCATATGAGTGTGCACAGTATGGAGTCTTGCTCCCTAAAGAATGAGCGTTACCCAGGGGTTTATCACCATACCCCTGTACCGTACAAGTGGCAGTGTGGCACAGTGGGATGCTTCGACCTGGACACTGCTCCCCTGTGCCTGTCAGTTGCAACATCTGCACATCACAATGGCCGACACTGACATACGCTTCCTCAGTTTGAACATCAGCAGCATGCACACCACCAGAAAATGCTAAGCTGTCTTTTCGTATATCAAACATCAGCGAGCGCAAATTGTCTTTTTGCAAGAGACCCATATCAAAGTGGGAGAGCTAGACTGCCTGTAAAGGCATAGTAGGGACCATCTCTGTGCTCCCACCTATTTGGTGTATGCAATAGGCACCTTTGTCTGGGTGACACCTGCAGTACCCAATCAGGACACAAACGTGACCATTGATACGGAAGGTCGCTATGCACTCTTCGAGTGTAATTCTCTTCTGTTGTTTCCGCAGGTACAAGATGCAAGATCTGAAGCAACGTCCCAACTTCCCACACCCACCAATGTCAGCCCAACAGTGTCAAAGCTAACACTGTAGATTTGGTGGAAGAGGGCAAAGAAAACAAAGAAAGGGAGAAGGGAAGACACAGCATCAACACGCATCAGGTATGGATATTCTTGTTGTATGGTCCTTATGTGATTCCTGTAGTGGATATAAGGTTATATGTATTACAATGAGCATATAAGGGGAAAATAACATTGAGGCTCAAGTAATGATGTTATGGGATAACTACTTGTAGAATTCCCTCTTCCGCTTAGGTAGATCGATATTAGAAAACAGGGTCAGTGGTATATATCTATATAGAAGAGATATGAAATTATGAGCTTACTACTTAGGACATCAAGATACAGTAGTCAAAGAGGTATACTTTATAACTAACCTAAGAGAGGTTCAACGTGGAATTCAAGTAGGCCCCAACTTATTCATATCCAATAATACCAGAAGAAAACTAAGAAACATATTATCCCGGAAAGGATAATAAAAAAAAAATACACAAAAAAGTGCAGGGCTAATCACTAAGAATATATACAGCCTCTTCAATCTCAGGAGACTAAAATTATGTTTTTCTTACTTATGGCCATCAAGCAATGTCAGCAAGGGAGCAGAGTCCCCATACACGAGGAGACTATCTCATATAAGTACTGTGTTTGATTTATGCAAAGTAGAATAAATATTGCCACTTAGAAGAGCTTGGATTCTTTGGGAGTAATCAATTTCTTTTATTTGTTTTTTCCAGGAAGAAAACAAAGGGCCCGCGGCATCAGGAGAACCACCGTAATTAGGGAAGGATCTGAAGGTAAACAAAGTGTCCCAATACTGGGACCCTACCACAACCGGTGATATGCCAAAAAAGTCATGTTCATTGTGGCCTAATGTAGTGTGAGGTTAAGGCTAGCCGCCAGTGTGCAGCGGTGTAGCAAAAGTGCCCTTTGAAGGTCCGATAAAGTGGTAGGGTGGTGTCGACAGAGGGTCATGGTGATGGCTGAGAGATGAGACAGGGGGGTGTACAGAGTGCAACAATATGCGAGCGTGGTATCCTCCTATGGGTAGAATCCCCAAGGTGGGAGTAGGTTTCTTGGTGTTGTGAATGCATCGAACGATCCCACTAAGGGACAATCAGCTTTGAGAGCCAAAATAATAAAGTTCAAAAAAGGGTGTCTTCTTCCAGTGGTGTCATCAGTGGGGGGGGGTTTAGGGACCGCGATCCAGCAGAAAAGTCTACTGTCTGGGAAGTGTCTGTTTCAGCATGGTGCTATGTATACATCGAAAAGTGCCAATATGAAATATGACATTTACTTTTGAATGTCTATGGGAAAATAGTCAAATAAGATTTCCTGCTGTCTCTGGTGTCACCAGCGGGGGAGGGGACTGTGATCTAGCACAAGACTCATCTTACTGGGGAGTGTCTTCTTTGAAACAGCAGATAGGTGGACCCTTCTCACCTGTAGCCATGAAGGTAGGCCCAAGATTTGTTGCAGCCTGAATGGCCCACCTGCGATCCACAATGATTTGTTCCAGGTTGAGGGAGCTGGCTGAGGATATCCATGACGGAGGTCTCACCCGTGGCATCCTCTGCAGTCTGCTCCATGGCTCACTGGGGCCCAATGTAGGCTCAGTGCACTGCCTCTGGTTCTCCCTGATGTTGATCAGTCCAGTCCCAAGCCTCCTTAGGATCAGTGAAGAAGACAGTGGTGCCACTTGACATTTTCTTGAGTTGAGCGGGGAACAGCAGTTAGGACTGGACCGCTGCTGGCAGAGGCGCCGCTCGATTTCCAGGAAGGAGGAGTGCTGGCGCTGAACTCCTCAGGTATAGTCAGGAAACAGTATAATGGTTTTGTCTTCCACCCAAAGGCGGCCCACACGTCTTGCAATGTAGAGTATGGTGTCACAATCCTTGCAGTGCAGAAATTTTGCCAGCATGGGGCAGGGAGTTCATCAGTAGAAGCCTTGCCGGGACACAATGTGCTCTCTCCAGGGAGTAGAAGGGAGTAAGGTCCTAGGCGGGATGAAGGTCTTGAACGAGGTTTCCAGGTAGACGAGCGGTTCAGTTCCTTAAGTCCTCTCTGGGACCCCCCAAAACACGGATGCTGCTTCTTCGGGAGCACCCCTCCAAGTCCTCTGCTCTGCTCTCGAGATGGGCCACCCAGCACTGCAGTTCCCAGATCGCTGACTGATTGTCCTGTGTGAATGGCTGCAAGACGGACAGGGTCTTTTCCCTGTCCGAGACCCTGTCTGCGAGCTTACGATATTAATCTCGTAGAAAGTTAAAGTCTGTAGCTAAGCAGCTGAATGTGGTCTCCATGGAGACCTGGTAATGTTCTATCACCACCAGGACCCAGTCCAGTTTGTCTGACATTGAGAGGGGTGGTGTGTCTTCCTGCAGTAAGGTATCTGGGACCGTGGAGAGCAGGTTTGTGGCGGCTTTTGGCTAGGACGTAGTGGTGGATCGTCTACCCATGGCTTAAGGGCCCTTCCCAGTATGTGGGGGTGTCATTTAAGGGATTCTCAGATGGGCTCTTTGTTGCTTGTTGAGGGACCCCCGTGTATTGTAGCGGTAGGTGCCTGAGAGGGACACTGTCTTTGTTACCTCAAACTGTGTATAAATATGTGTCGTGGCCAGCTGAGTGAGGCCTAGGCCTGGTTGGGATTGGTGCATATTCTTAGGACAGAGCCCCCAACAATTTGTCTTGCATCTCTATGGTGATGCCAATACGTATCTAACAGAAGGCAGGATAAGACGAGTCTTGCCAGCTTTTTATGTTCTGGTATTTTCCGGCCTACCTCAGGCATCATGAGGTCCCCTGGCCTCTCTGGCTTCAACCTCACCCTCCATGCAGCCCGGCAACTGCCACCATGTTGGCTTGGGACTCCGCAGGGGGGGCGATCACAAGGTGTAAGTGCCAGTCTACATCACCCCTCACAAGTAGTCACACCTGCCTCTGGCAAGGCACTGAGCAGACCAACGACTCTGGAGTCCCATATAGTTGGCACGCTGCCGCCCTGAGGGCCTCTGCCTCCTACAATGGGCCCAGGGTTGCTGTCCCCATTTTCTAGGACCTGATGTTGTCTGGGACCCCCCTGGTCGACAAGCCAGGAATCAGAGGGCCGAGCCCAGGGAGCCGTGCAATGATGTTGGATGACAAGGAGGAGATATGCAGTGTGGGGGAAGGCTCTCCTCAGCTACAATTCAGCCCCCCATGCATCACAATTATGGCACTGACTGGGGCCAACTCCAATGGGTTAAGATCCCTGCCCGCCAGGCAACCCCTCCTGTCAGTGTAGTCTTCGCCCTGCATCGCATGTGCCTCGGTTATGGCACCGACTGCATTGAGCAGGGTGGTAGTTAGGGCCCCTTTGCAGTAGCATTAATGCCAGGGTTTTTTCAATGCCGGGCCAGGCGATAGGACTGGGCCCCCCCATGTGCCACAGTGAAGGCCCCTCATGCAGCAGTAGAGCGTCACTCACTGTCTGGGACCCCATTATGCATGGCAGAGGGCCTATAGGGGTGGGGCCCGCAATAAAGGCGAGTGACCTGCGGCGAAGCGAGGAGGCCTCGGCCACCAGATGCTCCCGGTCACTGGTTCACCTTTCATCTGCTTCCTGGGCGGGTGTCCCAACACAGCCACGGATCAGCAACCTATGGCTACAGAGCACTGTCAGGTATGGGTTCTATGCTTCACATCATCGCAACTGGCCCACTGAGGGTCAGTCTGTTCCTGTGTTCCCCGATGATGGCACATAGATGGGTGAGTCAGCCCTCTGCAAAACATGGGTGCAGGGGGGCCCTCCCCGAACACTCAACACAGGGCCCTCTACCTCTTCTCCAATAACGTTGGGTTCCAATGCCCAGGCAGGGAGTCGAGACCTTGATTGCTGGCTCCCTGCCGTTGGCCCATCATCTAGCTGCAGTCTGCTCTAACGGCCGCTGCTATGTTATCAGCCATCATGAGGCTCATGGGCTTCCTGCCTCCAAGCACCACCTGGATCGGCCCTAGCACTCCAAAGAGCAGTGAGTAGAGTGCAGGGGATTATCCCTTCAGTGTCTTCCCTGTCAGACCACCGGCCTGGATGAAGTGCGATTGCCGGGCAAACTGCCGGAGTGCTAGGGCGACCGCCATCTTGGCTGACTTAGCCATGCCCCACATCTGTGGCATCCTTCTGATTGTCCCACAAATCCTGATCCGGTTTGGGGAGGAGCTGGTACTGCATGTCCCACCTGTGACTGTCCGCATGATTCCAGCCAGAAAAAAATAAGTGCCCATCGTGCAAGCAAATCATGTGAATTCAGAGTTTGTTCACTTAACAAGACAAAAAAGATGTGCTCTTAGAATGTTATCCTCATTCCAAGGTGCAGAACTTTAAAGATGCAGTCATTTTGCACCGGCATAAGTATTCATTGGATGTACAATTATCACCTGGGATTGTGGAGCACTTGTAATTAAGATTTAGGCGTGCCTACTTGAAATGTAGCTTAGACTGCTAGGGTTCCCTTTGCAGAAATCAGTCTTTAAACTGCAGGTCACAGTAATGATAAAAACTGAAAGGGCTAATGTGCATGCCTCAGAGCAAAGTAACCTGATGGTTGCAAACTTTAATCATGCATGGATAGTTCAGTGGTAAAAGTTTCTGCTGCAAATTACTGCATGTAACCCGAGAGACAAATGTGAAGTTCTGAAGTGCTAACTCAAACTTTTTCTCTTTTGAGGTGGATAAAATAGGCACCAATGGGATCTGTAGTATCTAAGAACAGTGTTCAATGCTATAGAAATGGTTGCATTTAGCTTAATTGAACCCACAGCTATATACACATTGCATATAAGGTGCAGTAAGTAGCCATGTTATGTTTCCTGTATAAAGTGAATATGCTAATTAACCATGTTTTGGGGCTATTAATACTGTCTGTCCTATTGAGACACCTTTTCTATTGAAGCATGTTCCTTTTTTGCAAAAACTATGTAACTGAACAATGTCATAGCTATTTCAATCAATTTTTCTAACCCATTTTTGGGTGAGACTGCAGAGTGCTTCAAATGTAGGTATATATAGGTTTATACTGCCTATGTGGGTTGTCATTGTAAGGATACTTAAGACCCTTGACCTGCCCTTCCACTGTGTTTGCCAGTAGCCCGGTGGCAGTGGGCTTGCTGGTTGACGCTTGGATTGCTGGTCGCGATCATCCTGCTTTCCGCCCCCGCTGATTACAAGCGCAGGCGACGTACATTTATATTGTATTTTACTGCTTTTAACTGATCTTCAAAGTTTGTGCAGGTATCTTACCTTTTGCGGTTTCAGAGGTGGGTTGCCAGGGCGGGTTGGTGCACTTGCGGGCTTCTAAGCAGCAACGGGCGCCATCTTAGATCGGGCTGCCTTCCTCCCTAGCCCTGCCCCTCCTCCACCGCTCCGCCCCTACTTAATCGTGCAGCATGTGTCAGCGCAGCGGGCGCGACGTAGGCGCGCCGGAGTTGCGCCAGAGTTAAGCCCGTCTGCGCCCGTCCGCGGCCGACCGGGGCTAGGGGCACGAAAGGCTGCCCGTTTACTTACGTATTCACCTGCACTACTACTCTCATTCTGGGTCCCTGGAACGGTTGACCCTTCGATCAGTACCTACCTGAAACAGCTTGATTTATACTCTTCCCCACCTTACCGTCCTCCTAGTATCAGCTCACCCTTATTTTCTTTACCCAATACACCATCCCGCACCATCCTGCCCCCCCCAGCACCAATTTGTAATACTTCAGCAATACTCTTAAACACCAGGTCTGCGGTCAGTCATCAATACGAACTATTTGACTACATTGACACCCATAATCCAAACCTCATATTCCTAACGGAGACCTGGTTTAAGGCAGACTCCCTACCCAATGTATTAGCCGCATTGCCTCCATCATACTCTGCTATTTGAGCAGATCGGCCTGAGGGCAAGCGGGGTGGCGGAGTAGCCTTAATAGCCCGGACAGATTTCTGCTTCCAGATTCTCCCCTCCTTACCCATTCCTGAGGTAGACTATCTTGTAGCTCGTTCAACTCTCCATCAGGTACCATTCACCTTCGTCTTAATTTATCGTCCTCCCCAGCTAACCCCTTCCTTTCTCCCTAGCATTCAGGCTCTCTTAGCCACCTTGGTGGTTAATAATTCATCGGTACTAGTGCTAGGGGATCTAAACTTTTGGCCCAATGAACCTGCCGAGAGTCCTCAATCCAAAGATTTTACAGATTTCATGATTTCTTTGAACTTCTCACTGCTCACTCATGGCCCCACACATACCCATGGTCACATGTTGGATCAAATCTGGGCGCTAAATATCCCATTCACACCCCCCATAATTTCCCCGTGCTCCTGGTCCGACCATTTTATTATTTCCTTTTCCCTTGCACTGACCGCATTGGTCAAACCTCCTCTTCCTAAAAACATTTGGGTCAGGAAATGGGGTAAAGCGGACATGCCCTCCTTCTGTTCAACTTTGACCAAAACCGCTCCCGACCTTACAGACCTCACTGCTACGTCACAACTGGCCGCCATTGAGAATTGGCTGACTTTGGCAGGCGATGAATTCGCCCCCATGAGGCGACTCACTGTCAAGCGGGCCCATGCAGCCAACCGATGGTTCACCCTAGAGCTAAAAGAACAGAAACTAGCAGCTAGAAGAGCCGAGCGAGCCTGGAGGAAAGACTACAGCCCAGAGCTAAAGACTATATATCTGTCTGTTTTAAAAACTTACAAAGCCGGCATTCTAGCGGCCAAAACTGCATTTTATACCAGCAGGATCATGGCAGCTGAGTCTCGCTCAAAGGAAATTTTTATCGCGGTTCACGAATTAGCATTATCCACTCGAACCACGACTACCATCCCCCCTCTCAGTCCTTCTGTAACTTGCTCAATGAGTTTTTTATTGATAAAATACTCAAAATCAAACTCAATATTCCACCTCCCTCCCCTGCATTTGTCAATTCCTCTCCTCCCTCCACTGTCCCCAAACTTAACCTTATCCCACCATTAACGGAGGACGCCTTCTTTTCATTACTCCACCGAGTCAAATCTGGTTCTCCCTTAGATTTTGCCCCCGCCCATATCCTCAGGGAAATTTATTTATCTTCCCCCACTCCCCCTCTGACTCTCCTTAATGACTCGCTAAAGAAGGGAAACGTTCCTGATCTACACAAATCAGCGGTTGTTATACCTATTATTAAAAAGCCTGACGCTGATCCCTCCTCCCCCTCCAACTACCGTCCCATTTCCCTACTGCCTTACCTAGCAAAAATTTTGGAAACTCACGTCACAACCACCTTAAGTACTCATGTTGAAACCAATCACTGTCTTTCCCCCCGTCAAGCAGGCTTTCGCCCATTGCACTCCACCGAGAAAGTGGTGATCTCGGTTATGGACGTGCTACGTGAAGGCATTGACACCAACCTTCCGCAAGCCTTGATTTTATTAGATCTGTCCGCCGCCTTTGACACGGTGGATCATTCCATTCTTCTTAGCCGTGTCAGGGCGGCGGGCATAGAAGGCTCTGCCCTCTCGTGGATTGAGTCCTTCCTCACAGGGAGGGCCCAAGCCGTCCATTTGGCCAACTTCACTGCTGACCCTCGCAAAGTGGAGTGCGGAGTTCCCCAAGGCTCATCACTTTCCCCACTTTTATTTAATTTGTACATTTACCCCCTCATTTTTTCGTTACAGCAGATGGAGGTCACGGTGTTTAACTACGCTGATGATCTCCAGCTAATCTTTAATCTCTCCAACTCCCCCTCATCTGCCTCCAATGTTCAGACCGTAATGACCTTCATTCAAGACTGGATGAACTGCAACCACCTCAAACTCAATCCGGACAAGACTGAGTTAGTCCTGACCGGAGGTGGTTGCAGTCCATGGACCTCTGCTCACTGGCCCCTGTCACTTGGTGCTTCCCCTCTTCCTGTCTCTAAGGTCAAAACTCTTGGGATTTTTCTTAACACACAACTTTCTATTCACTCACAGGTGGGTTCAGTGGTCTCTGCTTGTTTCTTTTCTTTAAGATTAATTAGGAAAGTATCCCGTTTTTTCTCCCTTCCTGCTTTAAAAATCATTGTGCTGGCCATGGTACTGTCGAGAGTTGACTATGGTAACATCATTTACAATAGAGCTCCAGCATATGCGGTCCATCGTTTGCAGCTCATTCAGAATCAAGCGGCTCGCTTGATTTATGGCCTACCTAAATACCATCGTGCCACTCCCCTGCTTAAAGCTTTGCATTGGCTCCCGGTGAGGGAGCGTGCCCTTTTTAAGCTGGGTTGCCTTACCTTTCAGGCTAGAGCAGGTACAGCCCCTGAATTCATTTGCGCCGCCATAAAACCGTACCTCCCAGGCCGTGAACTTCGCTCTGCCCATAGGGCCTTTCTCAACATTCCTCGCTTTAAGAAAAAGAGATCTGGTGGAGCGAAATTTGCTGTTCTGGCTCCGTTTTTTTGGAATTCTCTCCCTCCTGCTCTCCGATCTTCTCCGTCATACACACAGTTTCGGAAAGACCTTAAAACCCTGTTATTTGAGCAAGCTTACACGGTTTAGCCCTTCCGCCGACCGCTACTGCATCACTTAAAGCGCCATGAAACCGCATGGTAAACGTGCGCTCAATAAATGTTTTTAAATTCAAATTCAAATAATCATCAGTGATTTTCACAACAATAATATATATTTTTTATTTGTAGCAATTGAGTTCATCAGAATTGTTTGCAATTGACTACCTAGTTTTTGGACATTTTACTGTGCGTGATTCTCACTACCCAGGTCCCATTTACAGTAAATTCACTGTAACCGGACTGAACGTGTTTACCGCCAGCCAAATTAAATGAGGCTCCTGCTGTGCAAATAGGGTAAGAGCCACTGGACTGGTTTCACATAAACATGTGCGCCCAAGTTTGTGCACACGTGTTTGCGCATGTGTGTGGGTTACACATCTGAGACTACTATCATGCATAGCCTGACAACTACACTTAGGTAGACCGACACAGAAGGAACACTGCAAGGATTGGTGCTTACCTGGGGTAAGCATTATATTATGAGTGGCAATTTCTAGTGTAGGTCTGTAGGGCTTACTGGAAAATCTATAGTGCTTTCACTGTCTTACACATATAGTCGAAAATCGCTCCATCATTATTATTGCTTGAGAAATCAACCTCTTGCTTCTAATGTCTCATGGGGGTTGAGGAATCTATCTATGAAAGTAGGCCTTTCAATTCTATGCGATTGCTTACAGTAAGGATTTTAGGGGCATATTATCAAGGGCGGCGTTGAATTTATCACCGCTTTCGCGGCAGGAGACTGCCGCTAAAGCGGAGATAATGGGGTTGATAATATAATAATATTAATAATAATATGCCCTGGAGAATTCCAATAGAAGCCCATGTTCACACCAGAACATGGGCTTCTATTGGAATTCTCTGCGGCATATTATCAAGCCCATTATCGTCGCTTTTAGCGGCAGTTTCCTGCCGCTAAAGCTGCGATAATTTTAACGACGTCCTTGATAATATGCCCCCTAGTTCTTATATAATGCTCCCCAAGAATGTCCACCGATGTGTTTCGAACCCTTTATTGCTTTTAGTACTCTTCAGGGTCCTGACTGGTTATGTTCTCTTTTTTCTTCAAATTCAATGGTTGTGTTAGGCTTCGTAGGGTGTCTCCTGCCACATTTAGTGAAGTTTTGTTGATTCCTTCTGTGTTTTTAAGCACTTCGCTTTTTCTTAATCAGGTCTTGCGTGCCTCTAGCAACTGCTCCTGCTGATCCCCAGGAGACATTCAAAGCAAGAGGTTAATTTCTTAAGCAATAATAATGATTATAACCTCTGCATAACGTTTATTATAAGACAGGTTTCAAGTCTCTAATGTCATGCTTATTCATGTTTGTCTGATGCAATAATGTACTTGATGTTTGAATTGTGGCGTGAAAGATGTGTCAAAGTGGACCGCTGCTGACACGAGGAGACATTGACCGTGTGCTCACCTGCTGTGTATCCTGTTCCCCGGGGCTGCCTTCTCTGTGACGCCTAAATCTCCCTCCCGCCGTCGCAGGACAAACGCGACCGCTGTGTGGGGGGAGACGCACTGGGAAAACTACATCTCCCATGATCCCTCGCACCCCGGAAGTGCCGCATTTTCGCGCCTGAAGGCGCTTCAAAACTGACGCCGCCCTTGGCAGAGCGGGGGCCGCTGCTGACACGAGGAGACATTGACCGTGTGCTCACCTGCTGTGTATCCTGTTCCCCGGGGCTGCCTTCTCTGTGACGCCTAAATCTCCCTCCCGCCGTCGCAGGACAAACGCGACCGCTGTGTGGGGGGAGACGCGCTGGGAAAACTACATCTCCCATGATCCCTCGCACCCCGGAAGTGCCGCATTTTCGCGCCTGAAGGCGCTTCAAAACTGACGCCGCCCTTCGCTTCGCGGGACGCGCGCGGGCGCAGCCGGGCTAAGCCCGGGCAAAGGGCGGGCCCTCTTAGGCCCTCAGAGGCCTGAGGAGACTGGACTGGGCCAGGGACGCTGGTCGTTTCATCGGATAAACGTCGGACATTGTAAGCACACCATTGCCAATTCTTATTATCACTCGGACAGTTAGGCAATTGTGTCAGATGTAGATGTGGGCTAATTTTACATACAAAATAGACGCTATCATCCCCCATCCTTTGAAGTAATAGGAATATTATTGACTAACCATTACTATTACAAATGTTATGGTATCTAGTTAAATAAGCTCAAAAAATTTCTTTTATTACTGTTTTTCGTTATTATTTAATTGTGTTTAGCTGCCTATACCATATCGATATAATGTCACGTGAAACTAGAAGTAGTAAAGCTGTGTCAGGTAGTTCCAAATTAACTGGAACCCTGGACGATTTTATAGTTCGTACAAATACACTGATAGATCAGGGTATTGTCCTTATGGAAAGGAGGGTCTCCCAAGATCTTGCCCAAGCAAAAAGGTCATCAATGGGCCACATTGCTACAGTTCGCACTCCAACGCGAACTCTTGAGAATAATACTATTAATTCTAACACACGGCTTATTAATGTAGAGGTTCACGGTATTACAATGACACCTTCTGATATTCAAGATTGTAATACTCCTGATCCACAAGGCTTGACTATTATAGAAAGTACCTTGCCAGCCACTCAGTCAGAAAATCAGACAGCAAATATTAACACCTCAAGAAAAGGGATAAGGGAGGGAGCAATTCCCAAAAAAATAACAAGTAGACGATTAAATAAAAAATATCCCGCTACTAAACCTATTAAGGCTTCTAAGTTAGAAAGTGTAAAGAGAATAATATATCTAATGCAAGAGGGTCAAGGGAAGGCAAGGGTCAAGAACAGGGGAAAGGAGGAGCTGCCCCTAAGACACTACCTATGAACATTGTAGACGACAGCTTTCTAGATAACTCCTTAGCTGACATTTTATCTGTTAATCTATCAGCCGAAAGTACAGGTACAAACATAGGGAAAGAAGACTCCCTTATATCGACCTTGTCAAAAATACTTAAGACCCTGCTCATTCCTATAGAAGAAAGACTAATAGGGATAGAAAAACAACTTATAGAACTGAGGAAAGAGAAAAAAGAAGAATATACTAGTAATCAAAAAAAGGTAACGCAGGTTCCAGCACCTATTAGCAATGTACAGGTATCAAAAATACTTGACAATGACATCGAAAAGGAAAGGAATACAGCCCTAAAGGTCTCTACTAACAATCCCCTCATTATTGACGTAGATGAAAATAGTGCAAAGTCCTTACCAACATGTGAAACAGCTAAAAAGTTGACTCCTTGTAGTATCTCTACAAATAACAACGACGCCACGTATATAGAAAAGCGCAGGAATATTAACTTACCTCCTGAAGCATGTGATTATGTAGTTATTTTAACTGGGGTTCCGGAATTAGGCTCATCAGTCTTAGAACCTTATGTGGCGCTTAAAAACAAAGTGTCACATTGGTTGAATAACAATCATCCATTACCACCAACAATAAGAAGCAATATCTTAATGGTAGAGAGGGTCCCCTGGGTAGGCCATAACAGGAAAAAAATGCAAGGGGACTGTGTGATTGTATCATTTGAGGACCCTCGGACCGTAGGACATATCTGTTCGGGAGTCCCAAGGAATAATGGTTCACTTATTGTAGCAAGACCCCTGGCTTATTTTTATCCACCAACGGAACACCAAGATAATGCATGGAGTTGGCTAAGAGACTCAAATTCTGATAGGGGTGGAATAGGGCGTGAATTTTTTAGGAATACATATCCTAAAAGATGGGAAAGGGAGGGGGAAGATGGCTGGACACTAGTACAACGTAGGGCGGGGAGGCTCCAACATGCCAACTCTCAGTATCATAGAGAATGGATGGGCCCACAGTACACTCACCCCTTAATTTCTTGTTACAATAGGTTTAGTGGACTGGAGGGCATTGATTGACTTCAAGCACATGGGGAAGGACACAAATCCACATTCTGTCCATTTGTTTCATTCGTAAACTCACCCGTGGCTTTAATAAGTCCCCTTAGGACACCTGATTGTTTAAATGGTTCACTTCCATTATTATCAACTGGTATACAGGGGGGAAATATTATATAAAAAAAAAAACCCTTGGAAGCTCCTGAACCCACATCTAAAGTGGAGCAAATAAAGCATCAAGAGGTAAACGAACCTATTAGTAATAGATTAGAAACACCGAGAAGATTAGGCAAACCCTCATTGGCTGCTAACTGCAGCTCTAATCAAGGCCCTTCTAAGGCCAGGATTGTTTCATGGAACGTTGCAGGAGTAGGTTCAAAAATAAGTGACCCCGAATGGAACCTTTACATAAACTCCTTTGAAATATGTGTTCTACAAGAAACATGGGCTACGACAGCTAGACATAGGGTTGGATACAGAACATATCAGCTGGAAGCCGTTCCATCAGTAAGAGGTCGTCCATCAGGAGGGCTAATAATATGGGTTAGTGTGTCCATTAATATAGCCATACAGCAATTAAGAACCGATTCCTTAGATATACTCGGTTTAAAAATAGCTACCATTGATAATCGGATGATTTATCTTTTTAATATATATAACCGACCATGCCCATCATATAAGGAGTCACCATGTATTGATAAACTAGAATCAATACTGGATTCACTGGACCCGGAAACAAGCACGATAATATGTGGGGACATGAACTGCAACTTTGAACCCATTGCCGGAATGAATAAATTGTATGAGGATGAAGATAATGCTAATGGCATACCATCTTTATCTAGTAATGGGACTGTCGCAGGTTCTTCCCTAGCCTTCCAAATTACAAGGGTACTGGTTAGTCATGGACTGAGGGCATGTAACGGGCGTTTTCCTTCAGATAGTCCCAAGGCACCTACTTTCACGAGACGTAATTGCCAAAGCTCAATTGATTACGTTATTATCTCCATGGATTTGTGGCCATATATAAGTGACTTGATGGTCAAAGATAGATTCGATAGTGATCACCATTCCTTGGAAGTTAGCTTTGCAAAGAGCTTAATGCTGGGACAGGAAGTAGATGAGGGAGGACATCAACCTGTCCCAGATAATGTTATATTAAGTAATAACCGTCGGTCTGTTAAATGGGCATACATATTGGGACAAGAAGATCTAGTGGCAAATATTTATAATTGCCTTACCAATGTATTTGATACCTATAATCCCTACGAAAGCGAACCCGGTTTATTTCTTAAATTACATAAAGAGTTCTTTAATGAATTATTAGAACTCATGACTAGAAAACCAAAAAAAGGAATGGGTGCAGTAAACCTGCAGCCTACAGGCAAACCATGGTTCAATAAAGAATGCCGGAAAGCAAAATCAGCTTTGATAGACTCGGTTAAAAGTAAAAACGCTATGGTAATTAAAGAAAATAGGAAATTATACAACAAGGTGCTGGTCAATGCAAAGTGTTCATGGGATGAGGAACTATGGTCCGATATGCTGACGGCAGCTAAAATGAAGGACCAAAAGTTATTTTGGGAAACAGTGGTTAAGGGTAAACAAAGAGAGAAAGGTTCGAGAGAAGTTTATCTCAATGAAGCAACCTGGATAGATCATTTTACGAACCTGTACGCCGCCCAAGGGACTGTTAATGTAGCGCAGGAAGATCATGCTATGTTGCCTACAGAGGCTGAATCTACACTTATAGTTTTTGATTTGGTGGAAACAAAATTAGCTATCAACTCTGTTAAATATGGGAAAGCTCCTGGGCTGGACAAAGTACCAGGCGATCTGTTCAAGCATGAACTAGATGTCTGGGTTCCCTACCTCAATCATCTGTGCAACATTGTTGCTGCCGGGGAGACAATTCCGGACACATGGAACGGGGCGGAAATCATTACTATTTTTAAAAAGGGCGATAGAAGCGATCCTGCTAACTATCGTCCCATAAGTCTTTTAGATATTACCCAAAAAATTTATGCTAGGCATATACTCAACCGCATAAATACCTGGTTGGAAGAAGAACAAATCCTAACGAAATATCAGGCAGGTTTCAGAGTAAAAACAGGAACCATCGACCAAGTTTTAAGGCTCTGTTGTTTGTATTGGAAATATGTCGTTATTCGTAAAGGTCATTTGTATGTGGCATTCGTAGATTTACGAGCCGCATTTGACCTTATACCGCGAGATCTTTTATGGGAATCATTGAAATCCGAGGGGCTCCCGCTAGGCCTACTAAGATTGGTTATTGGATTACATATGGACAATTATGCAAAGGTGAGGTGGGGCCCTACTGGGGAACTCACAAAAGCTATCCCCATAAAAAGAGGAGTACGCCAGGGATGTGTACTGGCGCCAACTCTATTCTCCCTGTTTGTCAACGATATACCATCTTATATGGAGTGTAGTGGAAACGACGCTCCAAGACTAGGGGGTGAACGGGTTTCTTCCCTTTTGTTTGCAGATGACACCATTCTCATTTCCCAAACACCACGGGGCCTTCAAAATTTGTTAAATAGATTCCAATCGTACTGTTCCTTGAAGGGCCTAGAAATTAATGCAAAAAAAACGAAATACATGGCACTGAGCCCACATAGGAACTTCAAGAAAAATTTAACGTTAAATGGACAGAAGCTTGATTATGTGCAAAATTTTATATATTTAGGTGTCTCTATGGATTCTTCCTTAGCTTGGAAACCGCAGCTAGAAAAGAATAAGATCATCTTCAAACAAAACTGTCTACCAATTCTTAAGAGACACAATGAATGTTTGAATAAGGCAGTGACCCCTGCGATAGAGATTTTTAAGTATAAAGTCCAATCAGCAGTATTATATGGGGCGGAAATATGGGGTCCTGTATGTAAACATACATTTGAAAACCTTGAGAACAAGTTCCTCAGGGGGTTGATAAAAATACCTACAAATACCCCTTTAATACCACTTCTTTTGGATCTAAACCTGAAACGAACAGATCAACACGCAATATTAAGACCATTATTGCTGTGGGTTAGATTGTGGACGACCCCAGAACTAGTTAATTACAAGAATGGCCTGAAAGAAGTTATGGATCTCGATGATTGTAATAAAGTTTATTGGTTTAAGCATGTAAGAATTTGGTTAGGCATAATTGGATTAGCCCATTTTTGGAATGATCCTGAGGCCATGAATTCGTGCTCCAAGAAAATTGTCAAATTATCTTTCTGGTCATATGTGAGCTACGAACTAGTATATGTAAGAACTCATGGACCGCTAACTGAAAACTTCCTATTGTTTAAGGACGTTGCATCCTTTGAACCATTTTTAGACGAAATCCATCCGCCCTTATCAAAAACCTTGTACCTAAAATTTAGATATGGTACCCTTAGAACTAAGGCCTTTGAAAAAAGCTGGGCGAAATCAGGAAGTGATCTCTGTCTCTCATGTATTCATGGTACTAAGGAGGATGATTTACACATACTTCTATTCTGCTCCAGCTATGTAATACCAAGGAAAAAGTGGATAGTACCACTCTGCCACAAAATAGGCTCTAGATCCTATAAGGAGGCTGGTAGAATTTTAAAAACTGATACCAGCCAAGTGATTGTTTTTGGAGTTAGTAGGTTTCTTCTTGCTGCAAATTTTATTAGAATAAAGTTGGGTCTATACCTTTAAAAAAAAAAAAAAAAAAAAAAGATCATGATACTAAAACATGTAATTGTTGCTTCATCATTTTCCAACTAGGTATATGTGGTTGTTGTTTTTTATGAATTTCATACGAATTTTTAAGAATTCCTTTTATATAAAAAATGCTCTAGCGGTTACTGATTTAATCCTATCTTAATAGTTTTTAAATTATATTTATTGTATTTTTAACTCTGTAAATTTTCCGCCCGGGTAAAATGTGTTTGACATAGATTATGAAATTAGACATTGTACACATGGACGCTATGGATATATACGTATAGGTTAGCCTTTTATTTACTGCTATTTTTATTTTGTCAAAATGTAAGATAACAAATGTTCTATTGTTCTTTTATGACACAAATGTGTCGAAATAAAGATTTAAAATGAAAAAAAAAAAAAAAAAAATGACATGACATTTTTGCAGTACAATAATAAATATGCGTCAATAAAAACACAGAGACCAAAGAAATCTGTTTACTTGTGCGTGAATACAAAATGTTGTTTAAATAATTTAAGCTTGGGTAATTTGTTAATACGTACATTCTAGGAGAGGCCTTTCTAAGCTAGTAATGACAAAGCCACCTTTTCCACAGAAAAGGGTTTGTCATTGTGAATCCAATGATAGGAAACATGATGAGGCTGCTCCCCTCAATCCACTATTGCAGCTTGTAGTAATTCCCACCATTTCCTCATGTTAGCCTATGGGAAAAGCAAACCTCATAGGTAGGGAAAACACAAATGGGTATTTCTCACTACCTGGGCAAGGAATACATGCCTGTACCTGGCTGACCTTTCACCTACCACTCACTTCACCCCTTAAGACGTACCCTTGGGGTGCTCTAGTGGTAGTGAGAGGTCCTCTCAGGATGGCAAGTGATATAAAAAGGACAGTCCGAGCAGAAGCACAATTGCTCACACAGACCTGCAATGGCAGGCTGGACACATGTTTTGAAACACCATAGGTGCAAGTGCGCACACCGGCCTGCATTGGCAGGCTCGACACATGTTTAAGAACATCATTGGTGTAAGTGTGCAGACCAGCCTGCAGTGGCAGGCTGGACATAAGTTGCAAAACATCATAGATGTAAGTGTGCCCACTGGCCTGCAAAGGCTGGTTGGACACATGTTTAAGTGCCTATAGCTAGAGTGAACAGGCTTCCAACCCACAACACAACATCAGTGAAAAAAGAGTCTGTTTCCCGGTGTCCATGGATAGTGATTGTTACGAGTGGTTGTGATAAGTATGAATGTGACATGTGAAAGAATGAATATGTACGGATGTAAAGAGAGAGTGGTATTTGAAATACATGGGGGTATGTCTATGATTACGAGAATGGTAAGAGGTATTCATTTTTCAGTAGAGTAACTGTTTCTGTATAGAGATATGTCTTTTTATTTTTTTGTATGTTTTTTAATACAATGGTTCTTGATACCTTTTCTGAATATGAAATGAAAAGAAATAATCAAAGAACCATTTGTTGGTTCCGATGAAATTATTCTGTGTTGTACATATTGTATGAATTTATATCATGTTTTATGTATAATATAATTGAGATCTGTAAAATGTATAAAGAAACGTAATAAATTAAGAAAGAAAAATAAAGAAAATAGTTTGACAAAAACAAAAAGACTAAATGCATAATCTCATTGGGTAATACACACAGGGCCAACTATAGGAGCTCTTTCTAGCCCCATATGAAGAAATACAGGTCGTGTGGGACGGTGCATCACCGTATATTGTCTTGTTTTTTCCCCCTTGCCCCAGACCTCAAATAATGTATTTTTAGGGGATACCTTTTTCTCTTATAGAGCACATGTTTAAGGGCATCATTGGTGCAAGTGCGCACACCAGCCTGCAATGGCAGACTGGTGACCTGTTTTACAAACATCAGGCAAGCACCCCTTCCTAACATTGGGAAAGTGCCCTAGGCCCTAAGACCATAGCAGGAGAATCAGCAAAACCCGGGAGGTATCCCATAAGGAGAGCTGACTCACTAGGCCGGGAAAACACACATGGGGTTTCTTCCCTACCCGGCCACTCCCCTACCCAAGCCTCATTCCTTAGGACTCACCCGAGGGCCACTCTGATGGTAGTGAAAGGCCCCTCTCAGGTTGGCTAATGAGTGAGAAAGGCCAACCTGAACATGATACAGGTTTGACAGGCTATTCCGGTGGTAGCACAATCAGTGCTGCATCCCACTACTAGCCAGTGCAGTACACCTCCTGAGTATGTGGAGTACCTTTCTACAGGACACTCACAGGTATGATACCTAAACCAATCAAGTAAGCACCCCTTTCTGGCATGTGTAGGAAGGTCCCACTCACTTTCCCACTGCAGTACAGTGGGAACATCCCCAGATGTATCCAAAAGGTTGCCCTAAGTCTTAGGGCATACTGAGTTTATGGGCTCAGGAAAGGTTTATGTTGTTTTGAAGCATTCCTCAAACTACACCTTTTTGTCATTGGCTCTAGAGTGTGAGGATCTCTTGCAGTTGGCCCTATGGCTGCATTATGTGGTTTGTAGCCAGTGAAGAAAGACTCTGACATAGATGTTTCTAGTTGCTTTGAATTGAAATGCTTTATTTAAAATGCTTGGATGACAGACTCTCTGATGAGCTTATAATGAATGCATCTGAATAGAATTATTGTTTTTATTGGTTTTAACGGTCATACGATGTTCAAACATCACATGTGGCTATTAATGTGGTAACACCCTGACAAAACCAGTAGGCCTGTGTTATAAATAATGAAATTCCCTTGTAGTGTGATGTTGCATCTTGTGCAGGTTTGTGGGGATATTGTGAACATGAATTTCAGGACCCACTAGAGGTGTAATGTGATGTGAGGGTGTCCCCAAAGGTACTTCCACTTACATGAATGTATACATGTGTGATTTAATGTATAGTTGTATTAGTGTGTGTAATAATAGTACTTTTACTTTTTCAAGAAAAAAAGCAGTGGCTGGACAATAATATATTGAGTGCTGCTGTTGCATGGCACTTAATTGAGATTGCTAGACCATCCTACCTCTCGGGAGTAGGCCTTGGACTGCTCTACTTCGCTACCCTGAGAAAGTTAAATGCTAAAATGGGGATACTAGTTTCCTAGTATACAGACAATTGTGGACTTCTACTTGTGTAGGATTCAAAGCATTCACAAGTAATAACCTTATTTCTTACAATATTGTTTAACATAAAAGTGTATTTATTTAGCTTTTAGTTAAAAATGCAAGTTAAGTCACTGCAAAACGATATTATTTTTATTTGTTAGCTATCTGCCCTGGAACAAATTAAAACTTGAACATTGCATTACGTACAATTCCAGTGCAAAGGGCTGAAAATGAACACTGCTCCTTCTGTTTCATGAGTCGGACTAATAGACAGAGAAGGTCCTTGGCAATAAACTGGGTCTCTGCATGTGCATGTGTCTATATATTCAAAACACCATTAAAGATCAGTTATTTTTATAACATAAACCAAACATAACGACACTTCTGTCAAAAAAGCAATCCCTTTGGACTCTTTTACTTAAAACATACCAACATTACTCTCAAACATTCTTCAACAACCCAGTAGTTAGCACCAAATAGAGACCAAAAATATGATATAAACTCTAAAAATGTTTTATGTTTAGGATCTTTATAGATTCAATAAATGTAAAAATTGTTTCTTTAAAAAAACATATGTATATTCAAATCACACATTAAAAATATTTCATTGCACAAACAGGGAGAATATATCAAGCTTACTAAAACCAATTTCAATGACAAAATAAATTGTATAAACACTCCAAGTATGTAAATGGATATTTATGGTGACCCTAGAATGAGATTGGATCACGCTCTTCCTTTTATCCTTAATTATCCAAACCAAGGTACTACTTGGGTGCTATTCTTAACCAAAGCAACCAACGCGTTTCGGTGGTATAATTGGATTCACCACCTTCTTCAGGCTTTAAGGATTTCATACATTGTCTCCCAACACATATATCTAAAAAAACATCAATATAAAATTACATGTTTAAAACCATGATATAGTCACATATTTATTTATATTATATTTCAATAATCTTTTAAACACTTTATCAACAATGTCCTTGAAAACATGTCATTAAACATAATTCTGAACATTTATATTACAGTCTCGGTTTCATTATAGGTGCCAACCACAAATAACACACACTTACTTCTAAGAATAACCATGCAAACCATTTCTCTACTCACAAACCAGGTTTCAAATTTCTCAAACTAAACTCATAATAATATTAATCTTGGGTGTTACCCACCAGATAAAGAGTGTGTTCAAGGGGGTCTTTCTTTCCCTACAGACCATTTCCTTTTTCATGAGGTCACAACAATAAATGTGACATCAGGGGCGTGTAATAAATTCCCTAGAAAATATAAGATACAAGATGTGTTGCAATTGGACATGGTTAACAACATCCACCCAAACATACTAGTTTTCCTTAATGCAACCACCCCAAAGAAACTGATATTATTCTTCACCTTAGTGTATTCTTTTTCTTGTTCATTCAACAGATTTTGAAAGTATGTAACATCAGGGGACTGAGCCTCACTGGTCACACTGCACAAAAAATATGTATATAAAATTTGCGTATTCAGTTATATTTTTATCTCATGACATGCTCAATTTATCCCAGCATGCTATATTGTCCAAGTGGAGTCTTTATACCTTGATTCTCACTTTGTATAGCTTCAGCCACAGGAGCTATGGCCCTCCAAGAGATAAAGGTTCTTATTGTTATACACGACGCAGCGCCCCGTCAATTCTGTTTAGGGGTTTTGAAGCTGCCCAGCACCTGTGAAGTAACAATGCCGCATTAACACCACTGACTCTGCGCCCAGTGACAGTCATGTAGTGCACATACAAGGGCCAGCTTTAAACTATTCTTTAAAAAAAATAAAATATTTTTTAATAGTGCTTGCACCTCTTCTGTTTGTAGGGTGTGGTGATACAGCCTTTTCTTCTCGCACGTTTATATTTGTGCCTCCCCAACTAACACAACTAGTACTTCTCATTACACCAACAAGCTTTCCTCTTTATTTAATAGTATTTATGGGGAAATAAGGATCCCTCTCGCCGGGTACTGCATATAAATTAACTCGACAAGTAGTTTTTATCTCTCTAGAGAAGTATTAATGGCTCCTCATCAATTACCCCAAAGTACATTTGATTTTTGTGCGGACAAACATCCCCCTTTCTGTGCCTTTTAAACCTCTCCCCCGGGTTGCTACATGTACCTCAGCTTGAAATTCAACATATACTACGCTCTACGAACCCCCGGGCTCAGTACGTAAAAGTGCCCTTGAGGAAATATCACCATGTTTTAAAATCCAATCTAAAAGGCATAGCCTCTAAGAAACTAACTACTGCTGAAGCCTGCCGACTTACCGGGACTGAAGAGTCTCCTCACGTGCTCCTAGGTTCCATACACCAACCGATAATAATCGTGTGTATCCCGGCTCCACTTTTAAATGCTCCCGTGTCCTCTCTCAATTAGCGCCCATCAGGGCCATAGACAGAGGACTAGGGAGAGCTGAAAACAGCCGCCATCTTTGAATGGTAATTTTGGGACTACCCGTTTTGGTATTTATCCTTTAATACTGTATTTAGACACATCTTAAAATTTAAATCTCTATTTGGGTAAATAGCTAAACGCTCACCACCTACCCTTATTGTCTTGGCGTTTGACATAAATACAACTAATTTCTTATTCAATAGGCACCGATCATAGCAATAGAAAGTTGACTACATTGAATTAAACAACGGCCGCCATCTTAAAATGATATTTCGAGACTGCCCGTCTTAATGATTGACCTTTCATGTAGGATTGGAGCAGCCTTGGATAAACCGAACATAAACCTGAAACTCCAGTTATGGTTAGTTCCACAAACTGTAGCTTGCAAACCTGACATGTAATTCATAACTTTCACACCAAATACAATTCTCATAGTCTCACCCTCCATATAACAGACAACTTCACAAGTAACTATCATGATATCACTGGCAATAAGGCATAATACCTTACCATTTACATACTGAGTGATGAAACTATGGATGTAGTATGTTTTTTTATTGGTGTATGAGATACATTTGAAAGATGTGGTGTGAAGTCATCTTATTTGTTGTTATAAATATTGTTGGGTTTATAAGCATTAGATTTGATTACATTTGGCCTATGGGTTATGGTTTGCATTGTAGGTGTGAAAGCTACAGTTTGTAAAGCTAACCATAACTAGGGACTTTCAAGGGAGTTTTGGATTGATTTCCTATCTTTACTTGTGTTTTAAGTGAACTGCAGAGGTTATTCGCACAATAAGGCACGTACCACTGTACTCTTTGATATAGCAAAAGAGGCCACTTTATGAAGACAGGTATAGAGCATAAACTTCATTGATACAAATAAAGTGAATAACTCAACCTCTCTAATACATGAGAACCAATCCTAACCATTCCCTCCACCCTTAAAAAAAAACCAAAAGCTCAACATTGCTTCAATAAACCCCATGGTCTTCCAGCTTTCCCAATTATTCTTTCCTTCCCCCTTTTTCCCTGCATACTCCAATCTCACGATCTCCCCCTAAAGCATCCTCAAGCGATCTGGTCCTGTGTTGTTTCAAGCCCCCTCATTTACTCTTCAACTCCCCTGTGTTCTGTCCTCCCACCCCCAAGGGTTGGATAAGCCCGCCGCCATCCAAAAAAACGAAGAGTTTTCCTGCCCTACCCTTAGCTGATGAAAAAATTAAGTGAAACTTATGAAACTTTATTAGAGCACTATAAATTCTCTTTCCACATTTTTGCAAACAATTCCCTTATTTCGAGCAAATAGTATGCTTTCCCCAATTTAGATAAATGTACCCTATCTTCTGGAAAAATATGAGCATTGTTTATTTTGAGATTCCCATGAGATAAAACAGTAATGACTTTTTCAGAACAAAAAAATTCTCCTTGCTCTATTTAATTTACGTCTTGCCTTTTCCATTGCTGCGAGGCACCTCGATACTCTCCATATTTTCCTTGGTATAAACACGGTCCAAATAAGGGACAAACTCCTCCACTGCATTTGCTTAATTAGAGAAAAACCTGCCAATTGAACCAGATAATTTTCTCTGAAGTGAATAACTAACATATCCGGGCACCCTCTGACGGAGCAAAGTTCAGCTAAAGTGTTCAAAAGGTTCCCCCAACGCATTCCGCTTTTCCCTTTCCATACCACCTCATGTCTGACACTTGGAAGTCCAAGAGATCGGCCATAAATTTGTTGTTCTGCATGCACAGCTGCCCATTTCATAAATGAATGGCCCACTAACCACATGCCCCTTTTTTCAGATAAAGGACCATGAACATAACCAAAATGAAAGGAGACAGGCGTTAGCGCGGGATTTGTAAAAAACAGGTCAAACTTATTTTCGCACATATCTTTCGCAACATTTTAATTTCCATCTCCCAATCCATGTCTGACCATGACCAACCTAAACTTGCAGCTTCCTTAACTGCCCCAATACAAAAAGAGTGTGTCCCATAGCATTTGAAGACCTTCCCCAACCTACCTAAAGCTTTTCTCAATACTGCTAGTAGGTTTGAAATTGTGAACCGTTTGCAGTTAGCGTGGCAGAATTAGTGAGACTCCCTGAGGTAGACTGAAAATTCCTCCATTCTTCCACAGGGCAACAACCTTCAACCCCACTCTTGTTTAGGTATACCCATTTTCCTCTACCCAGCTGGTCTGTTTTGGACTTCTGTAGCTGAATCCTTACCCTAAGCAGATCCAAGACTATCTCATCTCTTTGAATTCCTAGGTGTCCCCTCAAAGCCAACAATTTTCATGCTCTGAAAGCTCAAAACAAATCGCCATAACATGCACAACCTAAAACTAAAACATTCAAAATTATCATACTAGTCAAAAAGTGAGCTGTAGTAACAAATCTTGTAACAAATTAAAAGTCACAGGTTCTCTCAACGGTTTCTTGTTGCATTGCTCTTTGCTCAAACCTTTTAAAACTTTTCACACCAAAAAACCTTGAACACGGTCATGTCCCCACTACAGTTGACCATAGAAGGAAACCCCTGCTAATTTTCCTGAAATAGTGTTGTGAGACAAACCTTTTTGAATTAGAAACAATACAAATCCCAAAATATTCTGTTCTTTTTCAACCGTGGTACCATCCCTAGACTGAGTTTTACCATAACTTAAAATTTCACTCCAAGCTTGTTCATAACTTTGTCTTGTAGATGGGGCTAAAGAATTTTCTATGAGCTGGACTATGCTCAATCCCCCCAGGCTCAAACGTTCTGTGGGATCAGAGTCTTGTAGTTGTCTGCGCTCGGTGCCAAACAGCGAAACCTCTGCCAATGAAATCGAGATAAAGCATCCACTATATTACTGCTTGCTCCAGGAACATGCCTAGCTCTAAAAACAACATTTACTTCCAGGCATTTCAACAGTAGGTTATTTACCAGTTGAACAACCAACATGTGGTCAATATGAAAAAAAATGATCTATTTCTGAATTCTTCTCCCCAAACATACTGTCCAACCACTAATGGGAAAAGCTCTAAAAAGGCTATGCTGCGCCCTTGTCTCAACCATTGATCAGGCCAACTCTCAGCACACAAGCGACAATCCCAAAAAAGACCAAAGCCTTTGGAGGCCGATGCATCTGAAAAACTTTGGATCTGCCAAATCATGTCTTCTTCAATGAAATTTAATGACACTCCATTAAATTCCTACCGAAACTTTAGGCAGATAAGCAAGTCATCCCTGATGACCATGGTAATCCTTATCCTGTGATGAGGAAGGTAAACTCCAGACATGGACAAGCCCAGGAGTCTGAAAAAAGTTCTTCAAGCCCTGACCACCCTGCATGCGAAGTTTAAATAGCCCAGCAATTTCTGTACTTTTCTGAGTTCCAATTTCTTTTAATTCATAACTGACTTCAAAAAAGACTTTATTTCCTGCACTAGACACCAGGAGCCTAGCAATCATTTCTACTGTGTCTATTTTAATACCCAGGAATGTTAACCTAGTGCTAGGGCCCTCTGTCTTCTCAGGGGCCAATGGCACCCGAGCTCACTCGCCATTTCTTGAAACTTCTGTAGAGCTTTACCACACTGATCTGGGTTCTTAGCACCAATGAACATAATATCATCAATATAATGACAAATCAGCCTATGTCCACTGAACTCGATGAATGCCCATTGCAGAAAAGTGCTAAAAGATTCAAAGAGGGTGCACAAGATTGAGCACCCCATGAGAAGAACCTTGTCTACATAAAAGGCACTTTTAAACTGCATGCCAAGTAATTCAAAATCTGAGGGGTGTATAGGTAAGAGTCTAAACGCTGACTGAATATCACTTTTTGCAAGCTCTGCATCTTTACCAGCCATACAAACCGATTTTAGAGCATCATCCACTGACGCATAAGAAACACTAGAATCAGCTTGTGAAGTAAAGTCATTGACAGATTGGCCCTCCGGCCAGGACAAATGGTGTATAAGTCTGTACTCACCAGGTGCTTTCTTTGGTACCACTCCTTACAGAGAAACAATTAAATTCTCAAATGGGGCTGTAAAAGCGGCCTGCAATCCTGCCGGCCTGTAGCTCTGCATTTAGTTTTTGTTCCACAATGTGCGGCAATTCCTTAGCTGATTTGAGGTTATCAGCCCATCTCTTCTGCCTAGGACCTTGGTAACCAATTTTAAAACCATCTTGAAAACCCCAAAGTAGTTTAGATGCTGCCTCTCTATCCGGATAAAAACGTAACCAACCTGTTAATATCTCAAGTTTAATTGGGGTATGAGCCCTTTGGTGGATATTGAAATGGCTGGCCTCTGCCCCGCTGCATTCTACCTTGCTCCCCAAATTTGGAAACTGCAAAACATTGTGTAATTGGATGTTTCTCACAGCATTTGAGCATTCATGTTTGTAACTGCAAAATTGCCTGGTACAAACGTCTCTGTTGAAGTTCCAACATGCTCCTGTAGCCGGAGTTGACCCCCTCCCATACCAACCTGCCCCAGAGTGGGCGGGACGACTCTGAAAAGACCGAGAGGTGACAGGTAAAACCACTTGCAGTATGAGTCCTGGCTGGGGTGTGTTTGGAGGACATCCACTAGAGCCATAATTCAGAGTCAACATCCCTCCCAAGGATTATCATTAAACAAACTGACTCTGGCCCTAAACTCTTCGTCGCAGCTTAGCCAAGCATAGCCACCAAAATGCATTTGACCTTTGCAAATGATGTCTATATATTTGAAAAGAGCAACTGCCCCATCTTGATGCTTTTCACAATAAATGCTTGCATAAATTTAAGAAACAGATGTCCAATTCTCTATGGTTTTAGGGACTCTAGGCCTTCTAGCTAATTCCCACTCCTCTTCTTTGGAAAGTTCTTTCGCTTGAATATCCCTATGCAATAATTCAAATACATCCACAAATGTATGCTTACAAATTCTATTCTTGTTTTTTTCTGATAAATGAGAGCCTAAAGGCATAGAAAATCCCATATAAGGTAATTTCTCATGAATACTCTTATCCTCTTGATCCTCTTCCGAACTGTCACTTACTTTGTCTTTTTTAACGTCATCATTATTTGACGTCTGCTTATTGCGCTTTGACTTTGGTACATCCTTTTCTTTAGTGTTCCCCTGCTGATCATTGTGAGCATTTCCTTCCCCTGTCATATCAGTCGCACAATCTTTTAAAAGTTTACCTTCACCAATACCAATAGATCTTGTGCCATTTGTATTAACATGATCTGACTTTTCCCAAACCGACCACCACCATGCCTTACTCTTTGGCAATTGTGATGATCTTTTCTGAAATTCCCGTGATTCCATCAATTGTTGCAGAATCTTCTGTCCATCCTGTGCAATTGCTCTGTCCGCCCCAGACTTCTGCAATGAACTAAAAACACTTGTTTTCCCCGTTATTCCCCTCTTAGTCTCTCCGCTTGCAAGCATACTCTCCTTATTCGCACTACATTCCCATTCTCTCAACTCACCCTCCTCAAGCTCCTCACTGTCTTCCTCATAATCCAAGATATCATGATATTCATGTTGACAATAGATCCCACTTACCCCTGGTCCTTCACCACCTCCCACACCCCCATCATATACCTTCCATTTTTCTGTAGACATCTGTTCAAAATGTTCTTTTGGTAAAGGAAGATCCGCTAATGATCTACCTTTTTCTTCTGACCAACGTAAAAGAGCTGCTACATGCTCTGCTGGTGGCTGTTTGTATCTGCACGAAAAATCTGGTTTCTATTTAGAAGGCTTCTTAAATAGGCCACACCTTCCTGGTTTCGCAGCAGTGCCCAGGGCCCTAACTGAAGTGTCACCTTTAACCTGACCTAAAGACAAATCCAGGTTCCCTACCCATACCCACTGACCTAACTTGCCATCAAGATCTGCTTGCTGCTGACTATGCTGATGTTGGGAAAAACCTTTCAAATTCTGAAAAAATGAATGTTCTCGCCTCCCTCAGTCAAACTCTGTTCTGACCTCCTTTTCCTATCTAAGATCTTGAAACACTGGCCCAAATCACAGGCCCCGCCTGAATAGCAATTGGACATTATTATTCCTTTCATCACAGGTATTTGTGCCCTGTATTCACCTCTTGCATCACTGGTTCTATACAATATGAGTGGTTTTCAGCAGACTTGAATTCACCATAAGCTGCTGAATCAACATACATATTGAGAGAAAAACTTTCATCCACCTTCCCAAATGAGGGCAAGTGTGAGTAAGGGGGGTCATACTTCCCTTCCTGTACAATAAAATCTTCTGGTGCCTCCATGTTCTCAGGGAAAGTTGCTCATAAATTGCCTCGACTGAGCTTGGCACTCGGTTGACTAAGGGCAGACAGCACAATGACAGGTGGCTCATTCTTTCCACAACCGCCTCCTAGCGCACTAGTGATGGCAAGCCCCTTACCAATGGGAGCCTCCCTCACAAACTGGCGAGCGTGGGAGGCTCTTTAAACTACGCCCACAGACTGCTTTCTAGCTCCTCATGTGTACAATGCACGATGCCCCGCCCTTCTCACTCCGCCCCTGCGCCTCCCTGTTCCAGCTATGACACGCTTCACGCTTGGGCACATAACTGCGCAACTCAGCTGCGAGACCGTGTTGTCATTTCTCTCTTGTGTAATACCAGGCTTTGTAAAGTTTTGGTGGCCAGATGGTGTAAGCGGGGAACGAGTGCTTAAAGGTACGCTATCCTAATTTTTTGACTGTTCGAATCTCACTTTATTTTTTTTGTGACCTGGCAAGCATGCTGCAACAGCCACCGCAACACCGCCTGCCGCCCTCCTCTTAGAGTGTTCCAAAACCCACCCAAGCCTCGCTTGGTAAGCCTGGTTTCAGCAAGTTCTCCCTCCCTGCCTCACACAAAACCCTAATGGCCCTACATACTTTGTCATCGGCGTCCATAACCAAACAGAGTATAAGTAAAATTAAATAAACTGTCAGCCTACCCTTACCTGAATGAAAACTATTTGACAAACATTTCGACCAAACCCTCTGGGCACTGCCTCAGCCGAGACATTTCCTGCCCAAAACCTGCCTTATATAACCTAACGCTAAGTCTCGCCGCCTTACTTACCTGAACCTATCTAAAGCCGTGGGCCGCTCCATCGCGCGAAGTTACCCAGGGCAAGACCGGCTCGCAGCTTGCTCCCCCTGGGTCCCTGCATTAAACATGCGTCAAGGTGTTATGGCAAAATCTAACCAGAACTTTGTTTACTGTCATATATTTAGATAGAAAAGTAAAAGTGTTTTACTGGTATTGTGCAGCTATATGTCGTGGGTGGTCATCAGGTGTGGTGGTGAATGATAAAGCTTTTGTATCACATATCAAATGGTGCCAAAGTTAAGACCAAATCAAAGTGCTTTTCACCCTGTCCTTTATTTTACCCTCAATTTGTTAGATTTGAATGAAACTTGGAATCAATTGACTAAGTTTAACTTGACATACCAATGTGAGAAAATGAAACACTGAAATTATTGATAATTTTGTGCAGATTTTTCCAACAATGCCAAAGTCATTAACACATGAATACTTTTTGTGTCACCTCCTTTTAACCATGCCATCTTGAAGCATCTTGAAGGACGAGTATGAAACTCAACAGAGCAGTAGTAAACTAAACATGCCAATAGTCTGCCAAATTCTGTATATATCTATGAAATAGCAGAAAATCAAAAATATTTTGATCTCCCTCTTTAAAATTGCCCTTTTGATTGGACCTCATTGAATCAAGAACATTCTGCACTGAGCTTAACTTGCAAACGGCCTGCAACATTTCATCCAGATTTATTGATGTAAGACCTTAGTAAATGGTACTACATGTACCCTTGGCCTGTAAATGTAATTTTACTAGTGGGCCTGCAGCACTCATTATGGCATCCACTTGAGTAGCACTTTAAAACAGGTCTCAGGCCTGCCATTGCAGTCAGTAGTGCAGTTTTAAAACTGGCAATTTGACCTGGCAAAATACACTTTTCGCCAGACATAAACCTTCTTGTTTAAAATCATTCAAGCCACCCCTAAGGTAGGCCCTAAACAGCCCAATGGGCAGTGTGTATTGTATTTAAAAAGTAGGACTTGTGTTTTTAAGTTTTACATGTCCTGGTAGTGAAATTTGTAATTTCTTTGTTGGGAACTGACATGAATTGTATTCATTTGAGCTTTCTTTTCAGTAGCTCAAACTCTTCTTTCAGTACTTAACATCTAAGGATTAATGTCCAACATATTGTCAGGGGATCTACGCTTGCAGCCAATAACCTCTCCAGATGGGATTAAGATAAAGATTATGAGGGCCTGATTATGAGCAAACCACGTCAGCAGAGGCAATGGAGAGGGCTTGCCTGCCTGCAATATTTAGAGATACCCACCAACCATTAAGGCATCTTGCTGCCTTCAGTAGAGCTTCCACAGCTGTGACTCCATTGAAAGCAGTGGAGCTTTCCTAAATGGGCACCATGCTTGATGCATTCATTCAGAAAATATATTTGTTTTTCAAGAATAAACTCCCAAAGTGGAGATTTATTTTTGACCAACAAAAAAACAATAATCCCAATATGCCGGGTGTTTTCTCCCTGCTCCTGGGAGACCATGGGTACTTATTGTGAGAAGGTGGCCTGATATATGCTGTCCACTAGTTCTAGTGGGCACCTTGTATCAGTCCAAACAACCCCTTATGGTGATAGGTTAAAGACAACCTTTATTGAAAGCTATCCTAGTGGTAGCTATGGAGAGCAGCCTTCAGGCTAAGTCTTGAAGGAATGTAAAGCAGCTTGTTTTACCAGTCTATAATCTCTTGAATGATCAAATGAAAAGACAACCACACCAGGTATATATTTAAAATATATGTATTTAGTATAAAACACACCCTCTAGTCTCTTTATGAGACTGGAGTTCGAAGTACTTCGTTTACAAGTTAGCAATTATCAGTAATAGCACAAATACACGTTTGGGCCCTAGGGGCGTACCAAACCATATACCAAAAAAGTGATATAAGAACCACGACTGGAATGGACACTAGGCCTATAGCCTCTAGAATCGCTGGTACCCCAAGGAACCACCCAAGGTAGTGATACAGGGGACCCACGGGGACTGTATGCAGTGTGTAAACACAACCGCGGGTTCCCGTTATGTTCTATGGGCAATGTCGCGGTTGGAAATTTAAAGATTAGGGACACTTCTAATCGAGTCAGGACCAAACCCTTTTGGACTTAAGACGTTCTAGGACTAGCACCCACGTGAGCACTGAAGTACTCGAGTTACCTCACCCAGGGAAGCCGGGTGCATGGGTGTGTTTTGGTGTTGGGTCGCGTCGTCGATTTCAATGGGAGCATGCAAAGAACTGCTGCTGCCATGAAGAGGAGAAGTGTCCGTAGAGATCCAAGCCTGGATCTGGCATGGAAGGAACCTAAAAGCAGAGGGGACAGAGTCTGGGTCACTTGCCAGTGACCTACGGCAGGATGGACCAATGCCCACAGATGTCGGGTGCTTCAGGTGAGTTGATGAGTGTCTTGACTCTTCAGCAATGAGGTCCAGGAGGTGTCGACAAAGTCCATGAGCCAGATTCAAGCTGACCCACAAAGTCTGTCGAGTGCTGCGGTGTCGGCGACCAGAATGGACCCAACAAGCCTTGGCAACGGCAAGTCACTGGAATTCAGAGAAAGGACTGCGGTGCATACCAGCAAGGTCTGAGGGACTCACCCAGCAAGGGTAAGTCAGGGCACATCTGGAGCAACCAGGAAAGCCCAAGCAGAAAAGGAGTTGCCTTTGTGGGGACCTGCTAGCCAATGGGCTAGTGATCGCAAAGGAGCCTTGAGCGGTCGCACTTGAAGCTGGCCCACGGGTCACTCGTGGAGCGGAGGCCAACAATTTTCAGTGCAGGAGGTGCTCAAGGCTGAGGCTACTCGGAGCCCAAAGCACAACTTAAAGGAGGACCAGGAAGATAGTGTTGCTGCAAAAGATCACAGTGTCAAGGGGTCACGGTTCCCCGTCACCCACGATAGTCACAGGCCTCAGCTTTGCTGTGGACTCAGCGTAGCCTCGGGGAAGTCGGGAAATCAACCTCTGGTGAAGCAAAGACTTCAGCGTCCGGTGGGAGCTTCAGCGATGCAGACCGGTCAGTTGCTTCTTTGGTGCCTGCCAAGCAGGGGAGTCACTACTTGACCCCAAGGGAGATTTCTTCAGTCTTTTAGTCAGGATAGAACATTGAAGGTCCAGGATATATGTTGCAGAGTTTTGTCCAGGGTGATCTAAAGTCCTAGGGACTGGATTCCTATACTTATAGTAAGTTTAGGGGATGGACTAACTCTAAGGCCCCACCTATGGGTGGGCCTGGAAAGAGGGGTGGTTACACCCATTTCCTTTGTCCAGTTTTGCGCCAGAGCAGGGGCAGGTAGCCCCTGCAACCGGTTTGAACTGGGCTATGCACAAGGACAGCAAACGTGCCCCCAGTGCAGGACTTCAAAGCACCAGAGAGTGCTCCCGCCCAGCCCCAATACACATCTGCCTGTCTGGGGAGCTGGTCACACCTCCCTTCGACAGGAAACCTATTGTCCAGGCCTCCCATGCCGGAGTTTCGGTCAGCAGCAGGAGGCCAGACCCGTGTCTGTGACAGAGGCATACATTTTGTGATGCCAGGGCTCTGGAAAGTTCTACCGGGTTTAGCCAGTGTGAACATGTCTATCCCTCTAGAAGGGTGGAATGCTACCCCGCCGCCAGAACTGGCGGGGGGTAGTATTCCAGAGCGTTTGACACCAAAGTCGACATGTTTTGATGCAGCCATTCCAAAGTTAGCATTTACCACGAGGTTATAATGCACTTAAGAGTATATGGTATGGCTGTATCACAGAACATGAACAACAATTTGGGGCGACATACGCCCCAATCCAAAGGCACAGCACTCTGGTCCTCGAATCCTCAGTTAATGTTGAAACCAATTAATCATATTCTATGACATGTAGTCACTTGCTTGCACAATTTTTCTCTTAACTCTGGTTTAATCCACAGGCGCAGTATCATGCCAATTTTCCAGATTTCTAATGCCATTGATGTGCCCATCCGGGCCTCTTTGCAATAACACGTAACAATCATTTTCTGATACACAAAGTTCTACTTATATTAATTAAACTAAATACGAATAACTTAACCCAAGCTGATCACTCCCTGCTTGCTGTGCTAACTCTGTCCATACACTGAAACTTGCGTTCCCCGACTTATATTGCTAAGCCTCTGGCAACATTCAGACTAATCCTTTCAGTTCTAAATTTAAAGACCACCACATTATTCTACCATTGGCTACACTTGGAATACTTCTTTGTTAAACACACAACCCTCTGCCTGATTCTTTCGTACTTATTACCTCCCCAGCTTTGTGAAATTTACAGCTAGTACTGCTCAAATGTTCTCTCTCTTTCTACTCACTCGCACTCCTTGCGCATAAATATCTTTAAACATTTAAAGTTCACCCTATGGTGCGCACCTTTAACCTCCCACTTTGTTCTAAACATGACGGATAGCCAAATTTCAAAACACCAAATGCAATCCGTGAACTCAATGTTTAAAAAGCCTGCCACATTTAAGCAACTCTGCAACACGTACCTGCCGTAAATCAACACTCTTCATCTTTCTTTTCAAAAGGAATTGTTAACGTTGTTCACCCTTCGTATTTAAACTGGCTGTGATGTTGTAATCCCTCCCATATTCAACGCAAATTGAATGATACCACCTGCAGCAGATTTCTCTCTTCACAACGCCCCACCCTCCTGACCTTGACACTACAACTCCCACAATTCAGCAATAGGAACGAAAAAAACATTGCTATACCGATGTTATATAAACACAAAACATTTTGATGTAATCATGCAAGGGCTCACAAAAATATATCAAATGCTCTTTAAAATCCGCTATTCATGTTGCGCAATAGAGTAAACGTTAATCTAATATCACTTGTTTGTCCCGTTTCTTGTAAAATACTGTTTGGATGTGATCTTCCGCCGCACTTGTGGAAAAAACAACCTCCGCAATGTTCCTGCTTCATGCCTTTTGTTGAAATTCGGGCGGGTGCAAACCCAGGTTGGGCAAAAAATTGTAGTTTATACTTGTTCAGAAAAGGGAATGCACACCTATTCACGTAGTAATCATTGAAATAATCCTCATGATGCATTGTTGCGTGCTCCTTGGAAAAAAGTGCCTTGCCCATTGGCACTTGCAATAACATGAATAACAATTTGGGGCGACATACGCCCCAATCCAAAGGCACAGCACTCAGTTAATGTTGAAACCAATTAATCATATTCTATGACATGTAATCACTTGCTTGCACAATTTTTTCTCTTAACTCCCGTTTAATCCACAGGCGCAGTATCATGCCAATTTTCCAGATTTCTAATGCCATTGATGTGCCCATCCGGGCCTCTTTGCAATAACACGTAACAATCATTTTCTGATACAAAAAGTTCTACTTATATTAATTAAACTAAATACGAATAACTTAACCCAAGCTGATCACTCCCTCTAGGCAGATGTGTCACTATGTAAACCCCTGCGCCACATTATACCTGCGCCAGGTATAATGTATGCAGGGTGGGAGTTACCTCGTAGAAGTGGCGCATTGAAATCTGTAAGATTTCAGGGCGCCACTTCTAGGACGCTACTGTGTCAATAGCTTACGCCTGCCTCACAGCAGGCATAAAACTGACGCAAGCCCTTTTCACATGGGTCTTGCCCCATGTGAAAGGACACCTTGGTGGAGTTGTGTCTGTTGACAGACACCCCAGCAATGTGCCACTTTCCGCCTACAGATACGTCAGAAATACTGACGTATCTGTAACTCCTTTCGACATGGAGTGCCGTACGTTAAATACGGCGCTTCCATCCTGTCAGAAGGATGGCACAGTGAAAACTGTTGCACCGCTGTTTTCATGCAGCGATGCAACACATTTCATAAATGAGTGTGGTGCGTTTTTAGTGACTTTTGATCCGTTTGAGCTAGAAACTTTCCATAATTAGATGGGATTTGCAGCTGCTGGAGAATTGCATATTTCCAAATGGCCCTGCTTATACTTCTCTTGCATCATATGTAAATATATTAATCATGTGGTAGGCTTATTGTTTCAACACCTGAGTTTTCAATGTGATAAAATACGAACTCGTCTGAAAACGTTAAAGTGCCCTAAACATGATCTGCTTGTCCCCTTACTACAATTGACACTATGCTTCTACATTTTCTACACCTGCATTCAAAAGTACTGAGGGGCATATTAACAATGCGGCGATGAAAAATTATCGCCGCTTTGCGGCCATTTTCGCCGTATCAGCAAATACATGCTATTGCGTGTTTTGCTGATTTTGCTCCTGTTTCCAGCACGCCTAACTTCGCATTGCTAATGAGATGCAAAGTAGGCGTGTCTGTGGAAACAACATGGGTAAATATCGCGAAGGTAGCTTCGCGATATTTACAATGCAGGGAAGCGATTATTTTAATCGCGCTAATTATGCCTTAATGCAGGAATTTAGGGGCATATTTACAAGGCGGCAATAGAAAATGATCGCCCCTTTTGCGGTCATTTTCGGCCGAAAAGCGGCGATAATTTTATCGCCTAATTAGCAAGGTCATGCTAACGCGTGAAACCTTGCATTAGCGCACCTATTCTTAACGCCCAGCTTTGCATCTCTAATGAGATGCAAGTGGGCGTTCCTGACCTGACATGACAGGAGAAATTTCGCTAAGCGACATTTCTCCTATCATCAAGCCCCACGCTATGAAGCATAGCGGCAGGAAAAGTACCGATAACCCCTGCTATCGCTACTTTCCTTACGCCTGCTTCAGGACTGACTTAGCCATGATATCCTATGGAAGGTGGATATCATGGCTAAGTTTGTAAGTCCCTATCAACAAGCTAACGCCACATTTCGTGAGATTATCGCTGGGTTTCCAGCGATAATCTCATGTTATGCAGTTAGCGTTAGGATCTTCATCGCTTTTGAGATAAGCGTTGCTAATAGCACGCTATCTCAGCGATAAAAATCCATGCTAGCCGTCAATAATTCTCCTAGCGCAAAGTGCGCTTAGCGATAATTATCGCCGGTTGTTGCTGATATGCCCCATAACGTCTGTTAAATTCCTGACTAAGGCATACCTAACATGGGAGGTGGATTCATGTGATACTACCACAGGGTCGTATCATCAAGCATATCGCAGTTCTACATGGAACATCGCTGGAAAACCAGCGATGTTCCATGGAAAAGGGCGCTATCGCTGAAATATACATCGCCATGGCGCTAAGCGTTGTTAATACAACGCTAGCCTGGCGAAATATTCCAGCGATAGAAAAAAATGCGGTATACAAGGTCAGCGATAATTGTCGCTACCTGTTGCAAATATGACCCTGAATACGTGGGACCCAACATGAGAATGAGATTAGCGGAATTCATTTAATTAATTTAGGAAGAAATTTACCGCTGGAGGAAGTGCCTATTCATCAGAAAAAACGCTACAGCAGGAAAAATAATTCTGAAAGGAATGTTGCTGTGGTAGTTTGTGCAATTGGTTCAGTGGTGAGTATAAAGAACTCTGAACTACTTTGGATAGACGTCCTGTGCGCCTCCACAATCTCCTGTAAACGCTGCCTGGCCAGAATGACCGACTGCCAGAAATAATGAAAATATTCTCTACCGAAGAATAAAGGTCCGTCTCTAATTCATAGTTGGGCGGCTTAAAAATAAATCTCTCCGTCAACAGAAACAGCATGTTCGGCAGGTGAACCAGGAACCGGTTCCCTTTAAAGTGGGGCATGGCATGGCTTTAACTATAATAAGCCATAAAAACAAGGGATTACAGTTCCTGATGTAAAATGGGTCATGGCCTTCTTCCTTTCGTTTCTTATGTTCATTCGTGGAGTATGTAACAGTTTCGTTCCTGGGAAACAGAATACGATTAATGTATCATTTATAATTGATTTTTTTTTAAACCTTGACTCTGAGGAGACGAGAAAAGGAAGCAAACACCAGTCAGATAAGAACCTTTTCTCGCAACTTTCGTTTTAAACATTGCAGTGCGCACTTTTCTTCTTGCTTTTTTCCTTGTCTACTTTCTATAACCCGGTTACTCTTTCCTAAGCCTCTCTTACTTTTTCATTTATCTCTTCTTCTACTTATTCCAATCATTTACTTCATGCACGCCTAATCCTACGTTTTAGATCACGATTTTCTCAATTTTTCACTTCAATCTTATTAATCCCTTTTTCTTCTACATGTTTATGTCTTTCCTTTCAAGCTTTTTTCCTTGCTTCCATCCTTAATTCTTTTCTTCCTTTTGTCTTTCTTTGTTTTTTAGGTTTCACCTGCACAGCGCTTGTACTGTGCTTGTAACATCTCCTGTATTCAATATATCTTAAAAGGGGGCTCTTAATATTTCCAAACCGAATTATTGTGTTCATTCGCTTTTGAGTGGAACTTTGTTTTTGTTTGTTAACGTCCCCTGGCTGAACGCATTTACTATACTTCTACTAAAACCTTAACACTGTTTAAGCCCCATTCACTGTCAAGGTAAGATCTCTTCCCAAGGAAAAGGCAGACAGCTTCTAAAAGTATGCTGGAATGCTTGTTTTTTATAACTTATTTTTGTAAAGCAGATGCATTAGACTTAGAATGTTTGTGGCATTTCCTATTCATGACTCAGTGCCTTTGTTTGCACTTTGTAGGCATTATTGCATTGATTTTTTCAACGTAATCGATTTGGTCATTATGATCAAATTCTAAATGTTGTAATAAACATGTTAAAAATAAAGTTAATATGCAAGAGCTATGCTATATTTGACTACTAAACAGGCAGTCACAATTGCAGTTAAAAAGGGACTTGATCAGAATGCAGCAGCAGGTGCGGTGGCATTGGGGCCAAAATCTCTATGGACCCCACTAAACCCAGATTATTACTAAAATCTAAAACTAAATCTAAAACAGTCAGTTACAAGTGCAGTTGCCTTGCAGACAACAGGGTCATGATTTCAATGGTACAGCAGGTGCAGAGACACTAGGACTAAAAGCTCCAGGCACCCCACTAAACATCGATTATTGCTATATTTTACAAATAAGCAGGCAGTCACGAATGCAGTTATCTTGCAGACACTAGGGGCATGATTTGAATGGTGCAGCAGGTCTATGGGCCCAAAAGTTGTCAGAACACATCTAAATGTATATTATTATGATACTTCAATTACTTCTTTTATTTCCCTCTTTCATTTCATTTTTCAAAATGTTGCTATCATTTATCCGCACTATGCCACTAGTAACAGCACAATATATTGTCTTAGTGTACATAAACAAGTCATAACACTTCAACAGACTTTCTGTAACTTATATTGTAAGACTACTCAACAAGCTTCAACTTACAACAAAAAATTGCTTATTATTAATCACATAGGCGAAACCAGATGCATATACCACTGCTTGTTGTTTTTTATTTTGTCTTCTTCTCTGGATTCTGGCCATCTAGTGTATCAGATTTGGTCAGCAAAAAACACAAAAGGTGATGCGAAGAATGCACCTAGCCTGAACACTCGCACTGCCCACCTTGCCACCTCAGATTAGATCCCGACAATGCTGAAGAAGCCCAAATAGGTTGAAACTTGTCTTCGGTAGATTTGTGGTCCAGCTACCAAAGGACCAGACTTGGCAGTTTGGACTGAACTGATCCTATTAGAGCAGAACCAAGACTGACTAGCATATGACTAGGTCTACTCTGAGATGGTACGGTGAGCAAAAAACAGTGAGTTGAAATGTTACGCTGAGCAGTTGTCAGTGGTTAAACTACATGAAAGCATTGCCCCATCACCTTTTGTGTATTTGATGTTGAAAGGGCCAGGCCTGGCCTATAAGTTCTACACCTGTTCTAGAATCATAATCTGATGGTTCTTTGTACCAGCATGTAAGCATAGAGGGGAGAAAGTCGTTAATAATGCTAATGAATTCCACAGGGATTTCTCAGGACACATTGTAACCACAGACAACTATGTAAGGTTAGTTAATTTATTACAAAGCCAAAAATAACTGGAAATAAAGACACCTCAAAACGAGGGTGTGGGAATACATTGGGATCAGCATAAAGCCAAATCTGGCAATCTAGTTGAGGCGATGCAACATGCACAAAATAATTAACTAAAGAAATAGGATGCAGAGGATCAGAAAGCATGAGTCCTAATTTCCCTGCATTGAGGGTTGGTGAATATAAAGCATTAATCTATCCCTACCCTAGCTCTAAAATGACATTCCTATTCTTGCATCTTCCGGGACAAGAGATAAAAGGTATCAGCATGTGGAGTCTTCCTAAGAAGTCTCTCCACCATTGAAGGGTCTAATTGCATAGATCCATTAAGACAGAGCTCGTTCTAAAGTGCTCTCTCTCCAAAGGCAGAAGGGGAGAAGTGGGCGCTTTCCCTACTTTCCACATTGCATCATAACAGGTATCTTTCCCATGAGTCCTTGCAGGTCACGCCATCTGCTCTGGGCATCATCCTAAAGGTAATTTTCCATGGGAATGTGATGTTCTTCTTCTCACCATTTCTGTACTTGGTTCCCAAGCCTTCTCCAGTGCGAAGGACAACAGCCTTCCCTTATTGATTCAGGAATGTACAATGTAACTTTTCCTCTCTCCTTGCCTGACTAGTAAAAAAATACATTATTCTAGCTAACAAGAGCACTTCTTTCACCTGCAACACAAAACATGAGGAAGAACAAATTCCACAGAGCACATGAAATTCAGCTATTAAGCAAGAGTTTCCATCAGAATGCGTTTCAGCCCTACAAGATTCGGCTAACATAAGAAAATAGCAAGTGAGCTTTACGAAATTGCATAGGAAATAAGGCACATTCAATTAATACATTTACCTACATGTAAAATTACACATTAAAAAACACATTTAATAAATGAATGGTGGTCAGTTACACAGCACAAATTCTTCACATTAATGTTTTCTACTAGTTACACCCACTTTCTACATTCATTCTCCATGTTACTTTGAATGGTCTAACCACATCACGTTTCATTTTATTACATTTCAAATTCTAACACTTCACGTTAATACAACAGAGGACTATATGCAGGTGCGCTCTACACATGTGATTATAATGCACCCCTACTAATAAAATGTGGTTTCCACTACATCAGTTCCCCCCTCTGATGACGTTGAGTCATCACAAAACACTTTAAATCACTGTAGAGTAGACTGACCTAAACAGATGTCGTAACTAGTCTTCTTTGTCTAAAGTCCTCCAACCACTTTAGATTCTCATAATGACTGTCCTGCACTCTTTCCTCCCCTCTTTCTCTCTCCCTATAGGAATCCTCCATTTGCTTCGTCTTATGCCATTTGTATGCTCTTATCATACCTAGCAAAATGAGAACACAGACCACAACAAATATGATTGACTGCAAGATATATCCAAGAATTCCCTTTCCAAGGTTAGCAAACCAACCTCCAAATGCTCAAAATCCTTTTCTGATCTTATCCCAAACTCCCCCAGTTGCCAAGTCATGTATCTCATGATGTATCTCAGTGATGTTACTTATGTATCCCCTCAGATCTTTACTTTTATCATGAATGACCGCCATTGGACCTTCAGCATCCAACAGACTCCGCCTTCTTTTATTAATAACAAATCTAAAGCAAGACGGTTTTGCATCACCATTGCCCTTATTGAAACCATCTCTCCATCTATGAGCAATAATGACTGATCTGTGTTAACCGACAACTTATCCACAATGGGAAACAACCTTTTTATCTTGATGTCATCCAACACCACACCCAAACTAGGTCTCACTGCTCCAAAAATGTCTCACACAATTTCACCAGCACTCAGTCAACGCTTTTCTCTATGGTTCGATCTTCCCTCCAAACACAAATGCCATATAACAAATACCCTACCAATTGTTTGGAAGCCGAACATATGCATTCTTCCCACACACAAAATATACTCCTGGCACCACTTGCACTGTTTTTGGAGGATTTTCTTTGAAGAAGCATCAATTAGGAAGATGTGATCACATACACTCTGTCCCACAAAAATAGTGGCAAAACTGGTCTGTACCTGTTGAATCCAAAGTTTGCCTTGTTGTTCCCAATCCAGAGCTAAAGGACCATAGCTTCCCTTAGCTCTGTGAGCTAACTCCTTCTTAGTCCATTCAAATTTCCCTCGCTATTGTTCAGTTTAGCATTTAAACCTCTATGTCTATCCTCTACTTGATCTACAAATTTCTTTTCTATGTCTATGTGCATAAGCAGTGTCTAGTGTTACTGTGGGTACAAAATACTTTCCCATTTCTCTTCTTGCTTGCAATATCATATTTGTAAAGTTGTTTGTATACTGGAACTCTGAGAGTACCAAATCATAATTCGAGAACTAGTACTCGTAATGACCCTTTCCATAGAACATGCTAAAAAGTAAACTACAACTAATACCAGGAGTAGGCGGTAGGTGGTGATACCTAATACCCTCCTAGACTGAAGTAGGTAATTGCATACACACATAACAATCGTTTTCATCCTTAGCATTCACAAATCCATACAGCAGCTTAGCATAAGCAATCAGCGTGTAATCACTGTAGACAATTCTACATGCAGAAAGTGACTAGGTTGTTCTATTAAACCTTTATCAGATCCTAATGTACCCTCCTTCAAGGCAGCACGGGTAGGTGGGGATGTCTCATGTACCCTCACTCCCTGCTCCTCAGCTTTGCGGGCACTTAAAATTGACTCAGTAATGACTACTGATATTACTAAGATTACCCCTACAATAAGTGTACCTATAATACATTTGTGCCTGCAAGTCGAATTTCCAGACTCCATTTTCAAAGTGTCTCGCATTGTAGCTGTAAGAGGATCAACACACAGAGTCTATTTTCTCCGTCTCTCATGCACTGGCAACAAAGTCCTTGAGCAGCTTCTTTTTGGTTCTTGGCAAATTCTTATAACAGTCTGTGGCACAGTATTTACACAGCTTGGAAGACTTCCTTAGCTCCCTTTCTTCTTCTAAAGGTGTTGTGTAGTTCCTATAAACCTTTATAGGACCTGCTCGTTTAGACAACATAAACTGTGGGAGTGGTGTCCAGACTAATTCCGGACACCCCCTCCGGATATGTTCGCCTGTATACCAGCTAGCTCACAGTGCCACTATGAACCCCTCTTACCAAGGAGAGAATAGTTTCTGGCAACTATCAAACATGAAAACCCGTCCCCTCAGGGATCGTGGAAACAGTACAGTACTTTTCACTCAGTCACTCATGCTCACTTTGTCTCAGAGAGATACACAGTATAAACAGTGGGGACATTTTCAATAATCATTTATTTAGCCAGCATCATTCTAGTGTAAAATATATGTGATGCAACAACCATAAGACATAAACAGATAAAAACGATTATAAGCACCAAGAGAGTAAATGGATGGTAGATTTCTACCATAGTGCTAAAACAATGAATATATGAAGGCATATAAATACATTACAGTAATAATGCGTACTCCTACGATGCAAGCCTAACTAGATGTACCTAAATGTACCTACCATGTATGTAGGTGTATACCCAAGAATCAGCGTGTAATCACTTTAGACAATTCTACATGCAGAAAGTGACTAGTTGTTCTATTAAACCTTTATCAGATCCTAATGTACCCTCCTTCAAGGCAGCACGGGTAGGTGTGGATGTCTCATGTACCCTCACTCCCTGCTCCTCAGCTTTGCAGGCACTTAAAATTGACTCAGTAATGACTACTGCTATTACTAAGATTACCCCTACAATAAGTGTACCTATAATACATTTGTGCCTGCAAGTCGAATTTCCAGACTCCATTTTCAATGTGTCTCGCATTGTAGCTGTAAGAGGATCAACACACAGAGTCTATTTTCTCCGTCTCTCATGCACTGGCAACAAAGTCCTTGAGCAGCTTCTTTTTGGTTCTTGGCAAATTCTTATAACAGTCTGTGGCACAGTATTTACACAGCTTGGAAGACTTCCTTAGCTCCCTTTCTTCTTCTAAAGGTGCCGTGTAGTTCCTATAAACCTTTATAGGACCTAGTCGTTTAGACAACATAAACTGTGGGAGTGGTGTCCAGACTGATTCCGGACACCCCCTCCGGATATGTTCGCCTGTATACCAGCTAGCTCACAGTGCCACTATGAACCCCTCTTACCAAGGAGAGAATAGTTTCTGGCAACTATCAAACATGAAAACCCGTCCCCTCAGGGATCGTGGAAACAGTACAGTACTTTTCACTCAGTCACTCATGCTCACTTTGTCTCAGAGAGATACACAGTATAAACAGTGGGGACATTTTCAATAATCATTTATTTAGCCAGCATCATTCTAGTGTAAAATATGTGTGATGCAACAACCATAAGACATAAACAGATAAAAACGATTATAAGCACCAAGAGAGTAAATGGATGGTAGATTTCTACCATAGTGCTAAAACAATGAATATATGAAGGCATATAAATACATTACAGTAATAATGCGTACTCCTACGATGCAAGCCTAACTAGATGTACCTAAATGTACCTACCATGTATGTAGGTGTATACCCAAGAATCAGCGTGTAATCACTTTAGACAATTCTACATGCAGAAAGTGACTAGGTTGTTCTATTAAACCTTTATCAGATCCTAATGTACCCTCCTTCAAGGCAGCACGGGTAGGTGTGGATGTCTCATGTACCCTCACTCCCTGCTCCTCAGCTTTGCAGGCACTTAAAATTGACTCAGTAATGACTACTGCTATTACTAAGATTACCCCTACAATAAGTGTACCTATAATACATTTGTGCCTGCAAGTCGAATTTCCAGACTCCATTTTCAATGTGTCTCGCATTGTAGCTGTAAGAGGATCAACACACAGAGTCTATTTTCTCCGTCTCTCATGCACTGGCAACAAAGTCCTTGAGCAGCTTCTTTTTGGTTCTTGGCAAATTCTTATAACAGTCTGTGGCACAGTATTTACACAGCTTGGAAGACTTCCTTAGCTCCCTTTCTTCTTCTAAAGGTGCCGTGTAGTTCCTATAAACCTTTATAGGACCTGCTCGTTTAGACAACATAAACTGTGGGAGTGGTGTCCAGACTGATTCCGGACACCCCCTCCGGATATGTTCGCCTGTATACCAGCTAGCTCACAGTGCCACTATGAACCCCTCTTACCAAGGAGAGAATAGTTTCTGGCAACTATCAAACATGAAAACCCGTCCCCTCAGGGATCGTGGAAACAGTACAGTACTTTTCACTCAGTCACTCATGCTCACTTTGTCTCAGAGAGATACACAGTATAAACAGTGGGGACATTTTCAATAATCATTTATTTAGCCAGCATCATTCTAGTGTAAAATATGTGTGATGCAACAACCATAAGACATAAACAGATAAAAACGATTATAAGCACCAAGAGAGTAAATGGATGGTAGATTTCTACCATAGTGCTAAAACAATGAATATATGAAGGCATATAAATACATTACAGTAATAATGCGTACTCCTACGATGCAAGCCTAACTAGATGTACCTAAATGTACCTACCATGTATGTAGGTGTATACCCAAGAATCAGCGTGTAATCACTTTAGACAATTCTACATGCAGAAAGTGACTAGGTTGTTCTATTAAACCTTTATCAGATCCTAATGTACCCTCCTTCAAGGCAGCACGGGTAGGTGTGGATGTCTCATGTACCCTCACTCCCTGCTCCTCAGCTTTGCAGGCACTTAAAATTGACTCAGTAATGACTACTGCTATTACTAAGATTACCCCTACAATAAGTGTACCTATAATACATTTGTGCCTGCAAGTCGAATTTCCAGACTCCATTTTCAATGTGTCTCGCATTGTAGCTGTAAGAGGATCAACACACAGAGTCTATTTTCTCCGTCTCTCATGCACTGGCAACAAAGTCCTTGAGCAGCTTCTTTTTGGTTCTTGGCAAATTCTTATAACAGTCTGTGGCACAGTATTTACACAGCTTGGAAGACTTCCTTAGCTCCCTTTCTTCTTCTAAAGGTGCCGTGTAGTTCCTATAAACCTTTATAGGACCTGCTCGTTTAGACAACATAAACTGTGGGAGTGGTGTCCAGACTGATTCCGGACACCCCCTCCGGATATGTTCGCCTGTATACCAGCTAGCTCACAGTGCCACTATGAACCCCTCTTACCAAGGAGAGAATAGTTTCTGGCAACTATCAAACATGAAAACCCGTCCCCTCAGGGATCGTGGAAACAGTACAGTACTTTTCACTCAGTCACTCATGCTCACTTTGTCTCAGAGAGATACACAGTATAAACAGTGGGGACATTTTCAATAATCATTTATTTAGCCAGCATCATTCTAGTGTAAAATATGTGTGATGCAACAACCATAAGACATAAACAGATAAAAACGATTATAAGCACCAAGAGAGTAAATGGATGGTAGATTTCTACCATAGTGCTAAAACAATGAATATATGAAGGCATATAAATACATTACAGTAATAATGCGTACTCCTACGATGCAAGCCTAACTAGATGTACCTAAATGTACCTACCATGTATGTAGGTGTATACCCAAGAATCAGCGTGTAATCACTTTAGACAATTCTACATGCAGAAAGTGACTAGGTTGTTCTATTAAACCTTTATCAGATCCTAATGTACCCTCCTTCAAGGCAGCACGGGTAGGTGTGGATGTCTCATGTACCCTCACTCCCTGCTCCTCAGCTTTGCAGGCACTTAAAATTGACTCAGTAATGACTACTGCTATTACTAAGATTACCCCTACAATAAGTGTACCTATAATACATTTGTGCCTGCAAGTCGAATTTCCAGACTCCATTTTCAATGTGTCTCGCATTGTAGCTGTAAGAGGATCAACACACAGAGTCTATTTTCTCCGTCTCTCATGCACTGGCAACAAAGTCCTTGAGCAGCTTCTTTTTGGTTCTTGGCAAATTCTTATAACAGTCTGTGGCACAGTATTTACACAGCTTGGAAGACTTCCTTAGCTCCCTTTCTTCTTCTAAAGGTGCCGTGTAGTTCCTATAAACCTTTATAGGACCTGTTCGTTTAGACAACATAAACTGTGGGAGTGGTGTCCAGACTGATTCCGGACACCCCCTCCGGATATGTTCGCCTGTATACCAGCTAGCTCACAGTGCCACTATGAACCCCTCTTACCAAGGAGAGAATAGTTTCTGGCAACTATCAAACATGAAAACCCGTCCCCTCAGGGATCGTGGAAACAGTACAGTACTTTTCACTCAGTCACTCATGCTCACTTTGTCTCAGAGAGATACACAGTATAAACAGTGGGGACATTTTCAATAATCATTTATTTAGCCAGCATCATTCTAGTGTAAAATATGTGTGATGCAACAACCATAAGACATAAACAGATAAAAACGATTATAAGCACCAAGAGAGTAAATGGATGGTAGATTTCTACCATAGTGCTAAAACAATGAATATATGAAGGCATATAAATACATTACAGTAATAATGCGTACTCCTACGATGCAAGCCTAACTAGATGTACCTAAATGTACCTACCATGTATGTAGGTGTATACCCAAGAATCAGCGTGTAATCACTTTAGACAATTCTACATGCAGAAAGTGACTAGGTTGTTCTATTAAACCTTTAACAGATCCTAATGTACCCTCCTTTAAGGCAGCACGGGTAGGTGTGGATGTCTCATGTACCCTCACTCCCTGCTCCTCAGCTTTGCAGGCACTTAAAATTGACTCAGTAATGACTACTGCTATTACTAAGATTACCCCTACAATAAGTGTACCTATAATACATTTGTGCCTGCAAGTCGAATTTCCAGACTCCATTTTCAATGTGTCTCGCATTGTAGCTGTAAGAGGATCAACACACAGAGTCTATTTTCTCCGTCTCTCATGCACTGGCAACAAAGTCCTTGAGCAGCTTCTTTTTGGTTCTTGGCAAATTCTTATAACAGTCTGTGGCACAGTATTTACACAGCTTGGAAGACTTCCTTAGCTCCCTTTCTTCTTCTAAAGGTGCCGTGTAGTTCCTATAAACCTTTATAGGACCTGCTCGTTTAGACAACATAAACTGTGGAAGTGGTGTCCAGACTGATTCCGGACACCCCCTCCGGATATGTTCGCCTGTATACCAGCTAGCTCACAGTGCCACTATGAACCCCTCTTACCAAGGAGAGAATAGTTTCTGGCAACTATCAAACATGAAAACCCGTCCCCTCAGGGATCGTCGAAACAGTAAAGTACTTTTCACTCAGTCACTCATGCTCACTTTGTCTCAGAGAGATACACAGTATTAACAGTGGGGACATTTTCAATAATCATTTATTTAGCCAGCATCATTCTAGTGTAAAATATGTGTGATGCAACAACCATAAGACATAAACAGATAAAAACGATTATAAGCACCAAGAGAGTAAATGGATGGTAGATTTCTACCATAGTGCTAAAACAATGAATATATGAAGGCATATAAATACATTACAGTAATAATGCGTACTCCTACGATGCAAGCCTAACTAGATGTACCTAAATGTACCTACCATGTATGTAGGTGTATACCCAAGAATCCCCCTAGGATATAACCAACCCCATTACCTGATGTGAGAGAATGAAGGACCCCATCTTGGTCTCGAGATGGACACCCCACGAGGGATGTCAGACCACTGCGTGCTGGGATGTCAGCATGCAGGAACTTCAGTGTCTCGTGTCAGTGTGTCAGCATGGAAGTCTTTCTCCTCTGCCTGCCCAATCAAAGATATGATACTTATATACCCAAAAGGTACCCTCGCGGGTTCTACCTTGCTGTGTCATGTCGGCCAAGGATGTCGAAAGGGATGACCCTTATACATAGTTACTATGCAGAAGATGCAGAAGATGGTAGTCCTGCTGTGATTCTGAACATCCTCATGCATAATGAATGAGGCTAGTTTTCAGGAGAAAAACACACAACATTTATGCAGCACCAAACTAGTTAAAAGGTCAGCACAAACCCGTTATGTAGTACAATGGCACCGTAAATGCAGGTGAAAGGTTAGGTGATTACATAAGCCTATATTTGGGTACTTTATAAATCATAACACCCACTCCTCATCCAACCAGACGATATACTAAAAAGGGAATGTCCTCCTAATTAATCATAAAACATTGTTAAAATGTTAGGAAAAATACATTTCTAAATGTTTATAAAAAGCCTAAAAACTCTATAAATCCTTTATATATGTTAAAAGCCCTATAAGTCCTTTAAAATATGTTCATATATATAGTTTGAGCAACTGAGAGCATCTGAAAGCCATGATGCTCAGTAACAGCAAAGAAGAAAAGAAAGAAGAAGAAAATAATTTTTTGTTTAAAATTCAAATTTCGGTTGTTTTGGAAAAAGGCTGAATTCTTCCCAGCACACGGAGAGCCAAATGTTTATGTGTCTTGTGCGCAGACTACGGTCCCTGTAGCACCAAGCAGATCAGGTCAATCGAGCAAAGATGATCTTCTTCTGTTCCCACAGCCGATGCTGTGGAAGCATTTGAAACATCCAAAATGCCTGTGAACTTGTAACAGAGCCGTTATCTAATCCAACAGGAGCTGAATCATCTTGTGGTGGCTCTAAGAATGCCGACATCAACATGGGAATACGCTGAGGACACTGCACTACTTGGAGCTTTAATGGGTCCAGCAATACATCAATGTCTGGTGGCTCAACCGATGGAAGTGATAGACAGAAATCCAACATGCATTCTTGTCCGCAGAGCAAGCAGCAGAGAACAGGCAAAACACAGACAATCCAGACTGGTCAGAATGATAGGAACCAAGACTCACTTAGTTCCTGAAGTCAAGGTGTGCCCAGATGGAGTACCATGCGGTCACGGTAACGTCACTGCAAGAGTATTTTTTCCATTTCCTTGGTGACTGGGACTTCCATTGCGTAGCAGAAAAATTTAAAACAGGATTCCCACTACCAGTAGCAGGATTTGTGGAAGCCCTCCAAAAACGCTTCCTAACACGGAGTGTGTGAAAGCTGGAATCACTCCGAAGACTGTCTGAAAGGTTCTTAACAGTCCAGAACCTTTGGTCTTAAATAGGTGTACTATACCCTTTGTATCAGACATGTTAAAGATATGCTGTATCATTTTTCCAAAATGGAAAGGGCAAGTAGTTTGTACCAGTGCCTGTATCTCAGCTGAGGACCTTACAACCTGAAGAACAAAAGTCTCTTAGGCTGAGGTTAAGGGCACATCTTTCAGTGAAAGCATGGCTTTCATTCGGCACAGAAAGGAAACTCAACGAAAGCCATAACGGCGCCTCCATGACTGCGTGGGTCGCTGGAAACAATACTTGCATTCAACAAGGCCTGGCTTAAAATTCCGTTCCGCTCGCGGAAATCGCGATAATTTGACATTTTCGCGTTCCGCGGAGAGCGCAAAAATGTAAAAATTTCCGCAATCTACATTTTACCGGAAATTTTTTGCTTGCTCGCGCTGTAAAATAATACATTCTCGCGTGCACGCGATTGCCTTACCTGAATCCCCGCGTTCGCCGACAAGTTTTCCCGGTCCGGTCGCGTTCTCCATGAGATGTTGGATTGTTGGTAGCCATTTGCGCTGTCTCGCGACAGTTCGCGCCCGCAGTAACGTCATTCATCGCACGATCACGTCTTTCTTCTCGCGATCATGCACCGCGAGACAAGTGAAAACAAGATGGCCACGTCTGCGAGCAACCGCATGGGTAAGTTGGTGAGCCACGACCACGCAGAAAATACCGCGAACGGGCGGGAAAAAAACTACCGCATCTTCGCGATATTTCCGCGTGTTTGCGGACATTTTTAACATTTTCGCGATAATTTGCAAAAGTGAATTTCGCAAATTCTGCCCACCCCTTCATACAACAAGTAACCCTGGAGCTTACTGTGACTAGATATGCGATGCCTGGAAGCATCCCACAACAACCTTGATCATTCAACATTAAGTAACTCCCATTCCAGAACAGCCTGAACACTGGATTAATTCAGGCAGCAGGGAACCCTTTAAATGACAGGATAAGTTTGCAACTGAACCGTTGCTGGCCCTGTGAAGCATATTATCCTGGCAAAGAAGCGATCCACTCAATGAATTCTTGCAGTCTGTACCGCTGAAAAACACTTCAGTGTGCCCATTCCTGCATCCAAATCTATGCGGTAAGTGCAAGATTCATGGATGAATTCCTTAACCACTGTCATATCTGCCCACCTGGTGGTGTTCTAGGTAATATTGAAATTGGAAAGTTGTTACTGGCAATGATTTATGGCCATGAATTAACCATTCAGTGGACGGTGATTCAGCCACGGTGAAAGGTAATAAGACACATTTTTTCAAAGTGCAGCATTGTATATTTTGAATCTCTTTGTGCCATACTCGTCTGTCTCTCTGATAGATTATAGGTGGAGAATAGAGATGTACTGTTAATATATCGCCAGGGCACGTGACCGGAGCGCAATTATTGCAGCGTCCAGTTTAATAATAGAGTGGATCGCAACTGCAATTGACCGTGTTGTAAGATCGACAGATCCTGTTTCATTATATCTATTGCAGAAGACACAATGTTGCCCACTGAATAAAACCTGGATGTCAGTGTGGTCATTGGAACACAACCGTTATAACGCAGTCATTACAACGCACTACATTTACAACGCAGTCATTACAACTCAACATCCTTTACATCGCATGCGATTACATTGCGGCCATTATAACGCATGTCACTACAATGCATGCATTACAACCACATGCCACTACAACGCATGCCATTAAAACGCATTATAAGGCAAGGCAAGTAATGGGAAATAGTAATTTTTGCCTCTACACTATCCAAGACTTTCCCTACTGTTGCACTCACTGGAGTGGGAATAGTAATTTTTACCCCTACACTATCCAACACTTACCCTACTGTTGCACTCACTGGAGTGGGAATATTCATTTTTACCCTTACACTATCCAACACTTACCCTACTGTTGCACTCACTGGAGTGGAAATAGTCATTTTTACCCCTACACTATCCAACACTTACACTACTGTTGCCCTAAAAGTATTATGCATTGTAATGGTATGCGTTGTAATGGAATGCGTTGTAAGTGTATTTTCTAAAAATGCATTGTGATGGCATGCGTTGTAAAATCATGCATTGTAATGGATGTTGCTATGTAAAAACTGCGTTGTAAAGGCATGTGTTGTAAAAGTTTGCATTGTAACGTGTCCTTTTCATGGTCATTCCATTGTCAACCACTGCCAAAGCCTTTTCTAAGTTAACTCTGTCAATTTCACACAATCTTTCTGCAGCTTCCTGTCAAGCGATTTCCAAACTTCGTTGTAAATAGCGTATAAGAAGCGTTTACGACGTGGCTTCCGGGGACCTAACAAGAAATCCCTTAAATCCATGTCATCTGAGAGTAAGGATAATTGTTGTTTCACCTGCAACAGTGTTGAGGTTCTTAGCCAATCTAGGCATAACTTCTCAACACTGTATGATGTCACCACCCTGGATTTTCTTGCTGGACACAGCGTAGGTCAGGCCTATGGATACTAAGCCCTTCGGTGGTACCCTTGAATCTTGACTGACACCAATTTGTGTCAATAGGCCAAACTAATTGTCTTTTCCAATTGGGGTCTGATTAATTGTATTAAACATCATGCATGATGTCATCTAGCATTCCCTCACTGTGTTCTGTATAATTTTGCCATCCCTCAAAGTGTGAAAGCAAGGCAATACAAGGTGTGTTCAAGTCCTTGATCTTGGCTAACCCAGGACAGGAAGTCTGTTGCACGTTGTCGTTCAGGAAAACAATCTGCTGTGGTATGAGGCATGCTCTAAATAATGCCTCAGTTCCCTGAATCTGCCATTCCTTAGCCCCCCAGGCTGATTTTATGTCTATAGTGTCTTTCCATAAGTAAAAACTCTGTTCAGACAGTTGGTAAATAAAGGATGCAAAGTATATCTGTTTCGTATTAGTGAGCATATTTTTCTTTGCAGGTGTAGGTGCAAGCTTATAATATTATGAGCATGGATCAGATGTGTTAAATCCAGAAAAATAAGCAAACTTTTGTGCAAACGTTTGTGAACTACCTTTCTGTGGTATTGGTCAATGTTCCCATTGGTGATATGTGAAAGCATTACGTGGTGCACGTACTTGCCTTATGCAGAAAATGATGACTATAGTGTTGATAATAATACATGGTGTCAAAATCAGATGTATCATCATACATTTCGCTTCTAGAAAATACAGCAGATTGTTCTAAATCAAACAGCATACTATTTACAGTTTCAAAATCCCAATCGTCAGATAATATGCTGGAGGTGATGATATAATTCAAAGAAATTTTAAACACATGCAGTATTTTTAAAAGTTCAGTGGGACCAAATCCATCATATGAAACCCTATCCCAAACTTTTCCTTCAGGAACGGTAACTGCTGTAATGTTCACAAAGGACAGGTCTCTCTGTTCACGATGAGATGATGTATGTGGTTTCAGGACCAAGTTCACATGTGATACTGCAGAGCGTTCTGGAAGATAATGTCCATTCAGTAGCAAGAAAAAGACAGCCATTAAACCTATCTAGAGTACTAGAAACAGTAGACCAAGTGCTTTCCAAAGCTGTAGCCATGGTGAAACTATGTAAGTCTTCTTCAGCCAAAGGTAGAAATCATGAAGTTGTTTTTTGCGGGAAAATGGAGCTGGTGGTGACTAAGGTTCACTTGGATCCAGAGAGAAGGTGTCAAAATTGATGTAATAGGCAGATGCAGTTCAATCTATCTTTGGAAGTTCAGCAGGATTAGTTGAACTTGTAGGTGACTCGATTTTAGGCATGTTTACATAGATGTCGGTATTAGGCTGAATTGAAATCTGTGTTTCATTTGTGCTTTGATGTTGTTCAATTTCAATAGGCACGAGTTCCATTCTATTTTTGGCAATCCCGTTGCATCGTAGAGCAGAATCTTCAAATGTTATTAGTCGTTCTGTCTGAACCTCCTATACAGTAGCGGCTCCTAGAGGGAGTGCTGCCTGGCGGTGATGCAGGACGGGGAAGTGGCAGGGTGGGGGGTAGTAAACTCCGGATTATGGCCGAACGGAGGAAAGTACACAAATAAATGAATGAATAAAACGACTTTCGTTGTGCACGCTGCATCGCCAAATGCGATGCAGCGCGCGCAATGAAATTCATTTTATTTATTTATTTGTATACCTACCACCATTCGGCCATAATCCAGAGTTTACTACCCCCCACCCTGCCCCTCCCCCGCCCTGTATCACTGCCCGGCAGCACTCCCTCCAGGAGCCGCAACTGCTCCTATATGGTAGCAAGAGGAGGTGGGCTGCTACCCAGGAGCCCACGCAGCCTGCTATTCAGTATTGGCCACATAGTGTGGTTTGATCAGTTCAATGGAGACAAATCATTTTTCTGTTTTTGCTGGCAAGGGGTGAAACAAGGAGTGTTCTTGTTCCTTCGACAGCCCGGACAGGTTCTGGCGCTCTGTAAGATGGCAAGAAAAAACAATTGGTTATAGGGTCTCAGGGAATTTTAAAGACCTGCGCAGACAAATCCCCAAAACACTTGAACTAACACAACAAGTAGAGTCTACGGGTCTGAATTAATCTATCAAAAAGATTACGGCAGTCTTTCTCATCCTGAGATAATTTATCCTCCCAACCATAGGAATCAAAACATCCCTGAGCTCCTCCTTGTTACAGTAATCTAAGGAGTTGTAGCTCTATAACTACACCAGGTGTGGTTATGGGAGGTCCCAGATGATGAAACATGCCACCTCGGTGGGTGATGGGACTTGGCCCTCTTTATGAGGACTTTTTCATGTTTGAACGTGCTGTTGTGTCGCTCTGTAAGATGGACCAAATTCTTTCTTGTTCACAATCTTTTCTCCAATCAGATACCCGACTTTTTGGACCCAGGCAGGTCTTGCCGTAACTGATTTTACTTCCCCAGTGGCGGTGCCTTTTACTTGGACGTTGCTTTGTAGTGCTTGGAAATCATTGAGTTCCTGTGAAACAGCCAAACGGTTATCAAAGTCAAATTGTTTTTCATTTGCCACTGTGTTGCCACAATCGAGGTCAGGTACCAACATTCTCATCCCAAACAGGACTTCATAAGGAGTACGGCCTCCTAGGGAACTTATTGGCATGTTATTAAGTGCCCACTGGACCCCATATAGGTGAATGACCCAACTTCCTCCCGAACCTAATACCCTTGCTGTTAAGGATTGCTTTAAGTCCTGTTTTTTTCTTTCCACAATCGGATTTCCCTCGGGATGATACAGAGAGAAGTGCTGCAATGCAACACCAAAACTTCCCATGGCTTCCTTGTAAGCCCAAGAGCTAAACGCGGGGCCACAGTCATATAACAGTTTATAACAGATCGGGCGTCAGCCAAGTGCTGGGGTCAAACCCACAGGAATCTAGAGCATGAATCTACTGCCACCAACATATACTTGTAAACTCTGTCAGATTATAGGGGGCCGCAGTGGTTGAAATAGACACAAGCGAGAGGTCTGTCTGAAATTAGTACTGGTACTTGTGGTGGGCGTGCTACGGTTGGACCTTTCATCTACTGACAGATGTCGCACTTAAGAACAAATGCTTTCATCTGTTTCGTTAAGCCTGGCCACCAATAGCAGTGTTTCAATAGTGAAATTGTCACAGTAATCCCTGTGTGTGCTGAACCCAGACCCTTGTGTGCAGCCAGAATTAAACCTAATCTGCGATCCATGTTTGGTATTACTCTATCCCCCACTCTTGGAATTTGAACATACGAAATATTACGGGCATCTAACTGGTAGGAGTACTTGAGGTGAAAACCTTTTGGCAAGCTGAGCTGTTTTTACATGAAGCGATGACAGCTACCATTATCTGTCTGTCTATTCTCGTGCTAGAACAAGTGAGTGCAGCTATGGCAGCAGTTCGCACTGTTGCCTTGGCTGCTTCATCAGCCAATGAATTTCCTTCAACGTGCACACCAATGCATTGATGACTCAGCGTATGAATCACATGAGTCCCCGGCAAGCCTTTTTCAGCTCTGCCACTTGTTCCCAAAGCAACTTATGCTTTATTGTGATACCTTTTGAGTCTTTAAAACCATTCTGACCCCAGTATTGAATATATTAATTGTATGAGTGACACAATAAACTGAATCGCACATAATAAGTGTGGGGAATTCTCGATCCAAATTTTTTAGTGCCAGTATTAGGGCTTTTAGTCCTGCCAGCTGTGCCGTGCAATCTCCTAGAGACTGTGTCTGTGTATTGCTAGGATGGAGCTTTCCGTCCTGCATACAACCCTCAACAATTGCACATGCTGCGCTGTATTGTTTACTTCCTACAGCAGGCTGAGCAGATCAGTCAGTGTTAATAATGTATTCATACTGATTTAGAGGCATTATTTAATTCTGGAGAGAATATTCTTGTTCGTATTGCAAAAATGCTTTTGTTTTAAATGTAGAATCAAATCTGTAGTCTACATCTGTTGTAGTAAGTGAATTAGCCAATTGTATCCATAGTGGATGCAGTGCTTTTGCATTCGGAACGCTAGCTTTTGTAACAACCTTCAAGGTACATTTATTTGTTTCCCCTGAGCAAGTGCCCTTTCTCACTACAGCAGTCTGTACTGTTGTTAAAATCTTTTCGGTTGATGCAAAAAGCATCTTGGTGTTTGTGTTCAAATGAGATTTGTATGCAATTGGTACGGTTTCACATTAATTGAAGGTGAGGTAAGTGTACCCTGATTGGCCCACGATTACACAGATCACCAAACCTGTCGTGTAAGAGTTTGGAAGCTATCATGTCAGCTTGTAAGGAACATAGGATTTCTGTGTGTTCCTGTGTCCAGTGTTGAACTGAGAAATCAGGTCTTATTAAGTCGTAGAAATATTTGACTCTTTCTGCCTAATCCAAAATATATGTTCTGCCAAAATTTAGTAATCCTAAAATTGATTGTAAGTTTCTCAGAGTCTTTGGAGGTTGGAGCAGCACACACCTTTCTAAGAAGTTAACTGCCAGGCTTTTCCCTTCACTTGAAAGCTCATATCCCACAAAGAGGACATGGAGGTGGGCAATTTTTGAGTTTTTAATGTTAAATTTATAGCCCTCAGAGGTGAACCCTAAAATATGTTGTTCACCCTGGTCAAGTGATCCAGTAATTCATCCTCCATCAGATCACTATCATCCACAAAGGACAATGCCTCTTCGTCAAAAGTTTGAAGCAACTCTGTTACCTTTGCTGAAAACAACCCGGGGCTATTGTTATACCCTTGGGGCATTCAACAGAATTGACCCTGAGAGCCGAGGACTGAGAATGCTGTCAAATATCTCCTTTCGGGTGCTATATTTTGTCAGAAGAATCCATTTGAGATAACTAGTGTTTTTTTGTATTTTTGCCTCACAATGTTATTCATCAATGCGGCACTGTGTGCATTTTGTACTGCAACTGTTTTTGTGCAGGTGTTTAAATGTCTGTAGTCTAAAATGAGACAATATGAATTATCAGGTTTCATTTCGGGAAACAAAGGATTATTCATGGAGGAGGTGCAATTTTCTATTACACCTTGATATTGAAGTTGATCTCCTTGACTTGTTTTTTCGCGTCATGTTCTATTTGGTATTGTCTCTGTGGAGTTGGAGTAGTTTTTACTGGTATTTCATGGTGAGGTGACTCAGCATCCCACCCTGTATGATTGCGATATAATGCAGGAGCAAGTGCTACCACCCACTCCTGTGCATATGAGAGTTTCAGAGATTCTGGAACGAGGTCAGAGAAGGCTGGTAAAATTACAGTTTCTCCTTTTGTGCAATCCATAACATACTCAGGCGACCAATCATTTTCGGCTAAAGCAATGTCATAGCCAAAGGACAGTTTCTCCCAAAAGAGACCTTTTACTTTCCTGGGTATATCCTCCTCCATGTGGAGTGTTATTTAATGTAACTGGTGTGTGACACTTACCCTAGTACCAGGAGTTTCCACTGTGATATGTTCATTCAACACCGCTGTTACCAGAAATTCTATCAGCTTCTGGTGAACTATTGCTACTTCTGTTACCAGAAATTCTATCTGCTTCTGGTGAACTATTGCTACTTCTGCTGCACTGTCTAGCATCATCAGAGCCCATTCCCCGTTTAGAAGCTGAGTCCTCAGTAGCCTGGACATTTCTTATTTTAAGTCCTGCTACCTTCTTCTTCTTAAATTGACGTTTTGATTTTGGTTTATCTTCTTTTTTGATATTGAAGTCGGAACTGCGATGTGTGTCTCTTGACTTTGTTCACTCTTCTGATCTATGTTCTGACCGTCCTTCCCTCTCAGAGTTTTTTGATGAACCCTGATAGGAATGAGAGAAATGTGTATCAGTATCCTGATACCTGTCAGGTTTTTTAATGTTAACATGATTTCTAAGGTCATGCCTCCTTTCAGAGGGCTCCTGTTGAGGAGACCTACCCCTAGATTGTGATCTATTCTTTCTATTTCTTTTTGTATTCACCCATTTCTTCTTAGAAGAATCAGGTGTTTGCTTGCTGGTGTCCTTTTCAGGACTACCCATTACTTGCGGTTTTGTAGCTCTAGCTCCCAAATTATCTTTACCTAATTCAGCATATGTATCTTCGATATTTTTAGGTAGTTCTTGTTGCTGTTGTGCAGGAGTACATTCCCTCAGGCGTTGGCATATAGCCACCACTGCTGCCTCAGCTTTTATGTTTGCTAACATAATTGCTGATGCCTGGGAATAATTGCTTAATAATTTCATCCCCAAGTTTAGAGCAGGTTCTGTTCCATACTCATTCTGTATTTGTCTTAATACTTCTGGTATCACAGCAATTGAAGGGATACCATGAGTTCTAGTGTAGATGGCAGTGAAAACTGTACCCCAAGTGGTACAATTCTCTATCGGGGAGCTATTCCCATTGGCAAGCAAATTGTCAATATTCAGTGTTTTTCTTGTAGGCCTGTGTGTGGAAACACTGCCTCTCATTGTGCTATTTTCTGTGCTATCCAGAATGGCTTTTGCTCACGTTTACTGGGCATTCTTCCCATAACTGCGTTGAGTGTTTGTGGGGTAATTTTAGTTGCGTCCCTCGTAGTTGACCTGCTGGAGTAATTTTAGTTGGTTGCAGTGTGAGTGTTCTCATTAGAAACTGTGTCAGAGGTCTGTAGAGTTGTATTACTTCTTTTTGAAGTGGACATAAGTCTGCTATTGGCAGTGTGTCAAAGTCTGGATGCGCTGTGTAAGCCCCTAGGACCGGCCAAGTTGCTCCATCTCTGCAAAGCGGACTGAGTCTTACTTTTTTTGTTGTGTGTGGGAGGGTACCTTTAAACCAGTTTATATTATCTTGGTAACTTAGCGGAACTTCAATGTCCTAGTATGGACAGTATTCCTCCAGAGTTTCATCCAGAGTATTAGAATGGAATGTGTTTGTGCGTGCATCTGCAGGTGGGAATTTAACCCATGAATAGAATAACTCTGTTCTGAATGACTTGTGCGCCTCAATCACAAATGTTACAGTCCCACCTAATGCTGGGACTCCAAACTCTGCTAGTTTTAAAGTGAGTGCAGTTCTGACATTCTGTGAAATGTTTAAAGCCCCTTCTGGCTCCCCTTCTCCCGCTGCATTCGCACGTAATGCTGGCGCAGCATTCTGTTCGACAAACATTGTGGAAAGAGTTTCAAGGAAAATTAGATAAGGTTTTATGCACAATACGGAACTATAATCCTTCAAGCTTGAATGAACCTACAGCCAATACATAGGATATGCCTACTCAGCTGTGGCTGATTGTTCCCTTCCCACTTCAGACATCTCTGGGTAGATGAGAGTTGGGGTCTCTTTTAAAAGGAAGAATGAACTACTCAGATTTGACCATTGAATAAGAACCAAACCAACGTTGATGGTACCATGTCATGTAGTTTCTATAAACCTATATAGGACCTGCGCGTTTAGACAGCATAAACTGTGGGAGTGGTGTCCAGACTGTTTCCAGACATCCCCTCCGGATATGTTTGCCTGTATACCAGCTAGCTCACAGTGCCACTATGAACCCCTCTTACCAAGGAGAGAATAGTTTCTGACAACTATCGAACATGGTAAACTGTCCCCTGAGGGATCGTGTAAACAGTACAGTACTTTTCGCTCAGTCACTCGTGCTCACTTTCTCTCAGAGAGATACACAGAATAAAAGGTGGGGCATTTTCAATAAGCATTTATTGCACCAGCATCATTCTATTGTAAAATATGTGTGCTGCAACAATCATAAGACAGAAACAGATGTAAATGATTATAAGCTCCAACAGAGTAAGTGAATGGTAGATTTCTACCATAGTGCTAAAACAATGAATATATGCAGGCATATAAATACATGACAGTAATAATTCATACTCCTACGATGCAGGCCTGAACTAGATGTATCTTAATGTACCTAGCATGTATGTAGGTGTATAGCCAAGAATCCCCCTAGAATATAACCAACCCCATTACCTGGTGTGAGAGAATGAAGGACCCCGTCTTGGTCTTGAGATGGACCCCCTGCGAGGGATGTCAGATCACTGCGTGCTGGGATGTCTGCATGCAGGAACCTCAGCATCTTGCATCAGTGTGTCAGCATGGAAGTCTTTCTCCTCTGCCTGCCCCAGCAAAGATAAGGTGCTTATATACCCAAAAGGTACCCTCAGGGGTTCTACCTCGCTGTATCATGTCGGCCAAGGATGACAAAAGGGATGACCCTTATTCATAGTTATTATGCAGAAGGTGCAGAAGATGGTAGTCTTGCTGTGATTCTGAGATTTCTCATGCATAATAAATTCGGCTAGTTTTCGGAGAAAACCATACAACATTTATGCAGCACCTAACTAGGTAAAAGGTCAGCACAAACCTGTTATGAAGTACAATGGCACAGTAAATGTAGGTGATAGGTTGGGTGACTACCCAATTCTATATGGGGTACATTATAAATCGTAACAAAGGAAATGTCCCTATTTTTATTCTTCTTCCACTCGAGCCTAGGTTATCTTCTTTCAAGCAGATTTTTATTTACAGTTCAAAAGTTAAATTTACATCCCTGATGAGATCAGAGCCAATTCCCTTGATGATTTGCTGTAACAGTTCAGCTCTAACTGCTGCAATCTCTTGTGGAGATGGTGGAATCCCAAAGCTCAGAAATTCGATGTCTTCCAGAATCACAGTCCATAAACCACTTTGGTGGATAAGGCACAGTCAATGACAGGATTGCATTTGCATTTATTCTAGGAACTCTCAGCAATTTCTTGAAAATCAGTATCAGGAACTCAGACCTCGCTCTCTCCAGCATTGGTAACCAAGGGGCATATCAGCAAGGGCTTTATCTCCGCTTTTTTGGCTTTAAAAGCCAAAAAAGCAGATATAAAATTATCGCCCTATCAACAAGAGGGTGCTAACATGCAAAATCGCATGTTAGGACCCTTTTTTCAACGCCTCCCTTTGCATCTCTAATGAGATGCAAAGTGGGCGTTCCTTCCGAAAATAACTGGAGAAATGTCGCTAACCGACATTTCTCCAACTATCAACCGGCACGCTAACAAGCATAGAGATAAGAAAAGTAGTGCTAACCGCGGTTATCGCTACTTTCCTTACAGCTGCTTTTAGTTTGACTTAGCCATGATATCCAATGGAAGGTAGATGTCATGGTTAAGTATGCCCTGCCCTATCAGCAACGTAGCGCCAAATGTTGTGCGATTATCGCTGGAATCCCAGCGATAATCGCACATTTGGCAGCTAACTCGGGTATTTTTATCGCTCTGGAGATAAGCATCGCTGATAGCGTGCTATCTCCACGATAAAAACAAGCGATAGCCGGCGATAATTATCCTAGCGCTAAGTGCGCTTAGCGATAATTATCGCCAGTTGTTGATGATATGCCCCAATATAGGTCTACTTGGGAGAAGAATACCTCGGACACAGCACTATTGCTCTCCTTGATCTCTTATATTTCTGGGCCTTGCTCGTACTCACTCAGATCAGACTCAGTGATTCTCTTATAGGTGCAAGTTCTCTTTGAGATGCAAGTCTCAATAACCTTCTTTTCTGTCTCACAGGCCACATTTCATCTGCGCCATCTTTCTTTCTTGACTGCCCACAACTGATTTCTACACCAGTCTCTTCTGCTGAGTCAGACTCTACACCACTCACAACGTTAACGTGTTCCTTAGAGTCTATACCTGGGTCTTGTGTAACTTGACCCACCTCGGCTTGGCCTGTGGGTATCCAGCCTCGTCCTGAACCTCCACTTCTTGGTTTGCCCTCTCCCGTGACCCCTCGGACACAGGTGGAATTCCTTCTGGAAGAGGAGCTGTTTCATCAGAGAGCCTGTGACTCTTTCAGTATGGGAAGCGTGGATCGAGTTCGGCACTCCTTCACACTTCACATCTGTATTTATCACCAATATCACCTGATATGATCCGTGCCACTGAGAGTCAAGACAGTTCTTCTTTACATGCTTTAGGACGAACTCCAAATCTTCTGGGTTCAAGTCGTGGCAAAGGTATTTCGAAGTCAGTGCAGTCGCTGCTTCAACCTGATGAGACACAGAACGAACCACATCAGCCAATCCTGTACATTAGTCAAGGATCAGGTAATCTGTGATACTGATCACAGCAGTCACTGTCACTGCAGGTAACCGCATTGCCCTTCCCATGCGGATCACATGGGGCGATAACCCAGTTCTTCTATCAGGAATGCTGCGCAAGCTCATTAGAATCAAGGGCAACACATCAGGCCATTTCATTGATGTTGAAGCACGCACTTTTGCCAGCCTCATCTTTAAAGTCCCATTGATCTACTCCACCATGCCTGATGCCTCTGGCCTGTAACTACAATGCAGTCTTTAATCCACACTCAAGGCAGTACCCAACAACTTCATGAACTCGCTGTGGAAGTACGTTCATCTATCCAAGCTCGCTCGCTCAACAATAACTTTGCTACTGTGAAAATGTCACACCTTCTAATTAGATAAGCTTCCACCCACAGAGAAACGAAGCACACAACAACTAAGCTGCATCTTGATCCATTACACACATACTTCCCAACAATGTCCAATTGGTTCCTATTGAAAGGTCCCCCTGATCTGCCAATTTGACTCAAAGCAACAACAGTTTTCTTTCCAGCATTCATCTGTTGGCACGTAACACACAGATAGTTCACTGCTTCAGCATACACGCGATACCTTGGATTGAACTAAGTCTGTCTGAACAACCTCACCATTGCATCCCTTCCTATATGAGCTGCTCCATTACTCTGCCTTACCATTGGGTTTAACAGAAAATTGAGCAACACCACCCTGTCATCAGTTGAAACCCAAATGTCACTTTTTCCTTTCTAACAGCCTGCTCGAATACAACACGCTTGTTCCTGATCTGTTGCTTCCATTTGCAAATGCTTAACTTCAACCCAGGTCTCTGCAACAGCTAGCATCATATTGAGTTCGATCTTCTCTGCACTCTCGCATTTAAAATACATGCATGTGTTGCACAAAAATGAGCAATTTTATCAGCATAGCGGTTTCCGGTGGTGGCAAAGTAATGTCCCTTCCTATGTGCGGCGCACTAAACGACTGCCACTTCCTTTGGTAATTGCAATGCTTCCAACCGTTGTCTCACATATTCCCCATTCTCAATGGATGAACCTGATGAACCCTCACTGCGACCATAGCCATAGTCATGAACTACACCGAAACCGTACGGGCTATGGGTATAGATAGTGACTCTAATCTGCTCAGAGACAAGACAAGCACCGATCAAGGTAAAGATTTCGGCCACTTTTGCGGGGTGTACTATATGTAAACAAGCAGCTTCCACAGCTCCAGAGATGGTACAAATGGCAAACGCTGCTCTCAGATTACTTTCATTGTCCCTTAGCTAAGAACCATCAACAAAAAGGATCAGACACTGTCTCATCGACAATGTCAGGTCCCGGCTTGTTGCAAAGCTCAGTAACATCCAGCCAGCCATGGTCTTCACAATCTTCCCCATCAGCATTTGGAACAGGTAACAAGGTAGCAGGATTTAACATAGAACAGCGCTTCAGAGTTACATTTTCTGCTGCAAGCAACACCTGTTCTTATCTTGTCAGCCTGCTATTATTCAAATGCTGTGTTTTAGTCTTTTGTCATCAGGAGTTCAACTGAGTGCAGTACATATACAGTAAGTGCATGATCGATCTCAATGCTTTCACATTATTCATTACTGACACCAGTTGCAGTAACGGATTTGAGACATCCAGGTAACGCTGAAGCCACAGAATCTAATGTAGCTGAGGAATAGGCCACTGGTTTACAGGTACCTCCATGTATCTGGGTGAGTACGGAAAGAGCATAACCCTTCATTTCATGGCAGAACAGCGAAAATGCTTTGTTGCAATTAGGCATTCCTACAGCTCGAGCGCGACACAGGCACTCTCTCAGCTCCAAGAAGGCAAGCAAGCAGTCATTATCCCAAGGTACCGGATCACTCACATCCCTGTGGGACAGCATCTGAAAGGGCTTTAACCAAGGATAAATTTGGAATTCATTGTCGGCAGTAGCCAACCATTCCCAGAAACATCCTAACCTCTTTCTGGGTAGTAGTCGGATATATTTTTATGATCGCCTCCATACGTTCTGTTGACACCTTCCTCTTCCCTCTCTCAATCCGATGACCCAAGTACTGAACTTCAGTCAGACCGTATTCAAGTTTGCTCAGAGACACTTTATGCCCATCGCAAGCCAGATGGTTCGATAAAGCAATAGTACTGCTCCTACAAGCCTTTCGTGTTTCAGATGCAAGGAGGAAGTCATCAATGTACTGAACTAGCACTGAATTTCAGGGCAAAATCAAGCTCTCAAGGTTCTTCTACAAAACCTGATTGAAGATGGATGGACCCTTGGGAGATACAACACCATGTTATGACACGATTTTCAAGCTGGAAAGCAAATACAAATTGGCTTTCCTCGTGTAATGTGATGGAGAAAAATGCCTGACACAGGTCAATCACTGTGAACCAGACAGCTTCCCAAGGAATCTGGAATAGGATCACAGATGGATTCAGTACCACAGGACAATATGGAATCACAATGTTATTTACCCTTCAAAGGTCCTGGACTATACAATACTTTCTGCTTGGCTTCTGCTATCCCATGATGGGTGAATTGCAGAGGCTTCCTATGATCCCCTTCAGTATGCCCTGCGCGATCATGGACTCAATTAAAGGTTCAACCCCTGCCACCGTTTCAGGGGTCAAGTTGTACTGAGGTGTTCTCGTGAATTCTGCATTAGGCTTGATCTGTGTGCAGACTGGCTCAACTACTCTGATTTTTCTCAGTTTAGGAGTCCTAAAGTTAGGAGTCCTAACTTTACTACTCCTAAACTGAGAAAAATCCTAACTTTAAGACTTTCGGTATTCACAGAAGGCATTCAGGAGTCCTAACGTTAAGACTCCTAACTTCTGTGAATACCGAAATGAGTAAGTACCTTCTGTGAATACCAAAATGAGTATGTGTCTTTTGTGAATACCAAAATGGTAGTAAGTTTAGGATTTTGTCTTAAGTTAGTACTGTGAATCGGGCCCATATTCTATATGTTATGCCAAAAAAGAAACATGATACTCCAGCTGTGACTTTTCAACCCCACCGCCCGCAGCACTCCCTCGGCAAGCTACCACTATGGTCCACTCTAGTCGACCTCTAAGACTGCGCCAAGTGTACAGTCTTCCTCCCCCCTCAGGCACCATTACGGGTCCTGATCAAAACCATCCTCTGCTACCAACTGAAAGGGCTGGGTCCATAAGTTCTAGACCTGTTCTAGAATTACAATCAGATGGATCTTTTTAGCAGCATGTAATTGTCGAAGGGAGAAAGTTGGTAATAATGCCAATCATTTCAACAGGAATTTCTCTAGACACATAGCAACCACAGACAACTACATAAGATTCATTAATTTATTACAAAGCCAAAAATAACTGGACATAAAGACACCTTAAAACGAAGGTGTAGAAATACACCGGGATCAGCATAAAGCCAAATCTGTGAATCAAGTTGAGGCGATGCAACATGCAAAAAACAATTAGCTCAAGAAATCTGATGCAGAGGATCAGATAGCATGAGTCCAAATTTCCCTGCATTGTGGGTTGGTGAATATAAAGCTTTAATCTATCCCTACCCTAACACAAAAATGCCTATCATTGCATCTTCCGGGACAAGAGATAAAAGGTTTCAGCATGTGGAGTCTTCCTAAGAAGTCTCTCTCTATCAATGGGTCTAATAGCATAGAGCCCTTAAGACAGAGCTCGTTCTAAGATGCTCTCTCTCCCAAGGCAGAAGAAGTGGGCGCTTTCCCTACTTCTAACATCGCGTTACAGGTATCTTTCCCAAGAGTGATGTTCTTCTTTTCTCACCATTTTTGTCCTTGGTTCCCAAACCATCTCCCGTGCGAAGGACAACGGCCTTCCCTTATCAATTCAGACTGTACGATGTAACTTTTTTTCTCTTCTTGTCTGACTAGTAAATAAAGAAAATATTCTAGCTAACAAGATTGCTGCTTTCACTGGCAACACCAAACGTGAGAAAGAACAAATTCCATAGCACACATGAAATTCAGCTATTAATTCTAAAGCGAGAGTTTCCAGGGATATGCGTTTCAGGCATACAAGATTCGGCTAACATAAGAAAATAGCAAGTGAGCTATACGAAATTGCATAGAAAATAAGGCACAGTCAATTAATACATTTACCTACATGTAAAATTACACATTAAAAAACTCATTTAAGAAATGAATGGTGGTCAGTTATACAGCAAGAGTTATTCACATTAATGTTTTCTTCTAGTTACATACACTTTCTGTATGAATTCTCCATGTTATTTTAAATGGTCTAACCACATCACGTTTCATGTTATTACATTTCTAATTCTAACACTTCACATGAATACATCAAAGGATTATATGTGTATGCGCTCTACATGTGTGATTATAATGCACCCCTACAAATACATGCAGTTTCCACTACATCAATGTAATTTCTTAAGTGGCCACCAAGCTGTACCCAATTGAACAGGCCCAAATACGCTGAAATAGATCTTTGGTTGCTTGTGTTCTGGTTCAGAGGATAACTGGCTTAGCAGTTTGGGCTGGACTGTTCTTATTGGAGCAGAACGTAATCTGAGGTGGCTTGGTGGACAATCAAAACAATGGGTTAGAATGCTAACCAGTTCGATTTCCAGTGGTTAGACGTCTTCTACGTATTCCTCCCATACCTTTTGTGTGTCAGATCTGGGTGAGGCTTAGCTTCATGGTGCATTTTCTACAGTCTTTCTATATGCGAAGAGCCGATTGTCTGAAGATGTACTTCTTACCAAGGGTTTTTATATTTAGTGTTTTATTTTATTCAAGATTTTTCTGAGCATGAGCCAATCTTGGATTGCCTACAAGCCCTATTGAGATCTCTTATATCTAAACATAACAGAAGAAAATATAATATAATGCAGTTAATGAGAATGCAGGAATTGGCATGGTCTGAATCACGTAAGCCTAGATCACCCACAAAAACACAGGAGCACCGAAAATGTATGTGAGCAGCTTTAGAGTCCATTCAAGTAAAAAGTCACAGGAGTGATGAGATCGAATGCGTATGTCCTAGAGATCGGAGGAGCTGTGATTTGTGAGGTGTTGACCTCACTTTAGAAAGTCTGTTCACGATAATAGTTTAAGAAGGCTTTCATAGGCAGGTCGTGGAAGCGACAGACATTGTAGGCTCAACTTTGGACCCAGTATATCATAGAGCATGAAATTGGTCTTGTCGAAGGAGTTGAGGGTGGAGTCGATGTCTGATCAGGTATCTTTTAGATTCTGTTTTAAAAGCGTTGTGTGATGGGATCAATGGAGTGCTGAAAGTATAGAGTTCTAAATTCCGAGTGAAAAACTCAAGAAATTTTGTGTCAAGGTCAGGTCTAAAAATACAAGGGTGTTTCATAGTGCAGTACTTAAGTGCTGCAGTTTGAGGTTACATTACAAGGTAATGTGGGGAGGATAAGCTGAACTGGAAATGCATCCAGCCTCAATAGATAGTGATTGGTGGGAATTGAGGATAGGTGTGATGTGATCAAAAGCATATGTCACAGAGATTGGAGCAGCTGTGATTTGGAGAATGCCACTAAAAGGGGTTGACCTCACTTTTGAAAGTCTGTCAACGATAGTAGTTAAATGTTCAAATGAGAATAGCACCAAGGCGTGTACTGCCTTTTTGAAATCACTCATACAGCTGAATCTTTAATGCATTTTGTAAAATGAAATTGGCAGCAAGCATTTTTCTCTGTATTCAGGACAAGGTGTTGTAAATGAAGTTAATCATCCAGTAATGAAACATGGAGATTTGATAGTATTAACAATTATCAATATAACATGTAGGGTGGAGGGAGGTTTCAGCAATGAGTTGACTGTTAGGGTCCTATGTATCATTCCCTTTCGCTAACCAGGAATGTACAACCTGTAAACAGACTCCTAATCAATATCTTATACAAACTATTTAGCAAAAGGTCACATCAAAAACTGTCAATTCGGAAAATGACCCACGTAATGAATATTAATTAGACAGGCTACAATTTGCAACCCCCTGTAATGGCTGCAAGTGCTAAATGCACATGTACTGTTTTTTTGCTGTTGAAATAAATGATTCCAATTTTGGAAGACTTTGCGGGAGCAGTCAGATGTCCTATGGATGAGTGCCTGCCAACCACAAGGCTGCTGACATGATGCACACGGATGAAGGTGACCCAAGAGGAAACCTTACTGTTTGTGATTTAGTTATCACCGCAACTCTAAGATTGGTAACTCACCAATGGTTTGTGACTGCAGTTGCAGTTACAAAAGATGTATACATTCCTTTCCAAATTGCAAGCAGGAGGAGGTGCTCCCCTTTCACGTCCTTACCTATTCCTGATTTGGAAAGAATAGCAAAAGCCCTTTAGCAAGTTAGAAATAAATTTCTGGTTCATTAATGGGCTTTTATACATAAAGAAAAGCTGTTTTGAAACATTATGATTTTGAAAATCCCAGGCTTTGCAACCTCAAAATGGCATTGTACATCAGGCCCATGATGTAGCAGACATTGGAGAAATGAGCAGTAATTGCGATTTACCTGGTTTAAAATGAAGGGCCTCATTATAATGTTGGGCTGAAAGCAATCCAACAACTCGTCGAAGGCTTTCTGTCCGACATCGGAGGTTTCCGTCCAACCGCCGTATTACTCTACTATCGTCAGAGGGAAACCCGCAGGGGAATCCCACTCCACTTTCGATGGGCTCATGGAGGCCGTTGTGGCGGCGGTCAGAAATGTAATCCTCAAATGGTAGTGGAGCCTGCCTCGGCTCCGCTATCGAGATTACAATTTCACTTTCCACCTGCCCTTTCATGGCGGGCGGTCCACCCGCCATGAAAAGGCAGGTGGAAAGTGACTTTGGGGGGCCTTCGCAGGGCCCGTCCCCCTTGGGCTTCTGTTATAGGGCTTGGGGGGGCACCTGTTGTGCCCCCCCAAACATCCATGCACTATGTGGCAGGCACCACATGGTGCCTGACACAAGGTGACTGGATGTTTGAAAAAATCTATTTTTCTATTGCAGCTTGTGCTGCTGGCCACTGCACAAGCTGCAGTGGTAAAATTGATATTTACGACCATCCATAGGGCAGTCACATCCTAATTCGGCAGGTGGAACTACCGACTAATAGTCGGGCGGATTACATCCCGCTACGGTGTTGGTCAAACGCTTGTCTGACCGACATTGTAATAGGCTCTTCGGTTGATGATATTCCAAAGATAGGGGTCTATTAGGATGGTGGATGGATGGCCGCCACCAGGCCAGCGGTGGCAACCGCCGGGCCGGCGGCGGCCATCCATCCACGATAGAAACCCAGAAAACCGCCGGTCACATTAGCATGGCGTTGATGACCGCGGTGGTGAGAAATCCGGTCTACTGCCTTTCAGCCAGTAGCAGTCCTCACGCTTGACTGGCGGGCGGAGCTGGACCGCTAAAATGGGGCCGGTGCAGGGCCATGCTCCGCCGGCACGATTATGATGTCGGCGGAAGCCAGCCTTTCTGCTGCGTTTGAACCGCCATGGAAAGGCTGCTGGAGACAGGTTCTGGGGGCCCATTGCGGGCCCCCAATGTGTTGGGGGTGTGGGTGCACTGGGGGTACCCATGGTACCCCCCTACATGTCCCTGTACCAGTTGGCAGGCACTGTGCAGTGCCTGCCACGCAATGCAAGGAAATGCAGGACATGCTCCTTTTGACATGTTAAAAGGCAATGTTAGTGGCCGCAATCGTACCTCCGCGGTCGGATTTCGACTGCAGAGCATACTAGTTGGCCGGAGGTTATGCCACGGTCCTTGCGGGCGGTGTTTTCCCACTACCATGGCAGTCGGGGTGATTAACGACCGCCATCCTAATAGACCCCATAGCTGTATCTTTTACAGTACTAGTGTCGAGCACTTAAATATCTGATTGAAAAGATATTTTTAGGTAAATCTGAGTGTCATCTGCATACTGATAAAACACTATTCTAGGTTTTCATAAAAGTTCACCTAATGGTTCTATAGAGATGAAAAAAGTGGGAGTATGTATGAAATTTAGGGGAACACCATTAGGCAATTGTGAGTGGACAGAGAGTGAGTCTTCAATCTTCATTTATCAGAAGTGGTATTCTTGGTTGGAAGAAATCCAGCAGGTTACATTATCACTTAAGCCCAGGCATTTCTCTTCCATTTCAAAAAGTGTGTTGCAGTCCACAATATTGAAGATTGCTAATAGACTGAGGAGAACTAGGAATCAACCACATTAACGACATAGAGAACATCATCAACACATCTTACCATGGCAATGTCTGTGCTGCAGCCAGTAATGACACCCTATTGTTAATTGTCATGCAGATTGCTTTCAGAAAAGCATGATTTTAGGGGGGATATTCTCAAGAACATGTGATAACTACCGCAAAAGTAGCTTAACGCAACTCTTCACATCGCAGTATATCGTGGGAAAATAACATTGTGTTAACGTGGTATTTTCAACACGGTGGCACCATTCGATAGACCCATCACAGCGCGCAAATGACCGCGTTAAAATCAACGCGATACCGCAAAAATACGAAACACGATCGCAAAAAAAGCTGCGATGAGGCAATGTACGAGCACAACCCCACATCCGTGACTTAGGACAAATGACCATTGTCACGCATCACATAGGTATCTCCACACAGTCACAATGTACATTGATATACAGTCTGCATGTAAAATGCGCCAATGCAGACACATGCATGGAACACACAGTGAAACCGCATCTCCCCTTCACATTGCAGAGGGACAAGCAACCACCCCTGCACACAGAAGTGTCATTGCCATGATCAACCAACAATGACAGCATGAACAAATGTAGGTGCAGTGACTCCCACTTATGTAAATGTTGCCCATGTTGTGGGACTTGAGTCACAGGGGGCGTCCCTGCATCATGGTGGTACATAACTGACTCCAAAAGGAGCCCTGTTGTCACCTGTAGGTCACAATTGGCAGCCAAAATGGAATGAACTTGGACACACGTGAAACGCCGAAGAGTGGGATACCCTACTAACTGTGACACACAGAACTGGCAGTTTAAATACGTGACACCCCAAACAGCCCCTCTGCACAGAGGTGACACACCCACCATCCATGAACACATCATAAAATCATCAACACATCTCGCACTCACGCCTGTCTCAGTGATGTGCCCGAACAGATGAGTGACATGCACTTAAGGAATGTTATTTTGGAATGAGTTTATTTGCACATGCTGTGTCTGTGGTTCTCCTGTACTGTCCCATGATTGCCAAGGACTGTCACAATGTGACGTGTTCATCAGAAGAAATTTGCAATGATGGTGTCCCTGCGGGCAATTCCTGCTGCGGCTGCAGTGGAGTGTGGTCCACCTGCCTCATCTTCATCATCATCATCTGGTGCCTCTGGAACTGGTATCCATGGAGTCTTGCTGCGTACACATATGTTTTGCAACCCACAAAATGCAACGATCATCTTGCACACTATGTCTGGGCTGTACAGGAGCCTTTCACCTGTGACGTCCAGGCACCTGAAACGTGACTTCAACATGCCAAATGTGCATTCCACGATGCCCCTGTTGAGTTTTTGGGCTGCATTGTACTGCCTCTGGGCCTGTGTGTTCGGGGCTTGGAGGGGCATCATCATCCAAGAGCAGAGTGCACATCCGTGGTCACCTGTGACAGTGCAGAGAGACATGAGTCAATAGTTGGTCCTGCATGATGTGTTGGCCGGCTCACTGGTTGTTTGGTGTGTGACATGTGTGATCGTGTGATTCCTGTATGACATGTACTGCTTGTTGCCAATGAGTGGCAACAATGTGTATTACGTACCCTTACTGCTGCTCCTCCTTCCCCCCGAACTCATTAACCAGTGTGTGCAGCGGGGTTTCATCACTTGCACCCCTACGGCACACCATTGTCATGCCCGTCTGCGCATGTCCACAAGCCTGACAACGACACAGTGAGGTTGTGCGCTGAAGGTGGGTGGCCACATGTGTGTGGGCCTATGGTAAGGACAGAACAGATACAGATGTGAAGTTCATGCCTGGCTGAACTCGCCCTGCAGTTGAGGGTAGACCTTTGGCCTATGCTGCGGAAAGAGTGACACACACAAAACTTGGCATGTATGATCCCGGACCCCAGGAGGGCTTGCTCACCCTCATGTACCCCTCCGCCAAGGCTGCAATCCGTGGGCATGCTACATGGCAACATTGCACATTGCGTGACGGCTGGCGCAGACACTACACAAGAGACACACGCATCAGTTACCTCCTTGTCAAGGCCAAAACTCAACCATGCCCAGAGCCACGTGTCGAATGACAACACCCCTATGCAGCACTGCTGTATGACGGTCCACTCATTTACGCTCACAGGGGGTCCGACACAGCTACTTATCCCAGGTCTACCCCAGTGCCGGAGGTGACAAGTTTGCGCACACTGTACACAGCACAATGTGATGTGGTATGGCCTGGGGCCCTCATGCATACATAATGACCACACGGACACACTGAGATAATTTGTGGAACTGGCTACGGACACTTGCGCCCGGCACCTTTTATTGGCAGGGTCACATGCCCAGGGACGCCTGTGCTGGATGGGTGTCGGGTAGTGTAAGCAGGTAGTGTAAGCAACCCCTCAGGGGTTGGTTGGTGCTGGCAACAACTACAACAGTGATCAGACAATCAGAAGTTCAATGTACAAAAAGCAACGGTCCATGAAGTGAGCTGCACAGAGTCAGTTGACCCGGATGCCCTGCTGCCGGCACAGACACACACACAAGGGACGGTGACGTGTGGTGCACTGAGATAGGGCCACGAGTGCTGAGAGGGTCCTCGTTGATGTCCAAGGAGAATGTCACAGAGTGTTACGGGGGACAGTGGAAGGTGTCCATCCAGGACATGATGCAGAGGGCAGAATAAAGCTGAAACAGGCAACATGGAGGAGTTGAATGCTACAGTCTCCTTGTTTCCCACCATGTCAGTATCAGCTACATGATGAAGACAACCCCTAGGTCATAAACTCAGACACCAACAAAGTTCAACGGGAGAGTGCCCATGATTCCCGTGGCACAGAGTCAGTGGCACCAGAGCTGGAAGGGGATGCAGTCTGTGATGAAGCCGGTACAATGATGTTGACTATGCAATGAACAAATCAAGACTCAGTTCCAATTGTGTGAACTACTCAACTGCAGTGTGTGCTGGAGGTAGCGGTCAGCGTGGGGCAACCGCTGTGCAGCCAGCTCCTCCTGGATCTCTAACACACGACATTGGTATGGCATGTGGAAAAGATTCCTGGTTGACGGAGGTGGGGGCACCAGACCAGAGCTGAGCGGGTGCGCACCCTGCGATGATGATGATCGAATGGAGTATAGGAATTTAACCTCTGCCTTAAAAATGTGCTCTGCCATTGTGTAATCAAGACTAAATTCCAAATGTGTGACCTACATGTCCACTGTGTATGCCGGTTGTGTACGTCAACAAAAAAGGAGTATTGCGGGCCTTGCTCGTGAAGGCCGTGATGGTCTGAGGAGGCTGCTAAGGTCGCGAGCATCGGGCTTGGAGTGCCGGCATGTGCTGGGCACTCTTGGAGACACGCTGGTGTCGTCAGGTGAGCAGTGAGCCCTGGAATGCGCAGGGGCGGACAAAACTGGTTCTGGGAGCAGCGGCCCGGGCTGCGGCAGGCCCCCAGGTTTGATGGGACGAGCTCATACGTTTTCGGCCTCGTGGCGGGGTGAGAGGTGCTGCCCTGGCAGAGACATTGGCCATTCCAGAAGAGAACCACGCCCAGAGCTATGTGCTTTTAATTCACACCCCTACCCTAGCCTGGTGTGTGCCGGGCCAGCCCACTCCGCACACGCTTAGAGGGGGACGTACCAAGCTACATTTCCGTGATTTTCCCCACTGGCTGGGGTGAAATGGTTGTTTCCACTGTCCAAGACACTACCGCCACCAGCATTATAAGTCGCCATGGATATGTCTGTGGTTTGCATACTGCAGTCTGTCCAGCGCATCCATGCCACACTTGGCATTGTGTACATTCTCATTCATGGGTCAGTTGCCTCCTTCGCACATGCCTGGTTCCCACCTTTCCCCACATTCTGCTATTGTGTGGCTGAGGTGCCATGCCGTTGATGGCTCATGTACATGGCTAGCCCAGGTTACCACAGTAAATTGTGCTGTCGTGTCTGGTGGGTGGGCATGTTGTTTGGCATGTTGTATGTGTGTTTGTGATTTTCCCCACTGGTTGGGGTGAAATGGTTGCGCCCACTGTCCAAGACACTACCACCACCAACATTATATGTCGCCATGGATATGTCTGTGGTCTGCATACTGTAGTCTGTCCAGCACATCCATGCCACACTTGGCATTGTGTACATTCTCATTCATGTGTGTTATGTTATGTTAGAAAACTTATATAGCGCACAGCTACCTAACGTTTAACCAGAGAGACTTAGAACAACCATGTTTTAAGCGCCTTCCTGAATGTAAATAAATCATCACAGTTTCTTAGGCCAACAGGAAGTTTATTCCAAGCCTTGGCTGCCCCAACGGAAAAACTTCTGCCTCTCCATCTGACTCTCTTAGAGGTGGGCACAGCAGTGAGTTTGGCTCCAAATGAGCGTAGTGATCTTCCAGGCACATACCATTGAAATTGTCGCATCAAATGGAGTGGACCTATGTCATGGAGCGCTTGGAAAACCAAACACAGTGATTTAAAAAGTATTAGTTTTTTTTACTGGCAGCCAGTGTAGTTTTTTAATTGTACTCGAGATGGAAGCAAATTTTGGAATCCCTGTAAGCAACCTGGCTGCTGCGTTCTGGAGCATCTGAAGTTTTTGTACGCTGCGTTCATGAATATTTAAGTAAAGGCTGTTGCAATAATCAAGTCTTGACATAATCAGGGCCGAGACCACTGTGTGCTTGCAATCTGCCGGCAACAGGGGCAACACTTTCCTCAAGTTCCTGAGAGTATACGAGGTGGCAGAGACCACGGTATTTACTTGATCATGCATGTCAAGGTGTTCATCCAGCACCACTCCCAGATTCTTATCTTTCCTGGAGGGTAATGGGAGAGTACCCATGGCCTCAGGCCACCAACCAGGGGTCCAAAGATTAACATTGTTCCCGAACCGAATCACTTCTGTTTTGCCAGCATTCAATTTTAGACAGTTGTGCAACATCCAATCTCCCACTGCCCCCATACAGTCGTGAAGCCTCTCACCCGTTGCCTCTTCCTGACCTGGTTGCAAAGAGATGACAATTTGAGTGTCATCAGCGTAAGATGTTAGCCCAAAGCCGAAGGATTCAATCAAGGGGGCCAGAGAGGAGACATATACATTAAAAAGCGTTGTGCTCAGGGAAGACCCCTGAGGCACTCCACAAGGAAGAGAGAATGGTTTGGAAACAAACTCACCTAGTGAGACAGTCTGGCTTCTATCAGAGAGGAAGGATTTAAGGAGAGACCAAGCTTTATCTCTCACTCCGCAACCCCATAAACGATCCATCAAAACCCCATGGTGGACCGTATCAAAGGCCGCGGAGAGATCAAGCAGGATCAATACCGCCATTCCTCCCTGGTCCAGTGTTTTCCTAATCTCTTCTGTGGATTTAAGGAGGGCAGTTTCGGTACTGTGACCCTCTCTAAACCCAAACTGGGTGGGATCCAGAACCTTTGCTTCATGCAGAAAAGAGCTCAAAGCAGTGTTCATGTGTTTCTCCACCAATTTAGAAGGCAAAAGTAGGCGTGAGATAGGACGAAAGCTACTTGGGTCCTTACTATCTAGGCTAGGTTGTTTTAAGAGCGGCAAGACAGACGCAATTTTCCACAATTTAGGAAAAAGTCCTTCTACAAACATAGCATTAAAAAGAGTAGTAAGTGTCCCAGCTAAAGGTTCAAAAGCCTTTTTCGCAATTGCTACTGGGCACGGGTCATAGGGTGAGCCTGATCTAGCGGACAGAAGAAGCTTAAAAGTGTCTGGATAGGTTATTGGAGGAAAATTATCCATAGTACATTTTGGACCAGGTCCTACCTCAACAGCATGGGCCAAATCCCCTAAAGTATTACCTGCATAGTCTCTAAAAGTGCTATAAATAGCTTCCACTTTAGATTGAAAGAAAGTGGCCATTTCATCACAGAGAACCTGGCTAGTTGAGATGATGGCAGGTGGTGGATGAGTGAGCCTAGTAACAACTTTATATAATTCCTTAGAGGAATTATTGGCTAAATGTATCTGTCCAGCGAAAAACTCGCATTTAGCCTTAAAAAGCATCTGTTTATATTGAAGGAGGCCTTGTTTATATAGAGCTTTATTAGTTAGTTGGTAGTCCTTCCTCCAGGAGCGTTCCAATTGTTTACATTTCACTTTTTGAGTCTTTAATTCCTGAGAATACCAAGGAGCCGTGGGCTGAACCTCTTTGGAATAATTACTTTTTTAGGTGCTAAAATATGACAAGCATCCTCTAACCAAGTGGTGTAGACAACCAAGGCCTCCTCCACCTCCAAGGGCAGAGACGCCTGGGTCCAACGTAGTAACTCAGTAAGTTCTGCCTCTCCTACCCTATTCCAAGCTCTAATCTCCTTTGTTCTCCTAGAGGGGGGGTCCCCGCCCCGACCTCCCTGAATGATCAATTCAAACATAATTGCAGCGTGATCAGACAGGGAAGGGGTAAAATGTTTAAGACAGAGAGGGATAGAGCATTTGAAACAATCCCATCTAATGTGTGCCCAGCCAAATGTGTGGGTCCCTTCACTAGTTGCTTTAACTCGGCACTCTTCATTAGATCTAAAAGATTTAGCGTATCTTTCTCTGCACAATCTTCTAGGTAAAAATTGAAATCTCCCAATATAGTGTGCGAGTCAAGGGACAAACCAGCTTCCAGAAGTGTGCCGACCTCAGCTAGGAACGGATTCCTAGGACCAGGAGGTCTATACACTAGAATTCCCTTGAACATGTAGTGATCAGAGAGGCTGAGAGAAAAGGATAGTGCTTCAAACAGAGGATTAAACATTATATCGAAACTAGCTTTGATGGAGCTATGATAAATAACTGCCAATTCTCCACCTTTTTTTAGAGGTCTATTAGCCGTATAACATATGAATCCAGGAGGGATTGCTTTCACAAGATCAGGGCCAGAGGCCTCATCAGTCCATGTTTCTGTTATGAAAGCAATTTGAACGTTGTTTTTTTAAATTTTTTTAACTTTTTTATTGAAGTTCTTGTATCAAGGTTACAATTTGAGAATAACATAAATTGGCTACCACAGAATAAGAATACAAAATAAAGAAAATTATTTACGGAATGCAAAAGTCCACCATTACTCGAAATAAAGACTCCAAATTCTGTTAAACTTCCTAATCCCACCAGTTCGCTGGGCGTATCGCATTTCACTCTTTCTAACATTCTTAATTTTTTGAAGCCAGGCATTAAACAAAGGAACTTGAATTGACTTCCAGTTCTGGAGCACCAGAGACCTTGCCACTGCTATTGCAATAAATAATAATTTGACCATCTGTTCTGTCAGACCATCTGTTCTGATCAGAATCATATCCGTACAATACTAATTTAACATTATAAGTGATCTGGATCCCACAATACTTTTGCAAGTATTCGAAGATCTTATTCCAAAAAGGCACAATTTTAACACAGTAAGCTATAAAGTGAGACCAGTTAGCAGGAGTATATTGCTGACATCTAAAACAGGTGGCACTAGTATTGACATACATTTTAGCAATGGCAGCAGGAGTACGATACAGAAGCCATTTACTAAAAAATAGCATTCTTCTCCAATTAGATCCTCGAAGGACACTAAAATTCAGCATATTTATAGTTTTCCAAGTGTTGATAGTAAGTACGTGATTCTCCTGTTCTTGCCATTTTTTAATAGCTTTCTGGCCCAGATCTACCTCAATATGTTGAGCTAAACAACGTTTCCATGCCCCTGGCTTCCTCATCCGAGAAGTCATAAACAAATCGTCCCATAACTGATTAGAGGAACCAATAATTCTTGGCTCCACTTGTTCCAGCATTTTAAAGATTGAAACATACGAGGCTAGTAACATAAAATTTCCTGAAATTATAAGCTGCATCTCTCCCGGTAGCAGCCATGCCCCCTGCCTTAAAAAATCTGAAAGGGAATAAAATTTGAACGTTACCCTCTATTAAAGATGCACATTCAATGCTGTGTTTCACCAAAGAGCGTGCGTTTAAGAGAACGCAATTAAAGGCCGGAATAACCTTTTTATTCAAACTCATCCTGAAGAATTTCCTGACTGGATATGTGGTATCTAGCTCTGGGAGGGTTGTTTCACACCCCGTACAGACCTTTATTGTTAATCCAGACATTCTCTTAGGGTCCAAACAGACACAACCAAGTGTACTTGTGTGTCTGTTTGAAGCCAGTAGTTGCTCCCTAGAGTAGGTAATAGAGGGTTTCATGTCTATAGCCGTGCCTTCAGGGATTTCAGCGCAAAGCGCGGTCCGAGCGCGGACGGGCGCAGACGGGCTCGCCTAAGGTGCACCTTTGGCGTGCCCGCGGCGCGCCCGCGGCACGCCTGCTGCACGCGTGCGCTGTGCGCTCGGATCATGTGCTGTTTTAATCTATTCAGGGCCAAAGAAGCTACACCGCCAACCGTGATTCCCCCAAGATGGCGGCCCCCGCCACCGAGTGGAAGCTCCTGGAGACTCCGGTGAGTAAAGTGCAAAGTGCAACTAGCTGTGGTTCCTGCCCAACGTTAAAAACACAGTACAAGTACATTTTAAAATCACAACTCTAAAAAAGATTGCAGCAAGAATACCTTCAAACGTGGAAATATGAAAATTTAGAAAGTGCAAGTACGCAGCGTGCCGACTCCCGGCTCAAGCCTCAGGAGCTGCAGTGCTGCGCGCTCGGTTCATGTGCTGTTTAAATCTATTCAGGGCCAAAGAAGCTATTCATGGGTCAGTTGCCTCCTTCGCACATGCCTGGTTCCCACCTCTCCCTACATTCCGCTATTGTGTGGCTGAGGTGCCATGCCGTTGATGGCTCATGTACATGGCTAGCCCCAGGTTACCACAGTAAGTTGTGCTGTCATGTCTGGTGGGTGGGCATGTTGTTTGGCATGTTGTATGTGTGTTTGTGACGTGTGTTTTGCCAGACTTGTTATTTGCATGATTGTGGACTGGAGGTGTGTGGTGTGTTCATTTGGTACTTACCAATGAGCAATGCATTTCCGTAGGTGCCATCCTGTAAGCGCCGGTCGATGATGGACTGGTGGAAGATGTATGAGTTATGCACACTGCCTGGGAAGTTGGCGACAACATTGGTGAAGAGTCCCTGTGGTCCACTATTGCCTGCACATTGATGGAATGCGTGTGCTTTCTGTTGCGGTAATTGTGTGCAGTGTCGGCAGGGGGCAAAAGTAGGACATGTATGCAGTCAATTGCCCCCATCACGTGCGGGAATACAGATATGGCGAAGAAGCCTTGCTTGGTATCCAGCTGTTCCTGCGCAGTATGGGGGAAGTATGGGTACTGGGGTACAAAGCTGATGATGGCATCCAGGACAGGATTGAGGAACTTGGATAGAGCTGGCTGTGAGACTCCTCCGACTCTGGCGGTTGTTAGTTGGAAAGTCCCAAAGGCCAACAGGGGCAGCACAGCCAGCAGCTTTGGGAGGATGGTTGTCCTTTTGAGTCTGTAGTGGGCAATGAAATGCTCTAGTGTTAAGTCTGTGAGGCCGGTGCCTTTCCTGAAGGTCTGCTGTTTTTGTCTGCGCTGCCTCTGTGGTGGTCCGGGGGGCGGGGTGGATCCGGGAGGGTGGCAGTCCTGGGGGTGGTGGGGTTGGGTGTTGTGGCCCTGTTGGGGTTCCGAGCTGCATGATGAGTAGCTCCATGGCATCTGTTGTTCTTCAGGTGTGGTTCTAGGCTGGGCTCCCATTTATGCTGTAGGTTGTCATCCGGCTTTGCACCAGGTCAGAGCAGGTGTTAATTTCCTGCTGCTAACGTGCCTTATCGCAGGTTTTGTGATCTTATCGCCGATCTGGCTGGTCGTTGAGAATGTTGTGGAGTGGTGTTGTCACGGCTTTTTGCTCGGGAACACCTACTCTGCATCTCATTAGCGATAGTTGCCGGGGTCATCCATGGAGATATTGTTTGAGGATGCTATAGCCGGAAAGCTGGTGGTATTGGATGTTAGCACCAGCTTGTGAATGGAGCGATGACTTTATCGCGACTTTGGCTGCGCTAAGGTGCCAATAACTTGACGATAACTCCTTGAGAATATGCCGCTAGATGTGATGACACGCAGCTCTTGATAACATTGGACAAGAAAGGCAGACTTGATATCAGCTGAGATTTCTTTAACTCTTTTGTATCAAAAGTAGTTTTTTTTCAAATAAATTTGACTTGGGAGTTGTTAAACTTTCAGAAAAAAAACCTTGAGAAAGCGAGTTTGATAGTAGTCCAGTAGAGTCCAGTTGAATGGCATAATGATGTTGGCATGGGTACTGGAATGTAATGAGCCAAGTATTTTGAAGATTTCATTGTATTTGACGTTAGAATTGGTGCAATTTCAATCTGTTATCTGAGTTATTTGTTTTATTAGACTGGGATGGTGATAAAAGAGGTTAAAGAAATAATTTGCACTGAGGTTTTGTTTGGGAAGGAATTAGGAAATATCTCATTTTCCAGGGCTCATTAGACCTTGCTAGTGGCTTGCCAGCCCTCAAGGTAGGTGAATGCTTGGACACACGGCCTGATTTAAATATCGACTGATGGGTTACTCCATCACAATAGTGACGGATAACCCGTCCACCGAAATATAAATCCCATTATATCCTATGGGATTTATAATCTGGTGGACAAAATATCCGTCACCATTGTGATGGAGTAACACGTCTGTGAGATTGATCTCTGGCCCAAAATTGATTTAAAAATATCGGGAGAGAGAAATGTCAGAAAATACATGTCATGCTACACAAATATCGTGATGCACAAATGTCATTGACAAGAATGTCATTTTTGAGGTGAGTAATATCTTTTACATAATACTTCTGTTATATCGTTCTCAATAATAAAGTGGTTAAAATATCATTTTTTAATTTATTGGAATGAGTTTTAGTTGAAATATTAATTTTAGGTTAATATTATTTATATAAAGGTTATTTTTCTAATATAGATTGTATTTTTAAGTGATTTAGAATTTTGTATGTAATTGTTTTAGCAATTTATGAATCATTCAATACATTTTATTTAAGTATATGATTGATATTTATTATGTATATTATACAATATTGATTTATTTATTGCTATTTGTTATTTGTGGGCCATTAGGTTTGTAGGGGCATAGAATGGGAAGTTAATTAATGAATTAACAATCAATTATTAATTGGTAACTAACTATTTAATTGTTATTAATTAAGTAATTTATAGAATTGGTATTTATTTTACTTATATATTAGTTGTTGGCTGCTAGGTTTGTCGGGGTCTAGGGAGGGAAGCTAATTAGGAAATAACTAATTAATAATTTATTACCAATTTTTAAATAATTATTTAATACATTGTTAGTTATGTAAAATATTGAATACTGATTTATTTTACAGATATTTTAGTTTCAAAATGAATGAATGAATGAATAAATGAATGAATGAATGAATGTACATTTGTAGAGCGCGAATTGCTGCCCGGAGGCGTCCAAGCGCTAAGAATACTCATAGTCCGTACAGTGGCCCACACAGGGATAGAAGGGGACTTAGACTGGATGAAATAAAAAGGTTTTCAGCTGTTTACGGAAGGACGTGAGGTTAGAGTTGGCTCTGAGATGCAACGGGAGGGCGTTCCAGGCTGTGGCAGCATTATGGGAAAATGCTCAGCCTCCAGCTCTGGCTCTTTTAATTCTGGGGGCTGTTGCCAGAAAGGTCTGACTAGAGCGTAGGCTTCTACTAGGCATGTAATGAGAGATTAGGTCCCGCGTGATCCTTGGGCCGGTGTTCCAGAAGGCCTGGTGAGCTATGCACATAGCTTTAAACACAACTCTCTGGCGCACCGGTAGCCAATGCAGGGACACCAGTCCAGACCTCATTGACTCTCTCCGGGGAAGGTCGAGTAAAATGCGTGCCGCACAATTCTGGACTATCTGAAGCCTTCTTAGAGTGGATTCAGGAGAGCCAAGATAAAGTACATTGTTAAAATCAAGGCGTGACTGAATTAAGCCTTGTACGGCCACTTGTTTAGCTTCCAGGGGGAGGAGAGGGAGAATTTTTTTTAACATCCTCATGATGGCAAAACAGGTGGCTGAAAGTTTTATGGATTGAACGTTGAAGGACAGGGATCTGTCCAGCCAGACTCCAAGACTCTTAATACTGTCTTTAGGAGTAGGGGGGGGTCCCAGACTTGACGGCCACATGGAGGGATGGAGACTAAGATTAGAAGGGCCTAGGAGCATAAGCTCAGTTTTGTCCCCATTCAATTTTAAGCATGATAGGGACATCCAGGTCTTCACTTCCTCCAGGCAGTCTCTGAGCCCACCCGGAGCCGATGGATTAGCTGCCTGTGTCATGGAGACCACCAGCTGCGTGTCGTCCGCATAGGAGATGATCTTAATTCCAAATGGGCGGACGACATCAGCCAGCGGCCTCATGTACAGATTGAAGAGTGCAGGGCTCAAAGAAGAGCCCTGAGGGACTCCGCAATTAAGAGGTTTGCTGGACGAAACGGACTCGCCCTCGAACACGCGAAAAGATCTGTCCTCTAAGAAGGACTGAAACCAGGACCAGGCTTTATCCTTTATCCCGGCCTGAGATAAGCGGTCCAGCAGGATGTCATAGCTGACCGTATCAAAGGCCGCGCTGAGATCAAGAAGGATCACTGCCACTGATCCTCCTTGATCCAGGATTTTTCTAGCTTCCTCTGTGACCATGAGGAGGGCGGTCTCCGTCCCATGTTTTGGTCTAAAGCCTGTCTGGGTAGGGTCCAGTAGGTGGTGCTCTTCCAGGAAGCTTATCAGTTGAAGGTTTATATGTTTCTCCAAAATGTTGCTGATCCATGGGAGCAGGGAGATGGGGCGGTAATTGCTCAGGTTGGTGGAGTCCAAGTTAGGCTTTTTCAATAAAGTTCTCAACATGGCCTGCTTCCATGCGGTCGGGACCGTTGCAGAAGAGATGGAGGCATTTAGGACCTCCCTAATAATGGGTAGGGTGGTCTGCGAGGCTGCCATTATTATGTTTGGAGGGGCTGGGTCATCCGGGGAGCCGGATTTTACTTTTTGTGCTAAGGAGCCAAGAGTGACAAGATCCAAAGGGAGGAAGTGAGTGAGCGTGGGTGACTGTTGGCTGAAGGGGGAGGTCGCGGGATGGAGTGAGGGGGAAGGGTTTTTCGGGGGAAAGGTAGAGTAAATAGAACTTATCTTGTGATGAAAAAAGTCGGCAATGTTGTTGCAGTGGGTAATGGACTTATCTGCCTGCAAGCTAGGAGGCTGTTTAGTGAGATTTTTAATGATATGAAAAATGTCCTTTGGTTTAGATTTGGCATGCAAAATTTGCGAGGAGAAGTGTAAGGCTTGTGCAGCTTTAATCAGTGTTATATATTCACTGATGGCTTTTCGATAGAGGGTTTTGTTATCCATGGAGAAGTCGGATCGCCAACGCCTTTCGGATTTTCTACAGAGACGTTTATTGTCTCTAAGAGTCTCGGTGTACCAAGGGGCGGTTTTGTGGGAGCGCTTAAGCATAATTTTCTTTTTAGGCAAAACAGCATCCAGAGATTGAGTGATCCAATTGGCATAGGCCTGATTAGCTAGGCCGGCATTGTCAATGCTCATAGGTGGATTCTCCGAGAGTTTACTGGTCCACTTATCGACTGCTAGGCGACACCAAGCTCTCATGAATCTCGTGGTAGGTGTTGGACCGGGGGTTTTAAACACCGTCCAATTAATGGGGATCAAAAAATGACCCGTCCAGGGCAGGGGGATAGGTGGACTGGTTGAAAGATCAGGGCAGTTGCTAAAAACCGGGTCCAGCAGATGGCCCTTCACGTGGGTTGCAGAGGAGACCCGTTGAGAGAGTTGCAGAGCTGCTAGATCCTCTGCTAGGGTCAAGGCTATGTGGTCTGAAGATGACTCAAAATGAAAGTTAAAGTCACCTAACGAAATGAAGTTGAATGAGGTATTAAGTTGTTCAGCCACACAGGGTGGTAGACTCACATGGAACTGTTTAGAGGGACCCGGAGGGCGATAAACAAGAGTGCCGGAGAGGCAGCTATTTGGTGATAGTTCCACGTTGAAGGTAAGACTCTCACAATCCATGATGGTTTCGGAAGCCACTCGGCAGTGGAGATGTTCTTTGTGAATTATCGCCACGCCTCCTCCTCTCCCTTTAGGTCGATCTTGGCGGGAGATTTGGAAGCCTGTTGGAAGGGCTTCTATGACTGCTGAATCAGCCTCAGGGGATAGCCAGGTTTCTGTAAGGAACAGAATGTCTGGTGTAAGTTCCTCTATTAAAAGTGCGATTTCAGCCGTATGTTTAGGAAGATAACGACAATTTAGTAAAAACATACGGAAATCGTGTATCAGTTCCATAGTTGATTTGGGTTTGAAAGGATGGTTGCAATCAGGGCAGATAGGCGGGAGGGAGTCGGCTTGAAAGCTGTGTCCACTACAGTTGCTGTTATGTGTCCTGAGGTTGTGGAGAGTTTCACTACTGTAGTGTATGTGTTCTGAAGGCTGGGTAACAAAGGGGGTGGCCCTAGGCCCTGACTCGGCGCGGACGAGCGCAGACGAGCTTGCCTTATGCGCGCCTTCGGCGCGCATTCGTCGCGCCCGCTGCGCTCGTCCACTGCGCCTCCGGTGCAAACACATTGTTATAGGTCAGGAAAGGGGTGTGGCCTCGAGGGGGGCATGTCCCTCGCTACAGCGTGGACGATGGCGCCTGCAAGACTCCTGCAAGCTGTCCCTCTCAGCGCTAGGTCCGCTGCTGGGGGAGATGTCAGGCAGGGAGGCAGGGAGGCGAATAGCAGGTAAAAACAACAACAATTACAAGTTTTTAAAATACTATTATGCAAATGAGCGAGCTATCTCCCGGCTGAGCCTCAGGAGAGATGAGATATTTTGCCACGCTCAAATTCAGCGCTCGATTTAAGCCTAACGAGGGGACGTGGCCTCGAGGGGGGCGTGTCCCTCGCTACAGCGTGGACGATGGCGCCTGCAAGACTCCTGCAAGCTGTCCCTCTCAGCGCTAGGTCTGCTGCTGGGGGAGATGTCAGGCAGGGAGGCAGGGAGGCGAATAGCAGGTAAAAACAACAACAATTACAAGTTTTTAAAATACTATTATGCAAATGAGCGAGCTATCTCCCGGCTGAGCCTCAGGAGAGATGAGATATTCTCTCCTGATGCTAGGTTTGTCGGGGTATGTGAAAGTTAATGAATTAATGATTAATTATTTAATATTTATAATATTAATGGAATTTTCAAAATTTTGACTTATGGAATACTTATTATATTTTAGCTGTGGGTTGCTAAGTTTAAAGGGGTCTAGGGTAGGCATGTAATTAAGTAATACGTAATTAACAAACAATTAATTGTTAATTATTTAATACATTTTCTATATGTACAATACGTAATACTTATTTTTTAAGTTATAATTTAGGAGTGGGTTGTTAGGTTTGTAGGGGTATAGTGTGAGAAGTTAGTTAATTATTAATTAAATAATAATTGTATATATTACCTACTGGCGGTAGTAGGTAGTTATAGTTAGGACCTTTTTTCCATAGGAAATTCACAACATTCTATTTCCAATAACTTTGGCGCCGGTTGATGAATCTTCACAAAATTTTCAAAACTGGTGGGGCGCTCCGGTCCACTCCTATCCTGAAAGTTTTGTGGTTTTTCAGCAAGCAGGGGCTGAGAAAAAAAGGGGGGTCCCAAAACGTGTTTTCCCCATGCAATTTTCCATAGGAAACTTTAGACACGGCTACAGCCCGAACTGCTGAACGGAATTACACCAAATTTAGCAAAGAGGTAGTTCTTGGTTCAGAAAGAACCCTTTTTGTTAAATGGTGTAAATCCCTTCAGTAGTTGCTGAGAAAATCAAAAGTAAAAACACATATATATCTATGGCCGTGGAGGATCGCGTACCCTGCCGATCATGAGCTGTATGCTAATTGGCTGTCAACACTCCAAACCAGGAAGTGTTGGCAGCCATCTTGTGCTTCGGTAGAACCGAGGCCAAGAAATCAGTCATACAAGTGCGCAAAACGCAAAAGGGGACAGGGTAGAAACACCCTGACCCCCTAGGCCTGCTTAGGGGGTCCCACAAGAAACCCCAGGGCCCAAACCTTTTTTTTTTGTTTAAATGGGAAAATCCATGGATTCAGCCGCGGGGAACAAACATGAAGTGCGGACTCCCGCGCTTCGTTAGTATTTAGACCACGGGGACCATGTCCCGGGGGAAATATTTTTAATGTAATGGGGGGCCCAGAGGGGCGCCCCAGGGACCGCCACCCCTGGGGCTTTTCTCAAATATGTGCGGGGAGCTCTCAGCCCTCCAGCCCTGGGGACCACCAAACCCCGGGGCTTCAAAAAGAAATGGTTAGGGGGGCTCAAAGGCCACCATACCTGGGGACCGCCACCCCTTGGGGCTTTTAAAATAAATCATCCTGTGTGGGGGGGCTTGAGCCCCCCACACAGCCCGGGGAGCGCCACCTTCCCAGTGCACAAAGTATTTAAATTTGGGGGTCTGTTAAGGACCCCCAAGCCCCGGGGACCCACACCCACCGGGGCTTTGTAAATGTTGAGAGGGGGGCCGCGCGGCCCCCCTCCTGGAGTCTTTGATGGCCCTGGGGCCTGCCACCCCCCAGGGCCGGCTCCTGCAGTGTCCCAGGGTGCCCACTCCCGGGACACTGTAGTTTGCTATGGCAGGGCGGGAGCCTCGCGGCTACCGCCTTGCCATAGCAAACTGCTTTGGTATTTGGAAGTGAGAGCAGGAAACCTGCTCTCTCTTCCAAATACCAAAGATGATTTCTTTTCCACACGGGGAGCTGCATTTTAGCAGCTCCCCATGTGGAAAAGCAATGCCAGCTCCCGCAGGACGCGGGGAGCCGGTAGGACCCCAACGGAGAGGGCCAGCCCCGGGGGATGGGATCCCCAGGGCCATAAGTGGCCCGGGAAGGGGCCACGCAGCCCCCCTCCCAATTATATAAAAAATATATTTTTTTTTAAAGTAAAGGCCGGCCCCGGGTGATGGGGTCCCCGGGGCCATAAATGGCTGAAGGAGGAGGGCTACACAGCCCCCCTCAAAAAAGAGATTGAAAAAAAAATTGGCCAGGTCCCAGGGGATGGGGTCCCCGGGGCCAATTATGGCCTCGGGAGGGGGGCCACGCGGCCCCCTTCCTATGTGTTTTTTTTTTTTAAATAGGGGGCAGGACCTGGGGGATGGGGTCCCCAGGGCCAATTAATTAGAAAAAGAAGGGGGGCCACACAGCCCCCCTTCATAAAAAATAAAGAAAGAGAAAGACCGGCATCGCGCAGGAGGCCCGGCCCCCGCCTTGCAGCACTCTGCAAACGCGCCCCCTGGCACGTTTGCAGATGGGGAACTATTTCCCCTTGAATATTGGAGGTCCCTGGGGGCCAACTAGCCCCCAGTAACCTCCAGTATGCGACAGGGAGCTGCATTGCAGAGAGGTGTTTTGAGGCCATGCCCCTTTTTACACCTCTCTGCAACGCAGCTCTGTGGAACTTAATGGAGGTACATGGTGGGCTAGTTGCACCCCAGGGACCCTCAGGATTCAAGGAGAGTTAATCCCCCAACTTAAAACGCGCCATGAGGCGGGTTTCCACAGTGGTGAAGGGAGGGGGCAGGACCTGAGTTGACATGTGTGCAAACACACCCTGTGGCGCAGTTTAAGTTGGGGAATTAATTCCTCTTCAATCCTGAGGGTCCCTGTGGGCCAACTAGCGCACCAGGTACCTCCAGTAAGGGCCATGGAGCTGCGCTGCAGTGTTGTAAAAAGGGGCATGGCCTCTGCACACCTCTCTGCAACACAGCTCTCTGGCAAATACTGGAGGTACCTGGTGGGCAGTTGGCCCCTAGGGACCCTCAGGACTGAAGAGGAATTAATTACCCAACTTAAAACGTGCCACAGGGCATGTTTGGAGACATGTCATCTCAGGCCCCGCCCCCTTTCTTCACCATTGTGCATATGCGCCCCCTGGCGAGTTGTAAGTTGGGGAAATAATTCCTCTTCAATACTGAGAGTCCCTGAGGACCAACTAGCCCACCAGGTACCTCCAGTATGCGCCAGGGAGCTGCGTTGCAGAGAGGTGTTTAGAGCCCCCGCCCCTTTTTACACCTCTGTGCAACACAGCTCTGTGGTGCTTCCTGGAGGTACCTAGTGGGCTATTTTGAGCCTAGGGACCCTCAGGATTCAAGGGGAATTAATCTCCCAAATTAAAACGGCCACAGGGCGCGTTTACACAGTGGTGAAGGGAGGGGATGGAGCCTGAGGTGGCGTGTGCAAACATGCCCTGTGGCCTGTTTTAAGTTGGGGAAATACTTCCCCTTCAATCCTGAGAGCCCCAGGGGGCCAACTAGCCCACCAGGGTCTTCCAGTAAGTGCCATTGCGCTGTGTTGCAGAGAGGTTGTCCAGGTCGTACTCCTTTTTAAACCTCTCTGCAGCGGCGCTTACTGGAGGTACCTAGTGGGCTAGTTTGACCCTAGGGACCTTCAGGATTTAAGGGGACTTAATCTCCCAACTTAAAACGGCCACAGGGCGTGTTTACACAGTGGGGAAGGGAGGGGACGGGGCCTGAGGTGACGTGTGCAAACACGCCCTGTGGCACATTTTAAGTTGCGGAAATAATTCCCCTTCAATCCTGAGGGGCCCTGGGGGCTAACTAACCCACCAGGTGCTTCCAGTAAGCGCAACTGCGTTGCGTTGCAGGGAGGTGTTCCAGGCCGTGCCCCTTTTTACACCTCTCTGCAACGCAGCTCTGTGGCGCTAACTGGAGGTACCTAGTGGGCTAGTTGGACCCTAGGGACCCTCAGGATTCAAGGGGACTTAATCTCCCAACTTAAAATGGCCACAGGGCGCGTTTACACAGTGGTGAAGGGAGGGGACAGGGACTGAGGTAACGTTTGCAAACATGCCCTGTGGCGTGTCTTAAGTTGGGGAAATAATTCCCATTCAATTCTGAGGGACCATGGGGGCAAACTAACCCCCCAGGTGCTTCCAGTAACCGCCACTGCGCTGCGTTGCAGAGAGGTGGTCCAGGCCGTGCCCCTTTTTACATCTCTGTGCAACACAGCTCTGTGGCACTTACTGTAGGTACCTAGTGGGCTAGTTGGAACCTAGGGACCCTCAGGATTCAAGGGGACTTAATCTCCCAAATTAAAACGGTCACAGGGCGCGTTTACACAGTGGTGAAGGGAGGGGATGGAGCCTGAAGTGACGTGTGCAAACACGCCCTGTGGCGCATTTTAAGTTGTGGAAGTAATTCCCCTTCAATCCTGAGGGGCACTGGGGGCAAACTAGCCCACCAGGTGCTTCTAGTAAGCGCAACTGCGCTGCATTGCAGAGAGGTGGTCCAGGCTGTGCCCCTTTTTACACATCTCTGCAACGCAGCTCTGTGGCGCTTACTGGATGTACCTAGTGGGCTAGTTGGACCCTAGGGACCCTCAGGTTTCAAGGGGACTTAATCTCCCAAATTAAAACGGTCACAGGGCGCGTTTACACAGTGGTGAAGGGAGGGGATGGAGCCTGAAGTGACGTGTGCAAACACGCCCTCTGGCGCATTTTAAGTTGTGGAAGTAATTCCCCTTCAATCCTTGGGGGGCCCTGGGGGCTAACTAGCCCACCAGGTGCTTCTAGTAAGCGCAACTGTGCTGCATTGCAGAGAGGTGGTCCAGGCTGTGCCCCTTTTTACACATCTCTGCAACGCAGCTCTGTGGCGCTTACTGGATGTACCTAGTGGGCTAGTTGGACCCTAGGGACCCTCAGGTTTCAAGGGGACTTAATCTCCCAACTTAAAACGGCCACAGGGCGCGTTTACACAGTGGTGAAGGGAGGGGACGAGGCCTGAGGTGTCGTGTGCAAACATGCCCTGTGGCACATTTTAAATTGGGGAAATAATTCCCCTTCAATCCTGAGGGGCCCTGGGGGCTAGCTAGCCCACCAGATGCTTCCAGTAAGCGCAACCGCACTGCATTGCAGAGAGGTGGTCTAGGCCGTACTCATTTTTAAACCTCTCTGCAACGGCGCTTACTGGAGGTACCTAGTGGGGTAGTTTGACCCTAGGGACCTTCAGGATTTAAGGGGACTTAATCTCCCAAATTAAAATGGCCACAGGGCGTGTTTACACAGTGGGGAAGGGATTGGATGGGGCATGAGGTGACGTGTGCAAACATGCCCTGTGGCGCGTCTTAAGTTGGGGAAATAATTCCCCTTCAATCCTGAGAGACCATGGGGGCCAAATAGCCCATCAGGTGCTTCCAGTAACCGCCACTGCGCTGTGTTGCAGATAGGTGGTCCAGGCCGTGCCCATTTTTACATCTCTGTGCAACACAGCTCTGTGGCGCTCACTGGAGGTACCTAGTGGGCTAGTTTGACCCTAGGGACCCTCAGGATTCAAGGGGACTTAATCTCCCAAATTAAAACGGTCACAGGGCGCGTTTACACAGTGGTGAAGGGAGGGGATGCAGCCTGAGGTGACGTGTGCAAACACGCCCTGTGGCGCATTCTAAGTTGCGGAAATAATTCCCCTTCAATCCTGAGGGGCCCTGGGGGCTAGCTAGCCCACCAGATGCTTCAAGTAAGCGCAACTGCGCTGCATTGCAGAGAGGTGGTCCAGGCTGTGCCCCTTTTTACACCTCTCTGCAACGCAGCTCTGTGGCGCTTACTGGAGGTACCTAGTGGGCTAGTTGGACCCTAGGGACCCTCAGGATTCAAGGGGACTTAATCTCCCAACTTAAAACGGCCACAGGGCGCGTTTACACAGTGGTGAAGGGAGGGGACGGGGCCTGAGGTGTTGTGTGCAAACATGCCCTGTGGCACATTTTAAGTTGGGGAATTAATTCCTCTTCAATCCTGAGGGTCCCTGTGGGCCAACTAGCGCACCAGGTACCTCCAGTAAGGGCCATGGAGCTGCGCTGTAGTGTTGTAAAAAGGGGCATGGCCTCTGCACACCTCTCTGCAACGCAGCTCTCTGGCAAATACTGGAGGTACCTGGTGGGCAGTTGGCCCCTAGGGACCCTCAGGACTGAAGAGGAATTAATTACCCAACTTAAAACGTGCCACAGGGCGTGTTTGGAGACATGTCACCTCAGGCCCCGCCCCCTTTCTTCACCATTGTGCATATGCGCCCCCTGGCGAGTTGTAAGTTGGGGAAATAATTCCTCTTCAATACTGAGAGTCCCTGAGGACCAACTAGCCCACCAGGTACCTCCAGTATGCGCCAGGGAGCTGCGTTGCAGAGAGGTGTTTAGAGCCCCAGCCCCTTTTTACACCTCTGTGCAACACAGCTCTGTGGTGCTTCCTGGAGGTACCTAGTGGGCTATTTTGAGCCTAGGGACCCTCAGGATTCAAGGGGAATTAATCTCCCAAATTAAAACGGCCACAGGGCGCGTTTACACAGTTGTGAAGGGAGGGGATGGAGCCTGAGGTGGCGTGTGCAAACATGCCCTGTGGCGTGTTTTAAGTTGGGGAAATACTTCCCCTTCAATCCTGAGAGCCCCAGGGGGCCAACTAGCCCACCAGGGTCTTCCAGTAAGTGCCATTGCGCTGTGTTGCAGAGAGGTGGTCCAGGTCGTACTCCTTTGTAAACCTCTCTGCAGCGGCGCTTACTGGAGGTACCTAGTGGGCTAGTTTGACCCTAGGGACCTTCAGGATTTAAGGGGACTTAATCTCCCAACTTAAAACGGCCACAGGGCGTGTTTACACAGTGGGGAAGGGAGGGGACGGGGCCTGAGGTGACGTGTGCAAAGACACCCTGTGGCACATTTTAAGTTGCGGAAATAATTCCCCTTCAATCCTGAGGGGCCCTGGGGGCTAACTAACCCACCAGGTGCTTCCAGTAAGCGCAACTGCATTGCGTTGCAGGGAGGTGTTCCAGGCCGTGCCCCTTTTTACACCTCTCTGCAACGCAGCTCTGTGGCGCTTACTGGAGGTACCTAGTGGGCTAGTTGGACCCTAGGGACCCTCAGGATTCAAGGGGACTTAATCTCCCAACTTAAAATGGCCACAGGGCGCGTTTACACAGTGGTGAAGGGAGGGGACAGGGACTGAGGTGACGTTTGCAAACATGCCCTGTGGCGTGTCTTAAGTTGGGGAAATAATTCCCATTCAATTCTGAGGGACCATGGGGGCAAACTAGCCCCCCAGGTGCTTCCAGTAACCGCCACTGCGCTGCGTTGCAGAGAGGTGGTCCAGGCCGTGCCCCTTTTTACATCTCTGTGCAACACAGCTCTGTGGCACTTACTGTAGGTACCTAGTGGGCTAGTTGGAACCTAGGGACCCTCAGGATTCAAGGGGACTTAATCTCCCAAATTAAAACGGTCACAGGGCGCGTTTACACAGTGGTGAAGGGAGGGGATGGAGCCTGAAGTGACGTGTGCAAACACGCCCTGTGGCGCATTTTAAGTTGTGGAAGTAATTCCCCTTCACTCCTGAGGGGCACTGGGGGCAAACTTGCCCACCAGGTGCTTCTAGTAAGCGCAACTGCGCTGCATTGCAGAGAGGTGGTCCAGGCTGTGCCCCTTTTTACACATCTCTGCAACGCAGCTCTGTGGCGCTTACTGGATGTACCTAGTGGGCTAGTTGGACCCTAGGGACCCTCAGGTTTCAAGGGGACTTCATCTCCCAAATTAAAACGGTCACAGGGCGCGTTTACACAGTGGTGAAGGGAGGGGATGGAGCCTGAAGTGACGTGTGCAAACACGCCCTCTGGCGCATTTTAAGTTGTGGAAGTAATTCCCCTTCAATCCTTGGGGGGCCCTGGGGGCTAACTAGCCCACCAGGTGCTTCTAGTAAGCGCAACTGTGCTGCATTGCAGAGAGGTGGTCCAGGCTGTGCCCCTTTTTACACATCTCTGCAACGCAGCTCTGTGGCGCTTACTGGATGTACCTAGTGGGCTAGTTGGACCCTAGGGACCCTCAGGTTTCAAGGGGACTTAATCTCCCAACTTAAAACGGCCACAGGGCGCGTTTACACAGTGGTGAAGGGAGGGGACGGGGCCTGAGGTGTCGTGTGCAAACATGCCCTGTGGCACATTTTAAGTTGGGGAAATAATTCCCCTTCAATCCTGAGGGGCCCTGGGGGCTAGCTAGCCCACCAGATGCTTCCAGTAAGCGCAACTGCACTGCATTGCAGAGAGGTGGTCTAGGCCGTACTCATTTTTAAACCTCTCTGCAACGGCGCTTACTGGAGGTACCTAGTGGGGTAGTTTGACCCTAGGGACCTTCAGGATTTAAGGGGACTTAATCTCCCAAATTAAAATGGCCACAGGGCGTGTTTACACAGTGGGGAAGGGAGTGGATGGGGCATGAGGTGACGTGTGCAAACATGCCCTGTGGCGCGTCTTAAGTTGGGGAAATAATTCCCCTTCAATCCTGAGAGACCATGGGGGCCAAATAGCCCATCGGGTGCTTCCAGTAACCGCCACTGTGCTGTGTTGCAGATAGGTGGTCCAGGCCGTGCCCATTTTTACATCTCTGTGCAACACAGCTCTGTGGCGCTCACTGGAGGTACCTAGTGGGCTAGTTTGACCCTAGGGACCCTCAGGATTCAAGGGGACTTAATCTCCCAAATTAAAACGGTCACAGGGCGCGTTTACACAGTGGTGAAGGGAGGGGATGCAGCCTGAGGTGACGTGTGCAAACACGCCCTGTGGCGCATTCTAAGTTGCGGAAATAATTCCCCTTCAATCCTGAGGGGCCCAGTGGGCTAGCTAGCCCACCAGATGCTTCAAGTAAGCGCAACTGCGCTGCGTTGCAGAGAGGTGGTCCAGGCTGTGCCCCTTTTTACACCTCTCTGCAACGCAGCTCTGTGGCGCTTACTGGAGGTACCTAGTGGGCTAGTTGGACCCTAGGGACCCTCAGGATTCAAGGGGACTTAATCTCCCAACTTAAAACGGCCACAGGGCGCGTTTACACAGTGGTGAAGGGAGGGGACGGGGCCTGAGGTGTCGTGTGCAAACATGCCCTGTGGCACATTTTAAGTTGGGGAATTAATTCCTCTTCAATCCTGAGGGTCCCTGTGGGCCAACTAGCGCACCAGGTACCTCCAGTAAGGGCCATGGAGCTGCGCTGTAGTGTTGTAAAAAGGGGCATGGCCTCTGCACACCTCTCTGCAACGCAGCTCTCTGGCAAATACTGGAGGTACCTGGTGGGCAGTTGGCCCCTAGGGACCCTCAGGACTGAAGAGGAATTAATTACCCAACTTAAAACGTGCCACAGGGCGTGTTTGGAGACATGTCACCTCAGGCCCCGCCCCCTTTCTTCACCATTGTGCATATGTGCCCCCTGGCGAGTTGTAAGTTGGGGAAATAATTCCTCTACAATACTGAGAGTCCCTGAGGACCAACTAGCCCACCAGGTACCTCCAGTATGCGCCAGGGAGCTGCGTTGCAGAGAGGTGTTTAGAGCCCCATCCCCTTTTTACACCTCTGTGCAACACAGCTCTGTGGTGCTTCCTGGAGGTACCTAGTGGGCTATTTTGAGCCTAGGGACCCTCAGGATTCAAGGGGAAATAATCTCCCAAATTAAAACGGCCACAGGGCGCGTTTACACAGTGGTGAAGGGAGGGGATGGAGCCTGAGGTGGCGTGTTCAAACATGCCCTGTGGCGTGTTTTAAGTTGGGGAAATACTTCCCCTTCAATCCTGAGAGCCCCAGGGGGCCAACTAGCCCACCAGGGTCTTCTAGTAAGTGCCATTGCGCTGTGTTGCAGAGGTGGTCCAGGTCGTACTCCTTTTTAAACCTCTCTGCAGCGGCGCTTACTGGAGGTACTTAGTGGGCTAGTTTGACCCTAGGGACCTTCAGGATTTAAGGGGACTTAATCTCCCAACTTAAAACGGCCACAGGGCGTGTTTACACAGTGGGGAAGGGAGGGGACGGGGCCTGAGGTGACGTGTGCAAACACGCCCTGTGGCACATTTTAAGTTGCGGAAATAATTCCCCTTCAATCCTGAGGGGCCTTGGGGGCTAACTAACCCACCAGGTGCTTCCAGTAAGCGCAACTGCGCTGCGTTGCAGAGACGTGTTCCAGGCCGTGCCCCTTTTTACACCTCTCTGCAACGCAGCTCTGTGGCGCTTACTGGAGGTACCTACTGGGCTAGTTGGATCCTAGGGACCCTCAGGATTCAAGGGGACTTAATCTCCCAACTTAAAATGGCCACAGGGCACGTTTACACAGTGGTGAAGGGAGGGGACAGGGACTGAGGTGACGTTTGCAAACATGCCCTGTGGCGTGTTTTAAGTTGGGGAAATACTTCCCCTTCAATCCTGAGAGCCCCAGGGGGCCAACTAGCCCACCAGGGTCTTCCAGTAAGTGCCATTGCGCTGTGTTGCAGAGGTGGTCCAGGTCGTACTCCTTTTTAAACCTCTCTGCAGCGGCGCTTACTGGAGGTACCTAGTGGGCTAGTTTGACCCTAGGGACCTTCAGGATTTAAGGGGACTTAATCTCCCAACTTAAAACGGCCACAGGGCGTGTTTACACAGTGGGGAAGGGAGGGGACGGGGCCTGAGGTGACGTGTGCAAACACGCCCTGTGGCACATTTTAAGTTGCGGAAATAATTCCCCTTCAATCCTGAGGGGCCTTGCGGGCTAACTAACCCACCAGGTGCTTCCAGTAAGCGCAACTGCGCTGAATTGCAGAGAGGTGGTCCAGGCTGTGCCCCTTTTTACACATCTCTGCAACGCAGCTCTGTGGCGCTTACTGGATGTACCTAGTGGGCTAGTTGGACCCTAGGGACCCTCAGGTTTCAAGGGGACTTAATCTCCCAAATGAAAACGGCCACAGGGCGCCTTTTACATAGTGGTGAAGGGAGGGGACGGGGCCTGAGGTGACGTGTGCAAACATGCCCTGTGGCACATTTTAAGTTGGGGAAATAATTCCCCTTCAATCCTGAGGGGCCCTGGGGGCTAGCTAGCCCACCAGATGCTTCCAGTAAGCGCAACTGCACTGCATTGCAGAGATGTGGTCTAGGCCGTACTCCTTTTTAAACCTCTCTGCAACGGCGCTTACTGGAGGTACCTAGTGGGGTAGTTTGACCCTAGGGACCTTCAGGATTTAGGGGACTTAATCTCCCAAATTAAAATGGCCACAGGGCGTGTTTACACAGTGGGGAAGGGAGTGGATGGGGCATGAGGTGACGTGTGCAAACATGCCCTGTGGCGCGTCTTAAGTTGGGGAAATAATTCCCCTTCAATCCTGAGAGACCATGGGGGCCAAATAGCCCATCAGGTGCTTCCAGTAACCGCCACTGCGCTGTGTTGCAGATAGGTGGTCCAGGCTGTGCCCATTTTTACATCTCTGTGCAACACAGCTCTGTGGCGCTCACTGGAGGTACCTAGTGAGCTAGTTTGACCCTAGGGACCCTCAGGATTCAAGGGGACTTAATCTCCCAAATTAAAACGGTCACAGGGCGCGTTTACACAGTGGTGAAGGGAGGGGATGCAGCCTGAGGTGACGTGTGCAAACACGTCCTGTGGCGCACTCTAAGTTGCAGAAATAATTCCCCTTCAATCCTGAGGGGCCCTGGGGGCTAGCTAGCCCACCAGATGCTTCAAGTAAGCGCAACTGCGCTGCGTTGCAGAGAGGTGGTCCAGGCTGTGCCACTTTTTACACCTCTCTGCAACGCAGCTCTGTGGCGCTTACTGGAGGTACCTAGTGGGCTAGTTGGACCCTAGGGACCCTCAGGATTCAAGGGGACTTAATCTCCCAACTTAAAACGGCCACAGGGCGCGTTTACACAGTGGTGAAGAGAGGGGACGGGGCCTGAGGTGTCGTGTGCAAACATGCCCTGTGGCACATTTTAAGTTGGGGAAATAATTCCCCTTCAATCCTGAGGCCCCATGGGGGCTGACTAGCCCACCAGGTGCTTCCAGTACCCGCCACTGCGCTGCGTTGCAGAGAGGTGGTCCAGGCCATGCCCCGTTCTACATCTCTGTGCAATGCAGCTCTGTGGCGCTTACTGGAGGTATCTAGTGAGCTAGTTGGACCCTAGGGACCCTCAGGATTCAAGAGGACTTAATCTCCCAAATTAAAACGGTCACAGGGCGTGTTTACACAGTGGGGAAGGGAGGGGACGGGGCCTGAGGTGACATGTGCAAACACGCCCTGTGGCACATTTTAAGTTGCGGAAACAATTCCCCTTGAATCCTGAGGGGCCCTGGGGGCTTACTAGCCCACCAGGTGCTTCTAGTTAGCGCAACTGCGCTGCATTTCAGAGAGGTGGTCCAGGCTGTGCCCCTTTTTACACCTCTCTGCAACGCAGCTCTGTGGCGCTTACTGGGTGTACCTAGTGGGCTAGTTGGACCCTAGGGACCCTCAGGTTTCAAGGGGACTTAATCTCCCAAATTAAAACGGCCACAGGGCACCTTTTACATAGTGGTGAAGGGAGGGGGCGGGGCCTGAGGTGACGTGTGCAAACATGCCCTGGGGCACATTTTAAGTTGGGGAAATTATTCCCCTTCAATCCTGAGGGGCCCTGGGGGCTAGCTAGCCCACCAGATGCTTCCAGTAAGCGCAACTGCACTGCGTTGCAGAGGGGTGGTCTAGGCCGTACTCCTTTTTAAACCTCTCTGCAATGGCGCTTACTGGAGGTACCTAGTGGGGTAGTTTGACCCTAGGGACCTTCAGGATTTAAGGGGACTTAATCACCCAAATTAAAATGGCCACAGGGCTTGTTTACACAGTGGGGAAGGGAGTGGACGGGGCATGAGGTGACGTGTGCAAACATGCCCTGTGGCGCGTCTTAAGTTGGGGAAATAATTCCCCTTCTATCCTGAGAGACCATGGGGGCCAACTAGCCCACCAGGTGCTTCCAGTAACCGCCACTGCGCTGTGTTGCAGATAGGTGGTCCAAGCCGTGCCCATTTTTACATCTCTGTGCAACATAGCTCTGTGGCGCTCACTGGAGGTACCTAGTGGGCTAGTTTGACCCTAGGGACCCTCAGGATTCAAGGGGACTTAATCTCCCAAATTAACACGGTCACAGGGCGCGTTTACACAGCGGTGAAGGGAGGGGATGCAGCCTGAGGTGACGTGTGGAAACACGCCCTGTGGCGCATTCTAAGTTGCGGAAATAATTCCCCTTCAATCCTGAGGGGCCCTGGGGGCTAGCTAGCCCACCAGATGCTTCAAGTAAGCGCAACTGCGCTGCGTTGCAGAGAGGTGGTCCAGGCTGTGCCCCTTTTTACACCTCTCTGCAACGCAGCTCTGTGGCGCTTACTGGAGGTACCTAGTGGGCTAGTTGGACCCTAGGAACCCTCAGGATTCAAGGGGACTTAATCTCCCAACTTAAAATGGCCACAGGGCGCGTTTACACAGTGGTGAAGGGAGGGGACGGGGCCTGAGGTGACGTGTGCAAACATGCCCTGTGGCACATTTTAAGTTGGGGAAATAATTCCCCTTCAATCCTGAGGCCCCATGGGGGCTGACTAGCCCACCAGGTGCTTCCAGTAACCGCCACTGCGCTGCGTTGCAGAGAGGTGGTCCAGGCCATGCCCCGTTTTACATCTCTGTGCAACACAGCTCTGTGACGCTTACTGGAGGTACCTAGTGAGCTAGTTGGACCCTAGGGACCCTAGGGACCCTCAGGATTCAAGAGGACTTAATCTCCCAACTTAAAAAAGCCACAGGGCACGTTTACAGAGTGGTGAAGGGAGGGGACAGGGCCTGAGGTGATGTGTGCAAACATGCCCTGTGGCACATCTTAAGTTGGGGAAATAATTCCCCTTCAATCCTGAGGGACCATGGGGGCCAACTTGCCCACCAGGTGCTTCCAGTAACCGCCACTGCGCTGCGTTGCAGAGAGGTGGTCCAGGCCTTACCCCTTTTTACATCTCTGTGCAACACAGCTCTGTGGCGCTTACTGGAGGTACCTAGTGAGCTAGTTGGACACTAGGGACCCTCAGGATTCAAGGGGACTTAATCTCCCAAATTAAAATGGTCACAGGGCGCGTTTACACAGTGGTGAAGGGAGGGGATGGAGCCTAAGTTGACGTGTGCAAACACGCCCTGTGGCGCATTTTAAGTTGCGGAAATAATTCCTCTTCAATCCTGAGGGGCCCTGGGGGCTAACTAGCCCACCAGGTGCTTCCAGTAAACGCAACTGCACTGCGTTGCAGAGAGGTGGTCCTGGCTGTGCCCCTTTTCACACCTCTCTGCAACGCAGCTCTGTGGCGCTTGCTGGAGGTATCTAGTGGGCTAGTTGGACCCTAGGGACCCTCAGGATTCAAGGGGACTTAATCTCTCAACTTAAAATGGCCACAGGGCACATTTACACAGTGGTGAAGGGAGGGGACGGGGCCTGAGGTGACGTGTGCAAACATGACCATGTGGCGCGTTTTAAGTTGGGGAAATAATTCTCCTTAAATCCTGAGGGCCCATGGGGGCTGACTAGCCCACCAGGTGCTTCCAGTAAACACCACTGTGCTGCATTGCATAGAGGTGGTCCAGGACATCCCCCTTTAAAACGTCCCTGTGCAACGCAGCTCTGTGGCGCTTACTGGAGGTACCTAGTGGGCTAGTTGGACCCTAGGGACCCTCAGGATTCAAGGGGACTTAATCTCCCAAATTAAAATGGCCACAGGGCACGTTTACACAGTGGTGAAGGGAGGGGATGGAGCCTGAAGTGACGTGTGCAAACACGCCCTGTGGTGCATTTTAAGTTGGGGAAATAATTCCCCTTCTGGGGGCCAACTAGCCCACCAGGTGCTTCCAGTAAGCGCTACTGCGCTGCATTGCAGAGAGGTGGTCCAGGCTGTGCCCCTTTTTACACCTCTCTGCAACTCAGCTCTGTGAGATACCTGGTGGGCTAGTTGGACCCAAGGGACACTCAGGATTCAAGGGGACTTTATCCTCCAAATTAACACGGCCACATGGTGTTTTTGACACATGTCACCTATGGCCTCCCCTCCCTTCACCAGTGTGCCAACACGCCCTGTGGTGCGTTTTAAGAGGTAGTTTTAATCCCCATGCCCTATTATGTACTAGGGGCTTACAGGGGAGGACATGGTAATCACAGAGGTACCCCGACACATAGTGTTCCCTAGTGTATGTAGGTGTTTTAACTGTATTCTAAGTGTCTTTTAGCAAAGCACTGGCTCTATGACTGGTTAGTCAGAGTCAGTTACTGCCCGTACCCATCTGAAAAAGTTGAGGGTACAGGATGATTTTGCAACAAGGCCTCTTTCTGCTCCTCTGTTTGTTATTTCTGCACGTCTTCCTTCTTCCTGCACTTTTCTTCATCTTTGAGGACTTCTGTTGCTTCTTTCTGCATGTCTTTTGCTTCTTTCTGTGTGTTTTTTCTTCTTTCTTCACATGTCGTACCTCTGTAGGCATTGGTAGAAACTAGCATTTACAAAACTTTAGAAATTCACTGAAAAAACCATAGGTTTCAGGCACGTTATAGTTAGGAATTAGCATTTAAAAAACCTTAGAAATTCACTGAAAAACCATAGGTTTCAGGGGCGTTATAGTTAGTTGGACATTTCACTCATACAAAACCATTGAAATTCCCCCGTTATAGTTAGTTCAGCTAACTATAACTTGCGCGCCCGCAATGCACTGCTGATGACGTCACATATTACATCACTCCTGACATGGTCAGTGACATCACTCAGGACATCACTGATGACATCTCAAATGACATCACTGATTACCTCATCCTTGTGATAGAGTGGCAGACCTCCTCTCACCCTAATATAACCTTTGATACACACTCAAAAATAGAAACTAACATTTTCAAAACAATTGACATACCAATACCACTTACAACACACCTATTCAGTAATTCCAAGATCTACACACACATCCACTCATTCACCAACATTCCTATACAGTCACTCATACATGTACTCACTCATCATATGTACTTTTACACCTATACATCCTGTTACACAGTGAGACTCATCCATAGAGTTACTCACACACATAGTCACACATGCAAACAAAGTATCAAACATCCATTACATTGCATATACAGTTATACACACATCACCACACTTACTGCGACAGAAACTTACACATACTTACTCTCTTAAGCAATCACTTATAGAAACACATCCTAATTTATACAGGAACTCTTCCAATCTCTCACTCTCACATATACTCACTTATATACACCAATACTCACATATACTAGTTTAAAACATATGTAGTTACTCATAAAGACACTATTGAGACAGTCATTCACTCACTAACACACCCATACACACACTCATCCACCCATACAGTCCTGCACACATGCTGTCTTCAGCACATACAAACAGTGAGTCACTCATTCATGCATCTATGCACTAAGTAAAACCCCCCACCGAACCATACAGACACTCATACTGATACTCAAAAAAACAACTAATAACCTATATAGACACTCATGTAGTTACTCACCAACCCATGCAGACACTTATGCACAAAGTGAGAGACTGATACAGATATTTACATATTTAAACATTACTTACTAACCCATGTATTCACTAAGATACACTTAATCAGTCAGTTATACAATCAATTTTTTTTTTAAATCATCCATTTAGACACTTATATACCCATTTATTCTTCCATCGACCTTGAGATATACATATATAAAACATATTTAATTTTCAGAGAAACACACATTCACTGGATGATGTCATCAGTGATGTCGTCAGTGATGTCATTTGAGATGTCATCAGTGATGTCATGAGTGATGTCACTGACCATGTCATGAGTGATGTAATATGTGACGTCATCAGCAGTGCATTGCGGGGGCGCGAGTTATAGTTAGCTGAACTAACTATAACGGGGGAATTTCAATGGTTTTGTACGAGTGAAATGTCCAACTAACTATAACGCCCCTGAAACCTATGGTTTTTTCAGTGAATTTCTAAGGTTTTTTAAATGCTAATTCCTAACTATAACATGCCTGAAACCTATGTTTTTTTCAGTGAATATATATATATATATATATATCCTTTGCTCTCCACCTCACGTTTGTAGATTCACCACAAATACTGGAGCACGGACCACCAAATGAATGCTGACAATATTCTTTATTTTTCTTATCAGCAGCATTCAGCCATATATATATTTATAGGTTAATTATACATTTTTATAAGAAAAGTTTAAAAGTTTAATATTTTTCCCTACTCTTGTGTTTAGACTGAAGTATGAATAGTAAAATTAACCCCTTTGCAATTCAACACTTTCCTTTCTGTTGCGCTGTTTGGAGTGGGAATAGTATATTTTACCTCTCCGAAATACAACGCTTTCTCTACTCTTGCAGAGATCGGTTTGGGCAAAGTAAATTTTCCCCATCCAAAGTTCAACACTCTCCCTACTGTTGCAGTGACTACAGTTGGAATAGTACATTTGACCCCTCCAAACCCAACACTTTCCCTACTGTTGCAGTGACTGTAGTGGGAACACCAAATTTAACCCCTCCGAAGTCCAGCGCTTTCACTAATGTTGCACAGAGTGGGAATAGTAAAATTTAAGGCTCTTAAGTCCAACTCTTCCCCTGCAGTTACACTCTTTGGAGTTGGAATAGTACATGTTATCTCTCCAAAATCCAGCGCTTTTCCTATCATTGCACAGACTGGAGCGGGAATAGTAAATTTTAGCCCACTGAAGTCCAACATTTTCCCTACCGGTGCATAAACTAGAGTGGAAATAGCATATTTAATATTCTTAGACTCCAATAGTTTTCAGAACGTTGTTTATCTAGAGTTTATAACATTAATTGTTATATTTTTATATTTTACAGTATTTGTTTAATTTTAAATTAAATTTAATGTTCATAGTATCTTTTGTAGATGTGTATTTTTGATTTTTCAAATGTTGATCTTTTTTACTGTCTACATTAAGAAATATATTTGTTCTTATTCATTTTTTTATATTTGTTATGGTTTTATTGTGATTGTATATTGTATATATATATAAAGTAACATAATTAATGCAATAATTTATTTTACATATTAATTGTAATTAATTGTAACAATATTTTTCATTTATTAGTATGAATATATGACTATAGCGAGAGACATATATTTTCATATTGATACATTCCAAAAAGACAAAATTAATACAGTGAAAAATAAATATAATCCAGTTAAAATATAAATAAAATCATGTAAAATAATTTTTTTTATCAATTACACTATGGGCCTCATTACGATGTCGATCGGAAAACTTTGCGATCTACGGGTTTTCGGAATGGTTTCCGACCGAATCGGTTGCGGGTAGTCCAACCTACCGATTACAATGTTTCCAAACCCCATTCGGTCGGACTCCAATTGACTTCAATGGGAGCCTATTTTCTGACCGACAACACAGGCTTCCATTGAAAAAAGGGGTGGATGCGGAAAACTTTGCGCACTGTGGCGGGAACCCCATGGTACCTGCCACACTGTGCATGGTTGGAAAGGGGGTCCCTTGGATACCCCCATGGGCCCCAACCGTAGTCCTCTGGGTGAAGGTGGGCCTACCATGGCCCCCCAAAGTCAGAGTCTGACAACCGACTGATTCGGAAAGGCTGTCCGAATCCGACAGCGGGATTGCTCGGTCGGAAACGCGGTCCGTAGAGACGTATGAGTCGGCTCCGACCGACTCGGTGTCTCTAAATACTGTTCGGACGCGAGTCAGAACCGAGTCGAACAGTCTGAATGGTTTCCAACCATCGTAAACTGCTGGGAAAGTTTCCGAGTGGGTCAGAAACAAGGCTTCCGACACAGATTCGGACAAACTGAATTCCGTTTGGACCCTTTCCGGCTGACATCATAACATGTATATAAAAATAGTTGGTTTGACAAATACCGCAGTTGCGGTTGAAACACATTACCTGTGTGTTGTAGCCACAATAAAGCCTGTGTATGTGATACAGAGGTTGCTGGAGTCTGTTCTTATTTGTGAGCCGGCACTTTGAGGAGATATAAATATTTATATGAATATAACACACACATATTTGTTTGTGTGTTTATATAAGTATATATTTAAATATAGTATTAAATATTAGTGGAATGTATTTAATTTACATGATTTTCAAATTATATATCAAAATATGTAACATTTCCTACTTATATTTATTTATATTTTTTGACTATATTAGTGTCAACAATATTTCTGGGGGGATATTTTTGTACTTACAACTATAAGTATATGGTTGTGAGATTGTGGTTAATGATTTTTTGACACAGTATTTTTGACAACAATTTTGTTTACCACAATATTGTGTCAGTGATCCCTTTGGCAGGCTCCCTGGCTTTTGCCCATACACGTGGAGAACTAATCACCACATTTGAAGATCTGCCACATTGATGCATTCCAGTCAGTCAAATAACTTTATTTGATCTTAAAATAAGATCATAAAAGTACAGTACATAAAAAAGGTGCATTCTCACATAGTGCCAGTGCATATAGTTGACTTTTACAAAACATACCCTTTCAAAGTTTACATAAAAAAGGTAGTGCACAAATGACGGTTATAAGGAGAATAAGAATGCAGCTATTAAATTGGAAGCTACAGTCATCCATAAAAAAAACAGAATACTCCCAAATTCATATGTCAATATACATAGTTCCATATGAAATAGACCTAAAAAGGTTAAAATATATGATCAATTAATTTAATGATTATTATTATTAAAAATCATTTGATCTCCTAGTCGTTATTGACAAACAGTGGTAGGATGCAAGACACTGGCACACAAAGTGGTCAGACAGCATTTGTAGGAGATTTAAAGCAGGGCGAGATTGTGTGAATTTGTATTTCCGCATGAGAGTAAAGATATACTTCTTGCAGTGTGCTAAATAAAATTTACAGAAAAAAGGAAGTGTAAATTGGGTTGTGAGGAAGTTCCATCACACGGACAAACTGGCAATACATTTATTTGGTGAATAAGTTCCCCTAGGATAGCCCATCATAAACGGAATAAGGTTTAACCAAAATCTTACTAGTATAAAGCAATGTTGCATGTTAGTGACAAACGCTAAGTGGGAATTTATATCAAAATCAATTGAGGGTATCCTTGAATATGATATTACCATACATTTATTATGATAACTTTTGTGCCTATTGTTCCATCTTTTTGCTAAAAAGAGTTTTTTGATTTCGACTTTAGAGATCTTTTGACAATTAACTGAATTCCTATACAGATATTGCAGTCCCAGAGCAGTCAATGTATCTTTAACATATTGGATCCAGGGAACCTACTATACGTGATCGAGGGTTAAACAATCCCTACTAATGTTTTGTTTTCATGGCCACAGTTTCCCTTCTCCATATTGAATACTATGACAAATTGGGGCAAGACAGGCTAAATCTAATATATAGGGTGCATTCAACTCTTTAGGCAGATTAAAATTAGAACAACTATTAGGAGGAGGTAAAAGGTTTTTTAAAAAGGAATCTTATATGCTTTGTAAGGCAATGAAATTAGCCGTGCCCTAAATCCCTGCCCCATATGTGGCTACAGAGATTGCTTCTGCTGAATAGATCTTTTGAATTGCCTCCAATTGCTGAGAACCAACTTTTTTCATAAAAGAAAATTTTCCCAGAATACTTCTTTCTAACATATTACATTTGTTAGCTACCATGTTAGTCTATGAGGCTGCACTGTTAAATAAAACACCCAAAGATAAAATGGTTTGAGTGGTTTCAACACTACGACCAGCAATATAGAAAGAGGGAAATCTTTGGGTCCCTTTTCCTTTCTTAAAACCGTATAGTGTCAGTATTAAAATTTTACAGTGGCCCAGTCCTCTAATCTATTTAATAGTAGATAGCCCATCAACTTAACTGTACCGTCCAAAAGAGAGATGGGCCTTTAATTTTTAGGCAATGATTTGTCACACTTTTTGTATACAGGAAGAATGATTGTCTTTTTCCATGAGTCCGGCGGGTCCACTACCGCAATTGCATTAAACATGTTCATCAACAGAGGTATCCAAAGATCTGGGATATAGAAAAAAAGTCTTTGGGGGCTCCATCAGGGCCAGGGGCCTTGGCACTACTGCATTGCAGGGGTCCACTTCTCACCTATGCCATAGAGAATGTTAACAGGATTTGATGTCGTTATGTTTACCATTGCAAGGAAGGTTTTCCCATTCAGGAGCTGTTCCAAATATATTAGAATAGTGGTTAACCCAAGAATCGTCACCCACATGTACATCTAAATTTGGACCTGTGTCTTGTTTCATAAAGGTAGAATTAATTACGGCCCAAAACTCTCTTGGATTTTTAGAAAGTGCAGCGTGTTGAAGGTTTTCCCAGGCCTCCTCCTTCAGGGCTCTTAATCTAACCTTCCTAGTTTCCTTATACTGGTAACGGAGGTATGTAACCATAGCCTTCTCTCTTGGTTTATTTATCAGTGCCATTTGTAAATTGCTCAGTGCCTTAGTACAAATGGTGTAGAACCAGTTAGGCTTCAAAGGTTTAAAAAAGATCTCATAAGGAGAAAGAGCTTACTTCTCCAGTCACTTAGGGGCTCATTAGGATGTCGTGACATTCGCCACCGCCGAGCCGGCAGTGGCAACCGCCGCGACATCGTAACGAATGAAACCCCCCGCTATATAACAATGGCAGCGGATTTCGCGGCGGACACAAGTGCCAGGGTGGCGGTCGCATCCTAATTAGTGGTGTGGGACCGCCGCAACACTGGTGGCCGGTCCCAACACCGCTAGGGTGGCAGGCGGACGGAAGTCCAACCGCCATCCTAATGGGGCTCTAAGTATTGTCTCAAAGGACTGCAGTATACTAGAAGAATTGGTGACGGTCAAGGCAAATCATTATGTCCTTCTGAGTAGTCCCAACTACCCTAGGTATCAGCTCATCTCTTTTTATCTTGGCCCATTTAAGGACTATACCATTCTTTCTTGCTATGCAGGGTGTGGGAATTCTCCTAACCGGAGGTCTAAAACATTCTTTCCATTTAAATTGGGAGGTTATAGCAGCGTGATCACTAAAAGTTGTAATAAGGATTTTATTATTGCTAAAGAAGGATTTTAGGGGCGCCGAGACCACCAAATAGTTGATAGTAGAGCCCTGTGAGCTAGTCCCCAAAACATTTTCAGGGATACCAGTGAATTCGTCAATTGAGTAATTTATAACCATATTCCTTATGTTCAGAAGTCTATTCAATGAATTTCTATAGGAATTATGTAGGAAATTAGGTGGTACGTCCCCCTCTTCATCAGTTAGGCCACACGTTGGTTTCAACATCCTACTACAACTATGAGCGTTAAAGTTGCCCATCCACACCATATTAAGGGGATGGTGATGGTTAGTCATGGATGCATCAATCACCTTCTCGAGTGAATCTGTCACCTGTGTCATATTGTACTTTGCACATTATTCTACCTGCCACTCTTGGGGAGCTGTGTTATGGCTCCGGGGGGGGGGGGTCGCCATTTAATTTAAAAAAATGTATTCTTCTGAGGTCAGCATTCTAGTTACTGACTCAGACGCTGACGCGACGCGCACGCCCAACAACAAAAGGGGCGGTTGATGCGACCGCGCTGGGGCGCTGGTTACTGAACACTAGAGGTGTCCAGTTGAGACTGCACTGTTATATCGAATTAGAATTGCTAAAATTGTTTTTAATACTGATCGAATTGTTGTTTTTTAAAAAAACTTTGTGATTTGTACTTTGCACATTATTCTACCTGGCACTCTCGGGGAGCTGTGTTATAGCTCCGGGGGTCGCCATTTAATTTTAGAAAAAGTATTCTTCTGAGGTCAGCATTCTAGTTACTGACTCAGATGATGACGCAACGGGCACGCCCAACTACAAAAGGGGCGGATGACACAAACTGGCAGCAGTCTGAGGCATGCCCGTCTGTGCCCGTCCGTGCCCGACCAGTCCTTGGTGCCAAAACCCCTGCCGGTTGCGCGAGTGAGCCGCTCATTTATATGGCCGATCAGCTCCATCAGTATAGAGGGATGGTAAGGCGTACTTGTATCCATCTCATGTGCCCTGATGGCAAGGTAATCCAATGCCCTCACAGCTCCTTTCATTTTTGCCCCGTTATTAAAGAGCACATAACCTCGACCCCACTGACGGTTTTTAACATGTTTTTACTCAACTGTCGCTCAATTCCCAGACATGCTATGGAAATTAGATTATTGTTAGAGGAAGAGAGTCCAGATGTTCTGTTTTAACCCCTCTGGGTATACTATTCAAAGACATGACAGAGAACATAACGGAGGAGGTGGCATAGCCATTGTTTATAAAATTGGATTTAACCGTCGTACGTCAGCGAGCCCAATACCTGACTGCGAGAATCTGATTTTCTCCATCGGTTTTTCTCACACCTGTACCTTTTCCGGGATTTTAATTTATCGTCCTCCGAGGACATTGGGCCAATTTTGCAAGGATCTCCCCGAGACTACAGCCAACTTAGCTTGCCCCCTGTCCAACTTCTCCCTTTTGGGAGATTTTAATATGCACTTTGATGATGACTTTTTACCAGCCACACGGGACCTATTGGATAGTATGGAAGCCCTCCAATTTAATCAAAAAGTGAGAGGCCACACCGACTCCAAGGGTCACCTGCTTGACCCCATTTTCTCCAACGCTACTGATCCTCAGGCTGGAAACCCTATTTCCTTGTCCTGGACAGATCACTGACTGATTTCTTTTTCTTGGGCCCATCAAGTCAGTAGCAGGTCAGTGGTAACATCTACTAAAACTCCAAGTAGAACGCTGGGTATCAATACTTAATGACACCAGACCGTTACCAGAATCTAATCCAGTTATTGCAAATCACAATTTTGATAAATGGTTGGTTTCCTCCCTAGACATGGTGCTCCCAAAAAAGCGAATTAAGGTTAAAAGTGATGCAAATAGAACAGCTTGGTACACCCCCAAACTGCGTAAACTTAAGCAAGCCTGTAAACGGTCTGAAAGAAAATGGAGAAAAGACTTCCCCGCTACTAATAAAATGATCTACAGGGAGAACATAAAAATGTATAAGGAAGAAATTAAGTGTGCCCAGTCCCTTCATTATGAAGGTCAAATTCTTTCAGCCTCCGACTCTTCTCGTGAAATATTTTGCATAGTGAAATCTCTTATTAACCCCCCCCCCCCCCCACAGACTTCTTGCGATGCAATACCATTCCGTTGTAACAAACTGGCAACCTTTTTCTCCAATAAAATTCAAGATATCTATACCTCTTTTCCTCAGGCTACTGCTCAATTTAATGGCCCCTTAACCAACATCAAAGGATGTACTGACAATTGCACTTTAGCTGAAATCCCTCTTTTGGATCAGTCCTCCTTGCAAGGTATTCTTGGCCATCTGAAATCAGGCTCCACCAGGGATACCCTTCCGCCCCTCATTTTAAATCAAATCTTTGATACAGTCTCCACTGTTATCCTGGATATAATTAATGCTACATTCCCGATGGGCTTGGTCCCCCCTTCATGGAAGCAAGCAATGATTAAAGCTCTAGTAAAAAAGCCGAACCTGGATACTGAGGTGTTAGGGAATTATCGCCCCATTTCACTATTACCAGAAATCATTAAAATTGCTGAAAAGCATGTGAATCATGCTCTCTCTGCGTTTTTGGAAAGCAATAACCATTTCCATTCGTCTCAAACTGGGTTTAGGCCTTAACAAGGCACAGAGACTTCCCTTTTAACAGTAGTCGAGGCAACTAGGAAAAACGGAGGTTGCACTGCCATTGTGCTTTTAGATCTTAGCGCAGCCTTCGATACAGTCAATCACCAGTTACTTATCCAGAGACTCAGAGATGTAGGAGTGACTGATTTGGCCCTTAAATGAGTCCATTACTTTCTGGAGGACAGGTCATTTCAGGTCTTCCAGGAAGATTATATCTCTGACTCTCTGTCACTCCGATGTGGGGTTCCTCAGGGATCTTCCCTGAGCCCCACTCTTTTTAATGTTTATATGAGCCCCTTGGCAGGTGTTGTGGAGCCATTCGGCATTCACATCATCACATATGCCGATGACATGCAGCTTATTGTCTCTTTCAGTCAGCCCAACAACACCGGCCCTGATTTGGCCATGTGTCTTGAAAAATTCTCAGCATGGATGGGGGGCTCTTTTTTAAACTCAAAGGGTCCAAAACGGAGCTGATGTTTCTGAGTAAACCTTCTGTACCTAATGTAAGTCTACCGTGGCCAAATTGCTTTGGTCCTCCCCCCTCCCCCAAAGAACAGATCAAGAGTTTGGGGGTTTGGCTGGATCGTAACCTGGATTTTGGGGAGCAAGCACGGAAGGTTGCAGGTAGCTGCTTTGGGCGGCTGAGGATGACACGGAAAATCATTCCCCTGCTCCCCTTTTTTGCAAGGAAAGTGGTGCTCCAGGCCTTTATACTTTCCAGGCTCAACTATGCCAATGGCCTATACTTAGGAGCACCCTGCACCACTTTTAAGAAGCTGCAAACTGTACAGAATTATGCAGCGCAACAGCTCTTGAACATTCCCAACCGACAGTCAGCAAGGCGCTCTGGCCTCGCTACACTGGCTGCACATTCAGCAGAGAGTGCAGTTTAAGGCACTTTGCATCTCACATAAGGTACTGCTAGGTTCTGGTCCATCCATTATTCGCTCCATCATCTCCCTTTACCACCCTAAAAGAGCCCTGCGATCAGGCAATAAACAGATGGCGGCTGCACCAAGAATTAGGAAAGCACGTACAGGGGGGTCGCCTCTTTTCATATAACGCAGCAAGGCTGTGGAATTCCCTCCCCGTTGTCATTCGATGTGAAACCAATCATTTGGTCTTCCGCAAACGCATAAAAACCTTTCTGTTTCAATAAATCTGTACTTAGTTCATGAACACTGGCCTCTAGTGCTGGGATGCCTTTAGGTAACCATGCGCTTTATAAATGCCTTACAATTACAATTACATTTACAATATCACCCTCGAAGGTGTTGTCATAAAAGTTTATTAGCAGCATATCCTCAGCTCCAGGTCCTTCTCCCACTAAGAGATGATAACAAGGGGATTCCTCATTGGTGCGAAGGATTTTTAAACTTAGGGGCCCATTACGATAGCCACCGTAACGGTAAACGGGACCGACCGGCAGAGGTGCGGTGGTCCCGCTGTGCTATTAGGATGTGACCGCCACCCTGGCGGTCGCTCCCGCATATTTAACATTGTGGCGGGCAGTGCTGTAAGCAGCACCTGCCACAATGTTAAATATGCGGGATGCGACCGCCAGGGTTTCGGTCACATCCTAATGGCACAGCGGGACCGCTGCACCTCTGGCGGTTGGTCCCATTTGCCATTATGGTGGCCATCGTAATGGGCCCCTAAGTTTAAAAATCCTGGCGGTCGCATCCCGCATTTTTAACATTGTGGCGGGCAGTGCTGTAAGCAGCACCTGCCACAATGTTAAAAATGCATGTTGTGCATTGGCATGCACAACATGACAGGCACCTTGTGAATGTCAATGTCCAAGTGCAGCCCCCCACCACCCGGGGGCCCGCAACGGGCCCCCAAAGTAAACTCCGCATGCCTTTCCATGGCAGAGTCTCCGCCACGGAAAGGCATTCCACTGCACACATCATAATATGGATGGCGGTGCCTGCAAGCCACCGCCACCATATTATGGGTCTTTTCCGCCCGGCAGGCAATAGTGACGATTGCCTGCTGGCGGAAAAGCAGACGACGGTCTTTTAGTCCGCCACGGTACCCCTGCCATGCAAATGTGGTTGGAGGTAAATGGCTGTCCGGCGGATCGCCACTGCCGGTCTGGTGGAGATGATCCGCCCACCATGATAATAGGCCCCTATATGCATTTCTAATTAACGTAAGTTAACCCCCTCTAGCTCTACCTGACCTAGCAGGAATCACCCAAGTATGAAATGAACAAAATTCATCTATATAGGTAGGACCAGTTTCCAAAGATTCTTGTAGGCATACTAAATCAAAGGAGTGTATAAGCCTTGTCCATTCCAAAATACCCATCTTTGCTCTGAGCCCCGCTACATTCCAGGTTAATGTTCTTATCATATCTTTGCTAGGTTCTGGTGGATCACTACCCATTAGGGAGTTGTCTACAGAGTGAATAAGTGTTTGTTGCGCCACCCTATCTGCCTCCTGTCCATCACACGCATCAAGACCTTCCAAGACGGCAAATTTGTTATTTAAGGATATGGCCCCAGCATGATGATTTTTATCTTGGGCACGGGGGAAGGGGAATGGAGATGCTACCATAACCTGATCAAGGAAATTTGATCCTGATGGTCTATAAAAGAATCCTAATGGTAATGCATGAATCTGTGAGGCAGTCGAGAGGCAATTGTGGAGTATATCCAGTAAATATTTCACAAGCCATTGGTCATTAAAATGTATTACTATACAGTCCCCTCTAAGCGATTTGGCTGAATTACCCACCCATTGGACTCTTCTGGGCAAAATGATGTAATTTAATAGATCTGGACCACCACATGCATACTTTGACATCCAATGTAAAACTTTGTTAATCAATTGCTGTGCAGACTCTAAATTGGTATTATTCAATTCAGGGGTATTTATCAAGATAATTGCAAAGGGACAGGCGGCAGGGGGAGATTTAAATTTGAGTAATTCTTCTGTCGATGTATTACCTCCCAACTTTCCCCAGACCGGGGCTGCCTCACTCTAGAACTAGCTTGTGTTCTAGTTAAGGGAGGGGCCTCCTGCATAAGAAGTTCAGGTTGCAGGGCCTGGCTTCTGAAAAGGGGGGGTTGTAGAATCTTTGTGACAATGAGTGTACAGTTGGGGTGACAACGATCTTACAAAATTCACTGGTACAGTCTGAGAGGGGTGACCTCTGCAATTATACCCTCCCACAAGATCATCCAAACCACCCTTACTCTGGTAATGGGCACTAGGGATTCATGCCTAGCCACCGGTTGGCATTACAACTTAGATCCTGCGTGACATCTGGTGCCTTGGGTGCTCTCTCATACAAACCAACCCCTTTTGTGCTGAGTAAGAATAAACTATCTTCAATTCATTTTAGTCTATCCAATAAGGATTGCAGAAGTCGGGAGATAGTTTTTTTATTACTTAGCATAGTAGGAACAGTCTCAGGTGGGACATCTAAAGCGGGTTCTCTCCCAACACATGTGTCCACTTTCTGGGATTTGCACAAACTCCCACCCCCTCTTTTCTTTTTCACAAGTGGTTCCATCCTTAGGTGACCCCCGGTCTCCTCCAAGGATAGCTGAAATAATGGGAGAATGAGATAATGCACCAGCAGTAGGGGCAAGGTCTTACATCTGTTAAAGACGATATAACATTGTCCACTCTGTCCATGAGTTGTGCCGGGGGTCTCACCTTTCATCCAGACATCTGCCTTTCAGTCAACTCAGTCTTCTTTGATAAAGCATCCGCAGCTCTTGTAAAAAAGAGTCCAGAGTGTTGATGGTCTCTGCCCCTTGGTCGCTAGATTTAGCTTTCCATTTCCCCATTAAAACAATTTAATCTAACTAAAGGGTAAAGAAAAGCATAAAAATCAAAGTCAGAGGGGGGGCCCAGCCCAGCCTCCTCTGGGCTCAAACAGGGATGGATGATCCCGCCCTGGGCTCGGGCTTTGCCCGGCGTCGCGATATTAAGCAAGAGTTACAGGCGCAGGGGCTGGCGGGAGTAGAAGTCCCCAGCAGAGCCTCCAAGATGCAGGCACGCCTTCCCCCGCAGTGAAACAGGTTTGTTGGTGGCATTTATGCATGCATTTTTGTAATAGCTCAGTATCAAATTGATCACTCAACATTTAATTTTTGGAAATAAATTCCTAAAACAGAGAGTTATGAAAATCAAAAGAACACTGCCCTGAAGATCGGGACTTTTATGACTGCTTCAGTTCATTAGTTGTTTTACACCCCAGGTTCTGTTATTTCCCGAATGGCAGATGATGGCAGGGAACATCTATCACTATGACCCAGCGTAAATAGAGGTGAGCCCAACCATCGTGCCATGACATTCTTGTAACTGAGGAGCTGCTGGTTAAAGGATTTCTCATGCTGGTGGTTCCTCAACCTGCAAAGTGACATGAATCAGCACAGGGACTTGATATGGTGTTGATTTTCCAGTGCTAAATATTTTTGGGTGCTGGTAAAACACATTAAAATAGCGCTAGTAGTGCCATGAGTTGTTCTGACCTACTTTGTATCAAGGGGGTGTTCAAGGTGCGAGTAGGCCAACTTCTCACAAAGCAGTACCTAGACATTCCAATGCTATTGCACACCACACATGCAATGTGTGAAACGCTTTATACAAAAAGATTCAGAACAGAATTTTGTACTTGAAGGGTACTATTCAAGTTCAAAACCTATTCAGGACAGCAGGCACACACAAACCTTTGCACTATGATGCAAAGGTGTGTGTGACACTACACAACCTTGAAGAGCTCCATCCCATGTCAAAGAGTGACAGCAGGCCATATTTAGTGAATAGTTTAGTTAATAATGCTCTTCGTTGCTCTTTTACCATAGCGTAATGCAGTGGAGGGCTTTTTTAAAAAAAATTGTTAGGGAATAACAAGAATTATGATTTCAATCAACAAGCACTCAAATGAAATACATGATTTAGTATTTGTATATTTTCCTATTACTGAATATTGCCCAGGTTGATAGTGATACTGTTTCTTAAGAAGATTAATGATGGATAAATTGGTGTTGAAGAACTGGATGACTAGAAGAAATGTGTCCATAGATTTGTATTTGGAGGAGATGGTGAGTTTGCCTGATGTGAAATAAACCTCAATTAGAAACAGGGTCCGGTTCGAGTCTTCAACGACATTTGGGGGACCTTTTGGGGACCTTTTTGTACTTTTGCTGGAATTAATATGTGTTTTTTTGGGTGTCTCTATATATGGGTTTCTTAGAGATTCAGGGGCATATTTACAAGCCCCAATTGCCACCAGAGCATCACTTTTATATGCTTTGGTGGCATAGTGGCATTTCCTATAATTACAAGGTAGCGGTAAGCTACTTAATGTGGCTTAATGCCACCGTGTGAATATTCCTGTCCCTGTCACAGTCCTCTCCATGGCAAAGGGGCATGCCATGGGTGTTGCTGTGGGCATTTATCTGCAACACCCATTGCTTTTTGATGCTGCCACAGATTTGCAAGGCTGAGGCAGCACCAAAAACAGAGCTATTCTAACACCCTGGATTACCAGGCGTTAGAATGGTGATACGATGAGAAATCATTTATTTCTCCTTGTTTTTTGTTCTTTCCATGTGTGCTGCATTCTGCAGCACACATAGAAAGAGCAAATCACCATGAACTATTGTTTATGTGCAGGAAGGTGTTCCTTCCTGCACATAAACAATCGCCACTGCAGCACAGGCACCTTGCAACATGGCAGCAGCTATTTTTGCACCTGCGCTAGGAGAAACACAGGGCTGTGCCATATTCTTATGAATATGGAGCATCCCAGTGTTTTAAAAATGTCGGAGCATTGCGCTGCTGTTTTTAATGCAGCTCCACGCCTGGACATGTTTTTTTAAACATTCCCCTCAATATACTATGAATTTAATAACATATGTATATATATATTTACTGAAAAAAACAAAGGTTACAGGGACGTATAGTTAGGCTTAGATTTCACTGGTAAAAATCTATAGAAATTCTGCCATTTAGGTCACCTGAGCTAACTATAACATATGCCCCCCCAATGCACATGGTCAGTGAACTCGTAATAAGCCTCTAATCTTCAATTAAGAGACAGAAATCCTTAAATTATCTGGAAAGACTATTATATGAGACACAGTATTAAAAGGGATTTTCACACATGCTCATTATATCAATTTCCTATAGCAATTATTTTACTCATGACGTTACTCGGGCAAAGACATTCATTATAAAACCAAAAGCATTCTGTAAAACAAATAAGCTACGTATAACAGAAGTTTGTAGGAAAGGATTATGATGTCTTTACATACCAACCATAGCTTTTCTTATAACTCTGAGTGTCTGTTTGCAAAAATGTTCTGAATTTTTTATGAAAGCTTTTATCCAAAATGATTCAAGACTTGCCTTACAATGATGAGTGTTCATTCTCACAATGTTGCTGATTTTATCTATGAGAGTGTCCATTTACTAAATGTTTGTCAACCCTTTTATGAGCTTTTTGTGAAATTTTGAATTTATAAATATAGTCTTGTCCTATAATTGAGTGCTTGTTTACAAAATACTACTGACTCTATTTATGAGAATTTTAAAGTTTTAAATACCTGCCATGTCTTCTGTGTCACACAATGGAGTATCTGTCATATAAAGTTGCTGATCTCATGCTTGTATAAAAATATGATGTACAGAATTAAATGCTTTTACTCTTTTATGGATTTCTTCATGAAATGCTGAGGGTTCTCAAGAAAATTCCCACGTTTATTCTGTTTGATTTACAGAAAACGGTGATGATTGTTCTCATCTCCTCGAAGATGGAATACTGCAATGCCCTCTATCTAGGCACCTGCAAATATCTGATAAAAAAACTACAGTCCTTGCAGAACGCTGTAGCAAGAACGCTACTGAAGGTCCCAAAATTCAAACCAATCTCTCATCTAATGCTTGTCCTCCATTGGTTGCCACTGGAAAAGAGGATTTCTTTCAAGGCTCTGTGTTTAATTCACAAGGCCCTCTACAGAGCCGGTCCGTCCTTCTTTCAGGATAGTTTCTCCTGGTATATTCCCGGTAGGAACCTCAGACCGAGCTCCGCGCAGCTGATCATGGTCCCAAGAATTAGTAAAGCGAAATGGGGGTGGAAGAATGCTCTTCTACCGTGGAGCGAAGCTATGAAACTCCTTGCCTCTTGCCCTTCGTTCACAGCCCATCATGCAGCAATTCAGAAAACAGATGAAGACCTGGTTATTTTCGCAATAGGTCACTGAGCCTCACCAAAGGTATGCCCTTAGGCTGAAGGTCTTCCTGGTTCTGGTCCATCATGCGCTAAGACACCTTTGGGTATTGAACGCTCTATAAAATTATTTCATTCATTCAAATCTAAATACAGATTTAAAAAACAAAAAGACTCCTTCTATCAAGATACATAAAAAAAATATTTGTCAAGTAAATTCTGTGTCGCTCCTTGCTATTTGTTTCAGTGGGTTAATAACTATTTTTTTAATTACATTTTTGTATTAGTCATGCCTTCATCACAAATTAACACAACACATATGTTCTGGTTCTGCTGAAAAGGCGTAAATATTGTGTGTTTATGAAAACGTGTAAAACACATATATACACATAATTTAATTGATGTTTGACAACAGCTGTAATATGTTGTTTAAAATTGTATTTCTCGTCGTCATGACAACGTCGGTCTTCACGATGACTTCGGCCTTTGTGAAGATCATGTGACCTGGTAAAAAAGAGATATGATTGGAGAAGACACTTTTCATTCACCTTCAAAGGAAGTTTCCATCACTTTCTTCCTTCTTGAAGGTTCCAGTTGGTATTTGGTTCTTTCTTGGAGATGTGCTGTACTACTTGTGCAGAACTCTGTTTAGGGCATTTTTTGTATTAGTGAGTGAGTGACTGTAGGAGTGAGTGAGTGTATGAGTGGGTTTATGAGTGAACAAGTGGGTGTATGAGTTGCTGTATGAGTTAGATAGTGAGTGTGTGAGTGGCAGTAGGAGTGTGTGAGTGAGTGTGTGAGTGCTTGTATGAATGAGTGGGAGGGTATGTGGGAAGATGTATCAGTGAGTGAATGAAGGTATGACTGCCTCTACAGATGAGTGAGTGACCGTGTGAGTGGTTGCATGCAAGAGTGAGTGACTATGTAAGTGGCTGTATAAGGGAGTGGGTGATGGTCTGAGTGGTTGCATGAGTGAGTGATTAGGTGGGTGAGTGTTTTTATAAGTTAGTAACAGGGCATGTATGTGGATATAGGGATGAGTGACTGAGTGTGAGTAGCTCTTTGAGTGAGTATCTGCATGTGTAAGTGGTTGCATCAGTGAATGACTGTCTCTGTCAGTTACTGTTTGAGGCAATGAGTAGTGGTATGATCCACTCTATGAGTGAAATAGTGGGAATGTAAGTGACTATATGAATGAGTGACTGGTTAAGTGAGAGGCTGTATGGGTAAGTGACTGGTTGTGTGAGTGCCTGCATGCATAAGTGATGGTGTGAATGAATGACTGGGTGGGTGAAATTCTGTATTAGAGTAAGAGTGACTGCATGAGTGTGTGAGTGGGTTTATGAGTGAACACGTGGGTGTATGAGTTATTGTTTGAGTGAGATAGTCGGTGTCTAAGTGGCAGTATGAGTGAGTGAGTGAGTAAGTGGGTGTCTGTTAGAGTGAGTGAGTGAGAGGGTACATGTGAGGATGTATAAGTAACTGAATGAAGGCATGAATGCCTCTATGGGTGGGTGAGTGACTGTGTGAGTGGTGGAATGGGTGAGGTAGTGGGTGTGTAAATTGTTGTATAGGGGTTAGCATTTATGAGTGGTTAGATGGGTAAGTGTCTGTATAAGTGAGTACCTGGGCATGTTTGTAGCTGAAGGGGTGAGGGACTGGGTGTGAGTGTTTGTTGAGTGAGTATCAGCATGTGTGAGTAGCTTCATGAGTGAGTGACTGCCTGTATCAGTTGCTGTTTTAGTGAACAAGGGGGTGTAAACCACTGTAAGAGTAACAATGTTGGTATATTATTGCCTGTATGTGTGAGTGACAGACTGTGTGAGTGGCTTTATGGATGAGTGAATGTATATGTGAGTGTCTGAATGATTAAATTAGTTGGTGTGTGACTGACTGTATAGGTGATACACTGCATGTGTTGGTGCCTGTATGAACTAGTGATTGGTGGGTGAGTGTGTGTATAAGTGAGTAGCTGGGTGTGTTATTGGCTGTTGGGATGAGTGAGTGGGTAGATGAATATATGTTTAAGTCGGTCACTATTTATGTAAATAGTGGTATGTCTGACTGAATGGAAGTATAACAGACTTTATAATTTGATGACTAGCAGTGGCCCTCACTTGGCAATTCATATCCCAGAAAAAGGACATTGAGATAAGCAATTTTTGTTTTTTTAAATTGAATTTGTAGCCCATGCAAGCAAATCCGCCAATAATGCGATCCACTCTTGTTAAGTGTACCATCAGGTCATTATTTGTCAGATAAATGTCATCGACATAGAACAATGCCTGTTCATCAACATTTTGTATTAGCTCTGTTACTCTGGCTGAGAACAGTCTGGGGCTATTCTTATACCCCTGGCGTAATCAACAGACTTGGCTCGGAGAGCCTAGCGCAATGAAGGAGGTCAAATATCGACTTCCAGGTGCTATATTTTGGCAGAAAAATCCATTTGAGATATCTAGTGTTGTTTTGTATTTCTTCCACACAATGTTGTTCATTACTGTGGCACTCTGTGCATTCTGTACTGAAAATGTGTCAGTAGCTGAATTCAAATGTTTGTAATCTAATAGTAGACGATATGAATGGTCAGGGTTCATTACTGGAAATAATTCATGGATGAGGTGCAACTTTCTATTACACCTTGGTATTCAAGTTGTTCTAGGAGTTCCCTAACTTGTTCTTTAGCTTCATGTTTTATTGGGTATTGTCGTTGAGGTTGTGGGGTCATCCTCAATGGAATTTCATAATGAGGGAAACTGCCATCCCACCTTACATGGGTGCAGTATAATACAGGAGCAAGTGCTAGTGCCCACTCATTGACATATGAATGGTTTACTGATTCTGAAACAAGGTCAGAGAAGGCAGGTAAAATTACTGTTTGCCCATTAGGGCACTCCATTACGAAATCAGGTGGCCAGTCCTTTTTAGCCAAAAAAATATCGTAACCGTAGGTTAAGTCCTAAAAGACAAAATAGATTTTTATGGATTTGTCTCCCTCCAATTGGAGTTGTATTTTGTATAAACAATGTGGGACACTTACCCTGGTATCAGGTGTTCCCACAGTGATATGTTCACTCTGCTCTACTCCCACCAGACTATCCATCAGGTTCCCACAAACTACTGTGACTTCTGCCATGCTGTCTAGCATTTTCACTGCCCATTCCCCACTGAGAAGCAGAGTTCTCATTATCTAGGGCATGCCTGACCTTTAGTCCCATTACCTACTCCTTTTTGAATTGATACTTGGAAGCTTTCAGTTTGTCTTTAATTATGAAGTCAGATGAGCATTGTCAGTCCTTCTGTTTCATGTAATCTTCCGATCTGCACTCTGACCGTCCACCTCTCTCCGAACGTTTATCGGATGGATCCCGAAAGGAACAAGTTGAACTTGTTTCAGTATCCTGATACCTGTCAGATGGTCTAACATTATCATGGTTTCAGAGATGATATTGTTTTTCAGTAGCTTCCTGTTGAGAACCGCCCTGTGGTTTTGTCTTGTCTTTGTTTTTTCATTTATTGTCCTACTTCCTCTTTGTTGAAGAGTCGGTGCTTGTTTACAGTTATCCTTCTCAGAATTTCCCTTCAATTGTGGGTTACCAGGTCTGGCTCCCAAAATATGTCTACCCAGCGTAGCATAAGTTTCTTTAATAATTTTAGGTAATTCGTGCTCCTGCTGGGCAGGAGCAAATTCCGGTAAGTGCTGGTGTATAGCTAATGCTGCTGCTTTCCCCTTTATGTTGCTTAACATAATTGCTGATACTGCGGTGAAATTGCCTGTCAGTTTCATCCCCAATTCCAGGGCAGGTGCTGGCCCATACTCATTCTGGAGCTGTTTCAGTACTTCAGGCAAAACAGCCAGGGAAGAAGTACCCTGTGTTCTGGTATACACCTGAGTGAAGACTGTACCCCCGTTTTACCTGCGGGCCCATATGAGGGGAAATACTGCTTCAAGCTGACATGTTTTGCATGCAGTCCAGAACGGAAATTTCTTCCTGTATGACGGGAAGTTTTCCCGTGACTGCATTAAAAGTTTGTGGGCTGATGCCTGGAGTAACCAATTGTGGTGGTGCAGCTTGAGCATCCAAAGCAGGATTAACTGTGTAGACATCTGTAAATTGTCACTATGTCTTTGTATAGTGTTCGCTCCTGTGCTACTGTTAAGTTTTCAACATTTGGATGCAGTTTGTATCCAACTAACACTGGCCATGTTGCTCCCTAATTGCAGAGAGGACCAAGTCTAGCGTTTTCTGTAGTGTGGGGGAGGACGCCATTAAACCAATTAAAGTGTTCTTAGTAAGTGCGAGGTATCTCTATTTCTTCATATTGTTTGTAATTATTTAGAACTTCACCTTGTCTGTAAGTGTAAAATAATCCTGTGGCTCCATTTGCAGCTGGAAATGTAACCCAGGAATAGAACGCCTCTGTCTTAAATGCTTCGTAAGCCTCGACCAGGAAGACAACATCTCCGCACGTAACAAGACCATGTTGCAAACGTTTCTGAGAAACTGCATGTCTGCAGTTCTCAGCAATGTTAAGTGTTGCTTCATCTTCAGTCAGCCAATATTTAAAATGTATGAAATGAATAACAGAGAGGGTAGCACAGTGGATTTAGATCCTTTACACGTTCAAGCTTGGACAGCCTACAGCCGATACATAGGAGTTATCTACTCAGCTGAGGAGGATGTTTCCTACCACAATGGACATCTCTGGTTTGGAGGTAAGTAGGGGTCTCTGAGAATGCACCATCGAACTACTCAGGTGATCCATAAAAATAAGTCCCTAACCAACATTGACTGCGCCATGTTGTTTCTACTCTACAGCAGGAATTGTATGTTTGTGGACAGCATAACAGCGGGGATGGTGCCAGAGTGATTCTATGCAACCCCCTTAGGATATGTTGTCCTATAGGCCAGCTAGCTCAAAGTGCCACCATAAGCATCTCTAAACTTAGACGGTAGCAAATGGTTCCGGCAACCACCGAACATGACCGCCCTGATCCCACAGGAATCGTGGTAACAGAGCTAGAACCCTTTTGCTCAGTCACTTGTGCTCTCTTTTCTCAGAGAAAGATACAAGAAATACGCAGTGGGACGTTTTCAATGTTTTATTGAACCAATGTGATTCTTGTATAGAAAAAATTTGCTGCAATAATCAATAGACAGAAACAGATGAAAGTGATTAGAAGCACCAAGACATTGAACAGGATAAAAAACTCCACCATCGTTCTAATATTGTGTATATATGCAGGCATATAAAACAATATGGAAAGTTGGATGCACTCCTACTATGCAGTCCCAAACCTAAGTGTCTAGAGCATGTGTATATGAATTCTGCCAAGAATCCCTATAATGGATGATCCAATCCCGATTACCTGAATGGAAAGAATTAAAGTTCCCAACCTGGTCGTGAGCTGCCCCCCGCAGAGATATCAGTAAGCAACTGGAATGAAGCTTCAGTGTGTAGAGACTTTGCCTATGACAGCAAAGTGCTCCTCTAACTAAACTTGAAAATGCTTGTTTATTTACAATGAAAAGCATCCTTGCGAGTCCTGTGCAAAACAGCATTGTTATGGTCTATAGATAGCCATGTTGCTTGGTAGATGAAAAATAGAACGACATTTGCGGAGTATGTGCCAAGGCATTGTAAGTGGAGTCCTAGGAGTCATGATAATGTTAAGCAAAGCAGAACGTGTAAGCAAATCAGTTTCAGAAAAATGAATCCAACATTGTCACACACGCAAATGTGTGTAAAAGATTATTGTGTGGAAGGGAAGGCAATATAAGAAACGTGTTCACAGTAAAAGATGGCAGAGTTGGTACATGGGCCTAACTAAGACACATAACAATATGTAATATTGAATATGTATGGCACTAGCTGTATAAGTAACCTGCAGTGTTATTGCAGTTTAGATAAGTAAGTAAGTACATGTGTGTCTGTTTACAGCAATCCTTAACCGGTGTGGTTCGATTTTAATGTAGTTTTCTTGCGCACAACCTGCCAAATAACAGGTGTTTCGTCAGTGAGTAGTGACAACCTTGACTTCTTCAGGGCTGGAGAACAATATGTAAAGTAAATCATGTCATAAGATGTATGATGTTCACATGATTGCGCAGACAAAACACATTTTTCAACACACCCGTGTAGAGAATTATAGTTTCAGGTGTGTCCCAAAACATTACATTAAGAGCGTAGGAAACACCAAGAAAACAGTACCAAGAAAATTAGACATATAGAAATATAGAAAACACTCCAATGTAAACAATCAGAATTTCCATTTGAAATATAACCATTCTCAAATTCAAATACATGTCATTTTGAATTAATATACACAAATCCCTTTAAGGATATGACATGAGAGGGTGTAAAAGTAAGTGAAAGGTAGAATACAGAAATCGTAATGAGAGAAGAAACGGAGGTGAAGAGAGCGTTTGGCTCAATGTCTATTTTATGCCAAATGTGCCCACAAACCTTGTGGCGGGACTCCATGACACGCAGTATGTTTGCTGGACCAAGAAAAGAACGTGCTGGGAGAGAATTGTCCCTTAAGACACCAGACACACGTTATCTGTGAGCTAAATGACAATTGAAAATGAAATGATTTGCTCTTCCTAATGAGCGTGTTTTCAGGACAACAAATCACTAATGTCAAGGTGCCAGTGAGTAGTGAGTAATAGAGAAGCAGCCGCAACCGCTTGTACCTAATATAAAAGAAAACCACGCACCATTCAGCATTTATGATGAGTTATTAAACGTGTGGAAAACCAAAATATGAGTTCCAATAAGATAATAATACTTCAAACATTAAGGATCTCCCACGATTCATGCTAAATACATCAGACCGAAGCTAATAATCTCCATGCCGCTCACCTCTCCACCGGTGATATTTCCGACCAGGTTGGTCACACAATACACGTTGTAAAATTAATTCCTAGTCTGTGAATATGAAAATAAAATAATCCCTGTCCAGTGTCTGTTCTATGCGCATCTCCAGAGAATTAATCAATCGTAATTCAAGTTAGATCAGAGCATGTTAGCACAATACCTCCCTTATTTAAGCACGTAACTCCTTACCCCAGATCCGGAAAGTGTCTTGTCCGAGCTTCTAACACAAATGAATAGCCTTAAATGCGGCGCTCCCAATACGAGTGCCAACAAGCCAATATTGGACTGACGAAAATGTTTTCTTGTTCAATTAAATTCCGAACTGCAATATAAACAAATCAGACAAAGAAAGACCAATTGTTAGAAATAGTACTCTAAATACAGACTGCCATTCTCAAAACCATAGACACACCAGTTACTACATACCCACACACATCCACTCCCTCAGCCATACAGTCACTCATACATGCAGTCACTCATCAATACAGCCACTATCATATGCACTCATATGCCTATACAGACACCCACACACCACCACTCACCCATAGAGTTACTCACACAGCTAGTCAGTCATGCAAAGAATCAATCACACTCCAATTTACTCACCTACTTAGGTATACCCACACCACCTCACTTATTTATACAGATACTAACACATACTCTCTTATACAATCACTGACACAAGCACACACTCATCCATACAGCCACTCTCACAATCACTCACTCTCATATATAACCATTGATATACTCTAACACTCACATATACTGCCTTTCACATATGTAGTTACTCACACATATACCACTGAGCCACCCATTCACTCACCAACAGAGCCATACACACACTCACCCACCCATACAGCCCCTCACAGATGCACTCTTGAACCCCAAACCCAGGGCCAGATTCACAGAACTAACTTTAGACAAAATCCTAAACTTACTACCATTTTGGTATTCACAGAAGGCACTTACTCATTTTGGTATTCACAGAATGCACTTACTCATTTCGGTATTCACAGAAGTTAGAAGTCCAAACTTTAGGACTCCTAAATGCCTTCTGTGAATACCGAAAGTCTTAAAGTTAGGATTTTTCTCAGTTTAGGAGTAGTAAAGTTAGGACTCCTAACTTTTAGAACTCCTAAATGCGTTCTGTGAATATCGAAAGTCTTAAAGTTAGGATTTTTCTCAGTTTAGGAATAGTAAAGTACTAACTGTAAAACTTTCGGTAGCTGACTAATATGACTGCTGATGTGTCAATGTCTATATATGTGAATAAGTGCATTTGATAGTGTTCTATTAATTAGTGACTGCATGTATAAATGATTCTGCTGTTGAATGGGGAGTTGTGTGTGTAGACTTAGGAATGTAGTAACTGGTATTGGTGTGTCAATGGTTTCAAATATGGTACTCTGTATTTTACAGTGAGTGTAGAAAGGTTATACTAGTGTAAGATGAGGTGTATCAGTTTGTCACGTGGATAATGTCATTTGAGATGTCATCAGTGATGTCATCAGTTATGTCACTGACCATGTCATGAATGATGCAATATGTGACATCATCAGCAGTGCATTGTGGGCGTGCGAGTTATAGTTAGCAGAACTAACTATATTGGAGGAATTTCTATGGTTTTGTACGAGTTAAATGGCCAGCTAACTATAACACCCCTGAAACCTATGTTTTTTTCAGTGAATTTCAAAGCTTTTTTAAATGCTAATTTCTAACTATAACGTCTCTGAAACCTATGGTTTTTTTCAGTGTATTTCAAAGTTTTTTAAATGCTAATTTTTAAGTGTGATAGTAGTTATACCTATTTTTTTGTACTGATTTGCTATAGTTTTTTAACTGTTTATTTATAAATATTTTTCTGAAAATTGCAAAAATAATTTTTTGAAAACATTCAAACTGAAATATTGATTAATTTTTTTGTTTTCATTTTTATTTTAATATATTTATATTATTTTCTTTTTACATTTTTTTTTTACCAAGTTGCGCACTCAAAGCTTACACATCACGGTGGGTGCGCGGATTCTAGGCCCATTTTCGAAACGTTGTGAAGGATCCACGTACGGTGTGCGACGGCTGCGTGTTTTTCAGTTACATCAGATACATTTAATATTATGTGATGTGCGTGATTGGTATGCGACCAATCCGCGACTCCCACTCCCGCGCATTCACGACACAAGCGCATTACAGTATGCGATGCTTGCGCGGTGACGGGTCCTGCGTGACATCATATACATGCTGGGGCGCACTGGGTGCGCTGGGTGCGCGACTCCCGCAAAACAATGTATGTTCCAAAATGATATGCATGTGTCTTTAATATACATATTAGGGCAAGAGATTATCTAAGATATTCACGAAAATAATATATTTGCACTTATAATAAACTTATATTATTTTTAAATATATTTTTGCGAAGTCGGGTGCGTGCATCATGAGCGCAGAGAACCAGGTCAGCAGAGCTGCTGTAGAGCCAGAGAAACCAGGTCAGCAGAGCCGTTGTAGAGCCAGAGAACCAGGTCAGCAGAGCTGCTCTAGAACCTAAGAAGGAGGTCAGCAGAGCTGCTCTAGAACCAGAGACCCGGGACAGCAGAGCTGCTCTAGAGCCAGAGACCCAGTTCAGCAGAGCTGCTCTAGAGGCCAAGAACCAGGTCAGCAGAGCTGCTGTAGAGCCAGAGAAACCAGGTCAGAAGAGCTGCTTTAGAGGGAGAGAACCAGGTCAGCAGAACTGCTTTAGAGCCAGAGAACCAGGTCAGCAGAGCTGCTCTAGAGCCAGAGAACCAGGTCAGCAGAGCTGCTCTAGAGCCATAGAACCAGGTCAGCAAAGCTGCTCTAGAGGCAGAGAACCAGGTCAGCAGAACTGTTGTAGAGCCAGAGAACCAAGTCAGCAGAGCTGCTCTAGAGCCTAAGAACTATGTCAGCAGAGCAGCTCTAGAGCCTGAGAACCAGGTCAGCAGAGCTGCTGTAGAGCCAGAGAAACCAGGTCAACAGAGCTGCTTTAGAGGGAGAGAACCAGGTCAGCAGAGCTGCTTTAGAGCCAGAGAACCAGGCCAGCAGAGCTGCTTTAGAGCCAGAGAACCAGGACAGCAGAACTGCTTTAGAGCCAGAGAACCAGGTCAGCAGAGCCCTTTAGGTGGAGGGAACCAGGTCAGCAGAGTTGCTTTAGAGCCAGAGAACCAGGCCAGCAGAGCTGCTTTAGAGCCAGAGAACCAGGTCAGCAAAACTGCTGTAGATGCAGAGAACAAGGCCAGCAGAGCTGCTTTAGAGGAAGAGAACCAGGTCAGCAGAGCTGCTTTAGAGCCAGAGAACCAAGTCAGCAGAGTTGCTCTAGAGCCAGAGAAACCAGGTCAGCAGAGCTGCTTTAGAGCCAGAGAACCAGGTCAGCAGAGCTGCTTTAGAGCCAGAGAACCAGGTCAGTAGAGCTGCTTACGGGCCATAGAACCAGGTCAGCAGAGCTGCTCCAGAGGCAGAGAACCCGGTCAGCAGGGCTGATTTAGAGGGAGAGAACCAGGTCAGCAGAGCTGCTTTAGAGCCAGAGAACCAGGTCAGCAGAGCTGCTCTAGGGGCAGAGAACTAGGTCAGCAGAGCTGCTTTAGAGCCAGAGAACCAGGTCAGCAGAGCTGCTTTAGAGCCATAGAACCAGGTCAGCAGAGCTGCTTCAGAGGCAGAGAACCCGGTCAGCAGAGCTGATTTAGAGGGAGAGAACCAGGTCAGCAGAGCTGCTTTATAGCCAGAGAACCAGGTCAGCAGAGCTGCACTAGAGGCAGAGAACCAGGTCAGCAGAGTTGCTCTAGAGCCTAAGAACCAGGTCAGCAGAGCTGCTCTAGAGCCAGAGAACCAGGTCAGCAGAGCTGCAGTAGAGCCAGAGAAACCAGGTCAGTAAAGCTGCTTTAGAGCGAGAGAACCAGGTCAGCAGAGCTGCTTTAGAGGGAGAGAACCAGGTCAGCAGAGCTGCTTTAGAGCCAAGGGACCAGGTCAGCAGAGCTGCTCCCGAGCCAGAGAACCAGGTCAACAGAACTGCTTTAGAGCCATAGAACCGGGTCAGCAGAGCTGCTTTAGAGCCAGAGAACCAGGTCAGCAGAGCTGTTGTAGAGCCAGAGAACCAGGTCAGCAGAGCTGCTCTAGAGCCTTAGAACTAGGTCAGCAGAGCTGCTTTAGAGCCAGAGAACCAGGTCAGCAGAGCTGCTGCAGAGCCAGAGAAACCAGGCCAGCAGTGCTGCTTTAGAGCCAGAGAACCAGGACAGCAGAGCTGCTTTTGAGCCAGAGAACCAGGTCAGCAGAGCTGCTCTAGAGCCAGAGAACCAAGTCAGCAGAGTTGCTTTAAAACCATAGAACCAGGTCAGCAGAGCTGCTTTAGAGCCTGAAAACCAGGTCAGCAGCGCTGGTCTAGAGCCATAGAACCAGGTCAGCAAAGCTGCTCTAGAGCCAGAGAACCAGGTCAGCAGAGCTGTTGTAGAGCCAGAGAACTAGGTCAGCAGAGCTGCTCTAAAGCCTAAGAAGCAGGTCAGCAGAGCTGCTCTAGAACCAGAGACCCAGGTCAGCAGAGCTGCTCTAGAGCCAGAGACCCAGGTCAGCAGAGCTGCTCTGGAGGCCGAGAACCAGGTCAGCAGAATTGCTGTAGAGCCAGAGAAACCAGGTCAGCAGAGCTGCTTTAGAGGGAGAGAACCAGGTTAGCAGAACTGCTTTAGAGCCAGAGAACCAGTACAGCAGAACTGCTTTAGAGCCAGAGAACCAGGTCAGCAGAGCTCTTTAGGGGGAGGGAACCAGGTCAGCAGAGTTGCTTTAGAGCCAGAGAACCAGGTCAGCAGAGCTGCTTTAGAGCCATAGAACCAGGTCAGCAGAGCTGATCTAGAGGCAGAGAACCAGCTCAGAAGAGCTGGTTTAGAGGAAGAGAACCAGGTCAGCAGAGCTGCTTTAGAGCCAGAGAACCAGGTCAGCAGAGTTGCTCTAGAGCCAGAGAAACCAGGTCAGCAGAGCTGCTTTAGAGGGAGAGAACTAGGTCAGCAGAGCTGCTTTAGAGCCAGAGAACCATGTCAGCAGAGCTGCTTACGAGCCATAGAACCAGGTCAGCAGAGCTGCTTCAGAGGCAGAGAACCCGGTCAGCAGAGCTGATTTAGAGGGAGAGAACCAGGTCAGCAGAGCTGCTTTAGAGCCAGAGAACCAGGTCAGCAGAGCTGCACTAGAGGCAGAGAACCAGGTCAGCAGAGTTGCTCTAGAGCCTAAGAACCAGGTCAGCAGAGCTGCTCTAGAGCCAGAGAACCAGGTCAGCAGAGCTGCAGTAGAGCCAGAGAAACCAGGTCAGTAAAGCTGCTTTAGAGCGAGAGAACCAGGTCAGCAGAGCTGCTTTAGAGGGAGAGAACCAGGTCAGCAGAGCTGCTTTAGAGCCAAGGGACCAGGTCAGAAGAGCTGCTCCCGAGCCAGAGAACCAGGTCAGCAGAACTGCTTTAGAGCCATAGAACTGGGTCAGCAGAGCTGCTTTAGAGCCAGAGAACCAGGTCAGCAGAGCTGTTGTAGAGCAAGAGAACCAGGTCAGCAGAGCTGCTCTAGAGCCTTAGAACTGGGTCAGCAGAGCTGCTTTACAGCCAGAGAACCAGGTCAGCAGAGCTGCTGTAGAGCCAGAGAAACCAGGCCAGTAGAGCTGCTTTACAGCCAGCTAACCAGGTCAGCAGAGCTGCTGTAGAGCCAGAGAAACCAGGCCAGTAGAGCTGCTTTAGAGCCAGAGAACCAGGACAGCAGAGCTGCTTTTGAGCCAGAGAACCAGGTCAGCAGAGCTGCTCTAGAGCCAGAGAACCAAGTCAGCAGAGCTGCTTTGAAGACATAGAACCAGGTCAGCAGAGCTGCTTTAGAGCCTGAGAACCAGGTCAGCAGGGCTGGTCTAGAGCCATAGAACCAGGTCAGCAAAGCTGCTCTAGAGCCAGAGAACCAGGCCAGCAGAGCTATTGTAGAGCCAGAGAAACCAGGTCAGTAGAGCTGCTTCAGAGGGAGAGAACCAGGTCAGCAGAGATGCTTTAGAGCCAGAGAACCAGGTCAGCAGAGCTGCTTTAGAGCCAGAGAACCAGGTCAGCAGATCTGCTCTAGATGACACTGACTGACTGACACTGACTGACTGACACTGACTGATTGACACTGACTGACACTGATTGACTGACACTGACTGACATTGATTGACTGACACTGACTGACTGACTGACACTGATTGACTAACACTGACTGACTGACACTGACTGACACTGACTGACTGACACTGACACTGACTGACTGACACTGACTGACACTGACACTGACTGACTGACACTGACTGACACTGGCTGACACTGACTGACACTGACTAACACTGACTGACACTGACTGACTGGCTGACACTGACTGACTGACTGATACTGACTGACTGACTGACACAGACTGACACTGACTGACTACTCTCTACTACTCTACTACTCACTCTCTACTACTCTCTACTACTCACTCTCTACTACTCACTCTCTACTACTCACTCTCTACAACTCTCTACTACTCACTCTCTACTACTCACTCTACTACTCTTTACTACTCACTCTCTACTACTCTCTCTTCTACTCTCTACTACTCTCTACTACTCTCTACTACTCACTCTCTACTCTCTACCTCTCTACCTTTCTCTACCTCGCTCTCTACTACTCTCTACCTCTCTACACCTCTACCTCTCTACACCTCTACCTCTCTACCTCTACCTCTCTACCTCTACACCTCTACCTCTACACCTCTACCTCTACACCTCTTCCTCTCTCTACCTCTCTCTACACGCACACATATGCACATACATATATGCATATATATGCATATGCATTTATATATATGTATGTGTATATCTACATATATATATACATATATAAACATATATATAATCTGCATATCTATATGAATACAAATATAAATGCATGCATACATATACATATATGCATACATATGCATGTTATGTACATGAAAGTATGAAAAACGCTAATACAAGCAAAGCTAAAAAGCCACCTAATTACTAACAGAATTGCTTTAACTTAAACGAGGGCGAGACCTATTGCATTTTCAATCCTTGTTTACTTTGGTTCCATCTAGAAGGCATTCAGGTGTGTCACACATTTGCCATAAATTTGGAATGTTAGCACTCTAGTTGCTCATGAGATCACTGTAGTAAAGCTACTGCTCACCTGGGAAGTCTGCTTCTGGTATTCAAAGTGCATGTTTCAGTCTGCATGTCAGAATTCTTTAATGAAATAGAAGAGGATTTGAGAAGTCAAAATGTGCCCTAATTTTTCTTTCTGCTGCACTAATCATAATTTCTATGGCAAAATGAACCCCCTCATTTTGTTCCTTTGCAAATTAAATGTTTTAAGTGTTACCACTTTATTCCAATCAAGATGGCTTCAGGTGTGCCATACTTTTGTCATAAGTAAGACTGTTAGCGCTCTAGTTGTTCCTTAGAACACTCTGGGACATTCTGTCATTGGGCAATACTTGGGCTACATCTGGGTGATATTTGTGCTACATTTGGTCTCTTTTGTCTCTGGTGGCCATCTTGGGAGACTTATTTGTTATAAAGTTTCCTAATTTCCTCATTTACTACAGTTTCCTCAGTAGGAAATACTTTCAGTTTTTTACTTTGATTCCATCATGAAGGCATTCAGATATGTCACACATTTGCCATACATTTGGAATGTTAGCACTCTAGTTGCTTATTAGATCACTGTAGTAAAGCTACTGCTCACCAGGGAGTCTGCTGCTGGTATTGAAAGTGCATGTTTCCGTCTGCATGTCAGAATTGTTTTATTGAAATAGAAGAGGATTTGAAAAGTCACTCAAAATGTGCACTAATTTTTCTTTTTTCAGCACCAATCATAATGTCTATGGCAAAATGAACCCCCTCATTGTGTTCCTTTTAAATTAAACTACTCACTCTCTACTACTCACTCGCTACTACTCTCTACTACTCACTCTCTACTACTCACTCTCTACTACTCACTCTCTACTACTCTCTACTACTCTCGACTACTCACTCTCTACTACTCTCTACTACTCACTCTACTACTCTCTACCACTCACTCTCTACTACTCTACTAATCACTCTCTACTACACCCTCTCTACTACTCTCTCTACTACTCTATCTCTATTACTCCCGCTCTACTATTCACTCTCTACTACTCACTCTCTACTACTCACTTTCTACTACCCGTTTTCTACTGCTCTCTACTACTCACTCTCCACTACTCACTCTCTACTACTCGCTCTCTATTACTCACTCTCTACTACTTACTCTCTACTACTCTACTACTCTCTACTACTCACTCTCTACTACTCACTCTCTACTACTCTACTACTCTCTTCTACTCTCTCTACTACTCACTCTCTACTACTCACTCTCTACTACTCTACTACTCTCTTCTAGTCTCTCTACTACTCACTCTCTACTACCCTCTACTACTCACTCTCTACTACTCACTCTCTACTACTCACTCGACTACTCACTCTCTACTACTCTCTCTCTCTACTACTCACCCTCCACTACTCACTCTCTACTACTCGCTCTCTACTACTTGCTCTCTACTACACTCTACTACTCACTCTACTACTCACTCTCTAATACTCTACTACTCACTCTCTACTACTCTACTACTCACTCTCTACTACTCACTCTCTCCTACTCTCTACTACTCACTCTCTACTACTTGCTCACCACTACTTGCTCTCTACTACTCTCTCTACTACTCTATCTCTATTACTCCCGCTCTACTATTCACTCTCTACCACTCACTCTCTACTACTCACTTTCTACTACCCGTTTTCTACTGCTCTCTACTACTCACTCTCCACTACTCACTCTCTACTACTCGCTCTCTATTACTCACTCTCTACTACTTACTCTCTACTACTCTACTACTCTCTACTACTCACTGTCTACTACTCACTCTCTACTACTCTACTACTCTCTTCTACTCTCTCTACTACTCACTCTCTACTACTCACTCTCTACTACTCTACTACTCTCTTCTAGTCTCTCTACTACTCACTCTCTACTACCCTCTACTACTCACTCTCTACTACTCACTCTCTACTACTCACTCGACTACTCACTCTCTACTACTCTCTCTCTCTACTACTCACCCTCCACTACTCACCCTCCACTACTCACTCTCTACTACTCGCTCTCTACTACTTGCTCTCTACTACACTCTACTACTCACTCTACTACTCACTCTCTAATACTCTACTACTCACTCTCTACTACTCTACTACTCACTCTCTACTACTCACTCTCTCCTACTCTCTACTACTCACTCTCTACTACTTGCTCACCACTACTTGCTCTCTACTACTTGCTCTCTACTACTCGCTCTCTACTACACTCTACTACTCACTCAACTTCTCACTCTCTACTACTCCCTACTACTCACTCTCTACTACTCTCTACTACTCACCCTCTACTACTCTCTACTACTCACTATCTACTACTCTACTACTCCCTACTATTTTCTCTCTACTACTCACTCTCTACTACTCTCTACTACTCACTCTAATACTCTCTACCACTCACTCTCTACTAATTTACTACTCACTCTCTACTACTCACTCTCTACTACACGTTTTCCACTGCTCTCTACTACTCACTCTTCACTACTCACTCTCTACTACTTGCTCTTTACTACTCTCTTCTACTCACCCTCTACTACTCACTCTCTACTAGTCTCTACTACTCACTTTACTACTCCATACTACTCTCTACCACTCACTCTCTACTACTCTACTACTCACTTTCAACTACCCTCTACTACTCTCTCTCTACTACCCAATCTCTACTACTCAGTCTACTACTCACTCTCTACTACACTCTACCTCTACACCTCTACACTTCTACACGCACACATGTGCACATATATATGCATATACATTTATATATGTATGTGTATATATATACATACATATGCAAACATATATATATATAATATGCATATCTATACAAATACAAATATAAATGCATGCATACATACACATATATGCATACATATGCATGTTATGTACATGAAAGTTTGAAAAACACTAATAAAAGCAAAGCTAAAAAGCCACCTAATTACAAACAGAATTGCTTTAACTTAAACGTGGACAAGACCTATTGCCTTTTCAATGCTTGTTTACTTTGGTTCCATCAAGAAGGCATTCAGATGTGTCACACATTTGCCATAAATTCTGAATGTTAGCACTCTAGTTGATCATTAGATCAAGATAGTAAAGCTACTGCTCAACTGGGAAGTCTGCTGCTGGTATTCAAAGTGCATGTTTCAGTCTGCATGTCAGAATATTTTAATGAAATAGAAGAGGATTTGAAAAATCAAAATGTGCCCTAATTTTTCTTTCTGCAGCACTAATCATAATTTCAATGGCAAAATGAACCCCTCAATGTGTTCCTTTGCAAATTAATTGTTTTAAGTGTTACCACTTTATTCCAATCAAGATGGCTTCAGGTGTGCCATACTTTTGTCATAAGTAAGACTGTTAACGCGCTCTAGTTGTGATTTAGAACACTCTGGGACATTCTGTCATTGGGCTATACTTGGGCTACATCTGGGTGATATTTGTGCTACATTTGGGCTCTTTTGTCTCTGGTGGCCATCTTTGGAGACTTATTTGTTATGAAGTTTCCTAATTTCCTCATTTACTACAGTCTCCTCAGTAGGAAATACTTTCAGGTTTTTCACTTTTATTCCATCAAGAAGGCATTCAGATGTGTCACACATATGCCATAAATTCGGAATGTTAGCACTCTAGTTGCTTATTAGATCACTGTAGTAAAGCTACTGCTCACCAGGGAAGTCTGCTGCTGGTATTCAAAGTGCATGTTTCAGTCTGCATGTCAGAATCTTTTTATGAAATAGAAGATGGTTTAAGAAGTCAAAATGTGCCCTAATTTTTCTTTCTGCAGCACTAATCATAATTTCTACGGCAAAATGAACCCCCTTTTTTTTTACCTTTGTAAATTAAATGTTTTATACCACTTTATTCCAATCAAGATGGCTTCAGGTGTGCCATACTTTTGTCATAAGTTAGACGGTTAGCGCTCTAGTTGTTGGTTAGAACACTCTGGGACATTCTGTCATTGGGCTATAATTGGGCTACATCTGGGTGATATTTGGGCTACATTTGGGCTCTTTTGTCTCTGGTGGCCAGTTTGGGAGACTTATTTGTTATGAAGTTTCCTAATTTCCTCATTTACTACAGTAGGAAATACTTTCAGTTTTTTACTTTGATTGCATCAAGAAGGCATTCAGATGTGTCACACATTTGCCATAAATTCAGAATGTTAGCACTCTAGTTGCTCATTAGATCACTGTAGTAAAGCTACTGCTCACCAGGGAAGTCTGCTGCTGGTATTGAAAGTGCATGTTTCAGTCTGCATGTCAGAATTTTTTAATGAAATAGAAGAGGATATGAGAAGTCACTCAAAATGTGCCCTAATTTTTCTTTCTGTAGCACTAATCATACTTTCTATGGCAAAATGAACCCCCTCATTGTGTTCCTTTTTAAATTAAATTTTTTAAGAGTTACCACTTTATTCCAATCAAGATGGCTTCAGGTGTGCAATACGTTTGTCTTAAGCAGGACTGTTAGCGCTATAGTTGTTATTTAGAACACTCTGGGAAGCTACAGTAGAACACAAAGGAATCAACTGACAGTCTCTGCCCTTGTTGGATGTACATGTTTTACTGAGAATGTCAGACTTCATTCTCACATGACTGAGAAAGATAATGTGAATTTACAGAAAATATGCTCTCAGTTTAGCTTATAGATCACCTTCCAAACCTCTGTGGGAAAGCATGAGAAAATAGTTTTCTCTCAAACATGATTCATAATATCACAGCAGAAGGCTTTTTCACATGGTAAAATCACCTTAGAACACACCACAATTCCTAAAATGAGTATGGTACCATCAACAAATGATTTATAATATAACTAAAGTCTAAAAACCTTCTATTAACCCCTTCAGCGCTGCGCGGATTCCCCCGCGGTGCTGAAGGGTTCGAGCGCGGGCGGGGCCATGACGGAACGGTTCCGTCATGAGCACAGCTCAACCGATGCTCATGACGGAATCGTTCCGTCATGAGCATGGAAGGGGTTAACTGCAATGCTTTTTAATATGGTGCTATCATGTATATTGGTCCCAAGATGGCTGCCAACACTTCTTGGATGAAGTACTGACAGCCAATCAGATCTCACGATGAGATGTGTGGTTAGGCTCCGCCCAGATATATCTATCTTTAACTCTAATTTTCTCAAGAACTACTGAACGGATTTACACCATTTAAGCAAAAGGCACAAGTCTGAACGGAGGACTACCTCTTTGCCAAATTTGGTGTAATTCCATTCAGGAGTTCGGGCTGTAGCTGTGTCAACACGTCCTATGGGAAAATGCATGGGGAAAACGCGTTTTGGGACCCCCATTTTTTCTTTGCCCCCGCTTAACGAATCACTGTGAAATTTTCAGGATAGGAGCGGACCGAAGCTGGCCAAAAGTTTGGAAAATTTTGCGAAGATTTGTCAATCGGCGCCAACGTTATTCCAAATAGAATGTTGCGGATTTCCTATGGAAAATATGTCCTAACTATAACTAAATACTGGCGACTGCCAGTAGGTAATATGTATATATATATATATATATATATATATATATATATATATATATATATATACCAGATCCAGCCCAAGTTGGACGCCGGCGTGCTTATTTGAGGCTCGGTGCGTTTTCCTCCAGCAGGGTCACGCCGGTAACAATGCCAACGGTTTCGCTGAACCAAAAAGGATCACACTCATGTAGGACAGTTTGAATCCTACGTGAGTGCGATCCCTTTTGCTTCAGCAAAACAGTTGGCATATATATGTGACCAAGACCACGGATGTGGTCGAAATGTGTCGACCTTGTCAGTGGCCAGTAGGTAGTTATAGTTAGGACCTATTTTCCATAGGAAATCCACAACATTCTTTTCCCGATAAGTCTGGCGCCAGTTGACGAATCTTCGCGAAAATTTTCAACCTTTTGGCCAGCTCCGGTCCGCTCCTATACTGAAAGATTCGTGGTGATTCGTCAAGCGGGGGCCGAGAAAAAAGGGGGGTCCCAAAACGCGTTTACCCCATGCAATTTCCCATAGGACCTGTTGACGCAGCTACAGCCCGAACTGCTGAACGGAATTACACCAAATTTGGCAAAGAGGTAGTCCTCAGTTCAGACTTGTGCCTTTTGCATAAATGGTGTAAATCTGTTCAGTAGTTCCTGAGAAAATTAGAGTTAAAAGTATAGATATATCTATGGCCTCGGAGGATCCGCGCACCCCATGCGCACCCTGAGCGCACCCTCTGCGAACCGAGCGTGCACCCTCCCGATCACGCGCTGAATGCTAATTTGCTGTCAAGTGTCTGTCTACATTCGAAACCAGGAACTGTGGCAGCCATTTTGTGCCTCGGTAGAAGCGAGGCTGATTAAGTAAGGGAAATAAGTGTGTGAAAGATGTAAAGGGGGCAGGGTAGAAATACTCTGACCCTCTAGTGTTGCTGGTCCCCCCTTTTTTTTTTTTTAAACTGCAAAATGCGTGCAGGGTGCGCGGATCAGGCCGGAAAAAAAAACCCGAAGCGCGGGCTTCCACGCTTCCTTAATAATTAGCCCCCGGGGGGGCAAAATCCCAGGAGCAAAATCTGTCAAAATTAATGGGGAACCGAGGGGAGCCCCCAGCCCCGGGGACCGCTACCCCCGGGCTAGAAAATAGATAGGGTGGGGGGGCTGAACGTCCCCCCAAGCCCCGGGGACCACCACCCCCGGGGCTTTATTGTTTGAGGGAGGGGTGCTGAGTGGCCCCCCTCCTGGAGCCCTTGAGGCCCCTGGGGACTGCCACCCCCCAGGGCCGGCTCCTACAGTGTCCTGGGGTGCCCACCCCAGGACACTGTTGTTTGCTATGTTTGCAATGCTAAGTTCCCGCCCTCCCATAGCAAACTTCATTTGGATTTCAAACGATACTGCTTTTCCACACGGGGAGCTGCATGTCAGCAGCTCCCCATGTGGAAATCAATTCCGGCTCCCGAAGGACGTTGGGAGCTGGGACCGTGGGGGCGTTGGGGCTCCCCCCATGGACCCCAACATTTTTTAATAAACCTCGGGGGATGGGGTCCCCGGGGATAATAAAAATTAGTGATAGGGGTTTTTTTTTTTTACGGCAAAATTAGGAGTCGCGCATCCTAACGCGTTGGGTGCATGATTTCTCTCGCATAGGGTGCGCGGTTCCCAGCACGTTGGGTGCGTGGATCCAAGGGAAAAAAAATGAATTTTTTTGGAGATAAACATCAAGTTTATGTGTTTCGTTCTTGAGTGGCTCTAAAAAGAGCCGTTGTGTTCATTGAGAGTTTTTGGTACTTATAAGTAAGTACCTATACAGAGTCTAAAGTTGTTGAGGAAGTCTTTGTTTCCTTCATCAGTAAAGTGTACTCCATCTCTCCTATACATCTCTTGCATATGAAAGCGCAGATTGTTATTGTAAAAGGACCCCATTCTACAGTCTCGGAGAAAAGCAGAAACAGATTTATTCACATGTTTCCTAGCTTTCTCAATCTGTGGACACAAATGATTGGACCAGTTCCATTTCTGCCTTTGGCATATGTTAGAATACACAAAGGCAGTTTTGGGAGAAAGTGAAATCAATTCTGCAAAGGTGCTTCATAAGCATTTCCAGATCTACCCCAGTCAAAGTACCTAGGTCATTGCCACCACAGTGGCATAAAGGATTTCACCAATGGCATCAATTGGTGCCACTTTAACCCTCTCTGTCCAATCCATTTAATGTCTACATTTGGAAAACATAGGTCTTTGTGAATGCCTTTCTTTTCTTCATACCTTTGGCTCCAGAAAATATAGCTGTGTCCCACAATCCACACTCTAAGCATCTTGAAGGGAGGTCTGGATGCACTCAGATGGTCTCTGTAAATGAAATGGCAGTTTGAAAAGTAAGATTTTTCTAAAATGGTGGCTAAGATGCAGTTTTGAAAAAAGAGAAGAAATCATTGCTTGTGTGACAACCTTCTACACCAGTGGTTCCCAAACTTTTGACTCCTGAGGACCCCATTGAGTCACCACTGGAAGCTGGGGACCCCCAAGCAATTTGTAGGATTTAAATTTCAAACATTTAAACAGTAATTCGAAAAAAACATGTGTGCACATAAAACAAATATTCGAATTACTAATGATTTTAGGTGTTTATTTACAAGCCCCTATCACCATGGGAACATCACTTTTTGAGACGTGTCCGTGGTGATAGGGGCTTCGCCTTATTTACAAGGCACCGTTAAGTCACTTAACGTGGCTTAACGGTGCCTTGTAAATAAGACCCCCTTTCACCCAATGCTTAGCGTGAAAGGGGTGGCCAGTGGGTGTTGCGGTGAGCGTTTCCCCTGCAACACCCATTGATTTTGACGCTGCCCCCTATTTACAAGGGCAGCGTAAATGGGAGGCAGCGCCAAAATTAAGACCAGGGAAAACCTGGTCTTAAGTTGGCGAAACAAGAAGAAATGCTTAATTTCTCCTCGTTTTTGCAAAACGCCTTAGATTGTTTATGTTCAGGAAGGTGACCCTTCCTGCATATCAACAATCTTTAAAAAAAAAAGACATTTTGTAACTTCCATATGTGCTGCATTAAGCAGCACACATAGAAGTGACAAAACGACATTTCAAGATTTTTTATGTGCAGGAAGGGTCACCTTCCTGAACATAAACAATCCAAGGCGTTTTGCAAAAACGAGGAGAAATGAAGCATTTCTTTTTGTTTCGCCAAGTTAAGTTCCTGTACATAAACAATCTTCCCCAGTTAAGTGTAGCGCCAGCGTAGGGGAAACGCAGGGCTGCACCATATTCTTGTAAATATGGTGCAGCCCTGCGTTTCTGAAGTGGCGGAGTGTGTTGTTAAGCCAAGGAGGCTAACGACACTCTCCGCCACTTCTGTTGTATTTTATATTGAAAGAATATGCAAGAAAACAAAAAAAGTTAATGGGAATGTTGATGCTGCATCTCCGTGACTAACTTTTCAATGGTTGGTTTTATTTTGCAGTACGAGGCTCCTGCTCCTGCCAGACTGGAAACTCAAAGCAGCCCTAGCAAATGATTTCAGACCAGTCCCCATACAGTGCACACCAAGTGCAGTGAATGAGCCTGACCACTACAAAGGAGGCTTTGGGAGGCTCTCCCCCAAATTATTTAGGAAACAATGGTGCAGTCTACAATACATTTATCATTATATATTGAATTGTATTACCTTTTAAAGAATAGCAAATGAAGACCTGACTACGCACCAGAATACAACAATCTTTCTGGGGGTTCTTCAATGATTCCCCCACTATCACCTTCCAACAGTGCTTCTCATCTCCTCATAGCCCCTCTGTCACCTGTATTTCATTGTTTATAGTATCTCTCATACCATTGTAGGATATCAGAGCACTTTACATCACACACATATAGAGACAGTGAATCACATGTGTAAATCAGTGTATAGAAAATGTTACATAAGGCAAAGGGGACTACAAGGTGTAGAATTCACATGTCATTCATACTGGTAGGCATTTTTAAAGAGTGCATGATCTGGAGAAGCACAAACTCAGGATTCAGAACATAACACAGTGGTTAGCATTGCCTTTAACAATAAAAATGTATTTCCACCCAAATAAACCTTTTTAGCAGCATCAGGATAATGAAAGACTGCGAAAAACCTTAAGTCACTAACTTGTACCTTGCAGTTTGCAAGCAGCTGTTTGATGACAGTTTATAGGTCACTGTGCTAGATTACGATTGTCACTTATGAACTGCACAGTAACAAAAGAATCTCTCTGACAAAAGCAGTAACCCATTGACATATGCATATAAAATACTGTTTTTTAAAATGCCTGGTACACGTTCTTTGCAGTAGGCATATTCACCCTCTGTACTATATTAGATAAGTCAAAGCTGCCACGGGACAAAACTCTCATCTCTCTCCAGCAGGGACATTAATCACTGGCTTTATCTTGACACTTTTATTGTTCTTTGAAAAATGCTAATCAAACAAGATACTTTGCAGTGCTTTTAAAACTGCTGCCTGCGGACCCCCTAGGAATGTGTCAGGGACCCCTGGGGGTCCGCGGACCACAGTTTGGGAAACACTGTTCTACACTGAAAACTAGGGTGCATGTTTCTGTTTTTTAAATGCATGATTCTTATTGGTTAACAAAAACTGATTGAAAGGAACATTATATATGATAAGCTGATATGTTGAAAAGTCAAGCACACTTGCTGTTTTGATTAGCAACATTGTGTGCTGAACTTGTGACCTGTGTGCTCAGTTCACTGTTCCATGACCTGTTTCTATGGTAACAGGTAGAAGGCAGATTGGGGGTAGGGTTCAAATGTATGTCATTTGGAAAGGGTTGAAATGTTTAACCAATAGAAATGTGTGTTAGCTTTTGAATTAATGTGGGAAGGAATGTGATTTGATGTTTACATGTATATATGTGGAAAATGAGGGGGACACGTTGCCATTCTTTGGTTTTGCTGACAGGTGCACAGTGCAGAGATTCTGTATAAGAAAATCTGGTGTGTGACTGATATACTTCTTAATCTACAAAACAACTTGAAAGGTGAGTTATTTAATTGTGAGGGGATGTATGTGGTCTATTTTGATTTTAATCAGACTTATGTATTACTCCTGCTAAAGTGCAGGGAGTACTTTTTTTTGTCTACAATCTTATTGACGGTGTGTGTGCATGTAGAAACCATTCTGTGATAAGCATTTGTGTTTTTCATGTGTTTGCAGACAGATAACTGTGCTGTTTTTATATTTTGGTAGAATTATAAAGCAGTCATTGTTTATGAATTTGCAAAATGAGTCATGTTTCTACGCTAAAATGTAGTACTCGTAGATTAAGAAATGTGTTTTTGTATAGTGCAAGGGATAGTGTTGTTTGTCTAGAATCACACAGTGAGTTTGTGTGCATTTAGGAATCATTTTGAGAGAAATGTTTTGGTACTAATGTGTAGTAGAAAATTTTCTGCAATGTGTGCAGTCACCTTACATCTTGTAGACTAGTAATTGTATTTTGTACAAGGGATAGTTGGCTGTCTACAATCACACTGTGAGTCTGTGTGTATTTTGGTAAGCATTGTGAGAGAAGCATTTGGTAACATCATGTATTTGCTTGCAGATAACTGTTTTAAAACCTGTCATGTTGTCAAGTTTTAGTAGCTTTAGAAGCCAGTCTTTGCTTATGCATTGATAAAATGAGTCAGGCATCGACAGTAAAGTACAGTCCTGAAATATGTAGATTGTGTGCAGTCCCCTTACTCCTTCCAGAGCAGTGAATGTGTTTTGGTGAAGTCCAAGGGATAGTGTTGCTTGTCTAGAATCACACTGTGAGTCTATGTGCATTTGGCCAACCATTGTGAGAGAAGCATTTGGTAACATCGTGTATTTGCTGACAGATAACTGTTTTAAAACCTGTCATGTTGTCAAGTTTTAGTAGCATTAGAAGCCAGTCATTGCTTATGCATTGATAAAATGAGTCAGGCTTTGACACTAAAGTGCAGTACTGAAATATGTAGATTGTGTGCAGTCCCCTTACCCCTTCCACAGTAGTGAATGAGTTTTGGTAAACTCCTAGGGATAGTGTTGCTTGTATAGAATCACACTGTGAGTCTGTGTGCATTTGGGTAACCATTGTGAGAGAAGCATTTGGTAACATCATGTATTTGCTGACAGATAACTGTTTTAAAACCTGTCATGTTGTCAAGTTTTAGTAGCATTAGAAGCCAGTCTTTGCTTATGCATTGATAAAATAAGTCAGGCTTTGACACTAAAGTGCAGTACTGAAATATGTAGATTGTGTGCAGTCCCCTTACCCCTTCCACAGTAGAGAATGAGTTTTGGTAAACTCCTAGGGATAGTGTTGCTTGTCTACAATCACACTGTGAGTCTGTGTGCATTTGGGTAACCATTGTGAGAGAAGCATTTGGTAACATCATGTATTTGCTGACAGATAACTGTTTTTAAAACTGTGATGTTGTCAAGTCTTAGTAGCATTAGAAGCCAGTCATTGCTTATGCATTGATAAAATGAGTCAGGCTTTGACACTAAAGTGCAGTACTGAGATATGTAGACTGTGTGCAGTTCCCTTACTCCTTCCAGAGTAGTGAATGAGTTTTGGTAAAGTCCAAGGGATAGTGTTGCTTGTGTAGAATCACACTGTGAGTCTTTGTGCATTTGGGAACCATTGTGAGAGAAGCATTTGGGTACTTCATATCTTTGCATACACATAACTGCTTAAAAACCTTTCCTGGTTTCAAGTTTGGGTAGAATTAGAAGCCAGTCATTGCTTATGTATTCACCCAGGAACTCTCTTTGCAATACTGTAAACATTCAGTTAATATCCAAGTAGTAATGAAGTGAGGCAGGCCTTAGCACATGGATTGATTTAATTGCCTATACACTATGTATGCAGTCCTTTAACCATCTACACACTTGTCTTTCACACCTTCAATCCCCCAGTCAATATCCACACACTTCCAGGAAACACCCTGTCACTGCCCTTGTACTACTCTACTGATCCATTCAGCACCATGTACTAATCCATTCAATGCGCCAAAACCCAAACACTTATACATTCACCCAGGCACTGTCCTTGCAGTACTCTAATCATTCAGTCAGTACCCAAGTACTCATTCAGTGACCAGGCCTTAGCACATGGACTGCTTCAAACCCCTATCCACTATGCTCGTAGTCCTCTAACCATTTACACACTTGTCTTTCATACCTGCAATTCCCCAGTCATTATCCATACACTTCCAGCAAACATCCTGTCACTCTCCTTGCACTCCTCTAGTGACTCATTCAGCAACATGTACTAATCCATTGACTGCATCAAAACCCAACCATTTATAAATTCACAGAGGCACTCTCCTTGTAGTACTCTAATGATTCAGTTAGTACCCAGGTACTTATGTAGTGAACCCGGACTTAACACATGGACTACTTCAAACGTCTATCCACTATGCATGCTTGCCTCTAATCACCTACACAATTGTCTTTCACACCTTCAATTGCCCAGTCAGTATCTATATACTCCAATAAACACCCTGTCACTCCCCTTGCACACCTCCAGTGATTCATCTAGCACCATGTACTAATCTATTCACTGTGCCAAAACCCCAAAACTTAAAAGATTCATCCAGGCACTCTCCTTGCAGTACTCTAATGATTCAGTCAGTACTCAGGTACTCATGCAGTGACCCAGGCCTTAGATAATGGATTGCTTCAAATGTCTGTCCAGTATGCATGCAGGCCTCTAACCACCTACACACTTGTCTTTCACACCTTCAATATCCCAGTCAGTATTTATACAGTTCCCGCAAACACCCTGTCACTCCCCTTACACTTCTCCAGTGACCCATTCAGCACCATGTACTAATCCATTTACTGCGCCAAAAGCAAAACACTTATAAATTCACAGAGGCACTCTCCTTGTAGTTTTCTAATGATTCAGTCAGTACCCAGGTACTTATGTAGTGAGCCCGGCTTTAGTACATGGACTACTTCAAATGTCTATCCACTATGCATGCAGGCCTCTAACCCCCTACACAATTGTCTTTCACACCTTCATTTGCCCAGTCAGTATCTATATACTCCAATGAACACCCTGTCACTCCCCTTGCACACCTCCAGTGACTCATTCAGCAGCATGTACTAATCTATTCACTACGCCAAAACCCAAAAACTTAAAAGATTTATCCAGGCACTCTCCTTGCAGTATGAATGAATGCATTTGTACTTGTATAGCGCACTTATACCACGGACTAGGGTGTCCTGGCTCTGTACTCATACCGCTGTGGAACCCTTCCTGGCTTTTCACTGTGAAATGTCCACTCCTGGGCACCCCCAAGGTGAAGCCAGGCATACCAGCGCTGTTGGGGCCGTTGTAGAGATTAAGCAAGCTATTGCCCAGAGTTGCAGAGTGGGACCCATGATTAGAATAGGCACCTAGGCAAGAATTATCAGGTCCAAGGAAATTGAGCCCAAGACCCGCCGAGGCAGGAACTGAAACCTGGTCCCTGGCCAGATCTCTGCATCAGGGTCTGCCACTCTAACCATTGAGCCACACTTCTCCACTATTGATTCAGTCAGTACCCAGGTACTCATGCAGTGACCCACGCCTTAGCCCATGGAGTGCTTCAAACGTCTGTCCAGTATGCATGCAGGCCTCTAGTCACCTACTCACTTGTCTTTCACTTCTTCAATTAACTAGTCAGTATCTATAAACTCCAGTAAACACTCTTTCAGTCCACTTGCATACCTCTACTGACTCATCTGGCACTATGTAGTAATCTATTCACTGTACCAAAACACAAAACCTTAAAAAGATTAACCCAGGCACTCTCCTTGCAGTAGTGTTATGATTCAGTCAGTACCCAGGTAATCATGCAGTGTCTGAGGTCTTAGCTCATGGACTGTTTAAACGTCTATCCACTTTGCATGCAGGCCTCTAGTCACCTACACACTTGTCTTTGACTTCTTTAATTAACTAGTCAGTATCTATATACTTCAATAAACACCCTGTCACTCATCTTGCACTCCTCCAGTGACTGATCCAGTACCATGTACTAATCTATTCATTGCGCCAAAACCGAAAAGCTTAAAAGTTTCATCCTGGCAGTCTCCTAGCAGTAGTTTAATGATTTAGTCAGTACGCAGGTACTCTACTCATGCAGTGAACTGTGCATTACCACATGGACTGCTTCAAAGGTCTATCCAGTATGCATGCAGGCTTCTCACCTACTATACACTTGTCTTTAACAGCTTGAATTCCCCAGTCAGTATGCTTGTACTTCCAGCAAACACCCTGTCACTCCCCTTGCACTCTTCCAGTGACTTATTCAGCACCATGCAGTAATGCATTCACTGCACCAAAACTGAAACACTTATAAATTCACCCAGGCACTCTTCTTGCAATAGGCTAATCATTTAGTCAGTACCTAAGTACTAATGGAGTGAGGCAGGCCTTAGCACATGGATTGATTCAAATGTGTTTCCACTATGCATGCAGGCCTCTAGTCACCTACACACTTGTCTTTCACTTCTTCAATTAATTAGTCAGTATCTATAAACTCCAGTAAACACTCTTTCAGTCCACTTGCACACCTCTACTGACTCATCTGGCACTATGTAGTAATCTATTCACTGCACCAAAACACAAAAACTTAAAAAGATTAACCCAGGCACTCTTTCCTTGCAGTAGTGTAATGATTCAGTCAGTACCCAGGTAATCATGCAGTGTCTGAGGTCTTAGCTCATGGACTGTTTAAACGTCTATACACTAAGCATGCAAGCCTCTAGTCACCTACACACTTGTCTTTCACTTCTTTAATTAACTAGTAAGTATCTATATACTTCCATAAACACCCTGTCACTTATCTTGTACTCATCCAGTGACTGATCCAGTACCGTGTACTAATCTATTCACTGCGCTAAAACCGAAAAACGTAAAAGTTTTACCCAGGCACTCTCCTAGCAGTAGTCTAATGATTCAGTCAGTTCCCAGGTACTCATGCAGTGAACTATGCATTACCACATGGACTGCTTCAAAGGTCTATCCAGTATGCATGCAGGCTTCTAACCTACTATACACTTGAATTCCCCAGTCAGTATCCATGTACTTCCAGCAAACACCCTGTCACTCCCCTTGCACTCTTCCAGTGACTTATTCAGCACCATGTAGTAATGCATTCACTGTGCCAAAACTGAAACACTTATAAATTCACCCAGGCACGCTTCTTGCAATAGTCTAATCATTCAGTCAGTACCCAAGTACTCATGAAGTGAGGCAGGCCTTAGCACATGGATTGATTCAAATGTGTTTCCACTATGCATGGAGGTCTCTAAGTACCAACAGAATTGTCTTTCAGGCCTTCAATTTCCCAGTCAGTATCTATAAACTCCAATAAACACCCTGTCACTTCAATTTCACACCTCCACTGACTCATTTGGCACTAAGAACTAATCTATTCACTGCACCAGAACCCAAAAACTTAAAAAGATTCTCCCACTCACCCTGTTTGTAGTACTCTAATGATTCTGTCAGTACTCAGGTAATTTTGCAGTGATCCACGTGTTACTCTATGGACTGTTTCAAACGTCTATCCACTATGCATGTAGGTCTGTAGCCAGCTACACACTTGTTTTTCACACCTTCAATATCCCAGAGAGAATTCATACAGTTTCCGCAAACACCCTGTCACTCTCTTTATACTTCTCCAGTGACTTATTCAGCATCATGTAGTAATGTATTTATTGCACCAAAATACAAATACTTATAAATTCACCCTGGCACTCTCCTTGAAATACTGAAAACATTCAGTCAGTATCCAAGTTCTATTGGACTGAGACAGGCCTTGACATATGGATGGATTCAAACATGTATCCACTATGCATGTAGGTCTCTAATCACCTACACACTTGTGTTTGACACCATCAATATCCATGTCAGTATTCATACACTTCTAGCAAACACCCTGGCACTCACCCAGTGTGTCTCCTTATATAACTGTAATCATTCAGTCAGTTAGCATGTAGTCTTTTAGTGAGGTAGGCTTTAGGGCATGAACTGCTTCAAAGTAGTATGCACTATGCATGTGGTGTTTTAACCATCATTACACTTGTGCTTCAGGGCTATAGTTTCTTAGTCAGTTTTTATATAAAATGTGTTTGTACAGTAACAGAAAAGTATAAATTTTAAAGTTATTAATATACATTTATTTGTGATTATTTTTTACAGATACTGTTTTTCACCATTAAAATAGAGAAATCATGCCAGAAAAAAAAAGAACAGAGGAAGGAGAGTTACTTGAAGAAAAATCAACCACAAGTATTGAATGTGGCTAAAAATAAAAAATCTTCTGGTAAGATCACAAAGCAATTTATTAAAAATGTTTGTAGGACCAAACGGAATGTATAGAATGCTGAAACCTCTTTGAATGCTTCAACTAGAAAAAGATTGATAATAATAGGAAAAGCAAAAAAGCAAATGGACAGTCAAAGGAGACAAAGTATGGTAAAAGAAGGCAAAATCAGTATAAGGAAATACATAATTTGCTGAAAGATGTGAAAAAATATAAAAAGAGAGCTCTATTTTATACAAAGAAGAAGCATATTGCAACCGTTGTTGAAAAAGCTTTTGAAGTAAAAAGGAAACTATTCATTTTAGTATTAAACAGAATTCGATCACTAGATATACCAATCCATTTAATGAAGGCCAAAAGTGGGAGGAAAAGAGTAATTAATAGAACACATTTTTGTGATTTTTTGGGGGAGAATGGAAACACAGTTCCAGTTCAGAGCCTTTCTTTAATGAAGAGAGTTATTTACAGAGCAATAAATTATTGTATGCAGTTGACACCAGTGGTCGAGGTTATGAGGTTTGAGATGGTTGTCCAATTGACAAAGAGAAAATGGTTGAAAGAAATGCAGAAGAAGTGATAGCTGATGAAGTTCTAGGGAGACGTCCTAAACACCCTGTGTACACTTGGGATTGCAGTAGTATTTGTAGTGTACGACAAGAATCTAATCACAATGTTTAAGGTAATTTCAGGTGAAAGACCAAATGTTTCTTGTATTTGTTGTCAGCGAAGTCACTATAAAAATCAGACTAGGAGTGTCAATCTGTATTTAAAAAGTGAAATATAAGATAATGATAAGTGGAAGCAATTTGCAACTTATTTGTTGGTAGAGGATTGTTTTGAATTGGGATCTGAGTAGCGTATTTGCAAATATTGTTATAACAAATTAGATGAGAATAAAATGCCTGCTAGAGCTGTTCATAATAATCTAGAGTTGGTTGCTATTCCCCCAGAGCTGATAGATTTAAATACGTATGAGTCTATTCTCATTCAATGTGTGCACCCGTTTCAGGCTATTGTTCGTATGGAGCCTAAAACAGGTAAATTACCTCCATCAGAGTTACAAAGAGGATTGAAAGGAAGAGTTGTGTATTTACCATTAGATTTAAAGAAAAACATTGAAACTATTGGTGTAGACCATGCAGAAAATGAACCACTAGTCATTCTAGTTAATGGTGTTCCTACTAAGAATAAGAAAATCTGGCAAGAGTTAGTGGATGTTAGAAAAGTGCAAAAGGCATCATTGTATCTGATAAAAAATAATGAGTACTATAGAAATGTGTTTGTAGGAGAAGAAGAAATAGATTTAGCAGAAGATACTGAAACATTAAGTGGACAAATTGAAAAAGTGGACATGTCCAGATGTGAAGAAATCTATGATCATTACAGTGTACAGCCACTTCATTCCAAAGAGGTGATGGGGAATACGATTGAGTTGTTCGAAATGAAAAAAGCAAGAGGATGTCCCATATGTGTATGGGAAGAGAGCTTGGAAGCTCGTTGTTTCCCGCAGTTGTTTCCAACAGGAAAAGGTGGACGATATGATGAACGTCCTGTGCTGATTCCTGCATCTGAATTTCGGACAACAAGATTATATGCAGAAGATCCAAGATTTCGACAATGTATCCCTTATATGTTTCATCTTCTGTTTGAAAGTGACTTGTCTAGACTTTCATATGCAGTAAATCACATTTTAAAAACTGGAATGCATCTGCAAAATGTAACTGCAAAGGATTTTATGGATAAAGTGCATCAGAGAGATGATCATTTAGAATCTCAGTTGATTAATCTGATGGCATGTCAGCGTGGGGCTAATGAATATTGGTACCGTCGTCATGGAGAACTAGAAATGTATGCTACGGAACTTGGGAACTCCTACATGGTTTGTTACACTAAGCTGTGCTGAGTATGCTTGGGATGATTTACTTGAATTTCTTCGAGAGGCAAATTCCAATATAAAAAATATTGAATACAAGACACCTGGAGAATTGTGCTCTTTGGATCCTGTTAATGTATGCAGATATTTCAATCATAGATTTGAAGCTAAGATGTCTTTCATCTGCAATAAAAAGAATCCTCCTCTTGGAGAAGTTGTGGATTTCTTTTGGAGAAAGGAGTATCAAGCAAGAGGTGCTCCTCATATACATATGTTGTTATGGATCAAGGACGCCCCCAAATTTGGAACAGATTCAGATGAAACTGTTTTGTCTTTCATTGAAGATTATGCCACATGTGCCGTACCCAATAGCAGAGAAGATAAAAACTTAAAACAAGTCTTACGATTCCAAAGCCATAGGTGTGGAAAATACTGTTGACGAAAGTACAAGTCAAAGGATAAGTTCTATACCAAATGTCGTTTTGGATTTCCACGTCTTGTATTATCCAAAGGAAGAGTGAACAGTTTTATGTCAGCTATGCGACATACCATCACAAGAAAGTCTCCAAAAAATACCTACAACTTAAGAAGAAGCGAAGAGTCAAAATACATAAATGACTACAATCCAGTTATTTTATCAATGTGGAACGCTAACATGGATATTCAGTATGCTGCAGACAATTCCAATGCTGATGCTCAATATGTTATGTCCTACATTACTAAATCAGAAAAGACGGAATTGAAAGAAATGTGGGAAGAGATTTCTCACAAGAAGACTTTAAGTAAGAAATCATACAGTTTCAGTTTGAAGATGTTATCGCATCGTGAAATTGGAGCATATGAATGCTCAGATCGGTTATCATCTGCAAGTCTATACTCTAAAAGTAGAAGAATCATTTGGGTGAGTCTAGGTCTTGCAGCAATGCGAAATCGGGTACTGAAATCTGTTCAAGAAATTAAATATTTAGCAGAAAAAGAACCAGAAAGTACAGATATTTTGAAAACGAATATGTTGGACACATATTACCCAAACAGAAGTCATCATCTTGAGAACATGTGGTCTCTATGAAGTGCTGCAAAACTACGCTTTTAAATGGACTATTACAGAGAACATCAATGATGGAAAATATGCAGTGATTGGTTCCGAAGGATGTCTGGTGAAACAAAGGAAAGGAAATTTAATTAATCACTGGAAACTGAGTTGCGACACTGCTGACAAAAGGGAATTTTACTATTTAGCCCTTTTGCAAATGTTCAAACCGTGGCGTTCAGAACTGGAATTACTTGGAGATTTTCAGAGCTATGAAGATTCATTTAATGCTTGTAAAGATACCATACAATGCAGTGCTTTTGCAAATTATGTGAAAATGTTGAATGATGAAATTGATCAAGAAGCTACAATTGCAGCTGAGATTGCTAGAGACAGTTCTCAAGACAGTCAAAGTACTGCTGCACTGAGTCAACATCCACTAGGACAACCAATTGTTGAAAATGAAGCAGCAATTGCCATGAATGAGGTGGAAACAGCAATGTATCAAGCTCAAGAAGATGTAATACAGTTATGAAACTTGGAAGAACAACTAAATGTTGAACAGAAACAAATATATCAACAAGTGAAAGAGCAGATTGACCATGGATTACTTCATTAAAAGAAAGGGTGCTCATGTACATCATTTCAACCTATCCGAATGTATGTTTGTGGTCAAGCTGGAACAGGAGAAAGTTTCTTAATTAAAGTAATTACAAGTTATCTGCAGACAACAACTGAGTCGCATTTGTCTTGTGTTGTCACTGCTCCAACTGGGTTGGCAGCACATAACATTAAAGGAATTACTTTACATCATTTACAATTGCTAGCAGTAGAGCATGAGAACAAATTGGAATACCACAAGCTATCTGGAGAAGCTTGTTGTGAAGTTTCAAGAGTCCTGAAGAAAATGAAACTTCTCATTATTGATGAGGTAAGCATGGTCTCAAACTTGATGCTTGCCTTTGTGCATTTAAGAATGCAGCAAATTCTTAAAACAGAGTATGACGTTTTATTTGGAGGAAAACACGTCATAGTCTTTGGAGATCTACTGCAACTGACTCCAGTAAAAGGACAACCGGTATTTAAAACACTTGCACATGAAGATATCAGAAAGTCTCTTGGTAGTGTTGGTAACGTGAACATTTGGACATATTTTGAATACAAAGAACTGACAACAAATATGCAACAGGCAAATGATGCTGAATATAGAAGTATTCTTCAAGATATAAGAATTGGAATTCTGACAGAACATGGGAAACAAGCTTTAGAGAGTCGATTACTTTCCAATTTGTTTCCAAATGAAAATGCAGTTCCTGAGAAAGTGTACATGAAAATTGCAGAAAATAAATCAGTGATCTGCTTAATGCCAACACTGCGCGAGTGTTCTATATTCAACGAAGAACTATTGAAACTGGAAAATGAAGAAATTATAAAAATGGAAGCCATCAAAAAAATAGAGCATGAAGGAATCACTATTATTTTGACGGGAAAGTTGAAAACAAAACTGGATTCTTTAGAAAAACAAATATCTAAAACAGCTGGTTTAGAAAAGACACTATATGCATGTGTAAACTGTAAACTGTCGGGTAATTTTAAGGCGTAATTTGGATGTAGAAAAAGGTTTAGTTAATGGAGCAATGGCTAAAGTGGTGGATTTTGTTAATTATCAGAAAAAAGAAGGAATTGAATTTTTTTAAATTAAATTTGATCAGATTGAAGAAGTTAAAAAAATTGGTAGTTGTTCCGTTCGTTTTTTGCTTGTTAAAGATTTATACGTCCGTAGGAAACAATTTCCATTTTCTCTGGCATATGCAGTGACTATTCATAAATGTCAAGGATTTAGTGTAGACAGTGCATTGGTGAACATTGGATCTACCGTATTTAAAGAGGGTATGGCATATGTTGCTTTGTCGCGAGTCATAACATTATCTGATTTGTTTTTGATTGATTTGGATGAGACAAAGATTACTGCAGATGCAAACTGTGTAAAGAGTATAATAGGTTAAGAAGGGCATATGCACCCACTTTAGGTCAATATCCTGTATTTGAAAAGCGTGTGGTTGGTCGAAAAAGAAGGTTTGAGAATATTTGTACTGAAGGTGTAGGGAAGGGAAAAGAACAAGTTAATGTTGAGATAGCAAGTAAAAAGAAAAAGGACACCATTGAAGAGATTGTTGGTTATCAGTTTGAAAATAGTTCAGGTGTCAACTGCTATGCTAATGTAGTGGTCAATGTTAAACATAGGATGCCTATGCACACATCAGCAAATAATACTGTATCAGTACAGATAGTAATGGAGAGAACAGAAATTCAAATAACACTTAATGAATCCAATAAAGTGTATCTTTGTTGGTTCAATATGGTTCCGTTGCCCAGCCAACACGTGTTTCGTCCGGGTGTGAACCCACGACTTCTTCAGGGCTATCAGGCTGACTAACTGGAATCCCATTTTACTCTGTGGCGTACTCGTCGTACAGGTCCTTACTCTGAAGGGGTACTTACCCGTTTATTCGTATACTGAGTGTCTATCACTCACTTTTCCCACGCAGCCAGGACGGAATTATAACCGGCGGAGAGATCATTTACATTTTCATTGTTCGCTTGATTGCCCTGAAGAAGTCGTGGGTTCACACCCGGACGAAACACGTGTTGGCTGGGCAACGGAACCATATTAAACCAACAAAGATACACTTTATTGGATTCATTAAGTGTTATTTGAATTTCTGTTCTCTCCATTACTATCTGTACTGATACAGTATTATTTGCTGACGTGTGCATAGGCATCCTATGTTTACTGTTTTTAGACTTCGGTCTTCTTGGGGGGTTTAGGGTTTGTTTTCCCCTCGTCCTATTTGCACCGTTATATTTTCAGCCTTAGACTCCTATGTACACACTAGTGGGCGCCATCACATACCGCAAAGCTTAAACCCTTCGCAAGTATTTTAGTGGTCAATGTTGTTTTTTACCTTGAAGGTTTGCAAGAACAAATTATGCAGAATCGGGAAAAAAGATTTTGTTCTCTGTTGCATTCTGTTTATGAAAAATTGACAACAGATATAAGTAAAATACAAACTGTTTCAGATGTTCGTAATCTTTTGGATGTGTGTTCTGGTTCTACACAATTTACACAAAATATCCAACAAGATGCTCAGGAATTTTTAATGTATATGCTTACCATTTTTGAAAATGAAGGTGTAGAAATTGAAAATATTTTTGGCCTTTCTTACAAATGGGAACATCATTGTGAAAATTGCATGTATACATGTAGCACTAATGTAGACACTTAAAGATTTCTGTATTTAACATTACCAGACTGTAAATCAGTGTCTTTCAATAAATTAGTTAAAGGTGCAAATCAAAACATGGAGTGTAGCCAATGTAAATCAGAAATGTTGCCCATATTATTTTTAAAAAAATATGGACAATACATAATTTTAATGATGCAACGTTGTACAGCTGATGGAAGAAAATTGGATACTTTAATAAAGCAATTTGTAGCAACACAACTATCAATATCAGGAAGGACTTTTGTAGCAATTGCAATAATTTTCCATGATGGTCTTTCTACAACATCTGGACATTACACTTCCTATCTAAAATGTGACAAAGTCTGTACACTTTGTAATGATGCCCAGTTGGGTTTCAAACAACGTTTGCCTAGGGAATTACCAAATTCCTACCTAATATTTTTAAAGTCAAAGTTTTAGGAAGATAATTCACTCTCTGAGGAATTTATTATTATAATTTAATAGGATTACCATTGGACAATTTACATAAAAAGGAGTGCAAAAATACCATTTGGCCTCAAGGAAAGGTATATGTTTGAATTATGGACTTTTTCGTGCTCATTGACTCGGTGAATATTTTAAAGCGACAACATTTACTGTTTTTATAAGTTAAATTTATAAAATGTTGTTAGCCATAAGCATTTCATATATGAGTGATTTGTATTTTCTGGTATTTTACTGAGAATAGCATGTTGGGGTTTTTTAAACAATCTTTTTGATTGTTTTTTTTTGCCCGCTGTTATGTGATGAGTACGATTGAAATCACTATTTCTAGCAAAATTCAATATATTCTGAGAACAGCAAAAAAGGCAAACAAATTACTTTGTTTAAATTATGCTGTGTTGTTAAAAATATATTAATACATGTTATAATTATTTTTTCTTTTCTTTCACAGATCCTAATTCTAAAATAAGCAATTTACCCCAATTTACATTACAAAAAACATCTGAAAAAAATGTGTACCATTTTTTATTTCTATTACTGTGAAGGTAAGTTTAACTAAGTATTAATATGCAGAATGGGCAGATCTGCAAGAAGCTACAAAGTTTGAATACGTTTTTAAAAACATTGGGGCATATTTATAATAACTGACACATCCCTGCATATCAGCAGGGATGCGCCAGTTATTTTGCGCACCAGCTCCGCCATCATGGATGCGCCGCATTTATAATGCGGCGCACCATGGGGCAAAAACGGCACAGATGCGTCACGCATCTGTGCCGTAAAAGTGGCGCATTGCTGGAGTTGCGTCGCAAGCGCGACGCAGCTCCAGCAATGCTCTGGGGGGCCCTATCTGCACAATGCTGCGTCAATCCTTACGCCTGCTTCAAGCAGGTGCAGGGTTTTGACGCAGCATGCGCTCAAAAGTGACTGAGTGAAATCTTGTAGATTTCACTCAGCCACTTTTAGGAGGCGTTCCTGCGCCGGAACGCCCCCACCTGCCCTGGAACGCCTACATGTGGCGCAGGGCTTTACAACGTGACGCATCTCCCAGATGCGTCATGTTGTAAATACCCCGCACCATGGCGCAGGATTTGCGCCGCTGCTGCGTCACAAAAGTGACGCAACAGCGGCGTAAATGAGGCGCAAGTCAAACATAAATCTGCCCCATTCTGTTTATAACTATGTCGTTTTGGAATCTCTCTGTCATAGGATATCATGTGACCTCCAAAAAAACAGATTTGAGTGGTTCATAATATTTCCCATTGTACCTATTGAAGGACCGCAATCATTTCAATCATTCTTCTTTGAGCATCTTTGCAGGCAAAACTCTGTGCTTACCTTCTATCATTCACAAGCAATTTTCCAAACAGAAATATGTCACTTTTTGTAACATAGTTATTGCGCAAGACACTCTTTCATATTTACAAAGAGAGGAAAAGGCATTCTGTGTACCTTTTCTACTCCATGTAAATACAACCTCCTCATACACACCACTTTGCGTTGAAAGGGTGTTCTATAAGTGTTGCTGTGTGTGATTGCACTGAATACTCATAGAACAAGACACATCTCTAGATTTATCAGAAATCATAAATCTCGACATGTGTGTGAATGCTGCACCATTCTCCAATTGGTGTAGGAAAGCACAACAAGGAGAATTGTTTTAATTTCTCCTCATTTTTTAACCTTCAATGCATGCTAAAATGTTCAGCATACATTGAAGGAGAAACATGCATTTTCTGATTGTTTTTGTGCAGGAAGGTGTGTCTTCCTGCTCAAAAATAAACACCACATGACACAGATATCCTTGCACCATGGTGCAAGGGTGCCTGTGTCACCACATGGCTGCAGTTTAAGCAGCCGTGCAGAGAGAAGCATAGATTTGCAACATATTTATGTACGTATGTTGCATCCCTGTGCTTCGGAAGTACTACAGCACACTGCAGTTAAAGAGGTTACTGTGTGATGCTGCAGGACTTTCTCATAGTTCTGCACTTATATATTCACCATATGCTACTAATGCATTCATTCAGTCAATTACGTACTACACATACATTCATCTAAACTTTCAAACACTAACAAACAAATATAGCTCTTTTTTTAAACCAGGAAAGTTAGTTCTTAGAATAACTTTTTTTTTCTTCTTTTTTCTTTTATATTTTTTTTCTTGGTATTTTTGAACAATTTTTTATTTTTTGGGTTTTTCTTGAAAAAAAAGGAAAAAACAGAACTGGAGGAACAAAACAATGAACTTCAGGGAAAAAAAAACTAGCAATGATGATTCTCTTGCTTTCAACAGATAAGGTCAATCGACTGCTCTCCATAGCATAGTACAGCGGTGCATTTTATGCAGAGCACATTTAGGGTTGCAAACTGTGGACGGATGTCCAAGTTTTGCACAGATGGATCCACCCTTGAAGTGCTTGGCTGCGATGGATCTGATAGAGCTGGAAGAACTTGCATTCTTCGGCACTCTTCACATGTCAGGTTGACCGGATGCATGATCTTCAGGTGTTTCATCATATTTGCTGTTCCGCAGGAATATTTTTTGTTGGGATCCCTACGGGAGAGCACTCGTTGGCAGATCTTACAGGTCACTAAGGTGGCATTCGTTTTGGTTTGCCCCTCAGGAAAAGTGAAAAATTTTCACACCACAGATGAATATCTTGGTGGGCGTGGTGGTTCTTCCAAAAAATCATCCTCAGATGAATGAGCTAAGTGTAAACATAGTCCAAAAAAGGTTCTTCTCTGCAGAGAGATGCTCCTCCAAAGAAGATTAAAGAAGAATGATTGAAATGGGTGGGGTCTTTCAATAGTTAGAATAGGAAGTATAATGAACCAATCAAATCTCTGTTTTTCAGGTCACATGGGATCCACGCACCGTGCGCATAGGCAGCACGCACCGAGCGTGAATCCGCAAAATTGAATTTAAAAGGAATATAGGATTAGAAGTAAAAATATATTACTTTATGAGTTGTTTAGATTATGTCTTCAATTAATATTCACATGAAATACACATATATATGTTTTTTGACATTTAAAATATTTTGCGGAATTCGCGCACCAACCGCGTCATACACGCACATGACGTATCGCGGAAGCACGCAAGCGTCGCGTAACGTGCTTCCTACGTGTCGCATATAGGCTTGGAGTCGCGTACCGGTCGCATAGCAATCGCGCACAAAAATACGTACCCAATGCTTACCGTACGCGGATGCTTTCGCGTAGGGATCGAGAAAGGTGCGCATAGGGTGCGCGAATCCCCAAAAAAATGTCAAAATAAAGTATTGAAAATGTAGTTTGAAAAATATTTTACAAATATTTTGATAAATATTTTTTTTACATTTACAATTTAAAAAAAAACATTCTAAACAAATAATATTTTTCAATTTTTAAAATAATGAATTGAAAGAATAATTTTAAAAAATGGTGAAAAAAATTATTTAAAAGACATAATTAAAGGAATTGACACACTGAAATAGAAAAATTTAGAGATCCAATGAAAATCATTAAACATCATAGCTTTAGAGATAAGTTATAGATAGCAATTAGCATTTAAAAAACCTTTGAAATTCACTGAAAAAAGCATAGGTTTCAGGGGTGTTATAGTTAGCTGGACATTTCCCTCATACAAAACCCTAGAAATTCCCCTATTATAGTTAGTTCACCTAACTATAACTCACGCCCCCGCAATGCACTGCTGATCACGTCACATATTACATCACTCATGACATGGTCAGTGACATCACTGATGACATCTCAAATGACATCACTGATGACATCACTGATGATGTCATTCATGTGATCATTTGATGCTTCTTGTCACACCCAAATATAACCTTTGATACACCCACTCTAAATTACATACTGCCACTCTCAAAACCATAGACAATCCAACAGCAATAAGTAGATACCCCATCACTGACTCTTAGGTCTAAACACTCATCCACTCACTCAACCGTACAGTCACTCATGCTTATGGTCACTCAGTACAGGACTATCATATGCACTCTTACCTATATAGACACTCCCACTCCGCTACTCAACCATAGAGTTACTCACACATATACTCAGTCATGCAAGTAATTAATCACACTGCCATTTACTCACCTATACAATTATACACGCACAAGCTCCATTACTCATACAAATACTAGCAAATTCTTATGGTCTTATACAATCAATGATACAAGCATACACACGTCCATACAGCCACTCACACTATCACACACTCTCAGTTACAGTTATTTCTGTACTCCAACATACATATATACTGCCGTTCACATATGTAGTAAATTACACTTGTACTAATGAAATATATATTCACTCACTAACACAACCATACATACACTCACCCACCCATACAGTCCATCACAGATGCACTCTTAAAACCATGCACCCACTGAAACACTCCACCCACACAAACACTCAGGCACCGATACAGATACTTAGACAACCAATCAATAACCCATATAGACACTCATGTAGCTGTTCACAAACCCATGCAGTTGCTTACACACCAACAGACAGACAGATACAGACATTCACACAGTTTAGTCACTGGTCCGCAGTTACATAGAATTAATCACTCACTTATAGAGTCAGTCACGCATCTACTAAATCATCCATTCACACACTTATACACCCACTCATTCTTCCATAGGCCTTTCCCTATATATATTAAGCATATTTAAACTTTACAGAAACACACAGTCACTTGATGGTGTCATCAGTGATGTCATCAGTGATGTCATTTGAGATGTCATCAGTGATGTCATCAGTGATGTCACTGACCATGTCATGAGTGATGTAATATGTGACGTCATCAGCAGTGCATTGCGGGGGCGCGAGTTATAGTTAGCTGAACTAACTATAACAGGGGAATTTCTAGGGTTTTGTATGAGGGAAATGTCCAGATAACTATAACACCCCTGAAACCAATGTTTTTTTCAGTTAATATATATATATTACCTACTGGCAGTCGCCAGTAGGTAGTTATAGTTAGGACCTATTTTCCATAGGAAATCCGCAACATTCTATTTGGAATAACCTTGGCGCCCGTTGACGAATCTTCGTAACATTTTCAAAACTTTTGGCCAGCTCCAGTCCGCTCCTATCCTGAAAGTCTCAGGATCATTCGTGTAGCGGGGGCTGAGAAAAAAGGGGGGTCCCAAAACGTGTTTTCCACATGCAATTTCCCATAGGACCTTTATCCGCAGCTACAGCCCGAACTGCTGAACGGAATTACACCAAATTTGGCAGAAAGGTTAAATGGTGTAAATCTGTTCAGTAGTTCCTGAGAAAATCAAAATCAAAATCACATATATACCTGGGTGGAGCCTAACCACACAACTCATCGTGAGATCTGATTGGCTGTCAGTACTTCATCCAAGAAGTGTTGGCAGCCATCTTGGGACCAATATACATGATAGCACCTCATTAAAAAGAATTGCAGTTAATAGAAGGTTTTAAGACTTTAGTTACATTATAAATCATTTGTTGATGGTACCATACTCATTTTAGGAATTGTGGTGTGTTCTAAGGTAATTTTACCATGTGAAAAAGCCTTCTGCTGTGATATCATGTATCATGTTTGAGAGAAAACTATTTTCTCATGCTTTTCCCACAGAGGTTTGGAAGGTGATCTATAAGCTAAACTGAGAGCATATTTTCTGTAAATTCACATTATCTTTCTCAGTCATGTGAGAATGAAGTCTGACATTCTCAGTAAAACATGTACATCCAACAAGGGTAGAGCCTGTCAGTTGATTCCTTTGTGTTCTACTGCAGCTTCCCAGAGTGTTCTAAAGAACAACTAGAGCGCTAACAGTCCTACTTATGACAAACGTATTGCAAACCTGAAGCCTTTTTGATTGGAATAAAGTGGTAACTCTTAAAACATTTAATTTAAAAAGGAACAAAATGAGGGGGTTCATTTTGCAATAGAAAGTATGATTAGTGCTGCAGAAAGAAAAATTAGGGCACATTTTGAGTGACTTCTCAAATCCTCTTCTATTTCATTAAAAGATTCTCACATGCAGACTGAAACATGCACTTTCAATACCAGCAGCTGACTTCCATGGGGAGAAGTAGCTTTACTATAGTGATCTAATGAGCAACTAGAGTGCTAACATTCTGAATTTATGGCAAATATGTGACAAATCTGGATGCCTTCTTGATGGAATCAAAGTAAAAAACTGAAAGTATTCCCTACTGAGGAGACTAGTAAATAAGGAAATTAGGAAACTTCATAACAAATAAGTCTCCCAAGATGGCCACCAGAGACAAAAGAGCCCAAATGTAGCACAAATATCACCCAGATGTAGCCCAAGTATAGCCCAATGACAGAATGTCCCAGAGTGTTCTAACGAACAACTAGAGCGCTAACAGCCTTACTTATGACAAAAGTATCGCACACCTGAAGTCATCTTGATTGGAATAAAGTGGTAACACTTAAAACATTTGAGTTCATTTTGCCATAGAAATTATGATTAGTGCTGCAGAAAGAAAAATGAGGGCACATTTTTACTTCCCAAATTCTCTTCTATTTCATAAAAAATTTCTGACATGCAGAGTGAAACATGCAGTTTGAATACCAGCAGCAGACTTCCGTGGTGAGCAGTAGCTTTACTACAGTGATCTAATGAGCAACTAGAGTGCTAACATTCAGTATTTATAGGCAAATGTGTGACATATCGGAAAACCTGCTTGATGGAATCAAAGTAAAAAACTGAAAGCATTTCCTACTGAGGAGACTGCAGTAAATGAGGAAATTAGGAAACTTCATGACAAATAAATCTCCCAAGATGGCCACCAGAGACAAAAGAGCCCAAATGCAGCACAAATATCACCTAGATGAAGCCCACATGTAGCCCAATGACAGAAGTGCGCAAAACACTTATTTTTTGTGTTTTTGCAGTTCTATATAGTGCAGACTTGTCAGGTATTGGAGTGCTTTACATGAGCATTGGTTACATCACACAAGATCAAATTCATTTTGGTTGTAGACATGGGGAGATTAAGTGATTTGACCAGAATCACAGAATGTTGAGCTGAAGCAGAAAACTCGAACCTGTTGCAGTTGCAAAGTCTGCAGCTCTGGAAGTAACACCACATCCTCTACCCTATGTGCAACATTTAATCAAGTGGTCAACTGGATAAAAAAAACATAAAGATAACAAATAAAACACTTTTGTAATAAATATAGAATTTTAGCAATCTAGTTGTTCATTAGGATACTGTTGAGAGGCAGAGGCCAGGGGCACGGACTCTGAAAATTAAAGGCAGGTAGGAGGGTGCAGAGGCAACAATTTGACCACACTGGGCAGGCAGGAAGGGCAGTGGCTGCACAAAAGACTATGGAGGGCAGTGGAAAGGGGGTAGGGTCAACAAACCAACAATACAGGACTGGCAAGAGAGGCTAGTGGTAGTACAACCATACATGCCAACAGCCAGGAAACGTCCAATGTTTTTTAAGCTCATATGGGCTTTATTTGATCTGTCTCCTGTCTACAGTCTCCTCTTTTTCAATGTAACTCAAAGGGGAAAATCAATAGTTTTTTTCCAAAATCTCCCTCTTACCAAGTTCAAAATAATCGCAAGTATGGTACATTGGATCATGGAAGGCAGGAGGAATTGGGGTAGGGACATGGACTTGGACAACAGAGGACAGGAGGGTCATGGACAGGTGCACCAAACTGACCCTACAGGGCAGGTATCAGGGCTTGCAGCAACACAATACACCACACAGGGCATGCAGGACGGGAGTGCAGCACAACAATCCATAGAAAGCGATAGGGAGGGGAGAGGACCATGCACATGGACAACAGAGAACAGAGGGGAAAGAGGCAATGGTAGCTAGCTGACCATAATGGACAGACAGGAGAGAAAGCTGCAGCATAACAGTCCATAAAGGGCAGGAGGGACGGATCAGGGGCATTACAATGGAACAGACAAGCCAGGAGGGAGGGAATAGGGGTCTGCACATGGAAACAGAGGGCTGAGGGCAAGGGGGCAGGGTAGGAGCAGCAATATGACCATGGAGGTCAGGCAGGATGGGCACTAGAAACAAGACACACCATGGAGAGCAACAGTGAGACTATGATGGCATACACACAGACCATGGAGGGAAGGTGGAAGGGGGTCAGGGGCAGCTAGCTGACCACACAGGGAAGGTGGGAGGGGCCATGGCAGCACAGCAGACCATGCATGGCAAACAGGAGGGTTAGTGGCAGCACAATGTCTATGATGGGCAAGAAGGAGGGTGCAGGGGCATGCACAAAGGACCATGGAGGATAGAAGGGAGGGTCAGGACCTGGGCATAGACAAGAGAGTTCAGGGGAAGGGGCCTCACAACAGACCGCGTGGCGCAGGCAGGTGGAGCAGTTGCAGCACAATAGACCAGGGAGGGCAGAAGGGAGTGGCAGAAAAATGGACCATGGAGGACAGGAGGAAGGGGATAGAGGCATGGCATGTGGACAGGCATTGTGGAGGTGGCAGGGACAGGTTACAGTCATCTGACAATGCTAGCCAGGTGGGAGGTGAGTGGCAGCTCAATAGAACACTCAGAGAAGATAGGAGTGGGAGGTCCATGGAACATGGTGGGCAAAAAGGATGGAGCAGGGGCATGCACAAAGACATTGGAGGGCAATGGGAAGGAGAATAGGGGCAGCAAGCTAAGCACAGAGGCTAAGTAGGAGGTCAATGATGGGGCATAGAATTGGGCAATGGAGGGCAGGAGGAGTGGTACATCATGCTGAATGGAGGGCAGTGGCAGCACATCAGACCATGCATGGCAGGAGGGAGGAGGCTAGTCCATGGATTCAGATAACAGAGGATAGGGAGGAGGTGGATGGGGCAGCAAGCTAACTGTTCAGTGAAGGTGGGTATTAGGAACGTTATTGTTTTTAAAATGTGTGTCTGTGCGAACTACTTAAAATATGTACAAGTATGCAGCATAATCTCACTTTTATTCAGGAACAAGAGGACGTTTGTGACTGTGACTCCGGGCTCACTTGGCAGAAACACCCCCTGACCCTCCACCCCCCATCGTAAAATGTAATTCCCGTGAAAAGGGTAGGTGAACGCAGTGGTATATAGAACATAGTCCTGAGAGCACGATTGAAAATGAAAACTAGATATAGTGTATGGTATAAACTGTGCACCAAAAAGTGTGATATAAGTTGAACCAGGGCGTGAAATATAATATGCAATACATTGTGCACAATGACAGATTCATTGGAGAGTGCGAGATAGCACAGGCACTAGCGCGTGCTATGCGATATGCGCCTTGGAGTGTAATATGCAGAGGGCAGTGTTGTGTAACCTAACTAGTCTCTAAAGTTTTAATATAAAATATGTGCTGGGGAGTGTAACGTTGCATATGCACTGTGACAAAGATATGGATCCCAGATTGTAATATGTATGGCATAGCGCTGTGTGTTATAACATAGGCATCGAGGAAGGCACGTTAGATGAGGCAATATAACCCGTGCAAAGGCAAGTGTGGCATGACATATTCACGGGGTGGTGTTACAGTGCGCATGGACTAGAGAGTGTCATAGCATACGCACTAGCTGGTGGAATACAACACAGAGGTGTGTGGCACTCGGCGGGCACTGGTGGGTGTAACACAGCATTGGGCTCAGCCAGGAGCGCGCTGTGACTCTCAAGTGAGGTTCGTCTTCTTTCCTGAGAATAAAATAAAAAGTATTACACATCTGGCAGTGGATGTGTGTTTTATTACCCGTGAGGGGGGTTTCTTGCATAGTTTTGGTCAAATTTTTGTCAAATCCCCTTTGAATGTCTTGGTGTGCGTGTGTATTAAATGAGCCTGTCAATAGCTACCCATGTTTGTATAAATAAACGACAAGGGTGTCTACTTGGAGAGTACCCACAGGCGGGGGCACCGGGATTAGGCACGTTAGGGCGTCAGACACGTCAGAGCTTCACTAGCGGTGTAAATACATTCTACGTGGATTCATTGTATGCATAGTCACCTTTCAATGAATATCACGCAAATTGTCATGGTGATAGGTACATACGGTTTGTCCAGCATGTCCTAGGTGTTTCTATAAATATATATTTTTTTTAAATAATAAAAAACAAAGGCCGGCCCCTGGGGATGGGGTCCCCGGGGCCATAATTGGTCTGAGGAGGGGGGCAGCCCCCCTCCTAAAGAATTATTTTTTTTAAAAAGGCCATGCCCCGGGGGTTGGGGTCCCTGGGGCTGATTAAGGCCTTGGGAGGGGGGCCACGTGGGCCCCTTCCAAATTTTTTTTTTTCAAAAAAAATAATTAGGGAGCAGACCCTGGGGGATGGGGTCCCCAGGGCCAATAAATTAGAAAAAGTAGGGGGGGCCACACAGCCCTCCTTCTTAAAAAATAAAATAAATAAAAGACCGGCATTGCGCCGGAGGCCACGCCACCTCCATGCAGCACTCTGCAAATGCGCCCCCTGGCCAGTTGTAAGTTGGGGATTTAATTCCCCTTCAATACTGAGGGTCCCTGAGGGCCAACTAACCCAACAGGTATCTCCAGTATGCGCCAGGGAGCTGCGTTGCAGACAGGTGTTCTGAGGCCATGCTCCTTTTTACACCTCTCTGCAACGCAGCTCTGTGGCGCTTACTGGAGGTAATTAGTGGGCTAGTTTGACCCTAGGGACCCTTAGGATTCAAGGGGACTTAATCTCTCAACTTAGAACGGCCACAGGGCATGTTTACACAGTGGTGAAGGGAGGGTACGGGACCTGAGGTGACGTGTGCAAACACGCCCTGTGGGGCGTTTTAAGTTGGGGAAATAATTCCCTTTCAATCCTGAGGGACCCGGGGGGCCAACTAGCCCACCAGGTGCTTCCAGTAAGCGCCACTGCTCTGTGTTGCAGAGAGGTGGTGCAGGCCATGTCCCTTTTAACACCTCTCTGCAATGGCGCTTACTGGACGTACCTAGTGGGCTATTTTGCCCCTAGGGACCCTCAGGATTTAAGGGGACTTACTCTCCCAACTTAAAATGGCCACAGGGCGTGCTTACACAGTGGGGAAGGGAGGGGACGGGGCCTGAGGTGACGTGTGCAAACACGCCCTATGGCACGTTTTAAGTTGGGGAAATAATTCACCTTCAACCCTGAGGGACCCTGGGGACAACTAGCCCACCAGGTGCTTCCAGTAAGCGCCACTGCGCTGCATTGCAGAGAGGTGGTCTAGGCCGTGCCCCTTTTTACAACTCTCTGCAACGCAGCTCTGTGGTGCTTACTGGAGGTACCTAGTGGTCTAGTTGGACCCTAGGGACCCTCAGGATTCAAGGGGACTTAATCTCCCAACTTAAAATGGCCACAGGGCGTGTTTACACATTGGGGAAGGGAGGGGACGGGGCCTGAGGTGACGTGTGCAATCACGCCCTGTGGCGCATTTTAAGAGGTAGTTTTAATCCCCCTGCCCTATTATATACTAGGGGCTTACAGAGGAGGTCAAGCTAATCACAGGGGGACCCAAACGCATAGTGTTCCCTAGTGTATGTAGGTGTTTTCACTGTATTCTGAGTGTCTTTTAACTTAGCAATGGCTCTAGGACTGGTTAGTCAGACTCAGTTACCACCAGTATCCGTCTGAAAAAGTTGAGGGTATAGGATGATTTTGCAACAAGGCTTCTTTCTGCTCTTCTGTTTGTTCTTTCTGCACGTTATCCTTCTTCCTGCTCTTTTCTTCGTCTTTGAGGACTTCTGTTGCTTCTTTCTGCATTTCTTTTCTTTCTTTCTGTGCGTTTTTTCTTCTTTCTTCACATGTCCTATCTCTGTAGGCATAGTTAGGCTTTACAGACGTTATAGTTAGAAATTAGCGTTTTTAAAAAAACCTTTGAAATTCACTGAAAAAACCATAGGTTTCAGGCACGTTATAGTTAGTAATTAGCATTTAAAAAACCTTAGAAATTCACTGAAAAAAACATAGGTTTCAGGGGCATTATATTTAGGTGGACTTTTCACTCGTACAAAACCATTGAAGTTCCCCCGTTATAGTTAGTTCAGCTAACTATAACTCGCGCGCCCACAATGCACTGCTGATGACGTCACATATTACATCACTCATGACATGGTCAGTGACATCACTCATGACATCTCAAATTACATCACTGATGACATCACTGATGACATCATCCTTGTGATAGAGTGGCAGGCCTCCTCACACCCTAATATAAACTTTGATACACACATTCAAAAATAGAAACTAAAAATTTCACAACAATGGACATACCAATACCAGTTACAGCAACCTATTCAGTAATTCTAAGATCCACATACACATCCACTCATTCACCAACAGTCCTATACAGTCACTCATACATGTACTCACTCATTGTATGTACTCATTCACCTATAAATCCTGTTACACAACGCCACTCATCCATAGAGTTACTCACACACATAGTCACTCATGCTAATTAAGAATCAAACATCCATTTACTTGCATATACAGCTATACACACACCACCACACTTACTTCTACAGAAACTTACACATACTTAGTCTTTTAAACAATCACTTATAGAAACACATACTTATTCATACTGGAACACTTCCAATCTCTCGCTCTCACATATACTCACTTATATACACCAATAGTCACATATACTAGTTTAATACATAAGTAATTACTCATAAAGACACTATTGAGACAGTCATTCACTCACTAACACACCCATGCACATACTCATCCACCCATACAGTCCTGCACACATGCTTTCTTCAACACATACAAACAGTGAGTCACTCATTCATGCTCCTATGCACTACGTACTACCCCGACCAAACCATTCAGACACTCAGACACTCAAACTGATACTCAAAAAACCAACTAATAACCTATATAGACACTCATGTAGCTACTCACCTACCCATGCAGCCACTTATTCACAAAGTGAGAGGCTGATACAGATATTTACATATTTAAACATTACTCACTAAGCCATGTATTCACTAAGATACACTTAATCAGTCAGTTATTCAATCAATTTTTCAAAAACAAATCATCCATTTAAACACTTATATACCCATTTATTCTTCCGTCGTCCTTGAGATATACATATATAAAAGATATTTAATTTTCAGAAAAACACACATTCTCTGGATGATGTCATCAGTGATGTCATCAGTGAAGTCATTTGAGATGTCATCAGTGTTGTCATCAGTGATGTCACTGACCATGTCATGAGTGATGTAATATGTGACGTCATCAGCAGTGCATTGCGGGTGCGCGAGTTATAGTTAGCTGAACTAACTATAATGGGGGAATTTCAATGGTTTTGTATGAGTGAAAAGTCCAGCTAACTATAACGCCCCTGAAACCTATGGTTTTTTCAGTGAATATGTACATATATATATTATCATCTACTGGCAGTCGCCGGTGGATAGTTATAGTTAGGAGCACACATTTTTTGATGTGCTTATAACTTTGGCGTCGTTTGATGAATCTTTACGAATTTTCTAAAAAGTTCCTCTTTGCAGGTCAGCTCATATCCTGAATGTTTGGGGGTGATTTGTCAAGGGGGGCTGAGAAAAAAGGGTGGTCCCAAAACGTGTTTTCTCCATGCAATTTCCATAGGAAACTTTAGACAAAGCTACAGGTCAAACTGCTGAACGGAATTACGCCAAATTTGGCAAAGATAAAGGTCTTGGTCTAGAAAGCACGCTTTTGTTTAAATGGGGTAAATCTGTTCAGTAGTTTTGGAGAAATATCAAATTTCACAGATATCTATTTTTGAGAATTCTGAGATCTGATTGGCTGAGGTGTTACAAGCACGAGCTTGCGGCTCATTGACTGCGAACTGTTGAAACTAGGAAGTGTTGGCAGCCATTTTGTGATTCAGTCCATTAGCTCGCATCTCTCCCTCTAGAAGGCATCAGGTCTGTAGTTCTACCTCTGTGAGGCAACACTGAAATTATACCGCAGCTGTGTCTGTGCGAGATATCCCTTTAACGGTCCCTCTCCCCACATCACCAGCTTGTGGCTATGCCTTTAGAAGCCAGTCCATCCGCTCACAGCTCTGCGTCTGTGAGCTGTCAGCCATTTTGTGATGCAGTCCGTCAGCTCGCATCTCTCCCTCTACAAACCAATGAAAATATCCCGCAGGTCTGTCTGTGCGAGATACCCCTTTTACGCTCCCTCTCCCCACATCACCAGCTTGCGGCTATGCCTTTAGAAGCCAGAACGTCGGCTCGCAGCTCTGCATCTGCGAGCCATCGGGCCCGCAGCGCTACCTCTGTGAGCCACCTCGTTAGCTCGTAGCTGTGTCTGTGCTAGCTGGCCCGTCGGCCCGTTGCTCTCCCCTCTGCGAGTCAGCCCCTCGGGTCGCAGCTCGGTCTTGCAGCTGTACCTTAGTGAGCCAGCCCCTTAGCTTGTAGCTGTGTCTCTGCTAGCAGGCCTGTTGGCCCGTTGGTCTCCCTCTGCGAGTCAGACCACAGCTCTCCCTATGCCAGCCAGTACGCTGCAGTGCTTTTGCGAGCCGACGGCCCGTAGCTCTCCCTCTGCAAGCTGAGCCCACGGGCCGCAGCTCTTCCTTTGTGCACCTGCCCGCAGGTCTCTCTCTGCTAGCCAGACCGCAGCTGTCACTCTGCGAGCCGATATTGGGAATATAAGGTGGCTCTAAAAATAGCGCTTGTGTTTATTAGTTGGAGCTACATGTAAGTGCGGATGCACATCTTCAGGTTATTCAGAAAAACTCGCTTTCCCTCATCTGTGAAGTGTACTCCATCATTTCTGTAGATATGAGCCAAATCAAAACGTATGTTGCTGTTGTAGTTTTATCCCATTCTATGGTCTCCGAGGTATGCAGACACAGCTTTGTTGACATTCTTCCTAGATTTTTCAATCTTATGACAAAATTGGTTTGACCATTTCCACTTCTGTCTTTTACATATATTGTAATTCACTGAAAAATACATCGGTTTTACAGACGTTATAGTTAGAAATTAACATTTAAAAGACCTTTGAAATTCACTGAAAAAAACATAGGCTTTACAGACGTTATAGTTAGAAATTAGCGTTTTTAAAAAAACCTTTGAAAATCACTGAAAAAACCATAGGTTTCAGGGACGTTATAGTTAGCTGGGCATTTCACTCATACAAACCCATAGAAATTCAACCATTATAGTTAGTTCAGCAAACTATAACTTACGCCCCCGCAATGCACTGCTCATGACATCACATATTACATCATTCATGGCATGGTCAGTGACATCACTGATGACATCACTGGCTGACACTCATACATACCCTAAAACCTGAAAAATTCTTGCTAACAAAAAAAACCATTCCCACCCTAAACCCCCAAAATATCCTTTCCACCCAAAAACCACTTAGGACCCAATAACCAATACCTGCCCTAAACCCTAAATATACCCTTACAATCCAAAAGCCCATACTCACCCTAAACCCAGTAGGTAGTTATAGTTAGGACCTAGTTTCCATAGGAAAAGCGTTTTTGGATTTGCCAATATCTTTGGGGTCGTTTGACTAATCTACGCAAAATTTTCAAAACTAATCGGGCGCTCCGGTCAGCTCCTGTCTTGAAAGTTTTAGGGTGATTCATCATGCGGGGGCCAAGATAAAAGGGGGTCTCAAAACATGTTTTCTCCATGTTAATTTCCATAGGAACTTCTGTCATGGCTACAGCCCGAACTGCTGAACGGAATTACACCATATTCGCCAGAGATTCGTGAACCCCGCAAAAAAAAATAAAGCGCGGACTCCATTGTTTTGCTTTAATGAGCCCCCGGGGTGGGCTAGGTCCTGGGGGCAATATGCAAATATATGCAGGGACCACCACCTCCCCGGGGCTTTCTTTAATTATGCGTGGAGGGAACGCGGCTCCCCCGCAACCCCGGGGACTGCCTCCTCCCTGGGGCTTTATTTAATTATGGGTGCCCCGGCCGCTTGAGCCTCCCACACTGCCCTGGGGACCACCACCACCCCAGAGCCCTAATTAATTATTAAACTGTTGAGGACCCCCGCCCCTGGGGACCACCACCTTCCCGGGGCTATTCACATGTTGGGAGGGGTGCTGCACGCCCCCCCTCCTGGAGCCCTCCATGACACTGTGGACTGCCATCTCCCAGGGCCAGCTCCGGCAATGTCCCGGGGTGCCCACCCCGGGACATTGCAGTCTGCAATGACAGAGCGGGAGCATGGCTTCTGCCCTGTCATTGCAAACTATGCTTCACTTCATGGAAGCGGGAGCATAAAACCTGCTCTCGCTTCCATGAAGCGAAGCAGATTGCTATTAGACAAGGGGAGTTGCATGTCAGCAGCTCCCCTTGTCCAAAAGCAATGCTGGCTCCCGCAGGAGGCAGGGAGCCGGCTGGGACCACGGGGGCATTAGGACTCCCCCTCTGGTCCCCAACATTGAGGGCTGGCCCCGGGGGATGGGGTCCCCGGGGGCCAGAAGTGGCCCAGGGGAGGGGGGCCACGTGGCCCCCTACAGGGTAATGTTTTAAAAAAGTTTTTAAAATGAGGTCAGACCCCGGGGCATGGGGTACCATTTTTTTTAAACAAAAAAATGCTCAGGCCCTGGGGGATGGGGTCCCCAGGGCCAAAAAATAAAGCTCCCCTTCCAAAAACCGAATTTTTAAAAAGCTGGAATCTCACCAGAGGCCCCGCCCCCTGCCTGCACCACTGTGCAAACGTGCCTCCTGGCGTGTTCTGGATTGGGGATTAAGCCCCCTTGAATACTAAGGGTCTTTATGGCCATCTAGCCCACCAGGTACCTCCAGTAAGCCCTACACAGTGGGATTGCTGAGTGGCGGTCCGAGGCCATGCCTCTTTTTACACCACTCTGCAAACGCACCTCTTGGCTCACTGCTGGTGGGGCCATGAGGTCCCTGTGTGTCCTGAGGACTTCAGGGCTAAAGTGAACTTCATCCCCCAAGCAGCAGTGAGCCAGGAGCTGTGTTTGTAGAGTGGTGTAAAAAGGGGCATGACATCGGACCACCTTTCAGCAATCCAGCTGTGTGGAGCTTACTCGAGGTAACAGGAGGGCTAGTTGGCCCCCAGAGACCCTCAGCAGGCAAGGGGACTTCATCCCCAACCAAGAACATGCCAGGAGGCGTGTTTGCAGAGTGGTGGAGAAAGGGTGCGTTACCTCTGTCTACCTCTCAGCAATCCCACTGTGTGTGGCTTCCTGGAGGAAACAGGTAAGCTAGTTGGCCCCTAAAGGCCCCCAGCAGCAAAGGGGACTTCAATCCCCATCCAAGAGCACGCAAGGGAGCGCATTTGCTGAGTGATGGGCAAAGGGGACGTGGCCTGCTTTGAGAACGTAGCAATCCTGCAGTGTTGGACTTACTGGAGGTAATAGAAGGGGTAGTTGGCCCCAAGAATGTCCTTGGGGGCCAACTACCCCTCCTGTTACATCCAGTAAGTCCCAAACAGTGGGAAGTCTTTGGGGGCCAAGCCCCCTTTCTCCACCACTCTGTAAATGCACCTCCTGGCACACTACTGGTTGGGGGATGAAGTCCACTTTGCTCCTGAGGGACTTTGGGGGCCAAGAAGCCTTCCTGGTACCGCCTGTAAGTCCTATGCAGCGGAATTCCTGAGCAATGGTTGGAGGCCCAACCCCCTTGCTCCACCAAACGAGACTACTAGTTAAAGAAGCATTTGGTAATAGGTCTCGTATTTGCGAAAGTTATGGCTATTGGCATTGTAAATGTAAAACATTTTTAATAATGTTTTTTGGAGTGAAGTGGATGTATGTTGTGTGTAGTGGAACTGTGTGGTATGTTATGCAGTGAAATTATGTGGATAGGAAGTCTGTGGTATTTAGTGTATAGCAATTTGGAGAGTGAGATTATGTGTTATGGAGAGTAATTATGTGGTATGGTAGTCTGTGTTGTGAAGTGGTAACCTCATTTCCATAGAAGCTAAACTATAAACTCAATGAGACAAAAAAAACAACAAACAACTGAGGAGCACTTCTGGACCTAGTTGGAGGTATGAGTGGGGCCACTGGAATTATGCGACTGTTTGGCTGCACTGACTTTTGCACAATTACACATTTTCTGCATTTGTCACATAATCCATCATCTGCTGCATAATCTGCAGATCTGAACCAAAAAAACGTATTTCTAGCTCAAACTGCTCAAACACTACCAAAAATGCAGCGACAAGTGTTACAGCTTTGGTGGAAGGCCCTTTGCAAACCTTGTACATATTGCTAAATGTGGGTATTAGTACTGATGGTGTGCAAACCACTCTTGCTTCTTTCTGCGCCTCTTTTGCCTCTTTCTGCATTTCTGTTGCTTCTTTCTGCACCTTTCCTTTTTACTGCACTACTTTTGCCTCTTTCTGCTCATCTCGTCCACTTTCTACACCTCTCTTGCCTCTTTCTGCACCTCAGTTTCTTCTTTCTGAACCTCACTTGCTTCTTCCTGTACCTCTCCTGCCTCTTTCTGTACCCTTCTTCCCTCTTTCTGCACCTCTCTTGCCTCTTTATGCACCCCTCCTGCCTGTTTCTGCACCTCTCTTGCCTCTTTCTACACTTATATTGCCTCTTTCTACACCTCTGTTGCTTCTTTCTGTACTTCTCTTGCCCCTTTCTGTACCCCTCTTGCCTCTTTCTGCACCTCCACTGCTGCTTTCTGCACATCTCCTGCCTGTTTCTGCACCTCTCTTGCCTCTTCCTACACTTCTCTTGATTATTTATGCACCTCTGTTGCTTCTTTCTGCATCACTCTTGCCTCTTTATGTATCTCTCTTTCCTCTTTCTGCACCTCTCTTGCCTCAGTCTGCCCACCTGCTCCCTTTTTCTGCACCCCTTTTGCCTGTTTCTGCTACTCTCTTGCCTCTTTCTGCAGTTCTCTTGCCTCCTTCTGCACCTCACTTGGCTCTTTCTGCAAATCTCTTGTGTCTTTCTGTAGTTCTATTGCTTCCTTCTGCACCTCTCTTGCCTCTTGTTATACTTCTCTTGCCTGCTTCTGTACCTCTCTTTCCTCTTTCTGCACCTCTCTTGCCTCTTTCTACACCTCACTTACTTCTTTCTGTACCTCTGTTGTTTCTTTCTGCACCCCTCTTCCCTCTTTCTGCAACTCTCTTGTGTCTTTCTGTAGTTCTATTGCTTCCTTCTGCACCTCTCTTGCCTCTTTGTATACTTCTCTTGCCTGTTTCTGTACCTCTCTTGCCTCTTTCTATACATCTCTTCCCTCTTTCTGACCCCTCTTGCCGCTTTCTGTACCTCTGTTGCTTCTTTTTGCACTTCTCTTGCCTCTTTCTGTACCCTTCAAACCTCTTTCAGCACCTCTGTTGCTTCTTTCTGCAGTTCTCTTCCTTCTTTCTTCACCCCTCCTGCTTCTTTCTGTGCCCCTCTTGCCTCTTTGTGCACCCCTTTTCCCTCTTTGTCCACCTGTCTTACTTCCTTACTTCTTTTTGTACTTCTCTTGCTTCTTTCTGCACTGCTCTTGCTTCTTTCTGCACCTCTCTTGCAACTTTCTGTATCCCTCTTGCCACTTTCTGCACCCCTGTTCCCTCTTTCTGCACCTTTCTTGCCTCAGTCTCCCTACCTGTTCCCTCTTTCTGCATCCCTTTTACCTGTTTCTGCAACTCTCCTGCCTCTTTCTGAAGTTCTCTTGCCCCCTTCAGCACCAAACTTGGCTCTTTCTGCAACTCTGTTGCTTCAGTCTGCATTTCTCCTGCTTTTTTCTGCACCCCTCATGCCTCGTTCTGTATTCCTCTTGCCTCTTTGTCCAACTCTCTTGCTTCTTTCTGCACTTCTCTTGCTTCTTTCTGCACTGCTCTTGTTTCTTTCTGCACCTCTCTTGCAAATTTCTGTATCCCTCTTGCCTCTTTCTGCACCCCTGTTCCCTCTTTCTGCACCTTTCTTGCCTCAGTCTGCCCACCTGTTCTCTCTTTCTGCACCCCTTTTGACTGTTTCTGCAACTCTCTTGCCTCTTTCTGCAGTTCTCTTGCCTCCTTCAGCACCGAACTTGGCGCTTTCTGCAACTCTGTTGCTTCAGTCTGCATTTCTCCTGCTTTTTTCTGCACCCCTCATGCCTCGTTCTGTATTCCTCTTGCCTCTTTGTCAACCTCTCTTGCTTCTTTCTGCACTTCTCTTGCTTCTTTCTGCACTGCTCTTGTTTCTTTCTGCACCTCTCTTGCAAATTTCTGTATCCCTCTTGCCTCTTTCTGCACCCCTGTTCCCTCTTTCTGCACCTTTCTTGCCTCAGTCTGTCCACCTGTTCTCTCTTTCTGCACCCCTTTTGACTGTTTCAGCAACTCTCTTTCCTCTTTCTGCAGTTCTCTTGCCTCCTTCTGCACCTCACTTGGCTCTTTCTGCAACTCTCTTGTCTCTTTCTGCAGTTCTGTTGCTTCCTTCTGCACCTCTCTTGCCTCTTTCTATACTTCTCTTGCCTGTTTCTGCACCTCTCTTGCCTCTTTGTGCACCTCTCTTGCCTCTTTCTACACCTCACTTGCTTCTTTCTGTACCTCTGTTGCTTCTTTTTGCACCCCTCTTCCCTCTTTCTGTTACTCTCTTGCCTCTTTCTACACATCTCTTCCCTCTTTCTAACCCCTCTTGCCGCTTTCTGTACCTCTTTTGCTTCTTTCTGTACTTCTCTTGCCTCTTTCTGCACCCCTCAAACCTCTCTCAGCACCTCCTTCTTTCTTCACCCCTCCTGCTTCTTTCTGTGCCACTCTTGCCTCTTTGTGCCCCTCTCCAACCCCTGCATCCCTCTTGCCTATTTCTGCACCCCTTTTCCCCCTTTGGCCACCTTTCTTGCTTCTTTCTGCACTTCTCTTGCTTCTTTCTGCACTGCTCTTGCTTCTTTCTGCACCTCTCTTGCAAATTTGTGCACCACGTTTGCCTCTTTCTGTATCCCTCTTCCCTCTTTCTGTACCTCTCTTACCTCATTCTGCCTACTTGTTCCCTCTTTCTGCATCCCTTTTGCCTATTTCTGCAACTCTCTTGCCACTTTCTGCAGTTCTCTTGCCTCCTTCTGCACCTCACTTGGCTCTTTCTGCAACTCTCGTGCCTCTGTCTATACTTCGCTTGCCTGTTTCTGCACCTCTTGTGCCTCTTTGCACCTCTCTTGCCTCTTTCTGCTCCTCACTTGCTTCTTTCTGTACCTCTGTTGCTTCTTTCTGCACCCCTCTTCCCTCTTTCTGCAACTCTCTTGCCTCTTTCTACACCTTTCTTTCCTCTTTCTGACCCCTCTTGCCTCTTTCTGTACCTCTGTTACTACTTTCTGCACTTCTCTTGCCTCTTTCTGCACCCTTTGAGCCTCTTTCAGCACCTCAGTTGCTTCATTCTACAGTTATCTTCCTTCTTTCTTCACCCTTCCTGCTTCTTTCTGTGCCCCTCTTGCCTCTTTGTGTACCTCTCCTACCCTTTTCTGCACCCCTCTTGCCTATTTTTGCACCTCCGTTGGTTCTTTCTGCACTGCCCTTGGTTCTTTCTGCACCTCTTTTGTAAATTTCTGCATCCCTCTTGCCTATTTCTGCACCCCTCTTCCCTCTTTGTACATATCTCTTGCCTCTTTCTGCACCCCTGTTCCCTCTTTCTGCACCTTTCTTGCCTGCTTCTGCACTTGTCTTGCCTCTTTCTATATCTCTGTTGCTTCTTTCTTCACATCTCTTGTCTGTTTATGCACCAGTCTTGCCTCTTTCAGCACCTCTGTGGCTTCTTTCTGCATTTCTCTTGCTTCTTTCTGCACCCCTCTTGCCTTTTTCTATACCCCTGTTGCCTCGTTGTATACTTCTCCTACCTTATTCTGTACCTCTCTTGCCTTTCTCTGCAGTTCTATTGCCTCTTTCTGCACCTCTTTTGCTTTGTTCTGCACTTCACTTGCCTCTTTTTGTACCCCTCTTTTCTCTTTCTGCACCTCTGTTGGTTCCTCTGCACTGCTCTTGCTTCTTCCTGCACCTCTGTTCCAAATTTCTGCATCTCTCTTGCCTCCTTCTGCACCGTTCTTCTCTCTTTCTGTACCTCTTTTGCTGCAGTGTGCCCACCTGTTCCCTCTTTCTGCACCCCTTTTGCCTGTTTCTGTAACTCTCTTGCCTCTTTCTGTAGTTCTCTTGCCTCCTTATGTACCTCACTTGCCTCTTTCTGCACCTCTCTTGACTCTTTATACACCTCTATTCCCTCTTTCTGCACCCCTCTTGCCTCTTTCTGTACCTCTGTTGCTTCTTTCTGCACTTCTCTTGCCTCTTTCTGCACGCTTCGTGCCTCTTTCAGCACCACAGTTGCTTCATTCTGCAGTTCTCTTCCTTCCTTCTGCACCCCTCCTGCCTATTTCTGTACCCCTCTTGCCTCTGTGTGCACCTCTCCTACCCCTTCTGCACCCCTCTTGCCTATTTTTGCACCTCCATTGGTGCTTTCGGCACTGCCCTTGGTTCTTTCTGCACCTCTTTTGTAAATGTCTGCATCCCTCTTGCCTATTTCTGCACCCCTCTTCCCTCTTTGTCCATATCTCTTGCTTCTTTCTGCACTTCTCTTGCTTCTTTCTGCCCTGCTCTTGCAAATTGATGTATTCCTCTTGCCTCTTTCTGCACCCCTGTTCCCTCTTTCTGCACCTTTCTTGCCTGCTTCTGCACTTGTCTTGCCTCTTTCTATATCTCTGTTGCTTCTTTCTTCACATCTCTTGTCTCTTTATGCACCAGTCTTGCCTCTTTCAGCACCTCTGTTGCTTCTTTATGCATTTCTCTTGCTTCTTTCTGCACCTCTCTTGCCTTTTTCTGTACCCCTCTTGCCTCTTTGTATACCTCTCCTACCTTATTCTGTACCTCTCTTGCCTTTTTCTGCAGTTCTATTGCCTCTTTCTGCACCTCTTTTGCTTCGTTCTGCACTTCACTTGCCTCTTTTTGTACCCCTCTTTCCTCTTTCTGCACCTCGATTGGTTCTTCTGCACTGCTCTTGCTTCTTCCTGCACCTCTGTTCCAAATTTCTGCATCCCTCTTGCCTCCTTCTGCACCCCTCTTCTCTCTTTCTGCACCCCTCTTGCTGCAGTCTGCCCACCTGTTCCCTCTTTCTGCACCCCTTTTGCCTGTTTCTGTAACTCTCTTGTCTCTTTCTGTAGTTCTCTTGCCTCCTTCTGTACCTCACTTGCCTCTTTCTGCACCTCTCTTGACTCTTTAAAAACCTCTATTCCCTCTTTCTGCACCACTCTTGACTCTTTCTGTACCTCTGTTGCTTCTTTCTGCACTTCTCTTGACTCTTCCTGCACGCTTCATGCCTCTTTCAGCACCTCTGTTGCTTTTTTCTGCACTTCTCTTCCTTCTTTCTGTACCCCTCCTGCCTATTTATGTACCCCTCTTGCCTCTTTGTGCACCTTTCCTATCCCTTTCGGCATACCTCTAGCCTCTTTTTGCACCTCTGTTGGTTCTTTCGGCCCTGCTCTTGCTTCTTTCTGGACCGCTCTTGCTGCTTTCTGCACCCCTCTTGCCTCTTTCTGCACCCCTCTTCCCTCCTTCTGCACCCCTGTTGCTTCTTTCTACTCTTCCCTTGCTTCTTTCTGCACTTCTGTTGCTTCTTTCTGCACTCCTTTTGCCTCTTTCTGCAACCTTCTTCCCTCTTTCTGCACCTCTCTTGCCTCTTTCTGCACCCCTTTTCCATTTTCTGTACCTTTCTTGCCTGTTTATGCAGCTCTCTTGCCTCTTTCTGCAGTTCTCTTGTCTCCTTCTGCTCCTCTGTTGGTTCTTTCTTCACTGCTCTTGCTTCTTTCTGCACCTCGCATGGAAATTTCTGCACCCCTTTTGGCTTTTTCTGCACCTCTTTTGCCTGTTTCTGCAAATCTCTTGCTTCTTTCTGAACTACTCTCGCCTCTTTCTGTACTCAAATGTACAAGCTGTCAAGTTTAAAGGCGTGCTTGCTCTCGTGACTAAGGTATATGTCTACTTCTATATCAGTGAGTAGTAGAGAGTGAGTAGTAGAGAGAGTAGTAGGGAGTAGTAGAGTAGTAGAGAGTGAGTAGTAGAGAGTGAGTAGTAGAGTGAGAAGTAGGGAGTAGTAGAGAGTGAGTAGTAGAGTGAGTAGTAGAGAGTTGTAGAGAGCGAGTAGTAGAAAGTAAGTAGTAGAGTGTGTAGTAGAAAGTGAGTAGTAGAGAGAGTAGTAGAGAGTAGTAGAATAGTAGAGAGTGAGTAGCAGAGTGAGTAGTAGAGAGAGAGTAGTAGATTGTGAGTAGTGGAGAGTGAGTAGTAGAGAGTATTAGAGAGTGAGTACTAGAGAGTGAGTAGTAGAGAGTGAGTAGTAGAGAGAGAATAGTAGAGAGTGAGTAGTAGATAGTAGTAGAGTGAGTAGTAGAGAGTGAGTAGTAGAGAGAGAGTAGCAGAAAGTGAGTAGTAGAGTAGTAGAGAGTGAGAGGTAGAGAGTAGTAGAGAGTGAGTAGTAGAGAGAGTAGTAGAGAGTATTAGAGAGGTAGAGAGTGAGTAATAGAGAGTGAGTAGTAGAGAGTGAGTAGTAGAGAGAGTAGTAGAGAGTAGTAGAGTAGTAGAGAGTGAGTAGTAGAGAGTGAGTAGTAGAGAGTGAGTAGTAGAGAGTAGTAGAGAGCGAGTAGTAGAGAGTGAGTAGTGGAGAGTGAGTAGTAGAGAGTAGTAGAGAGCGAGTAGTAGAGAGTGGGTAGTAGAGAGTGAGTAGAGAGAGAGAGTAGTAGAGAGTGAGTAGTAGAGAGGGAGTAGTAGAGAGAGAGAGTAGTGGAGAGTAGTAGAGAGTGAGTAGTAGAGTATTGGAGAGTGGGTGGTAGAGAGTAGTCGAGAGCAGTAGAGTGAGTAGTAGAGAGTAGTAGAGAGTGGGTAGTAGAGAGTGAGTAGTAGAGAGTAGTAGCAGAGAGTAGTAGATAGTAGTAGAGAGTGAGTAGTAGAGAGTAGTAGTAGAGAGTAGTAGAGAGTAGTAGTGAGTGAGTAGTAGAGAGTGAGTAGTTTAATTTAAAAGGTACATAATGAGGGGGTTCATTTTGCCATAGAAATTATGATTAGTGCTGAAGAAAGAAAATTTAGGGCACATTTTGAGTGACTTCTCAAATCCTCTTCTATTTCATTAAAAAATTCTGACATGCAGATTGAAACATGCACTTTCAATACCAGAAGCAGACTTCCCTGGTGAGCAGTAGTTTTATTACAGTGATCTAATAAGCAACTAGAGTGCTAACATTCCAAATGTATGGCAAATGTGTGACACATCTGAATGCCTTCTTGATGGAATCACAGTAAAAAACCTGAAAGTATTTCCTACTGAGGAGACTGTAGTAAATGAGGAAATTAGGAGAGTAGTAGAGAGTGAGTAGTAGAGAGTAGTAGAGAGTGAGTAGTAGAGAGTGAGTAGTAGAGAGTAGTAGAGAGTGAGTAGCAGAGAGAGAGTAGTAGAGTGAGTAGTAGAGTGAGTAGTAGAGAGTGAGTAGTAGAGTAGTAGAGAGTAGTAGAGAGTGAGTAGTAGACAGTAGTAGAGAGAGAGTAGTAGAGAGTTAGTAGTAGAGAGTAATAGAGAGTGAGTAGTAGAGAGTGAGTAGTACAGAGAGAGTAGTAGAGAGTAGTAGGGTAGTAGAGAGTGAGCAGAAGAGAGTGAGTAGTAGAGAGTAGTGGAGTAGTAGAGAGTGAGTAGTAGAGAGTAGTAGAGAGTGAGTAGTAGAGTGAGTAGTAGAGAGTAGTACAGAGTGAGCAGTAGAGTGAGTACTAGAGAGTAGTAGAGAGTGAGTAGTAGAGAGCAAGTAGTAGAGAGTGTGTAGTAGAGAGTGAGTAGTAGAGAGTAGTAGAGAGTGAGTAGTAGAGAGAGTAGTAGAGAGTGAGAAGTAGAGAGAGTATGAGAGAGTAGTAGAGTAGTAGAGAGTGAGTAGTAGAGTGAGTAGTTGAGAGCGAGTAGTAGAGAGTGAGTAGTGGAGAGTGAGCAGTAGAGAGTAGTAGAGAGTGAGTAGTAGAGAGTGAGTAGTAGAGAGTGAGGAGTATAGAGTGAGTAGTAGAGAGTAGTAGAGAGTGAGTAGTAGAGAGAGAGTAGTAGAGAGAGAGTAGTAGAGAGTGAGTAGTACAGAGTAGTAGAGTGAGTAGTAGAGAGTGAGTAGTAGAGAGAGTAGTAGAGAGTGAGTAGTAGAGTAGTAGAGAGTGAGTGGTAGAGACTAATAGAGAGTAGCAGAGTGAGTAGTAAAGAATACTAGAGAGTTAGTAGTAGAGAGTGAGTAGTAGAGAGAGTAGTAGAGTAGTAGAGAGTAAGTAGTAGAGAGTGAGTAGTAGAGAGTCATAGAGAGCGAGTAGTAGACAGTGAGTAGTAGAGAGTGAATAGTAGAGTGAGTAGTAGAGTGAATAGTAGAGAGTGAGTAGTAGAGAGAGTAGTAGAGAGTGAGTAGTAGAGAGTAGTAGAGTGAGTAGTAGAGTAGTAGAGAGAGTAGTAGAGAGTGAGTAGTAGAGAGTAGTAGAGTGAGTAGTAGAGAGTGAGTAGTAGAGAGAGAGTAGCAGAGAGTAGTAGAGAGTGAGTAGTAGAGTAGTAGAGAGTGAGTGGTAGAGAGTAGTAGAGAGTAGTAGAGTGAGTAGTAGAGAGTAGTAGAGAGTGAGTAGTAGAGAGTGAATAGTTGAAAGTAGTAGTGAGAGAGTAGTAGAGAGTGAGTAGTAGAGAGTGAGTAGTAGAGGGTAGTAGCGAGTGAGTAGTAGAGAGAGTAGTTGAGAGTAGTAGAGAGTGAGTAGTAGAGAGCGAGTAGTAGAGAGTAGTAGAGTAGTAGAGAGAGAGTAGTGGAGAGGGAATAGTAGAGTAGTAGAGAGTGAGTGGTAGAGAGTTGTAGAGAGTAGTAGAGTGAGTAGTAGAGAGTAGTAGAGAGTGAGTAGTAGAGAGTGAGTAGTAGAGAGAGTAGTTGAGAGTAGTAGAGAGTGAGTAGTAGAGAGCGAGTAGTAGAGAGTAGTAGAGTAGTAGAGAGAGAGTAGTGGAGAGGGAATAGTAGAGTAGTAGAGAGTGAGTGGTAGAGAGTTGTAGAGAGTAGTAGAGTGAGTAGTAGAGAGTAGTAGAGAGTGAGTAGTAGAGAGTGAGTAGTAGAGAGAGTAGTAGAGTAGTAGAGAGTAAGTAGTAGAGAGTGAGTAGTAGAGAGTCATAGAGAGCGAGTAGTAGACAGTGAGTAGTAGAGAGTGAATAGTAGAGTGAGTAGTAGAGTGAATAGTAGAGAGTGAGTAGTAAAGAGAGTAGTAGAGAGTGAGTAGTAGAGAGTAGTAGAGTGAGTAGTAGAGAGAGTAGTAGAGAGTGAGTAGTAGAGAGTAGTAGAGTGAGTAGTAGAGAGTGAGTAGTAGAGAGAGAGTAGCAGAGAGTAGTAGAGAGTGAGTAGTAGAGTAGTAGAGAGTGAGTGGTAGAGAGTAGTAGAGAGTAGTAGAGTGAGTAGTAGAGAGTAGTAGAGAGTGAGTAGTAGAGAGTGAATAGTTGAAAGTAGTAGAGAGAGAGTAGTAGAGAGTGAGTAGTAGAGAGTGAGTAGTAGAGGGTAGTAGCGAGTGAGTAGTAGAGAGAGAATAGTTGAGAGTAGTAGAGAGTGAGTAGTAGAGAGCGAGTAGTAGAGAGTAGTAGAGTGAGTAGTAGAGAGAGTAGTAGAGAGTGAGTAGTAGAGAGTAGTAGAGTGAGTAGTAGAGAGTGAGTAGTAGAGAGAGAGTAGCAGAGAGTAGTAGAGAGTGAGTAGTAGAGTAGTAGAGAGTGAGTGGTAGAGAGTAGTAGAGAGTAGTAGAGTGAGTAGTAGAGAGTAGTAGAGAGTGAGTAGTAGAGAGTGAATAGTTGAAAGTAGTAGAGAGAGAGTAGTAGAGAGTGAGTAGTAGAGAGTGAGTAGTAGAGGGTAGTAGCGAGTGAGTAGTAGAGAGAGAATAGTTGAGAGTAGTAGAGAGTGAGTAGTAGAGAGCGAGTAGTAGAGAGTAGTAGAGTAGTAGAGAGAGAGTAGTGGAGAGTGAATAGTAGAGTAGTAGAGAGTGAGTGGTAGAGAGTTGTAGAGAGTAGTAGAGTGAGTAGTAGAGAGTAGTAGAGAGTGAATAGTAGAGAGTGAGTAGTACAGTAGTAGAGAGTGAGTGGTAGAGAATAGTAGAGAGTAGTAGAGTGAGTAGTAGAGAGTAGTAGAGAGTGAATAGTAGAGAGTGAATAGTAGAGAGTAGTAGAGAGTGAGTAGTAGAGAAAGAGTAGTAGAGAGTGAGTAGTAGAGAGTAGTAGAGAGCGAGTAGTAGAGAGTGAGTAGTAGAGAGTAGTAGAGAGTGTGTAGTAGAGAGTGAGTAGTAGAGAGAGAGTAGTAGAGAGTAGTAGAGAGTGAGTAGTAGAGTAGTAGGGAGTAGTCAGTCAGTGTCAGTCAGTGTCAGTCAGTCAGTGTCAGTCAGTCAGTCAGTGTCAGTCAGTCAGTCAGTGTCAGTCAATCAGTGTCAGTCAGTGCCAGTCAGTCAGTCAGTCAGTGTCAGTCAGTCAGTGTCAGTCAATCAGTGTCAGTCATTGTCAGTCAGTCAGTTTCAGTCAATCAGTGTCAGTGTCAGTCAGTGTCAGTCAGTGTCAGTCAGTGTCAGTCAATCAGTGTCAGTCAGTGTCAATCAGTCAGTGTCAGTCAGTCAGTGTCAGCTAGAGGAGCTCTGCTGACCTGGTTCTCTGGCTCTACAGCAGGTCTGCTGACCTGGTTCTCTGGCTCTAGAGCAGCTCTGCTGACCTAGTTCTTAGGCTACAGAGGAGCACTGCTGATCTGGTTCTCTGTCTCTACAAATGCTCTGCTGACCTGGTTCTCTGGCTCTAAAGGCAGCTCTGCTGACCCGGTTCTATGGCTCTAATGCAGTTCTGCTGAGATGGTTCTCTGGCTCTAGAGCAGCTCTGCTGACCTGGTTCTCTCCCTCTAGAACAGCTCTGCTGACCCGGTTCTCTCCCTCTTAAGCAGCTTTACTGACCTGGTTTCTCTGACTCTACAGCAGCTCTGCCGACCTGGTTCTCTGGCTCTAGAGCAGCTCTACTGACCTGGTTCTTAGGTTCTAGAGCAGCTCTGCTGACCTGGTTCTCTGGCTCTAAAGCAGCTCTGCTGACCTGGTTCTATGGTTCTAAAGCAGCTCTGCTGACTTGGTTCTCTGGCTCTAGAGCAGCTCTGCTGACCTGGTTCTCTGGTTCTAAAGCAGCTCTGCTGACCTGGTTCTCTGGCACTAAAGCAGCTCTGCTGGCTTGGTTCTCTGGCTCTAAAGCAGGTCTGCTGGCCTGGTTCTCTCCTTCTAAAGCAGCTCTGCTGACCTGGTTTTTCTGGCTCTACAGCAGCTCTGCTGACCTAGTTCTCTGCCTTTAGAACAGCTCTGCTGACCTGGTTCTGTGGCTCTAAAGCAGCTCTACTGGCCTGGTTGTCTAGCTCTAGAGCAGCTCTGCTGACCTGGTTCTCTGGCTCTAAAGCAGTTCTGCTAACCTGGTTCTCTCCCTCTAAAGCAGCTCTCCTGTCCTGGTTTCTCTGGCTCTACAGCAGGTCTGCTGACCTGGTTCTCTGGCTCTAGAGCAGCTCTGCTGACCTGGTTCTTAGGCTACAGAGGAGCACTGCTGATCTGGTTCTCTGGCTCTACAAATGCTCTGCTGACCTGGTTCTCTGGCTCTAAAGGCAGCTCTGCTGACCCGGTTCTATGGCTCTAATGCAGTTCTACTGAGATGGTTCTCTGGCTCTAGAGCAGCTCTGCTGACCTGGTTCTCTCCCTCTAGAACAGCTCTGCTGACCCGGTTCTCTCCCTCTTAAGCAGCTTTACTGACCTGGTTTCTCTGACTCTACAGCAGCTCTGCCGACCTGGTTCTCTGGCTCTAGAGCAGCTCTACTGACCTGGTTCTTAGGTTCTAGAGCAGCTCTGCTGACCTGGTTCTCTGGCTCTAAAGCAGCTCTGCTGACCTGGTTCTATGGTTCTAAAGCAGCTCTGCTGACTTGGTTCTCTGGCTCTAGAGCAGCTCTGCTGACCTGGTTCTCTGGTTCTAAAGCAGCTCTGCTGACCTGGTTCTCTGGCACTAAAGCAGCTCTGCTGGCTTGGTTCTCTGGCTCTAAAGCAGGTCTGCTGGCCTGGTTCTCTCCTTCTAAAGCAGCTCTGCTGACCTGGTTTTTCTGGCTCTACAGCAGCTCTGCTGATCTAGTTCTCTGCCTTTAGAACAGCTCTGCTGACCTGGTTCTATGGCTCTAAAGCAGCTCTACTGGCCTGGTTGTCTAGCTCTAGAGCAGCTCTGCTGACCTGGTTCTCTGGCTCTAAAGCAGTTCTGCTAACCTGGTTCTCTCCCTCTAAAGCAGCTCTCCTGTCCTGGTTTCTCTGGCTCTACAGCAGGTCTGCTGACCTGGTTCTCTGGCTCTAGAGCAGCTCTGCTGACCTAGTTCTTAGGCTACAGAGGAGCACTGCTGATCTGGTTCTCTGGCTCTACAAATGCTCTGCTGACCTGGTTCTCTGGCTCTAAAGGCAGCTCTGCTGACCCGGTTCTATGGCTCTAATGCAGTTCTACTGAGATGGTTCTCTGGCTCTAGAGCAGCTCTGATGACCTGGTTCTCTCCCTCTAGAACAGCTCTGCTGACCCGGTTCTCTCCCTCTTAAGCAGCTTTACTGACCTGGTTTCTCTGACTCTACAGCAGCTCTGCCGACCTGGTTCTCTGGCTCTTGAGCAGCTCTACTGACCTGGTTCTTAGGTTCTAGAGCAGCTCTGCTGACCTGGTTCTCTGGCTCTAAAGCAGCTCTGCTGACCTGGTTCTATGGTTCTAAAGCAGCTCTGCTGACTTGGTTCTCTGGCTCTAGAGCAGCTCTGCTGACCTGGTTCTCTGGTTCTAAAGCAGCTCTGCTGACCTGGTTCTCTGGCACTAAAGCAGCTCTCCTGTCCTGGTTTCTCTGGCTCTACAGCAGGTCTGCTGACCTGGTTCTCTGGCTCTAGAGCAGCTCTGCTGACCTAGTTCTTAGGCTACAGAGGAGCACTGCTGATCTGGTTCTCTGGCTCTACAAATGCTCTGCTGACCTGGTTCTCTGGCTCTAAAGGCAGCTCTGCTGACCCGGTTCTATGGCTCTAATGCAGTTCTACTGAGATGGTTCTCTGGCTCTAGAGCAGCTCTGCTGACCTGGTTCTCTCCCTCTAGAACAGCTCTGCTGACCCGGTTCTCTCCCTCTTAAGCAGCTTTACTGACCTGGTTTCTCTGACTCTACAGCAGCTCTGCCAACCTGGTTCTCTGGCTCTTGAGCAGCTCTACTGACCTGGTTCTTAGGTTCTAGAGCAGCTCTGCTGACCTGGTTCTCTGGCTCTAAAGCAGCTCTGCTGACCTGGTTCTATGGTTCTAAAGCAGCTCTGCTGACTTGGTTCTCTGGCTCTAGAGCAGCTCTGCTGACCTGGTTCTCTGGTTCTAAAGCAGCTCTGCTGACCTGGTTCTCTGGCACTAAAGCAGCTCTGCTGGCTTGGTTCTCTGGCTCTAAAGCAGGTCTGCTGGCCTGGTTCTCTCCTTCTACTGCAGCTCTGCTGACCTAGTTCTCTGCCTTTAGAACAGCTCTGCTGGCCTGGTTCTATGGCTCTAAAGCAGCTCTACTGGCCTGGTTGTCTAGCTCTAGAGCAGCTCTGCTGACCTGGTTCTCTGGCTCTAAAGCAGTTCTGCTAACCTGGTTCTCTCCCTCTAAAGCAGCTCTGCTGACCTGGTTTCTCTGACTCTACAGCAGCTCTGCCGACCTGGTTCTCTGGCTCTAGAGCAGCTCTACTGACCTGGTTCTTAGGTTCTAGAGCAGCTCTGCTGACCTGGTTCTCTGGCTCTAAAGCAGCTCTGCTGACCTGGTTCTATGGTTCTAAAGCAGGTCTGCTGACTTGGTTTTTCTGGCTCTACAGCAGCTCTGCTGACCTAGTTCTCTGCCTTTAGAACAGCTCTGCCGACCTGGTTCTCTGGCTCTAGAGCAGCTCTACTGACCTGGTTCTTAGGTTCTAGAGCAGCTCTGCTGACCTGGTTCTCTGGCTCTAAAGCAGCTCTGCTGACCTGGTTCTATGGTTCTAAAGCAGGTCTGCTGACTTGGTTTTTCTGGCTCTACAGCAGCTCTGCTGACCTAGTTCTCTGCCTTTAGAACAGCTCTGCTGACCTGGTTCTATGGCTCTAAAGCAGCTCTACTGGCCTGGTTGTCTAGCTCTAGAGCAGCTCTGCTGACCTGGTTCTCTGGCTCTAAAGCAGTTCTGCTAACCTGGTTCTCTCCCTCTAAAGCAGCTCTGCTGACCTGGTTTCTCTGACTCTACAGCAGCTCTGCCGACCTGGTTCTCTGGCTCTAGAGCAGCTCTACTGACCTGGTTCTTAGGTTCTAGAGCAGCTCTGCTGACCTGGTTCTCTGGCTCTAAAGCAGCTCTGCTGACCTGGTTCTATGGTTCTAAAGCAGCTCTGCTGACTTGGTTCTCGGCCTCTAGAGCAGCTCTGCTGACCTGGGTCTCTGGCTCTAGAGCAGCTCTGCTGACCTGGGTCTCTGGTTCTAGAGCAGCTCTGCTGACATGCTTCTTAGGCTTTAGAGCAGCTCTGCTGACCTGGTTCTCTGGCTCTACAACGGCTCTGCTGACCTGGTTTCTCTGGCTCTACAGCAGCTCTGCTGACCTGGTTCTCTGAACTCACGATGCACGCACCCGACTTCGCAAAAATATATTTAAAAATAATATACGTTTATTATAAGTACAAATATATTATGTTTATGCATATCTTAGATAATCTCTTGCCCTAATATGTATTTTAAAGACACATACATATCATTTTGGAACATCATTTTTTTTGCGGGAGTCACGCACCCAGCGCGCTCCAGCACGTATAGGACGTCACGCGGGACCCGCAACCGTGCAAGCATCTCGTACCGTAATGTGCATGTGTCGCAAATGCACGGTAGCAGGAGTCGCGGACTGTTCACATACCAATCGCGCACATCACGTAATATTAAATGTATATGGTGTAACTGAAAAACACGCAGCCGTCGCACACCGTACGCGGATCCTTCACGACTTTTCTAAAATGGCGGCTAGAATGCGTGCACCCACCGTGATGTGTACGTTTTGAGTGCACGACTCCTAAAAAAAATGTGATTTTTTTTTAAAGAAAATAATATAAATATATTAAAAGAAAAAATGAAAACAAGAAAATTAATCAATATTTCAGTTTCAATTTTTGTAAAAATTTTTTTTTGCAATTTTTAGATAAATATATAATGTTATTTAATTAATAAAAAATTTATAATTAAACAGTTAAAAAACTGTAGAAAATCAGTACAAAAAATAGGTAGAACTACAATCACACTTAAAAATTAGCATTTAAAAATCCTTTGAAATTCACTGAAAAAAAACATAGGTTTCAGAGACGTTATAGTTAGAAATTAGCATTTAAAAAAGCTTTGAAATTCACTGAAAAAAACAAAGGTTTCAGAGACGTTATAGTTAGAGATTAGCATGCAAAAAACCTTAGAAATTCACAGAAAAAAACATAGGTTTCAGGGGTGTTATAGTTAGCTGGCCATTTCACTCGTACAAAACCATAGAAATTCCTCCGTTATAGTTAGTTCTGCTAACTATAACTCGCGTGCCCACAATGCACTGCTGATGATGTCACATATTGCATCATTCATGACATGGTCAGTGACATCACTGATGACGTCACTGATGACATCTCAAATGACATCACTGATGACATCATCCACGTGACAATCTGATACACCTCATCATACACTGTAAAATAAATTGTACCATATTTGAAACCATTGACACACCAATACCAGTTACTACATACCGACTCACTTATTGCTAAGTCTACACACACAACTACCCATTTAACAACAGAATCATTTATACATACAGTCACTAATTAATAGAACACTATCAAATGCACGTATACACATATATAGACATTGACACATCAGCAGTCATCTTAGTCGGTTATGCAGTCATCCTACTCACTCATGAAAACAATTAATCACACTTACATTTACTCACTTACACAATTATCCAACAACACCTCATTTATTCAAACACATAGTAACTCATAGTTGATATGTCAAAAATCACCATTACAATTATACACTCATTCATATAGTTACTCTCACAATCACTGACTCTTACACATACTTATTTATATACACCAACTCTCACATACAATGCCTTTTATTTTTTTACTTTGTTGAAGATATACAACTAAAACATATATTCGCTCACCAACACTCAAATAAATCACCCAAACAACTGTTTCCACATGCACTCTTAAACCTATACACCTAGTCAATCAACCATTCACACATCTATGCATAGAGTTACACACACCCCATCCAACCACACACAAACTCAGTGTCCCATACAAATACTCACCCAACTAATAAATAACTAATATACACACTCATGTAGTTAGTGACCAACGGTTGCAGCATGTTATACAACAACAGAGACAGTGATGCACATAGTTTAGTTACTAATCCATGTATTAAGTTCAGACACTTTTAATTACTCACTTAAACAGACAGTCAGACAGTTAATAAATCCTCCATCCAGACAGTAATATATCCACTCAATCTTCAATACAGATTGGTATATATATAATACATATTTAAATTTCAAACTAAACCACATTCACTGGATGATGTCATCAGTGATGTCATTTGAGATGTCATCAGTGATGTCACTGACCATGTCATGAATTATGCAATATGTGACATCATCATCAGTGCATTGCGGGCGCGTGAGTTATAATTAGCAGAACTAACTATAACGGAGGAATTTTTATGGTTTTGTACGAGTGAAATGGCCAGCTAACTATAACACCCCTGAAACTCATGTTTTTTTCTGTGATATATATATATATATATATATATATATATATATATATATATATATATATATATATATATATATATATATATATTACCTACTGGCGGTTGCTAGTAGGTAGTTATAGTTAGGACCTATTATCCATAGGAAAATCGTAACATTCTTTTCCCAATAACTTTTGCTTCGGTTGACGAATCTTCGCGAAATTCTCAAAACTCATGGGGCGCTCCGGTCAGCTCCTATCTTAAAAGTTTCAGGGTGATTTGGCAAGCGGGGCTGAGAAAAAAGGGGGGTCCCAAAACGTGTTTTCTCCATGTTTAATTTCCATAGGAAACTTTAGACACAGCTTCAGCCCGAACTGCTTAACGGAATTACACCAAATTTGGCAAAAAGGTAGCCCTTGGTTCAGAAAGAGCCCTTTTTGTTAAATGGTGTAAATCCGTTCAGTAGTTCATGAGAAATTAGAAAAAGAAAAAGTTTCAATATCTGGGTGGAGCCTAAAGACACATCTCATTGTGAGATCTGTTTGGCTGTCAGCACTTCATCCTGGAATTGCCGGCAGCCATCTTGGGACCAATATACATGATAGTACCCCATTGAAATGCATTGTAGTGAATCGAAGATTTTGAGGATTACCAAAAGAAGAACTATAAAGGGTGATAACAGACTTTAGTTACATTAGAATTCATTTGTTGATGGTACCATACTAATTTCAGGAATTGTGGTATGTTCTAAGGTGATATTCCCCTGTGAAAAACCTTCTGCTGGCATATCATGAATCATGTTTGACAGAAAACTGAAGCTAAAATGAGAGCATATTTTCTGTAAATTCACATTATCTTTCTCAGTCATGTGAGAATGAAGTCTGTCATTCTCAGTAAATCATGTACCTCCAACAAGGGCAGAGACTGTCAGTTGATTCCTTTGTGTTCTACTGCAGCTTCCCAGAGTGTTCTAAAGAACAACTAGAGCGCTAACAGCCTTACTTATGACAAAAGTATGGCACACCTGAAGCCATCTTGATTGGATAAAACTAGCAACACTTAAAACATTTAATTGAAAAAGGAACAAAATGATGGGGTTCATTTTGTCATAGAAATTAGGGTTAGTGCTGTAGAAAGAAAAATTAGGACATATTTCAAGTGTGATCTCAAATATCTTCTTAATATATTTCAACAGGAGCAGCCTGTCAGTTGATGCCTTTGTGTTCTACTGCAGCTTCACAGAGTGTTCTAAAGAACAACTAGAGCACTAGCAGTCTTACTTATGACAAAATGATGGCCCACCTGAAGCCATCTTGATTGGAATAAACTGGTAACACTTAAAACATTTAATTTAAATAAAGGAACAAATTGAGGGGGTCATTTTGGCCTAGAAATTATGGTTAGTGCTGTAGAAAGAAAAATTAGGACATGTTTTAAGTGAGATCTTAAACGTAACACAACACTCATTAAACAAAAGACTACACAACCATAAACCATTAAGGGGGTAGTCTCCAAGGCAACTATAGTCCAATCATATCACAGTCCATCGTATATAATATCATGACGTCCCTTCCGCTTCCTCTTTCTTCACTGCTCGTCAGTTAAGTGCATTCCTTACATTCTTGGCTTAATCTGACATTGTTGATGTCTGTATAGTGGTTTCTTGTGCACGTTATTAGCATTATTGCCTTGGTATTGTTTCTTATTCCCTGCGCAGCAGGCTCTTGCTCGAGAGCGTTCTCGCCCTCGCAGTTTCTCCAGCTGTGCACTGGTGAGATCCTGTCAGGCGCGTCTGGTCTGAGCGAGGCAGCTCCGTCGAGCACTCCTGCTGGTCTTTACGTGCGTTTGGGAATCCGGTCACTCCTTTAGTGTCTGCTTGACTCCCAACCAACCCTCGCTTAATTTTTACACCGCTGCGCGGTGATTTCCCCACATGGCCATGTTAGTGACCTGGTGGTGGTAATTGGTATTGCACCTCAGTCTATTCTTATAACAGCTTCGGGGAAAGCCAAGCTGTTGGAGGGGGCTGCCTTAAAAAATGTAAGGTCATTTGTTCTGTGCTCACAACCTCTGCTATCATGTCTTCTCCAGAAGACCGTTTTTACTCCTCCTACCAGGAAGTGGAGGAGGAATGGCCCCCCAACTTCTCGCTCCAGCAGTGGACCAAGCCCTCTCTCTGGCTATTTCTAGGGCGCTGGCTCCTCTTAGGGATCAGGTTGATAAGCTGGTGAAAAGCATCCCTGGGGTGTTCAGTGACCCAGATCTGATGGTGGCGGGTCCCAGTAGCTCCCAGATGGGGAATAAAAGGGCCGTTAAGCATAACGCGGGGCACTTGGAAGGATTTGATAAACTTACGGAGACCTTCCCCAAGAATGCGCAAACGCTAAAACATGCACCCTGCCGGGAGGAGGAGGAGTCCGGAGAAAATTGCGACGCTGTCACCACTATTGTAGACCCCGACGGCGGGTTTCCCTTAGAGGGAGGGGGTGTATCGGAGGACGATTTCTCCTCCGATGAGGATAAGGACTCGGGGCATCCCTGGCATCCAGAGTCCCACTCCTCTCAGTCCTGGTTTGGGGACGGGGTCCACTCGTACATGTTCGGGCCTACCCAAATTTACCATCCTAGGTCGGCGGAGTGGACCCCTGACACCAAGGTGGCAGAGTATCTGGTGGGGAAAATCCATCAACCCCTTGAAAGGGAGGCCAGGAATAAGATGAGGGGAGAATGCCCCAGGCCCTCACTGAAGGGGAAGGTGGCACACATGCCTGAAATTGATGAGAAGCTATGTACCTTTTTCTCCAAGTATATGAGGGTATAAGAAAGGAATTGATAGGTCTTGGACATGGTAGGGCCCTTGACCCAAATTATTCAATTGGCAGAGCGTTCAAAAGAGTCAGGATCCCCTTTGGCCACGGATATTGTGGCTGGTTGGGCGCACTAACCTAAACCCTAAAACACTACACCCTCCAGTACCCAAACACCACTGCACTACCCTAAACCCTAAGACACTATCTCCAGCACAACACCCTACACTACCGAAACATAACTGCACTACCCTAAACCCTAAAACACTACCACCAGCATGACTCCCTACACAACCCAAACACCACTGGACTACCCTAAACCCTAAACCTACCCCCAGCACGACCCCCTACACTACCCAAACACCAATGCACTACCCTAAACCATAAAACACTACCCCCAACATGACCCACTACACGACACAAACACCACTGCACTACCCTAAACCCTAAAACACTACCCCCAGCATGACCCCCTTGTTGGAAACCGGGCAACCGGGTTAGCAGTCACCAGGTTCCCAGCACAGTGGTAGCTTGGCTCGAGCGGTTGGGGGTCAGGCAGCATGTTAAGCGTACGTCACACCCTCACAATAACCATGCGTTCATCCGTTCCAAAAACGACACTACACCGTAAAAATTATGGAAGACAAGATGAAAATATATATGTCTTTATCTTATTTTCTCTTAGTTGCAAGCTTCACATCATAAATACAATACACTAGGATTTTCCTTCAAAAGAGCAGGTCAAATAAACAATGCTACTTCGGAATTTCAACAAATAGGTTCAGGTCATCATTAAGCAAAGAATAAATAAATGTGCAATAAATATAGACGGCAAATAAATACAGTCAGACAATAAATACAGTGCAAGAATAAATTAGTGGAAGACAATAAATAAAGCACCTTCAATAATTAAGGTAAAGCAATCAATGACAATTACAGATCAGATCACTTTCATGAGGTCACTTGGTCTTACTTTGCCCATACACAGCTTGTGGTCATTTGGGTGGCATGGGGGTGTCCCACCTAGATTGGTCAAGGCTGGGGCTTAAGCTGAGGCAGAACAAGGGTAACCTAATGATCTGGCCCTCCAAACTACACAGCCCCTCACAGATGTCACTGCACCAGTCTTAGTTCACCCCTGGCACTCCCAGGCTGGTTCTAACACCCCTCTAGCCCCTAGAATGGTCTTTTAGGGCTCCACGGGGCCTTAGACGCCCCCTCTACCACTTACTGACCCTTCCTCGACGATCGGCTGAGAGTGAGTAGTAGAGAGTGAGTAGTAGAGTGAGAAGTAGGGAGTAGTAGAGAGTGAGTAGTAGAGTGAGTAGTAGAGAGTTGTAGAGAGCGAGTAGTAGAAAGCAAGTAGTAGAGTGTGTAGTAGAAAGTGAGTAGTAGAGAGAGTAGTAGAGAGTAGTAGAGTAGTAGAGAGTGAGTAGCAGAGTGAGTAGTAGAGAGAGAGTAGTAGATTGTGAGTAGTGGAGAGTGAGTAGTAGAGAGTATTAGAGAGTGAGTACTAGAGAGTGAGTAGTAGAGAGTGAGTAGTAGAGAGAGAATAGTAGAGAGTGAGTAGTAGATAGTAGTAGAGTGAGTAGTAGAGAGTGAGTAGTAGAGAGAGAGTAGCAGAAAGTGAGTAGTAGAGTAGTAGAGAGTGAGAGGTAGAGAGTAGTAGAGAGTGAGTAGTAGAGAGAGTAGTAGAGAGTATTAGAGAGGTAGAGAGTGAGTAATAGAGAGTGAGTAGTATAGAGTGAGTAGTAGAGAGAGTAGTAGAGAGTAGTAGAGTAGTAGAGAGTGAGTAGTAGAGAGTGAGTAGTAGAGAGTGAGTAGTAGAGAGTAGTAGAGAGCGAGTAGTAGAGAGTGAGTAGTGGAGAGTGAGTAGTAGAGAGTAGTAGAGAGCGAGTAGTAGAGAGTGAGTAGTAGAGAGTGAGTAGAGAGAGAGAGTAGTAGAGAGTGAGTAGTAGAGAGGGAGTAGTAGAGAGAGAGAGAGTAGTGGAGAGTAGTAGAGAGTGAGTAGTAGAGTATTGGAGAATGGGTGGTAGAGAGTAGTCGAGAGCAGTAGAGTGAGTAGTAGAGAGTAGTAGAGAGTGGGTAGTAGAGAGTGAGTAGTAGAGAGTAGTAGCAGAGAGTAGTAGATAGTAGTAGAGAGTGAGTAGTAGAGAGTAGTAGTAGAGAGTAGTAGAGAGTAGTAGTGAGTGAGTAGTAGAGAGTGAGTAGTTTAATTTAAAAGGTACATAATGAGGGGGTTCATTTTGCCATAGAAATTATGATTAGTGCTGAAAAAAGAAAATGTAGGGCACATTTTGAGTGACTTCTCAAATCCTCTTCTATTTCATTAAAAAATTCTGACATGCAGATTGAAACATGCACTTTCAATACCAGAAGCAGACTTCCCTGGTGAGCAGTAGTTTTATTACAGTGATCTAATAAGCAACTAGAGTGCTAACATTCCAAATGTATGGCAAATGTGTGACACATCTGAATGCCTTCTTGATGGAATCACAGTAAAAAACCTGAAAGTATTTCCTACTGAGGAGACTGTAGTAAATGAGGAAATTAGGAGAGTAGTAGAGAGTGAGTAGTAGAGAGTGAGTAGTAGAGAGTGAGTAGTAGAGAGTAGTAGAGAGTGAGTAGTAGAGAGTGAGTAGTAGAGAGTAGTAGAGAGTGAGTAGCAGAGAGAGAGTAGTAGAGTGAGTAGTAGAGTGAGTAGTAGAGAGTGAGTAGTAGAGTAGTAGAGAGTAGTAGAGAGTGAGTAGTAGACAGTAGTAGAGAGAGAGTAGTAGAGAGTTAGTAGTAGAGAGTAATAGAGAGTGAGTAGTAGAGAATGAGTAGTAGAGAGAGAGTAGTATAGAGTAGTAGAGTAGTAGAGTGTGAGCAGAAGAGAGTAAGTAGTAGAGAGTAGTGGAGTAGTAGAGAGTGAGTAGTAGAGAGTAGTAGAGAGTGAATAGTAGAGTGAGTAGTAGAGAGTAGTACAGAGTGAGCAGTAGAGTGAGTACTAGAGAGTAGTAGAGAGTGAGTAGTAGAGAGCAAGTAGTAGAGAGTGTGTATTAGAGAGTGAGTAGTAGAGAGTAGTAGAGAGTGAGTAGTAGAGAGAGTAGTAGAGAGTGAGAAGTAGAGAGAGTATGAGAGAGTAGTAGAGTAGTAGAGAGTGAGTAGTAGAGTGAGTAGTAGAGAGTAGTTGAGAGCGAGTAGTAGAGAGTGAGTAGTGGAGAGTGAGCAGTAGAGAGTAGTAGAGAGTGAGTAGTAGAGAGTGAGTAGTAGAGAGTGAGGAGTATAGAGTGAGTAGTAGAGAGTAGTAGAGAGTGAGTAGTAGAGAGAGAGTAGTAGAGAGAGAGTAGTAGAGAGTGAGTAGTACAGAGTAGTAGAGTGAGTAGTAAAGAGTGAGTAGTAGAGAGAGTAGTAGAGAGTGAGTAGTAGAGTAGTAGAGAGTGAGTGGTAGAGACTAATAGAGAGTAGCAGAGTGAGTAGTAAAGAATACTAGAGAGTGAGTAGTAGAGAGTGAGTAGTAGAGAGAGTAGTAGAGTAGTAGAGAGTAAGTAGTAGAGAGTGAGTAGTAGAGAGTCATAGAGAGCGAGTAGTAGACAGTGAGTAGTAGAGAGTGAATAGTAGAGTGAGTAGTAGAGTGAATAGTAGAGAGTGAGTAGTAGAGAGAGTAGTAGAGAGTGAGTAGTAGAGAGTAGTAGAGTGAGTAGTAGAGAGAGTAGTAGAGAGTGAGTAGTATAGAGTAGTAGAGTGAGTAGTAGAGAGTGAGTAGTAGAGAGAGAGTAGCAGAGAGTAGTAGAGAGTGAGAAGTAGAGTAGTAGAGAGTGAGTGGTAGAGAGTAGTAGAGAGTAGTAGAGTGAGTAGTAGAGAGTAGTAGAGAGTGAGTAGTAGAGAGTGAATAGTTGAAAGTAGTAGAGAGAGAGTAGTAGAGAGTGAGTAGTAGAGAGTGAGTAGTAGAGGGTAGTAGCGAGTGAGTAGTAGAGAGAGAGTAGTTGAGAGTAGTAGAGAGTGAGTAGTAGAGAGCGAGTAGTAGAGAGTAGTAGAGTAGTAGAGAGAGAGTAGTGGAGAGTGAATAGTAGAGTAGTAGAGAGTGAGTGGTAGAGAGTTGTAGAGAGTAGTAGAGTGAGTAGTAGAGAGTAGTAGAGAGTGAGTAGTAGAGAGTGAGTAGTAGAGAGAGTAGTAGAGTAGTAGAGAGTAAGTAGTAGAGAGTGAGTAGTAGAGAGTCATAGAGAGCGAGTAGTAGACAGTGAGTAGTAGAGAGTGAATAGTAGAGTGAGTAGTAGAGTGAATAGTAGAGAGTGAGTAGTAGAGAGAGTAGTAGAGAGTGAGTAGTAGAGAGTAGTAGAGTGAGTAGTAGAGAGAGTAGTAGAGAGTGAGTAGTAGAGAGTAGTAGAGTGAGTAGTAGAGAGTGAGTAGTAGAGAGAGAGTAGCAGAGAGTAGTAGAGAGTGAGTATTAGAGTAGTAGAGAGTGAGTGGTAGAGAGTAGTAGAGAGTAGTAGAGTGAGTAGTAGAGAGTAGTAGAGAGTGAGTAGTAGAGAGTGAATAGTTGAAAGTAGTAGAGAGAGAGTAGTAGAGAGTGAGTAGTAGAGAGTGAGTAGTAGAGGGTAGTAGCGAGTGAGTAGTAGAGAGAGAATAGTTGAGAGTAGTAGAGAGTGAGTAGTAGAGAGCGAGTAGTAGAGAGTAGTAGAGTAGTAGAGAGAGAGTAGTGGAGAGTGAATAGTAGAGTAGTACAGAGTGAGTGGTAGAGAGTTGTAGAGAGTAGTAGAGTGAGTAGTAGAGAGTAGTAGAGAGTGAATAGTAGAGAGTGAGTAGTACAGTAGTAGAGAGTGAGTGGTAGAGAATAGTAGAGAGTATTAGAGTGAGTAGTAGAGAGTAGTAGAGAGTGAATAGTAGAGAGTAGTAGAGAGTGAGTAGTAGAGAGTAGTAGAGAGTGAGTAGTAGAGAGTAGTAGAGAGTGAGTAGTAGAGAGTGAGAAGTAGAGAGTAGTAGAGAGTGTGTAGTGGAGAGTGAGTAGTAGAGAGAGAGTAGTAGAGAGTAGTAGAGAGTGAGTAGTAGAGTAGTAGGGAGTAGTCAGTCAGTGTCAGTCAGTGTGAGTCAGTCAGTGTCAGTCAGTCAGTCAGTGTCAGTCAGTCAGTCAGTGTCAGTCAATCAGTGTCAGTCAGTGCCAGTCAGTCAGTCAGTCAGTGTCAGTCAGTCAGTGTCAGTCAATCAGTGTCAGTCATTGTCAGTCAGTCAGTTTCAGTCAATCAGTGTCAGTGTCAGTCAGTGTCAGTCAGTGTCAGTCAATCAGTGTCAGTCAGTGTCAATCAGTCAGTGCCAGTCAGTCAGTGTCAGCTAGAGGAGCTCTGCTGACCTGGTTCTCTGGCTCTAAAGCAACTCTGCTGACCTGGTTCTCTCCCTCTAAAGCAGCTCTCCTGTCCTGGTTTCTCTGGCTCTACAGCAGGTCTGCTGACCTGGTTCTCTGGCTCTAGAGCAGCTCTGCTGACCTAGTTCTTAGGCTACAGAGGAGCACTGCTGATCTGGTTCTCTGGCTCTACAAATGCTCTGCTGACCTGGTTCTCTGGCTCTAAAGGCAGCTCTGCTGACCCGGTTCTATGGCTCTAATGCAGTTCTACTGAGATGGTTCTCTGGCTCTAGAGCAGCTCTGCTGACCTGGTTCTCTCCCTCTAGAACAGCTCTGCTGACTCGGTTCTCTCCCTCTTAAGCAGCTTTACTGATCTGGTTTCTCTGACTCTACAGCAGCTCTGCCGACCTGGTTCTCTGGCTCTAGAGCAGCTCTACTGACCTGGTTCTTAGGTTCTAGAGCAGCTCCGCTGACCTGGTTCTCTGGCTCTAAAGCAGCTCTGCTGACCTGGTTCTATGGTTCTAAAGGAGCTCTGCTGACTTGGTTCTCTGGCTCTAGAGCAGCTCTGCTGACCTGGGTCTCTGGTTCTAAAGCAGCTCTGCTGACCTGGTTCTCTGGCACTAAAGCAGCTCTGCTGGCTTGGTTCTCTGGCTCTAAAGCAGGTCTGCTGGCCTGGTTCTCTCCTTCTAAAGCAGCTCTGCTGACCTGGTTTTTCTGGCTCTACAGCAGCTCTGCTGACCTAGTTCTCTGCCTTTAGAACAGCTCTGCTGACCTGGTTCTATGGCTCTAAAGCAGCTCTACTGGCCTGGTTGTCTAGCTCTAGAGCAGCTCTGCTGACCTGGTTCTCTGGCTCTAAAGCAGTTCTGCTAACCTGGTTCTCTCCCTCTAAAGCAGCTCTCCTGTCCTGGTTACTCTGGTTCTACAGCAGGTCTGCTGACCTGGTTCTCTGGCTCTAGAGCAGCTCTGCTGACCTAGTTCTTAGGCTACAGAGGAGCACTGCTGATCTGGTTCTCTGGCTCTACAAATGCTCTGCTGACCTGGTTCTCTGGCTCTAAAGGCAGCTCTGCTGACCCGGTTCTATGGCTCTAATGCAGTTCTACTGAGATGGTTCTCTGCCTCTAGAGCAGCTCTGCTGACCTGGTTCTCTCCCTCTAGAACAGCTCTGCTGACCCGGTTCTCTCCCTCTTAAGCAGCTTTACTGACCTGGTTTCTCTGACTCTACAGCAGCTCTGCCGACCTGGTTCTCTGGCTCTAGAGCAGCTCTACTGACCTGGTTCTTAGGTTCTAGAGCAGCTCTGCTGACCTGGTTCTCTGGCTCTAAAGCAGCTCTGCTGACCTGGTTCTATGGTTCTAAAGCAGCTCTGCTGACTTGGTTCTCTGGCTCTAGAGCAGCTCTGCTGACCTGGTTCTCTGGTTCTAAAGCAGCTCTGCTGACCTGGTTCTCTGGCACTAAAGCAGCTCTGCTGGCTTGGTTCTCTGGCTCTAAAGTAGGTCTGCTGGCCTGGTTCTCTCCTTCTAAAGCAGCTCTGCTGACCTGGTTTTTCTGGCTCTACAGCAGCTCTGCTGACCTAGTTCTCTGCCTTTAGAACAGCTCTGCTGACCTGGTTCTATGACTCTAAAGCAGCTCTACTGGCCTGGTTCTCTCCCTCTAAAGCAGCTCTGCTGACCTGGTTTCTCTGACTCTACAGCAGCTCTGCCGACCTGGTTCTCTGGCTCTAGAGCAGCTCTACTGACCTGGTTCTTAGGTTCTAGAGCAGCTCTGCTGACCTGGTTCTCTGGCTCTAAAGCAGCTCTGCTGACCTGATTCTATGGTTCTAAAGCAGCTCTGCTGACTTGGTTCTCGGCCTCTAGAGCAGCTCTGCTGACCTGGGTCTCTGGCTCTAGAGCAGCTCTGCTGACCTGGGTCTCTGGTTCTAGAGCAGCTCTGCTGACCTGCTTCTTAGGCTTTAGAGCAGCTCTGCTGACCTGGTTCTCTGGCTCTACAACGGCTCTGCTGACCTGGTTTCTCTGGCTCTACAGCAGCTCTGCTGACCTGGTTCTCTGAACTCACGATGCACGCACCCGACTTCGCAAAAATATATTTAAAAATAATATACGTTTATTATAAATACAAATATATTATGTTTATGCATATCTTAGATAATCTCTTGCCCTAACATGTATTTTAAAGACACATACATATCATTTTGGAACATCATTTTTTTGCGGGAGTCGCGCACCCAGCGCGCTCCAGCACGTATAGGACGTCACGCGGGACCCGCAACCGTGCAAGCATCTCGTACCGTAATGTGCATGTGTCGCAAATTCACGGTAGCAGGAGTCGCGGACTGTTCACATACCAATCGCGCACATCACGTAATATTAAATGTATATGGTGTAACTGAAAAACACGCAGCCGTCGCACACCGTACGCGGATCCTTCACGACTTTTCTAAAATGGCGGCTAGAATGCGTGCACCCACCGTGATGTGTACGTTTTGAGTGCACGACTCCTAAAAAAAATTTGTTTTTTTTTTTAAAGAAAATAATATAAATATATTAAAAGAAAAAATGAAAACAAGAAAATGAATCAATATTTCAGTTTCAATTTTTGTAAAAAATTTTTTTTGCAATTTTTAGATAAATATATAATGTTATTTAATGAATAAAACATTTATAATTAAACAGTTAAAAAACTGTAGAAAATCAGTACAAAAAATAGGTATAACTACAATCACACTTAAAAATTAGCATTTAAAAAACCTTTGAAATTCACTGAAAAAAACATAGGTTTCAGAGAAGTTATAGTTAGAAATTAGCATTTAAAAAAGCTTTGAAATTCACTGAAAAAAACAAAGGTTTCAGAGACATTATAGTTAGAGATTAGCATGCAAAAAACCTTAGAAATTTACAGAAAAAACCATAGGTTTCAGGGGTGTTATAGTTAGCTGGCCATTTCACTCGTACAAAACCATAGAAATTCCTCCGTTATAGTTAGTTCTGCTAACTATAACTCGCGCGCCCGCAATGCACTGCTGATGATGTCACATATTGCATCATTCATGACATGGTCAGTGACACCACTGATGACGTCACTGATGACATCTCAAATGACAACACTGATGACATCATCCACGTGACAATCTGATACACCTCATCATACACTGTAAAATAAATTGTACCATATTTGAAACCATTGACACACCAATACCAGTTACTACATACCGACTCACTTATTCCTAAGTCTACACACACAACTACCCATTTAATAACAGAATCATTTATACATACAGTCACTAATTAATAGAACACTATCAAATGCACGTATACACATATATAGACATTGACACATCAGCAGTCATCTTAGTCGGTTATGCAGTCATCCTACTCACTCATGAAAACAATTAATCACACTTACATTTACTCACTTACACAATTATCCAACAACACCTCATTTATTCAAACACATAGTAACTCATAGTTAATATGTCAAAAATCACCATTACAATTATACACTCATTCATATAGTTACTCTCACAATCACTGACTCTTACACATACTTATTTATATACACCAACTCTCACATACAATGCCTTTTATTTTTTTACTTTGTTGAAGATATACAACTAAAACATATATTCGCTCACCAACACTCAAATAAATCACCCAAACAACTGTTTCCACATGCACTCTTAAACCTATACACCTAGTCAATCAACCATTCACACATCTATGCATAGAGTTACACACACCCCATCCAACCACACACAAACTCAGTGTCCCATACAAATACTCACCCAACTAATAAATAACTAATATACACACTCATATAGTTAGTGACCAACAGTTGCAGCATGTTATACAACAACAGAGACAGTGATGCACATAGTTTAGTTACTAATCCATGTATTAAGTTCAGACACTTTTAATTACTCACTTAAACAGACAGTCAGACAGCTAATAAATCCTCCATCCAGACAGTAATATATCCACTCAATCTTCAATACAGATTGGTATATATATATAATACATATTTAAATTTCAAACTAAACCACATTCACTGGATGATGTCATCAGTGATGTCATTTGAGATGTCATCAGTGATGTCACTGACCATGTCATGAATTATGCAATATGTGACATCATCAGCAGTGCATTGCGGGCGCGTGAGTTATAATTAGCAGAACTAACTATAACGGAGGAATTTTTATGGTTTTGTACGAGTGAAATGGCCAGCTAACTATAACACCCCTGAAACTCATGTTTTTTTCTGTGATATATATATATATATATATATATATATATATATATATATATATATATATATATATATATATTCACTGAAAAAACCATAGGTTTCACACATGTTATAGTTAGCTGGACATTTTACTGATAAAAAATCAATGAAATTCCCCCGTTATAGTTACTGTAGGCAACTATAACTCACGCGACCGCAATCCTCTGCTGATGCTAATACTGTATTTAGACACTTATTTGCCCATATCTTCTTCCATTAAATTTTAGCTATACATATATTACAAATATTTTTTTTTCATAAAGACACATATGTCATCAGCAGAGGATTACGGTCGCGTGAGTTATAGTTGCCTACAGTAACTATAACGGGGGAATTTCATTGGTTTTTTATCAGTAAAATGTCCAGCTAACTATAACATGTGTGAAACCTATGGTTTTTTCAGTGAATTAGCAAGGTTTTTTAAATGCTATTTCCTAACTATAACGTGTGTGAAACCTATGGTTTTTTCAGTGAATTTGTACGTTTTTTTAAATGCTAAGTTACTTTACGCCATTTGTGGCGTGCGCGCCCACTTAACGCAGTTCGTTCCGTGCACGGTTTTTATCAACTTTAATAAGCCCTGTACATTTGGTGGCCTTCGGCCACCAAAAGCACAGGGGGTGAGGTCAATGTGGATAGTGTTTTTTTTATTTCGATTTTATAATTTCATGTTGCCAAAATTACGTTTTTTTTCTCTATTAATAAGCCCTGCACATTTGGTGGCCTGCGGCCACCAAAAGCACAGGGGGTGGGGTAAGTGTGGATAGTGTTTTTTTTATTTTTATTTTTTTACCGTAAGCGTACGGTAAGCTTACGGTAAGCATACGGTAAGCGTACCCCGCGAAATTGCCGAAAAAAAAATAAAACCGTTTTTGCTCTTGGGGGATGTTTGGGGACTCCCTCAACATGACTATGTGGGAGGGAGTTGTCAAAACAGCCCCGTAACATGTTTTTGGCCATCATGTTTGATAAACAACACTCAGTGCGAGAGACAAAATGGCGGACGCCGCTTCCTGGTTTCGGCCGATTCGAATGTTTACTAAGATCTAAGAGCCAATCAGAATCGCGCTCGCGCACGCCACCGTAAGCTTACGGTAAGCGTACGGTAAGCGTACGGTAAGCGTACCGTAAGCGGGCTCAGATATATATATTGATTTAAAGGCTATTTTCTCAGAATCTACTGAACAGATTTACACCAAACCTACAAAAGGCACTTCCTTGACCTAGGGACTACCTCTCTGCCAAATTTCTAGTAATTCTGTTCAGCCGTTCGGGCTGTAGCTCGTTCTAAAGGTCCTATGGAAAAATGCATGGGAAAAACGCATTTTGGGACCCCCCTTTTATCTCAGCCCCCGCTTGACGAATCCCCCCGAGACTTTCAGGGTAGGAGCGGAGCGTAGCGCCCCACCTATTTTGAGAAATTCGCGAGGATTCGTCGACCAGCGCCAAAGTTATTCAAAATAGAATGTTGAGGTTTTCCTATGGAAACGTGGTCCTAACTATAACTACCTACTGGCGACCGCCAGTAGGTAATATATATATATATATATATATATATATGTATGCTCCAAGGTTGTCCACCAGATTGGGGAGCACTCAAGGACCAGCGATACCACATGGTCCATGTAGCTATTGTGGTGCAGCCTGACGCGTTTCGCTGATATAGCTTTCTCAAAGGCTGATCACTCCTGTTCTCCAATGGCGTGCGCAGTCATTCAAATCACTCATGCTGCTTGCTGATAGGTCAGCCATCTCGCACAGAATTGTGGGGCATGTAGTGTTCATGCTGCGCCATCGAACCTTGTATAGGTGCCAGGAGACTGAAGATTTCTAATGCTTCCCCTGTATGGGTCACAAGGGCTGGAAAGTCCTTATTTTCGGGGCCAGTTCTTCCACAGTGAACCGGGCAGATTCCCGACCCAGCGGCCCGCTTTGATTGATGCGGTGGTGCTGCCCCCGCGGCTGGACTGCCGCGTGTAAATGTATGCTCCAAGGTTGTCCACCAGATTGGGGAGCACTCAAGGACCAGCGATACCACATGGACCATGCAGCTATTGTGGTGCAGCCTGACGCGTTTCGCTGATATAGCTTTCTCAAAGGCTGATCACTCCTGTTCTCCAATGGCGTGCGCAGTCATTCAAATCACTCATGCTGCTTGCTGATAGGTCAGCCATCTCGCACAGAATTGTGGGGCATGTAGTGTTCATGCTGCGCCATCGAACCTTGTATAGGTGCCAGGAGACTGAAGATTTCTAATGCTTCCCCTGTATGGGTCACAAGGGCTGGAAAGTCCTTATTTTCGGTGCCAGTTCTTCCACAGTGAACCGGGCAGATTCCCGACCCAGCGGCCCGCTTTGATTGATGCGGTGGTGCTGCCCCCGCGGCTGGACTGCCGCGTGTAAATGTATGCTCCAAGGTTGTCCACCAGATTGGGGAGCACTCAAGGACCAGCGATACCACATGGACCATGCAGCTATTGTGGTGCAGCCTGACGCGTTTTGCTGATATAGCTTTCTCAAAGGCTGATCACTCCTGTTCTCCAATGGCGTGCGCAGTCATTCAAATCACTCATGCTGCTTGCTGATAGGTCAGCCATCTCGCACAGAATTGTGGGGCATGTAGTGTTCATGCTGCGCCATCGAACCTTGTATAGGTGCCAGGAGACTGAAGATTTCTAATGCTTCCCCTGTATGGGTCACAAGGGCTGGAAAGTCCTTATTTTCGGTGCCAGTTCTTCCACAGTGAACCGGGCAGATTCCCGACCCAGCGGCCCGCTTTGATTGATGCGGTGGTGCTGCCCCCGCGGCTGGACTGCCGCGTGTAAATGTATGCTCCAAGGTTGTCCACCAGATTGGGGAGCACTCAAGGACCAGCGATACCACATGGACCATGCAGCTATTGTGGTGCAGCCTGACGCGTTTCGCTGATATAGCTTTCTCAAAGGCTGATCACTCCTGTTCTCCAATGGCGTGCGCAGTCATTCAAATCACTCATGCTGCTTGCTGATAGGTCAGCCATCTCGCACAGAATTGTGGGGCATGTAGTGTTCATAACACCCCTGAAACTCATGTTTTTTTCTGTGATATATATATATATATATATATATATATATATATATATATATCAAAACCACACTTCCCCTTGGTAAAGAAAGCGGAGCACACACGGGTTACCAGGTAAGCTGCCTTTTATTAAACCATCGGCATGACGCGTTTCGTTTCTCCAAACTTCCTCAGATGCCGCCAGAATCTGAAATGGTTTTCAGCTCACTTTTTAAAAGGAAATGCCTCACTGTAATTGGTTGAAGCACCTCTGACACAGTCACCCAGGGATTGGCCCGAACTCAGCACTCCAAGTTCGTGTCGAGCGGAAACTCTGGCGTAAGTACTAGCCCCAGTGGGCGGTGTCCGCTCTATCCCCAAGTACGTGCCTGGATCTTATTTCGTGGGCAGTAAATAGCTCTCCTGGTCCCTTACCCCACCGCTGTAAGTCCGAAATCTGCCTTTACACACCTCTACAGTGAGCAGTGACCTTCCAGTGCAGTCGCGCTCCATCCGATCACAACCAGGCACGGTTTCAGGTATGCGGTGGTTTCAGCGTTTCCAAAAAGTTTTTGGATCGTCCAAAAGTTGCCACACTTGCCGCTGAAACACTGAGGGGCTGGTACTCCTTACGGTGCAAGTGGCCGCACCCAAAACATCAAAACCACACTTCCCCTTGGTAAAGAAAGCGGAGCACACACGGGTTACCAGGTAAGCTGCCTTTTATTAAACCATCGGCATGACGCGTTTCGTTTCTCCAAACTTCCTCAGATGCCGCCAGAATCTGAAATGGTTTTCAGCTCACTTTTTAAAAGGAAATGCCTCACTGTAATTGGTTGAAGCACCTCTGACACAGTCACCCAGGGATTGGCCCGAACTCAGCACTCCAAGTTCGTGTCGAGCGGAAACTCTGGCGTAAGTACTAGCCCCAGTGGGCGGTGTCCGCTCTATCCCCAAGTACGTGCCTGGATCTTATTTCGTGGGCAGTAAACAGCTCTCCTGGTCCCTTACCCCACCGCTGTAAGTCCGAAATCTGCCTTTACACACCGCTACAGTGAGCAGTGACCTTCCAGTGCAGTCGCGCTCCATCCGATCACAACCAGGCACGGTTTCAGGTATGCGGTGGTTTCAGCGTTTCCAAAAAGTTTTTGGATCGTCCAAAAGTTGCCACACTTGCCGCTGAAACACTGAGGGGCTGGTACTCCTTACGGTGCAAGTGGCCGCACCCAAAACATCAAAACCACACTTCCCCTTGGTAAAGAAAGCGGAGCACACACGTGTTACCAGGTAAGCTGCCTTTTATTAAACCATCGGCATGACGCGTTTCGTTTCTCCAAACTTCCTCAGATGCCGCCAGAATCTGAAATGGTTTTCAGCTCACTTTTTAAAAGGAAATGCCTCACTGTAATTGGTTGAAGCACCTCTGACACAGTCACCCAGGGATTGGCCCGAACTCAGCACTCCAAGTTCGTGTCGAGCGGAAACTCTGGCGTAAGTACTAGTCCCAGTGGGCGGTGTCCGCTCTATCCCCAAGTACGTGCCTGGATCTTATTTCGTGGGCAGTAAACAGCTCTCCTGGTCCCTTACCCCACCGCTGTAAGTCCGAAATCTGCCTTTACACACCGCTACAGTGAGCAGTGACCTTCCAGTGCAGTCGAGCTCCATCCGATCACAACCAGGCACGGTTTCAGGTATGCGGTCGCCAGTAGGTAGTTATAGTTAGGACCTATTATCCATAGGAAAATCGTAACATTCTTTTCCCAATAACTTTGGCTTCGGTTGACGAATCTTCGCGAAATTCTCAAAACTCATTGGGCGCTCCGGTCAGCTCCTATCTTAAAAGTTTCACGGTGATTTGGCAAGCGGGGCTGAGAAAAAAGGGGAGTCCCAAAACGTGTTTTCTCCATGTTTAATTTCCATAGGAAACTTTAGACACAGCTTCAGCCCGAACTGCTCAACGGAATTACACCAAATTTGGCAAAAAGGTAGCCCTTGGTTCAGAAAGAGCCCTTTTTGTTAAATGGTGTAAATCCGTTCAGTAGTTCATGAGAAATTAGAAAAAGAAAAAGTTTCAATATCTGGGTGGAGCCTAAAGACACATCTCATTGTGAGATCTGATTGGCTGTCAGCACTTCATCCTGGAATTGCTGGCAGCCATCTTGGGACCAATATACATGATAGTACCCCATTGAAATGCATTGTAGTGAATCGAAGATTTTGAGGATTACCAAAAGAAGAACTATAAAGGGTGATAACAGACTTTAGTTACATTAGAATTCATTTGTTGATGGTACCATACTAATTTCAGGAATTGTGGTGTGTTCTAAGGTGATATTCCCCTGTGAAAAACCTTCTGCTGGCATATCATGAATCATGTTTGACAGAAAACTGAAGCTAAAATGAGAGCATATTTTCTGTAAATTCACATTATCTTTCTCAGTCATGTGAGAATGAAGTCTGTCATTCTCAGTAAATCATGTACATCCAACAAGGGCAGAGACTGTCAGTTGATTCCTTTGTGTTCTACTGCAGCTTCCCAGAGTGTTCTAAAGAACAACTAGAGCGCTAACAGCCTTACTTATGACAAAAGTATGGCACACCTGAAGCCATCTTGATTGGATAAAACTAGCAACACTTAAAACATTTAATTTAAAAAGGAACAAAATGATGGGGTTCATTTTGTCATAGAAATTAGGGTTAGTGCTGTAGAAAGAAAAATTAGGACATATTTCAAGTGTGATCTCAAATATCTTCCTAATATATTTCAACAGGAGCAGCCTGTCAGTTGATGCCTTTGTGTTCTACTGCAGCTTCACAGAGTGTTCTAAAGAACAACTAGAGCACTAGCAGTCTTACTTATGACAAAATGATGGCCCACCTGAAGCCATCTTGATTGGAATAAACTGGTAACAATTAAAACATTTAATTTAAATAAAGGAACAAATTGAGGGGGTTCATTTTGGCCTAGAAATTATGGTTAGTGCTGTAGAAAGAAAAATTAGGACATGTTTTAAGTGAGATCTTAAATATCTTCCTGTTATATTTCAACAGGAACAACCTGTCAGTTGATGCCTTTGTGTTCTACTGCAGCTTCCTAGAGTGTTCTAAAGAACAACTAGAGAGCTAACAGTCTTACTTATGACAAAATTATGGCACACCTGAAGCCATCTTGATTGTAATAGACTGGTAACACTTAAAACATTTAATTTAAAAAGGAACAAAATGAGGGGGTTCATTTTGCCATAGAAATTATGGTTAGTGTTGCAGAAAGAAAATTTAAGGCATGTTTTAAGTGAGATCTCACATCCTCTTCTATTTCATTAGAAAAGTCTGACATGCAGACTGAAACAATCACTTTCAATACCAGCAGTAGACTTCCAGTTAACTCCCTGGTGGGCAGCAGCTTTACTACAGTGATCTAATGAACAACTAGAGTGCTAACATTCTGAATTTATGGCAAATGTGAGACACATCTGAATGCCTTCTTGATGGAATCAAAGTAAAAAGCTGAAAGCATTTCCTACTGAGGAGACTGCAGTAAATGCGGAAATTAGGAAACTTCATAACAAATAAGTCTCCCAAGATGGCCACCAGAGAAAAAAGAGCCCAAATGTAGCACAAATATCACCCAGATGTAGCCCACATATAGCCCAATGACAGAAGAGTGCAAAACACTTTTTATTTTTAGTTTTTCTGCAGTTTTATATAGTGCAAACTGTTCAAGTATTGGAGCGTTACATCTTACTTGGACCCCTTATTGTGTATTTTGCACGAAGTACATGAAATTGATCTTGCGAAACATTGAACTTTACGATTCTGTTAACCTGAAGTTGCTCTGAACCGGGCTTTGTAACACCTGTTTTTACCTACTGGTTTTAATTAATTCTCACTGTATTGTATTAGGAAAGAGGATTTACTGTTTTTATGTACTCTTTTATGATCTATGTTTCTAAATCAGATCGAATAAAGTTAAATGAATTCTATGGCAGGACGGAGGCGAGGATTATGCATATCTTTCCTCACTTTATTTGCATAGCAGTTCAAAGAAAACGTAACACAACAATCATTAAACAAAAGACTACACAACCATAAACCATTAAGGGGGTAGTCTCCAAGGCAACTATAGTCCAATCATATCACAGTCCATCGTATATAATATCATGACGTCCCTTCCGCTTCCTCTTTCTTCACTGCTCGTCAGTTAAGTGCATTCCTTACATTCTTGGCTTAATCTGACATTGTTGATGTCTGTATAGTGGTTTCTTGTGCACGTTATTAGCATTATTGCCTTGGTATTGTTTCTTATTCCCTGCGCAGCAGGCTCTTGCTCGAGAGCGTTCTCGCCCTCGCAGTTTCTCCAGCTGTGCACTGGTGAGATCCTGTCAGGCGCGTCTGGTCTGAGCAAGGCAGCTCCGTCGAGCAATCCTGCTGGTCTTTACGTGCGTTTGGGAATCCGGTCACTCCTTTAGTGTCCGCTTGACTCCCAACCAACCCTCGCTTAATTTTGACACCGCTGCGCGGTGATTTCCCCACATGGCCATGTTAGTGACCTGGTGGTGGTAATTGGTATTGCACCTCAGTCTATTCTTATAACAGCTTCGAGGAAAGCCAAGCTGTTGGAGCACCGGCGAGGGGGCTGCCTTAAAAAATTTAAGGGCATTTGTTCTGTGCTCACAACCTCTACTATCATGTCTTCTCCAGAAGACCGTTTTTACTCCTCCTACCAGGAAGTGGAGGAGGAATGGCCCCCCAACTTCTCGCTCCAGCAGTGGACCAAGCCCTCTCTCTGGCTATTTCTAGGGCGCTGGCTCCTCTTAGGGATCAGGTTGATAAGCTGGTGAAAAGCATCCCTGGGGTGTTCAGTGACCCAGATCTGATGGTGGCGGGTCCCAGTAGCTCCCAGATGGGGAATAAAAGGGCCGTTAAGCATAACGCGGGGCACTTGGAAGGATTTGATAAACTTACGGAGACCTTCCCCAAGAATGCGCAAACGCTAAAACATGCACCCTGCCGGGAGGAGGAGGAGTCCGGAGAAAATTGCGACGCTGTCACCACTATTGTAGACCCCGACGGCGGGTTTCCCTTAGAGGGAGGGGGTGTATCTGAGGACGATTTCTCCTCCGATGAGGATAAGGACTCGGGGCATCCCTGGCATCCAGAGTCCCACTCCTCTCAGTCCTGGTTTGGGGACGGGGTCCACTCGTACATGTTCGGGCCTACCCAAATTTACCATCCTAGGTCGGCGGAGTGGACCCCTGACACCAAGGTGGCAGAGTATCTGGTGGGGAAAATCCATCAACCCCTTGAAAGGGAGGCCAGGAATAAGATGAGGGGAGAATGCCCCAGGCCCTCACTGAAGGGGAAGGTGGCACACATGCCTGAAATTGATGAGAAGCTATGTACCTTTTTCTCCAAGTATATGAGGGTATAAGAAAGGAATTGATAGGTCTTGGACATGGTAGGGCCCTTGACCCAAATTATTCAATTGGCAGAGCGTTCAAAAGAGTCAGGATCCCCTTTGGCCACGGATATTGTGGCTGGTTGGGCGCACTAACCTAAACCCTAAAACACTACACCCTACACTACCCAAACATAACTGCACTACCCTAAACCCTAAAACACTGCCACCAGCATGACTCCCTACACTACCCAAACACCACTGCACTACCCTAAACCCTAAACCTACCCCCAGCACGACCCCCTACACTACCCAAACACCAATGCACTACCCTAAACCATAAAACACTACCCCCAACATGACCCACTACACGACACAAACACCACTGCACTACCCTAAACCCTAAAACACTACCCCCAGCATGACCCCCTTGTTGGAAACCGGGCAACCGGGTTAGCAGTCACCAGGTTCCCAGCACAGTGGTAGCTTGGCTCGAGCGGTTGGGGGTCAGGCACCGTGTTAAGCGTACGTCACACCCTCACAATAACCATGCGTTCATCCGTTCCAAAAACGACACTACACCGTAAAAATTATGGAAGACAAGATGAAAATATATATGTCTTTATCTTATTTTCTCTTAGTTGCAAGATTCACATCATAAATACAATACACTAGGATTTTCCTTCAAAAGAGCAGGTCAAATAAACAATGCTACTTCGGAATTTCAACAAATAGGTTCAGGTCATCATTAAGCAAAGAATAAATAAATGTGCAATAAATATAGACGGCAAATAAATACAGTCAGACAATAAATACAGTGCAAGAATAAATTAGTGGAAGACAATAAATAAAGCACCTTCAATAATTAAGGTAAAGCAATCAATGACAATTACAGATCAGATCACTTTCATGAGGTCACTTGGTCTTACTTTGCCCATACACAGCTTGTGGTCATTTGGGTGGCATGGGGGTGTCCCACCTAGATTGGTCAAGGCTGGGGCTTAAGCTGAGGCAGAACAAGGGTAACCTAATGATCTGGCCCTCCAAACTACACAGCCCCTCACAGATGTCACTGCACCAGTCTTAGTTCACCCCTGGCACTCCCAGGCTGGTTCTAACACCCCTCTAGCCCCTAGAATGGTCTTTTAGGGCTCCACGGGGCCTTAGACGCCCCCTCTACCACTTACTGACCCTTCCTCGACGATCGGCTCCGCTCTGCGCCGTGTCGACGTCGTGAGGCGGCTCCGGCTCGATGTCGCTGGGCGGCCTCGACTCGATGTCGCTGGGCGGTCTCGACTCGATGTCGCTGGGCGGTCTCGACTCGATGTCGCTGGGCGGTCTCGACTCGATGTCACCTTCCGGCGTCGCAGGGACACGGCCTCCCCGCTTCCGGGTGTCTCCGGAGTGCGACCTCCACTCCCGACCTCCGGCACGCTTCACCTCAGTTTCCGGCGACTCCGGTGGGCGGACTTCACTCCCCCGTCGACGCCTCACCTCGACCTCAGGTGACTTCCTACTCGACCTCCGGCGCCTCTCCACGACCTCCGTCGGCGCCCTCATTCGACCTCCGGTGACTCCCTACTCGACCTCCGGTGCCTCTCCACGACCTCCGTCGGCGCCCTCACTCGACCTCTGACGGCTCCGGGTACGACGTCTGCTTTCTATCAGCGCCGCTTCTCTACCTCAGGCCCCAGGTCTCCAGGCTTCTCGACATCAGGACTCCAGGAGGACACTGCTGAACAGGTCAGGAGCTTGCTGTTCTTCCTCTTTAAGGCCTATTCCACATGTTCAGATCCTTAAGATGGTTCTTCTGGTCTTGGTCCCACACAGGGCTTTAGGCTGGGCTTGGTCAGTAGGGACTAGCATCAAGGGTGGGTTTCTGGACCCCACTCCAAGCACTGGTTTCCACCCCTGCTGCCTTACTCCGTCCTCCTTCTATCTCTGGTCCTCTCTCCTCTCCATTCAGATGCCAACTGCTCCCCTGAGATGGCCTCCCAACATTCTAATCTGCCTCTCACTATCACAGGATTCTAGAATGTTCCTGGAGGTTCTGGAAACCTCCAGTGAGTTCTGGTGATGTCACAGGTGACAATGGATGGCCACCATTTTGTGTCTCAGGCCCTCAGACAGAAGTTCCAGGGGTAGGGAAAATGGCTCCCTGACCCTGCATCAACACTAAAAAGTCTGGTGGTTCCCAAAAAGGAAAAATTATAACAGGGTTTGAGGCAGAAGTGGGACAAAATAAATAATGATGAGGAGGGACCACCCAAAGGGCTGACAGGTCTAACACCCCTACACTACTGAAACACCACTGCACTACCCTAAACCCTAAAACACTACCCCAGCATGACCCCCTACACTACCCATACACCACTGCACTACCCTAAACCATAAAACACTACCCCCAGCATGACCCCCTACACTACTGCACTACCCTAAACCCTAAAACACTACCCCAGCACGACCCCCTACACTCCCCAAACACCACTGCACTACCCTAAACCCTAAAACACTACCCCCAGCATGACCCCCTACACTACCCAAACACCACTGCACTACCCTAAACCCTAGAAAAAGAAAATACACTACATGCCCAATCCCCCTTACCTCTCACTTCTCATAGTTCCTCTCTCCTTGTGGTTCCTGCTTCACATCGTCTCTGAGGGGCGGTGCATGTCGTTGTGAGGAAACGGAACAGCCTCTGTTTCCATACAACACCGTGGATCGTCTACATGTTTTTTAGAATGCATGGTCATTTACCATACATACCTTTACAACAAAATTTGTTTTAAAGGCATGCGTGGTAAATGACCATGCGCTCTAAAAAAATGTGTAGTAATGACTTTGTGATGTACAACGCATACGTGGTAATGCATGCGTTGTAATGGTATAGCAAAGTAAAAAAGCTGTTGCAACGGCTGTTTACTGATCGAAGCTGGCCCCTGATCTTCAGTGAGAAGTTTATTTGATTAATTAGGAGGAAGGAATGTGTTTTTTTTTACCGAAAAGTGCATTCTCAGCTGTTGTATTGTGAAAGTGTCCGCGTGGCCTGGTTTCACTTCCGGTGAGAAAGTGGAAGAGTATGTTTGGATCTAAAGGAGCTCTGTTGTTGGACTAGTTGGACCCAGGGACTCTCAGGATTCAAGGGGACTTAATCCCCCAACTTAAAACGTGCCACGGGGTGCCTTTGCAAAGTGGTGAAGGGAGGGGGCGGGCCTGAGGTGACATGTGTGCAAACACACCCTGTGGTGCGTTTTAAGTTGGGGAATTAAGTCCTCATTATTCCTGAGGGCCCCTGGGCGCCAACTAGGCCACCAGGTACCTCCAGTAAGCACCACAGGCCTGCGTTGCAGAGAGGTGGTCCAGGCCACACCCCTTTTTACACCTCTGTGCAACGCAGCTCTGTGGCACTTACTGGAGGTAACTAGTGGGCTAGCTGGACCCCAGGGACCCTCAGGATTCAAGGGGACTTAATCTTCCAACTTAAAACGGCCGGAGGGCGTGTTTACACAGAGGCGAAGGGAGGGGACGGGGCCTGAGGTGACGTGTGCAAACACGCCCTGTGGTGCGTTTTAAGTTGGGGAATTAATTCCCCTTCAATCCTGAGGGCCCCTGGGGGCCAACTAGCCCACCAGGTGCTTCCAGTAAGTGCCACTGTGCTGCGTTGCAGAGAGGTGGTCCAGGCCATACCCCTTTTTACACCTCGCAACGCAGCTCTGTGGCGCTTACTGGAGGTACCTGGTGGGCTAGTTGGACCCCAGGGACCCTCAGGATTCAAGGGAACTTTATCCCCCAACATAAAACTGCCACAGGGCGTGTTTGCACACATATCACCTCAGGCCCCCCCTCCCTTCACCAGTGTGCAAACACGCCCCGTGGCACATTTTAAGAGGTAGTTTTAATCCCCCTGCCCTATTATGTACTAGGGTCTTACAGAGGAGGTCATGCTAATCACAGGGCTACCCCAACGCATAGTGTTCCCTAGTGTTTGTATGTGTTTTCACTGTATTCTAAGTGTCTTTTAGCATAGCACTGGCTCTAGGCCTGGTTAGTCAGAGTCAGTTACCACCAGTACTCGTCTGAAAAAGTTGTGGGCACAGGAGGACTTTCTGCTCCTCTGTTGGTTCTTTCTGCACATCGCTTCTTCTTCCTGCACTTTTCTTCGTCTTTGTGGACTTCTGTTGCTTCTTTCTGCATTTCTTTTTTTTCTTTCTGTGCGTTTTTTCTTCTTTTATCACATGTCCTACCTCTGTAGGCATAGTTAAAAACTAGCATTTAAAAAACATTTGAAATTCACTGAAAAAACCATAGGTTTCAGGCACGTTACAGTTAGAAATTAGCATTTAAAAAACCTTTGAAATTCACTGAAAAAACCATAGGTTTTAGGGAAAGTTATAGTTAGTTGGACATTTCACTGGTACAAAACCATCGAAATTCCCCTGTTATAGTTAGTTCAGCTAACTATAACTCGCGCCCCCGCAGTGCACTGCTGATGACGTCACATATTACATCACTCATGACATGGTCGGTGACCAACACCATAGTGAGACTTTCCTTTTCAGGTTGTGAATAAGAACGTTTCATCGATGAAAAGCTTCAACAAGCATAAGCCACATTGGGGCGTATTCACAAGAAACTATCACCGAGTCAACAGCACTTTATCGCAGCCAAAGTTGCGATAAATCTATCGCCCCATTCACAAGCTGGTGTTAACAGCCCACAGCACCAGTATACCCACGATAGCAGCCGCAAGAAACATCGCCACAGAGTTCCCCTGCAACTATTGCTACTGAGATGCAGAGTGGGCGTTCCCGTGCCAAAAGCCGCGACAACATCACACCTCAACACAAAACAGGCGATAAGGCACGTTAGCATGTTAGCACCAGGAAATCTACACCTGCTCTGACTTGGTGTAAAGTCGGACGGCAGCCTGCACAACAAAAGGGAGCACAGCCCAGGGCCACATCGGAAGGGCAACAGATGCCATGGAGCCACCCATCATGCGGCCCGGACGCCCAAGAGGGTCACAACACCCACCAACACCACCCCCAGGACTACCCCTCCCTGGCACCCCCGACCAAAGACATACCACATCAGCTACACCTAAACATGCACAAAATAATCCGCCTGACGTCGCACAATCACAACTGGTGACATGCATGTGTCGACACAGAAATGAGCAGCACACATTCACTTTCGAAGCAACAAATGAAACTTTATTAAAATGAACACTGAAATGAAATGAAAACACATGGACGCTCCCCTCAGGACAATCCGTATGTACCAGCCTGCAAGACAAAAAACATGATGAGAAGGTGTGTCCTCCGCACATCAAAGGACAGAGCGAGAGAGTGAAGGGGAGAGAGAGGAAGAGAGGGGGAGAGAGAGAGAGAAGAAGAGAGGGGGAGAGAGAGAAGAAGAGAGGGGGAGAGAGAGAGAGAGAATAAGAGAGGGGGAGAGAGAGAATAAGAGACGGGAAGAGAGAGAGAGGGAGAGAGAGAAGAAGAGAGGGGGAGAGAGGGGGAGAGAGAGAGAGAGAGAGAGAGAAGAAGAGAGGGGGAGAGAGAGAAGAGGAGAGGGAGAGAGAGAGAGTAGAAGAGAGAGGAAGAGAGAGAAGAAGAGAGGGGGAGAGAGAGAGAGTGCGCCGCCCCTGCGCACCCAGGCCACACTGCTCACCTGCTGCCACCGGTGTGTCTCCAACCATGTACCGGTATGTATCGCAGTTCACCAGCTCACACATCTGAGTCAGAGCTGTCAGCTGAAACAGAGTCCAGATACATGACTGACACAGTATACACACATGCACAAGACAACATCGCATGCCCGCCCAGGCACACCCAGGCCTCACTGCTCACCTTTCGCTGCCGGCGTGTAGACGGGAGGTCCCACCACGTGCCGCTGCAAGCCACAAGCCCAGGGCCCGCAGATATGGCACCCTCAACACCATGCAGCCATGCTCCGTAGGCCAACAGGTCTCACATTTGGTGCTGGGTCTTGATTACACCATGGCAGAGGACATACCAGTACACCCGGCACCATTGCAGGCTGCACAGCCGCTCAGCCCAGTGGGTGCCGCTTACTCTGGGATCCCGGAAGCGATGCCACATGGTGGTAAGCCCGCGCTGCCTGCTGACTCTGGACTACACTGCGGTCCAGCAGGGCACACTAAACCTGAGCTGTCCAGACCGCTGGGATGGGGCATCTTCGCAGGCTGCACAGCTGCTCATTAGCTTAAGGTGCCACTGACTCAGTGCACCCAAAGTCACCGTCCCGTGGCGGGGTGCCTATGCTGGCCGCAATGCTCTGAGTGCCAATAACCCTGTGCAACCCCAATCAGCGCCTAGTGGTGGCAGGCCCATGCCGGCCACAAGGCCTCAGGTGCCACTAACCCTGCGCAAGCCCAGTCAGCGCCACGTGGCGGTAGGCCCGTATCGTGCGCCAAGCTTTGGATGCCACCAACCCTGTGCGCAACAACTCATGGCCCCTTTATGAATGAGAAGTGTGGAGCGGCCGTCATCCAGTCACCACTGGAAGAGGGGAATGTGACGTCGTCGCCCCTTATGTTGGCGGAGTCACATGGCCACTGACGCCTGCGCCGGATGGGTGTGGTGTGTGTGCAAACCTGCCCTCAGGGAGTGGCTGTGACATGCTGATGACTAGACCAGTGACCTGCACACCACCAGCAAATGCGCCTGCGACGGGTAGCACTGATGGCCCCCCTCAGTGCGTCATCAGAGTGGTCTGGCCTGCCGTACGCCGGACCAGCGCAAGGCTTGCCACAATGACTCATGGGCTCGGGGCGTGGTCCAGTCCATGTCCGGACAAGGAAGTGACTGATGCGTGTGTCCCTGTTGTAGTGTTCACGGGACCCGGTACACAATATGCAATGTGGCAACCTCTGACTTGCATCCCACAGGATGAGCATCATTGCCGCAAGGGAAATCCCTGTGACTACATTCATACACACATTCATACATGGACGTTGAAAGACATGACACAGCAGTGCGTCACTGGATGTTTATTTGCACATCCAGTGCAGTTATGCAGCTGGAGCGGTACAGGGCAATGCCGAGCACACTACACAATATGGGCCCGTGGAGGGCCAGCCAGAGTCCATACGGGGATGACGGAGGTGGAAGGGTACAGTCCGCATTCTGTCCGCCTTGTCATTGGTCGTCAAACAGGATGTGGCAGTCCATGTCACTGTCCAAGGTGAATATATCAGAGTGTATCGGGGGTCAGTGGAAGGTCATGAGGACATGCGTGGCACCAAGCAGAAACAGGCCAGGTGGTGGAAATAAATGCTAGTGCCTCCTGATCACAAACCCATCCACGTCCTCGTCCCCGGATGTGTGCCCTGTACCCCGTGGGTGTTGCAGTACCAGCTGCAGCACTGTGTGCCACTGACACATCAGGGGCCTAAGTGGATACGTCTGCCACACTGTGAGGCACTGACACACCTGGGTGTGGGGATGTGGATGGTGTGGGGGCAGCAGCATTCATCAACGCCACGCCTTGTGGCGGCAATGCCATGATGGAGGTCTGCAGGGCATGATAGATCCCAGCATTATTTTGATGATGTGCAGTGGTGGCTGCCATCCTTTTCACCTTCACATGCACCATGTCCTCCATGAGCCTCTGCTTGTGTGCCAGCTCATGACTGGTATCACTGGAGCCAGTCTGAGCAGACAGCTGTTCTACTCTCCGCGTCATGACTGCAGCGATGTCAGTCAGGGCTCGTTGGAGACCATGGGGCGGACATAGACACCCAAGGCTGGCATCCAGTTTGGCAGCCATGAATTCGAACCCCACCTGCTCAGCCATCTCCCTCTGGCCCTCCAGCACACGGCGTCGGAAGACCATTTGTTGTTCCTGGGGGACTTGGGAGGGTGCCGGGGCTGTGGGTGCCTCCTGCTGGGTGCTTTGGGTGGTGGGTGGGATCTCCTCGATGTAGCTGGGTTGCTTATCGCTGATTTCCTCATAGCGCTTTGGCCCATCACATGTTTTTTGGTGTTGTGGTTTGCGGTTTTATCTCCATCGTGGCGGTGTCGGCGGACTATCTCATGGTACCGCCTTGTACATTCCACGTTGAATCTGGGTTATTTTCCCACGATGGGCTGCGATATTGGAAGTTGCGTTACGCTACTCTTGCGGTAGTTATCACACATTCTTGTGAATATACCCCATTTTGTCTTAGGGCATTGGGATGTCTAGTGAGCTGGGCTAGGATGGCACCCAACCTTACTGGCCTCAACAACAGCCTTCGTCGGCAATTTCAGATTAAAGTATGCCATTTCAGTGGTGTTCTCAATTGCATTTTCTTGAAGCTTTGGTCACATTCACGTGCCATCAAAATGGTACATTTTGTTTCGTAAGGTCCCACAATGGGGCGCTTACAGTGGCAAAGTTGCTAGTATACATTGAATAGTAACTGGCCATGCGAGACCTGCATTGGCAAGTATACGACACACTTATTTAAGAGCTTTATCATGTTCCTTCCATATGGACCCAAAAACTAGTATGTCATCACTGTAATTGAAAGCATTTGTGACTGACGGTATTATGCAATAAATTACATCTTGAAAGAGTTCTGAAGCTAGTGACACTCCAAGACCTAGCCTTTTATATCTTAATAAACCAACATGAGGCGAAAAGATGGTAATGTACCTGAAATTCTCGTCTAGTTCAAGCTGCTGATACACTTTGTTCAAATCAAGGCAGTAAAAGGCTTGAGCTTCATTCAGCTTCTTTAATCATGTGAGCAATGTGCAGACCTGGATTTTGTTCTCGTTCAATCGCCTTGGCACATATTAATGCAGATGCGTACACATTTGCTTTAAATGAACCTTGACTTTGCAGTGGCATCGAAGCATCCCATGTATACACTTTGGTTTTTGACTTGGTTAAATGGGGCACTGGATACAGTTCATTGTACTTTTCAGCTGGCATAATATTAATTGACACACCACTGTCTATGATAAGAAGGATGGTTCACCCTTTCTCTTTCAGTGTGATTTTGAGACAGCGTCCAAATGAATTTCGCACTTTCACATGTTGAACGAACTTCGACTGGCATTCTTCCTTGCACAAAGCTAATGCACGTAGCCCACAGTCAACATTGGCATCGCACACCCATCTTCCTCGCTTTTGCTTGACAATGACAGTGACAAACCTTTAGACGAGGAATCAGACGCCAATCAATGTTGTTCAGTTTGTACTTGCCTCAATTGTTGTAGGTGCTTGGCATTGTGGGCATGGTTGGAATGGCTCTGGAACTTTCTGCAATCCATTTTGTTTTCTCAATGTAATGCACTTGACCTTTCCTCCATTTTGTTTTCTCGATGTAATGCACTTGATCTTTCCACCGCTTTGCAAACCATTACAAAATTGTTCTCTTTTCCACATCCTTTACATACCTGTCCTGGCTCCATGTTAGCTGCTTCTCTGTCAGCTCTTTCTTTCAATCTGGTAGCTATGAGTACTCACTCCAAGCTGAGTGTTTCTTCCAACATTCGTTGTCTGAAGGAATCAGAGAAACAACTATTACCCTGTGACGCATGTCCTTTTCACTGTTGAACTCACTGAACTTGCAATGCTTGATGAGCAAATCAAGTCTTTCTACAAAATCATCCATTATTTCACCAACTTTCTGCCTTTTTTTGACTGAAAATATACCTTTTATAGTCGACATTCGCAATTGGATGGAACTTGGTGTTTAACGCCTCTTTGATTTGACGGTGCATTACTTCATCACATCGTGGTATTTTCTATATCACTTCTTTTACTCCATCCCCTGCCAAATTCTTCAGATATTTAATGATCTTTTTGTCATTTACTTCTTCCATACTGCACATCTTTATCCCTCAGCATGAAATCGTTAACTGAACATCCTGCATCATTAATTCTGTCACCCACGCACTTACTGCTCTGTTCTACAGAGTCTGTCAGGAACCAAAAGAGTCTCTACCTCACAAGACACCACAAGTATGTTTGTTTTTCCCTCTCTAGCTCTCAGTCAATGTCTGAGAAGGCCCTAAAAATGAATGCTGGTGGGCCCCACCGGCATCCACCGGCTCAAATTAAGAACCGGCCCCGCCTGAGCTGCAGGAGATGCTAGGACCTGCATTATGCCCCTGGCTAACTTACAAGGAGTTGGAGGGTCGAGAATGGATTGGACAGCAGACCACACGTACGTGTTGAGAAATCCTTAGCTTTCATAGCGCACTGAATATACGAATCTAAAAAAAAAACTACTTCAGCAGTTATCTCTGGCTGCTGGTTCATCCCAATTTAAATGGGCGAAGCGGATGATGGCGAATCTAATTAAAAACTTATCTGATTTACATAAGCTGGGGACATAAAAGATTAATAAAAAAATAAAAATATAACCGTTTAAAATGTATTTCAAATCCTGCCGCTGAACTCTCTCTCACCCCCGCTATAAGGCTGATCTGGAACCAAGGATTTGACACGCTATAATAAGGTAGTGAAAACTTCAAAGGACTTCAAAAGGATCGCAGGCTGCAGTGTGCAGAAAGCCTTGGGGTGTGCGTACACTCTAGGTGACCCTTCTGTGAGGCTGCCACGTGGCACCGCTATTCGCTCTCTAGCCAACGTGCGCTCTGCCCTCCAATCTACCTCCCTGTTTTAAAAGTGGTTACCTGAAATCTACAAAAATCCACAGTGTTTGTATCAGCGATATCGTCTCTGTTTCCATGGCAACTAAATCGTGTGATGGAGAGTGTCCTAATGAGTTACAAAATACGTTTCCACAACAGACGTCAGGGACACAGTTAAGGGAGGACAACAGGAATGAGGCTATGTCTCGTTTACATTTTGCAGGCGTTCACGCCTGCCTGTAGTTCCATTTTTCATTTAATGCATTACCTTGTTCCGCATCAGTTTTTACTTGAAACGAAATTAAACCAATGAGAAACGATGAATGGAATTTAGAGCCACTGACCAACTCAAAGAAGTTTGTAAAATTTAATGGAAGGTGACATAAAATGAAATTTTTTCTCTAGCAAATACATCCAGGGAGTGATGTCGCCAAACATTCATCTAAAAAAGTCCTAACAGTATGAGTTCCAAATTCAAAAATAAGTTGTGGTGTTGCATATTGAATCACATAAGCAGTATGGGGTAGATTTACAAGAAACGAACGCAGCGCGGTGCCGCAAGTCATTTTGCTGCGCCGGCTGCGTTAGTTTCGAAGCACAGGGATGCGACATATTTACAACAATATGTCGCATCTCTCTGCTTCTCCCTGCTCTGGAACACAAACTGCTGACATGCGCCGACGCAGCCATCCTTGCACCATGGATGCAAAGATGCCTGATTCATGGAGAGATTGTTTTTGTGCAGGAAGGGGCACCTTCCTGCACCAAAACAATCAATTGAGGTGATTTCCTCTTCCAGAATGCAGCACACATTGAAAGAGGAAAAAAACGAGAAATGAAAACATTTGACTTCGTTGCACCCCGTGGCGTAGCATTCTGACGCATTTCCAGCTTTACGATTTCTCGTAAATCTGGAAATGCATCAGTGGACATTGGTGTTGCGTTGGAACACCCACAGCAACACCCATGTCACGCCCCTACCACACAAAGCGTTGCGTGAACAGGGGCGATATTTACAAGCACAGGTAAAGTCACGCAGGGTGGTTTTACCTGTGCTTGTAAATATCACTCAGCCTGTGGCCTGTGGTGCCGCCGGTGCCTCACGCAATGTGATGCACCGGTGGCGCAAGGGGCCTTTAAATCTGCCCCTACATTTTTGTTATGATATAAACCAACAGAGGAAGCATTCGTTTTCATATATGTTTAACTATCTTTTTCCACTATAAGTTGAGAAAATGGGGCCTATTCACAAACTGCATTTTGTGGTACATTTAGTATCACTACAATTGTGCTAATGTACTACGAAATGCTATTCACAAATCTACATTTGGAAACATAAAACCCCATCTCTCCTATGTTTACTGTGCAAGAGGCTCTGCCCGATTGTAGGCTATGTGTTAGTAGCTCATGTGGGAGGGACACGGGGAGTGGTTGAATAATGGGGAATATTTACAAATAAATGTGAGGAGTTTTGGGAGGAGTAAAGAGATGTTAAGGGATGGGCTTATTGTTGGACATGCACCCACCCACAAAAAAGTAATCCCATTACTATTCACAAACTGCACTTCTAAAGTTTCTATAGCCTAGATAAAACTAACATTAATGAAGAGGTTGGTTAAGTAGGCTTGATAGCACGAAACTGCAAGATTTCTCTTCTCCTAGAGTAGTTTCAGTTTATTTATTAAAGTGCACAGTTAATTAAAACCATTGCACTAAGTGCGTACATGAAACCATTTGGGTAAAATCTTGTCGGGACAGAAGCATAAACAGTTACTCAGAGTATTAAAATAAAAGAGCAGTTTAAATAGATAAAGACGTAGTGCAAGATGTTACAAAGACAACGTGCTTGTTGTGATACATTGTCCGCAGGACAGAGAATGCAGCAGTTGAGCTTCAGCTGCCAGTAAGCGTTAACGTGGCAGTGCAACATAGGCATATAACAAGACATATGCAAGACTATCAGAGGACTTGAGTAGCCAAGGCCGGACTGGCTGTAGCGAGCACCGAGCGTTTCCCCGGTGGGCCGCTAGGGTGGGGGCCACATTTGGACCCCTGGGGGCCGTTTTTGTTACCAAGGGCATACAATATCAGCTGCCGGTGTAACAAAATTGGCCGAAACTGGCCCTTGCAACCAGCTCGGCTTGCCATGGCCGGTTTCGGTTCCCAGACCGGCCCTGTGAGTAGCCGTAGAGGTCGTAGATTCAGTAGCTGGCTGATGTTTTGATCAAGTCTGGTCTGGTATTTTGTGAGCCTGCAGCAGAACTGGAAGTCATTTGTGTTAAAGTAAGCTATAATCGCAGGCCTGTAGCAACGTAAACCCCTCTTGATCCAAACTGGTCTTAAAATGGCTCTTCGGTCTATTATGTGTGCCTCGCTTATACAGATTTGGTGAACCACTGCCGCTTGAGCCTTTCCGCAGAGTACACAAAGCTCCATTGCACTAGTTCACTTCCATGGTGGCAGATGCAGAAGTTATGGAAAGCAGCCCAGCCAATATATTAGGAACAATGTTAGAATAAGGGATTTGATACCGGTGCTCAAATATGGTTGTGGTGCTAGCTTGGTATAAGACGCCATTATAAGCCAGGCGTGGAATCTCAGCACGATTGCATCTTTGTCTGCGAATAACAAGTTTGTTTTGATTGTCCTATTTACCAAAGCTTTGCTTTGGGAGAAGGTGGAGGTTGTCTCCCTTTGCTCTGCCAGTTTAAGGACTGCTAAAGAGTCTCTAGCTGGAGAGTGGGCTCTGCTGGTGATTTCTGCTCAGAGATGATAATTCAGTCTCCAACTGTTGGTCTGTTTTAGCTTGAAGCAGAGGTTGATGAAAGCACCTTGCCTTGCTATTGACTGCTTAACTAGGCTAAATCCAAGACGTAACTGGGCTGGGGACAAAGACTGACTTGAAGAGCTTTGGGATGGCATTGTCCAAGTGTACGGCATCTCTATCCTGTAAGGTTTCACCTCAGTAGGAGCTGGTTGGAATCAATTTAGCCTTGATTATTTTCAGAAGAGGGAGGTATGTGGAGTATACTATGGCTGCTTTTAAGCGCCTGAAAGCCACTGTGAGAGCAGTTGACTTGCGGTGCATAAGCTCCAGGTGCCGCTTGAAGGAGCTGTGTCTGTCAAGGAGGATGCCCAGAAACCTGTGCTCTCTTACCTCCTCTACAGTGTCCGAGCCCAGGGGCCACCGATGAGAGCTATGAGCAAAGTTTCCCAAAGTTATCATTTTGGATTTCTAAGGGATTCATTTCCATTGCACTGGCTGAGAAATATAAGCCTGAGGCACACACATCTATCCTGCCCGCGGTTCAACCTCAAGAAAAAAGGAGGGCGGGCCTTTTCCGTCTGCATTCCACAATTGTGGAACAGGCTCCCACTCCATCTCCGATCTGAGAAGGCCTTCCTACCATTTAGGAAAAATGTGAACACCCTCCTTTTCATTGAAGCCTGGGCTTAATTCCACTCAGTTAGGGATCATACTTATTCGCGGGTGCTGTAGCTTCCCTCTCATAACGCTTAGAGACCTGTCGGTATTAAGCGCTCTATGAATCAAAATTAACAATAACAATAACAATAACATGCCTTTAAGGCTGCTTTTTGTTCTGCTGAGTAGCACTAGATAATCAGCGTACATCAGGCCTGGTAGCAGAGTCTTGCCCTATGTGGCGGGTGCAAATTCACCTGGGCTGGGTTGCTGGGCAAGTCAGCTAAGAAGAGAATAAAAAGAGTGTGGCTAGTACATTTTCCTTTTAATTCTTAGAAGCAGGTGCTCAGAGAAGTTGGCAAATATGGAAGAAGATTCAAGTGGGTCCTGACCGAAAAACTTCGGACAAGCTTGCTTCTGATTGCACTGGTCTTACTCAACACGTTAAGAGGGAATCCGTTCTTAGATTTCTGACCGGCAGGAAGCATGGGCATCAATTCATCAAAATGCCTGGGGTAGCGGAAGAGACATCGCACGCATTCAACCTTTACTTTGACTCACACGCACATGCTTACACATACTAACACAATCACAGATGCGCACACATAAACACACTCTCACCTGCAAGCATGCATAAAATATACATTTAACAGCAATTTTGTACTTACCTTCGCTTCCAGATAGGGTCATCTTGCAACTAATGTACTCAATTTGTTATTACACTAAAAGTAAATAACATTATTCACTATTTGTATAATAAAAAATGTTGACAGAAACCAGGCAAGTGGAGCTCCAACCAGCATCCATTAGGAAGAGCTGCCCCTGTGTTCCAGGCACTGAGTTTGCCACCTCTGAGGCCAGGGATTGCAAAAGCAGTCCCAGGGGCAGCAAGAGGAAAGCCAGGGGTCGCAGCTGCGACCCGTGAACCCCTAAATGACATCCATGGCAGGAAGGGCAGGGCCAGGAAAGCAAAGTTAGAAGTTGCAGAGGAAAGAGGCAGGTGACAGGAAAAGAGAACTAGAAGTATTGTTGAATCGTGGCCTAATTGAGAGTTCTAAGGCAACTGCAAGGAGGTAGATTTGTGTAATCTGGTTCTCATGAGCAGCTGTCTGGTGGCAAAATAGTTGGTGAGGCTACATCTGAAAAACCCAAACACTGCATAACTGTAATTGACATGGCAGTAAGTGCAACAGCTGTATAGAGTGATATACAAAAGATGTCTTTGTGCATTGCTTGTCCAAGCGGCATGCTGGTAAACACAGGTATTCATTTGTCTGTAACTCATTTAGCTGCATGGATAACAACCTATGCTAACCATTTTAACAAATCATTGTCACTGAAGCCCAGCATCACGCCATCCAACTGATCTGATTTCCCAGGTACAGCACCTGAAATAGCTCATGAACCACTGAACAGATTAAATCCAGTGTCAGGACTGGTGATTAATTTCCATCCAGCAGCGAAGGGTACACACTATATAAAATCCCACTAGGGCATAAAAAAATGCTGGTCAACGGCATTGGTGATTTCAAGTTCTTTGTACTATAGTCTCAACTTTCACCTCAGCTACGTATGGCCTCTGGAGAGGCTCATAAATAATAAAGGGACGCACAGGCCTGGTGTGGCATAGACGTTTGAGAGCCATGGAAGAAAACAGACAGGTAGTGAGGTCTGAGAAAGGTAAACGATGACCTGGAAAATAAAAGATAAGGATGAAAAGAAAGATAAAAACATTGAGGCTCAACCCTCTGGTAGGTATGGCACAGAGTAGGCAGGCTTAACTAAGAGCTAAAGTGTAAAGCATTTATGCAATACCAAAACAGTAAAGTCAAAACACAACACAAGAAAAATTCCAAACCAATTAGAGTTAATTTTAGTAAATATATGTTCATCAAAATGGCAAAAACCCAGTAAGGGGAGTCAGACATATGATTTTTTAAAGTTCAAGGCTGAAAATAGTGCTAAAGAAAGTTAAGCACGGACTTTCGTCATCTGGTTTAGGGGTGGGCGGAATTTGCGAAAGTGACTTTCGCAAATTATCGCGAAAATGTTAAAAATCTCCGCAAACACGCGGAAATATCGCGAAGATGCGGAAGTTTTTTTCCCGCCCGTTCGCGGTATTTTCTGCGTGGTCGCGGCTCGCCAACTTACCCATGCGGTTGCTCGCGGGCGCGGCCATCTTGTTTTCACTCTTCTCGCGGTGCATGATCGCGAGAAGAAAGACGTGATTGCGCGACCAATGACAAACTGTCGCAAGACAGCGCAAATGGCTACCAACAATCCAACATCTCGTGGAGAACGCGACTGGATCGGGAAAACTTGTCGGCGAACGCGGGGATTCAGGTAAGGTGATGGCGCGCACGCGAGAATGTATTATTTTACAGCGCAAGCAAGAAACAAATTATCGCTAAGCTGCATAATGCGGAAACTTTCACATTTTCGCCCTCTCCGCGGAACGCGAAAATGTCAAATTATCGCAATTTCCGCAAGCGGAACGGAAATTTAGCCCAGGCCTAATCTGGTTGTGTTTAACTGGTACCTATGCGTGAGTTAAGGCTACCACAATGGAGAACGGATCAGATTCAGAAACCAGGCTTGATCTGATTGGAAGTGTTACCTCCAGACTTGGCGAATGATTTAGAGTTTGGCGGACGCGGATAATCCATCACAAATATGAAAGATATACCGTTTGCTGTATTACAATTCCATTACATCCTATGGAACTCATAATACAGTGGATGGGATGTCTGTCACCTTTGTGAACAAGTAACCCATCCGCTAAACTCTAACTCAAGCTCTTGGTCTCTGAAATTGAGGTAAAAATCCTCAGCGGGGGAAGGCAACAGACTCTGGCCAAAGAGGGCTCCACGACATCAGGTAGCCAATGGCAGTGCTGCTGGTGATGCTGTTGAGTTTTGGCAGGAAAGCTCTGAGTGGGAGAAATTGAATTTTGCATCCAAGGAAGGTTCATCGCCGGGCTAATATGTTTTGTACCTTCGCCCAGTGAAGATTTCGATGTACTCACTTAGCCACTTTTTTGGAGATCAGATTCATCCAGGAGGGCAAAGCTACAGGTTCACGAGGCTGGATAAGATAACTTCTCTGCGAGGTCCCACTGCATCAGATTTGCTACTGCAGACAAACTCCAAGTGGGAGCAACCTAAATCTTCAGTCCAGCAGCAAAGCACCTTTGGCAGATTGGTCTCGGTCCTCTGGAAATCTCTGGAGTCAAAAAGTCCCAGGTTTGAGAAGTACACTTTGTCACAGCCAAGGGTCTCAGGACCTTGGGGACAGCACTTGGGGGTAAAGACTCACGCCATCAGAGACCAGTAGCAGGGTCCAGGGCAGATCCAGTTGAAATGATCAGTTGCAGGAAAGGCCTCTTGTAGCTTGTTGTGTCTCTGTAGTTTTGAACAGGTCAGCCTTATGATCTTGCAGTCCACTTCTTTGTCCTGGGTACAAAAGAGAGAACATGTTCAGCCTTCTAAGCACTTCTCAGGACTCAGAGAGTAGGTTCAGTCATTTTCTGATGTTCCAAAGGTCCAGTAGTGTTCAGAGGAGGGTACTGTGGATGCCATATTTATGAGTGACACCAGCCTGTGGGTGGGGATGACTACTTGCTTCTCCATCACAAATGGAGTAAAAGTTCCCAGGGGTTACCTTACTCAGTTTTCCAGACTTTCATGTGTGCCTAACTGCAGAAAATCCTACAGTGCCCCCATGCCTAAAAATCGAGATGGCAGAGCCCTTTTTTCCTTGTACAGAGCTTGTTTGCCCACTCTAGATGTGTGGCAATGAAAATAAACAACCTCTCCTCTGTGTTCACCCTAAGCAGTTCTAGGGAAGCTCCTCTTCCACTGGAATTCATGACTGCCTGACTGCAGGACAAAAGGAAGGGCCTGCAGAGGTGACAACTAGCAATTGCCTGTGACAGTTAAGTTAATCATGTTCCTGGGCACAACCCTCTGGCCATCCTACCAAGCGACCAACAACACCTTCCCACTGCAAGTCCTTTGTTCTTCTCTGGAGCAGTTTCCACAACACATCAACAAGGCTATGCAGATGGCAGATGACAGTTGGAGCTCGTGCAAATGGGCCTCCCGAGGCTTTTACCAGGGAAAGGGCAACTTTCTAAAAGTACCTTTTCCTTAATAGTGTTCAAAAATGTGATTTTACCATTAAAATGGACTTTAAATAGCTATTAAAAATATTTTTGAGTCATGTTGCTAGCTGTTTCCTAATTAACATTATCATTATTAAATTTGATAATGTAACCCAGGGTTTTCCTGTGGAACAGTCAGCCTGCTACTTTGTAAATAGGTTTTGGGACTAATTCATTGTAAGTACATGCTTAGCATTACATTGCTACATGTCCTGCTTTAAAATACCATACACCCTTCCTTATTGGCAATAAGGCCTACTTAGGGGTGACTTTTTTTTATTTATTTAAAACTAAGGTTTACTTTAGGGTGTACCTTAAGGGTTATTTTTACTGGTCACATTTGCAGTTCAAAACTGCAAAAACCAAGCTACAAATGTTAGACCTGCAGTCAGGTTTTCACTGTCACTGTGGTGGATGACACACTGGGTGCTGTAGTCCACTAGTGACATTTAAATTACAGGACCTGGGTACACTTTGTACCATATACTAGGGGCTTATAGGTAAGTTAACCTTGCCAAGTAGCGGTATGCCAATTTCATCATGGGGGAGCACAGGTACTTTACCTTTGGTTAGCGGAGTAAAGTGCACAGAGTTAAACAGCTGGCAAGAACAGCCAATGCAAAAATCTGGGGGTACACCAACCAAAAGATAACTATTTATTACATAAAGTAAGATAAAAAAGAGAATGAACAATAGCAAATGAGAAAAAGAAGCGGAAACAAAACAAAGCAGCATTAAAATTGAAGAAAGAAAAACGAAAAGAAGGACAGAGTTAAAGAAGGTGTAAGAATGAATAAAATAATGGGAAAATATAATTAACGAGGCATATGACAAGAATACAGTGAAAAATATTACAAAGCGAAAAGTTTTGGCCTTTCTATGATGCAACTTTTTGCTAAGCTTCACTTACATGAAGCACAGATAGAGTGTGAACAGCAAAATGCAAGCATCCCTCAAATGCAGCATATGTAGCAGTAGTGATGCAACCATCCCATGCACATAGAACATATAGAGCCTGGACTATTGATTATCATGGAGTTCTTACATCAGATAACCATGAAGTGGATCAACAGTAGGGCAAGGTCCCATGGATTTGGGGTGGAGACCGAGAGATATAAACACATGAAAAATAAGGTTGTGTTGGGATGCTCAATGTACACATTACTTGCAAGGCATTATATTTATTATTATTTCCAATTTTAGAGGCCATTTGTGGGCTACTTTTTAAATTATGCAAACCACATTTAACATGCTCTATCCAGTTCTCAAGGCATTTTCCAGGGTATTGTGTTAAGTTCTGGAAGACACATCTGGTATGTTTTATAGTTCTGAATGCCTATTATGAAGTACTGGGTTCAGTTCTTGAAGCTTTAGCTGTAATATTATGACCTGTAATAGAGGCCATATTTGGAAGATTTGCCCCGTTAGCGAGTCCCCTGTCTTCTTCAGGACATTCATTCTAGAGTAGTGTGTTCAGTTCTTAGAAGCCTTAGCTGGGAAATTGTGCATTGTATTGAAGGTCATCAATGGTGTATGCATAGTGTTCAGTTCTGGAAGTCATATCTGGAATAGTGTAATTTCAAATTACATTGTACACTGTAATGTACATCAAAAAAGGAGCACATATGACTCACGTAACTCCAAGGCCATTACGCACAGGCATTTGATCTCTCTGTTATTTTTGTCTTCCACAGCTATCACCAGTATATCGTAAACCACCAAAAGCGAGACTACTGGTCCTGTAGGTTGTATTTGTTCTAATTACACTGTTAAGTGTTTCTATCATTTTTCACTTTTTCACATTGTTACACAGTAGCATTAAACATCTAGGTCCTGAGGAAGGCTACGATACCACTGAGGTCATACTGGCCAAAACATGTAGACCTGTTTACTGGACATGAGGAAATATGAATTTTGTGATCAGTTATGTCCCCTATCGTAGACCCCAACGGCTCCATGTACATGCTATAAGTACATGTATGTTCCCTCCTGCTCCAGTTCTGAAGACGCAAATATATGTGCGTCCACCGTCAACATGTCCTCTTTCAGATCCGCCATGAATGGGTCAGATATTCCATTCCTAAGTATGAAAGGCCACCGACTTTATGTGGTTCACTTTCCACATTTCACAGATTCAGGCGAGTAGGCCCGAATTCTGTCATCAAGCCTTTTCCTGCCTTCTGCTTCTGAAAGCTCCAGTCTGAGCCTGCATCTGTGACCATGAACTTTGTCCTACTCCCTGCGCGGCTAACGGTGCCTGATCCAGCCAGTTGCCTGCCAAAAACTGTATTTCACCTTCGAGATTATCTCCTTCGCTCCTCATCCGATGCATTCCTGTCTAGTAGTTTAGGTAAACATTCCTCCAGCTACCGTGCAAAGGGCCAGGCCTCGCTGTCCTCATGCAAGTAATTCATAGCCCCGTTACCATGGAATATTCCTACCCCCTCGCATCTAGTGTAGACACTTAGACGCTTGTACACGCACTAACAGTCAGTATAGTCAGTATAGAATAAGATTCTATCCTAAGAGACCTTTCCTTTTGGATAACACAGTTCTTTAAACATAGGATATTAGATATGATTTGGGATTAGGTTGACATAACCCCAGACTTCTGTCTCCACATGTAGAGCTAAATGTCAAAGTCTCCTTCACCCTCTAGTTGCACGTCAATCACACGTCATGCGGCTGCGCGCGCATTTCTGCCAACTATTTCTGCTGACATTGCAGGATTCTTTTATGGATCCACCCACTTGTGACATCATGTTTAATGACGTATTTTAGTTACACCCATGTTTACGCCTCTATTAGTTACGTATGTACAGTTTATCTGAATTATCAGCTGTCACGCCTCTTGCATCTCTTTCACTGTAATGTATTTTCTATAAAACTGCCTATCTGTCAATAATATATGCGCCCTTCCTTCCTGAACTTCCGTGGTGATGGAATAGAAGGCCCACAATTCGAATTGTCTTCCTTTTTATAGGAATAAAGCATTTTAAACCCTCTAATACCACGGATTCTGCCTCTTATATTTACTGAGTTATTCTTGATAGACTTTACCGCATAAAAAATAGTACCGGTAACGAAATATTTACCACATAAATTGGCGCCCGAACAGGGACACTTTCTCATCTCACGCGCCGGCGGTGCGTTGCAGGCCCGGTCTCCTGCCACAGCTGAACGGACAAAAACGCGTACCCGCAGGATTTCCTGTATCTCCCTCCGGCCAAGCGGGAGCGACTGAGGCTGCGATCAACACCCAGACGAGGCGGTGAGAAGTGCGAAGTATCCCGACCAGAGCCTAGCTGAGAGAGCAAGATCCGAGGTATACAGAGTCCCACCGAGTTCCGAAGTTCCGAGTCCAGTTGAGTCGAGTCCAGTCCGGTCCAGTTTCAGTTCCGTTCCGAGGCCTTCCGTTCCGAGCTACCCGGTGAGTACCATTACCGGGGAGGCATTTTACGTGCACATAGTCTGTGCCGGTCAAGACGGGTTTGGGTACACAAATCCGGTCTGCACTGTTTTAGCAGTGTATCTGTACTGTTTAGCAGTATATATAGTATATATAGTATGTCTTGCATATAAATAAGTATTATCTAGTGTCAGTATTATGTCAGTAACTAGTTTTCTATTAGTTATCATTGTTCGTTAAAACTGTTAAATGTTAAAATGTTTTAAATACGTTCTATATATTGTGGTGTGAATGACTGTTCATTATTGTGTTTTCTTGTATAAAGTGTATTCTAGAAACAAGATCTAAAAATGCCGCTCTTTTCGAAACTAAGACAGATCAAAACTAGAAAAGGGGTACTCGAAGAAGCTGTTCCCAACCCACCGAGGGATACTCCAGGATACTTTATGTATCATAAGCATGGTCTAGATGCCGTATTATTTCTTGATTTATGGGTGGATTACACCAAAGAATTACCAGAGAGTCAGAGATGGCCCGCAGCAGGGACCTGGGATGCAGATTGCATCATGAGAGTAGAAGAAGAATTATGGAAAAAGAAAGCCAGACAGTCACAGAAAGATGCCATTGAATTATGGCGTAAAGAATCATATAGACGTACAGAAAAAGCACTCAGACAGGAAGATAAGGGTAGAGAGAATTCAAATAAAACTCGAGAAAATCTATTACTTGAGGAAGGTACCCGAGTAAACTCAGAACAAATAGATAGACAAAGAAACGCCCTTATGAATGGTATGTATCCACTTCTGGCCGAAGGGTTACCTAAGGCTACTCCGGAAATACCAAAAGACTTGCCACCTCCATTGTTTCCGATAAAAGCACATCCCAAATCACATCCCAAAACAGCAAAGGACGTTTTTCTTTCCTCCTATTTAGATGACGCAGCTCCCGAGTATGCTAATGCCATACCACCCATACCGCTTGCCGATGGTGTTCAACACCAGGAGCATCCGTCTGTACCCCCGCAACTACAAACTCCTACACAGGTTCCAACAGGCCCGTCCGTCTCTACAGCTTTTCCCGCAACGACGGTTGCTATCTCACCTTCAACAAATCCTTTTACGTCCAGCACCCCAGACGGTGCTACAGGAGGTACGACAGACATTTTTTCTACGCCACCCAGAGGAAATAAATTTTCCCTTAGAGAATTAGCACACCAACGTACGCCCAAACTAGCAACTCCCGACATGCTTAAGGAACTTCTAGTAGATTGTAGATATGACCCTGTGCCCGGTAAACGGGATGAAATGCTGCTGTCATCATTACGTATTCGACGAGCTGCAATATATTTAACGAAGCTACCAGGAATGACTACACATTTAGAAAATATATATCACTTTGTCCAGTCAGGGCGAGGTCCTGAAAGTATTAGCAGAGCCATGGAGTACCAGAAAGCGGAGGTACAGGGACAACTGTTACGTTTCCTCATAAACTGTGTAATTAGAAATCAAGACCGGCCTGGGGTAAATACGGAAGAAATGCAAAAACTTGTCACTTGGGGCCAGAATATATCAGAAGGGAGACATGATAAACAGTTATGTATAGTAGCTATGTACCGAAAGATCCGCAAAGAAGTAGAACGAATACACGAAGAAAGATTAGAGGTAGACGCCGCTGACCTAAACAGAGAAGAGGAGGAGCAAGAGTCAGAGCAAGTAGAAACGATAGCTTATGTAGGTAGAGGAAGACCCCATAATAATACTAGAGGCTCTAATGACCCGATACGTCCGATACGTCCAGAATATAATAGACATTTCCCAAACCCTATGCTAAATACAAAATCCCCCGAACACCTATTCCAAGCCGCTGATAAATTACTCCGAGATCGAAGGGGGTATCACATGCTCGATTCCATGGACGAACAAGAATTAGCCAGGTCAGCAGTACAATGGGCTGACAGTCCCAGCGACTACAATGATGATGTACTTGCATACACGTTTCTGAATCTAGACCCATATGAACAGCGTTTAGCTAGTATATACATGATTCAACACCTCCTTATATTATATAAAAGCCAACACTCCGATCCAGGACCCTTACCTGACATATTGACAGAACTACTCACGAATATATGGAGAGGGTCAGGTACTGATTTGATTAAGGAAATTCTAGAATTCCGAAACCAATATTTAAATTTCGTATGCCCGGAACACGTTCCAGTTCCCATAATGGGAAGAAAAATGTATCACATAGATAGACAGAACCCGTTACGCGAAGTACACCCAATTAGAGGTGCCGGTGATAATTTTACACGCGTATTTGTGTACACACCTATAACTAAATTAGAATTATTAGAAATGAAGAAAGTAGTACCCAGCCATGACAAGGACCCAGCAGGTTTCCACAGTGAGATAAAAGACATGTTACTCATGGGAGAGTATACCTACCCCGACATTATGAAAATATTAAAAGTCCTATTACCCGCCGGTGTTTATGAGAAACTCAAAGAAAAGGAATGGGAGGTGGGAGACCAAAAGATAGATTGGACAGCATTAGAAAACGAAGAAAAGGCCCGAGCTGCAGGAGCAGGGCTTGGGGAAAAGACTACAGCACTAACAGGATTACTAATACAGGTACTGCCACGTTTATTAACTACGAAAAAGGAAGACTGGGGTGCAATCTCAGCCTGTAAACAAAAACCCGATGAAGACACTAGTGATTTCTATTCCCGATTTGAAAAATGTTTTGGTATAAATAGTGGCATAAAAGCCAGTAGTGAGTCATACCCACATCTGTTCGTGACAAAATTAGTTGAAAATTCTCTGATACAAGTTAAGAATAGAGTATTGAAATTCGAAAGTACCTGGCAAGGTAATACCCCATCACAGATGCTACAGATGTTACAATATCATCACAATAGAATTAGAGAAGAACAAGAACACGAACAAAGACGTATGAAAGATACAAAAATGAAAATGCTTGTTGCACAGTCAGTTCCAGCCGATAGTCATCAAAAGGGTGATTCCGCAGGCCCTGCGAAAGGGACATGCAACTATTGTAAACAACCAGGTCATTATATACACGATTGTCCAGTCCTGAAACATAATATTGCTACAGGTAGAACTCAGGAGAGACCACGTCCACCTAGACAGGATCAGAATCAACAACAAATACCTCAGCATGCACAACCTAGGTTAGCTCCGCAACAACTAGCTCCGCAACAGGGAGCTCCACAACAGATCGTAGCACCACCACAAGCGCAACCTATTGCTGCGACACAAGCAACAACACAACAGATGTATCAGTATGCACAAGCAGATTATCCCGATTATCAACGATACTCATGAGATAGCCTAGAGAGGGAAGTTGGCTTACCCCTTATTGAGGTTCCTGTAGACCAAGAGGGACCTTATGTACATAGTGAACTATTAGGGGAAGACAGAAAGTTTTTACTTGATACAGGGGCAAGCAGAACAACTATAAGACGCAGTGAAGTTCCAGGGGCACCCCTCTCAGGCTCACAGAATATTTCCCTTGGATTCTCAGGAAAACCTATAATTAATGATGTAACACAACCTCTTCCACTTACGATTGGTCCATTGACACGTACTACAGATTTATTGCTTACTAAATCATGTCCAGAAAACTTGTTAGGTATAAAAACATTGAAAGCTCTAGGAGCTATAATATGTTGTTCTCCGGAAGGAGTACGACTATTTTTACGTGACTTCAAAGGTCACTACGTATCCAGAGACATGGATCACCGACTGCAGAATTTACCTACACATTTATGGGCACAAGGCCCCACTGATGTTGGTTGCATGAATATTACACCATATCGTGTCACACTAAAAACAGGAGTAATATTACCACGAATACGACAATATAAGTTACCACCCGATGCTGTTGTGGCTTTGCTGCAAATCATTGACGAGCTCATTGCACAAGGAGTGGTTGTCGAAACCGACTCCAACGTATGTAATTCTCCGATAATTCCGATTCTTAAAAGAACGGATCCAAAAGCACCACCAGTATATAGATTAGTTATTGATCTGCGCGAATTAAATAAATGTATTGTACCACAATACCCTGTGGTCCCAGATATCTCTTCATTACTCACAGCTATTGACTCAGAAGCAACGTTTTTCACTGTAATTGATCTCAAGAATGCTTTCTTTAGCGTCCCAATAGATCCGGAAAGTCAATACTTGTTCGGGTTCAGTTTAAATGGACGAAGTTTTAAATTCACACGCGCACCTCAAGGATTTACAGAAAGCCCCAGCATCTATAGCCAAGCACTGAAACGAGAACTTGACAGTATACACATGCCAGTTAACACTGCCTTGCTTCAATATGTCGATGATCTGCTGATCACCGCCCGAAGCGAACCTGAATGTGAAAAAGCGTCACTGACGGTTTTGAAATTTCTGGCTGACAAGGGGCACAAGGTGTCCCCTTCTAAGCTGCAATTCTGTGTCCAGCGAGTTGTTTACCTTGGGCACTCGCTGTCCAAGGAGGGAAGGCAGCTTACACCCGACCGCATCCAGTTAATCGCTAACATTCCACCACCCAAGACACAAAAGGAGGTACGGGCTTTTATAGGCCTCACTTCATACTGTAGGCAGTGGATCCCTCAATATGCATTTTTAGCAAAACCACTCATCCAGTTGACAACACAGGAGGCAGCCACATCGACTGTCCTCCCTTGGACTCAAGAACATACACACGCCTTTGAAAGCTTAAAGAAAGCTTTATGTCAAGCACCTGTCCTAGCAACACCATGTTACAGCAAACAGTTTACACTCTTTGTTACAGAACGCGAAGGTACTGCTTTGTCAGTACTCACTCAGGAACAAGCAGGATCACACAAACCATGTGCTTATTTCTCTAGTACATTAGATCCCGTAGCTCAGGCACTTCCTGCGTGCCTGAAATCGGTGGCAGCAACAGCTTTAGCAATCAGACAAAGCGATGCCATAGTGTTAGGACATCAATTGACAGTACAAGTACCACACGCAGTAGAGGTTCTCTTAAACCGCACACAAACACAACACTTGACTATAGCGAGACTCACCGGTTACGAACTGACATTGTTTCAGCCACACATAGAAATCAGATGTTGCAATACGTTAAATCCTGCCACACTGTTACCAGTGGGCGGAACAGATCCATTGGCACATGATTGTGTCGAAGTCATCACTATCACGACGAAACCCAGACAAGACTTGACAGATATCCCTTTGTCAGATCCAGACTTGACATTGTATGTAGATGGGTCATGTATGAGAACAAGTACAGGAGAGTTAGTGGCTGCTTACGCAGTCACAACAGACACTGAAGTCATTGAAACAAATCGTATTAACACTTTGTCAGCTCAAGCAGCAGAGCTCATCGCTCTGACACAAGCCTGTATTCAAGCCAAAAATAAGAAAGTCAATATATACACAGATTCACGTTATGCATTCGGAGTCGTCCATGACTTCGGCGTACTGTGGCAAGAGAGAGGTTATTTAACTTCTCACGGTGCCCACATCCAACACGGACCCCTCATTCAAACCCTATTAGACGCGATTCATCTACCTACTGCAATATCGATTATGAAATGCAAAGCCCATACAAAAGTTACCGATATCATTTCTCAGGGTAATGACCTAGCTGACAGAACAGCTAAACAGACTGCTCAGAATCAGACTCTCACAATTGACGCGACAAAGACAATAGTCCAGACACTAACACATTGCATGACAGTTAAGGATCCCGCCCTTGATGTAATTGACATACAGACACATGCTACACCAGAAGAAATAAAGAAATGGACTGAATTAGGAGGGATCCGAACAGATCAAGGATGGATGACGAAGGAAAAATCTATATGGTTTCTTCCCGACTCAATGGTCCAAGTTATCATTAATACAATACATAGTCCAGCACACCTAGGAGAGAAAGCTATGCTAGACAGCATTCAACACATTTGGTTCAACAAGCACTTGCGAGCAGCTGCTAAACAAAAAGTTCGTACCTGTATGATATGTTGTCTGTTTAATCCAGGTAAAAGCATCCCCGTAGAGCAGGGTGGATTCCAAACTCCTAATCATGCTTTTGAAGTCCTCCAGATGGATTATATCCAGATGGAACGATGTCGAGGATTCAAATATGTTCTCGTAGTTGTCTGTGCTCTTTCCCGTTGGACAGAAGCATACCCGGTTTCAGATTACACTGCCCCGACTACTGCCAAACAGTTAGTTCGAGAATTCTTCCCACGGTACGGTTTACCACGTGTTGTCTACTCAGATAACGGCCAGCCGTTCTCATCCGAACTAATGAAACACGTTTCCCTTTTGTTAGGGTACCAATGGAAATTTCACTGTGTCCGACATCCCGAGGCAGCAGGTCTCGTAGAACGCCATAATCAAACTCTGAAAATTAGATTGTCTAAAATATGTAGAGAAAAAGGAGTTGATTGGATAGTAGCCTTACCAGTTGCGCTCTTCTACATGAGAATGGTAGCACATTCTCGAACAGGGCTATCCCCGTATGAGGTGATCTTCGGTAGACCACCAAATATGTGGGGGACGCCTATACCTCGCAAAATCACTGACGTTGACTGTAATATGCTGACAGATTACCTGGCTTCCTTGATGTCTGCACTACAATCTTGTCGTTCACAGGTATCCGCAGCTTTTCCCGACAATACTGAGGTGAAGCCCCATGACGTGGTTCCTGGTGACCTGGTGCTGGTCAGGAACTTTGACCGGAAGACCCAACTGGATCCTAGGTGGAAGTCACCGAAGTTGGTTCTACTCACCACAAGGACAGCCGTGAAAATCGAGGGAAGGAAAGGGTGGTTGCACTCGAGTCATATCAAGAAATTTTATGGACTACCATCCAATATAGATACTCAACACTGTATTCCCTCAAAGACAGACTCAAAGCTCCCCTTGGTTGAATTAACCAAACCAGAACTTTATAAACTAAAATTGAGGTCTAGTAAGTCAGACAATTTGATTGTTTAAGTCCTCTCCAAGGTGAATCGGTTGAATTTGTTTCTGACATGTATCCTCTAGACCGGAATAGAGAAAGAAATCATCAGATGCAGCTCAAGAAGCATGCGTATTGTAAATCACTTCGTAGTCACTGTACAGTAACATTATTAATTTTGTTTTTTCTAAGTCTTCTGATCATTATTTTTAGCATACTATTGCATATGTATTATCCTATTCTTAAACATGCTTACAATATAACTACAGAACATTCTTTTAGCGAATTTCCTCCGCATGAGTTGTCCTATAGATTTGCGCTGCGCAACAACACATTCATTAGTATGTTACATCATTCCCATCAAACCAGCAATGCCACAAATTGTTGGATATGTGGCCGACTCCCTCCCTATCAGAACTATAAGGGAGTTTTGCCCCTCTTTCCCTATCCGTTTACACACAATGGCTCCTGTGGAGCATGGTTTAGTTTGATTAATTCCCTAGATTCAAACTCCGCGGTTTATCAAGACAACTGGGTATGGGGCAACCTGAACTTAGTTTTGCTTAAAGTCTGCTACCCTAACAAGGAGGGACTCCCCAAAAGAACAGGAACTGATCTAGAAAATGAAGTATATGGATTAGGTAATTTTACACTTAACCTCATGATCCTGAACGTTGAATCTGAAGCTACACCAATCTTGCCCGCCATGTCAGTATTCCCAGTAAAAGGGGAATTATGTATAAGAAAGAATGGTTCCATACACATGGGCCATAGTAAATGTACCACTGTAATAAAATTCAGTGATCAAGGCAAGTCTACATTTAGAGCTTCCCATCATTCCTACTTCATATGTGGCCAGACCGCATATATATGTCTACCTCTAGATTGGGATGGTACCTGTTACATAGCATTCCTTCTGCCACCTGTTTTCCTAGCCCCTCCTGATTATCATAGAAATACCCATTTAGTACACAATAGACAACAGAGAGATCTCCCAATTGTCGATTACACTGAAACGGCATGGGAAAAATACACAGATTTCAATAAAGGATTCTTTCCCTATATAGGTACAGTCACTAATAGTAAGCTGATACGTAGATTAACCAGAACCCTTGAAGCAGTAGTGAACGAGACTATTTCCGCCTTAGGCAATTTAACAGAAGAGCAGTCTGCTATGCGGATTGTTGTGCTTCAAAATCGTCTTGTCCTTGACGTCATCCTGGCCGATAGGGGCGGAGCTTGTAGGGTCATCGGATCAAGTTGTTGCATTTTCATACCAGAAAATTCGCCGTCAGTATATAAAGCCATAACCCGCCTTCATAAGATTATAAGCCAGATACACCAGAGTCCAGGCACCTGGACTTGGTCCGGTTGGTTCTGGGGCGTGTTGTCAGCCTGGGGATGGAGAATCCTATCCTTCCTAGGTATTGGCTTTCTCATACTATTCAGTTGCTGCTTATGTCTACAATGTGGGCCAGCGATTTGTGGTCTGTGTGCCACCTCGTGTATCCCACCTCCAAGTTTTCGTTCGAGATCCCGGAAGAAGAAAGAAGAACAAATGATGCTATATGAACAGATCGATGGATTGATGAAGATCGATATCTCCTGAGGGTCCGAAGGGGACAAGGAGGGAATGAGGAAATATGAATTTTGTGATCAGTTATGTCCCCTATCGTAGACCCCAACGGCTCCATGTACATGCTATAAGTACATGTATGTTCCCTCCTGCTCCAGTTCTGAAGACGCAAATATATGTGCGTCCACCGTCAACATGTCCTCTTTCAGATCCGCCATGAATGGGTCAGATATTCCATTCCTAAGTATGAAAGGCCACCGACTTTATGTGGTTCACTTTCCACATTTCACAGATTCAGGCGAGTAGGCCCGAATTCTGTCATCAAGCCTTTTCCTGCCTTCTGCTTCTGAAAGCTCCAGTCTGAGCCTGCATCTGTGACCATGAACTTTGTCCTACTCCCTGTGCGGCTAACGGTGCCTGATCCAGCCAGTTGCCTGCCAAAAACTGTATTTCACCTTCGAGATTATCTCCTTCGCTCCTCATCCGATGCATTCCTGTCTAGTAGTTTAGGTAAACATTCCTCCAGCTACCGTGCAAAGGGCCAGGCCTCGCTGTCCTCATGCAAGTAATTCATAGCCCCGTTACCATGGAATATTCCTACCCCCTCGCATCTAGTGTAGACACTTAGACGCTTGTACACGCACTAACAGTCAGTATAGTCAGTATAGAATAAGATTCTATCCTAAGAGACCTTTCCTTTTGGATAACACAGTTCTTTAAACATAGGATATTAGATATGATTTGGGATTAGGTTGACATAACCCCAGACTTCTGTCTCCACATGTAGAGCTAAATGTCAAAGTCTCCTTCACCCTCTAGTTGCACGTCAATCACACGTCATGCGGCTGCGCGCGCATTTCTGCCAACTATTTCTGCTGACATTGCAGGATTCTTTTATGGATCCACCCACTTGTGACATCATGTTTAATGGCGTATTTTAGTTACACCCATGTTTACGCCTCTATTAGTTACGTATGTACAGTTTATCTGAATTATCAGCTGTCACGCCTCTTGCATCTGTTTCACTGTAATGTATTTTCTATAAAACTGCCTATCTGTCAATAATATATGCGCCCTTCCTTCCTGAACTTCCGTGGTGATGGAATAGAAGGCCCACAATTCGAATTGTCTTCCTTTTTATAGGAATAAAGCATTTTAAACCCTCTAATACCACGGATTCTGCCTCTTATATTTACTGAGTTATTCTTGATAGACTTTACCGCATAAAAAATAGTACCGGTAACGAAATATTTACCACAGACAGACGCAGTTAATATTTCTAAACTGCACATGCACTGTTTTTAACCATGACACCAAGAGTTAACCAATAAAGCTCTTTTCCTCTTGGTAGTTAGTTTAAGAACACGTATCACCCTTTTGCACTGTGCCCATTACTCAAATACTACAGTGCTTTAAAAGTGTTGGATTTTAGTAGTTCCTGTATATGAATAGTATCTGGAAACATCCCTGAGCTCCTCCCTCACAGTGGGGGGGTTGTAGCCCTTGGCTGCACTAGGTGTTTCAGCCAAGAGGAGAAATCCCGGATGATGAAGCATGCCGCTCTGGTGGGTGATGGGATTCTGTCCTTATTAAAGGAGTCCCCTATGTATGATTGAGAGCCTTTGCTTGCGCTTCATGTTTCAAGTGTTTTCTTAAGCCTGTCAGTCCCATGGATAACAAGGTGTTTTGTTCTAAAAGAAAGGTGTCATGTGGGATAAGAATATTCTACAGTACCTCAGTTGACACTTTTCTTATTGGAGGAGTGATAATTGCCTATTTGAATTATGCTGGTCACTGCACATTAGTCTAGGTGGGAGGTTCTATCTGTGGCTGTGCTACAGTTCCCAGGAAACTGTCCAATCCTCTTCTGAAAGTCTCTCAGTTACATACAAGCATTGTTGGAGCCTTCTCTTCTGAATGTCTCTGGTGAACTTACTAGCCTGGTTGAGCACCAAACTCCAGAACTTTTTAAAGCATTTTCCAGAAAGTGCTGTTTTTGGAAGCAATTTTGGAACACAAGCAGTCGCTCCACCCAATATCTACAAGAATGCCTGAAACTTGCTCAAAGCAATAATGAAGGATATTTATCAGAACCCCAATGGCCAAATTCCACTCCAAAATCAGAGATAGGTCTCCCAAATTCACATCAGTCAACATTGACATTGCCTCTTTCCATAACGACTGGAGACTGCAGAGAAGATGACAACTAATATAGATGGCAGACTGAATGTGTACCCTGACTGAAGTTAAGACATATGGAAAGTCAGAAATAAACTCACTGATGAAGAGGTATGCACGGGCTGAGATAATATCTGATTTAGGTAATTCCATACTAGGCGGAGAAAGATCAAATGTCTGCATTTTAGTGGGACTCATTCCCAGACTTTTAAATATTTATTTAGAGACAATCAAATTTGGTTTCATACTACTAAAATCTCCTCTTGGCCCCAGCGTATCCTAGTTTGTTTTCAGGGATATGAACCTGCCAGATCAGAGCTGCCAAGGAGAATAGACTGGCTGTTCTTGTTGGAAGGCCATCCCAACTATGGGCCTGATTAAGAGTACAGCAGAAAGGCAACAGAGTATCCTTTCTGCCGTACTGAAGGTCCACCCACCTCATTTAGAGTCCGATGGGCCTTCAGTCCACCTGGAGGAGACTACTTTGTCTCTCTGTGGCTGACTTTCACCTCCGATGGCCTGATGGACTAAGGACCGTCAGAGATTTAGCCGTTTGACCACCCGCCTGTTTTAGAGTGGGTGGTGAAATGGTCAGTTTTCATTGTCCATCACCGCCAAATAAAACCTTGGCAGTAAGGGGCAGTGAAAATTTGTAAATGACCCCCACACCTTGGGAAACACCTAACATGGCGAGGTGCCCATTTTTATTTTTTAAAAAGAATACCGTGCTTTGTGATTTTTTTTTAAAGCCATTGAAAATGTGGCTTCCTAATGTTGTTGGCTCCCTAATGTTGATGGAGCCGTATGTTGGACTTTCAATGCATTGACAGGAACTGCCATAATAGCAGTTCCTGCCTACGTAAGAGATGTCTGTGGGGCCAGGGTACATCTCTACATATGGTGGCTGGAGTAAAGTCTGTTCGCCGTACTCCAAATCTGGCCCTAGGTCTCCACCAATTATTCAGCTGACATAACAATCAAAAGAAAGACATTTGTTGCCTACATTACTGGGGTATGAGATAGTGCCTGTTGGAATCAGTGACCATCATCTTATCATCATCATAAATTGCTAGGAAAGCTACAGAATATTTTGCACCAGATAATTTGGGGAACTTTAGGGACTCCTTGGGCAGCACATCGATGAAAATAGCAACCAAGACCTGAATCAAACACAGATGGACTGCTCTTCTGAAAACAACCCTTCTTCTATGTAGATGATATGACATAGAAGGCCTTTATCTGAATATTAAAGTACTGAGAACAGACAGAAACAATTATATCTTCTCTCTGAAGCCTGACCACTATGCTACAGACACAGTGGCGGGGGGGGGGGGGGACCTGGTTCTGTGTCTGCTGTACACAAACTCTTAACCCGGTTAAAGACCATTGGGTAAGTTCCTTCTCTTTTATATTACCCTTACACCTCTACTGCTCTTGGAGAAGTGATACAACACATTCTGGATTATCTCAATACAATGATGAAAATCAGGTGATCGTGGCTATGATCACACTGATGCTGACATCCATCAATTGTGCCTATCCTCTTTTTCCCTGTTGCCCATCTATCTTGTTAGCACCTCTCAGTGGTTTCTCAAAATTCATACAGCATGACTCCTGATGACATGAAAACTCTAGAATCTCTACTCACTTCCCCACCAATCCCACACAGGCATACTCTTATGTGCGAGCATAGCCATTCCCCTTCAGTGATCATCGTCTTTCGTAGCCTGAGAGCAGCCATTGACTGCCATAGATTGTAGCTTACAATACACAGTAGTGGTACTCTTATTAGTGTGTGGAATTCCTGCACAGATTATCCCCCACCCAATCTTTCTTCACTTCTCTCATATCTCAGCTAGCCCTCTCTATCAGAGGTTACTTTAGTTTGGACACATAATCATGACAGATGCTCATCTCTGAATAGGATCCCTTCCTATTCCCCCCTATGTCCCAGCATTTTTGTGCCCCAATGGTGTGCCATCTGCTTGATATTGCTTTCCTTATTCATCTGCTAGGCACCAATTACAGCAATATACATAATATTTGCAGAAGAGCACCTCTGCGAACTTCTCTTCCGATAGCTACGAGTGATCTCTGATTCTAGTCCCATTCATCTCGAGCATGTCCACAGCAATCTGTCTGATCATGCTGCTTCTGATCACACTCACATTCGTCTGTGTCTAATCTTTTCAACAAAGGATTGAACAAAATTGTGGAAGATGACGGTCAGCCATTGGTAACACAAATGCGAAATGACTTGGCATGTTGTTCACATCCTTCAGCTCTCATTGTGGAGCAGAGTTCACGTAATTAAGATGATGTCTGCAAAGTACAGTGACCTCTTCAATATGATACACCAGATTAGAAATCAGTCTTCTTCCAGCTCTAAAGGGATATCAAACTAATTGTGTGAGTGTAGAGAGCATTCTTGTTGAAACCACTTAAGTTACATGCTTTTAGGATTCTACATATGGACTTTTCTCCCTAACGGGAACTCTTGAAATCTGACAAACTGGGATGACTTACTAGATATTCTCTGGTCTTGCTCCAAATTAGATCAATCCTGGTCAATCATGTATGACGTAGTAGAAGCTGCCAGTGACTTCATCGTATGCTCAATTGCACATTTGAATATATAGCATGAAACTGGAGCTATTGTAGATGTTATTACTCACAGACACAGATAGATTGCCATCTCTCTTGCTGTCACTCCCTGGCTTTAACTAAGATTTATGGTTTAAGACAGGGTCCCTACTTCTGATGAATGGTTTTCAGAAACATTTCAAATGCCATTCGGTGAGATGGTTGTTTATCATATTAATGGTCAGATTGAACTGTTCTGGTATCGGGTCATTTCTAAGTATATACCCATAGGAGGCTCGTATGGCCACTGGCCTGTGAGATAAACACCTGTCTCCTGACTCTGCCTTCACCTCATCACATTATGATCCTGCTGTCTTGAGAGGTCTAGATCCCTCATCTGGAGTTCTGGAGGTCACATCTGTAATGATGCAACCATGTTGCACATTTCATCTGGAAAACTATTTTCAATGCTTAAGGACATATCAGGAGTTCTATATCTGGTTATGGAGACATACTCTGTTATTGTGCCCTGTTTGGGATTCCACATTTGGCATATTGTGCTCAGTTCCAGAGGCCTCTTCTAAAGTGCTCTCTTCATTTCTGGAGATCACCATGTAATGTTATATATATTGCTGAAAGTCAAATCTCGAAAAGTGTGTTCTCAGCTGGAGTCTGCGTTTTAAAGGACACCCTTAGAGTTTTAGAGTTCTGTGCTTAGTTTGAGATGTCTCCTTTGAAGTGTTGTGTCTTGTAGATATCACATTTGAATGTCTATTTCTGAGGGTCACCTCTCTTTCATTGTGTCTGATTATAGAGACCATAGCTGAAATATGGTGTTGAGTTCTAGGTGCCATATCAGGTGTGTCACAGTCAGTTCTGGAGTCCTCCCCTCATGTTCTTGAGACCATGTCAAGTATATTGTTTTCAGTTCAAAACGCTTGTAAAATATGCTTTTTTCTGCTTCTCGTGACCTCAAGTTTTTTAATGAACCTCTCTTATTATTAGATTGGGTCTGCAGTCAGCCTATGGTATGTTGTATTCAGTTTTGGCACTTTGTATTAAATCATCAATGTCATATCAGGAATATTGTATCTAGACATAAACAAATCATCCTGAGTACTGAGTTCTGAAGTCTAATCCAGTGTCTTGAGTACAGATCAGGAGACCACTACTGTCATATTGTATCTAATTCTAGAAATCATACTTGGAGTACAGGGATGTGTTCTGGACATATTTACCCGGTTCAGGGGGCATCATCTGTAGAGTTTTCATTATTGAGTAATCTCTAGAGACCTAAACAATATCTAGGTAAATCAAATAGTAAATCTATTCTTAAATAAATATACTTACTTTGAAGATATAGTGGTAGTCAATATTATAGATTCAATATTTTTGTAAGTTTATAGAGCAAACTCAATAATTTATCATTCAAACCATATGAAAATCTGTGCAAAGTTGCAAAGCCTACATTTCTTTCCTTTGTGACCTGTTCTTACGAGTACATGTAAAGGATGCAGTGTAGTTCTGAAGGCTGCCTCAAGCGTATTGTGTTAGATTTTGGAAGCACCGTATAATGTGTTGTATGCAGTTTTGAATGTGCCGTGCTGATTTTGTTACAGGCTGCTTTGCCGGCCCTCAAGTAAGTGTATTCTGGAGGCCACTATCAGATGATTGTGTCCAGCTATAAAAGCCATATCAGAAACCCTCTAGCCCAGTGGTTCCCAAAATTTTGACTTCTGAGAACCCCCAGTAAGTCACTACTGGAAGCCGGGGATCCCCAAGCAATTTGTACTCTTTAAATTTCAAACATTAATACAGAAGTCCGTGAAAAATACACAAACAAGTGCATACCAAACAAATACTCTACTAGCTAAAGATTTGATTTTATTTTGCAAAAATTGGCAAAAATGTAAAGATTTTAATGGGAAGGTTGGTGCTGCACCTCGGCGACTAACTTTTCAATGTTTGCTTTTATTTTGCGGTATGAGGCTCCTGCTTCTGGCAGGGCCGTACTGGAAACCCAAGGCAGCCCTGGCAAAAGATGTCAGAACACTCCCTCCACTGTGCGCACCAAGTGTAGCGAGTGAGCCTGACCACTACAAAGGGAGCTTTGGGGGGCTGTCCCCCCCCAAGGAAATTTGGAAAAAATTGTGCATTTCACATACATTTGTCATTATAAATTGAATTGTATTAGCTTTTAAGGCATAGTAAATGATGACCTTACTCTGTAGCAGGACACAACGATCTTTTTTTGGGGCTCCTCAATGATTCCCTCACTATCACACTCCAACAGTGCCTCTTATCTCTCCATAGCTCCTCTGTCACATGTATTGCATTTGTTTCATAGCATGTCTCATACCAGTGTAGGGCAGAGACAATGAGTCATACATGTGTAAATCAGTGTATAGAAAATGTTACATAAGGCAAACAGGACTTCAAGGTGTGGGATTCATCTCATCTATACTGGTAGGCATTTTTTAAGAGTGCTTGGTCTGGAGAAGCACACACTCAGGATTCAGAACATAACAGTGGTTAGCATTGACGTTAATAATAAGAATGTATTTCTACCCAAATAAACCTTTATTAGCAGCATCAGGATAGTGAAAGACTGAGAGAAAACATAACTTACTACATTGTACCATGCAGTTTGAATGCAGCTCTTTGATGGCAGTTCATAGCTCACTGTGCTAGTTTACGATTGTGACTTATGAACTGCACAGTAACAACAGAAGCTCAGTGACAAAAGACATAACCCACTGAGCTATGCACATAAAACATTGTTTTTTGAAATGCATGGTACATTTTCTTTGCAGCAGGCATATTAATCCTCTGCGCTTCCTTAGAGGAGTCAAAGCTGCCAATAGACAAAACTACCATCCCTCTCTCCAGCAGGTACATTAATCACCGGAGTTATCATGAAACTTTTATTGTTGCTTTGAAAACTGTTGATTATACAAGGAACTTTGCAGTGCATTTTAAAACTGCTGCCTGGGAACCCCATCCGAATGTGTCACGGACCCCTAGGGGTCCAGGGACCCTAGTTTGGGAACCACTGAGCCTATTCTACAGGCATGATCTGGAGCAATTCTTGCATTTAGTTTGTGTGGCTCCATATAGGATATTGTGTACAGTCCAGGGTGCCTCAACTGGAGTGTTGTACTCAAATCTGAATTCACCATTTAGAGAATTGTATTTTGTTCTGGAAGCTTCATTTGGAGTATTTTGTTAAATCCTTTAGTCCTTACTCGGAGTTATGTGCCACAGCTCATCTGGAGTGTTGCATCAGCTTTTCAATAACACATCAGCATTACTACTATTTCTTTTAGACACAAAATGTGGTCTGTTGTATACTAATTCAGAATCCACATATGACATAATGTGTATAGTTCTGGAAGCCTCATCTGGAGCATTGCATTAATATCTGGGGCCCGCGACTGTCACAGGGGCCATGCGCTGAAAGCCTTATCTGCAATATTAAGTTCAGGTCTGAAAGTCACAGCTGGAGTATAGTGTTTCTTTTTGAACATCACGTATGGAGTATGGTGTCCACTGCAGTTAGTGAAGAAAAATCTTAAGTCCTATGTACAGTTCGGAATACCTAAGTAGGATACTTATGCCAAGTTTAGGAGGCCTCATCTGAAGGCAAGCATCCATATGGAGTGATATATTCAGTTCACAAGGCCTTATCTAGAGCCCTGAAATTCGTTATATGGCCCGCAGGCCCTTTTATGATGCCCTTTGATAAAAAGGGGCAAAATAAATCTTGAGTTCCATTTGCTGTTTTTATAAATTGGTTTTTAGAGAGCACCTTCTTCCACTGCCAAGGACAGTGTGGGTTGGGGACATAGGGCCTGATTCACAAAGTAAACTTGAGCTTTTTATAGGTATTTGAATGATAGAACATTTTGCGTGCAGAGACTCCGCATTCGTAAGGATACTACTCGTAAATCCCTTTGTGAACAGCAAACCATAGTAAGTTTACCTTTGTGAATCAGGCCTATAGCACCAGTGGCGGCTGCTGCCAATCCAACATGGGTGGGAAAAAAATATAAAATTATAATAAAAACATAGACTTACCTTTCCTGCTGCGATCTCCTGTTCCCACGCTGTCCCTCGCTGCTCCTCTGAACCCATCCCGGCACTGCAATTCCCATGAGACAGGCTTACAGACCCCATTGCGATCACAGCACATCTCTCATGCTATCCCAGCATGAGAGAAGCACTGGGATTGGGCAGAGGGGGCCAGTTTTGTGCTCCAGCGGGGACTGGGTGCCTGTGCCCATGGGCACTGTGAATAGCTCCAAGTAACAGCCTTAAGATAGCCAAGTGCGCATGTCGGTTTGGGCGGCCGGCCAAACCGTCATGGACACTTTCAGTGCCTACCACTCCTATTTCCCTGCTGCTGACGCTGAGGCATGGCCCCGCCCTAGACTCCTGACTAGAAGTGAAAAATTAAATGACAATAAAATAGTTTTATTGTCACTTTATTTTTATTTTGTCAGCTGCCTTTCAGCAATGGAGCGACGCCCCTCCGCAATAGCGGAGAAGCCGCCCCTGCACCATAATGCCACAGTGAAAACTCAAAAGAGGACATAGTTCAGAACGAAAACAGCTTTTGGTTTCTTGTTCATTTATTTATTTATTCGTTTTTCTAAAGCTATATTTGTGATGTTGTCCCATAAAAATATTTCTGCATACTCACGAAATGCTTGCATTTGACAGAGGTACTTTGCCAATCCAAAGCTACACAGAGCTTGTAGGATTTTATCTTTTTACGCTGAAAACAATTTATGAAATATTTTCAAATTATAAATTGTGCTGTGGTGGATGTTGATTGGCTGAAACTATTTTCTCAGCCTTTCACTTGTGAATGAAGAAAAAGCATGGGCAGAAAGGAGAAATCAGAAATATAGGAGCAATTATAACTTAAAAAATATTACATAAGGATGTAGCAGCAGATCTGTGCCAGACCCCAAATTCCAACTAGGCCATCACTTCTCCTCACCTTCATTTTTAAATGACATTCAATCACTGTTCTCCAGTTAAACTCTATGTTTGCACTGAGTCACTTTGGTGCACCGTCCTTTCATCCACAAATGTCGTAATTCTTCTACAATTCTCCTTAGTATTGCTTAATTATTCTCATATGTGTGCATCATACATTTGTATGGCCGTGGGGCGTACAAAGCAGAAACTCATGCCCATTGGGCCTGTTGCACACCTGGGCACTCTCTGTAACATGACCCCTAGAGTGCACAGTGCCTCTCTGTAGTGCCTCTCTTTAGTTCGGTAGGACGAAAGAGTTGCAAGTGGAGGAATAGAAGAAGAAAGTTATTCCCATTGTATACTTGTAAAGTACGAGAACGATTTTAAAGGGTTTATTGAATTGTAGCACTTAACCCACCCTTTTGTGTGCCTTCCCAAATGTATCATTTTAGTTCAGAATCAAAAGCTTTGCTGTGTGTTTTTATAATCTTCTTCGAGAAAATTGATAAATTCTCTTTTGATTCAGCTTTATTCCTAAATTGTCTTTAGGCGGACCATCTGAATACTCTTCAAAGTCTGCAGGCAATGCAATTGACTGTTGGTGCCTACAGCAGGCATCATGTAAGAAAACTCTCTTGGAAGAAAACTTTCCTAACATATATGTAGCGAATATAGCACGTTACAACGCGTGCTATTACCATGCAGTAGGTTACAACACGGTTGTTACAATGACCGTGTTGTTGCCACGCATGGCCTTACATCGCAAGGCATTTCTACGACTTGCGCTAGGTGGCGCACCGTACATCGGAATAGTATACATTTCTATTCCTACTCCGGTTAGCGATTTAAAATCCAACACATTCCCTGGTGTTGCACGCCACCTAGCGCAAGTCATAGAAATGACTTGTGATGTAAAGCCAAGCATGGTAACAACACGGTCGTTGTAACGACCGCGTTGTTACCTACCTGCATGGCAATATCAGCGTTGTAAACGCTGTTTACCATATATAGCATGTAGTGCAACCAATTTATTTTCACTCTTACTTTGCATGAGTGGTTCCTTATCTTAGTGAATGCCTCTTTTTTTGTGCAACACCAGTGCAACCAACGGTCAAAGACCTTCATGTAGTTTTTGGATCTTTAGGAAACATTTGTGAGTACAAATGATCTAGAGCATTGTGTGGATTTCTGTGGGCATCAACGTGAGTGTGACACTCTATTCTTATTGCCTCCTGTGTACAAATACATTTGGGTCTGAGGGCATCATCTGAAGTATTGTATTCAGTTCTACAGGCCTTATTTCAGATTCTAGCTACTTCACTGAAGTTTTGTTTCTAGGGTCCGAGGCTTTATTTGGAGTATTGTGTCAGGTTTATAGTAACTCACCTGACTTGCTGGCACATGCATCAAGGTAGGATTTTGCGAGTCCTTTAATTGCGATAATTAAAGAATCGCAATTAAGGACTCGCAAAAGCCTATGCATGTAGGAATCGCTGTAAAAATAGCGATTCCTACACATTCCTTATTTGCGACTCACAAATTGCGAGTCGTAAATAAGGAATGGCTTCCCATTCATTCCTATGGGCCTACAGGCCCATGGGAATGAATGGGAAATTGCATGCACAATTTGCGAGTACCAATAGGTCCTCGCAAATTGCGCATGCAATTTCAGAGTGCAAGGGTGTCAAAAGGACACCCTGTTACACCCCTGAAATTGATCTCTGCACATATGTGGCATACATGAAACTTTGAAAAATGCACAAAAGTGCATTTTTCAAAGGTTTTGCAAATTACCATGAAGTTCAACTTCATGGTAATTGGCGCCCTCTATTAGCGAAATCGCTAATTTTTTTGCTTTAATCCATTGCATTTAAGGAATCTCTATTTGCGATTCCTTAAATGCAATCGCAAATTAAGTAATCGCAATTTAGAGATTACTTAATTACAATTTTTGCATTTGGGATGATGCATCCCAAATGCAAAAATACCGGTCGCAAAGGGGCAGATTCTGAGATGCATGTGCCTGATACTATTTTTACGTTTAGACACAAGATTGTGTGTATTGTACTGTACGTAATTTAGAGATCAGATATGAGTGTCTAGAGCTCTAGAAACCTCACTTGGACTATTGTGTTCTTTTCGGGAGGACAGATTTTGCTTCATGAGCAGTGTAAAAAGACCGAATCTGTGGAATTGTGTTCAGTTCATGGCGTCACAGTTGTAGGTTGGGTTTCATTTTGAAGACCACATCTGGAGTGCAGTGTCCAGCCAAGTTCTTGTAATGAAGCCAGATCTGGAGTTTTAAGTCCTGTTCAAAAGACCTTGACTGTAGTCTTACATCTAGTTCAGGAGCCTCATGTGAGTCTTGTGTCTGTTTCAGAAGATCTCATCTGGAGTGGTATGTCAGTTCAGTCGGTCTATCACTCGGTCACATAAAGTTCAAAACGCCTTCATTTCAGCACGGATTGATAACTGGAATGCTTCCTTATTGGGTTGGTCAAAAGCCTCTCTTAAAAAATGATGACTTAAACAAAACTGCTGCTCTCGATTTATTCTGGGATTATCACGACGGGAACATGTCAGCCTTAACCATGAATTATTACACAGGATACTCGTAAACAATGCATAATGTTCGAGTCTTAACCCAAATGCTTAAAGACAGAAATGACGAAATGCTGGGCACCCTGTCTTCCCATTGTCAGCTACACTGCCCAAAACGTGTGTTAAGGTCTGTAGGGAAGCACTTCTTTTCCGTTCCAAAACCAAAGGCATTTATTATTGGTGGCAAGGCCTTCTCTATGGTATTTGAAACTTCTCTCTTTCCAATTGATCAGAATCTAATTTATGAAAATATAGGAAAGCCTTAGAAACCTGGCTGGTCCCTAATAGAATGTTATACTTTTTTCATTCTGGCGTCAGGATGCCTTTGGGTGAATGGCACAAAAACACACACACACAAATGCATTATAAAATATGAAGTGTTTTAAAGTGCTGCGCCTGTAACTTTGATGAGCAGAGTATTCTATGTCCTTTGTCTAAGGAATCGAGAAAGCCGGATCCTTTTGTCCCAAGCCTTTGATCCCATTTTTCCGCCTGTGTCTCTAAATCACCTGGCTGCATGGTGATCAACTCCCTGTAGATTTTACTAATAGTACATCCAGCTTAACTCCTCAGATTATCAATCGTGGTGTTCCTGGCTAGCCCATTTGGACCCCCTGTTTTCTTCCCTAGATAGCTGCAAACTCGCAGGTATTTAAAAAAATCTTTCCTATCTACCCCGTATCCTGTAACTCTGAAAATGGCCTGAGTCCAGCTACATTAACTAAGTCCCCCACTATACCGACCCCTACATCTTTCCATCGCTTCATTATATAATCAAGAAAAACTGTTGATAATGCTGAGTTTTTAATATAAGGAGGTATAGTAATTTATTCTGCCTATCCCCGTCTTTCTTTTTAACGTCTTCCACACCTGACCTGCTGCCAGTAACATCTTGAATCTTACCGTCTTGTAGTAACTAGGTGGTTCAGTGAATCCTAAAAACTAATTTTTAGCATCCTTCCCCACCAATAGTTCATAAATGTCTGGCACCCTCCCCTGGTTCCAGGGATCGAAGTGGTTTCCCCCCACTAACAGACACATGTATTGTAATACTGATGCTAAGTAATATAATCTAAAGTCTGGGACTGAAAATCCTGCTTTCTCCTGAGGAAGCAACATAAACTTCATGGCCTGTCTTGTCTTACCATATGCCCATATAAATCTATTTACCAATCCATCCAACTTTTTAAACCATACTGTCTCAAATATCAACGGTTTTGATCTAAAAAGAAATAAAACTTTAGGTAAAAAATTCATTTTCACCACATTACAATGACCTATCAATGATAGGTGAAGATTATTCAACCAGGCAAAATCCTGTGATCCTTTATGAATGACCGGGGCAAGATTTAGCTCAACAATTTCCCCAATATTGGATGAGATATTCACTCCTAAATACATTGCCGACTGCACGACCCAGGGGTCATTCAGCCTGATATATTCATTAATTACAATTTGGGTTTTATGCTGATTAAGAAAATACCCTGATATTTTCCCAAAGGCCAGTGTTTCGCAATATTGGCCAGAGCTGATTCTGGTATTGATGTAGTAACCGCTAAGTTGTCTGCATAGCCCAAGATCTTGGTATCCATCCCACAGCTGCTTATAGGCTTTATCCTGGGGTTAGCATCAATTCTGCGAATCAAGGGGTCAATATAGAATGCAAATAATAACGGAGAGCATGGGCAGCCCTGCCTAGTCCCCCTTTTTACCTTGAAATCCTCTGTTTGTCCACCCGCCAACAACAGTCTGGCTATGGGAGCAGCAGATAATACTCGTAAAGCTTTTATAAAAACCGTACCAACCCCCAGCTGTTCGACGACCGCCCACAAGTCCCAGGAGACCCTATCAAATGCTTTCACTGCATCCAAAAGAATAAGTGCCATAGGGTCTCCTGAGACTGATGCTGCGTCGAAGAGCAAGATGACTCTTCTAACGTGATCTGTAGTGCCCCTCCCAGGTATGAATCCATACTGTCTAGGCGAGATAACTCGACCGAGGACAGGGCCCAAGTGATTTGCCTGGACCTTTGAATATATTTTGGTATCTGTGTTCATCAGCGTGATCGGCCGATAAGAACCTGGATCTGTGGCTGGCTTTCCCTTCTTCAAGAATACCACTATACTGGCTTGGTCCCAGGATTCAGGGGGTGGCTCCCCCGCTTGTACTCCACAGAGCATGTTTGAGAAATCTTCCCCGAGAACGGACCAAAAAAGTTTATAAAACTCGAGTGGAATTCGGTCTGAGCCTGCAGCCTTCCCTGCTGCCAGCTCACTGAGTGCTTTAAATATTTCATCACACGAAATAGCGGCGGCTATAGATTCTCAGTCTTCCGAGGAGAATTCCACCAGACTACTAGTGTCTAGATACTCCTTAATTACATCTTCGGCAATATCCTCCCTAGTTTCCTCAGAATCATATAGTTTCATATAGAACCTGCGGAATTCATCTCGGATTCCCTGAGCTGTCATCACTAAATTCCCATGCTCATTCTTTATTGATATTATCTCGTTCTGTATGTTCTTCTGTCTAGTTCGAATTGCTAATATGCACCCTGATCGCTCACTAAACTCATAGCATTCCTCCTTTCGTGTCAAATATTTCTCAGTGGCCTTTGCAACCACCACATCCCCTATTGCTGCTTTAGCTAAGGCAAGTTTATTCAGTATACCCTGAATAATGTCTCCAGACTCTATTGCCCTAACTAAATCCTTTTCCACTGCTCTTCATCCTTGGTATAATTAATGTAACTGTTGACGTTGATTTCTAGAGCGGCATAAGCTAAAGCTTTACTTTAAAACGATCTTAGATTTGTACGAAGCGAGTGTATGCGTGTGTTCTGACCAAACCGTTTCCAGATCTGAGCCACTCCAACTGACTCGCGCGGACACGAGTTGCACCGTGCAATGGAGACGTTTCACGACCGAGCGAGTATGATGTACGCGTCGGACATCCGGATCGAGCAGAAGTTTCTGGCTCGCAAAATGTATGGGAAGCTGCCTTTGGGGGTCTGCGTCGGACCCCCATCACACGCAGCCTTACGACTCGGACACAGGGGGAGACCCAAGGGTCTCCCCAGCACAGGCATGTACGGTGCGGATGGCAGGGGGGTCCTTGTGCGAGAGGTACCCATTCAGTCAATGGGAGACCATATACGCGTCGTACGATCGGCTCCCATTGACTTTTATGGGAGCCCGACCGAACTGAGTCTGGCAGCATGCGGCTGCATCATACTTGCTCAGTCGGACTGCAGGGGTTCGGCTCGGTCGGAAAACACTCCAAATCCGGCTCGGTTGGAGAGCTTTCCGACCCAGATCGGAATCGACCCCTAAGTGTTAAGATCAGTTATGGATACCTCACATGTGGGTTTTGTAGAAAGCCATCAATCATTGTACAAGTGCACGCAGACCAAACTAAAGTATTACGTCCACCGCTCAAATCTTCAATGAAGCATTGCTTCTATTTCTAGACGCCATGATTGGCATATTTTACCCCAGTTTGAATCCACATACATGGCAATTTGGAATGCTTTTGATGGCTCCTCTGTAGTATTGTTCTGAGCAAGCAATGGTTCATCTGGAGTGCTGGTTTGCGCTGTCAAGATGCAATGACCACCTGTGTCATATTGTGCCCAATTTTGGAGGTCATATCTGGAATATTATTTTTCATGTTTGCAGGGCAATTCTGGAGGGGAGTGCTCAATTCTGGAGCCAACAGTTATAATAGTGTGCTATGTTCTGATGGCTGCATCAGGAGTTCTGCTTCCATTTGGAGACAACACCATTGCCATATTGTGTATAGATCTTGAGATCACATCTTGAGTAATGTGTTCAGTTATAGTGGAAAAAACGGGAATGTTATACACACGAATAAAGGTCTCAACTGGAATACTGTGTCAAATGCCTTCAGCCACACCTATAATAGCCTGCCCAATACACAATGTGTCACAGGGAAAATTGTTAAAACTATTATAGGCCATGTTTGGAGGATTGTGTCCAATTCTGAATGCCACATTGGTAAGGTTGCGCCAAGTTCTTGAGGCCACCTCTGGAAAATTATATCCAGTTTTAAGGCCACAACTGGAGCACAGTATCCAGTTCTAGAGGTGATGCTGGCACTTTTTCGCAAATGTTAGCAGCAGGTTATGTGTTGTTCTTAAGGTCACTCATGAATGTTGTATGTGTTTGTTTATTGTCTGGTGAAGCTGTGTGTGATTATATAGATGGGTACGTTGATGGATCTTTTCTGAGCATGCCAGAGTGTGTGCATAGGTCAATCGGTGAGCATGAAAGTGTGATGAGCGAGCAAATGTGTGAGTGGATGAATCGATATGAGTGTATTAAAATTTGATGCTGACACTTGCTCCGATCTTCAAGCCCGAGCTCAAAAACGTATTAATTTATTAATTTATAGTATTTGTAGAGCACGAACACTCATCTCCTTAGGGGTATCATGGCACTGATTTGCTACATATCCTTCCCGCTAATACACTGGGGATCATCAGTGAAGGGCAAGTAGAGCAGCTTTGAGTTGCCTTGGGAAAAGACATGTTTTTTGGTTTCTCCTGAACCTGGTATGGGTGACGGCGAGGCAGAGGTCCAAAGGTAGTAGGTTCCAGTGAGTTGCTGCCAGGTGGGTAAAAGAACGGCCACCAGATCTGACTTAGTGCTAGATTCACTGATCTGAGGTTTCAAGGCGGTTTATAGAATTCCACCTTGGATTGTAAGATCCAACTCTAATTTAAAAAACAAAACTCTTCAACCCGGAATTTTTAAAACTTACAAAACCATACACATACAGATATATTAAAATTCTATACTCATTTTAATATGTAGTATACGATCATTCAACACTTCAACATTTTCTCTCTCCCCACACAGTTACTTATCTGCAGGAGCAGCAGAAAAAAGAAGGCTGATTGTTGGGAGTTCTGATGTTTTATTTGCACTGAATTCTAAGTTCTATTTTCTTTAAGGGAGCTGCTGGAGTAGTGGCAATAAAGAGTTATTGCATTATGTTAGCCTCTGTCTTGCCATAAAATCCACAAATACCTGAAATATGCCCAGAAGAAAACAAACAAATGACGTGTGCATTGCTTGAATTTTTTTTCCCCACTAATAATTTTTCATGACCGCACACCAGTCCACCGTTTTGTTTTATCCACCATGTGATCTCAGACAGGAACCAGCCATATACAAATCAGCCTTGGACTTACTAGCTCTCATAGGAACAGTTGATGCAAGACTAAGGGCCGATTTAGAGTTTGCGGGAGAGGGTACTGTGTCGCAACTGTGGCAGAGTATTCTCCCTGCCAAACAGAAGGTCTGCCCACCTCATTTAAAGACAGATAGACCTTCATTATGTCGATGACGGAGACTACTTCATCTTTACTGCCAATATAAAGCTCTGAAAGCCAGACAGTAAGGGCCATCTGCGATTTGACTGTATGTCTGTCCACCCGATTTAGAATGGGTGAACACATGGGCAGTTTTCACTGTCTGTCACCGCCAGGTAGAACCTGGTGGTAAGTGGCTGAGAAAACTGCAAAATGGCCTCCCCTCCCTTGGAGAAAACTCCCATGGGGGGGGGACTTCATTTTTATTTTTCAGAACAAAACCCAATTTTGGGTTCTTGTTTAGGAAAATAAAAAACCTTTGTAAGTTTGCCGTGTGGCACTGTCATGCTGATGGAGCCGTCTGTTAAACTTGCAATGCATTGACAAGAACTACTGTGACGGCAGTTCCTGCCAATGCTAGAGATGTCCGCTTAGCTGCTGGACATTTCAGAATCTGGCAGGTTTGGATTCCATTAGGGTGACAGAGTACTTCACTCCATCGCCCTAACGGGGTACACACCTGTCCGCCATGCTCGAAATCAGACCGTAAGTCCCCTCTGAATGGGAACACAAGCAAGCGATACTAGCAAAGGATGAAATTAGTATCCACATAAATATGTTTACTGAATGTCAGAGCTCATTTCGGTGAACAAGTGCAATCCAAAACCCTCAGAATGTATTATAATTGTCACAAATAAATAACTAAACCTAGCAAGTAACACAGAGTGAATAGGTTAACTCTAACCAAGGGGCTGATTTTTACTCTTTTACTGTCCAGCGGAGCTATTCTCCAGCGCACCAGCTTCTCACCCACATAAGACTTCATACAAGTGTCTATTGATTCTATATTTATGAATTTTCCATCTATATTTGTAAGTACTTTTGTTGTTAAAATGTCTGTTTCTTAGCGAGATTATATTTGACATTTTTAAATAAAAGCTCATGTACATGTTTCCCCACATGTACATCCACATGTTTAAGCTATTTAGCTGGGATTTGAAAGAAACAGATTTACGTTTGTAGAAGGTTTTCCTTTTTCCCCACCTTTAAAAATAGATGCAAATTCAAAAACTTTAATTTAGTCATCTGCATTTTTTCCTAAGAAATAGAACACAACACAGCTTGGAAATGTGGTGGGGAGGCCTGTAAAGGTACCAAGAATGTATTTGCCAGCTTATACAGAGGTTACTTCACCAACTCTCCTACGTAGGTGATGGAGCAGAGATTCGCAAAATAAAACCTGTTCGAATCGAGTACCCCCATACTATGTACTAACAATAAGTAAATATAGTAAAATTAACGTTACACCCAACATGAACATGGGGAAAACTGCTTTTCGCCTATCTGAATTAACACGTAAATGAATAATAATGTAATAACTTCATGGTTTGAAAGAAATTGCATGAATAGGCCGCATGTGCTCCAGTATTTTGCCTATTGCAGCATGCTATAAAGTAATGATCAATGCTGCTTGTCGCACTAAGCTTTGCTAGGTAACATTAATGGAAAATAGTGGATTGTGGGAGGTAACAGTTATTGGTTTCATTATCACATAATTAATAAAAGTTCATTTCTATTCACTTTAGTGTGCTGAATGAAGACGCCATTTTATTTAACTTGGCTATGGTGGGAGGGGGAGCTGTTAGGACCGAGATCGTTCTGTCATGAGGAGAAAAAGATGTGCCTGTGCGCCACAGATGACATGAAGGAGTGAAGGCCAGTGTATCAGTCGCCTGCCAACTACTGTACCCGAGCGTGGGACCGGAGATGTCTACTGTGAATAACATTAATTCATAAGAAGAAGAATGTGAAATTGTAACTTTTGTGGAGAACCTGTGAATAAGCTGAGATTCAGACCATGAAAACTGTTTTTTATAATGCAATTGTTGATTAAAAGTGAAGTCATGGTGGTGTGACGACGTCACCTCCCCAGCCCACCAATCCCTGTGCGAGTTAAAAGGGTAAAATGCAACATTTGAGGGATGGACATGTCAATTTAGACTATAATTAGGGTGCCTGTGGGAGTGTGGTTAGGCAAAGCTTAGGCTGACAGGAGTGAAGAGGGGAGATGCGTCGCTGTCCGTCGGTTTGCAGAGAGGCCTAGCTGTTCCAGTCCTGTCCTCCTATTTTGTGTTCCCTGATTCTCTTTTTGGGGAACCTCTATCATCTCTTGGGTCCAGGGAGTGCTTTTCCCTACAGACCGATAAGTTCGTATTTAGCCTATATCGTTCTTAGAATCTCAGCATTAATGTATGTATCTTTGAACCTTTTGTCTCTTCACCTATCCATTCCGTCAACAATGTATTGATATGCAATATTTTAGATGAATCTATTGTCTCTTCATCTATCCCTCCGTTAAGTATATTTTTATTCTGGTTGAATAATTGCTAAACGTTTGTCTCTCCACCTATTCACTCCTTCAGTGCATAATGTAATTGCATAATAAGTCTGTTAAGGATGCAAAATTTCTCTGATCATGAGATTTGATGTTTGTAATTGAGACCTAATGCGGATGAGCATTTACTTCTGAATTAAGATTTTTTTTTCATTATTAACCTTACCGAGAGTATGCAATACATTTTTCTATATGGTTCTTATGTTAGTAATCATCATTGCCATCAACTATTCAACTAATTGGTCCATCAACCAAGTAGAAGGAAAGTTGATATTAGGATTATTTATTTAACAAATGTCCAAAAGGGAGTTATAAATAGAACTATCTGAATGGAACGAACAAATTGACATCAGTGCATCAGGGATACTGGGTGAATGTGTATGGGCCATAGTAGTGATGTTTGGTGAGTATCAATCCCTGATAAAAAAAATTGTATTAGTGCTGGATCATAGGTATACCTTTTCTCATATTTCGTTTTTCATGTATACACGACAAGAGACCAGGACACCCAAGACTACAACAATAAAAGATGATTCTAGAAAAATTGCACAAAACACTAATGCTTATAAATGTGGTTTAATGCTTAATCATGCGTCCTTGAGCAGCAAGGGTGTAGGTTGTCAAGGATGAGAGAACAGAGAAGAAGCAGGATAGCTTGGTAGCTGTAGGAAACTGGGTTGTTGATTGCTGGGGTAAAGACCCTTCTCAAGCAACAACCACAATCCCTGCCAGGATGAACCAAAAAGTCACTAAATTGACCTGTCCTTAACCCTCTGAATTGGCATAAAGCAGTCAGGCTCAACTTAGAGGAAATGGGTTAAGTATTTATACAGAACTTAAACAATAATAAAGTGAATACACAACACAAGAAAAATCCCACACCAATTTAGAAAAATAGAGAAATGTTTAATAAATAAAATGATACCAAAACAACAAATATAAAATCAGTGGAACTGGAAATATGCAAAGATTTAGGTAAGCATAGTGCCTAACAGCGCAATACTTTCCTCTGAATCATCTGGTTGTGCTAGAACAGGTGAAGGCTACAAGTTCATGGTGATCATGATGGCATGTGGGCTGGATACAGGGACCAGATTAGACCCGCTGGAAAAGTTACCTTCTTGAAATTGGGTGCAAAGAGTCCAGTTTGCGGTGGAGGAGGTCGCGAATGGTCGTCGATGTAACGTAAAGAGCAGGCCTGGTGTCGCAGGTGGTTGTCACAGTAGCACAAAGATCTGGTCAGGTGTCACGACAGTCGTTGCTGGAGCTGCGGTCACAGCGGGCTGTTGTCGATGTACAGAAAAGTGCAGATCTCTTAAGGCTGGTAACTGTAGCGCAGGCTTTTCCAATGAGTAGCTCATGAGTTACTGATGACTCTCCAGCTACTTATAAGTAGCTCCCCTGTGTGCATCTCAGCCTACTAATCTGAAAGGTTTTTCTTGGTTGAATCAATATATGTATACCAAAATTGAAGTGTCTAACCAAGACGAAAATGTGTGTATAGTCATAACTAATGCACTAAAGTTTGTAGAGACGTATTACTAATAGTAACTTGGTTCCAGGGGCATTGCTGCAATGGCTGCTATATTTTACCCATGTACAGGCATTCCACTTTGACAACGCATTTTTTACATTACTGCCGGGGACCATGCCGGATGCATGCACACTGCTTGTAATCTTGCATATGACGGCCACTAATGTAAACTTGGCGTGGTCAGTATTAAGACTCTAATTATATTAGTAGCTCAGATGATTTTTATTTTACATAAGTAGCTCTCACGACAAAAAAGGTTGTAGACCCCTGCTGTAGCATGAAAAATCACCGGAGATTTGCATTGGTGATTGTGGCAGAAGGCAGTATCTCGGCGCAACCAGGTTGGTTCACGGTCATAAAGAGCACAAAACCTCAGGCTTCTCCCTCTCTTCACAGGAGGAGCTTATCTGATGGCAGCCAAGGGTCCACGTCTTGGGGAGGCACCTCTTGGGAATCAGGAACTCACACCAGCCGAGTCCAGAGGGGCTAAGAAAGGTCCAGTTACAGGACAAGACAGGTCCAGTGCAGCAGGTCAGATGGGCAGTTGCAGGCAGTCTCTGGCGCTTGTTCTGTCCCAGTAGCTCGCAACTAGATATCAGCCACCTGGCTCTTGTTGTCCCTCTGGTTGTCCTGATATCAAGCAGCAAGGCAGGCCTCAAGCAGCAGGGCAGGTCTCTGATGTTAGTCAGTTAGTCAAAATCCTTTATTGCTTGATTAATTAAAATCATTTGCACAATTAGTGTAGAGAAACATAAATGTAGATCAAATAAAAGTACATGAGAGTTTAAAATTAAAATTCTGGTCAGGCTCATTATAGACTCCATAAAATTGCCAATTACATAAGCGAGATCAATACTAAAACCATATGTATAATGTGCAAAAATACCGGGAATGTGAAAACTATGCATTAAGTACATGATATGTTCAATACAGGACGAATAAACTAAAAATTATATAGCCACCCAGGGGACTAATAGTGGCAGATGATATCTAGGAGAAAATGTTTACTCTGAGCCGTATCAACTAAATATACATAACTGTGCTTACAAGGCGCGCAAGTCTTACATGTTGTATCTCAATTTTGCAGGACAAAATGAAAATCTGTTATTGCTTCACGGTAATGGTTAGGATGTTGATCCAATATATCGCAGGCTTTAAGAGCTGCTTGCAACAGGGAGATATACTTTCCTAATTTTGCCAGGTCACATGGCTCCACTATATTAAAAGCCAAGTGTGTGGCCTCATTGCAAGTTCCTATACCTTTTTTAAGGAACAAAGGTTTTAGCAAGGCACGACGTGCATTTATGAGGACAGGATAGCAGCACAGCAAGTGGTTGAAACTTTTTGTTTGATATCCACATTGTCTGCACTTAGTAATCAAGGAACGGGAGTGCCATTTAAGATTCCGCTGTAAGATTCTTGCAGCCATGATTTGTTGTAGACATGTCCTTCTGATTGTGAGCTGGAGATATGGCTGTAGTCTCAGTTGTGATGGGTGGACAGTATTGTATGAGGCAGCCACTGCAGCGAATGTCGATGACCTCTTGGATTTTAGTTTTGCCAAATCGGTGGGCATTGTCTGTACTTTTATTTTTTGTTTGAGAATTTTTTTAAGAGCCAAATGGTCTTCTGGTATCAGCAGGGCAGCCCTCTCAGGCTCAAAGCAGACCTCAAGCAGCAGTACAGTCCTTCGGGGTTCTTCTGGGGGACCTCTGCAGGTCCAGAAGTAAACTGAAGAGTTTGTCTGGGGGTCCTATTTTTATACCTGGTGCCAGCTTTGAATTAGTGGAAACGTCTGGATGTTTCCCCCCACAGATGATCCTTGAATTTCCTTTCTTCCCGCCCAGGCTCCAAACGGTCTGGGTGGCAAAAGACTAGTGTGAAGTTCTTTGTCAGTGTGCTGAGGCAGCTCCTTTAAAATGTAAGTGGCACAGTGGACAGCTCCCCCCTCATATGTTCTGGCAGGATGTCCAAACCTGCGAACACCTAGTCCCCCTTTGTCCCACCATCTGGAAGGGAATACACAAAGACCAACTGCCATTCTAATCACAGTCACGTGACCCAGGACACAGGCTGCAGGCACCAAATAGTCAGGACAAGAAAATGCCAACTTTCTAAAAGTGGCATTGTTGGAATTGTGACTTAAAATCCGACTTTACCATTAAAGAGAATTTTAAATTACAATTCATTTGAGTCCAAACTTGACATCCCTGTCTGTTCCCAATCAAAAGTTAGCACTTATTATTATAGAATTGTGGCTCAAAATCTGACTTTACCATTAAAGTGGATTTTAAATTCTATTCCCAAACCTGTTTTCAAGCAAAAGTTATCCCTTATTAAATGTAAAAAAGTAATCCAATGTTCTCCCATGGGAGAGGTAGGCCTCACAGTAGTGAATAATTATTTGGGAGTTTTTCACTACCAGGACATGTAATACCTAAAAGTACATGTCCTATGTTTTAAGAACACTGCACCCTGTCTACCTTAGGCTTGACATATATAGTCAAAAGGATAGTTTAGGCTTAGCAAAGGGGTTATTTTGCCAAGTTGAATTGCAAGTTAAAAACAGCACATGGGATGCAACAGTAGTCCTGAGACATGTTTTGAAGGGCTACTTAAGTGGGTGGCACAATAAGTGATGTAGGCGTACTAGTAGCATTTGATTTACAAGCCGTGAGTACATGTTGTACAAATTTAGCAGGGGCTTATTAGTAAATTAAATATGGCAATTGGGTGTAAGGCAGATTTACCATGTTTAGAAGAGGGGGCAATACGTACTTTAGCACTAGTTAGCAGTGACAAAGGTCACAGAGACCTAAGTCCAACAAAAATTATTTTCAGCAAACAAGCGGGGTTAAAGCAAATACTGTGGGAGAAGACCACCCTAAGGCAGTCAGGTCTAACAGTGGCACACAGGGAATGAGTGGCTGAGATGGGAGCTCTCCGAACTCCTTACCTGTGAGGCTTCTGTAATAGCTTTTTTGGCAGTAAAGATGAGGAGAAACACTACACCTAAATGTGCTGGAAGCAGTGGTTTACCAAAACTCACAAAATGAACTACCAATGTGAGCTGGAAAAAAGGGACACAAATCTTGCAGTAAAAGGGTGACTGTCATTCCTACACATCAAGAGGCTGAAGTACAGATACAACTCTCAATGTGAGGTACTTACATAAGTATTTGCCACAGAAGAAACCACAAAAAGAATAGCATCCATACATTTGGCTGATCTTATGATGAGTAAATCAGAGTGAATGATTTTTAGGGGCACTTTAAATGTCAGTTTGCTAGTTGCCCCTGTGCTGATACTGATACTATGCCACTTACAGTACTGCCAAGGAATGTGGAACTGGTATAAAAGAGAATTAAGGAGGTTGGTGCCTGAATGTCCATACCTCCACCCAATGTTATCCCCGGGGAGGGCTTGCTAAACATCTGTATAACACATTTCTCTGCCTGCCTTGTTTGCCAATGTGCACATTTTAATAAAATGCATAATGATTATAGTCAAAGTGATTTCATCAGTTACATGGGGCTCTGACTTCATGCCAAGAAGGCAAGTCCTCTTCTTTGGGTCTGCACCTGATAGTAGAGCAGGGCCTTCTCCAGTATTAACTTGTGTTCCCTCAGAGTGATTATTTTATATTTTAACACAATGATGGACACTCACCCCCAGTCACAGATCTGAATCCATCATCATTCTTTAGCTCACTTTGCCACCTCAGTTCAGACCCAGCTATATGCAAATCAGTCTTGACCCGGTGCCTCATGGGAACAGTCCAGCCTGAACTGCCAAGCCATGTATTCCCTGAACCGGAAACAAGCATCCTGGGACCGGTTTCTGGGTAACACCCTTCATCAGCCAGGCGAGCTTGAATCCAGTGGCAAAGCGAGCAAGGGATCCACGTCTGGGAATACCCTGCCAACTTATGGCGAACAAAGCAAACACAAGGAGATGATAGATGGAGCGCTGAAACTTTTCAGTCACAGATCTTGGTTCAATCCATCATCATTCTTTAGCTCACTTCGCCACCTCAGTTCAGACCCAGCTATATGCAAATCACTCTTGCAATTTTATTTTTGAGGCAATTGTGATGTGATGTGGTTACTTTTGCATTTGACAATTACCACTATGGAATCAGATAAGCCACAATGGACTGTTTTGACATGAGTTGTTATAATTACCAAGAAATCAGTTGTTGAAGCATAGTTTCACTCAAGATATTAGGCATATCAGCATTAGTGTACGGATTTCACATTATCTGGGCTGCTGATTTGAAAGATATCATTGTGATGTGAGTTATAGAAACACTATCCCGCTTTGCCAAGTTTTTGAGCATATATTGCTCATGGGTATTTTGTAGTCCTGGATGGTGAACTTCGCTCCGTTCGCGGAGTTTGCGGAGTTTTCTGCACTTTGCACTCTGCCGAGTTTGCGGAGTGCAGAAAACTCAGCTTTGCGATGTACAACTGAGTTTTTTCCCCTCTCGCGATCGCGAACGGTAAGTTTGCAGAAGGTTTTTGTAACAAAACTCCACGAACTACGCCCAGGCCTGGTATTTTGACAACTTTATGTACAAACCTTTGGCATCAGAATAAATGAACAGCCTTCACATTGATTTTATATTTTTAGGTTTCGTTTCGTCAATGGATTTGTGTGAAACAAATTTAGGGTGTGAGCTTCACAAATGTTTTGGCCACTTGGGCTGAATCTAATTCCATGAGTACACATCACTACTGCTCACTCATACTCAATGTGTTTGGCACAGGGCGAAGGCTGTATGTAGATGGATTTTGCTTCACCTAGGAGGTCTTGTGTATCTGAAGGGTAATTTGTGATTTACCGGATTCTACGCCCCTCAGTACTTACTTACAGAAATGCTGTAATGGTTTATACAGTAATTCAAATAGCAGTTGAATGATGTCATCAATGATGGGTGCCGCTCGGAGGCTGGACATTCTGCTGATCTGTTCTGTTTCCCTGTGATCCGCCTGGAGGCGCTTGCTGCGGGGAACTTGAGGGACAAGTACTGTTCTGCCCTACATTTTGGTTGCGGGACTGCGAGGACCAGCTGCCTTTGCGTTCTTCCCATTATTGACTGCAGCTGGTGCCTCTTCCCGTTCACTCCCACCTACGGCATTTAACGCCTCGCGGCCCCTGCTTCGCGGGAGCCGCTCGTAGGCTGGACATTCTGCTGATCTGTTCTGTTTCCCTGTGATCCGCCTGGAGGCGCTTGCTGCGGGGAACTTGAGGGACAAGTACTGTTCTGCCCTACATTTTGGTTGCGGGACTGCGAGGACCAGCTGCCTTTGCGTTCTTCCCATTATTGACTGCAGCTGGTGCCTCTTCCCGTTCACCCTCCCCTGTTTTACATATTTGTTATCCCACTTACGCGTTAGCGGGACGCGAGCGGGGCGGAGCCCGGGCAAAGGGCGGGCCCTCTAAGGCCCTCAGAGGCCGAGTGAGGCCGGGCAGGGCCTGGTTATTTCAATTGGTATTCATTTCTCTGTGTCCTCTGCATTTTGTGTTCCTGCATATAGTTGCCGGTATGGCCCAAAGCCCTGATATAGCCGTTAGTGGAAAGCCGGGGGCTATGATAATCGGTTCTCTTGATAAATATTTTAAAAGGGTTCCGACGGATGAGGTCAGGGAAAATATCTTAGCTAAACGCAGGACAGAGCGTCGTCGTTCAGTCGAAAATCTAAAACATAGGGCTTCCGAAGCACTTACTCTCCATGCATTTCCCCAGGACAGTGGTAGCCCTAATGCCTTTGACGACCTCTCTTCGCAGGAGAGTGTCCCTTTATTGCTTCGGGATTGCACCCCTATCCACTCTGTCCCTATTGATCATGATAGTAGTGTTACTTCCCCTCACAGATTTATTAGTACACCTGTTGCTTCAAACTCACACTCCCCCACTTGTGGTAAACAAGCTAAGAAGAATCATAAGATTCCCAAAGTGGTTAAGATTCACGGTCCACCACCGAGTAAAAGAAGACGTAAGAAAGGGGGGGCGTTGGCTAAACCTAAGATTAACAATTCTGATTTTGGGAAGCACTCAAAGAAGGTTGTTAGCACTGCACTAGGGAAAGTAGTTGTACCTGTTTTTATGCCCAATACGCCTCTCCCTTCCCCACCTATTAGCCTAGATCACGAGAATTTTATTGAGACACTACCTACTCTTGTTGAACCGCTGTTGTTAGCAGCCCCTTCTGTTGCTCAATATGACACTCTGGCCCCTTTGATCAAGTCCCTTATCTCACCTATTATCGAGAGTTTAAAGAGGTTGGAGAAAAGACTTGCGGATATTGAATCCGCTATAAGTAGGAAGGTTGAGCCGACCATAGCTCAGGTGAATGTGGCTGTCCCTATCGACTCAGTACCTACTATCGTTGCACCTAAAGCCACTCCCCATTCCATTAAGGCTTTACCCCAGTCCACTAACCAGATAGCTCTTAACCACCAAAAGTTATTGCCCCCTATGACTGTGAATTCCTTGAATGAGAATCCATCTAGCGACCTTTCGGGGGGAAGAGTATATGCATTTAAAGGGAACACGTGGAAAGAGAGGGGAAGCAGTAGTTACAACAGGGCTTTTGTGACTAATGGGCCGCAAGTAGATTTGCCCCCAGAAGCTGTGCCTCTGGTGGTTGTTTTGACGGGGGTGCCGCCACTGGATGACAACAAAAAAGAAGGGTTTACCCAGCTGAAAAACAAAACCATGCATTGGCTTAGTACACATAGACCAATCGAAGAGAATATTAATGGCGAGATATTGTACGTTAGGCGTCTCCCCTGGCTAGGTGGCAGAAGCAAAGACATCGAAGGAGATATAGTTGTAGTAAATTTTAGAGACCCATGTGCAGTAGATCATATATTGAACTGGCACATGGGAAGTGGCAACAACTGTATCATCCCCCGCGCATTGACTTATTTTTATCCTAGATCCCTGGTGTTTCCCTTACCTTATACAAATAAACAAGTTTCAACTCATTTAAACCCCCCGATAGTACCCATTTCCAGGCAACTGGCATCCGGCCCCTACACAGTTTTTGCAGCTGATTCCCCTAGGTGGAACTTTGTTCCCCCGCGTCCCAACAGAATTATTAATAGGAGAAGGGACCACCAGAGGCCTTTCACTCCCTTAGAGGTAGTGAACAGGTTCAATGTGCTTACTGGCATGGAAGACTGTGATTGAAGATTACAGGCAAGTCTGGTCAAGAGGGGTCGAGTAGGCTCAGTTAGCCCAGTGGGCAGTGGTTGTGAGATTCACACAGAGGATACTGGTTTTGACCCTGGGTCCAAGGTCCCATTGCCACCTATGGGATTTGATATTAGTGGGTCTGCAACTAACATTCATCCTTTGTCCCCGGGTTGTAGCGTTGAAGGCTGTTTACCATCAAAATCATTATACCAATCAGATCCCATAAACAACCTTATACCACGGGCGCTGGGTGCGAATGAGGGGGTTATTCCTGATCGGTTTGTAATAGACAATGAGGTTATCCACTTGGTATCCTGGAATGTGGCTGGATTGCAAAAAAAGTTGGATCTCCCTGAATGGAACTGCTTCATCGAGAAGTTCGATGTATGTATGTTCCAAGAAACCTGGAGTTTGTCTCCAGTATACAAATCCGGCTACTCAACCTTCTTTCTGCCTGCCCAAGGCTGTGGAAAGGGCAGACCAGCAGGGGGTCTACATGTCTGGGTAAAAATTGCAAGGAATTGGGTGGTTTCGATTCATGATTTAGGGAGTTGGGACATCCAACACATTTCATTTGCGGGACAAACAAAGGGTAGCAGGATAGATTTATTTAATATCTATTCAAGAGGGATCGCGGGGGATACAACCTCAAGTACAGTATCTATTTTAGATCAGGCAATAGCTAACTGTCCCTCTTCCTCCAAAATTATTGTGGGTGGGGATTTTAATTGTACATTTGAGCCCCTTAGTGGAGATGATCCTTTGGGTATTGAGGAGGAGGACTCTAGATGGTCTATTCCGGCCCTGTCACTAGCCCCAATTAAAAAATGGCCTACAAAGGTAATCCAGCTCAATGTCCTTACGGTGGAACACAATCTTAGAGCACTTAATGGTAGGACTCCCTCCAACCGTGATGGAGCAATGACCTTTAATAGGCTTAGCAGTCCGTCTAGAATTGATTACATTTTAATAGATGTCGCACTGTGGTGCAACCTAATAGATATGGAGGTGGTACCCTCGCAGGATAGTGATCACAACCCCCTTTGTATGAAGTTGAGGTGGGGTAAACGAAATGTCGGCGAGAGGATAGCCTCCCTGAGGACAACCAATGAGGTGGTCCCATATAAAGGCAACCGTAGGTTGAAATGGGATAAGGTTCAACCTCAGGCTGACAATTTGGCAAGGATTAGGGCGTATGTAGTAGACCTGACCACAGAGCTGACGGATCTCGAATTGGGATCTGATAGCGCCCAGGGATCGTCCTTTGCACAGGCTTACAAAAACGTAGTAGAGGAAGTAGGGAAATTCTTTTTAATCCAGGATAAAAATGGTAGTTTGGTAAAAAAAATGTCCAAACCCTGCAACCCCTGGTATTCGGACCAGTGCAAGGCAAAAAGAAAAGAGATAACAGCTGCCTTGCGTAAAAAGAGTCAACCCTTAGTTAGAGCAGCCAGGAAAGATTATGCAAAGGCACTGATGCAGGCTAAACGTGAGTGGGAGGAACAATACTGGCAGGATCTTAAATGTGCTTCTAAAAGGAAGAAATAATTGTTGTTTTGGGAACTGATTAACAAAGCCAGGCAGCGTAACACACCACCATTAGTTAATCACATAACAAGCCAGCAATGGTATCACCATTTTTCTGCACTGTACGGTGGGATAGAAGCGGTCCATTCCCCTACCTCTAATCTTTCTATTAGGGCTCCTTCTTTACTGCTGTTTGAAGATCCCTTTTTGACTTCTGAGGTGGTGCTAGCTATCAGACACCTGACCCCGAAGAAAGCTGCTGGCCCTGATGGGATCCCAGGTGATCTCTTATTGGAAGAACCCGTAATATGGGCCAAACTCATTGCCCAAATAATGAATTTGATTTCCAAGGGATTCCCCGTCCCGGATTCTTGGAAGGGAGCGAAGGTGATCACTGTGTTCAAGAAGGGTGACAGAGATGACCCTGCCAACTACAGACCAATCAGTCTGATTGACGTGATCCAGAAGGTGGTTGGCAGGGTCATTATTATGAGGATAGGTGTCTGGATGGAGGAGGAGCACGTTTTGTCCCACTTCCAAGCTGGGTTTCGTCAAAAGGTGGGCACGATGGACCAGGTCTTCCGCTTCTTTGCGATCTATTGAAAGACAGTAACCATCAACAAAGGTAGTTTATACCTGGCTTTCATAGACCTCAGGATGGCGTTTGACCTGGTTCCTCGCGAAAGATTGTGGGAAGTCCTAGAGAAGATGGGCATCCCAGGATCACTTTTGGGCTTTATTGTGAAACTCCACGAGGGGAACTATGCAAGGATCAGATGGGGCACTCAAGGACAACTGACTGAGAGGATACCCGTGAGGAGGGGAGTGCGCCAGGGATGTGTTATGGCACCAACGTTGTTTTCTCTCTTTGTGAATGGAGTGGTGGACCATTTGAGAGAGGACCCGGCTGATGCGCCATCCCTGGCAGGTGAAAAAACTCCTACACTCCTCTTCGCGGATGACACCATTCTGATCTCCAAGACCCCCTTAGGCCTCCAAAAGCTCCTGAACCGTTTTAGTGCGTTTTGTACTGATAGAGGTCTTACCATCAATACCTCAAAAACAAAGCTTATGGCTTTATCACCTTCTACTAGATTCAGGAACAATCTTTTGCTTAATGGCGAGCCTTTGGAGCTGGTAGAATCTTTCGATTATTTGGGCATTAGGGTTAATAGTCGGATGAGTTGGAAAGACCACCTGGCCAAAATGTTGCTAAGTTACAAAAGAGTCTCAGGGGCGGTCCTGAGAGAACATCGGGAGTCCACGAGTAAGCCCGTGGCACCGATTCTCGCAATTTATGAGGGCCAAGTATTACCATCCGCCCTATACGGCTCTGAATTATGGGGGTTTGAGAATGTACCGGAGCTAGTCATGTCCGAAAACAAGTTCTTGAGAGACCTGGTTTCCCTTCCTGTTTCTACTCCGTTAATCCCTCTACGGTTAGACATGGGCAGGCGCCCTTTCAAAGATCTAGTGCGCCTGCGTCCTCTACTTTTTTGGGTACGTTTGCGAAGGACCAGGGAGCTTCAAAAGTATTCAGCTGCTTTAGATGAACTCATTCTGCTTGACACAGGTAACAGGGTTAAGTGGTTGAGCAAGCTGAGGCAGTTGGTGGTTCTACTGGGTCTGAGTGAATCATGGAAGAGTCAAATACCACCACCCAAGCTAGTGATTAAGCAGCTGTACTGGGATTGGGTTCAGCAGGAGACCTATTGTAGTTGTGTAGGGGGCTCCCTAACCGAGCGATTTATGTCGTTCAAATGGACAAAGAGACTTGAACCGTTCTTGGACTATATAGAGAAACCCCTGGACAGAGCACTTTATTTAAAGGTTAGGTTCGGGATTCTCCCGGTGAACGATTTCACCTCGGGGTGGAAAAAACAGGGTGGCCCATCGAATCCTTGCCCAGGATGCGCAGCCCCTATTGAGTCCGTGGCGCATTTCTTTTTTGCCTGCCCAGCATATAGGGTAGCTAGGAGGATATGGTTAAAACCATTATGTAAGGGGTTGGGCCTTAGATGTCATAAAATGGCCCTGAGAATTCTCTGCACCGATACGACCTCCATTGCTATGGTGTGCGGAGTAGCCAAATATTTGGGCAGTGCATGGTTGTCACGCTTGAGGCGTATTAAGGCCCTACCCCACTTTACCCCACTGCCAGAAGGCTCTTGATAGGCTGCCCACATGATATTTGATAGTGCCCTATTTGTATTGCTTATTAATCTAGTAATTGTGTAATAGGATCGGTTGTTTGTACTCTAAGATTGGTGGGTTTTCGTTTTTATATTATTATTGTATTCTAAATTGTATACTTTTATGATGATTTTTTATTGAATAAAGTAATATTGACTTGACTTGTCATCAATGATGTAATTTGCAATGCAATCTGATCTCATCAATGATGTAATTGAACATGTTATAAGTAATGTAATATGCTAAATCATAAGCAGTGTGTGGCAGCAGCACAAGTTATAGTTAGCTTGCTGAACAATAACTTGTGAATTTCAGTGTTTTTTTATTTAAACCATTGTATTAGCACTGATATTGTTGCCTAACTATAACCTTTGTTTTTTTCAGGGCATATCAGAGTTTTTTTACGTTTAGGTGTAACCGTGGTAATTCTCTTTTCTATAGTTGGCACTTCTTGAGTGCATGGCTGCTCAACGTGCTTTCTAGCGCAAAAAAATCCTACCAGTCTCAGAAACGTTATGTGTTAGGTAAAGAGATAGGTCTTCAGCTGTTTTCTGAAGCGAAGTTCCTCCTTATTCATTCTAAGTGTGACTGGTATAGCATTCAATAATTTGCACTCTAGATAGACAAACAAACATCCTCTGCGCCTGACTTTCTTGATCTTAGAGACTGTGAGTAGTCCTAGATCCTGCAATCATAGCGATCTCCTAGGACAGTAGGGATGTACCAAATGTCGTAAAAGTTGTTGACCCTTCTTGTGCACCACCTGATGGACTATGCAGAGGGACTTGACCGTATCCTCTTGAGTGCCAGCAGGCAGTGTAAGGAGGCTAAGGAAGATGAGACTGAATAAAGTTTTGGTATTCTCAACAAAGGCCGAACCACTGAATTTTGTGTCACTTGATGTCTTTTGACCACCCACTGAGGGCTCTCCAGATATAATGGGTTCCCATAATCTAGGTGTGATAGCACTAGACCTTGTACTACCACTCTTTGTGTGGAGCATGGTAGCAAGTCCTACAGTTTCCTGAGAGACCTCAGCAGGCCGAAACAGCTTGATGCTAATTTCCTGGCCTGGACCTCCATAGTGGGATTATTATCAATTAGAAACCCCAGACTTTTTCAGTCTGATTTAGGTGAAGGGTGGTCCCCAAGGAAGTTAGGACATCAGAATTCTTTCCAAATGGATGGATTGTTGCCAATTACTTGAACTTCTGTTTTGTCGCCATTTAATTTCAACCAGCTGGCAGACATCAACTGTGCTACTTGCCTTAAGCAGGTGTTAAGTTGACAGGAAATTTACACTGTATCAGGTGAGATTTTAATCTGCATGTCGTCTGCGTATGACACCATTGTGAAACTATGGGCACATGTATTCTCTGAAAGTGGGCAGACATAATGATTAAATAGCGTAGGGCTCAGTGATGATCCCTTTGTGACTCCCCACTTTAAGGAATGAGAAACTGAGTAAAAAGACCCCTCGCAGACCTGAAAGCTTCTATTGTTAAAAAAAATGCAAACCATTTGAGGACTGAGTCAGTAATTCCAACCTCTTCCAATCTCTTAATTAGGAGTGGGTGGGATACAGTTTCAATGGCTGTGCGAAGATCGAGCAATATAACTGCAGATGAGACACCTTACTCAAGGATTTTTTTCAATTCTTTAGTGACCCCTAACAGTGCTGTTTCTGTGCTACTTCTGGGACGGACATCCGTTTGGGTTGACTGCAATACTACTTAATCCTCCAAAAACGAGGAAAAGATGTTTATTAACATATTTACCCAATGTTTACCCAGTGCCTTTAAGTAAGAAAATTGGCTTGTAATATTTTTCTCCAGTGGGATCTAGAGATGGTTTCTTTAGTAGAGTTCTCCCAATTGCATGTTTCCAGGCAACTGGAATGCTATTGCTCTCCAGTGAGCAGTTGAAACTATAAGTCAGAGCTGGAAATATTGTATTTTGTCCTTTCTTCAACAAATCAAGGGCTGCCAGATTAAGCTGGGATCTGGATTTTACTGTTTTTATTAGTCTTTCAAAGTAATCCTTCTACATCAGTGGGAAAGGTGATAGTTTCTCTTTTGCCATTCCATCCTGAGGAGCATTATTGGCAACGTCATTGGGCTCTGTTTCCCCTGTGAAAGTGGCCAGAAACTGTTGACTTTTCAAAGAAAATCATTAACTAGCATATTGCAGTGGGACTCAGAAGTCAAGGGACCAAAGAGCATGCTAGACCATTTCATAAAAGACTTGATTATTTTGAATAACTCTTTTGATGAGTTTGGTGCACTCTCTATCCTAGTGCTAAGAAAAGTAGTTTGTGCTTCTTTTAATGTATAATGGTATTTCTTTACTGATTTCTTATAGTTTAATTTTCTGGTGGCATCATCATTTTTTCTCCACTTCCTTTCCGTTCTTTTCCATTCTTTTTTTATTCAACTAATTGAGTGAAGAACCAAGTGGCCCGGCCCTGAAGTCGGCTGATTTTATGCAGTCTCATAGGGACTATATTTTCCAGTTGATTCTTTATCAAGTCCCTGAATTTGAGATTTTTTTGTGATATTTCTCCATTCATATTGGTGATAGAATTAAGTAGGGTGGTTTACCAACTTGCTGCAGTCAGTTTTGACTAGTAGCCACTAAACATTGACTGATTAACAGATAATATTGTCTTTCCTACTCTAGGAAGGTGGAATCGGACAATGTAATGATCTGACCAACATACTGGAAGAGGATATTCTGATCTCAAGTTGGTGATGATAGTAAAAATGGGATTGAGAAGATGACCTTTTATATGCATGTGGAGTGTTACCAGTTGTGTAAGCTGAATGGCAGTGAAATGATGTATTAGACGCGTTGGCCATTCCCAATTGTTATCTTCAAAAGGTATATTTAGATTGGCCAATATAGTGAAGTTGGCTCACTCTAAACTTTGTTCAGCCAAAGTATCTGGCAAAGCATGAATAAACTGAGTGGCTAGCCCTAGAGGTCAGTATACCAATAGCCCTGGGAAGGTGAAGGTTGGGGAGAGTTCTATCCCAAACAAGCTTCTCTTACACCTTGAAATGTTAATGGGGGTAAATTGCCCTTTGAGAGGTTCCTTAGAAATTGTGGCAACTTCACCGCCTATTTTATTTTGACAGTCGCATCTAGCTATAGTGTAAACATGTGGGAGGGCCACCATCACAAAGGGCTTGGATTCTTCTCTGATCCATGTTTTTTTAACAAATAGTGACTCTTGCTAATTTTCCTCAAGGAAAGCAAATAAGTCTAGTTAATGTTTAGGGAGAAATCCGCAATTATTCAGAAACATAAACTATTTGTTGCTATTGAATTTTGAGATTTCTAAGGGATCCTTTTGTGTCCTTGACTTTAATTGCCCCACAATCTGCTTACTGAACCACATGTAAGGGAGCTAATAGGGTCTATTGTATGATAACAGTCTTTACCTAAAGATGTGTGCAGCTGGATGAGTTCTTCTGAGTAAAATGATGCCCTCATTTAAGAAAATAGGCAGGTGTTAGGGCCCCTGGTCCCAGCCAGATGGGTGCAGACCGGCTTGCCTTCACCTTGGCAGGGTTGCTCCTACTGAGCGTGTCCGCTGCACATCAGCGATAATTAAATATCAAGGGCAAACTGAACAGCTAGAGCGCTAAGAAAAATGGCATCTGTGAATAAAGTGCAAGTGCTTTCGTCCCACCCTTACTTTGACACTGCCAACCCACAGACTGAAAAGCAAAAATTAGATTTCTGAGAAGCTTTCTAAAACAAAATAGACAGATTTTCTTCAAAGAGTTAATACAGATTAAGACAGTTAAAGCTAAAGTATGAGCTAAAAAGTGTGAGCCTTGAGCCTAGAAGACGGTGTGTCCGCGACCCAGCACTGATTAAATATCAAGACCATACTGAACAGCTCGAGCACTAGCAAAAATGGCATCTTTATTTGCCACTGAACTTGGCCAGAGAGTAAATAACATAACTACTCGTAATTACTGCAAAATCACTTGTAACTATGCGTAATTATGTAAAAAGCATAATCCAGCATTTAGCATCATTTTCCAAGTGCAAAATGAACCTTTGCATCCAAAATAGGCCGTAGGATGCATTTTAGAAAATGGTGCTAAATGCTACAGGACCCACACAGCAGTAGCCAGTGGCCACTCGCTTTCTCTTGGTTTGTTGTTTCAGTGCTCCTTCTGTTGAGTTTGTGCCCCAGATTACTCTTAAAGCTCAAGCTAGCAACATCATGTAATTGCAGTAAGAGTAATGCGTAATTGCTGAAATTACTCTGATTCCTCCAACATAGTTACAATTTCGCTCAGGCCTAGTTTTTTTAATGTTAAGTAGGAAATTACTACCACACCTAACTATAATGTCACTTTAACCTTTTGGTTTTTCTGTGAATTTCTTGGGTTTTTTAATGTGAAGAAAGATATTACTGATGCAGCGCGGAATGTAAAATCCCTCCCTTCGTCACAGATTATAGATCACACTCAATCACTACATTCGCTGGTGGGGCCCATAACACCAACATTCATCCTTCTAATAACCTGTTTCCAAGGAGGCGAATGTTCCACTCGCTGTAATGAAAGGAAGTACTCATATATCCCTATTTATTAAGGCCTAAACTTCACCTTTTAGCACTCCTCCCATGAATAGGCCATGGATCAGCTAGCTGCAGGTTGGAGTGATAACAAAATCTATAACTTATTTACATAAATACATTTTTCATAATAACGACCCAACACAGTTCTTGTACTAAATCTTAAATTTTATCTACATAATTGAAAATCGAGTCTTTGGTTTAATCAAGCAGTAGACCATCATATTTACCTATTCTGGCTAAAGTTGTCCTCTAAGTCAAAATCTTGGTCATCAGTTCATACTGTCAGAGTCTTAGGAAACAGCTGTCCTGCAGTGTCACCGTCCTCTCCGTCAGCATAACGTCAGAAAATCGAAAATCTTCTGAAGGGTCTCGCTCTACAACCTCTCTATTCTACCATTTTTATAGTAAAATTACATTCCAAAAAGTAACGACCAATATTTTGAATACTCGTGATTGGTTGATGAGATCAGTTCCACCAAATTCTCACATGGAAAATGTTTCTTTAGGTATAGTTCATAATTTCATGTTGAAGTAACTTTTATTGTTTCTTTTCGGGGCAGCTGGCTGTTAGCCCGGTGTGTCCTTGGTGGGTACAGTCTAGTTTAGGGTCGTCCAGAGGCCACTGCTACTGATGGTGACGCATGCGCACTTCACCCAGAGACCTTCATAATAGAGTTGTGTTCGTCAAATAGGGATGTGGGCCATTTTGTGGCCACCAAATGGTCAACTTGAGCAAAGAAACACAAAAACGTAATTAATACATGGAAATGACTAATAAAATGTTATCCCCTTACTAATACCCATATGTGTGTGTATTTATCTAGCAGAAGCAACACTTAAGGCGGGTTATATTCACATTAATAAAGCACAAATCACGAAAACATCACGAAAGCAACATATAATCATGCAATTTCTAATTGTCTATTATTAATATGCATACGAAAATTAGTTTACGTATTAATTAGGCCATGCAAATGCAATTCCCACATATAGTTCTTATATTAGTAATGTTGGTCAATTCACACAGCAAACAATTAGTACGATTACTATTAATTCATTATTCTTATTAATGTAAACATGCAAAATGGAGAGGGTATACAATTTTTAAAGAAAAACCCACTCCAGCAATCCCCCCTTTGGTGATTTTATCACCACAACAACACTAATTTAATTCACCCTTTTACGGAAAATTTAAATGTATTCTTGCTCTTAATTATAATTCAGTTTCTTCTTCATCTCTTTTTGCCTTTTTATACAAACTTTCTTTCCATTCTTCTAAAGTTATTTCTGTTAACTCTCTATCTGGATCCTTTTCTTTTTAGTTTTTCTCTTTTTATTTTATTCTTTGTTTTCTTATTTTTACAGCACATGCAACCTAATCTTATTATTAATAACACAAAAATCACACATGTTAATGGAAATAATATTTTACCTATAAATGTACTACCTATTTTCACTAAGACATTTTTAATAGCAGCAATTTTCTTCCCAATCTTTTCCCAAACACCTTCAACCTCCAGTGGTGCAATTTCGTCATGCAATTCAGTAATATTTTTAATGTAAACTTTCAGATCTTTGCTTTCGTCTGGAATGTAAGTGCAACAATGTTGAACTTTCAGCATTCCACAGACTCCACCCTCTTTTGCCAATAATATATCAAGGGCAAGTCGATTTTGCATTACCATAGCACGCATGGCAACCATTTCAGTATCAACCAATAAGAATCCTCCAGCGGTGCTTGTTGACAAGCGATCCACTACTGTTGATAATCTTCTAATATTGTTCGCATTCAGAGATATTCCCACTGCTGGTATCAATGCTCCAAAAATGTCTCCTACAATTTCTGCCCAAGATTCTCTTTTACTACGTAGTAACTGATTACCTAAACTATGTACACCATCTTTACCTCTGTCCATGTGAAAGATTTTTGGAAAAATCAGGCCTACGTAACATGTGCCATACCAATGGTCTGGCAAACGATAATATGCCCTGTTCCCACAAATAAAATAAAGTCCAGGGAAAACTGGATCTATTCCACCTTTAAATCTCCATCCACCCATGATTCGGTATGTATCATGGCACTCACTATTCCCTAGAAAATGATTGTCATATGCCGTTTGATTCCTTCTTATACACAGTTTCCCTTTCTGAGGCCAATCTAAAGCCAAATTTGGATTAGACTCTCCCTTCATATGTTTTTCCATTTCTACATCCCAGACTGTTTTCTCCCCTTTTCCTTCAGATGCCTTTCTTCGCATTTTTAATCTCCTTTCCTCGACCATGTCTAGGAATGTCCTTTCTTCTTTCTTCAAACTGCATGTCAAATTATTTTTAAATATATACTCTAATGTTAACTCCTTAGTTTCTAAGAAGAATTCACCTAATACCTTAGCAGGTCTTACTTTGTTTAGTTTGTTATTAGCAGGTACTTGTGCAAAAATGTTATCTACATCTGAAAAAGAATATTTTAATTTACCTGTCTCGTAAAATAAGCTAACTATCACACTACATGCTATTCCATAGGTTGCTGGAAGGTGATGATAAGCCACTCCCTCTGACACAGATGCAGGTAACTGCATGCATACGTAGCAGTCCCTTACGTCCATAGTCTTTACATATTCATACAATAACTTTGAAAACACATTATTTGAAAAATCATTAATAGACCTATCTTTATGTAAATAATTATTATCTATTCTAGTTGGAACTACGTTTTCAATCTTCTTAATCTTAGTAATGTTCTCAGTGTGTCCTTCTAGTGTATCTATACTGACCTTAAAAGAAATCAAAAGAGCAAGTATGCTCCATAGAAGCATTATTAATCCTGTACAACAACAACACATTTTACACCATCTTTTCATGAATGTACATCTACCTTTAATATTATCTATGTTAGCCATCTTTGTTAATTTAGACTGTGTCTTTTGACTTAGCCTCTTTTACATCACAGCTAGTTTTTCTAACCTTAGGCTCTAAGGCCCTACTTGGTTCTACCTGTATCTATCGTTTGACTCAAATGTTATTCCTTCATCAGTAGTTTTCTAGATTTTCTCAGTTTGGCATTTCATCGTTTTTCACTTCTTTCTGTTCATCCAAGTACAGAATTTCCTGATCTTCCGTTTCTTCTTCTCCGATGGCGGATAAGATAACTCTCAGGATTCCTGCTTCTTCTTCCTCTTCAACCACTTTCAGTACAGCCTCCTCTGGATTTCCTTGACTATCTGCCTCTTCTTCCGTTTCAGGCAAAGCCACGTAGGTCCATTCCGGTGACTTATACTTCTGGTTAGGTTTCCTTGTTCTTTTTCCCTCCTCCTTATCTTGATTAGTCTCTTCTTCTTTCGATTTTTCTTGGCTTGTCACTTCATTCACCTGATCTGCCCTTGGTGATTTCACTCGTGTCAGCCGATATCTCAATCTCTTTATTTTGTTTGGCCACACTTCGTCCCTTTTAACTCTTTTCTGTTTACCTTCTTTATTATTCTTTTCTTCTCTCCAAGCCCTTTTTCTTAGAACTCAACCTTCTGGTATTTCATTTTCACTCTCTTCAGATTCTGTTTCAACTTGCTTTTTTCTTTTCAAAAACTTCTTTTTCCACCACTTGTTTTGTTTTCCCTACTTCTGTCCCTCCTCGGGTTTCCGACACGCAATCTTCCTGCTGGCTACTTGTCCCTTCACCTAGCTGGATGTTGCAGTTCCCTACACCTCCTCGGGAGTCTTCCGCAATCTGTCCCTCTCTCTCTGTACCTGTCCCTTTTTCACTTTGATCTATTATTTCAGGTGGAATTTCTTTTGGTCTTTCATCTGAAACTTCCTTCTCTCGACTTTCCTTTACTGCTTCTTCGTTGTCTTTTCCTTTTTTCTTTCTGCGTTCTTTTCTGAGACATTGTCTCCCTTGTTCGTCTTCAGAATCTGAACTGATATCAGAAATCTGCAATCGTCTTCTTAGAGAGATACCTCTGGGGACTAATATTTGATCAGATTCTTTTTCCCCCCTTCCAGGATTTTCTTGTGTTTTTGGCTCTTCCTTATCTGATTTAGTACTTGACTCTGATTCGTCATAGTACTCTTTTCCTTTGCTGTCAACTGGATTTGGTATCCTCAAAGTATGGCTGTCATGGATCCAGTTTTTCACTCCAGCACACTTCACAGCTGTTGTTGTGGTCAGAATGACTTGTCTTGGTTTTCCCCACCTTGGAACCAAACAATTTCTTCTTCTGTGGACTTTTATCCTTACCCAGTCTCCTGGGCTCAGATCATGGGCTGGCTTCCTTTCAAGAGTGGTGGCATCCGCTCCAACCTGATGAAACACAGAATGAACTGCGTCAGCCAGGCCTTTACAGTATTCCAACACCATGTCATCAGTTATTGTCATCAGCTTGTTGACTGGAATGTACACATGTCTCATCGCTCGTCCCATGACTATTTCATGAGGACTTAACCCTGTGGCTCTGTCTGGTATTGCTCGAATTGTCATTAAAACTAGAGGCAAAACATCAGGCCATTTCATACCAGTGGCTAAACACATTTTCCCAACTCTGTTTTTGATTGTACCATTCATCTGTTCAACCACACCAGAAGCCTCTGGTCGGTAGGCTCAATGTAGTTTCTGTTGTACATTCAATGCTTCACAAATCAATTTTACAATCTCATTATGAAAATGTCCTCCTCTGTCTGATTCAAGAGTCACTGGGAACCCAAACCTGGGGATGAATTCTCTCAAAAGTAGCTTAGCCACTGTCATCCCGTCATTTCTTCTTGTTGGGAATGCCTCCACCCACCTGGAAAATAGGCAGACTACAACCAGAACATACCTCAGTCTGTTACATGGAGGCATTTCAATTAAGTCAACCTGCATTCTGGTAAAAGGCCCACCCTCACGGCCTATGGTTCCTAAACTCACCACTGTCTTTCTCCCAGGATTGTATTGCTGACATATTAGGCATCTTTGACATAGGCTTTGTGCTAGAAGTCTGAATTTTGGATTGTACCAGGTCTGCTTAAAAGACCTAATCATGGCGTCTCTCCCTATATGTTCCTGGCCATGATACATCCGTGCCATGGTAGACATCATGCTATCAGGCATCACTGGTCTTCCATCTCGATAGACCCACACACGGTCCTTTTCTCTTGGTGCACACCCTGCTTTTATCCACTGTTTCATTTCCTCATCTCCTGACTCTTCCTGTAATTGTCTCACTTCTTCCCAAGTTCCCATAGTGTTTGTAAACATTACTGAGCAAGAAGACATTTCTCATTCCTTGGCCCGATTGACCGAATTCTGATTCCGTGCACAATACTGTGCCATATCGTTCGCATACCTGTTTCCAGCAGTGATGTAATCACTACCTTGACTATGGGCAGCACATTTCACCACAGCCACTTGTTTAGGCAGCTGTATCGCCTCAATCAATTTTCCAACCACTTCAGCATTCTTAATAGGGGTTCCACTTGAGGTCAGGAAACCTCTTTGTAGCCAAAGCTGGCCAAAATCATGGACAACCCCGAAGCCATACTGGCTGTCAGTTATCACAGTCACTCTCACACTTTCCCAATTTTGCATGCTTTGGTCAAAGCAACAAAATCAGCTACTTGGGCTGACCACACTCCTTTCAAATAAGATGCTTCCATCACTGCTGCAACCGTGCATATTGCATATGCTGCGCTTAGCACTCCTTCATCTGTTCTCAAACATGACCCATCAACAAACAACACAAAATCACTTTCTGGCAAAGGTAAATCTTTTATATCTGGTCTTGGCTTTGTGCAGTACTCAAGCACGTCCAAACAATCATGATCTACTTCATCTCTCACTTCCACATTTTCAGCATCAGGTAACAAAGTTGCAGGATTCACATTCACACATCTCGCAAGGCTCACATTTGTTGCACCTAATATGACCTTCTCATACTTAGTCAGCCGACTATGTGTCATATACTGAGTACGACTCCTTGTCAAGAGGATCGCCATGTCATGAGGTACAAACACTTTCAACGGATATCCCATCACAATACCCTCACTCTGCTCCAAACTTCGACATGTTGCAACCACTGCTTTCAGACACCCAGGTAAAGCTGCAGCCACTGCGTCAAGCATTGATGAAAAATATGCAATTGGTCTCCTCAACCTTCCATGTTTCTGGATCAACACAGAGAGTCCACATCCATTTCTCTCACTGCAATACAACTCAAACTCTTTCTCTAATCAGGCATGCCCAGTGCTGGTGCTTCACACAAACCCTCTTTCAATAGTTTGAATGCTGCCAATTCTTCCTTGTTCAATTCAAGGGGATCTTTTACATCACTTCTGGTTAGTCGCACCAAGGGTTTTGCAATCAGGGAGAAATTGCTAATCCACTGACGGCAGTACCCCACCATTCCCAGAAACATTCTCACCTCTCTTTGGGTCATGGGGGCTCTCATTCCTTTTATAATTCTGATTCTGTCTATTGGTTTTTTTCTCAGTCCTTTCTCGATTTTATGTCCCAAATACTGTACTTCTTTCTTACAATACTGCAATTTTGCTGGTGACACTTTCAGCCCTCCGTCTGCCAAATGATTCAGTAGTGCTATTGTGTCTACCTCACAAGCTTCACGTGTTTTCTACGCCACCAATAGGTCGTCGATATATTGCACTAGTACTGAACTTTCAGGCATTTGCAGATTTTCCAAAGATTTCTTCAACAATTGGTTGATTATTGAGGGGCTCTCTGTATACCCCTGTGGGATTCGGCACCATGCCAAAATCCGCTCTCCAAAACGAAATGCAAAAATTTGCTGACTGTCATGATGCAATGGGATAGAAAAGAAAGCATGGCATAAATCAATCACTGTATACCATTCCGCATCATGGGGAATCTGGTACAGAATTACTGATGGGTTTGGCACAATGGGACAGCATGATACCACAATTTTGTTTACCTTTCTCAAATCTTGCACTATCCTGAATTTTCCATTAGGCTTTTTCAGTCCCATTATCGATGAATTACACGGACTACTCATTATTTCTCTTAAAATTCCTTGCTTGATCATTTTCTCAATTATTGGGGTAACTCCTTCAATTATCTCAGGTGTCAATCTGTACTGTGGAACATTTGGATAGCTTATTCCTTCCTTCACAGTTATTTTGACTGGATCTTCGTTTCTCATTAACCCTACATCTTCTCCAGTAAAATCCCATACTTCTGCCTTCACTGACTGCTTTAGTTCTTTAGGTAGTTCATCAGGGTTGAATATTGCATAAGTCTCAGTTACCTCATTTTCTCTGTTAGCTATGGTCATTTTATACAGTACATCTTCATCTGGTGTTTCAAATGCTATTCCATCTGGAGTACAGAATATAGTGCAATTCATTTTGCACAACAGGTCCCTACCCAATAAATTCATTGGACTGGTGTCGCACACGACAAAGCGGTGCATCTCTGAAAACTTCCCTATACTAACTTTCACTGGTTCTGTCAGGAATGTCTTTATCTGTCTGTTGGACACACCAACCACTTGGATTGTTTCATCCGAAAGAGGAAGATTCTTAACATCAGCTGATCTAACTGTTGATCGAGTAGCACCAGTGTGTTGTAATTTGCAACCTCGATGTGATTAAGCATTTACTAAAGACATTAATTCCCTTCTCTAGATCATGTTTTCTCCGTTATGTTGACCGAAGTTTGGACTCCATTTTGTATTGTCATGCTTCCACGTGTTCCCCACGAGAAGAGTCCAACCTCTGTGTTAGTTGCTCTTGTAATCTGCCTAGTAACAGTCTATAAATAGCTCTTTTGTCCATCTGGCGCATGGCCAGACTTGACCACATCTGTTATCAGTTAGCCTTGCTTGACCATGTTTTCGCGGGCTCAAGGAGTGTGCCAGCTCCGCCCACATATTGATCTTGTATCGAAAATGTCCATAAAAGGTAACATTCCTTGCCTCATGTTGTATCCACCCACTTATGAGCCCCTCTGTTGTGTATAAAAGGGGGCCGTGTACGCAAGTTCTTTGTGCTACTCTATGCAATACTGAAGAGTGTTGTGTGGATTGTAGGACCACCCTTAAGGGTTAATAAATGCTGTCTTTGTACTTTGCAGTTTCCGTGCCAACTTCCTTATAGATTCCATTACAGGAGAGCGAACCCTTGTGTCCTGCGGGCCTAGCTGGGGCCTGTATTCATCAATTGGCGCCCGTCACGTGGGGCTCATCGGCGACTCGGATGCTCGAAGGACTGGTCGCGACGAAGGTGAGGAACTTGGCCGGGGACGTGATCACTGGCAGCGGCGTCTTAGCCCTGGCATCCCGAGGTTTTTCTTCCTTCCCTTCCGAGCTGACCGTCTGGGTGGCGCCGGTCCTCGACTGAGACCTCTTCTGTCGGTCCTGCCGTGAAAGCCGTTTGGGCGATTGTGGAGCTTGGCAGTTGGAATCTGGACTCTTGATTGGTAAGAACCGGTGTACGGTACTTGCTCCGAGTTTTTGAAGCCTGGTCCGGCTATTTGAGTTTGATTTGTGATGACTAGTCATATTTTGTATTTGTCTTTGTGAAAATATATGCGTTGCAACACATATAGGCAGGTAATGTGGAGAGATTTCTCCGGAGCTGTGTAACTTTGAACGGCGCAACGATTAAGTGCCATTTTTCTATAAGATTGCATATTTTGCATTATTCCTGAGCATGCCTGCTTTTAGCGCACTCCGTAAGTGGTGTTGCTGTTTTGGAAACCGGTTGAACCTCGAGGAATCTGCTCCAGCTCCCCCAGAGGGGACTCCTAATAGGGATATGTACGTGAAGCATGGTCTTTCTTCCATAATGTACAGCACAGTATGGAGGAAATATACAAAAAAAGATCCTGAGTTGCGATGGCCTTTGTATGGATCGTTTGATATACGTAAGATTGAGTATGTGGAACAGTGTATGTGTAAGCGGCGTGCTCGTCAGGATATGTTTGAGTGTGTACGGTTGTGGGTGAAGGAGGTGCGTGAGCGAGAGAAGCGCGAGAAAGCGCTGTTTGATAAGGAACAACGGAAGAATGATCATGTGCGAGCCCAGGAAGCGAAGCGTCGGGAAGACAGAGAACAGACAGAGAGACAAGAGAAAGAGCGTAGGCTGCAAGTTTCGGGTCAATATGCTGTTCGGCAGCCACTCTATCCTGTCCTTAACAATCTTGATGATGATTTTTATTTACTAGATCGCTCTCCGCCCCCTTATGTTGGCGCATCTGCTCCGAGGCCGCAAGATTCTGTCCCGGGTCCGGGTAAGGTAGATACGCGGTCCATGTTATCGGCTGAGCATATGGCTGAGCTTCGGCAAATCTCTTTCCGTGCACTTAAGGGTAAGGTGTCCGTGGATGAATTGTTCTATACGTGGGGGTCGTGGCAGGATAGAGAGAGATTGTATTTTTTGAGTCATTTCGCTGAGGAAGTGATTGCTGCTTTTCGGAAATATTCTAGTGTCTTTGAGCCTGAAGAAGTGACATCGGATGCTAAAGCATTACATGATGGTGTTTTTTCTCCCTCTAAGGCTCCTGATACGGCTCGGCGGCTATTCGCCTTGCGGGACGCGGTGCTGGCCCATAAAGAAAAAGCGCGCCAACGAGCAGGGGAGGAGACGCAGTCGGATTCGTGTACTACAGAAGGCCACTCATCCACCTCTCAATCAGATAAGAGCGATCTAGTGCATGCTAAGCCAATGCGCGAGGCGGCGCCTTTGTATGTTCCTCCTAAAGGAGCGGGGACTAGCTCGGACATTACCTCCGCCGATGCTAAGGGATATTTTGTGTATAATTGGGTTTATACTCCGTGGCATAGAGCTGATGTGATGGCATTAAAGAATGCGCTGCCTGACCCCCGCAAGAATCCAGCGGCCTTCTACGAAGAAGTCGAGGGGGCCTTGAATTCTTGCGTTATGACTTTAGCAGATATAGACCTGTTCTTTGGCCTTATTCTACCACCGGATATGTGGCGATCTGTCCGAAAAGTAGATGATACAGTTGCCTTTAAGGCCCGGTGGTCTGACCTTGAGGATGAGGATAGGGAACGGAAGCCCGCGCAGAAACCGCCCCAGAGTATTTTAGATCTCCCTGCTGCTATCGTGGCTAAGTTGAAGACAATTATTCCCCCTAAAAAGATTGACTGGAATATGTTAGCTGCATGTAAACAGAAAGCTGACGAGTCAGTTGCGGACTTCTTTACGCGCTTTGAGGAGACGTTTCATGATTTTAGTGGCCAGTCGCTTACTGACGATACGGGCCGCCACCTTTTTGCGGATAAATATGTGGCTAATCTGCTGCCGGCAGTTGCGGCCCGTCTAAAAGCGAGTGAAAGTTCTTGGTCCTCCGCTACACCGACGGCCCTCCTGACTATCGCCCAGTATTATGAGCGTCAGGAGCAAGAAGTGAAGGGCCAGGAGGAAAAGAAATCGAAAGATTTGAAAACAAAGGTGATGTTGGCACAAGTCTATGGCCCGCCCCGGCGGGGTAGTAATAGAGGTAGGGGAGGATCTTATGGTCCTCCCTCGGGCCGATCTGATTTGAATAGGAACCAATGTGCGTATTGTAAGCAATCGGGTCATTGGGCTAGGGACTGCCCGGTGTTGCATGCATCGCGTCAGGGGCATACCTATGGTGGCCCGCGAGGTAGAGGGGGTTTCTCGAACTTTCGAGGGAATTCTAACGAACAGGCTCGTTTTGACTCTGCTGGACAGCACCGCGATAGATCAAACGTTTTTGATCGCCAGCATCAGTACCAAGCGTTGGGGATTGACCGGTCGGGGTACCATGACTCTCAGCATGCATAGGAATGCGTTGGATGGGGGTTAGAATCAGTTGAGGTGCCGGTCGATCAGAAGGGCCCTTATGTATCGGCTGAGGTTTTGGGCTCTACTGATCAGTTCCTAGTGGATACAGGAGCGACACGTAGTGCACTGTCTAAGCAATTGGTTCCGGGGGCTCCCCCATCCGGCTTAATGGTCACATCGGTAGGGTTTGACGGAACACTCTCCCGAAGCCCTCTTTCGCAGCCCCTCATGTTTAAAGTTGACTCTTTTTCTGCACCCTGTCCGTTTCTGCTTGCCCCGTACACACCGGACAACATTATGGGTCTTGATATGTTAAAGCATTTTAGGGCTACGATCCGTTGCTCCCCTGCTGGTGTACGGGTAATATTGAATGACAATTACCCCCGATCAGAACGGATGTGTACGATGTCAGAGGATGCGCTGTTAGCTACCCTCCCTCGTGCTTTGTGGGCAACTTCGGATACTGATGTGGGACAAATGGTGATTCCACCGGTCCACATTAGCGTCCAGGAGGGGGCGGTGTTACCACGCCTTCCTCAATACCGTATTTCCCAGGAAGGTGAGGAGGCTCTTATACAGATAGTGCAGGATTTGATGGCGGTAGGGGTAGTGGAGGAAGTCCCCTACAACATTTGTAACAGTCCGATTCTTCCCATACTGAAAAAGGATACGGATGCCAGAGTTTATCGGTTTATAATTGATTTGAGAGAAGTGAACAAGATCGTGATACCTCAGTACCCAGTGGTTTCCGATATCACAACGTTGCTTACCTTGGTCCCGCCTACGGCAACCATGTTCTCAGTGATTGATTTGAAGAATGCCTTCTTTTCCATTCCTATTCACCCTGATAGCCGATATCTTTTTGGGTTTACATTAAATAATAGATCTTATCGTTTTTGTAGGATCCCCCAGGGCTACACAGAAAGCCCTAGCATTTACAGTCAGGCTTTGAAACGACAATTGGATTCCTTTGCTCTGCTCGAGGGTGTCGCCCTCATTCAATATGTCGATGACATCTTGCTGGCGGCTGACACCCTGGAGTTGTGTGAAAACAGTACGTTATCCTTACTTTCCTTTTTAGCATCCCACAATCATAAGGTATCTAGGAAGAAATTGCAATTCTGTAGACCAAAGGTGACTTATTTGGGTCACCTTTTGTCTAAGGAGGGACGTGCACTCACACCGGATCGTATCCAAGTAATTCTGGATACACCGAGACCGTCCACACAGAAGGATGTGCGTGCATTTCTGGGTCTTGTTTCTTTTTGTAGACAGTGGATATTGGGGTTTTCGCACATAGCTAAGCCATTGTTAGCCCTCTTGACAAAGGACACGCCTATCCCAATCCCTTGGTCAGATGAGTGTGATACTGCTTTTCAGCAACTACGGCAGGCCCTTTGTTCAGCACCAGTGTTAGGGACCCCTGATTATGCAAAACCCTTTTCGTTGTATGTGCATGAGAAAGATGGATGTGCATTGTCAGTTTTAGTGCAGATGCACGGCGATAAGCAGCGCCCTTGTGCATATTTTTCGGCTGTACTTGATCCTGTCGCCCGAGCATTACCGGGGTGTTTTCGCTCGGTTGCGGCGACAGCTGTTTCAATACGCCAAAGCGAGGGAATTGTGTTATCCCATAAGCTGTTGGTATTAGGCCCCCATGCTGTCGATGCCCTGCTCAATCAAACGAAGACGCAGCATTTGACCAGCGCCCGTTTAACGGGATATGAGTTGACGCTTTTGGCTCCTCATATTACGTTAAAAAGGTGCGTAACGTTAAACCCGGCAACATTGTTGCCATACCCCGAAACCCAGCCTGAGGCGCGGAAAGCGCATGATTGTATTCTCGTGACTGAGGAACAAACAAAGGGTCGTATTGATCTCCAGGATACGCCCTTTCCAGATGTAGATGGAGAACTGTGGGTGGACGGATCATGTCTGAAGCTACCAGATGGTACGACTTCAGCAGCGTATGCGATTACCACATTGCAAACGATAGTGGAGACAGCACGCATACCACAGAAATCAGCTCAAGCAGCGGAACTGATAGCATTAACACGAGCATGTGAGCTCAGTACAGGACTATGTGTGAATGTTTATACAGATAGCCGTTATGCCTTCGGAGTAGCGCATGACTTCGGCCTACTCTGGAAGGAGAGAGGGTTTTTGACGTCACATGGAGTACAGATAATGCATGGAGAGTTAGTTCATAATCTTTTAACTGCATTGACATACCCAAAGAAAATTGCCATCGTTAAGTGTAGCGCCCATAGGAAAGTAGTTGATAAAGTTGGAGAAGGGAATGCGTTGGCAGATCGAGTAGCACGGGAGACTGCGATGCAGCCCGGTGCTACTGCCGTGTATGTAGTAAAGTCACAGGTGGAAAGATGGCATGATGCGAAGGAGGAAGTGCGAGAAATGCAAAGGACCGCTTCTGACAAAGAGCGGGAACAATGGGCTAGTGAGGGAGAACTGGATGACGAGGGCTGCTGGAGAAATAAGCAGATGGATAGATGGAAACTACCCACGGCTTTTGTACAGCCTATGGTTCAGATGGCACATGGGCTAGCACATGTTGGAGCTTCCGCAATTGTGAAATTGCTTACCCAAGTCTGGGAGCATCCAGAGATTGCTAGCACAGCAAAGAGGGTGGTGCAGACTTGTATGATCTGCCTGAGGTACAACCCAGGAAAGGGCACTCGAACTCCAGCAGGAGGGTTTGTGACACCTACTGCGCCCTTCGAGGTTTTGCAGATGGATTACATCCAGCTTGAGCGCTGTAACAACCTGAAGTATGTTCTAGTAGTGGTCTGCGCTTTCAGCAAATGGGTTGAAGCGTACCCTACGAAAGACAATACTGCAATGACTACTGCGAAGTTGCTGCTGAAAGAGTTCTTCCCTCGATATGGCGTTTGTAGACTTCTGTGGAGTGATAATGGGCCTCACTTTGTAGCGGATGTTATAAAGTACGTCTTGAAGGGCCTAGGCATCACTCAAAAGTTCCACGCCGTGTTTCACCCTCAGTCTGCAGGCCTAGTTGAGAAGTATAATGGTACACTGAAGCTTAAGATCGCTAAAATTCAAGCTTCAACGTCTTTGACTTGGCCAGACGCTCTGCCACTGGCGTTATTGTCAATTAGATCGGTACCACACTCTCGAACTGGCCTTACACCTTATGAAATTGTTTTCGGACGCCCAATGAATATTTGGGGTCCACCAAGACCTAAGGCTGTATATAATGTACCTTGTGTAATGATGAGCGATTATCTGGCACAGTTAACGGATAACTTGGTTTCTATCCATCAACAGGTCCGAGAGGCGCTCCCTGATCGGTCTACCGGTGAAGGACATGGTCTCCGGCCTGGGGACCACGTGATGGTGAAAATATTTGACAGGACGAACAGCTTGGAACCGAGATGGGTGGGTCCTGAGCAGGTCCTCCTCGCAACGAGGGCGGCTGTGCAAGTCTCCAACAGAAAGAATTGGATCCATTCCCTGCACTGTAGGAAGGTGCCGCCCGGATTGGTGGAACCTGCCGTGCTGAACGATCAACGAGAAATCTTGGCTGCAGAGACAGGCCGTGCTGCGGAGCCAAACGCCACCGAGGAGCTCTTTCCGGACCACGCGACTCCTGGAGGAAGGCGATATCATCTTCGACCAAGGAAGTGAGTTTTCCAGTACCGGGACATACTGTCAGAACGGCCCTTGGGTTAGTGAAACGGAGAGCCGATGAGGCAAGGGGGGGGGATCAGCCCTGCATTAGTGTAGCGACACCCGTCTTGGCCCGCTGGTGAAGAAATCAACCGCTGCCCAAGGGGAAGAGTTCTGACAGACTTTTAGTTTCAGGAAGATATTGGGTTTTATTTTTACCTTGACATGGAGAAAAAGAAAATCCTTTGTGCATTAGGGTTCATGTTGACAGTAGCCATTGTTGGGATAACCACATGGTTCGTGGAGGATGTAACACCCGCTCGGAAGATTCTTGTGTTGACAACTCCGGTGCCTGAGGAGCACTACTTTTATACATTACCATATCAAGAGTTGAAGCATCGACAGTCTTACTTGAATAACACTTTCATCCAGATGCTGCATCATACCCACGTTGCTACGAATGCTACGAACTGTTGGATATGTGGGATGAGGCCAGCTCATCAGAAGAAAGGAGGAACGCCATTTATACCACTTCCTTTCTCTCATAATGGCTCTTGTAGAGCATGGTATACTTTGCTTTTTGCTACTCGGAAACCGACAGTGGGACGATTGCTCTTCAGACTCAATAAAGAATGCCATCAAGACAAAAATGGGTATCCACAAGCGAATGGGACAATTTGGGAGTGGGAAGAGTACCGACCAGACAATGAATCCATTCCCTACATCTTCACGAACACAAGAGACACTGTGGGAAAGGACAAGTTTGTAATTCAAGTAGCACAAGCTCAAGCGGACCTGTGTGTCCAGAGTGTGGGTTTCATTCCTGTTGGTGTTAGTGATTGTATTACTGTTCTGAATATTGATGGGTTGAACAATAGTACCTTTTTAGCCTCCCATAATACGTACTTTGTGTGTGGAAATAAAGGTTATTACCGTCTGCCGGCCGGGTGGTCTGGGGTATGCTATGTATCATTTCTATTACTTCCTGTATTCCTAGCTCCCGCATCTTATCATAAGGATCTGAAATTATTGAATAATGTGACTGTAAATAGGTATAACCGTACTTTATCACTTGACGATGTAGATCAGACTGATACCAGTCTGCAGCAGTATATTGATTTTAACTTAGGATTGTTTTTCTTTGTTGGAGCTGCCCTGAACAGTAGAAAGATCCGAAGATTAACAAGAGTGGTAGAAGCGGTGACAAATCAGACCGCTGCTGCACTTGGGAATCTTACGGAGGAATTGCAAATTACTAGAATTGTTGCGTTGCAGAATCGTATGGTATTAGATGTTATGCTAGCTGACAGAGGTGGAGCTTGTAAAATTATCGGAAGTAGTTGCTGTGTGTTTATTCCTGACCACACACCGTCAGTCTATAATGCAATTAACAGGTTGCATAAAATTGCAGCTGAAATCCATACAGAAAACGGCACTTGGTCCTTTTCTGGATGGTTTTGGGCGTTAATTACTGCCTGGGGATGGAAGGTTCTAACTGGTCTCTGCATTATTGTAGCGGTTCTGTTTTCATGCTGTATCTGCGTTCAATGTGGTCCCTCACTCTGCTCATTATGTGTATCATTTTGTATCCCCGATACGAAAGCTATTGCCAATGTCACTTATCAGAAACGTTTAGCTAAGGAAGTAGAAGAGATGATGATAATTGATATATATGATGATTATTCTAACAAGCCGGATGTCTTCAGTAAATGCTGAAAGGGTCGTCTGTTGTAATTTGCAACCTCGATGTGATTAAGCATTTACTAAAGACATTAATTCCCTTCTCTAGATCATGTTTTCTCCGTTATGTTGACCGAAGTTTGGACTCCATTTTGTATTGTCATGCTTCCACGTGTTCCCCACGAGAAGAGTCCAACCTCTGTGTTAGTTGCTCTTGTAATCTGCCTAGTAACAGTCTATAAATAGCTCTTTTGTCCATCTGGCGCATGGCCAGACTTGACCACATCTGTTATCAGTTAGCCTTGCTTGACCATGTTTTCGCGGGCTCAAGGAGTGTGCCAGCTCCGCCCACATATTGATCTTGTATCGAAAATGTCCATAAAAGGTAACATTCCTTGCCTCATGTTGTATCCACCCACTTATGAGCCCCTCTGTTGTGTATAAAAGGGGACCGTGTACGCAAGTTCTTTGTGCTACTCTATGCAATACTGAAGAGTGTTGTGTGGATTGTAGGACCACCCTTAAGGGTTAATAAATGCTGTCTTTGTACTTTGCAGTTTCCGTGCCAACTTCCTTATAGATTCTATTACAGCAGATCGAACCCTTGTGTCCTGCGGGCCTAGCTGGGGCCTGTATTCATCAAGTGTCCACTAGGAAAGTAATATTTTTATCATTAACCTTCCCATCTACAAATGGTCCTGTCTGGTCTACTTCTAGAGTTGCGCCAAGTACGCACTCTTCTTCCTCCTTTCGGCACCGTCAATAGCTTTCCTCTGAGTCACTCTCATCGCGTTGCAGCCAATACTGTGAAACAGCGCGAGCGCGTGGCGGTTTATTTACCTGTTCTTCATTGTAGAATCCCGAATCATTACTATACTTCTGAGTGTTTCTGCTCTGCGGGAAAGGTGGTTTTGGCACCTGATTCTGTGAAGTAACCACCTGCTGCTGTTGCTGCAGTTGACCACTCACCTCATTTTGCACCTGTGGATTCAATGATGCATTTTCATTATTAGTACTTGGAGGAAATTTACACTCGGATTTCCAATGCCCTAACCTACCGCAATTATGGCATGGGAACTTCTTTTTAGCTTCTTCTATATTACCTTTCACTTTTCCTTGGCCAAATCTCGGTCTAGTTCCTGGGCTATTTGCTTGTTCGACCAACTGAGATTCCTACCTTTCCGCTACCTTTACTTGTGCCCACATTGCCTTTTCTTTTAATTTTCGCTGTTTGGCCTCAATTTTGTCACTGAAATATTTAGCATGTCTCAATACTTCATCTATTTTCTTATTCTGCCAATCAACCGTATGCTGTTTTATCATGTCACCAATTTCTGGGCATAAACCATATACAAATCTGTATACAAAATGACTCAAATCCTTATCACTCAGGTTCTCATCTCCACTGAACTGCTTAAAAGCTTGAATTAGCCTCTCATAGTATGCATGTACTGACTCTTTTCCTTCCTGAGGTGTTCGATCAATTTTTACCCACTCTGTCTCTTTAGGGGGCACTTTGTTTTTCAAAAATACCATAACCTGCTCGTACTTCTTCATTACCTCATGGTCCGGAGCTCCTGTCTTAGGATCCCTAGGGTACTCCTGAGTTGGCCAGTTGATCATCAACTTACACTCTGTCCACAAATCTGCCGGTACTATTATATCAAATAGACTATTCAAATCTATCCATAGTACTTTCGACAATTTTACAAATCTGTCTACCTGCCGGTACCACTCGACAGGCTTTTCGCGTAGTCGAGGGAAATCATTTGTAAATGACAAAATATCCTGTCTTGTCCATGGGACGTGTACATATCCTCCTCCTGGAATCTCCCTCATGGGGTGTTCAGTTACTGCCTTTTCTTTCTCCCTAACAGGGAATGCCGAAACTGTCTTATCGGAGGCATCATTACGTTTCCTATACCATTTACTTCTCCATTTATCCACGTCTCCCCATTTTTTCAATAAAATGATTATGTCCTTAATCTGACCTATCTGTCCTTTGGTGTTCAGATTTTCAATGTCTTTTTCAGTAAAATCAACTCGATAGGTTTTCTGTAAGGCTTTTACCTTATCAATATCTATACCCATTTCATTCGCAACTTCTCCTAGTCTTTCATGCAGATTTTTCGCTCTCCATGTCACACTTTTGCATAGGAATAACAGCTCCTCATCCTGATAAATTTTCTATTTTTCTACGGGAATAGTCCCTACAATTAAGTCTTCCAATACCATCCGTAATTTTGCCACATCTATTGACTGGGATTCTTTATCTTGTCTCTGTAACCCTCTTAACCATTCACTCAGTTCTTCCACAGAAGGTCCTACCGGGTTTTCTACGCTACTCTGTTCTGGATTTCTCTGGGGTTCCAACAAAGTTTCTACTGTCGTTCTACTCCTTTCAGCATAATTCTGATTTATAAAGGGATTATTTGAAACATTTGGTTCAAACATATTTATTGTCGGTCCCCATGGATTCTCAATTTGACTCCGTTCTGGACTCTCAACCAAATTATTGTTCCGGTATGGTACCGTCAAGCAATGTTCACTATCCTTTTGCTTCTCAAAAACTGGGCAATACTGGACCTATAGTCACTGGAACTTTTACAGCTTCTAGATTCTTAGTTAACTCTCTTATTTTCTCTGTCAATTCTAGAGTTGTTTTGGCCAATTCCGTGGAATTTTCACTATTTATTCTATTCTCCGATTTCTTTTCTATTTCTCTGGTGGAGTTTCTCTTTTCTAAATCTGGTGACATAGTCTCAGTCTTGACAATTCGTAATGTTTCTCTCATTGGGGCGTTTGGTGTCAACATTTCTGGTTATGGTCGGTACGGTGGTGGATTTTTATAAAACACATCATCCTACACATCATCATCTGATTCATTTGCTCCGTAACCTCTTGATTCCACATTATTCCTTTTTTCCACACATTTTTTTCCTTCATTCTCTCCTACCGCTCATACCCTCAGTCATACTTGCATTCCTCCATCTTTTCATTCGATCATCATGCGTTTCATGTCCATATGACCTGCCAAACAGATATCTGTAACTTCTACCAATTCTTTGCTTTTCTCGCCCATGCACTTCGTCTTCCCACTCTGTCAATGCCTTAAACTGCGTCGGTCTAGGTATTGGTTCTAGATACATCATCTTCTTGCGTAAGTTCCTTAAAACAGCCAAATTAAAGAAACCATGTTCTGGAAATGCCAGGACTCCATCGTCCTTGGTATATTTTACCCAATTATCTAACCAAATACAAGTATGATATCCATATTTCGCAATCATTAAAGATGCAGGAGTTTTCGGTGGAGAAAGTAACTGTTCTTCCCTAGTTTTGACCTGTTTATCTTTCTTAAACCACTTTTTAACTTTACCAAACCAGGATTTCTTTTCCCTATCTGGTGGCTGGTAATACATGTTCTTGGTTTCTATGTATCGCTAGTCTTTACAACTGTACCGCTATTCTGTCCACTCACAGCGCAACTTTACGCTAACGCACCAATCAAGAGCGTCTACGTCACTGTCACAGTCCTCTAATCCCAGTGCGACTTACACTAACGCACCAATGGGGAGCGTTTACGTCACCCTGTACTTCTCCAATCCTAGCGCGGCTTTACACTAACGCACCAATCCGGAGCGTTTTACACTTCTGACCCACTGTCCAATCCCAGCGCGGTCGTTTTGACATCAGCAGCCGCTGCGGCAGCTCTGCTCCTGTCTACCCCTCCTTTACAAATCCGCTCCGTGAACTCTTGTTGCAACTTTTACAATTCTATTACTAACAACACTAAAACATCTCCATTGTCAACTTCGCTAACCAAAGAATAGCAATAGACCTTTCTCACGAGAATTCCGTTTTTCCCCAGAGCAGCGCTTACCTCTGCCCTACTACGGAATCGTTACTTCCGTTGATAAAGTAGCACATCCCTCTACCTCACCCTTCTAACAAGCATCCACTAATCGCTTCTCTAGAATTAAGACACCTAATTAGAGTTAGCATTAGGTCTCTAGAGTTTCGCCATTAATCGGAATGCCTTTTTCATACACACACTGTCATACGGGGGAAAAATGTAGACCATTCACACAGACTTCTGTCTTTTCCGAGAGCTGCGCTTACCTCTGCCCTACTACAGAATTATGACATTCGTTAACAAAGCAGCTCTTCCCTCTACTTTGTCCTTCTAACAAGCTCAGAGAACACCTGCTACCTTTTCAGTAATAAGTGTTATCGGTATGCCATTTGGTTTCCTGGTACTTAAAGACCAAATTTCACAGGTAACCTTCGCTATCATACACACTTCTCTCACACAGAGAATATTTCTAATGGCAACACACGACGATGCTGCCCAATCGAACCCAGACAATGCGCCGTGCAACTTCACTTGTCACACGTTTCCCCTGTTAACCTACAGGGCAACAACAATTCCGTCTTTCCCGAGAGCAGCGCTTACCTCTGCTCTGCTACGGAACTGTTACAAACTTCCGACTTCCTACATCCCAGATGCCGTGCTAACAACATATAACTCAACGTAACTCAACATATAGTGTTAGTACATAAATCAATACCAATCAATAATCAATAAGCTATTTACAAGCAATGATCACTTAAACCAAAACAGTAGCTAACCATATCTCTGCTACCAAGAAAACTGATGCAGCGCGGAATGCAAAATCCCTCCCTTTGTCACAGATCATAGATCACACTCAATCACTACATTCGCTGGTGGGGCCCATAACACCAACATTCATCCTTCTAATAACCTGTTTCCAAGGTGGCGATTGTTCCACTCGCTGTAATGGAAGGAAGTACTCATATATCCCAATTTATTAAGGCCTAAACTTCACCTTTTAGCACTCCTCCCATGAATAGGCCATGGATCAGCTAGCTGCAGGTTGGAGTGATAATAAAATCTATAACTTATTTACATAAATACATTTTTCATAATAACGACCCAACACAGTTCTTGTAATACATCTTAAATTTTATCTAAATAATTGAAAATCGAGTCTTTGGTTTAATCAAGCAGTAGACCATCATATTTACCTATTCGGGCTAAAGTTGTCCTCTAAGTCAATATCTTGGTCATCAGTTCATACTGTCAGAGTCTCAGGAAACAGCTGTCCTGCAGTGTCACCGTCCTCTCCGTCAGCATAACGTCAGAAAATCGAAAATCTTCTGAAGGGTCTCGCTCTACAACCTCTCTATTCTACCATTTTTATAGTAAAATTACATTCCAAAAAGTAACAACCAATATTTTGAATACTCGTGATTGGTTGATGAGATCAGTTCCACCAAATTCTCACGTGGAAAATGTTTCTTTAGGTATAGTTCATAATTTCATGTTGAAGTAACTTTTATTGTTTCTTTTCGGGGCAGCTGGCTGTTAGCCCGGTGTGTCCTTGGTGGGTACAGTCGAGTTTAGGGTCGTCCAGAGGCCACTGCTACTGATGGTGACGCATGCGCACTTCACCCAGAGACCTTTATAATGGAGTTGTGTTCGTCAAATAGGGATGTGGGCCATTTTGCGGCCACCAAATGGTCAACTTGAGCAAAGAAACACAAAAACGTAATTAATACATGGAAATGACTAATAAAATGTTATCCCCTTACTAATACCCATATGTGTGTGTATTTATCTAGCAGAAGCAACACTTAAGGCGGGTTATATTCACATTAATAAAGCACAAATCACGAAAACATCACGAAAGCAACATATAATCATGCAATTTCTAATTGTCTATTATTAATATGCATACGAAAATTAGTTTACGTATTAATTAGGCCATGCAAATGCAATTCCCACATATAGTTCTTATATTAGTAATGTTGGTCAATTCACACAGCAAACAATTAGTACAATTACTATTAATTAATTATTCTTATTAATGTAAACATGCAAAATGGAGAGGGTATACAATTTTTAAAGAAAACCCCACTCCAGCATTACCACCATATCTAACTGTATGCAGAAGGGTCTTGGCTACATAAGGAAGCTCGTGGAACATTGAGAGTATGGACTCTTCATGAAGAAATGCACTGAGAGTGCAGGCAGTGTGCAGTAGGGGGTTGGGAGTCTGGAGGGAGTGAGCTGTACACACACTCTGTGCAGAGAGCACAGAATGTGCATAGTAGGGTTTGGTGAGGGACTAACCTCTCTGCGAAGACCCCTGTACAGGATGAAGGCTGTGCATTGTAGGGTTTCATGGGGGACTGGCCTCTCCAAGAAGACTTCTTTACAGGATGAAGGCTCTGCGTAGTAGGGATTGGTCAGGGACTGGCATCTCCATGAAGATATCTCTGCAGAGTGAAGGCTTTGTCTAGTTGGTTTGATGAGGGGCTGACCTCTCCATGAAGACCTCTATACAAACCGCAGGCTGTGCATAGTAGGGTTTGGTGAGGCACTTGCTTCCCCATTTAGACCCCTCTACATGGTGAAGACTGTGCATAGTAAGGTTTGACGAAGGACTGTCCCTTTCACGAAGACTTCTGTACAGGGTGAAAGCTGTACATAGTAGGGTTTGGTGCGGGTACTGGAGATCCCACGCAAGACGGCCTCTCTTTAGTGTAGCTCTGCCGGCCGGAACTCCCAACCATCAAGAATCCCGTCTTAAATGAGCCATCCGTGCTTCAGCAGGGGAGATAAGCATCCTAACAGCAGGCTGCAACAGATGAGCACTATGAGGCACTGTGAGATGCCCTAGCAGCAAGGAACAATGAGGTGCAGCGACAGAGTGGCATCCACATCTAAAATGGCGACGTCCAGTTAGTGAGGGCGGTGCTGTAGGACAAGCGGCACTGAGCTGATCACTACAGACGCAGAGCTGAAGAAGAGTGCAGCTGCCCACCTGATTGTAAAGGTACCATCCTTCAGCAGACTGATTGCGGAAGCCGACTGCGGGTTGCTTACCCAAGCTACTGTGTTCACTCTCCAAAGCTCAGCAGTCGCTGGGTTTGTGCATTAGTGCTCACTAAGTGGATCGGTGACCTAGACTGGTTGGTGATGTCTACCATCCTGGAAAGGCACCGAACAAGACTGAGAGTGCCTCGTCTGCCACCTGTCCTAGGACGAGAGATGGACCTGTGGCGATTTTCGGATATTTCACAGAGGTAGCCTCGATGTGATACCTGAGCCTGTGAGGCCCTGACAGTGAGTGTGGCTGCTGCATCAGATCACCCCGCAGCCTGTGTGCATTCATACCTACCCGCTCGGTGCAAAGGTGAACGAAGCTGACCTCCCCTTGAGCTAAATGAATGAATGAATTAATACAATGTATTGTTTAGTTAATAAAAACTTACAATGTAACCCATTTATGCACATTTCATACATATTATCATTGGTAATCGACTTTAAAAACACATAAAAGAAAGGGTGAATCCCACAGAAGAAATACTCAAAAAACCTATCCATAAAGTGCATTTACTAGTGACGCGGTTCATCTGCTATTTCCTCTTAACCTAAAGAGCCCTGTTTTTTCTGTCCGTTACTAACTTGCTACACTAAATAAGAAAATCTAACCATTCTTATCGTGTGGCCTACGAGTGGGCTTAGTCGGTTAATTTTTAGCACCTAGCATTACTGAGCTGACTTACCACATGCAAAGCTCTAAAGTGCTGAGTGCCTATTGTAAACAATGCTCTCAAGGCTTACCAGTGCTAAGCCCAATTAATTCGCAGTATTCAAATAATTAATTACATTTGCAGCATTCCAAATTCTCATGTAGAGGGGACACCGCTCCACTCGTACGATTATTATCTGCCCTTATAGATGGTTTGTTATTAAGTTAGTAAGATATTGTCAATAAGAGCCCTTAACTAGGCACTATTGGCCAGTTTCCTTTCAGCAATTTCTAAAAACGTAAAAAAAATTCCAGTAAATTGTAAAACTTTTCCCTGCAAGCCAGTTATTACTGCTTGGCGGCGTGTTCTTAGAGTTTGATCATTAATATACTGTTTTTACACACTTCTGCGTTCCGCTGTTAAAGCTGGGCAACTGCATATCATATGGCAAATGTCTTCTCTCTTATAATTACATGACATTTCAGTGCTCCGATTTTACCAAGCTGGTAAATCACTGTGAAATTGAAAATTGCCAATCCGGAGTCTCAAGAACTTTAGCTTAGCTTTTACACCATTCAGGCCCCCCAGATATTTCTGCGGTTGTAACTGGCAATATCATACAATTACCATCCACGCTTCGGATCTTTTCACCAACGAGGACGTTTTTTTACTACACCCATTGATAACTTGTTAAATGCAGAATGAGAAAAGGGTAAGGCCTATTGTTGTTCTGCCTTGAATGTAGATAAAGCCAAGGTGAAATATTTGTGGGCCTGCATATGTTTACCATCGCTTATTGCTTTCCAAACAACTGACACAAGTGTGAAATTATTGTCATTTTTAGGTCTCGCCTGACCCAGCGCATGCGCTGGTCTGGCGAGACTTATTAGGTCTCGCCTGACCCAGCGCATGCGCTGGTCTGGCGAGACTTATTGAGAGGGCTCCAAAATGTGCTACCAGGCCAGCATAGAGCTACAGTGCATGTGTGCGGGCGCACGCGCCTCGCTTGACCGAGATTACTTTCACTTTCGCTGACGCGCGGCTGCTTTGATGTTTGATCGCGATCACTTTCGCGGCACCACGGCCGCTTTGAAGTTTGATCGCGATCGTTATACTTAGAGGCGTGTATTTTAATTCTTAAAGTAGTGTTTTCAACAACACCCCATCTCACCCGTTTTATTGCGGCCTGGCAAACGTACAATGGAGCCCTTACAGTGATGACAATGGCCCTGTCTCATAGTTTGAGGCTGGCTTCAGTGTCGCATGGCCGGCACCGCTCGTACTCAATAGTCCGGGGCAATGAACTGATGAGTTGTTGAACAGCTCGACCACTTTCGTTCGAGTACAAAACGTGTTCTCTTCTTCTTTCCTCCTCTTCAGCAGCTTGCAAATGTAAATAGGGCACATCACTGTGGTACGTCAGCTGCATAAGAGCCCTTCTGCCATTTATTGGTTTAATGTCTTTAGCGCAATGTTTTTGTGACGCGTAAATAACCTTGGACCCAACCGGTGGTCAAAGAGTGCCACTTGGACTCCATCTCTCCAATCCATGTTTTTTCCCCTTTCTTTTCTGACACAAAAAGTGCTCGGTATACCCATTTGTTTGATGGCACTGTGTAACCACTAAACCCAAGTGAGAGGGTTTGGCTTGCTCCAGAGTTTTGCTTTTCTTTGCGGCACCTCCTCTGTCTGGTGTCAGGGGAGGGTTTCCACCACCAGCATGTTTGTTTGATTCCCTCCCAAGCTTCTCTCAGCAGCAGGGCTCCGTTCCTACCTCTGATCCCACACCCCACCCCTGCCTCTCCATGTTGACCCTGTTATGTTCACAGTCACAATGTACTTTCAAAACAGCACAACCCGCGCATATTTTTCACGCATAAAGGCCTGCTTGAACCTTCAAAGAAATAAAGGAGAGGGGTGGGGCTTCTTAGAAAAAAAAAAACATTGGCATAGCCAATAGGTCTCGCCTTTGGGACCTTATAAGTGTTTAGCAATGCAACACTTGATGTTGTTGCACCAAGGATATTGTGCTGGATATCTAAACACTTATAAGGTCCCAAAGGCGAGACCTATTAAGTTTGTGGCAGAATTTCAAGTATGCCACTAGACCGTTTAAGTACTGTCTTCTCACCCCAAACTCTAAACGAATTTGCGCTGGCGATGCCTGCTGAGGGAGGTTGAACAGTCAACAATAAGTTCCTGTCACAAGCTTATCTATGATGTTATCAGCCTTCCCTCTTAAACTCTCCGCACCATATGTCAGAGATGGAACGTGGTTGGCTGACATTACTTATAATAGTGGCTGGAGGGACAACCCTTGAGGCTGTACCTGAAGGAAGGCAAATGATACGATTAAAGTGTTATTCTTTTCTTATTAGGCAGCATACTAGTTCTTAAATGAGCCCATCGCATCTAGTATTAACTCCAAATATTTACACTCTGGTACTGACTCCAGCCCAGACCCTTCTATGCTGAATGTTGGGCGAGCTGATATCTCCCTAGACACCATCATAGTTTTTGTCTTGCTCAAGTTGACCTTTAATTCATGGGACAAGGCATACAAAATGGATTCACTAATTAACCGCTGCAGCCCCACCTTTGTATAGCTCAGCAGAACAATATCGTATGCATACAATAGATGGGAGGCCTTAAAACCAGCCAACAACGGGAAGTGTGAATTACAGCTATTCAGATCAAAGGAAATATCAGCAAGTTACAAATTGAACAAGATGGGGGTCAAAACACAGCCTTGTTTTAAGTTATTCTTTGTTAGTATTTCTTTTTTAATGGTTGTGCCTTGGCCCAACCTTACCGTTGTCCAAGTATTTGTGTACAATAATTGAATCACTCTCAGGAGATAAGGTGAAATTCCCAATTTCGATAACTTATCCCAGAGAATATTCCTTTGCACCATATCAAAAGCAGAATGAAAATCAATAAAACACAAAAGAAGGTTCGGTGAGCAGCGCCTTGTCTGTTCAATTGTGAGTGCTAGCATTTGTATTTTAGTAGTGGTGCCCATGCCTTTAATAAACCACATCTGATTTCTTAGCAACAGATTTTTGGAGACCACCAAGAACGTTAAGGCTGTCAGCAGGCATTTGGCAAATTACTGTGCTAGCAGCCGATAATTGGTGGTGTCCATAGTTTGACCTGCTTTATGAATCAGGGCCAAAATTGAGCCCCTCCAGTTATCCAGAATTTCTTCACAAACCAGGATATGATAAAAAAAATTGAAAGATTTTTTGCCCAGAATTACGGGTTCTCCTTATAAAGTCCTTGAGGGAGGCCATTCGTCCCCGGAGCAACATCCCAACAGCTTTTGCTAATGTGTCTCCACTATTTTAGGATGAATTTCAATAGTCTGGTTTTCCCTGGTACAACTACGGATGAACGTTTCCGGAGAACTGGTTGCACTATCTGTGATCCCAAACATGGAATCCAGGTGCTTTTTCCAAGCTTCTTCAGATATGTTTGACGTTGATTGTTGTAATTTCCTACCAGTGGATTGGTTTCCTTATTTCCAAAATTCTCTTGAATCTTTGCGAATAGCGGCATGGTGGATTTTACACCAGTACTGATCAAGTTTTGTTTGTGTTTGGGTCCAAACCGCTTTTTTATAAAGCATCCTTAATTTAGGTGAAGTCTCACACCGGACATTAGAGGTAGGATTAATTCTTAGGACCCTCAGAGCATGATTCAATTTCTTTTTGGCTATTATGAATTTTACAGAAATTTTCTTAGGAGGTGGGGTTGCTGTTGTTATTCTCGCTGTATGCCGTGCAGAGTTTTTCACTACAAGGAGCGCTGAAAATTGATCCCAGTGAGTCAAAGGATTTTGAGCTACGCAGATAAATCTACCCACAGCTCTTGTGCTTGATGTTCTACTTTCTCCATATTGGCAACAGACCACTGTAGGTTTTTGTAATTTTGACCTGTAGAGTAGCCTATTTCCAGAGCTGAAAGGTCATGTGTTTTAATTGTTAAATAAAAACTGACCATTTGCAAGTGATGGTCACTTTCCAATCTATTACCCAAACTATAGCTTGTAACCATATGATAAAGAGGAAGTGATACTAGGGAGTAATGTATGACCGCATTGGATTTTACCGAGTGGTGAGACGGTTGTGCCAAAATGTCCGAGAACGTCCGGCTGTTCAATACTTGTAGGCCTAAGTGCTCCAGGTTGCGCACCACATCCTTCCCCCTTCTGTCAAATCGTTGTTTAAGTGCCTGGGTCGCTGGTATATGCCAAATATTATCAATAATGTCCATTAGTTGGTCCCTGGTCGTAGCCTGAAAAAGATTCATATTAAAGTCTCCGACAGGAGAATCACGCACCACTAGACCCGCTCTCTCCCAAGACCCCACTGCTAACAATATAAAATACAATGAGTGGATAACCACCTCTCTTGACTCGGTCCTTCCGGAACATTCATCACACTCCAAGAGACATACAAAAACTGCGCCTTGGTACACAGAAGACCTCAGAAACCACAAACGTCTCTGTAAAAGACAGGAGAGAAAGTGGCGCGCATTATACGATCCGGAAGAAAAAGCTACCTATAGGGAAATGATCAGGAATTATAAACTGGCCATAAAAACCTCGCAAGCTGCCTACTATAACCTTAAAATAACCACATCAAAATTCAAATCTAAAGAAATCTACCGGATAGTTAATTCCATGATCAAACCTCCTCCACCTGTTACAGATAATAACAATTCACCGTCCAAATGCAACGAATTGGTGGAATTTTTCTTTCACAAAGTCAACAAAATTTATCTTTCCTTTCCCAACCCGCCCACTGATTCGCCTGTCCAAAGCTCGCTTTCAGCCCCAAACTCGATCAAGCAGCTGGACTCTTTTCCCCTGATAACATTGGAAATCTTAGAGAAACTAGCAAAACAAATAAAAACCGGATCCCCATGTGACCCTGGTCCTCCAGGCTCTCTGTGCTTGGCCAGCGAAACTATCTTCCCCACTCTCGTGGATCTACTCAACTCCTCGATAGTAAGCAGAACAGTTCCCACGACCTGGAAGCACGCTATGGTGCGGGCGTTATTAAAAAAACCCTCCCTTGACCCGGTCAACCCCAGTAATTACCGCCCGATATCGCTACTCCCATGGGCGTCAAAAATCCTGGAGAAACACGTCAACACCATCTTGACATCATTTTTTGAGGAAAACCACCTCCTCGACTCCTCCCAAACTGGCTTTCGAGCCAAACATGGAACAGAGACCGCCCTACTGGCGGTAACCGAGGAGGCAAGACGAATCCTGGATCGAGGAGGGTCAGTGGCAGTGATCCTCCTCGATCTAAGTGCCGCATTTGACACGGTACACCACAAAATCCTGTTAACCCGCCTCGCCGACTTGGGAGTGACTGGAGATGCCCTGACATGGTTTGAATCCTTTCTGTCAGGCAGAACATTTCAGGTCTTTAACGGCTCATCCCGTTCACTCAGTCGCCCTTTGGGATGTGGAGTCCCGCAGGGCTCCTCCTTGAGCCCTACGCTCTTCAACGCATATATGAGGCCACTGGCTGGGATTATTCGTCCGCATGGTGTTAACATCGTCTCCTATGCGGACGACACCCAGCTGGTGGTTTCCCTTACACAGAAGAGCAATCTCCAGCCACCACCAGACCTAGCGGCCTGTCTGGAAGATGTAAAGAGCTGGATGATGAGCTCCTGCCTAAAGCTCAATGACGATAAAACGGAGCTCATGCTTCTGGGCCCGGCCTCCCCTGCCACCATAGAGTTGATCTGGCCTCCAAGCATGGGAACAGCTCCACCCCCCAGAGACAACATCAAAAGCCTAGGCGTTTGGCTCGATAAATCTTTGAGCCTCAATACACAGGCCACCAAGATATCAGCCACATGCTTTGGCCTCCTTAGGGTGATTAAAAAAGTCCTTCCCCTTCTCCCTTTTGAGGCCAAACAAATAATCATACAGGGCCTCATCCAATCTCGTCTGGATTTTAATAACGCCCTCTATCTGGGAGCACCAGACTATACCTTACAAAAGCTTCAACGCACCCAGAACTGTGCTGCTAGGGCGCTGCTGGGAATCCCTCGAAGGACCTCAATAAAAACTGGCCTAAAGACCTTGCACTGGCTACCTGTCAAGGACAGAATAAAGTTCAAGGCACTTTGTATTGCCCACCAGACACTCTGGGAAACGGGACCAGACATCAACGGCTCCCTGATCTCTTCCTATAGGCCCAACAAGACCCTCCGCTCATCAACGGCATTCCTAGCCAAAATTCCCAGAATTTATAGAGCCAGAGCAGGAGGACGTTCCTTTTCGTATAACGTGTCCAAACTTTGGAACACCCTCCCTATGCAGCTGAGAAACAATCCCTACTTGACCAGCTTCCGCAAACAGCTAAAAACTCACCTGTTTAACGCCTAAATAAAGTAACCTTATGAGGATTCTGTTCGGTCTATAGCGCCTGGACGCCTCAGGGCAGCTGCAGCGCTCTATAAATCACATTTTCATTTCATTTCATTTCAAGGGAACTGGATTATTTACACTTCGAGATGATATGAGACTCAGTATAATTTTGATGGATTCTTTTTTCTACTTCTGAAAGGGTGGATGTAGGTGTTTATTATCAACAGGGGAGGGCTGTTAACTGGGAGTTTGGGCCAAACCATAATCGCTTGTATGTTCGGGTGATGAATTCTGCCATCTTCAATTTTAATTTTAAGATCCACTGAGACATACAAAGCCAAACCCCCTGTAGCATGCCCCATTGATTTTGTTTTAATTGCTGGTTTACTATAGTGTAAATATGCTGGAAGGTCAATTTCTTCTCGTGCCCATGTCTCCTGAAATAGCACTATGTGATACCTTCTAATGAAGGTTAGGAATTCCTTGCCGTCTATCTTTGAAGACAGTCGCTCAATATTCCATGAACAGATATCAACCTCGTTCTCTTTGTGGCCAGCTAATAATCCATTTTGCTGTCAATTGCATGCTTCTTCATGTGGTCTGGAGAGCAGTGCACCCGGGAGAGCCAGGACCAATCCGTATTTTGGTGTAGCACTTGGCTTACAGTGACTCCCTCATAACAATTATCCTCCTGGGGGACTTTAGTGGCACTGTGCAATGAGATAGATCGACTTCTTGCCCCTTTTAAAATCGACATTGCTGTTAGTTGACAGTTCTTAAAATTTAATAGGCTTTTCGTGTGCTTTTGACTTCTTTTTGGCTCTCCTTGGAGGCCCTTTCCCTACCCCTCACCAACCACGAGCTTCATAACCGTCCGGCTGAAGAAACTGTGGATAGGCTTCCTCCTTTTCCCTCCTCATGTCTATTCCCCATTTTGCAAATAACTCCCTTTCTGCCCATACTTGGTCGACTAAGGCAGGTGTTGCCCACTTAATCAGTGTCAGTTATATACCACCCCAGGTTGGAACATTTAAAAATGTAACGGAATGTATGTCCAAGGAGTCAATGTGATTTAACACCCGTATAGTCATACGTATCATGGTCCCTCTGATTATTATGTCAAAATGCCCCCTAGATTTATATTTTGGGAAAAATGTAACTTTACAAAGATTACCAGGTGGACCATGGTGAATCAAGGATTCTCTTAAGCCTTGCTGGGTTATACTAACTACTACCTGCTGGATAATAGGACTCTGCTCTGGTGTTTGCAAACTTTGTTGTAATGCTGCAGTGTCTTGCTTGAGATTCTGCTTTTGCCTTTTTTCCTTTCCAACCTTGTGAGAATTTGATGTTTTCTTGAAGGTTTGTATGTTTCTTTCACTTGAGGATACATTGCGAGGTTCACTGAGTATTATTGTATTATGTTGCACTAAGCCGGGGAGTTCTTTTTGCCAAATGGATGACTAATTTGGTTGACTCCTATTATATTTAGCTCCTTTTTTTCAAAACAGGGATAGGCTGGCGGCAGTTGGATCTGTTCCACTTGTTTGTCCTTTACCTTTCTCGTTTATAGGCGTGAATAAGGGTCAGGTTGGCCTCCTTTTCATCAGTGCTTTCTTCCACTGCGATATCTTCTTGCTTTCTTTCTGGGGGTACTGCTGACTTTACGACTTTTGATAGAAACATGGGGTACACCTGCCGCAGGTGTCCACTGGGGAAGTCTGCTATGATTGAGTTGACTTTTCAATGACTTTTCCTAAGTCTTTTGAGCTGTCGCTATGATAACTTGGAAAGCTTGGCCAGTTAACCTTGTTCTCCAAGTGCCTCTGGAGCTTTCCTACCCGGCGGGCTAGAGGCTAATTGATGGAGTGAGAAACGGGCACTGGGGTCCAAGATTCAAACCAGGCTCCTTTGTGGGGACCCTTCGTCTTGCTTTCCCTGCGGTACATTCTCCACGCTGGTAGGCTCCACCAAAGCCTCCCCTACTTCAAATGGTGTTCTCATGCAGGCTTTATTTCCTGACTCCCTACTGTTGGTATTAAAATGCCCTGGAGCGGGCATCGTGCCCGTGACAGTTTTTAACTGCCCCTTAATCCCTACTGGAACAGATTCTAGCATCCCAGGAAGCAAGGGCAGTTTGTCCAAAACTGGGCTACAGGCACAAGTACAAGAAATTTGTGCCTCAGACTGCACCCTTTGACCAGCAAGTTAAGAGCTCCAATTTTAGTGTCAATTGCAGTGATGTATAGATCCATTCTATATAAAAGGTCAACCTGAATATCTAACTTGTTTGATTGATAAGTCAGGGCGTTAACAACCGATTGAAATGAATTAAACAAAGCCTCCCAGGTATAACTTTTGGATCGTTGTACCTTATGTAGTTGACTGCTTGAAATGTCAGTTTGGGAACCATTTGCAGGAATGCCCGATAAGAAGGAACCAGCTATGGCAGAGGGTATACCTGGCGATTTTACTTCCTCAGCTTGAAACTCCCCCTGGGGAATTTAACAGACTGTGTCTGTATGAGCGTCTTTCTCCAGGGATGATGAGTTGTAGAGATGACCTTCTAGTAAATCCGTCATATCAGTTTCCAGATCTGACCTATATTCCATCTAGGTCTTCCAAATTAAACTTGTTGTCATAAAAATGATGGTACACCTCAGCCGAGACCTGAATGTCCTTGCCTGAACTAGGGGGTTTAGTTGACTCCTTAACCCTGTTAGAAATTTCCATGACAGATGCAGATATATTATTAGGGCTTGCTTCCTGGATATTTGGCACCACCATATGCAAGGCCCCTAACTCAGTGCTTTCCTTCCTTGCTTGTGTCCGACTATCTTTTGTAGCCCAGCTTTCCCATTGAAATGTGCTCTTCTTTTTTTTTCAAAACCCATGATAGGGACAGGTGTGTTTAATCCTCCTTTTCATTAAGAGACACATTAAAGTCTGATTTTGAATTCTATATCAAAAGTGGCCATATTAGGTTTTGTAACCACTAATATGTGTATCTTTGTGGTATGTAAGGCATCCACAGGATTCTTTCAAAAAGTCAGATTTCCTGAGCACTTTCTTATGTTGTTGTTTATAGTTTGGTGTTGGAACCCTGGGAGGAAATAAAGCTGACCTTCCCCTTGTTGTACCATGCCTGGCTCCACCTCAGAACCCCCACGAGGAACATTGTTGAGGGTTACACCGTTAAGCTGCTTCTGTCTCTGTTGTGCTTCAATGGCATGCCTCTTGTCCTCCCTGAGTGCATAGCGGAATATTGTCTGCGTGGGAGCTTTAGGCTCTAGAAATGGGTTAGTTGATAATTAGATATTGGGCACCAAGCTATTGGATAATAAATATATATTGTTGGCCTTCTTACCTCCCTTCTTTATCTCCTAACTTGATGAAGTGCTTAGAAGTGCTATTGTGTGTTCTGGAGCAAGTCCCCACAATGACCGAACACAGAAATCAACACAATGCGGCTGCACTAGGTGCGTCACTTCCGGTGCACAAAGGTCAGGAGAGGGTACTTATACCTCCCCCCGCTTTTCTGGCATCCTCTTTGCAACGGACACGCCGTCTTGCTGGTCATGCTGTCCTGCAGTCGGGTGGTGGTCGCGTCGTGAGGCTAGGTGAGTGCAGCAAAATGCCCTTCCCCACACCGGCCCCTCTCCCCCAGTCTCACCACGTTTGGCTGTGCCTGTGTGAGATCCCGTTCTAGCTGCAATTCCCCTGGTCCAGCCCCTGCAGGCGGCCCACCGGTGTCGGTGCCGTCCCTGCAGGGGGGGCTGTGTCATGTGATTGGGACGGGGCAGGATTTGGGGGATATATTCACTTTGGTCTCACATTGCATATGCGACCTCTAGAAACGAAGCAGCCCCATTATGGGAGCGACAAGCTCCACGTGCCTTTGCCTCTTTACGGGATCAAGGCCCCGGTGGTGCAGCAGCAAAGGGCGGCTAGCAGCGCATCGTAGCTGGTCATTGCCACTACAGCCCAGGCTCACAGGTTAAGAAAATGCAGCCAGGCCCATCCGCTCCCAGCCCGAGACGGAGCCGACCAGCGTAGCTGTTAGGCCAGCCTGCTGCCTGCGTGAGAGTCTGGCGCTGCTTCACTCGGGGTGCATCCCTGATCTATGTTTTCACAAGCAGTGGGGCAGGGGGCACAGAGACTGCATCTGCAGACTGAGGCTTAAGATGTGCACTTACGGGTGCTACCAAGACCTGTAGGAGCTCTGGGCAGAGGCAAGTCGGTAAACAATCATGCATTTTGCCGGGCCGCATTGTTCGCCTCTCTGCCGGAGCTGCTGGCAGCAGCGCTGTGCAGGCATTGGTCCGGCGGATTGAGGCAGCTTTTTTAGTGTGGCGCCTCGCGTTGCCAGGCGCTCTAGACCCTTGAAGAGGGCAACCTGTTTAAAGCAGCAGACTTCCATTTGAGCTCAGCCGTTGACATGCTAAATATTACAAATACCGGCTTCCGTGAATCGAGGTTCGCTCCTACGATGTGCTTCAATGATACTGACACACTGGAGCGTTATCATAGGAAGAGTACTCTACATTCACTAACTTACGTGGAAAGCGCTCCCTTGCAGGGCCTCTTTCCCAGTATGTATAACACACGAAACACAGGGGGTATAACAGCCAAATTTGAGAGGCTACACTGTCGATACTGAGTCAACAAGATCTCAAAATATCTTTATCGCACACACATAACGTATTAATAAAGATAAAGAAGGAAAAAAGGCTAACACTACATGCATAGAGGAGACCGGTACATCATCGATTATTCGTAAAATGGCTGATTAATCCACAACAGATTGTAAAGGGTTTCCATCAAATTAGACTCAATGATCAGTCCTATCATTTGGCCAAATCCATGTGCAAATGAGGCTGGTCCCCTGATCAGTGGGACACTCAGCTCCGCACCTTATTGTTGTATCAGGATTTGGTCCACCAAATACACAAACCGTCCATGATGACTGATCTTTTGATGGTAAAGTAAGAAGAAATAGTGCAACGAACAAGAAAGTGATTTAAAATAGGATGGAATGTCCTCCTTCTAAATACTTTATTCTACGGACTGGACACGCCTCCTAATTAAAAAATAGAACAGTGCAAAAGAAGACAGTGACAATTATCTGTCTACATAAGGGCCAACATGTTTCTGCCTAACGGGTATTTAATCCCTTGGCATTCGTCAGGGCCTCTGCTCGTATAATAGTTGCACTCCTAATAGTGAAATATAGAATTCACCACCATCACCAAAAACAAATTATAATAAAACTGGTTAGAAACGGTACAACCTGTAACAACCATGGACATTAACCCTCCGATTCACAATGGTTACTGTGAATTCTGTGAAGGAAAACGTTATATCATTAGTACTGTATTCGATGCATCAGTCTCATGTGCATAGTGTGTCACCAAACCAACCAATAATGTGTGTCAGAACATTAATTTTTATGCTTACCCTTTGTGGTAGGGCAATAGGCCTCACCTCACCTGGACACTGCTCAGGTACTAAGAGGCCCCGCACTACAAAGATGTACGAGCGATACGTACACACCACCTGTTTACAGAAACAATGGAAAACGTTATGGGTCTAACTACTCTAGTTCAGGGTCTGACAGTAGTGATCCAGACAACACCAACACGGGCGCTCCTAGCTTTCCACAACGTGGGAGAGGTAGGGGGAACAGACCCTACTCATATGGCAATCAACATATTGATCCATACCAGCAATGGTGGCCACCCACCCCTTGGGGTTTTCCACCGAACCAACAGCCTTACCCTGTACCTCCACCTCCGCCGAATTTCCAAGGGTTTCCAAATGCCTACAATTCTCAACATGTTTTTAGGGTTTGGCCCACGCCGACCAAGAGGCAAAAGGCGAGCAGCACAAAACACAGTTGTACAATGGGAAGACCAGACAGGCCCACATGCAGGTACACGGAGCCAAACTGCCAAGAACCAGAAAGCAGGCCCATCGAACAATCCCTCGTAGTCAACTTATCTTACAAGATACTAACTCCACTTGAAGAACAAGTACTGAATAAAGGCTTGGGTTTCGTCATGACGAATCATGGGGACCCATTCACTTTCCAATGCGAATTGAGTCAGTTTTTCAGGAAACTTAGATTACACTATCTCTTCAAGGATCAGATTAATGCTGATTGCGACACAAACACCGGTCTAAGACCAAAATCTAAATTCCAGCCACCTATTCAGACGGTTCCTCCACAGGTCTTAGCCTTTGAGCAAGCTGTTGCGGGTGATATTGCTTCACTGTGGAGCACAACAGTCAGGTCATTTAACAACCTTACCAAATCAGAACAAATGACACTGAAATCACTTTCAGAGGATCATTTAATAACTATAAAGCCTGCAGATAAGGGCGGCTCTATAGTTATTTTAAACACCACGGATTACCAGACTGAGTGCTATAGACAACTAAACAATAGACAGGCATACTCTCCCTTGTCTACAGATCCTACAGAAGAGGTGACTAAACAGATACAGGATATGGTTGAAGAAGCTTTATCTGAGGGTTGGATCACTCAAAGTGAGGTGACTTATTTGGTTGCTAAACACCCAACCACTCCTTATTTCTACCTTTTACCAAAGGTACACAAACCACAGAGGCCACCGCCTGGTAGGCCTATTATTTCAGGAATAGGGTCTCTCCTGGAGCCGTTGTCAACTTTTGTCGATTATTTTCTGCGGCCAATTGTACAGAAAATGCCTACATATGTGCAGGACACTAAAGATGTCTTGCGTGTCCTTCCAGAAATTGATTATGATATTGAAAGAGACCTCCCGGTCTCTTTCGATGTAGAATTACTTTATACTTCGATCCCTCAGGATGAGACTTTGGAAGTCGTAACATCCATCCTGAGGGTTAGTATATGTGAAACTATCACCCCTGTACCATTTATAATGGCTTTGGCAACTATAGCCATGAAAATGAATTTCTTCAAGTATGAGGACAAGCTGTTTCTCCAGATCTCGGGCACGAGTATGGGCAGCGTTTTCGCGCCGAGCCTGGCGAATTTATACGTGCACCAGTTCGAACAACAACACGTATTGACACCCACCAACCCCTTCCACACCTCTCTTAGGTGGTGGAAGCGTTATATTGACGACGTGTTGGTGGTGTGGAGAGGCACGGTGGATTCCGTCAATGAATTCCACCAATGGCTAAACAGTAGAAACCAGTTTCTTAAATTCACCATGGAAACAAATAAGGAAAGAATTGCATTCCTAGATCTGTCGATCTATGTCACTACTGCAGGATTGCAGAGTGAACTGTACAAGAAACCTATGGCGCGGAACTCACTTCTCCTTTACGAGAGCTACCACCCGAAGTCCCTGCGCCAGAATCTACCATATGGCCAGTTCCTACGGGTTCGCAGGAACTGCTCCAATAGAGAGGACTTTGAGGTGCATGCTAGGAATCTCTGTGGACAATTACGGGACAGACACTATCCTAATTCACTCATAAAAAGATCAAAAAAGAGAGCAGTTAACAACAATAGGGAGGCCCTCCTGGAAGCTCCAATGCCTAAACCACCTCTGACTAGACTCACTTTCGTGAGCACCTTCAATACTAGAAGCAATGCCATCCAGAAGATTGTCAAAAGACACTGGCGCCTTCTGAACCATGGGAGAGAGAAAATCGCGCAACCCTTGTTTGCGTTCAAAAGGGCAAGCAGCATTCGGGATCGACTTGTTCACACACGCCCAAAAGAGCTCCCTAGGAAACTTGGTGGAACACTGTGGAACCTTCCACCAGCTGTCGGGCATCACCCTTGCGGCATTTGCTCAGTCTGCCCTCAGACCAAACATACGAAGGAGATAGATATAGGCACCACAAGACCTTGGTTGCAGAGTAACTATAGTAATTGCAATAGTACCAATCTGATTTATATGCTGACATGTCCTTGCTCCACACGATATGTGGGTATGACGACCCGCAAAGTCCGCACCAGGATGTTGGAACACAAGAGTTCTTTTCGTTGTAAGAAAAACAACACTAAACTTACGAGACATTTCCTGGAGCGTGCACATCTAGAAACGGACTTCCAATGGACTGTCCTGGAGAAGCCATATATACCCAGTCACATAAGTGATGTGTCGGGTTACCTTTTTAGAAAAGAGCAAAAATGGATTTATAAACTTCGGACAGATACAGGAGGATTAAATGATGATATTCCTTGGACCTCCCTGTAGCCTTGGCACTAGTGAGTAATAACTGGGATATACTGACTGTAATAGGGTGTGTCTATATAAACATGTTGTACATATTGATTCATGCCTGAATTACTTTGCTCACACTCTTCTCATAATATCACAAATAGGTTTGATTATGGGAGTTTTCTGACATACACTGGAGGGTGACATATAGCTATGCACAACCATTAGGATGGTTCCCACATTTTAAGATTTTGGAGCATCTACATAGTTATGCCCATTGAATACACTCTGAGGCCACTCATGGCATACTACTTAGAGCATTTATGTTCCCAAAAACAACATTGGAATATCACGGACCAATAGGTTGCAGTCATTGCACTACAAAGATGTCCGAAATGACATCATTGGGCAGCTGTCATTGCCCAATAACTGGTACTTTTTTCAAAAACAACACATGGCCAATCGTGATTCTATGATATACAGGTTGGAGCCTTCAGAACTACAAAGATGGCCGATATGTTGTCATCGGGTAGTTCTGAGCGCATCTTCCCGCGTGATTTCGAGCGCTAAGTAGTTATTGTTATTGTTATTGTTAGGTGTATTTGTAAAGCGCGACATTCATCCTACAAGGATATCACGGCGCTGCAAAAAATAACAGTAAAAACCAAGGCATTAACCTGGGAACATATTGATTATTCTGAAGTAGGGAATAGTGTGGTTTTTAGTTTTTTCTTGAAGGTGGAATAGGAGTCCGTGAGTCTGAGGTTGATCGGTAGTTCATTCCAACATTTCGCAGCAATGTGTGAAAAAGCACTTCCGCCCATTCTGGAAAGCTTGATCCGAGTGGTGGCTGCTTTGGCTGAGGTTTGCGAACGTAGGTTCCGCGCTGGGGCATAGAACTTAATTCTATTTCGTAGAATGTAAGGGCCTGTATTGTGAATTGTTTTAAAGGCAATACATAGCATCTTGAACATGGCTCTTTGTCTCATGGGCAGCCAGTGTAAAGCTCTCAGACAGCTTGTGGCAGAATCGAACTTTCTCTTATTGCAGACTGCTTTTGCTGCGGCATTCTGGACCAATTGTAATTTTCTAAATAAGTAGTCCGACATTCCTACAAATAGCGAGTTGCCATAATCCAGCCTGCTGACTAGTAACGACTGGACTAGGATCTGTCTACATTCAAGTGGGATCCAGGGGAAGACCCTTTTCAATCTTTTTAATATGGCAAATCCTTTGCCACATATTGAGGAGACATGGCATTTCAATGATAGAGTGGTGTCCATCTGAATTCCTAAATTTCTAGCAGACGATGTGGGGATTGGTGGAGAACCTAAGGAAGTTGGCCACCAGGTGTTATCCCAGAGCTGTTTGGCCCCACCAAAAAGTAGAATTTCTGATTTGTCAGCGTTCAGTTTTAAATAATGGCCGTGCATCCAATTGGATAGCTCTGACAGGCAGTTGTGTAGTCTACTTTTGGCGTCATTATCTCCATTTAGGGTAACCATCAGCTGAGTATCGTCAGCGTAGGAGCAGATATTAATGCCCCATTTCTTGCCAATTGATGCCAAAGAGGAGACATATACATTGAACAGTGTTGGGCTCAATGTAGCTCCTTGGGGAACTCCATATTTAATCTTACGGGGGGTAGAGGTAAAGTTACCTAAACAAATAGACTGGGATCTATTTGATAGAAAAGACTCCAGCCAGTTTAGGGCTTTACCTTGTATTCCTTTTGCGGCAAGTATGTGAATTAACAGTTTATGGGACACGGTATCAAATGCCGCTGATAAATCGAGAAGTATCAGGGCAACCGTTTTACCTTTATCGACCTGCATGCGAATGTCGTCCATTACGGCCAAAAGCGTTGTTTCTGTGCTGTTGTTAGATCTAAAACCTGTTTGGGAAACATCGAGAAGTTTGTTGATCTCTAGATAACTTGACAGTTGTTTTGTTACCAGTCTTTCTAAAACCTTCGATAAAAAGGGGAGCTGTGAGATGGGGCGGTAGTTGGCTGGATTGTTTAAATCCGCGCCCGCCTTTTTTAGTAATGGAATTACTGCCGATTTTTTCCAAATTTCTGGAAAAACAGCTTGTTCCAGAGACTGGTTACGAACTTTTGTGACTGCGGGGCCAATTATGGGAGTCAGTTGGGAAAAAATAAAGTGTGGGCAAACATCCCATGGTGAACCAGATTTAATTTCTGACATAGCTTTAGTGATCTCATCTTCAGAGAATGGGCCAAAGGTAGAGCAGTTGGTTTGCAAAGTAGGGTCAATCCGATACTCCACAGGGGCCTGAGCGTTGTTTGTGAAAGAGGCCTATATTTTATCAATTTTATCACAAAAGAAATCACTAATTTTTGAGCAGTTCTCGTGTGATGGTGTCAGATTGGATGTAAAACAAGGAGGATTACAAAGTTCTTTTACAATTTTAAAAAGCTCCTTGGATGAATTTTTATTCTCTAGAATTTTTTGAGAAAGGTAGTCTTTCTTTGCTTTGCGTATGGCAGTGTGGTATATTTTCAACTGATGTTTGTAAATGGCTCTGTCTTCGGCGTTTCTACTGATTCTCCATTTATGCTCCAGTGAGGTGCATTTTCTTTTTTCGATTTTTAGGTCTGGGCCATACCATTTCTCGGAGGTTTTTGATTTCAATCGATTGATTGCGCGGGTCCGTGAACAGTGGTCAAGTGCTTTCTCTATGTTTTCTTGTAAGAGGCAAATTTTTTCTTCGCATGTCATTTCAGAGCTAGAAAAAAAGGAAAAATCTTCCTTGAATTTTTCCAAAGAGAATTTGCTCCAACATTTAGTGGATTTGACCGACTGGGCTAGCGCTCTGTTGTTTTTTAGAGGTAGGTTTAAGGTAAAATCTATCCTGTAGTGGTCTGTCCATGTCAAAGGAGTTATGTCCGTAATGTTGGTCTTCGATATGTTTGTAAATATAAGATCTAGCATGTGCCCTGCTCTGTGTGTGGGGCAAGCTATTTTCTGTGATAATTGTAGGATTTCCATGTCTGTGGTAAGTTGTTTAGTTAGGAAATTATCGGCTAAATCGAAATGAACATTGAAGTCACCAATGACTATAATGTTTTTATGATTGAGGCAGAATGGAAGGATTTGTTCGAGAAGTTGGGTGCTAAAGTCAATGGTACTGTTTGGGGGATTGTAGATGATTGCACATCCGAGGATAACCTGAGTATTGATGAAGATGGAGATGGTTAGCACATCGTGTTTGCCTAGTTGAGTGACTGTTTCTTGGTGACATGAAAAACTATCTTTAAATATCATGGCCACTCCGCCACCTCTCTTAATTTGTTGATTTAGATTAATGATTTTGTACCCAGTGGAAAGGGCTGCGGTGATATCCGGGGTATTGTGCTCACCGAGCCAAGTCTCCGAAATGAAGGCAAAATCAGGTCTGCTATCATATAGCATGTCCCATATCTCAGTCGAGTGTTTGGGGAGGGACCTAGCATTAACATAAATGCATGTGTAGTCCTGTGTAGGTGTGACTTCCAATGAGGGTAGCTCCGAGTGGTTACAACTCCATCTACAATAGCGGCAGCTGAAGGGGCCAATGGTGTGGGAGGGTTCAACTTTGGCACAAATGGGGGCTGTTAAAGGAGTATTAAACATAAGCAGCTCACCTCGCGAGTAGACCATCGAGGGTTTGCCTGGTCTGCCTGTAGTTGGGGAGACAGGGGTTTTGGCCCCTGGTCCCGGCCTGTCGCGGACGGGCGCAGACGGGCGAGCCTTCGGCGCGCATTCGACGCGCCCGCTGCGCGCGTCCGCTGCGCTTCCTGTAGGGACACATCTTTTATAAGAGAGATAGAAGAAGGGGCGAGTCTCTGAGCAGGGGGGCGTGGCCTTAAATCGGCCAATGGCGTTCCCGTGTTTGCTCTTGTTCCTAAGAAAACAAGCTCAAGTAGGCTTATTTTGGAGAAAAATAGGCAGTGACTCACAATACTGGGGGCATTTTAACATCATATGCACGTGAGGAATAATCACGGTTTAATGATTACCAGATCATAGTGTTAGGAACTACAAAGATGGCCGATATGACATCATATGGTAGTTCTGAGCACTTCCTCTCGCGAGATCTCGCGAGATTTCGAGCGTACAGTAGTGTCCTTAGTTTTCTTATGAAAATAAAGACCAATAAGGCTTACTTCACAATAAATGTCTGATAATAGTGTCTTTGCCACTAATATATACCAATTGAAGGGACACATGATAAGATCGTCACTATCTAGTATACATCTTAAAGGTGGAGGGATACTTCACTAACAAACCCTCACTAGACTACTTATACTAGCATCTCCTACAGATCGGTGCCTCCCCCAAGTCTCAGATGGGAGCTTGAGGTACCGACGGAAAGGTGAGCAGCTACCACAGAATATTTTTAGCTATACTATGTTGTAAACTTTAGCAAATCACAGGTTTTGAAGATCAGTATGTTGTAAAATTCCTGAATAAGCATACAAAAGAGTTTTAATCTTCCTTAATGTTTGGTGTCTTAGTCGAGTTTCTGGGTCATTTTGAGGCTTAGTACACTGAGTTTGGGGTGTTTATCTACCTCACATGTTTTGCCTATAGATACAGGGCATTTGGTTATAGGAATGATCATAGGCAGGGTATAAAGCGGAAAAATTTCTTTACAGTACTTTGCCACATTCTTTTGTTTTCCCTATATCTTTGTAGTGCGGAGCCTCTTAGTACCTGAGCAGTGTCCAGGTGAGGTGAGGTCTATTGCCCTACCACAAAGGGTAAGCATAAAAATTAATTTTCTGACACACATTATTGGTTGGTTTGGTGACACACTATGCACATGAGACTGATGCATTGAATACAGTACTAATGATATAACATTTTCCTTCACAGAATTCACAGTAACCATTGTGAATCGGAGGGTTAATGCACATGGTTGTTACAGGTTGTACCGTTTCTAACCAGTTTTATTATAATTTGTTTATGGTGATGGTGGTGAATTCTATATTTCACTATTAGGAGTGCAACTATTATACGAGCAGAGGCCCTGACGAATGCCAAGGGATTAAATACCCGTTAGGCAGAAACATGTTGGCCCTTATGTAGACAGATAATTGTCACTGTCTTCTTTTGCACTGTTCTATTTTTTAATTAGGAGGCGTGTCCAGTCCGTAGAATAAAGTATTTAGAAGGAGGACATTCCATCCTATTTTAAATCACTTTCTTGTTCGTTGCACTATTTCTTCTTACTTTACCATCAAAAGATCAGTCATCATGGACGGTTTGTGTATTTGGTGGACCAAATCCTGATACAACAATAAGGTGCGGAGCTGAGTGTCCCACTGATCAGGGGACCAGCCTCATTTGCACATGGGTTTGGCCAAATGATAGGACTGATCATTGAGTCTAATTTGATGGAAACCCTTTACAATCTGTTGTGGATTAATCAGCCATTTTACGAATAATCGATGATGTACCGGTCTCCTCTATGCATGTAGTGTGAGCCTTTTTTCCTTCTTTATCTTTATTAATACGTTATGTGTGTGCGATAAAAATATTTTGAGATCTTGTTGACTCAGTATCGACAGTGTAGCCTCTCAAATTTGGCTGTTAGACCCCCTGTGTTTCGTGTGTTATACATTCAGTTGGTGCTGGGGATAAAATCAGGTGTGGGTCTTTAAAATATATATCCCTTGGACCCTATTTTAAATGGTTTTGTTTCATCTCCTCTTTCCCAGTAACCAGCGTCTCCTTTTGTTTTGGTTCTTCTTGCTCATTTCTGGCTTGTGGGTCAGATCACAAGACACACTGTGTCCAGTCAGCAACGTGCCGAGGGCCCTCTGGGGGTATCGGGTAGTTGGGCCCACCGGATCGTCTCCGGGGAGGTGGGTGCATGTGCACAACACAAACCATGGTGTGTCCAGCCCAGATGCAGCGTTTCGGCATTAGCGCAGAAAGTTAGTAAATTGCCCAGATCTACAGTGCTGCGTACAGAGCGATGGCTCGCTTAGATGGCCCGATCTGGGTGGTGCTGAGGAGCATGTTCCTTCCCGGTCAGGCTGGTTCTTGGCTGAGCTGGTGAGCTGGTTTTGCACCCGACTGCAGGTTGGATGTGAGGGGGCCGGATGATGGCTCAGGCTCTCTTGTTTCGATTCATGATTGGCTGTGCACCGCCCCAGCACCTCGCGAGGCTAGGGCGGCTCCAGTGCATGATTGGTCTCAGCATCGCACCCGACCATGGGTCCGAACGCATGGGCCGCAAGCGGGTCCAAGAATTGGTCGGGACCTACTTCACAGAGTGTTTGATTTAATAAAATATAGTGTTGTTCATGCATAGTAAGAACCCAGGCCATCCAAAGAGTGCACATAACTATTGACCTGCACTTATTTCACTATTGACATTGTTGTCGGGCCCTACTAATTGGGCAGAGTGGGGGCCTATGGTTAGAGTAGCCAAACTTCCACAATGTGGGGTACAAGCCGAGCCAAGGGTATCTGGATTTCTGTACCACAGTCTGTCTAGCTTAGCTCTAAGAGCACAGGCCAAACCAAAAAAGGAGGTTTCAACATGTCTGCCCACTATCTTAAGGTACCAAGGTAGAAGCCTTTTGCCCAAATTCCTATCTCAAGTACGTGGACTGCGGCCGTGGTTTTTTCATTAAGAACACCGTTCTCTCTTGGGATGTAGGTGGTAGTTTCATTATGATGGCAGTCATTAGGGCTACAACCATCTTTTCACCAGGACAGTGTCCATTTTCCCTCAGCTTCACCTAGCCGTGAAAGTCAGCAGACTCTTGTGGATGGGGTTGGTGCAGCTCCCTGCGTGGCCTTGCAGCACTTGTAGAGCAGGGAAGGTGAGGGGTTCAGAGAGGACACACTTGACTAGCACTGCCTGGGGAGGGCAGGACATGCAGTCAGTCTGGGTGAGGATGGGCTCCCGGAGGTGAGGGTAGAGCTCAAGACATGAGTTGAACACCGGGACAACAGTGCAAGGGCAGAGGGTGTGCCTACCTGAAAGGGGATTGAAAGCACACTACAATTGAGAATAGACATCGCAGCATGTTTGCTTGAGCCTGGCACAGACATGCTTCGGGCTCTGTTCGTCCTGCCTCATTTTGTTTGCCCCCCCCCCCATGTTTTTCACGGTAAGAAGGTGTCATCAGCTGAGGTGCTTGTGTGGGGTCTCAAAGCGCAGAAATTTTGTCCTCGCACTCATCAATGACCTCAACAGTAGCAGTTCCAATATCCACTGCATCTGAAGTAAATTTAAATGAGACTCATTGAGTTCTTTCACATTCTCACTATTTCAGAATGGTAGCATTTTCTGTATGCTATGCAGCAAAGCCATAATTGGGGCTTAGTTTCCTTATGCAACTAGCAAACGTTGACAAAGCCCATAGTACGAGCTTGATGATGTAGGGTGAACCTTGTACTACAGATTTGGACACTAGTCTTACAACAAAGCTATACGTTGTTGCTGATTTACCTTATAAGACTAGGGATGTCCGTGAGCCCCAGTGATGTGAAATAAGTGCCCAGGGTGTGGGGCAGGTATTTTAATGGAAGGGGGTGGGGAGATCATTCACCACTGATGGAACAATTGCAAATGCGGTTGAATATGTGACCAGGAGGTGTAAAGGAGGGAATTCATGTCTCACAGTGGTGTACAGGCACCGTTTTTTCTCCACCTGCAGCAGCAGAGGGCAGCAGACTCTCCAAGTGGCGAGTACAGTTCAAATTTGTCAAGTAAGGGGAATGTTAAACTATATCTCACTGTTTATTACATGCCGAACCATGTGGTGCACTTTGCCTTTCAAGCTGCTTTCACGAGCTATTCCTTTTGCGGGACGATACACATGCGGCAGGGTTATCGGAAGCATGAGCTGTAGCTCAGAGGCATAGATTTTTGCATTGGGTCACAGGCTCCTCCAAGGCGAGCCTCAAGTGCTGGCGGTGGCTGTCAAGTCATCGTTCTGTAAAGGTTGCATGATGGCAGATTATGCGACGCATGTAAAGAGCCTTGTTGATGTTCTTTCTCAAAGAAGAGCCTTTGGGGTGCCATATGCACTAGGCATCCTGGTTGTTCTGCATCGAAACGTTACTGTAAACTTGAGGAGAAATATGGAAATGGTGTGTGTTTACCATTCTTTGTCTATCATGTTTCAGGAGAAGGGATGATGTGCTAATAGTTGATACAGCTTGTTTAAGTCTCATGGCTTGGTGTTTTGTTAATGACTCATCTTTCGGATAGGAGGGATGGGGAAGAGTTTCGGACTTCCCGGTGAGTGAGTTGGGCTCGTTGGGGCAGAGAGGTTCATCACTGCCCCTGTTGCAGGTTGCATCAGGGCTGCATGGCCACTCAGGGTGGCAACAATTGTTTGTTTAAAAGACGTGTCACTGGGAGTTTGAGATCGCAGGGCCCTGGGGTTCGGTGTCGGCAGCTTGAAAAGGGGGGAGCCTTCGTGGACCGGGGGAGACGAATGTGTCCGAGGGTCATATGGTGTTCTGGCGGTGCCTTTTGAATTCAGTGCAGGGCTTCCCTTCCTCCCCGCTGCGCCCGCTGCAGATTCAACCGATTGTTTAATTGTCTCGCGCCAAAAACATGCCACAGTTTATGGGGCCACTGGACAGAGAATGGTGGCAGCGAGCCCCAAGTTAGTCTGGATTAGGCACTGAATATTGTGGGCGAATTGCTGTTAAACTTCCGAAAGACCGCAATAGGCTTTAGGTTCTGCCTAGAAGAGATCAGAGGTCTCCCTAGGGGACCCGTTGACCAGGACATTGGTGGGACAGGTCACAGCAATTCCCCAGTCACACTCTGGCACTGGTATCAAAGCAGCTACCCCATTTTTATTACGATAATGGAAAGCCAGATTATCATTGTGCCATATGGGTCAACCTAAGAAGCCATTAGCTGCAGCTTCCAAGGTAATCGAATATATGCTTTCATAATTTAGTGACTCAGTGTGCCCTGACGGGCGCAGTCAGTACGTCTTAGACCTGCAGAGCAGAGTTGAAGTCATCCGCATCTGGTGCCACGGGCCCCGTCCAAGTCAAGGGTTCAGATCCCTGAAGCATGGGCAATGGCACCTTTCATTGACCTGGCAAATTCCACTGGTTTATCCTTCATTTGGCTAGAAGCAGAGATTGGAAGGGTCATTTCCTGCTACCTGTGCCCCAAATAAGTGGATAGACAACAAGTCTGTTTACAAAGGCAGGTATGAGTCTCCCCAACCATCCCTACCTTCACCCAGGCTCTGGTGGTTGGACCTCATGGTATTAGGATCTAACCCCCGTTGTGTTCAATCAACCTTTCTTCCTTCTGTGGTTGTTAAAATGAATATCAGTAAGCAGGGTAAGAAATATCTCTGATCCAGCTGCATAATGCCTACGGGAACACTTGCACTTCAAAAATACACAAGCGTCATGCTCCAACAAGCGCTATACACATATAACTGGGAAAGGAAGTAAGGCGGGCCTGATAAATCTTACTTCTACCTGCATTGACACATCTGGTCAGGAGTGATTGTCAAAGGTATTGCACTTCAGCCAGGCAATGTTAACACCCATCCACTCCAAACCGATTGTTTAAGGTCATCCTGGGCCGCATATTCACAGCCCAGTATTAGGCCCTTGTGGTTGTCAGTGTCGTGAATTACTAAATTCAACTGAACAGGAGGCGTGACCGTGGTTTACAGTAGCAGAAGTTTGGGAGTGCAAGGTTCCACCTAGGGGGGTGTCTGTCTGAATTTGATGGACTAGTCCAAAATGTTTCACAGCATCTGCACGTGGGAGAGTGTCAATTACCTGTGCATAGTTCATTCAGATACACAGTATCATATTAATTTAAATAATCGCTCTAGTTGCAAGTTGCAAGTGTGAAATTCCCTCAATGTCAGCAACTGCTCACATTGTCAGCAATAAAGCTGCCTGGGAAGTCTGGGTGTAGTAACCACAGATTAAACTGAACAGACAACAGTCTGGCAGGAAAGGAGGGATGTTGAATTGAGTGCCCACTTAGCAGTATGACTATTGCCCAGGAGGATGGAGGGTGATTCAAGGGACACAGGTGGTGTGGCGGCAGCGCAAGACTATCAGCTTATGCTGAGTAGGAGGTTCCGTATCACCAACCAGAAGGGTGCCATGTGGCAAAACCAGCAAATATGTTTAAGATATGTGTGTCACTGGCCTTACGGCGTTGTAGAGCCATTCTCATTTAGAGGTACGCCAAGGTGAAAATTGTGTGCTTCTTAAGGTTCTCATGACCAATGCTGTTTGTGGTATCTTTTCAAGGGAAAGAGAGATATAAGTTAGGCACTTAATTGCTTATAATGTAGCACATTCAGGCGGGCGTTGTTTTATTGCAAGTTGCAACTGGGAAACTCCCTCATTATGTCAGCAGCTGCGCACATGGCCAGCAGTACACAGCCTGGGAAGTCTGGGGGCGAATACCACAGATTAAACTGTAAAGGCAAAATTACTGTACGAAAGGAGGGATAAATGGCAAGTACACGAAGACTCCCTTGCTTAAAGTCACATATTCCATGGCGGGATAGTCACTGATTGACACTGGGAACCTTAGACTCTAATAGTATCATTCGTAATATACACACGACTCCCTGGTCATGTGAGGTATGTATGTCCCACCCTGAATCTTAAGGTGACCAAAAGGTAAGCCAAATGTGGCTTTGATTTAAGGGTTTGGGCAATCATTCCAGGGATAACAAAGTGAACTAGGTCTACAGTTGGATTGAGTTCCAAGGGACACGTGATCGAATGTTAATTAAGCAAGCCTGGTAGACGGAGGAAGTTGTCACTCCACCCAGTGTGCTGTGGCTGCACTAAAGTGCGCAATACGAGCATCCTTGGCCGCCATGGTTGAGCATTCGAAAATTCCTGTGCAAATGTCCAGTCAACTTCAACGAAGTATGTGCATGCTGCTCCCTGGGCAGGTTACGGGCTGCTTCAGTTATGCATTAAATTCCCCACCCTCATAGCCATAGTAGACAGGCTGGTTGTGGAAGCGGTCATCTAAACAAGTGGCTGCTGTAATAAATTAGGGAAACAGGTGCTAGGCACAAAAGTGCTAGAGGGACAGCAACCACAGGTTGCAGGAGGTTGGAGCCTACATTAGCTTTAAGGGTAACATAGCTATGGCTAAGAGTAGAACTCCCTCCTGGGTGGCCATCACATTCCTACAGGTCATGTGAGGCAGTCGAACAGTCCCAGAGAAGGATGAACAGCGTCATGTGCAAGTTTGCAGAGCCATGGGGCTTTGCTTCATCAGGCATGGGCTAATCCAGACGAACACCAAATGTGATTGTGGAAAGGCGGGGGTGCACTTGTCACAGGTGGGAATGGACCTGTTCCTACTGGAAATGAAGGAGGCCTGGGAAATAGCAGGTTGCAGGTGAAAAATCAGCTATATTGGTGGGGGGCTCTGGCGGCGACTTGGGCTGCCTCCAGAGCTGTGGCGGAGTTACAGGGCGATCTGGAAGCATATGGGTACAGAAGGGTACCTCTGCAAGAGCACAATAGGGGTGCCAGAGCCAAATCCCAGGAGCCTCATGGGAGGTTTCTGGAAGAATGACGTCGGCACCCCGTTAGTCCTGTGGGCGATTGTGGGCCTGAACAACCGGGGGCTTGCTTTGCTACGCTCCGTCCTGAAAGGGGCGTGAGTAATAAGGGACCAATGTGTCACATGGTCCGGAATGAGGATCACCCCCTAAGGTGTAGCACTGATTGGATTCTCCACAGTGCTTGGCTCATCAGGCGGGCAGGGCAACATAGGTTGGTTACAGCTGCCTTGCCCTGGATCACCCGTAAGATAACCCACCATATTGCATACTTTTGTGTGGAATAAACCTGCAGCAATATTTTCCCCAAGCAAAAGTTGTGTTGTGTATTTTTTTATGTCATCATGCATGCTCTGACAGTAGGTGGGGAATGTTGCCTATATGGCACTATGCACCCTGTAGTGGATGGGGTTAACTGTACCTTCCAGTACACTAGAAGCATGATTTCCTCCATAACAGTTGTAATTAGAGGCTGGCAGGGCGAGCACAAGCCAGCTCTGAGCCCCAGTCTGCAGCGGTCATACTCCACAAGTCTGAAATGCACCCAGGCACGCCGCTCCACAGCACATGCAGAGCTGTTGGGCTGGACACAGCTTCTAGACTGCCGGACAGGGCCCAGCACGAATTGATCCATCCTGCAGATCCCAGTGGGCTCGGGATGCCGCAAAAACTTCAGCCGCATCAGTGCAGCGCAGCGCCGCCCTCCGTGATCAAGGGGACCCGGTCTACAGACCACCGAGCGCCGCCGTCAAGATGGGGGCAACACCCCTACACACAGCTCACCACTAGGGCATCCTCGTCATCGGCAGGCAGCCACCGGGTGACCCGATAATAATCAGGCCACACGGGCACCTCTCCACTCCACCAGCTCTGGAAAGGCCTGGCAACGGCAGTCATCCAAAAGGCGTTCACTCACAGGGATTCCAGCCACCTCAGGAGCGTCCAATCACCAACAGACTAAATGAGGACCTGCCATTTGGGAAGAAGTGCCTTGCTGCGTGGCCAATACCGCAGCGGAGAAGTTGTCCATAGGGCAACAGCAGCAAAGTGCGACATGCAGATGATATGCATGTCCTGGGCTGCGGTACCTTTGGATCCCACTAGCAACTTTGATTTATCAGGAATAGTGAATGCTGAGCTGCTACAGGGGAAATTCGAGGGCTTGACTGGCATGGTGGGGAGCCCATTGATTCGCATGGTTCTGGCAACTACACAGCCGCTTCGTCTCACCTTACCAAGCCTTGTTTACACTCTTAGGAACCACACATTGGTAAGTGTTTGCCCTTGACGGAGAGACCATTGTCCAGAAGCACCCCTCATCAGATTGTGCATTAGTGAGGAACTTGTTATTGATCAGCAAGACGAACAAGCACCAGGCCCGTCTCACCTTCGAATCCAAGTGGACACCCAGACCTTCGCAGCATGTGCAATCATATTCAGAACAAGAGCTGCATGACAACCCAGCACTTTATTGGAGAGCAATCCATAGACTGGAAGATAGATGCATTAGATTTCTGCATGGATACTATGGCAGTCAAGCTCGATAAGCATGCCATGCGCCTTGCCACAGCAGAGCATGTCAGGTGTGGAAGAAGATTTATAACCGCTCTACCCCGACCAGCTAAACATGGGCAAAATATTAGCTATTATTCAAGCCAAAAACAAGGACTTTAAAGGTATGTTCACGCCGCAGTAATTTTTGCGTAACTCCACCAATACGGGCAGTCTGGAATGCTGAAAGTGGTGTTTGGTAGGGATCAATTGTCCTCTGTGTTAATAGTAGAGTGGGCTCATAGGACTCTGCAGGTGCCTCCTTCTCCAGGGGTCCCTCCAAGACCGATCATAGCAAAGCTCCTAAACTATCGAGATCAGGACACAGTTCTGCATTTATCTCATGAAAAAGGCACTACACACTATCAAAGGCAATGAAATCACCTTTTATCCCAACTTCACTGCAATGGTGCAAGCTGGTCAGAGAGCATTAATTTCAGCGGAAAATATTTTACTTTGGGGTTCTTGTATGCCATGCTGTACCTTGCCTGATTGAGAGTGGATCATGGGGGCACACAAACTATATTCACATCACTGAAAGCAGTCATGGACTTAATTAAGTCCCAGGGGCGATTTCACCGCACCCCCCAAGACGTGATCTTGATGTCTTGGACACTGAGGACTAACGATATATGATCAAGTTTAATAAGGTGTCCTTGCAGAAAAGTGAATGTGCTGAATGATACTATAGTATAAGATTCACAGATTATGTTGAGTGCCTGTTGAACACCATTTTGGTGCCCTACAATTTACAGAGACTAGGGCTAGTTGACAGATCATTTTTGCACTATACTTCATGAAATCTACTGTCTGTGTACATGGTACTAATTAATGTTGCATTGTCCAGCTAGCAGCTTTGGATGCCCCCCTCAAGTTGTATCTATCATGTCCCGGCCCCTTCTGTTCAGTGAGAGGGTATTTGGCATCTCACTCCCCTGCAAAGGTATACCCACCAGGTTCTGATTTATCTAGACAGTCTTTTTGTTTGTTTGTGCTTAATGTTGATGTACAAATATATTAGAATTTTCCTTTTGCAATTGGGATGGCTTTGACAAGTTTTTAATGCTGGAGTGAATGGGAGGTAGGTATGTTACTAATTTGTTGAGACTACGTGCACACATTTCCTTTATCACAGAGACATGGGCAGACAATTTCTCAGACCCTGACTTTAATATTGCTATCTCTAGGGGCTATAGTGTTGAATGGCTAGAGAGACCACACAAGAAAAGTGGAGGGGTTGCAATTGCTTTACGCATCTCAATTAATGCTAACTTACCATTTGGACTGTGAAGCCCTCAGCTTTGCTCTGAAACTGAATAATAATATACCAGTTTTACGTTAGTAGGTGATTTGAATTTTCATTTGTAGGTGCTAAATAACTCGGACACCAACAATCTGACTGATATCCTTAGGAGCTTTGACCTAAACCAGTTAATAAATTAACCCATGCATCTTGCAAACCACACACTTGATGGAATATTTATAAACCACCAGGAGCTAAAAGTAGAGAAGGTCCTGCCAGCAGTATCGTCAGATCACAAGGCCATCGTCAGGATTCCCTCCTATAATAACAGAGATAGCAATAAATCTAGAAATATCAATTATCGGTCCTGGAAAAATCTTATTGTTGAGAAACTGACGGACATTATCTCAAACACTTGTCCAGCTCTAGTTAATGACTTGAACAATGCTGCAATCGACTACACACATTGGTTAAACTCAGCATCACTGAAGGTGGTGCCGGAAAAAACAGAAAAAAGTTATAGGAAAAATCCATCAGCCCCATGGTTCTCACGAGAATTAAAAGCTTTTCAAGGAAAATGCAGGCATCAAGAGCGCTTATGGAGGAAGGAATACTGTCCGAACGAAAAGGCAAAATATAAAGAACTACTTGTACAGTATAAGGGCCTAATAAAAACAGCCAAAATAAAATTCTTCTCTGAAAACATGAGTTCAGCAAAAAATTAAAACAGAGAACTCTTTAAAACAGTTCAATATCTGTCAAAATGGAATAATCAGAGCTCTTTTAATCCAGACTAATCATTTTGTAACAAGCTGGCGATGTTTTTTCAGTCAAAAGTTAATTACATTTTTCAATTCTTTTCACCTCCTTTACTAAGTACAGGTGACGTCTTAACCTATGCTAAGGAACTGGATGCACAGCAAACCTCCTGCCCCTCAACTAACCCACTATTCTGAAGTTTTTATCCTTTTACTAAGGATAGAATAGTCAGTTTTATCAACCATATCAAATCAGGGGTTTCTGCGGATCCCTGCCCACCACAGGTTGTTAAGCAGGTAGCCAGTGTAGTGGCCGATCCGATTATGGAACTTTTAAATGAAATATTGAGTAGAGGACACTTTCCAAATATATGGAAGAGGTCATCTATGCTACCATTAAGGAAAAACCCACTCTGGATCCAACAAAGGTGGAAAACTATAGACCCATATCTCGCCTACCCTTCCCTGCAAAATACTAGAGAAAGCAATGAACGAGGAGATGCTAGCCTTTTTGAATGCTAACTTGCTGCTTGATTCCTCACAGTATGGCTTCAGAGCAAATCATTGCCTTAGTAACATTCTCAGAGGAAGTAGGAATGGCAGTTGACAAGGGTGGAAAGGTGTCACTGATTTTATTGGATCTATCTGCCGCTTATGATATGGTTCGCCATTCACTCCTCATAAAGAGGCTCCACGTGCTAGCCTTTAGAAACCTGGCTTTGGCCCTGTTGAGCTCATTTTTGAGTAACATACAACAGCGGGTGGAGATGGGGAGTACAAACTTCATGCCATTTTACTTACACTGTGGTGTTCCACAGATGTCTGCCCTCAGCCCAACGCTGTTGTATATTTATGTTAGTCCCCTTGTTAATCTGATTTGTAGCTTTGACTTAGCCTTATTTTCCTACGCCGATGATACTCAGATAGTGGCATCTATTTCATCAGACGTAAACAAAGAAGCAAAAAATGACTGTAACTGTATGTCCCAAGTTGCACTATGGATGCAAAACAATTATCTGAAACTGAACTCGGATAAAACCGAGGTGATGCTTTTTGGTAAGGAGACCACCTTCTGGAATGATTCATGGTGGCCTTTGAGCATAGGCACGTTACCTGTTCTGGTCCAGAAAGTAAGAAATCTAGGAGTTATTTTTGACTCAAAATTATCCTTTTATGAGCAAACAAATTCAATCACCTCTTCGGGTTTTTTGTGCTGAAGGTCCTGAAAAAAACCTTTCCGTTTATTCCTGTTGATCTGCAAAAAACAGTGATAATTGCACTTGTGTTCTCAAAGCTGGATTATTGCAATGCTCTGTATTTGGGTGCTCATAAATGTGTGATAAAGAAATTGCAGATATTACAAAATGCAGCAGTGAGATTGCTACTCAAAATCCCTAACATTAACTCTGTAGCTCAATCGCTGCAGGATCTTCATTGGCTTCCTGTAAAAAAAGGATCATTTTCAAGGCTATGTGTATAGTCTATCAGGCCCTACATCAGACTGGCCTTAAGTACATTATGGATCGGTTTTCTTGGTACAGGCCAAGCAGGAATCTCAGATCCATCTCCTTATGCTCTGTTATCATTTCCAGATCAAATAAAGAAAGATTGGGAGGTAGGGCATTTTCCATAGGGGCAGGAAAATGTTGGAACTCATTACCTTTCATGCTGCGCTGTCAACCTTCTCTGATGCAATTTAGGGAGCAGCTGAAGACTTGGCTATTTACCAAAGCTGTTGATTAATTTTGCTGTTACAAGCTATTGCGTTTTCAGCATCAGACTGGGTCATATAGCCTAGAGCGCTAAGACACCGTAGGATTAATTGCACACTTAACAAACTCTTTTCATTTCATTCATTTTATTTCTTGCATAATGATTCAAACTTTATGTCCCTGTGCCCCATTGCCCTCCTCCTTATTAGTATATGATTGGTTTGTTGTATAATGGCTTCTCCAGTTCGTCAGCTTATCCTGCTTACCTGGAATTTACGTGGTTTAAACAACCCCAAGAAGGTCTGGCAGTTGCTCCCATATTTGGACCGCCATCAGGTTCACGTAGCATTAATACAGGAGACACACTTCGCTGGGCAGTCAGTGGGGCACGATGGGCATAAATGAGACTAGCCTCCTCCTATTCCTCATATTCTGGAGGTTCCCTTATTCTTGTTAGCAGGGGTACTCCCTTCAGCACATTACATTCAGAGACAGATTACCAAGGCAGATACATTATTTTGCAAGGTAATTGTGGGGGAACTGTCTTTACCTTCATTAACCTACATGGCCCCAATGTTGACAACCCCAAGCTGTTTACTAAGTTATGTGCCTGATTATATGATCTAAAACCCTCCACTATACTATGGGGTGGAGACTTCAACTTTCTGCTAGACCCAACTCTGGACAGATCCGTTGGCTCAACCTGGCAAGATAAACAATCTACTAAGGTGCTTCGGGAGGGTATGGAGGATTATGGTCTCGTTGACATATTGCGGGTCTGTCACCCTGAGGATCGGAAGGGCACGTTTATATCAACTGCACATAATATATTGGTTGGTGACCAGAGAAGCGAGCACATGGGCGTCAGATGTGCGCCACTTCCCGAGAACCCTGTCGGACCACTCTCCCATATGGATGTCCCTTAGGCTCCAGACTCACGTACCAAAACCCTTTCAATGGACGCTCCATGCCTTCACTCTTTTAGATGCAGTGTCAGAGATGGTGTACGCATGGCAATCATACAATATTTTGACATTAATAAGGGGTCAGTTGAGGGAGCATGTGCACTATGAGAAGCAGTTAAGGCCACTATTCACGGATTGTGCGTTGAGCTCCGTGTTAGGGTATTACACTCCATGTGCTGTCACCTGCAATCCCTTGAAAAAACTTTACTCAATATGGAAAAAGCATATGTGACCAGCCATGGCACGAGACTTAGCAAAGATCAGAACACACCTAACTGAATATACTGAAGTAGCAGATCAAGAAGTTCGATATATTTCTAAACACTGAATGGCGATGGCACATGGAGAGGGAGGTCGCCCTGGTCAAAGCCTAGAGGCTAAGATTGAAGATCCGTGGGTATTTCACCACATAGGGACCATTACTACCCCTGACGGGTACTGTGTATTATATTTTCATTTCCTTAATCATTTATCACACATGTATATTCTTTCCTTGCTGATGTCTACTCATAGCTGTCAATATGTACTCTCATCGAATAATTGTATGTCTGCTAAATTTGAAAATAAAATAAAAGAAAATTTAAAAAAAATAAAATACAAGTATACTACCGCTGACGGGGAGCATTATTATGATTCCCATGCCATCCAGAACAAATTTGTTGGTTTCTACGCTCAGGTGTATAGTGCCCATCCCTCTGCAGATGAGCATGTCACGGCCACGTACTTACATGATATTGCACATGCCTGGCTGTCATCGGGACAGAGAGAATTCCTGGTTCAGCCAATAACTGAAGACGAGATAGGGAACACCATAAACTTGCTCCCGAATGGGAAAGCACCAGGAATTGAAGGGCTTCCTCGTGAATTCTACAAGATGTATTCAGATTTGTTGATGTCCCACCTTATGGACATGTATCGGGCGGCCTACAAGAGACACTTGTTGCCACCCACTTTAAGAGAAGCACTGTTAATCACACTGCTAAAACCAGGAAAGGCACCTGAGAGGTCTGACTCTTACTGCCCATTATCATTGATAATACGGATGTGAAGATTCTTGCCAACATCCTTGCAACTCGGCTGCAACCGCTGCTGCCTTCACTGGTCTTACCGGACCAGTCAGGTTTTATCCCTTCCAGATCAACTGCCCATAATCTATCTACATTATGCACCAGTTGGACCCCTCGATTAATGCTGCAGCAGTTTTTCTTGACGCCACTAAGGAGCTCGATTCCATACAATGGCTATGTATGTTTGCTGTGCTGGATAGAATGGGAATGCCTCAGACCTTTTCGTGCTCGATTCGGCTGCTGTATATGGAACCCATCGCCCATGTCTGTTTGAATGGCGTAACATCTGATCCACTATGCATTTACAGAGGAACGAAACAGGTGTGATCACTCTCCCCGATTATGTTTACCCTAGCACTAGAGCCACTGAGTTGCATCATTAGACAAAGACACTCGGTTGTGGCCTTGTGATTTCGCCAACGACCTTTGGCTATATCATTATATGCAGATGATATTGCGGTGTATGTGAGAGATCCAACTGTCAATTTAGCCCTGATGGTTTGAGAATATGTAAAATATGAATGGTATTCTGGACTGAGCCTTATTTGGCCAAAATCAGTTCTTTTTCCTCTAACCCCCTCCACGACACACCACGCACTAGAATATCCATTAGAGTGGTGTTTTGATTCTATAAAATACTGGGGGGTTTGACACACTATGATCCTGAAGTTGTAATCTGCCAAAATTATGGCACTGCCATATCTAAATTGCGGTCGCTGGACTCATCTTCCCTTAACGCTGGCAGACAGGCTAGCAATTATGAAGATGGTTGCCTTGCCCAGATTTTTGTATTTCTTTATTAATATTCCCATCTCTTTGAAGTAGACGTTTTTTAAGACACTTTAATCCTGCATGTCAACTCTGGCATGGGCAGGAAAGAAACCTAGAATCAGCTGGCAGACTCTCACATGACCTTACACATAGGGGGGATATGGAGCACCAGATTTTTACTTGTATTATCTGTGTGCACAAGCTCACTTTGCACACTACTGCTACCATTAACCAGTGTTACATGCCTTACACTGCACTTGAGCATGATGCAGCTTATCCCATCCCTCTCAAAGCCATATTACCATACACTTCCACGACGAACACACCTAAAGCAGTCAGCTTGCTGCATAGCACAATGAAAGCCTGACAAGCACTTGCAACCCTTGCGGGAAAAACTCCACTGTATGCCCCAGCACTGGCATTGTTACATCATCTGTCCCTATTAGGCACTCGGCATCCTAGAACACTAGCTATACTACAGGAAACAGGATTGCAGGCGATGAGTGATGCTTTCCCCAATGGATCTAATGTTGCACTCACTGACTTTCTGGGGGACCATGATCGCACCCCCTCCGCGGCTTTGTAGATCATAGACTGGAGCGGTCATGAGACCAGTATAAACTTCTTTTCCACAAGAGCCAGTGTCACTGGGTTCCCTGCAGATCTTGCTCTCATGTGCAGATCGTAAAAACAAAACCTCATTACCAAACTATACAATGCTTCTCAATGTGAAAGAGATGAGTTTATCGATACTGCGTTTGTCAAGTGGAATGCTGTCTTGGACAGCCCATTGAAGCATCTAATTGTAACCTGAGAATTATACACTTTAAATATCTTCAGCAGGCCTACTATTCTCCCCTTCAGTTGCACAGATTCGTGTTGCAGGCGGACGTGTCTTGAGTACGCTGTGGGTCCCGATGGCAGATTTTCTGCATTTAGCATGAGCTTGTGGACCAGTGGCTCAATACTGTTCGCAAATCACGCAAACTTTATCTGGTTAATAGCAACTTGTTCCGTTATCATTAACAGAACAAGTTGAGTGTACCCCCAGGATGTGCCTACTGGGCCTTATAAAGTCGCTTCAACCTACTAACCGCAAGTTTGCATCAATTTCATTGCTAATTGCCAAACAGGGAAAGTCACTGTGCTGGGGTGGGAGGCGGGCCCATAAACATGTTGAGTGGCTTCAAGATATGGCATATTGCAAGTTTCAGCTAGGAATCTATGCAGAGGAGCTCCCATGGGCATCACAGCCAGGGGACTTCTGGGGGCCCTGGGTCCCTATGTCTCCCATTTACTGTCTAATGTGTCTGTCAATTTGGATTAAATGGTGACATTTAAAGCATTATATATGTGGAGGGGGGTCTGGGATATGTGAAATGTCCATATTGTATTATCTATGGAGTTGGAGCTTTGGAATCTAAGTTGTGCTGTTCATGTACTATATGGTTCTTAAAAATCTGAAATAAACTTCACAAAAAGAAATAGTAGGGTTTGGCGTGATGGACTGATTTGTCGGCAAAGACCTCTGTACAGGGCAAAGGTTGCGCGTAGTAATTTACCATTAAAACCAATGGAATCAATAACCATAGTCTAATATTCATTTTTAATGCACACATTGCAATGTTAACTAAGAATCATTGTCACTTAAATATTTTAAACGAAGCACTGCTAATCAAAACAAGCATAAACATATATATAAGTCTTTTTTTCACACTCTTCCAGCCACATAATGTAGCTATAGAACTAACCACAAGGGATCTCTGCTCTCCAGTTAAAGGACATATTGGTCCAGCTTGCAGTACTTTAAAAATGATTGAAACCTCTCCTGCAGTCATGTATGCAGTGACCTAGGACAGAAAGGGTTCAAATTAATGAAATGCTTTTTGTGGACTGCTGAACTCCCTGTGGCCCCTCCCAAAACACCTAAGCAATTAATTAGTGGTACCCTTCCTACAAGCATCACAGTATGCACTAGAAAACCCATGCAGGACATTATGGGGTGCTGCTTGCTGTAGCTGTAAATACTCAATCCGTGGGTCTGCCCGCTCAGCTTAATTTATTGTATGCATATTTTATTTTAGGCCCCCATTCCACCCAGGGCACCCAGAACCTTCTTTCTTTTTCCTATGTTTTTTTTATTGGCTGTGCGTGGGATCACTCACGTGCTGTCCACTTGGTTTGCAGCCTTGTTCCATATTCTTCTTGTGTTTGGAGCCCTGTATCACCGGGGGCACTCACAGTCTTTATGTTTTAATTATTTGGTAGCAGTCAGAGAGCCCACTCCTCAGCCCTGGCTGCTGAAGGTATTAACGGTAGGGCTGTGGGGGCGGCTTGGGGGGGATTTCGTGAGACGACTACGAGGGGAAATTAATTATTTATCCCTTGTGGTCATCTCTCGAAAGTCCCCCCCAGCCGGTCCCAGCGCCCCACCGCTCTTACCTACAGCAGCCCCGGCTCTCACTCCCTCTCTGCTGAGTCAGCTCCCTGCCTACTAGCACAGTTCTTTTCCTGGGAGGATTCTAAAAGAAAAGGGTGCATCAACCCTTTTTTAAAAAAAATTCCCACGTCTGCAGAAGTACACTGGGGCCGCAAAGCAATATCTATTTTTTGTTTAATTTTGGCCTGCAGGTTCCCGAGGCATCACTTACCATAAGGCTAAGGGGACCAGGGTATCCCTACATTGCCATCGTATGCCCTTTTTAAACACATTTGAGGACAGGGCACCAAGTCCCTGAGTCCTATAATGGCCACCAAAACATTTCTGTTCATATTGCTGCCAGCCAGTCAGAGCACTAGCTCAAAATAATGCCCCCTCTGCTAAGCCGAATGCTTGCTTTTTTAATGTAATCCCATTTGTTACTATATCTTCAAACTTTGTACCTTGGCAGTAGCACTGTCTAACATTCCATATGTAATTTGAATGGGGAACAACATTTTAGTACCCCTCATTTCCCCCAATCTCTGCTTGATGGATCACCCCAAAACCCCACATGACTGATCACCCTGAAACTTTCCACGAAGGACCTTAGGTGGATGAACCTTTTTTTGGAACGTTCATGAAGATTCGTCAAATGGCAATAAAGACATTAGCAAAAAAACTTTGACTTAACTATAACTACTATAGCACTTATGAGAAGTCCTGTTGTAATACAAAACACATGCACTTGCATGGTATATGGATTATTTCATCAACTGGATAATTTTCTGTTTTCTTTTCTGTAATTTTTTTTTTTACATACATGATAAAATACCATGTTTATTTATTTTAGGGAAGAATATATCATATATTATATATCTATATATATACTAAAAGTACCTAACCAAACACCCCTTACGTTTCTTCGAGCATACCAACATGCTCCTTGAAATGATTTGTTACTGTCTCCACAACAATTTCTTTCTTTTCAATGGCAACATCTACAGGCAAACTCTCGGAACTGCCATGGGCACTTGTTTGGCCCCCAGTTTCGCGAATTTGTTTCTGGGGACATGAGAAGAGGAAATTGGAGGTGACCCTAACCTCACCAGAGATTTTGTACAGGTCGTCGTATGGCTGAGAAATGGGTTCTCTGCAGAGCTGTGGAAAAAGCAAAATCAGTCACGAGAACCACCACCCTATAGGAGAGAACAAACGTTACCTCCACATAAGATGACTGCGATACCGCCAGGATCATTCTTACCTACAGCAGCAATGTCAGGGACGTCCAAAATATCTTAGCTAAGAATCGGGAAATCTTGGCCAAGGATCCCGTCATTGGCAGCACCATACCTGAGAGGCCCAGAATCAAATACCACAAGGGACGCAATCTCAGAGACACTCTTGTACATAGTAACATTACCACATATGCCGGCCACAACAGTATTAATCTACAGGGATTTTTTCCCTTCAGCCACTACAAGGCATGCCAAAGCAGCACGATGAGAAAGGAATATCCCAATACCACCGAAAGAACCAACATCCGTATCAACCAATTTCTCACGTGCAGGTCCACCTACGTGGTTTATGTTCTTGAATGTCCCTGCAACCTTTGGTATGTGGGCAGTACCAAACACATGGCCAAGAAAAGAGTCTTGGAGCATATGAGGGCCATAGCCAACAAAGACCCCCATTACCCCATTGCAAGACACTTTAAAACTTTTTACTATTCCGACAGCTCTAAGCTCAAGTTCTTTGTTATAGAGCAGGTCACAATCGGAGCATGGGGGGGTAATAGAGCACTGCAGTTGCGGAAATGCTATTCTATCCATATCATAGAGCTCGGTACTCGTCATCCAGGGGGACACAATATTGACAAAGAAATGGTGATTCGTTTGCATAATGAATGATACTCTACCCTTACCTTGAAACAATTCTATACAACTTCTCTGGCATTTCTCGGTTTTCTCCATGTTGCTTCCTTTTGTCTTTTCTACCTTTTCTTATATCTCTCTACAGTTTCTATGTTTCGAGTCTCAGGCCATGCATATACATGTACATGTAAAAACATATTAATTTTATGAGTATATCTTATACCGCAGATCTTGGAATGATACTTGATATTTGATTTTTGCTCTGCATGTTTCTTTCACAGGAGGAAAGGAAGAGACCATCAGACCTGATCTAGTTGCATTTTGGGCTCCCTACCCTTTTCTTCAAATGGACAACACCTGTGAGTTCGACCTCATCTACCCCAGATAAGAACTTTTATCCTATCTGTCCTTTTGTTTTGTTTTCCTTTATGTATCACTTACGATGAGCACATGTGCTACTCCCACTGTGGGGACTTGAATTTACTGATGACACACCTTCTGACCACTCCAGAATGGGCTAGATCTTTTGCTGTGTGCCGGGGTCAGGAATTTTCTCCCACTTGGGGAAAGCACACTCAACTTAAAAAATGTGTGTATGTTTGTGACCAACACCACACATTTGTTTTGTGCAAGGACCGGTTAGAACAACCGCAGCATGTCCTCAGACTATCCGCAGGATTTACCGGGGTATGATCCCTCCCCCATTTTGTGGCATACTTTTGCCTATGGCGCATCTAGACATGGCCCACATGACACTTGTCACTTAGTGCCTTTTATTACCAGAATGCACCAGCATCTTGGCATTTTTACTGCGGTCTCCTTCATCCAATGGTGCGTAGACAGGCGGATGTACACATTTTAGCACAGAGTCCTATCACACATGGTTTCCGGCATGATCTCATGTGAGTAACAAGGACCCCCTGTTGGATCAAGAATATAGGGGCATATTAACAAGGGCCAACGATAATTATCGCTGGCCCCACATAGCGGTAGAAATATTATCGCCGGCTATCGCTGAAAATTATCACCATGATAACGCTATATTAACAATACATAGCGCTATGGCGATAATATTTCAGCGATAGCGGTGTTTACCATGGAACATCGCTGGTTTTCCAGCGATGTTCCATGGAAAACAGCGATAACATTGCTGATACGACCCTGTGGTCATATCAGCATAATCCACCTACCATTATTAGTATGCCTTAGTCTGGAATTTAACAGACGTTAAATTCCAGCATTAAGGCCGAGGTAGCGTGATTTCTTTTATCGCTGCACCTCCTTGTTAATATCACGAAGCTGCCTTTGCGATATTTTCATGTGTTGTTTTTACAGTCACGCCTTCTTTGCATCTCATTAGCGATGCAAGGCGAGGCTGTGAAAAAACGGGCTCTACTTCAAAGAAACACGGGCTAGCGTGTCCTTGATGATATTGCGATATAATTATCGCCTCTTATCGCCCAAAAACGGACGCTAAAGCGGCAATAATTATATCGCCAGCCATTGCTAATATGCCCCATAATTCCTAGGACAGGGTAATACACAATGAAAAATAAATTCCTAGGCAATATAATTATACAGCATTCCTCATTCTGGATATACTAAAAATAGAGACAGTGTAACGACCAAACTATGAAAAATGCAAAATTTTATGACAATTATTCAAAGTTGTGATCATATCATTACATTAATAAATTAAAAACACAAGTTTATTAACACAATCGTTATTTGTCTAAACCGATGATAAATACATAATCTGCGCTAAGATAAAAATACAATGTAAAAACACAATACTGTAGCAAATAAACAATAAGTCTTCGACACAGGTTTCGGCGTGAAACACGCCTTCGTCAGGAATAGCCACACAAAACCTGGAAATAAAAAAATACACTAAATAACAATTCATATGTTGATAATTTTGCATTCAGTTCAAACAACTGTAGTGTGTTACATTGTAAAAAAACACACATAATTGCATGGATTCATGCAATTATGCACACGGAGTCCTCAACCTCAGACAGTTCCTTCATTGACAACATTATATATTAAACAATTAGAAAAGAAAAAAAAGTTAAAGAATAATAGAGAAGGTGAATTAAGCACGAGAAGAAAATAAATTGAAGACTAAAAGTCCCACTGTTGTTTCTGTAACACCAAAGGTGATGAGATGTGCCTATGCAAATGCAAATACTTACTTTATGTATATAGGGATCGATATTTAGGAATTCTCTGAAAGCGATCTGTCCGATTACTTTCGTCTGTGGAATCAAACCTGTGGGATAACAAGAGTCAATAATGGGGCAAAACGCGAATAGGGTGGCTAGATGATTGAAATGAGGTTTAACTCTGTGTGTTACCTTAAAATGTATTGCGACTATTGAAAAGCTATGGCGCCGTAGTAACCACCTCTAGGTATCTGATATTGTTCATGTGTGAACATTTGTTCTATAAAAACAATCCTGGTTGAACGATCTAATGAAAAAAGAACTGGAGGTATTATAATGTCGTCTCATATAACGAGCCTGAAGGATATTGGTCTGAATAATAATGGCATTTACCTGATAATAAATTCATAGCAATTCACGATAAAAATAAATTGTAGTGTGTCGCATTGATAGCGGTTATCTAATCGGAGGCAATCTATTCCTGTGATATGTCCACATGTCGGTCGGCATACATGAGAACAGTTGCGCAACTTATTACATGCTGTAACACTACTGATGCATTTACATTTTGACTCTTGTCTATTATAGTATGTGTAAGTATGCACCAGTATTAACCAAAACAGATTCATCTGGCATCCTGTATGTATCCATACATTTACTCTATTACAGTATGTACCCACTTCAATATGGTTGCCATGTATACTTGTATTAGACACCAAGCCCACACAGTAGTCCTTTGTTGATGTTACTGTATGTATACATATGCTGCTCAGTTTGTGTTCGTAATTATGTGTGCATGGATTTATGAAGCAATAAATCTATGTGGACCTTCATCTGTGGTTTATTTCTGAGAGCACGTTCAACTTTGCATCTTTTTACACACACACACACACACACACGCACACACGCACACACACATATATATATATATATCAAACCGGAAAGTCTTCCAATGTAAAGACGAAGAGCCACACCAAACCAGTCCTTCAAAATAATCCTTTATTAACAGGCACAATAGATGCATTTTGAGCTATCCAGCTCTTAGTCACATGACCACAGTTCTGATGCATAGGTTTAAATGCTCTTTTCTAGATGACAAAAATAAAGAAAAGACTCTGGATTTCACCACCATCCAGAGGCTCGGTAAGTAGCAAAACATTTTTTTCATATATATATTTCATAAATAACAAAAATCATAATGGTGAGCTTGCTCAGATTTTACTTTGAAGTTTTTCATTATAAACATTGATTTAGGTGTAGTACCTCAATCTATAATACCATGTATAATGTTGCTAATATATGTACTGGGAACAGAGGGATGCACCTAACACCCTTGCTTAGAGGTCTAAACAGATCTTAATATTAGAAACGTGCGTTTGATTATCTTAGGTCTAGTACCTTGACAAGAAAAGATGTATACATACATGAAGTTCTATAATCTAAATTCTATAATTGCGAAATCCTATTATTTGGTGTCTAATTATCTCTTTATAGGAGAGTGTGTATAATAATACAAACACATTATCTCCGTGCACGTAGTTTTTAACAGTAGTTGGTGACACACTCACTCCATCATTTCCAATCTATATGGAGACAAACAGAGAAGGGAAATATGATTAGTAGGAATTTCACACCTAGTGATCTATAAAGCTAAAAACGAAAGTTGCTATATACATTTCCTCCCATATTATAATTCTCGCATGGTACCTCAATATCAGAAAAAAAAAAAAACTAAGAAAACCTGAGCAAGTACAAACAATGTATCTATAAAAGTGAAAAGTTTAAAACTTTACAGAACAGGAATTCCTATCGGGATGGCAGGAGGTTTACCAAATAAACAATTTTAGAGATGCACATGCATTTCTTCATCAATATTCAACCCTATAGGGGCGATACTGCCAGCTTGGAGAATGAACTTGGATTCTGATCTACGTAAGGCCAAGACTCTATTGCCCCCTCTTGGGTTTTTTCGAATAGTGTCCAGAGCAAAATATTTGGCCTTAGTCCAGTCTCCATCATGATGTTGATTGAAATGTCTTGCCGTACTGTAAGAAAAGTCTTCATTAGTGATCGCTCGCCAATGTTCGAGTATCCTCTTCTTAACAGGGAAGGTAGTTGAGCCTATGTACCATTTGTCACAAGGACAAATGTGAAAACATACACAACAAATTCTGTGTTGCATTGAATGTTTTTCCGTATACTCCATTTTCGGTTTGTTCTTTGTAGTATCACCTCTCTCACATTGTCACTGTAACTACAAGCTTTACATTTTCCACACTTGTGGAATCCTCCTTTTCTCGCCAGCCAGGTTAGTTGTTTATTCTCCATATGACTTCTCACTATCTGATCTTTTATGGATTTACCTTTTCTGTATTTTATTGCTGGGTGAGAGCCTAGTTTGTCTTTCGATGTTTTATCTTGGAGTAGTATATCCCATCTTTTCCTGACTATTAGGTTGAACAGGTAGGATTGTGAGTTATAGTTGGTAATCAATCTAATTACAGGTTCAAATTTGGTGGCATTGGTTTTAGGTGGTTTATAGAGTGCTTCCTCCCTCTTTATTGCATCTGCTTTCTTCTCTCCTATCCTAAGCATGTTATTAGGATATCCTCTAGCATGAAAACGTTCCTTCATTTCATTTTTGTTTTTCTTATAGGCTGTTTCTGAGCTACAATTTCTCTTAGCACGAAGAAATTCGCCAAAGGGAATGCTTCACCTAAAATTAGGTGGATGGCAGCTTGCAGCGTGTAATACTGAGTTGCCAGCTGTATTTTTTCTGAACACCTCAGTTTCAAGTTTGTCCCTCTGAGCTGTAACTCTGATATCGAGGAAGTCTACATATATATTTCTCCACTTTTTCCCAACGAGGGTTTTCTGCTCGCACTCACGAATAGAAGAAACTTAAGGCTTACTGCAATTTCAGCTTGAATTTATTAAGCATGCCAGAAACTCTACGCGTTTCAGTCTCAACAGAGACCTTGTTCATGAGCTGAAATTGCAGTAAGCCTTAAGTTTCTTCTATTCGTGAGTGCGAGCGGAAAACCCTTGTTGGGAAAAAGTGGAGAAATTGGAAACGGCTTGGCTCTGCCATACCATCGCGTTCACACCGCCTTTGAGCGCCCGGATATCAGAAAATTGGGCCGTTTTGAAAGGGATATGTATATATATATATATATATATATATATATATATATATATATATATATATATATATATATATTCACTTAAAAAACCATAGGTTTCACACATGTTATAGTTAGCTGGACATTTCCCTCGTGAAAAACCAATGAAATTCCCCCGTTATAGTTAGTGCAGGCAACTATAACTCACACGAGCGCAATCCTCTGCTGATGACGTCAGATATTACATCACTGATTACATATGTGTCTTTCTGAAAAATAAATATTTGTAATATATGTATAGCTAAAGATTAATGGAAGAAGACATGGGTAAATAGGTGTCTAAATACAGTGATGTAATCTCTGACGTCATCAGCAGAGGATTGCGGTCGCGTGAGTTATAGTTGCCTGCACTAACTATAACGGGGGAATTTCATTGGTTTTTTACGAGGGAAATGTCCAGCTAACTATAACATGTGTGAAACCTATGGTTTTTTAAGTGAATTTGCAAGGTTTTTTAAATGCTAATTCCTAACTATAACGTGTGAAACCTATGGTTTTTTAAGTGAATTTGTACGGTTTTTTCAATGCTAAGTTATGTATTTATTAATATTTTTTTTTCAGGTTTTTCACCGTGCGCGCACCCCGCGCTTTTTAGTCAAAAAAATAAATGTTTTTTTCACCCTTGGGGGTCCTTGAGTGACCCCCTGACAAAGGCTAGGGGGTCAGGAACTGTCCACCCTGCCCCCTTTTCACGTTCTCCACCTTTGTTTTTCACTGCCTCAGACTGCGAGAGACAAAATGGCAGCCGACACTTCCTGATTTCGACCGATTAGAATGTTTACTGACATCTAACAACCAATCAGAATTGCGCTCCCGCACGTCACGGTGCGCGCTTATAGATATATATGTACTTTTAACTGAAATTTTCTCTGGAACTACTGAACAGATTGACTCCAGATATTCAAAAGGCACATCCCTGACCTGAGGACTACCTCTCTGCCAAATTTCAAGTAATTCTGTTCAGCCGTTCGGGCTGTACCTTGGACTAAAGGTCCCTATGGAAAAATGCATGGGGAAAACGCGTTTTGGGACCCCCCTTTTTTCTTGGCCCCCGCTTGACTAATCACCCCGAGACTTTCAGGGTAGGAGCGGAGCGCCCCACCTATTTTGAAAGATTCGCGAGGATTCGTCAACCGGCGCCAAAGTTATTCAAAATAGAATTTTCACATTTCCTATGGAAACACGGTCCTAACTATAACTATCTACTGGCGACCGCCAGTATATAATTTAGGATTTTGGGGAGAGTTGGGTGCAAGGTTATAAATGTGCTTATGGTCAAGAGATTGTTTTTTATTGGTTTAATTAAGGTTTTGATCAGATTTTTAGGATTCAAGGATGAATAGTGTTTTGATTCAGGCATGTATAGTGTGTTTGCAAGTAATGTTTGTTTTGTTTTCAGAGGTTCAGGCTTAAAAAGGAGTCCTGAGTTTTGTGGAGTCATCTGTATCAGATTTTAAGGATATTTTTTGGGGTTGAGGCAAGTACTGTTCGATGAAGTTTTGGTGGTAATGAGTTCTTTTAGGATTCAAGGGTTGGAAATGGGTTCAGGATTAAGTGGGAGTTTAAAAGTTTTTAATGATTCTTTCAGAATATTTTGGTAATAGGTTTTACGCTTTTTAATGTTCAAAGATTTTTTTATGGGGTTATGAGTTTTTAGGCAACTCATATCAAAATGCAGGATATGTACAGCGTTGATATGTGGTGCTAACTGATTTTCTATGTTGGGAATACATCTGCTGAATTCACCTTTATGGCAATCATTATGAAATAAGCAAGAATTGCGACAAGTAGAAGTATTACACATGGGTTTCTATGACATTATTACACATTTGATTTGATCGAGTATTTTTGGAGCACGATGAGAACTCGACTGATATCACCAGGGATGATGAAATCTAAGTTGTGGTTATTATTGATGTGGTATTGATCCTTACTTATATGTTATTTCTTAGCCCTGAAGAAGTCTCAATTACTGCATCGAAACATGTGTTGGCTAGTACAGAAGAATTTGCGAAGAAGACCAAGAAAGAAGTGGATATGAACTAAATGTTTGAATCATTTTTAAATTGATTGTCAGAAGCGTGTGCTGGGGAATGTAATAATATATATTAAAAAGGAAGGTTTAGGTTTGTCAAATGGTTTACACTCACAGACCCACAACATGTTTTAAAGGGCTACTTAAGTAGGTGGCACAATAAGTGCTGCACACTTTATTTACAGGCCCTGGGTATTTGCAGGAGCACTTTACTAGGGACTTCCAAGTAAATTAAATAGATCAATTGGTTGTAAGCCAATGTTACCATGTTTAGAGGAGTGAGCACAAGCACTTTTAGCACTGGTTAGCAATGGTGAAGTATGCAGAGTCTTAAAGTCAACAATAAAACAGGAGGAATATACACACACACATACACACACACGCACACACACACACACACGCACGCACACACATGTATAAAATGCATCTATAACACTCAATTGCCTAAGTGTATACAATGCATTCTCTTTCATCAGGACAGTGATTTCTTGTTTATGTAAATTGTCATACTTATTAGCAAAAATTAGAACTTGGACAGCTTCAAAGTCATGGTAGTCATGCAGAAATCTCCTCTGATTCTTGGCCTTAATATATACTTCATATATACAACCTTGTGTACATGGTTTTTGTAAGTTCCTCTACTTCGCACTGATCTGGCAATTTTTTACGTTCGTCCAGGATCTGATTAATCTCTTTCATTAATTTCTCTTTATCCTTCCATGTAAATTTGATTAACAAATTGCCATCATATGTTTAGAACAATATGCATTATTTGCATAACATTCCTTCAACATGAGAGGATCTTCATAGGAGGGAACAATGAAAATCCTCAGGCTCCTGGGGATCCTCTGTGCATCCACTTATTGCTTTACAGATGTCGCCTCCCACCAGTTATTTAACTCCTTTTTTGATGGTTCCTCCATTTTCTGTATCAGTCCCTTGCTTTCTGGAGAGGAAATTTGTATTTGCCCCTTAGAATAGATGCAGCCCGCAAAATAGGTACTGTGCATCTCCATTCTTTTGGGCTATGCATACTCCTGCCACAGTTCAAAAATCAAGTCCCACACTTGGTTCCACTGCTATCACTAATAGATATAAAAGAGTGTCCACCTTTCCCCCACAAGATTGTGCAGGTTCACTCAAATAGTACTCACTCATAACCCGGCATCCTCTGGTTCACAGGAAGAGGTTTCTTGGGAAATGCTGTTGCAGTGTGTGCTTTAATCTGCAATGCAAATTCTCCCACCCACGTTTGCCAAAAAGTTAAAGTATATTGCGCAGGAGGCCTGTCATGGAGGGATACGAAAATGTGCACTTCTTTGTTGTGTCTTCAGTCATATTTTGTGTGCAAGTTATTCTCGTTTCTCCCACCTGGGCAGCAGCACCTCCACCGCTAGAGTCCATATAACGGGAGCTGGGGGAAACAGCAAGGATATATAAAGGAACCCCCTCTGTACTTACTGCAATGTAATAACTCCTGATGTGAAGCCATACAAAGTGATAACTTTTATTTGTTAACTATTTATTCAGGATTTGGTTTAGTTCTTTCCATCTTCAGTTACATTGGTCTTAATTAAGAGTGCCTCAGAACATTTCTGTTAATTCCCCAGACTGGAATTTTTGTTACTGAGAGTCCAGGGGTGGAGAAATAGCAGGGAGTTTTGCGGAAAATAAAGGTGGGATGTGTGTTTCTGTGCTAATTGTCAGACTGGTGAAAATATTGATGTCACACTGTGATTTACGATGAGGCTCGATTTGGCGATGATTGAGCGAAAACAATTCTAGATGGAACTCAATTCAGTGTCTTCAGTTCCCCTTCTTTTGGTGGGTTATTCACTTTACTGTTGGACTATCTTTTGTCCTCACTTTATTGTAAGGCATTCCTGATCCAATAGATGGATGATTTCTCTTTTGACTTTTAGACGTGTAGCTCCTGGATGGTGGACTTGCATGTACCATAACACAGAGGCCATGATCTTTTTTTATTTTCTCTCTAACACGTTAGAGTTATTTGCGTTGTCTCTGGGGGCTTTTTTTGTCTTTATGATTATTGTGAGTGTTGTTTCGTGTGATTTGTGTCTATGACTCACACTTGTTTGTTTCTTTTCCTCTCTTTTATTTCTTTCTCTCTCGTTGTCCGATCATGTAAATGTGGTGTTAATTGGTGATGGATAAAATGTGAAGAACCTGTTTTTAACTGCTGCTTTAATAAAAATGGATTTAAAATAGATTTCTAAACATAATGGTTGTTCTGTCCAAGTAGTTGTGATTATGTGTTCTTTAAGTCCTCAGCCGTTTTCCTATAATGTTTGTATGTCACATCTAACGTGACCAAGGTTTTGTATCAATATAAATAATTGTGATGTAACGTGATTTTTTTTGTGTTTCATACAAAAAATATTGTTATGTAATTGGTTTATGTATATATTCATGTTCGTTATATATTTTTCACATGTTTACAGCCCTGAGGAAGCCTATGTTTTGGCGAAATGAGTTGGGTGAGCTTGCTGAAAGTTAATAGAATAAAAGAAAGGAATTCCAAGTAGTGACTGATTTGACTTGCTTCCTTTAGTGCTGTTCTTAGGTTGCTGCCTGTAACACTGAGGAGAGGATTGTTGTTGCCTCTCATTTCATGTTCTAAACGTTATTTATGTATGACCAATCGGTAGCCGTTAATTTTTGGGGTAGATCACACTTGTTGTCCTCAATGAATCGCATTCCATGGAATACCGCAGAGCACACTCCGACACTTATCTCATGGAACATTGCAGGGCTAAGGACTAAGCTATATGATGTGGATTGGGGACTGTATATGGATAATTTTGATGTGTGCCAATTACAGGAGACACAGGTTACTTCAGATGTCTTTAGGCAAGGTTTTACTTCATACAGTAACCATGCCCTTAGATCCATGGCAGGTAGGCTGATGAGGGGTTAATATGGTTAAGAACTTCGTTGGGCTGCACTGTAAAAAGATTATATTCTGATTTCCCTGACATATTAACTCTCAGATTAATGACCAAGAACAGGCCCCTTTATTTGGAAATAAACATGTACAATAGAACTACCCCTTTCTCACAGGCATCCATGCCCTAAAAACCCTAAATGCATTTCTGACAGAACAGCCTTCTTTTCAGCGATTGATCATTGCAGGAGACTTCAACGTGTGCTTTGAGCCCTATCCACCATACCTAGATCCCATTAAGGAAGAGGACCATCTATGTGGTATTCCATCTCTCAATTGCACAAAATAAGTGCAGCATGATCCCAGATTTTAGATATTGGTTACGCATGGTCTAGGACCAGGGAACGGATGATTTCCCTCTGATCGAGCTGCAAAGTCCACCTTTACTAGAGTGAATTATAACAGCCACATTCACTACATTCTGTTTGACCTAAGAATAGTGTTCACCATCACAGTGACCATTTTCCAATTTTATTACTCGGGGATAGGATGGCTAGTAAGAGGAGAGCTGTTGTAGAAGATCTTGATGCCTCACATCTGGTGGTGATCACTACTAACAAATAAGCGGTCAAATAGAAGGTCTTCCTCAATTCCAAGGAATTGTAAGTTAATTTATATCAACTCATGCTAAATTAATTCACTGCACTATTGCAAAACGAGCTGAACCCTGGCCAGATAGTGGCAGCGCATAATACAATTTTTTGCAGATTAGGTTTATATTTTGTAAAATTGTGCAAGGGGAAAAAGGGCCTGATCTCTGTAAGATCCAACTAATGGTTTGACCATACATGTAGATCTGCTAAGGGAGTTATTATTAAGGCCCTTAAAAGTAAGGACAGATTGCAGCTGGCTTCAGCCAGGATGAAGTATGTCAGCACCATAAGGGTAAGCAAAGCTTCATGGGATGCGGGAGTCGAAGAAAATGTATTGAAGGCAGCAAGGACTAAAGATAGCAAACGCTTTTGGCAGTTGATATCCCAAAACGGGCGTACCGATAAGCTGAGGCCAGACTGCCACATCCCTCCAGAGGAATGGGTAATACATTTGGGGGTCTTTACCAGTCAAGTTCTCTAGTAGTCGATAACGAAGTGGATGCATTAACATCCCCCGTAGATTGTGTGGTTGAAGATTATGAGGAATTTACACTCCAAGAAACCACCATAGATATATTAGCTTAGAAGCCAAGGAAAGCCCAGGTCTAGACAAAATCCTAGTTGATCTTTACAGAAACGAACCACAGATCTGTTTCCCTTATATAAACTTTGTGACTAATGCTCTGATGGCTAGGGGTTGGGTCCCTGATTCTCTGAAAGGTGCAGTAAAAGTACTGATCCATAAAAAGAGAGATAGAGCTATCCCGCTCAACTATAGACCCATAAGCTTAATTGACAATATTAAAAAAATGTTTAGTTCCCAGATACTCAATATGTTATGGGATTGGATTGTGCAAGATAAGGCACTATCCCATTTACAGACTGGTTTCAGGCACAAAATTAGGTAACAACAGACCAAATCATATGCTTTTTAACCTTCAAGTGGAGGGCTGCAGATCTGGAAAATGGAAGGTTATTTGTGGTCTGTGGATTTTCGATCCACATTTGACCTTGTTTCAAGGTCAAATCTATGGGAAACCCTGAGTAGAGATAGGGGTCCCGGGAGGTCTGTAGACCCTAATACAGGCTCTATACACAGACAATTTTCCAAGGGTCAGGTGGGGACCTGCAGGAGAACTGACAGGTGAAATACCAATTCTGAGGGGTGTGCGCGAAGGGTGCGTAATGGCCACACGCTCTTCCTCTTATATATGAATGAGTGCTTACCGTACCTTTTTAACTGTGAGAAGGATTCCCCTAAGATCAAAGATACAAAGAAACCCTGTTTATTATTTACTGACAACGCCCTGTTATTGTCTAAAAGTCCACAAGGCTTATCCATATTGCTTGAGAAGTTTTCCCTATACTGAGGGGACTTCAGGTTAGAAATCAATAATAACAAAACCAAGCATATGGTGTCTGGAGATCGCAAGGACAAAATAGGAAGAGCTATATTATCAGATGGGGAAGTCCTTGAGAGGGACTCTGAGTTTGATTATCTGGGTGCTCATTTGGAAGACTCACATAGGTGGTCAGCTCAGTTGAGGAAGAGCACCCTGTCCCTAAAACAGTCCGCAGGGGTCTATTATAAGGTTTGGGAATAGCGCTCCTTCTTTTCCTATTTCCCCTCTTTTAGAAATCTACAAAAGCTAAGCTTGTGGGCCAGCCCTTTATGGAGCAGACATCTCAGGCCACTGCAACTTGGAGATGCTGAAGATTGTGGAGAATAGTTTCCTCAAATCACTGTTAAAAATTCCCCTGAGCACTCTACACTCCCCATTCATATGGATCTAAATCTGAGACCCATTTCTGATATTGCAACAGTGAGACCGATCCTGCAATGGTTAAGAGTGTGGGTCACAGAAGAACTAGAGCCCTATAGGGAATGTTTAAAAGGCTTATTAGGGGGTTCGTGTGCTGACAGGATCCCTTGGGACACTGCTAGCAAGTTAATAGGACTAGGTAAGACCTATTAAGGCATTTATTCCGTGGAGGTTATTTACTTCCTTTTACATATCATTTAATTAATTTTTTCATCTTTTTTATAAACACAACACAGTTAGTGACAGGAAGGGATCCTTAAGGTCCTGACGAAGAAGCTTGGGGAAGCTTCGAAACATGTCGACACCACTGGGAGTTATAGCTCATTGAGGCTTATACCTTCCTCACCCCACCTTTTAATAATACCAGCTCGACCGGCAGAATAAATTTTCCTAGACCTGAGAGCCAGGTATTTTTTAACTCACTCTTTATCCACTCCTGACCCTTCCTCTCACACCCCCGCATCACGCATAGCTGTCTCATTAACAACAGTGCTCCCGCGTATTCGTAGGTCGTAGCACGCCCTGTCCCGTAGAGGGGCAGGAAGACCCCTATGATGAAGCATGACACCAAGGGCCCTTTTGGTGTGTGAGGGGTATTTAAACAAATAATGTGCATTCTCCACGACCGTGGGATACACATTGAGTAATCGAGTGATCTCTTGTACTCGTGGGTGGATCCCTTTGTTTATGTACTATTGACCGGGAGGAAGTATCCACCTCCACCACTCGCTGAGTGGTACCTCTCTACTCCCCTCTTTGTTTTCCTTTATGTGCTTACACATAGACCTGGTTACATAAGCATGGACTAGGGTATTTTGGTTAAACCCCCTAGATTTACCAAGCAACGCCATAGAGAAGCCAAAGTGGCCTATTGGGACTATGCGCTGGGAGGAAATATTTCCAAGACTGTTTTGGCTAACATGACTGATGCTTTTCTCTCATTTAAATTTGGCTTTGAGTTTGACAAGTATCTAAATATATGGCTACCAAACCCTTTACACAAGCAATTTTAGAATGGGCACACTACATATAGCTTCCTTTACCTGTCTTTGGAAGAAAGGGTCAAGCACATCAAACATGTGTCCTATGAAATGTAAGGTTCCAGTGTCCATTGAACACTTCTTATTCTTCTGCACAGCATACAAAAGCAATGTGCATGCTGGATCAGGCCCCTGTGCAAATTGATGGGGTTTAATGACTGTATAACAGCCTTTTTTGTTTTTTTACGGACTGAAATAAAGGAAATGAATGAATGACTTGCTTCCTTTAGAACTGTGCTTCAGTTGCTGCCTGTAACACTGAGGTTTGGTGTTGCCTCTCATTTCATGTTCTAAACGTTATTTATGTATGACCAATTGGTAGCAAGTCCTTTTTTGGGGTTGGCAACTGAGTTTTGCTAATTTAATAAATACTTCAGTTGGTGCAGTAAGAGATCCCCTGGCTGCCATTATTACTTTTAATTTGCATATAGGGTTGCTGTCACACCTGTATTTACTGCCATGATTAATTTTGATGATGATAGGGAGGAGCTGGCTAGGGACTTATTTTGTTCCAATAGTGTTGTTTGCAGCACCCTACTGTCTAACTATACGAACAAAGATGGCCTTTAAGCTACATTTGTTATGCTTGAGAAGCTTAGGAAGAACGACAGGGACAGGATGACATTGATAACATCTAAATCCTTTATACAAAACATATATGCATCTTAAGCAAATGCTAATGGTTAATATAGGTCCCAATATGACTCTAAAAAGTCCTACTCCCACTGTTGCAAATAGGTTTCCAATGACAGAAGCTCTTTTGCCTAAACTACCTAATACACTAGTGGCTAAAGGTTCTAATTCAGGTCAGAAATGTTCTTTGCAAATTCTTCGATCTTTCTACTCGTATCAAGGATGAATGAGCAGCAATGTTGAACTTTCAACATTTTGCAGACTCCACCTTTCTCGGCTAATATGTCTAAAGCTAATCAATCTTGTAGGACCATTGATCTAATAGCCACTAATTCTGGGCTAACTGCCAAAAATGTATCAGATGTACTAGTAGCCAGTTTATCTACTACTGTTGATAGCTTTCTAATTTTCTCGTCATTTTAAACTTCTCCTACCAGTAGTTTCATTGCTCCAAAAATGTCTTCCACTAAATGTGTCCAATCATTAGTACTTCGGGTATGGGTGTGGGTTGGTGTTATTGTTGAAGCATCTATACTATTTACATGATACATTATAGGAAAAAATAAAGCTAAATAACAAGCACCCCCCAACCAGCAAGTAACTAAAAATATGCATCCGGTCCACACACAAAATAAACTCCCGGTATAACTGACACTTCTCCTATTAAAATTTGAGCAGGTCCTCCCAAAACGTCGAATGTATGTTCACAATTACTTATCCCAGTATGTCTTTTTCTAACTTGATTCCTTCTTTTGTAAACACATAATTACCCTTTATGTTTTCTTTCTAATTTTAATTTTGAATAAACCATTTTCATTTTGTGTTTATCTTCCTCCTTCTTCCAAACACTTCTCAAAACATCTTTCTCTGTAATTGCACTAAAAAGAATTTGACCTCTTCTCTCTTCTTGCCGTATGCATTAACGGTGTCTATAACTGTGGGTGATCTAAAGAAATACCAGGCAATTTGCATGTATTTTACTTGTGGATGAGAATTCACTCGTTTCCGAAGAGGAACTTCTGAAAGAATCATGTCATAATTGGAAAAAAATAGTCAAAACTTTCCTGCCTATAAAAAAAACTGAGTAAGATACTACATGCAGTTGCATATGATGTGGGCTGGGATGATATGTCACTTCTTCTGCAACTGAAGTAGGCAAGCGTATGCAGACATAACAGTCCTTAGTATCTAAAGCTTGAGTGCATTCCTAAGCTAATCTCAAAAAGACAGTGTCACAAAAATCTTCTTTTGAATGATTTTCAAATGAAGCTTTTAATTTTGTCTTGTCTATTATATGTGCAGGTTTTGTAGATGCAGGCATTCACATAAAAGTTTCTACCTCTGGTGTAAAATGTTGGTGCAACGAAGAAGAAGGACAAATGATACGTGACATCTACTGTGGAACGCGCAATGCATAGAGCCTGAGAATAGGCACGTATTGCGCCACACTCAAAGATAAAGAAATATATGACTTTGAGAGTTACAACAGACAAACACGGTTGTTACTAGGACATCGAGTGGCAACAGAGCCTATCATTCCTTACAAAGATAAACAAAATGATGAGGATGAGCATTGCCGCCACGAAAAGGAATGTGGAGTTTACTTGCGGGGGCCCGTTGCGGATCCCCAGGGACTCTGGGGGGTGGGGGGTAGACATGGGGGGTACCTATGGTACCCCCTGCATTTCAATGTACAATGTGGCAGGCACTGCGCGGTGCCTCTCATATTGTGCATTGAAAGGCACAACCTGCCTTTGTGGCATTGCGGCGGGCGGTGCTTTTAGCACCGCCCGCCGCAATGTCTCAGATGCGCGATGCGCCCACCAGTGTTGCAGGCGCATCCTAATGGAGGGTGTGGGACCTCCGCTAGCATTGCGGGCGGTCCTGATTCCCGGAGGTATGGGACTTTGTCCGCCCGCCATACTAATGACCCTCCAAGAGTACAAATAAAGCAGTGGTGTTATCTCTACAATTACCCTTAACATCGTAGAGGATTTGCACCATAGATATTTGAAAATAATTTATTCCGTGGAGTGTGGACCTGCATAGGCATCATCATAACAATATGTCTGTTACAAACACCTACAAACCAGTGTCCGTACAAAAAGCGACACACACAGTTGACACAATTTGTACCCCCTACCCTTCCACCCGTTATAAATTATAAAATAATAGGTCCTGAAGAAGATGTAGAACAATTATTCATTCCATTGAAACATACGTCGACCAGAGAGAGAGTGTGACACCCCAGCTACCAGCACAGCAACTGAGGGCTGATTTCACCACCCGGATATTTCCATCTGTGCATGCAGTGTTGCTCTGGGGTGTAGAGTGAGAGTGTACAGTGTGCAAGGGATATGTTAGTAGAGATGAAAGAGGTGTGAGTCTGTGCGGGGGTGTTGTGTCAATTGATTTTATTGTATTTTGTCAGCTGTTACCAATAGATGTTGAGATTAATTGCACTGTATGTATACTATTTAATATGTACTATTATGACAGCTATTTTCATGCAAAATATTGTGAAAGTCAATGAAATTATGCTATTTAAAATGTGAAATATAAAAAAGAAAAAAAGGAAAAAATTATGATAAAATATGGAATAGTTTCCAATTACCTTGTGTGGAGAAGAATATTTTCAATGCCCCAAAACTGAGCTTGTAGAGACGATAAAAAAGAAATTTAGGTCTAGAGGGAAAGTATTTTTGCATTATTGGTTGTTTCTTTCCCCTTTTTCCCTGACCTTTCAAGTACTTTTTAGGGGGTTGCCTTGCCAATTGAGGTCAGAACTCTCAGCAATAGAGTTCAGGGGAATTAGGGGTGAAGTATTTTTCCCACTGAGGCTTCAGAACAGGATGCCAGCACACACAGGCCCTTGGAGATTCTTTTTCAAGCAGATTCACAGCTAAGTTACAGTCTTTGCCCTTTCCTTGGCAGAACCAGCACTTGCAGGCCAACCCCACACAGCACAGGGAAAAGGGGCAGTACTCCTCCTCACAGCTCTCCAGTTCTTATTCCTGGCAAAGATTCCTCTTGAGTCCAGAAGTGATCTAAAATTCTGGGGTTTATGGCCCACTACTTCTACCCCATTTTGTCTTTGTTCTTCTTTGTGCAAGGGTCTCTGAGCCCAGTCCAAACCAGTTCTGTCCTCACTGGTGCAATATGACCACAGGTGGTGAAAGCAGCATTGTGCAAGGGAGACAGGCATTATTTAGCTGCAACGAATACTCTTCCCACTACTCTAAATGCAGCCAAGCCTCATTCAGCTCAGCCCTGAGTCATTCAGGAAGTACCAGGAACACCTCAACCCCCACCAGTGGCTCTCTTAAGTGAATGAACGTCCCCAGTCCCTGTCACTCCAAAACCAGACAGGCAATCCACAAACAGGCAGGGGCACACAGAATGGTTAAACAAGAAAATGCCAACGTTCTAAAAGTGATATTTCCAACACACGATTCAAAAAAACATCTTTACTAAAAGATGTGTTATTAAATTCTAAGTTCAGAGAGTCTAAACTTTATTTTTCAATCTTGTCTCAATGTGAATTTATCACTGTTAAAAATTCCCCTGAGCACTCTACACTCCCCATTCATATGGATCTAAATCTGAGACCCATTTCTGATATTGCAACAGTGAGACCGATCCTGCAATGGTTAAGAGTGTGGGTCACAGAAGAACTAGAGCCCTATAGGGAATGTTTAAAAGGCTTATTAGAGGGTTCGTGTGCTGACAGGATCACTTGGTGTGCTTACACATAGACCTGGTTACATAAGCATGGACTAGGGTTTTTTGGTTAAACCCCTTAGATTTACCAAGCAACGCCATAGAGAAGCCAAAGTGGCCTATTGGGACTATGCGCTGGGAGGAAATATTTCCAAGACTGTTTTGGCTAACATGACTGATGCTTTTCTCTCATTTAAATTTGGCTTTGAGTTTGACAGGTATCTAAATATATGGCTACCAAACCCTTTACACAAGCAATTTTAGAATGGGCACACTACATATAGCTTCCTTTACCTGTCTTTGGAAGAAAGGGTCAAGCACATCAAACATGTGTCCTATGGAATGTAAGGTTCCAGTGTCCATTGAACACTTCTTATTCTTCTGCACAGCATACAAAAGCAATGTGCATGCTGGATCAGGACCCTGTGCAAATTGATGGGGTTTAATGACTGTATAACAGCCTTTTATGTTCTTTTACGGACTGAAATAAAGGAAATGAATGAATGACTTGCTTCCTTTAGTACTGTGCTTCAGTTGCTGCCTGTAACACTGAGGTTTGGTGTTGCCTCTCATTTCATGTTCTAAACGTTATTTATGTATGACCAATTGGTAGCAAGTCCTTTTTTGGGGTTGGCAACTGAGTTTTGCTAATTTAATAAATACTTCAGTTGGTGCATTATTACTTTTAATTTGCATATAGGGTTGCTGTCACACCTGTATTTACTGCCATGATTAATTTTGATGATGATAGGGAGGAGCTGGCTAGGGATTATTTTGTTCCAATAGTGTTGTTTGCAGCACCCTACTGTCTAACTATACAAACTAAGATGGCCTTTAAGCTACATTTGTTATGCTTGAGAAGCTTAGGAAGAACGACAGGGACAGGATGACATTGATAACATCTAAATCCTTTATACAAAGCATATATTCATCTTAAGCAAATGCTAATGGTTAATATGGGACCCAATATGACTCTAAAAAGTCCTACTCCCACTGTTGCAAATAGGTTTCCAATGACAGAAGCTCTTTTGCCTAAACTACCTAATACACTAGTGGCTAAAGGTTCTAATTCAGGTTTCAGGTCAGAAATGTTCTTTGCAAATTCTTCGATCTTTCTACTCTTATCAAGGATGAATGAGCAGCAATGTTGAACTTTCAACATTTTGCAGACTCCACCTTTCTCGGCTAATATGTCTAAAGCTAATCAATCTTGTAGGACCATTGATCTAATAGCCACTAATTCTGGGCTAACTGCCAAAAATGTATCAGATGTACTAGTAGCCAGTTTATCTACTACTGTTGATAGCTTTCTAATTTTCTCGTCATTTTAAACTTCTCCTACCAGTAGTTTCATTGCTCCAAAAATGTCTTCCACTAAATGTGTCCAATCATTAGTACTTCGGGTATGGGTGTGGGTTGGTGTTATTGTTGAAGCATCTATACTATTTACATGATACATTATAGGAAACAATAAAGCTAAATAACAAGCACCCCCCAACCAGCAAGTAACTAAAAATATGCATCCGGTCCACACACAAAATAAACTCCCGGTATAACTGACACTTCTCCTATTAAAATTTGAGCAGGTCCTCCCAAAACGTCGAATGTATTTTCACAATTACTTATCCCAGTATGTCTTTTTCTAACTTGATTCCTTCTTTTGTAAACACATAATTACCCTTTATGTTTTCTTTCTAATTTTAATTTTGAATAAACCATTTTCCTTTTGTATTTATCTTCCTCCTTCATCCAAACACTTCTCAAAACATCTTTCTCTGTAATTGCACTAAAAAGAATTTGACCTCTTCTCTCTTCTTGCCGTATGCATTAACGGTGTCTATAACTGTGGGTGATCTAAAGAAATACCAGGCAATTTGCATGTATTTTACTTGTGGATGAGAATTCACTCGTTTCCGAAGAGGAACTTCTGAAAGAATCATGTCATAATTGGAAAAAAATAGTCAAAACTTTCCTGACTATAAAAAAAACTGAGTAAGATACTACATGCAGTTGCATATGATGTGGGCTGGGATGATATGTCACTTCTTCTGCAACTGAAGTAGGCAAGCGTATGCAGACATAACAGTCCTTAGTATCTAAAGCTTGAGTGCATTCCTAAGCTAATCTCAAAGAGACAGTGTCACAAAAATCTTCTTTTGAATAATTTTCAAATGAAGCTTTTAATTTTGTCTTGTCTATTATATGTGCAGGTTTTGTAGATGCAGGCATTCACATAAAAGTTTCTACCTCTGGTGTAAAATGTTGGTGCAACGAAGAAGAAGGACAAATGATACGTGACATCTACTGCGGAACGCGCAATGCATAGAGCCTGAGAATAATCACGTATTGCGCCACACTCAAAGATAAAGAAATATATGACTTTGAGAGTTACAACAGACAAACACGGTTGTTACTCGGACATCGAGTGGCAACAGAGCCTATCATTCCTTAAAAAGATAAACAAAATGATGAGGATGAGCATTGCCGCCACGAAAAGGCATGTGGAGTTTACTTGCGGGGGCCCGTTGCGGGTCCCCAGGGACTCTGGGGGGTGGGGGGTAGACATGGGGGGTACCTATGGTACCTCCTGTATTTCAATGTACAATGTGGCAGGCACTGCACGGTGCCTCTCACATTGTGCATTGAAAGGCACAACCTGCCTTTGTGGCATTGCGGCGGGCGGTGCTTTTAGCACCGCCCGCCGCAATGTCTCAGATGCGCGATGCGCCCACCAGTGTTGCAGGCGCATCCTAATGGAGGGTGTGGGACCTCCGCTAGCATTGCGGGCGGTCCTGATTCCCGGAGGTATGGGACTTTGTCCGCCCGCCATACTAATGACTCTCCAAGAGTACAAATAAAGCAGTGGTGTTATCTCTACAATTACCCTTAACATCGTAGAGGATTTGCTCCATAGATATTTGAAAATAATTTATTCCGTGGAGTGTGGACCTGCATAGGCATCATCATAACAATATGTCTGTTACAAACACCTACAAACCAGTGTCCGTACAAAAAGCGACACACACAGTTGACACAATTTGTACCCCCTACCCTTCCACCCGTTATAAATTATAAAATAATAGGTCCTGAAGAAGATGTAGAACATATTCATTCCATTGAAACATACGTCGACCATAGAGAGAGTGTGACACCCCAGCTACCAGCACAGCAACTGAGGGTTGATTTCACCACCCGGATATTTCCATCTGTGCATGCAGTGTTGCTCTGGGGTGTAGAGTGAGAGTGTACAGTGTGCAAGGGATATGTTAGTAGAGATGAAAGAGGTGTGAGTCTGTGCGGGGGTGTTGTGTCAATTGATTTTATTGTATTTAGTCAGCTGTTACCAATAGATGTTGAGATTAATTGCACTGTATGTATACTATTTAATATGTACTATTATGACAGCTATTTTCATGTAAAATATTGTGAAAGTCAATGAAATTATGCTATTTAAAATGTGAAATATAAAAAAGAAAAAAAGGAAAAAATTATGATAAAATATGGAATAGTTTCCAATTACCTTGTGTGGAGAAGAATATTTTCAATGCCCCAAAACTGAGCTTGTAGAGACGATAAAAAAGAAATTTAGGTCTAGAGGGAAAGTATTTTTGCATTATTGGTTGCTTTCCCCTTTTTCCCTGACCTTTCAAGTATTTTTTAGGGGGTTGCCTTGTCAATTGAGGTCAGAACTCTCAGCAATAGAGTTCAGGGGAACTAGGGGTGAAGTATTTTTCCCACTGAGGCTTCAGAACAGGATGCCAGCACACACAGGCCCTTGGAGATTCTTTTTCAAGCAGATTCACAGCTAAGTTACAGTCTTTGCCCTTTCCTTGGCAGAACCAGCACTTGCAGGCCAACCCCACACAGCACAGTGAAAAGGTGCAGTACTCCTCCTCACAGCTCTCCAGTTCTTATTCCTGGCAAAGATTCCTCTTGAGTCCAGAAGTGATCTAAAATTCTGGGGTTTATGGCCCACTACTTCTACCCCATGTTGTCTTTGTTCTTCTTTGTGCAAGGGTCTCTGAGCCCAGTCCAAACCAGTTCTGTCCTCACTGGTGCAATATGACCACAGGTGGTGAAAGCAGCATTGTGCAAGGGAGACAGGCATTATTTAGCTGCAACTAATACTCTTCTCACTACTCTAAATGCAGCCAAGCCTCATTCAGCTCAGCCCTGAGTCATTCAGGAAGTACCAGGAACACCTCAACCCCCACCAGTGGCTCTCTTAAGTGAATGAACGTCCCCAGTCCCTGTCACTCCAAAACCAGACAGGCAATCCACAAACAGGCAGGGGCACACAGAATGGTTAAACAAGAAAATGCCAACTTTCTAAAAGTGATATTTCCAACACACGATTCAAAAAAACATCTTTACTAAAAGATGTGTTATTAAATTCTAAGTTCAGAGAGTCTAAACTTTAATTTTCAATCTTGTCTCAATGTGAAGTTATACTTGTAAGATGTTACAAAGTATTTCCCATGTTATTCTATGGGGCAGATAGTCTTTCAAAAGTGAAAAATTAAATATACTGTATTTCAATAGCAGGACATATCACACATACCAGTATATGTCCTACCTTTCACATACATTGCGTCCTTCCCAAGGGGGTACCTTGGGCCTACCATAGGGGTGCCTTGCATGTAACAAAAGGGAATGTTGGGGCCTGGCAAGTGGGTGAACTTGCCAGGTCGACATGGCAGTTTCAAAATTGTCCCAGACACTGCAGTGGCAGGTCTGGGATACCTTGTCAGGGCTACTCATGTGGGTGGCGCAATCAGTGCTGCAGACCCACTAGTAGTATTGATTTACAGACCCTGGCACACTCAGTGCACATAACTAGGGACTTACCAGTAAATCAAATATACCAATCAGTGAGAACCAATTGTAATAACAATTTCCACAGGGAGCACTTGTCCTTTGACACTGATCAGCAGTGGCAAAGTGCCCAAAACATCTAAGCCAGCAAAAACGAAATCGAGCACAGCATCAGACATACAGTAAGTAGAGGCAAAAAGTCAGGGGAACACAAAGGTTTGGTAAGTACACACATGTTTGTCTACAGTCAGACCTTGAGTAGAATATAGCAGAAGGCATTTTCAATATTCTGCTTTCACTTCTACTTGTGCAAATGAGCAAATATTTTGATGATCAGATTGCAGTTATTTCATTCAGCTCATATACAAAGATCTTTGTCATTCATCCATAGACCTACTCCGTCTTCTTCTAAATGTCTTATCCCTACACTTCTACTGCAACATTGGCCTTAGGGAATTCCTCTTCATTCTTTTTATTCAGTTTTTTAATTGCTATTGTCAAATTCATTCAATTGTGTCTTTTATGTTCCTGCTTTAAACACAGTTCATTATTTGTTGTCTCATTTATTTCGGTTTTGAATTCACTAAACAGTGCTCGTCAAATTCTTGATTGTAATATTGGCTTCAGAAATCTCAATTATTCAATGCTGTTTTAGTGTGGCGAATCATGGCGGTTCAAATGTCTCTGATCTCAATTCAATTGGATTTTGACCTGGTACAATTGAAACATTATAAGAATAATAAGTCCATTTGGGTGCAGAGTACCTGAGACTCTTTCTTTCTTTGATTTCTTTGGTGTCTTTTGATCTTCCGTTTCACTTGCACCACTAGATTCAGTTTATTTTATGATGGTTTGTGGTATATTTTCAAATTACACACTTGGTCTCAGTTGCCTCCTACCTTTTGGCCAATCCGATCTCCACAGGGGGTCTTTCTCTTCTCACACTCGTTACTCTACCTCAATCATTTGTTTGCTCTGATGAGGATTCCACTGCTCACTTAGCCTCAGCTCTCAATTATTCTTCTTTAGTGGGTATTTCCATACCACTTTGTAAGATTTCAAACACTTATAATACACTAGTGGTTTCTAAATGTTCTAATTGAGGTTTCAGGTCAGAAATATTATTTGCAAATTCTCTTATCCTCAGCTCAGAACTCTTCTTCTTTAGTGGGTATTTGGACACTTCTTTGTGAGATTTTAGGAACTTCGCCCACCTCTGTTCCTGCCGAACTTACAGGTACGGGAGATCTTGCCCTTGACTCAAAGAACACTACTTCTTCGTACTGGCACCTTACTCTTTGAGTGTGCAAAGCATGCACACAATTAGTTATCCTGGCACATTTGACAGCTGTGTTGGTAATCAAGATGACTTCATAGGGGCCTTTCCACCCTGGCTCCAGGCAAGATATTCAAACATGTTTCTTCACCGAAATCCAATCTCTTGGGTTAAGGTCATGACACTGGCACCACATCAACTAATCCTCTGCGATGTTTACACATGCATTCTCAGGCACAGCAGGCTGCCTCATGGCATGACCCATGAGCATTTCATGGGGAGACAATCCAGTTCTCCTGCCAGTAGTACTTCTACGACTCAACAAAACCAGTGGTAAGGCATCTGGTAATTTCAACAAATTAGAGGCACAGAAATTGGCCAATCAAGACTTCAGAGTCACTTTTAACTGCTTCACTATCCCCAAAGATTCGGTATGACAGCTACAGTGTAATCTCTGTTCCACTTGAAGAGCCACACATAGCATTCTAAGGAACTCATTGTTGAAATGTTTCTCTTGGTCTGACTACAGAGAAACCTGGAATCAGAACCATGGTATGAGTTCACATAACAGCAGTTTAGATAGAGTGAGTTTGTCATTTCTCTGTATTGTGTAGGCCTCCACCCATGGGAAGAAAATGCACACTATAACACTACAACAAGACTTACCTCATCCCATGGCAACTGGGCATTTTTTTAAAGTCCAATTGCATCCTAGTAAAGGGTCCTCCTGATCTTCCAATGTGGCTACGTTTTACAGTGGTTCTCCTTCCCAAATTAATTTGCTGACATTTAACACACCTATGGCATTGCTCTTCAGATTCTGAATAGGGGATTAAACCCATTCTGCGTAAACAGTCCAACCAATGTATCCCTTTCAATATGTGCAGGACCATGGAAATGTTGTGTCATGGGAAACAATAAACTGTCGGGAAACACTGGCCTTCCATCTGCTGAAATCCAAATTTTGTTTCTATTTTTAACACATCCTGCTCTGATCCAACCTTGCTGTTCTGCCTCTGAAACGATTTTTTCCCAGGTATCTGCTACTGACAACAACATCTGAAAACTAGTGCCTTCATCAGATTCATGTGTATATTCCCTGTTAAATGTGCATACCACAATATCTTGCAACTTCATCAGCATTTCCAACAGTGACATAGTCATTGCCACTTCGGTGAGGTGCACATTTAACTACAGCAATCCCTTGGGGTAACTGCAAAGCTTCCAGTAATTTCATTTCATATTGGCCATTTCTAATAGGGGAACCTATTGACATCATAAATCCCTTTGTGGACATAACTGTCCAAAATCATGGACCACACCAAAGCCATATTGATTTTCTGTAATTATAATTACTCACAATTTAGTTGAAAAACAGCAAGCTCTTGCAACGGCAATTAATTCTGCCACTTGTGCAGAGGTAACACCTCAAAGCCAGAAGGCTTCTATCATTTCTTAAATTGTGCCAACAGCATAAGTTGCTCTCAACGTTCCTTCATGTCTCTTAGGCATGAGCCGTCCACAAATATTACATAGTCGGGCTCATCAAGAGGATTAATCGTTAATGTCTGGTCTTGGTTTGGTGCACAAATCCGTAACATCCAGGCATCCCCATCAAATTCACTCTCAGGCAACATAACAATGTAGCTAGATTGAGTATTTGACATCTTTTCAAAATAACTTTTTTAGCAGCAAGTATTTGTTGTTCATAGTTTGTAAGTCCGCCTATTGTCTAATGCTGTGTTTTTGTGTGGGTGAGCAATCTCTCCACCGAGTGAGGGACCATAACTGTAAGAGGGTGTCCCATCACTGTGCTCTCACATCTCTCAATACTGGTACCAACTGCCATAACTGCTTTAAGGCAGCCAGGCAGTGCTGTGGCAATGAGGTCAAGAGTAGTTGAAAGATCTGCCACAGGTCTTCGAGAGACTCCATGCAAGTGATTAAGCACTTAGCAGTGGCGTAGCTAGGGTGGGGCGGTGGGGGCGGTCCGCCCCAGGCTGCACTATTTTGGGGGAGGACAAAGGCATTCAGATAAGGCTCGGCTTGCTTTCGTGGACGTTCGGGACGGGCAGAGAAGGAATAGGACTCGAGCAATGTCCTCTTCTTTTTTGTGCTGGCAGCTGCCCCCCCCCCCCTCTTCCTATTATTCCCTCTCTTTCTGTCTTGCTCCTCACTTACTGAAAACCGTGACTTGAAGAAACGGTTTACAACCTCTCTTTCCTTCTTTCATTTAGTTGCTTCCGTGTGAAATGGATCCAAAAAAGAAAAACACTCTTGCGAGAAATGCTCTTTTTCTGACATTTTTCTATTCCAAATTGCAGCGGGATGGAGAGAAATAGAAGGTTTTAAATATGAAAAATAAATACATAACTAAATAAAGCAAGACAGAGTGTTTGCAAAGTGGCCAGATTGGTTTTATTTACATCCAAATACATCAGCATCACTTTACAGAGTTTGACAGTGAAGTGCTACTTTTATTTTCTCGTCTTTCTTAGAACAGCATTGTTGTTCCCAGGTGGGAAAGTGTACCATTCCTGGAGGTACTGCAATACCTGGTTGATGGGTGGATTGGAAAACACAATGTGTACCATGGCTCTGTGTTTATGGATGTGGTCTTTTTAAACCATACTGCTTACGTTTTGTAATGATATAAGCAATGGACATTGAAATGGTTCCCTTCAGGGCCCTCTAGTCATGTCCTTAACTTTTCAGGTAAAACCACTCACTGATTTCTGAATAGTGAGTGAGAGATCGTTAAGGTAACTATGTTGTTTCTGCTTAAATTACACATGCTTTACTTAATCTTGCATTCCCTATGAGTGGTTGCTTTTACTTTTTTTTTTAGGCAGCATATCACTCTGATCAAGTGCATAATTTGAATTGAGCCACATCCAAGTGTTTATAGCGAGTACAATTAGGTTATAGCTGAAGGCAGTGTGAGTTTCTCTCAGTGGGGAAGTATGGTGTTCAGTGGGGGAGAGGATGTGGCACTATGGCCAGAGCTGTCGAAATTGGAACTGGGGAGCCGGGTTCAGCCTTCATGACCAGTCCACCGGACCACTCTACTGAGGGAGCACATTCCCATGCTAGACCTTAGAAGGCCCCACTAGACCTTAGAATGCTTGATGTCTTAGCACAAGCAGGTGTACCCTAGTGGTGTCAATTCTGGGTTAACCTTGAAGGCCTGTCCACCACAATCCATACTGAAGTTCATCTCCAGTCTTGCGGGCAGGCCTACGAAGCAGCACACCCTAGAGCAACAGTGATCCAGTCGCTGTGACTCTGTAACTGAGGTCACATGAACCTTGAGCAGGTTAGGGCGATGCGAACAGTGTGACCGCACTGGGTACCTATTTCGGGTGGGTGCGTAGTGTTTGCAAGTATATTATGGTTTAAAAAAAACTTGCTGCCTCCTTCCTGGCCTCCAGCAATTTTCAGAAACAAAAAAAATGTCATGATAACTTCGGTGATTAATATTCTTCCTAGAGAGAGATCGGAGTTTTGTCTAGTGGAAGGGTTGACTCCTGGAAAGGTAGCACAGAGGGTTAATGTGCCTGCTGCAAAGAACATGTACCATGCAGATCACAAAGTGCACTGCTTTAATGGGGGGACCATGATGAATGGTCATTTAATGTCAGCTGCAGATGATGGATCCCTGAACAATGTCATGTATGTGCATGTTTGCATTGTGCTGAGGGGATCACCAGGTAATTATTCATGCAGCTCTCTGATGGATGTCACATGCGGTGGTTTTTCTGAGTCCCCAGATAGATCATGCAGCCTGTGTGTTCTCTTTTGTACTGCCAGTCACTGCCAGTCACCGGTGTATTCAACTGTGTAGCCTTGGACGGTGTCATGTATGTGCATGTAACTTGCATGATCGAGGTAACTATTAGCGGCGATAGTACGTGTCTCTCGGACCTCTTTCAAGTGCTCGCCGTCCTTTTTCCCCAGCAACCCCCCCTCCCCAGGGGCGGCAATCTGTGGGATAGCCCCGGGCGCCACAAGCTCTAGCTATGCCTCTGGCACTTCCTCTCACTGAAAAATAATGCACACATTTAACTGTAATCAGGCATTCCTAGTGCTGGGACACAACAAAGACTTTCTCTCAGCTCTAGGAGTGCTTTCAAGCAGTCATTGTTCTATGGAAAGGATCAGGCAAATCCTCGTGCGTCAGCCTCAGTAAAGGCTTTGCCGCTAGGGTAAAGTTGGGTATCCACTGTCCACAGTAGGCAACCATTCCAAAGAATATAGACACACAATGATAAACCATTCATAACTAAATTGTTAATTTTTTGAAGATCCTGTTCAATTCAATACTTGCCATGGGGATTTCCAAAAATCCATAATCGGCTAATTGCAAGGACGTCTGCCAATTTCCTTTAACCCCTTCAGTGCCACGCCCTTTCCCCCTCCTGTGCCGGGCGTTGCATTAGTGGGTGGGGTTCATGACGAGATAGTCTCGTCATGGGCACAGCGCAACCGTGCTCCATGACGAGACTATCTCGTCATGGGCGCAGAAGAGGTTAAAATCCCTTGCTTTAGCAAGTTTTCAATCGCTGAGGTTATTCTAGCCACCGTCTCTGGTATTAGATTATAAGGTGGTGTCCTCTGGAAGACGGCTTTTGGTTTTATTGTGATTGTGACTGGTTCTTCACCTTTGATTAGTATGATGTCTTTTCCTGAAAAATCCCATACTTCTGATTTTACAGTACCTCTCAAATAGGAAGGTAAATACTTTACTGTTCTTATAGCATATAATCCTACAGCTGTGCCATGCCGGGCCATTTAAATTCAACATCCTCATCATGAATTTGGAATTCAATACCATCCTCTGTGTGCAGTATATAGTGCAATTTAATTTGCACAAAAGATCCCCCCACTCAGATTTACAGGTACTTTCTTTGAAACAAGATTAGTTATCAATTTATTTGTAACACCTACAACTTGGATCTTCTTTACCGAGAGGGGTAGGTCTAGGACTTCCATTGTTCTAACAGTGGAACGGGCAGCTACTGTGTCGATGAGAAGGGACACTTGTTGGCCATTAACCTCTCCTTCTACAAATGGTCCACTTTGGTCTACCTCTTAGACTGTGCCAAGCACGCAATCTTCCTCCCTCCTTAGGGACCATTATTGGGAATTGTCGGAGTCAAAACTCTTGCTTGCCATCATGGGGAACTGTTGAAATGGGTTCTGATTTTGTAATGGATTTGAATTTGCTCCCAATACTTGATTCATATTGAACATGGGATTACCCATATGTTTTGGGCCATCGGAGCTTGTGGGTCCTGCATCATAGGATCTTCTGATTGCGTTGACATCTGCATTCATTGGACTGGAACCTGAACTGGAACATTTTGGATTTGCATTGGATTTACCCCTTGCATTTGCCCATTACCACTCACTCGATTTGGATTCTCTCTACACCATTCCTCTTCCAATGTCTGAGCCTGTTACAAGTATAACAAGGAGTTGATTTCTTCAACATTGCGAAGTCTATTCCTGAACTTGGATCAACTCAAACACCTCGACCTCTACCCTGTAAAAAAAAACAAATCCACTCTGCACAATATGACCTTCAACCTGAAAACCAACACTTGCATTCCACCAACATTTACTCCATGCAATTGATTCTAAAAACACTTTGAGCCTGCATAGTTTGTGCTAGCATAAACTTCTCTTTCAGTCTCCTCTGCTTCATTTCCAGCTCACCACAGCCTGCAGCCTGCAGCCTGCTTTGCAGCCATGCCCCCTTACTTCCGATCACTGCAATGAGCCTGGACTCAGCTTTGCAGAGAGGGAGGTGGTACCAATTGCAAACACATACAATGACATCTTTGGGTTACGGGAGACCCTACATTAGAAGAAGTGAAAACATTTCCAAGGAAATAGAGCAATCTATGTTTTGGTTTAGGGAAGTCAATGAAGAGAAAAAAACCAGAAAATGTAATAAAATCAGTTTCACTTGTGTAAGGCCTCATAAAGGTAGCTTGGCTAAATAAAAGAAAAGTTATGCAAGATGTATTTGTTATAGATGTAGAAGGGACTCACGTGTTGCGAATTTCGGAGGGTGCCCTGCCATTTGAAGAGTGCAGTATCTGTAAACGACAAGAGCACTTTGCCAAAATGCCTAGTGATAAGACCAAAAGTGGAAAAATGCAGGTTGCACAGATTTCTCAAGAGAACGTGAGTGTATCCACTACTGATGAGGAAGAAGACTTGGAAAACAGGATGATGGCAATGGTAGTGCAAGAAGAGAAAGATCAAACTCACTTAAAGCCATCTTAGCCACTGAAGTGCACTTTGACAGTAAAAGGTGTTGACTTCATTTTCTTGGTAGACTCAAGATCTCCATTTTTCACATCAGCAGTATCTATGAAAAATTCTTCGTCAATAACATACCTGATCTAAACGTACCTGATGTTAAAGCAGTAACTGAAAATGGTAAAGTGATACACTTTTTAGGCTATTTTATAATAACAGTGTCCTTCAAAAACAGATGTGCAGGAATCAAAATGTGTGTTGCCTAGAGAGAAGTATGCATTTTTGGTTGGAGCGATAAGGGGTCACTCATCATCAACAACTTCCTTCGATCCAAGTTCAAATGGATCATATAAGTACAAACATATCATCAGTTTATGAAGTATGTTCGATAACATTTATAAGTTAAAAACAATTAACAAAAATAGAACAGAATAAAATGTATCTTTCTTTTCAAGATATTGATGCAGTCTCCTAGTCTTTACAAGAGAGGCATAAAAAGGACGCAGCACAATAATACACAACATGATGGGGCAACATTTGTAAGAAAAGCAAGCCTGGAGGACATGGTCTAAATTTATATTTGCACATAATCGGGAGTATGAACCATTTATGATGCTCCAAATCAAATTTGCAAAAGAAAAAGATATGAAGATTTGATTGAGAGGACACACTGTCACACCGGAATAGCGGCAGAGTTTGGGTGAAAATATTCCATTGGATGAGATGTCCAATTCAAGGTGACAATTAAAGTTGGAACAGCTTTTGGGGAGGGCTACTAGTTTTTCCCAGAAGGTGCCTTCCATGGTTTGAAGTGGGGCAGAATTAGTGTGCACTCATACCCCGGCCCCATGGTAGCTACAGAGGTGGATTTCGCTGTATACACTTCTTTAATAACACCATGTGGTTTTGAGAATAGTTTTTTGATAAAAGTATACAGGGCAATGGTACTTTTTTCCAGCATCAAGCCCCTGATAGTTAATATATGGGGCCATGTTTCCAATCTATCAAATGTGACCCACAAATATGAAAATACGTCCGTCTGTGTCACTTTTCAGCCTGCTATAAAAAAAGATGGAACTTTCCTAGTCCTGTGTCCAATCACTAAAATAAAAGACTTTGCCTCATTGACTTGTAAGCTTAGATTTACATAGACTTCACATTCTCCTCTATGAATTTTTGGAGCGCCACACTGTGAGCGATAAGGACCGCATCATCTGCATAGAGGAGTATGAGAATGCGAACCAGATTAACCATTGGGACGTCCAGAGTAGGGACTAACAGGGGTGCCTCCGCACCATTAGTATAAATTGAAAAGCGAAATGAAGCAAGAACACACCCCTGTCTCACCCTCTATTAATAGGGAACCACCTGGTGCACTCTCCCTGTTTCCTATACCGGACACAAGCCGAAGCCCTTGACTATAACTGTCTAATGAAAGCAAAGATTGCCTCATTGATGCCCATCTACGCCATGATTTTCCATAATAGGTGGTGGGCAACACAATCAAAGGCTGCGGATAGGTCCGTAAAGGCCATATAAACCTTGCCTTGTTTGGCTTGGGTGTATTTGACAATGAACAGAAACAGATTAAGACACTGATCCAGTGTTCCTTTCCCCTTTTTAAAACAGTATTGGGCCGCAATCAAGAATTTCTTTTCAGTGGCCCATTCCTTTATTCTTTTCAATAGGACACAGCCGATTAGTTTAGCAGTGCTATCCAGTAAAGAAATGGGCCTAATGTAATGGATTTTGACCATGAATCTGGTGGGCCCACACTAGCAAATGCATTAAAAACATTGGTCAAGACTGGTCCCCAAAGGTGTGGATGCTCAGAAAAGAAATCTCTTGGGGCACGATCTGGGCCGGGGACCTTATTACTGGTGCACTGTAACAGAGCTTCTCTCACTTCCAGTGGGCTTTGTGAGTAGCTTAGTGCCTTTCAGAGAAGAGTGTTTTCCCTCACTTGTAAGGCCAGTTACAGTTCCCTGATAAAATATTGATGTAATGAATATATAGACATACACAAATATCGATGCAAAAATATAGAATACAAAAATATCGATTTCCTATACTTAAAGTACAATAATATTGAATCAAAAATATTGAAGTAAAATATATAAATGTAAAAAATATCGATTTAAAAATATATATAACTTAAATAAAATATATTAAATAATATTCATATTTTTAACAAAATAAATTACATTTAATACATATTTTACCTAAATATAACAAATAAACTTAATTTAACATAAAATGTATACATATACATATATTTACTTAAATATATTTTATTAACTATTATCTTTATTTAATTTATAAACCTTTTAAATTATACAAAAATAAAATATATACATATATCAGTAATTTAAAAAAGAAAAAAAAATCTATAATTAATTAAAACATTAAACTAATAAAAGAAAAAGAAAACATACATTTCGCAACACAATAAATACAGCAGTAGGCAAAATGTTGGATAGCGGAGGGGTACAAATTACTATTCCCTATCCAGTGAGTGCAACAGCAGGCAAAGTGTTGGACAGCGGAGGGGTAAAAATTACTATACCCACTCCAGTGAGTGCAACAGCAGGGAAAGTGTTGGATTACGGAGGGGTAATAATTACTATTCCCAATCCAGTGAGTGCAACAGCAGAGAAATTGTTGGATAGCGGAGGGGTAAAAATTACTATTCCCACTCCAGTGAGTGCAAAAGCAGGGAAAGTGTTGAATAGCGGAGGGATAAAAAGTACTATTACCACTCCAGTGAGTGCAACATCAGGGGAAGTGTTGTATAGTGTAGGGGTAAAAATGACTATTCCCACTCCAGTGAGTGCAACAGCAGTGAAAGTGTTGGATAGTGGAGGGGTAAAAATTATTATTCCCACTCCAGTGCATTCAACAGTAGGGAAAGTGCTGGATAGCGGAGGGGTAAACATTAGTATTCCCTCTCCAGTGAGTGCAACAGCAGGGAAATTGTTGGATAGCGGAGGGGTAAAAATTACTATTCCCACTCCAGTGAGTGCAACAGCAGGGAAAGTGTTGAATAGCGGAGGGATAAAAAGTACTATTACCACTCCAGTGAGTGCAACAGCAGGGGAAGTGTTGTATAGTGTAGGGGTAAAAATGACTATTCCCACTCCAGTGAGTGCAACAGCAGTGAAAGTGTTGGATAGTGGAGGGGTAAAAATTATTATTCCCACTCCAGTGCATTCAACAGTAGGGAAAGTGCTGGATAGCGGAGGGGTAAACATTACTATTCCCTCTCCAGTGAGTGCAACAGCAGGGAAAGTGTTGGATAGAAGAGGGGTAAAAATTAATATTCCCAATCTAGTGAGTGCAACAGCAGGGAAAGTGTTGGATAGCGGAGGGGTAAAAATTACTATTCCCACTCCAGTGAGTGCAACAGCAGGGAAAGTGTTGGATAGTGGAGGGGTAAAAAGTACTATTACCACTCCAGTGAGTGCAACAGCAGGGAAAGTGTTGGATAGCGGAGGGGTAAAAATTACTATTCCCACTCCAGTGAGTGCAACAGCAGGGAAAGTGTTGGATAGCGGAGGGGTAGAAAGTACTATTACCACTCCAGTGAGTGCATCAGCAGGGAAAGTGTTGGATAGCGGAGGGGTAAAAATTACTATTTCCACTCCAGTGAGTGCAAAAGCAGGGAAAGTGTTGGATAGCGGAGGGGTAAAAATTACTATTCCCACTCCAGTGAATGCAACAGTAGGGAAAGTGCTGGATAGCGGAGGGGTAAACATTACTATTCCCACTCCAGTGAGTGCAACAGCAGGGAACGTGTTGGATAGAAGAGGGGTAAAAGTTACTTTTTCCACTCTATGAGTGCAACAGCAGGGAAAGTGTTTGATAGAAGAGTGGTAAAAATTACTATTCCCACTCCAATGAGTGCAACAGTAGGGAAAGTGTTGGATACATCACCAATAAAAAAGACATCAACATTTTTATTACATTTTATTTCCATGATTAACATAATTAATATTGAATTTAAATATATTATTATTAAAGATAATAAACATTCATTAATTACACATTCTTTAACACTATAATATCCACAACACACACCTAAAATTAATTACACAATTACAATTAATAATTACTAATTAATCAATTTAAATAATTAACAAATAATTAATAATTCATCAATAAAAAATAAATAACTTCCCACTCTTCCCACCTTTCACACCTATAAACACCACAACACACACCTAACATTAATGAAAAAATTACCATAATTAATTAATAATGAATTAATTTAAATTAATTTACTAATTATCAAACAATTATTAATAAATTAATTTACACATTTAACTTTATAATATCACAATTATACAAATATGAATAAATGTAAATTATTCAATAAATTTCATATAATTAAATTACTTCCCACCCTATTCTCCTATAAACCCACAACCCACAATGGAACTAAAAACACAAAATTCAATTAAAAAAAAAAAATATTAACTACTATAAATAATAAATAAAATGTATATAATTAAATTACTTCCTACCCTATTTCCCTATAAACCCACAACCCGCTACGGAACGAAGAAAGCAAAATTCAATTAAAAAAAATATATTAACTACTAAAATGTTAACACATATAATAAAAATACATAAATTCTTATACAAAAAAAATACATCACATATATATACAATATATACTAAAATACATAACATTAATAAAAATCGATATTTTTAACAACTATGGGGCATATGCATCAACATTAGCATTTGCGATTCCTTATTAGCGAAAAATAAGGAATCGCTAATAAGGAATAGCAAAAGGCTATGCATGTAGGAATCGCTATTCAAATAGCGATTCCTTAACATTCCTTATTACCGAATCGGTAATACCGAATCGGTAATAAGGAATACCTACCCATTCATTCCTATGGGCTTGGAGGCCCATAGGAATGAATGTAAAGCCATTCTGTATTAGCGATTCGGTATTACCGAATCGCTAATAGCTGGAGCACTTTCAAGGGTGCCAGGGTGTCAAAAGGACACCCTGTTGCACCCCTGAAAATGATATGTGCACATATGTTGCACACACACATGCTCTAAGGGCATGTGTGTGCGCAACATGACACTTTGAAAAATGCACAAAAGTGCATTTTTCAAAGTTTTTGCAAATTACCATGCAGTTCATCTTCATGGTAATTTGCTCCCCTTATTAGCGAAATCGCTAATTTTTTAACTTTGATGCATTGCATTTAAGGAATCTCACTTTGGGATTCCTTAAATGCAAGAGCTATTTAAGGAATCGGTATTTAAGGAATCCCTATTTAAAGAATCGCTATTTAAGGATTCCTTAAATACCGATTTCTGCTTTTGGGTTGATGCATTGGGATTGGGTATTTTTTACTTAATACCGGGAGCTAATAAGGAATCGGTATTTTACTGACTGGATTTTGGCTTGATGCATAAGGGTGTATATTTTTACAAACGATTTTTAACACTTTGATATTTTTTCAATCGATATTACTTACCTAAAAATCGATATTTTTGCTCACGATATGTTTTTCTGTCGATATTTCTGACCCACGATATTTTTACCTCGATATTTGTGCAAATCGATATTTGTACATCGATATTTTGGCTCTGCACCGTTTTATTAGGTTATTCTTTACATCATGCAAAATTGGCTCAAAGGCAGTCACCATCATGACCGGGTCATTATTTATATCAAGACAAGCCTTAATATCATTTAAGGGACAATTTCCTCCTTATTGATCTTGTCCCACTTAAGTATGATCCCATTTCTTCTTGTTATGTGAGGTTTTTGGGACCTCATGTGCTGGGCTTGTATACCTTTCCGGACCATTTGACAAGTTATAGCTGCGTGATCGCTGAAGTTAAAAAAAATAGTTTTAATGTTGTGAAGAGAAGATGTCAGAGGTGCTGCCTGCAACTTCCAGATAGTTAATGGTTATGCCCTGTAGGTTGTTACCAAAGGTTCTGTCTAACATACCTGTACTCGTGGCAATATGATTTCTAAGTCCTTTATGGTGAGGAGTCTGTTAAGTGTGTTGCCATGGACAATATGGGTAAAGTGTGGAATAAGTACTCCTTCCACGTTGCTTAAGTCATATATTGGTTATTTAAAAAGTCGCAGCTGTGCGCATTAAAATCACCCAGCCTTAAGATACTAAGCGGGCACATTACGATGTCCGCCCGCCACCTTTACGGTAATCGGGCCGCTCACCAGGGGTGCGGCGGTCCCACCATGCAGATTAGGATGCGACCGCCACACTGGCTTCACATCCAGCATATTATGCATTGTGGCGGGCGGTGCTGTCAGCAGCACCCTCCGCAATGCACAATATGCATGTTGTGCATTTGCATGCACAACGTGGCAGGCACCGTGCAGTGCCTGCCAGCTTGTGCATGCAAATGGAGTGAAATCGACCGGTGGAAAAACGGCGGACGGACTTTCCGTCCAACGTGGTACCCCCGCCATCATAATATGGCGGGGTTAAATGGCATGCGGGCGGTGTATTATGGCAGGCAGATCGCCACCGCCGGTCAGGCGGTGGTGATCGGCCCGCCATTGTAATGACCCCCTAGGTGTCTTATTCAAATCGCTAATAAGTACATCAATTTTTTCCTCTGGTCAATCAACAACCTTTGACATTTCACCCATAAAAGTGTTGTTATAGTAATTAATTAAAAGCACAGTGTCACCTCCTGGACCTTTAAGTATCAATAAATTATAGTAAGGAGAATCGTTTCACCAGAATGTCAGAATGCCCCCTCTCGCTCGTCCTGATCTCGAGAGTAGGGCAGGGGTATGGAATGAGCGGTAACCATCTAAATGGGCGGGGATTATTTTCCATGTCTCTTGGAGACATATACAATCATAGCAAGTTATATGCTTAACCCATTCTTGGTCGCTCAATTTAGGGCCTAACCTGGCATATTCCAAGTAATTATTTTTATCTGATCATTGACCACATTATCTTCCATAAGGTCCTAAGGCCCAGCTGTGACATGACTGTATGATATGTTGGGATTCATCCCATTGGATCTCTCTCAATCGCAAGCTTCAAGATCCGCCCGTAGTTTATATAAATTACTGGATAGTAAGGGGTTAGTTGATTGCTGCTGATAGGTTGCACAATGGGGGAAGCGAGTGGTGTTCCCAAGTCCCTGCCCCCTCGGACACTGGGCTACTGGTCTAAAAAAAAACACTAGTAGCAGTGCAAACATTTGTGTGTCAAGTGTTGGACAATTTAGTAATAGGTTTAAAAGTTTATGTGCCATAAAATTAGACTCAAGATTAACCACTACACAATCCCCCCTGTCTTCTCAGAATTGGCCACCCAACCCACCCTTTTCACCATAATAATAATAGTAAAAGTTTCCAACCACCAATCCGTATGCTTATTTATCCAATGGTGAGCTTTAAGCATTAGTTGTTCAGTTGTCTCAGTTTGTGTGCTTTTTAGCTCAGGAGTATTGGCCAGGATTATCATGTAAGGCCGGACGGTTGGCGGGAGGTCCAATCTCATGGAGGAATTGCATCCTAGGGCTTCTTTTGAACCTTTCGGTTGGCAGTACGGTGCCCCTCCAGCCCTGAGGCTGGATTAAATGAATTTTGAACCCTCGGCCCTTCAACCGATAAGGACCCCAGTGTAGAGAAAGCTTGGGGTAGGGGGTAGTGAGGGGCGACGGAGGACAATGTGTAAACATGTGTGTCGGTCTTGATGGATTCCCCGGCAGAGACTGTAAGTTTTAATTATGGAGTCCATTGCTTCTTATCAAACCCCCATCGCCATCTCTCTTTTGGGCCTGCGGCTCAGGAGGCTTAGTAAAAGATATTAGCTTTTTGGGCTGAATTGGGAGGGGGTCCTGAGAGATAAATTCTCTCCCTGAGGTTCTCCCCCCAGTGTGATAAGTGAGGCTAGGTTGATTTCTATCTTAGTTAGTCTCTCATTGAGAGGTTGCAACAGTTTAGCGATCATCTGTCCGACTGTCTGAAATATCGCCTCATGGTCGGGTGGGGTTACCACGATGAAAACTGTGTGTGCATAAGTTGGTTTAGTCGGTCTCCCTCCTTCTTTTCTCTTTTTAGTGGGAGGTTCCATGGGGAATGCGTAACTCTTTGTGACAGAGTGGCTCCTCAAGCCAGCTCTTCTATAAGCCCTATTAAAATGTGATGACCTCACAGGTCGGTTGACCAGTTAAGAATCTTTGTAACAGCTTTGTCAGTTGAAGTGTGTCGTTGTTGGTGAAGGTGCAAATAAAGGTTTATCTTACCTCAATCCGGCTCCTGAGCTTTTGTATGAAGACATCATAATTTTGAATTTTGGTGACGAGGAAGGGATCTTGAGTCTTTAGGCACCTTAACGAGGCGACAAGGTTTCAGTCACGTCGGCGGTTTGGAGTTGTGCTGGAACTTGGAGCTGACTTACACCGTTCAAAGGTACTGACAACTGTTTTTTTTGGGGGGGACTGCTTCAGTGTCCCGACTTCTCTCTGTCAAATCTGTTCTGTGGCAACACCTAACGGTGAAAGTGTTAAGTGTCTGTCCATGCAGAGTGTCATGGGCAGAGCGGTTTTCTGCGGGCTGTTTCCTGATGCAGATGCAGAGTTTATTATGAGGATTAGATCCATATGTCTGCCTGTTTTCGCGAACGCGGGTGAAAAGAAACTGTGAGGTGTTGACTGACTCCAGTGTGTCTCTATTCTAGTCAACCATCGCCTGGTTTCCAGTTTCCTGCGTTTCCTCGTCTGTCCAGACAGAAGTTGGGCTGCACTATGATCTGTGTTCCGTTTCCTCAGGCAAGCTGATATCTATACTGTGTCAGCTCTTGGCAGTTTCGTGACAGCTTCACAACAGCTTCATTATCCAGGAGGAGTCTTTCATCGAGCCTCTGTCTATTCTCTGCAGTTTCCTCACTTGGCAATTTCGTGACTGAATTTTGTTTCGGAGGAGACAACCCCCCTTGGTTGACTTTGTTTTCTGCAGTCAGTGAAGCATCTTTCCTTTACGACATAAATCCTTTTTGTTTTTTCTTCTATAAAAAAAAAAAGAAGAATGCATCAACAAAGGCTAAGAGACAGTTAGTTTAGTTATTTTCTAACACAGGATTAAAAATGGAACAGTGACTATTTTAAGTTATTTAAATTATTTGCTTTAATTTACAGTGTGTTTATTTTTTTTTCACAGTAATCTTTATGATCTTCAAGGTTGTCTCATATTACATTTACCTTTGTATAATTTGGGAAATTGTATTGAAGTATAATGCAGAATGTTACTTCACCACTGTTTTTCTTACCCTCTCCAGGAAAACCATTGATTAGTTGGGGAAAATGGAAAAAAGTATTGGGGAATTATGCGCGTGTGTGTGGCACTAATCTTAGTGCAGAGCGGAAGCATGATTCATTGTTACACTGTCTGGGAGCAGAAGGACAGGATGTTCTAGAAAATTTTCCAGAGCTACCACACGCTGAAGCGCGTGAACTGAAGGAATTTGAAATTTCTATTGCCAAGTTGGATCTTCATTATTTACCTAGAGTTAGAACTATTTTGGAAAGGTATCATTTTGGTTTGAGGGTACATGGACAGAATGAATCTGTAGAGGAGTTTGTCACTGCTTTGAGGAAATTGGCATCAAAATGCAATTTTGGGGCAGTGGTTGAAGAAAGAATTAGGGACCAATTTGTATTACATTGTAACAGTGACAAAATTAGAGAAGAATTGTGGATGAAAGACGAACCCCCCCTGGAGGAAGTTCTCATTGTTTCGAAACCGGTAGAACACATGATGCAATGTGTTGGTGAGTTAAAATCCGGGAAAAATGTTATTTCCTCAGAGAAGGAAAATTCTACATAACTAAATGCAGTCAAAACTCAGAGTGTTCCTGAGATTAAACAGAATACTGAGACCAAGAGTGTTAGGAGGAATGAGCAGAATGTAAAAGTGAGTTGTTTCAGATGTGGGTACGAAGGTCATGAAGCTAATGACAAATTTTGCCCTGCTTTATCTCAAGTTTGCAATTCTGGTGGTGTGATAGGACATTTTAGTAAATGCTGTCGAAACAAGTTTAAGAAATATAATAGGGGAAGAGGCAAAAAGGTATGTCAGGAAATAGTTTTGCAAGTTAAGGAGTCTTGTAAACTGTTTCCGTCTGAAATTAAGAGCATCGATGGTAAGGACATTATGATGAAATTTGACTCATGTTCACACATTACCATCATATCTGAGCAAAAGTTCTTGAAAATGTTTTGCAACAACAAGGTACTTTCTAGGATGGATATGCAACCCGGAGGGTATGGGGGTTCTAAGATTGATATGCTTGGCTATTTTGAAGCATGCATAGATGTGAGTGGGAAAAGCATGTGTGGAAAGATTTATGTTTCTTGTCATGTTGATGATCTCTTAGGTTGAAGCCATCAGAAAGATTTAGGGGTCAGTTTACATCCGAACAAGTCACCTCAAGTTCAAATAGATGAAATTGATTGTGCCAAAAATTAATTTTTGCAGGAATTTAAAAAACAGTTTCAACATAAACTGGGTAAGTTGGTTGCCTACAAACACTGGATCAAATTAAAACGTAATGCATTCCCTGTTGTGTCTAAAGTGAGAAAGATTCCCTTACATTTACATTCTATGGTGGACAATGAAATCAAGACATTAACGGCATGTGGGGTCATTGAAGAAGTTGAAGCAACCGAATGGTTGGCCCCAATTGTCGTTGCACCCAAAGAAAATGGCAACATTCGTCTTTGTGTGGACCTTAGGGCACTAAACAGTGAAGTAGTGGTTAACATATTTCCCCTATCCAACACTGAGGAAATTATTTCTACATTTTCAGGTGCAAGAGTTGTTAGCATGTTAGACTTGATGTCAGCCTATCATCAGGTAGAATTGCATGAGTGCTCACAGGATCTGACTGCTTTCACAACTCCGTTTGTCAATTTTCGCTTCAGGAGAATGTCTTTTGGATTAATTTCTGCTGCGGAAGTTTTTCAAAGGATTATGTCAAACAACCTAATGGACCAACCTGGTGTTAAGTGTTATCAAGACGATATGATTATTTTTGGTTCCAACAATGAGGAGCATGATCAGTGTGTTTACAAAGTGTTGTCCAAACTTCAGATGGCTGGTTTTACACTGAAGGCTGAAAAGTGTAAGTTTGGTGTTAGTGAAGTCACATATTTAGGATTCAATGTTACTTCTACAGGGATTAGACTGAAGAAAGAACTGGTGGAAACAATTCAAGCTCTCCAGGAACCTAAAACCAAAGAGGAACTTTCTTCTTTTCTGGGGATGGTAAATATTATAGTCGTTTCATCAAAGATTTCGCTAGTAAGACATTTAACATTAGAATTCTATAAAAAAAAAGATTTTGTCTGGGGACAAGAATGTTGTAGGGAATTTGAAAATGTCAAGCATGAGCTCCTTCTTTACAGTCCTTTGATGCCATGTGTGAGACTAAGATAGTGTGCGATGCCAGTGGAAAAGGATTGGGAGCTCTTCTAATTCAAATAAAAGATGGAAAAGAGAACTTAATTGCGTGCATTTCTAGATCTCTCAGAGATGCTGAATGCAACTACTCAGTTATTGAGAGAGAGTCGTTAGCTTTATATTGGTCAATATTGAGATTTAAACATTTTCTTTGGGGTGTCAGGTTCAGAGTACAGTCAGATCATAAACCGTTAGTTGAAGTGTTCAACAAGAAGGGTCTAGATTCAATTTCATCACGTATTCGTAGATGGATTATGGGATTGCAAGATTTTTCTTTCACTGTTCAGTACATTCCAGGGGCAATCAATTATTCTGCTGATTGTTTATATAGATTGGTTGATACGTCCACCCCTGCTTTGGTTGATGATGATGAACTGGATGAGGAGGATGTGGTGAATGTCTGTGAGGTGACAGAAGGAACCATAAATGAAGATGAGTGGTTAGCTGAGCTTCAGAAGGATGATGTTTTATGTAAGGTGAGGAATTTTTTCAGATCAGGTAAAAGAAACAGATCTCAGCTTAAGGAATGTGAGGGAGGATGGGAGAAAATTGTGGATGAGCTGGTGGTGGACAAGGGTTTTTTATTGCGAGGCACTAGATTAATTCCACCTGCAATATTGAGAAGCAGGATATTACAATTAGCCCATGAAGGCCACATGGGCATTGTGAAAACCAAGCGTAGGCTGTGCAGAGATTTCTGGTGGCCTGGCCTGGATCATGATGTAGAACACATGATCAGAGACTGTACTGAGAGGAGGAAGTCACTATGGACATCATGGGACCTGTGAGCGGTGGGCCCATCAAAATAACACACAGGAGGGAGGGACTATTGCAGATGATTGTGGTTAAATACCGAGTGGAAGATGGGAGAGATGAATTACTTTTTGAGGCTGGGACGAGCACTGACTGGTTTTAAAATCTGCAGCAGGTACGTGAACTTTTGATAGGAAAAATAGTGGTTGGCGTTTGAATGTTTAGCAAGTAAGTTGTTGAAAAATAGTGGCAAATGCAGATAACGGGTGATAGAGTCCGTATGTGGGTGCATGAGTTAAGAGGTTATGAGCAAAGTGTGGCTGCTGGGAGTATGGAAGATTGATTGTATGGGGTAGAGGAAGGAGATTTGTAATGAAAGCGGCAGAAGTGCTATGTGGAACAACACAGGTAATTTCAAATAGGTGTTAAAGGTCAAGAGGAGTTGGAAAAAGCATACAAAAGAGAGAGGGTGTAGTTAGGTGTGAAAGTTAGCTCAAGTAATGTGGGTATGTTTAAAATGGAGAGAAAGGGAGGGTTATGTTGGGGAAGCACACGGTTGATTTTTACACATGAAAATGGTTTGTCAGTTTAATTCACTTTGCAGGTTATTATCATTAGAACTGTTTTTGATTGGTTTACGAGTTGAAATACATACAAAGTAGATATAAATATATGGAGATTGGGTCAATTCAGTACTGCGCTGTGAAAATGTAACAAGCAGGGAGTATAACAACAACAATGAACTTTAATAATTAACAACAAGATAATGGTGAATGTTTTATTGTCATTTACAGTTACCCCTGAAGAAGGGTTCTGGTAGCCTGAAATGCATTGGGCTTTAAGAAACACTGCCTTGGACAAATCATGCATTATTTTGTGTTTTTGTAAGAGGTCCGGATGGGCACAACGTGAACATGAGAAGCTTTGAAAATGGCATAATATTCCTATGTGTGGATTGAACTAGAGGTAAGTTACAAAAGAATGTTTACAATGGAGTACATGGAATACATGGAGTTAAACGGTTGGAAAAATAGGCAGGCGCTAAATTTGCGCATTCAGCAGTGCACCTGGAATTGAGGCGTCAAACCGCCCCATATTATGTATATGACCTGTGAGAGGAGAACACGCTACACCCTATGTGTTAGTTCTCATGGATCTGTACTCAAGATGGGTAGAAGTGTTGTGCGTCCATGATATATCTTCCTCTTCTGTGATAAAATTCATTGATAATATTTTTAGACGTGAAAGTTTTCCACATTACTTGTTGACAGATAATGGTGTGCAGTTTTGCTCACGTGAGATGGACAATTACCTGAATGAGTGCGGTATTATACACAAAACATCTTCTTTATATCATCCTGAGACTAATGGTGCCATTGAGAGTGTGATCAATACACTTAAGGAAGGTATTCAATTGGCAAGAGTCAACAACTTAGAATGGAAGGTTGAATTATCTAAACGATTGTCTGAGTATCGTATGTCACCACATACAACCACTGGAAAATCTCCATTTGAATTGTTCAAAGGAAGGGCACCTTAAACTAAGGTAAATCCTGGTTAGATGCACTGATCTAAAGGGCATGTAGACAATACTATTGGTGAGTGGAGAAACAAAGAGTTGATTGCTCAGGAAAAGAGGAAAGTTATGTTTGACTTGTCTAAAAATGTTAAAAATGTGCCTGTCAGAGAGAGGGACTTTGTAAAGGTAAAAGCCCCCAAAGGTTGTGCTGATTGGTCAAAGTTCACCAGGAGATTGCAAGTGGTAAAATGTTTTTGAAATGCTGTCAAGACGCATGATGGATGCATCTGGAACAAAAGCAGAGTGGTGGTTGTTCCTGGTCCTAAAGAAAATTCTGGTTTCATTCCTGGGAGTGGCCACGTGTTTAATGATTTACTTAAAGAAGGTTTGCAAAATAATCACGAGGCTGGTCATGTAGCACAAAGGTATTAGAGTCATTAAAATACCTGCATATCTCAGAGATTTTGTAGAATGAATTTCATTTTTTATTCTCTTCGTTTTGTTCTGTTTTCTTTGGTTTTGCTCTCTTGATTTCTCTCTTTCTTGTATCTCTCATCATGCATTAATTCTTAAGTCACTCTCCTTTTCCTTTGCATTTTTCTCGGATGACATCCCTCCTTCTTGTGTTTGCCTTTCAATATTTCAATATCTTTATGTGGAGGGAGAAGTGTGGCAGAGTGGCTCCTCTAGCCAGCTCCTCTATCCCTGTTAGGATGTGATGACCTCACAGGTCGATTGACCAGTTAAGAATCTTTGTGACAACTTTGTCAGTTGAAGTGTGTCGTCGTTGGTGAAGGTGCTAATAAAGGTTTATTTTACCTCAATCTGGCTCTGGAGCTTTTGTATGAAGACATCACACTCTGCCCAATGGAATTGTATTATTCAAGCATTTAGATCTGGTACTAGTTGAATCAACAGGTAGAGAGTCAGTAGCAGACACGGGTTGGATCTCATCATTCAGAGAGGTCGTTGCTAGAGTTAAAAATATGGTCTCCCCTATGGAAAGCATACACTCAGTGATGGATTTCAATCTCCTTTTCCAAAGTGTCTGATGCCCTTAGGAGGAAAGAGTCCAGAGTTTTAGTAGGCTCACCTCTGTGTTCCATGGGATTAATTTTTCATTTCCTTATGGTCGAATGTGGTTCCCGCTATAAATGACCTGTTAATAAACCTGAGTTAGAGGGGGGGCCCAGCCCAGCTTCCTCCAGGCTCTGATTGGCGTGGAAGGACCCGCTCTTGTCCCAGGCTTTTCCCAGGTATATCCCACGCAAAGGGGCAACGTCACGGTTAAATGTGCGCCAAGCGCATGGTGGAGGGTGGGAATTGGAGTCCCCCAGTGATGCAGCAGGTCTCCTTCAGCTGGCACAGCTCCCTCAGCTGTGGAAAACAGGCAGGCGGCTACCCTGACCACAGGGCAGCGTTGGGGTTAAATGCGCATCAGGTGCATGGTGGAGGATAGGGACTAGAGTCCTCCAGTGATGCGCAGGTCTCCCTTAGCTGGCCTGGCCCCCTCAGCAAGATTATTTTGTACACCATTAGGGATGTGTAGGGGCGCCTCCCACTAGACTGGTCCAAACACCGGAAATGTGATTTAAAGACTCCAAACGTTCACTCCACTACATTGCAGCTTTTGTGTAATGCTGCATTGATTTTCTTCTATCCCTCAGTCTGAGTTGTTTCAAATGGGGTTATCAACCATTGCTGTACCATAGCCTTTATCACTTCAAGGTGTGTGCAGAGAAGAGTGTAACTAGCCCAGCCTCCGCCGGGCTTAGACGGTCGCAGACGGGACTGCTCTCTGGAGCACATCAGTTGATTTATACTCCTTGCTACTGGGCACTGAAGTCCTTTGCAAGTGCCTGCCCGCCTCTAAACACTTTCAAACTTCACTGCCACCGGCAAACAGAAAAGCTTGAGCCTCATGCCACTGATCCTGTACTTGTAGTTTCTAAAGTTGCCCTGAGTGACAAAATGAAAAGCAACTTTCCTGAAGTATTCAGCAACAGTATTGGGAAATTTTAAGGATTTTTCTCTCATATAAAGTTAAAGAATGAAGTGATACAAATCAGACACTAATTTATAAAAATCCCATTCAGTGTTTGCAAGGAATTACAAACGTTACTAGAAAATCTTCAAAAGAAAGGTACTATTAAAGAGACAGAATCCTCACGCTTGATATCTCCTGTAGGCTTCACAAAAAAGAGTAACAGACACCTGAGACTCTGTAAGAACCTTCAAGCTTTAAATGCCAATATCACTACAGACAAAATTAGCCAAAATGAATGTTCTCCTGGCAATGTTGAATGGTGGCACTATTCTATTTTATCACACCTTTTGGTGTTTACGAAAACAGAGGAATGCTGTTTGGACTAGCCTCTGTAGCTTCTGTATTTCAGTGCATGATGTATCAAATCTTCAAGGACTTGGAGACCAGCCTCAAGTGTTTTTCTTCACTAGAAACATTGAAGAACACATTGTTGGAAGAAGTTTGTAAGAGATTGTCTATAGAAAGTCTTTTCCTTTGTCTTAACAAGTTATATTGTTCAAAAGTCAAGTAGACTATCTTGGTCATACTGTCTCCAACAAGGGAGCAATTCCTAAGGAGACACTTGTGGATGCCACAAAGAATGATGGGGATGATAGGGAAATATGTGAATCTTTCAATGGTCTCTGTGAATACTATGGAAAATTTGTGAAATTTTTTGCCTCATTAATAGACCACAGATAAAACTAAAAAAACTAACAAAATGAAGCATTTGAGTCTATAAAGAATTATATAATTAATGAACCTTTACTCCAAACATTTTTAGTTGGCAAACATTGTATTATTTTAGTTGATGCCAGCACCTACGCTCTTCTCATTCAACAAGCTGGGAAGAGCAAAAAGATAGCGGCCTAGGCCTCCAAGACTTTGAATGAAATGGAAAGGTATTACACTGTCATTGAGCGAGAGTTGTTGGGGATGCAGGTTCACGCTGCACTTTGACCAAAACTACTCACGGACATTTTATCGCCTTGAGGAGGAATGAGCAGTATGGCTTGTGTTGTCAGACTTTGCTGAAAGCTTCAAGAATACCACTTTGACATCACACATGTTTCCGGCTGCATTCACCAACCAGCAATTCTTTTGTCTAGACTATGGGGGATATTCACAAGGATCTATCGCCGAGTTGATAGCAGCCGCAAAAAAGATCACCACAGATGACCCCCGCAACTATCACTAATGAGATAAATAGTAGACGTTTCCCGTGCAAAAAGCTGCGTCAACACCACTCCAAAACTTTCACAACGACAAGCCAGAACTGTGATAAGAAGACAACACAAGCGAGAAGGCGCATTAGCAGCAGGAAAATAACATCTTTCTCTGACCTGGTGCCAAGTCGGACGACAGCCTGCACCACAATAGGGTGGCCAGCCCACAGCTACATCGAAGGGCAACAGATGCCATGGAGCCACTGGTTATGCGGCCCGGACACCCAAGTGGGCCACAACACCCACCCCCACCAACCCAGGACCCCAACACCCACCCGGAACCCCCCGTACCACCACAGAGGCAGTGCAGACAAAGACAGCGGACCCCCAGGAAACACACCAGCCTCACAGACCCAACACCTGACAATGTCATTGCCCACTACAGGCACAAAAGGACAACCATCCTACGCATCCTGACCAACATCACCAAACAGGCTGACGGCAACAACACAGTGGACAACCAACTACCCACCCCACACAAAACTGCTGGCTGTGCTGCACCTGTTGGCCCCTGGTACCCCCCAACCAACACCTGCCAGAGTCAGAGGAGTCTCACAGCCAGCCACATCCAAGTCCCTCACACCTGTCCTGGACATCACCATCAGCCTGGTACCCCAGTCCCTATAGATCCCACTCAATGCAATGCGCAGGATCCGCTGGAGACCAAGCAAGGACCATACACCATAGCTGGATACATGCACAGCACACATGTCCTACCTGTGCCCCCTGGTGACACAGCATACAATCACCGCAACAGAAAGCACACGTCTCACATCAATATGCAGGCAACATCTGAACACCGTGGAACCTCCACCAATCTCGCCTCCAAATACCCAGCCAGTGTGCATGGCCCCTTCATCCTCCGACAGTCCAGCAGCAACCAGCGTTCCCAGGATGGCACCAAGGGAAATGCACAGCCCCTTGGCAAGTTCCAAATGAACACCCCACTCACCTCAACTCCACAACCATGCAACTCACAACCCTGACAAGGCACACGTCACAAAATTACAACAAACATGCAAAACAACATGCCCACCCACCAGACACGACTCAGAATGGTAAAAATGGGCAAGCCGTGAACAGGAGCCATCAACGTCATGGCACCTCAGCCACACACTAGCAGAATGTGGGGAGAGGTGGCAACCAGGCATGTGTGAAGGATGCAGGAGAACCATGATTGAGAAAGTAAACAAAAATGCGATTGGCCGCACTCTGCTAGTCCTACCAGCGTGTTACCCCAAAGAATTGTGGTCCATGAAGTAGCATCGGCGGGTACGCCTATGCCAAAAGTTTGAAATGAAAATAAGTGTCGCGTTAGCCATCCCTGGACACGTGTTTCGAGGTAGTTGCCTCTCGTCAGCAGGGAGTAGGTATGTGTGTAGGGTTGCTGCGTAGGCTGCCAAAAAATATTCTCAGGTAAAGTACCACTCAAGGCGCGCAGGTGCGTAGCCATGGGCTCGTCAGCCCCACCGGCTCAAGGGAGCCTGAATGTAAACAAAAATCCGATTGGCTGCACTCTGCTAGTCCTACCAGCGTGTTACCCCAAAGAATTGTGGTCCATGAAGTAGCGTTGCCGGGTACGCCTATGCCAAAAGTTTCAAATGAAAATAAGTGTCGCGTTAGCCATCCCTGGACACGTGTTTCGAGGTAGTTGTCTCTCGTCAGCAGGGAGTAGGTATGTGTGTAGGGTTGCTGCGTAGGCTGCCAAAAAATATTCTCAGGTAAAGTACCGCTCAAGGTGCGCAGGTGCGTAGCCATGGGCTCAACAGCCCCACCGGCTCAAGGGAGCCTGAATGTAAACAAAAATCCGATTGGCCGCACTCTGCTAGTCCTACCAGCGTGTTACCCCAAAGAATTGTGGTCCATGAAGTAGCGTCGGCGGGTACGCCTATGCCAAAAGTTTAAAATGAAAATAAGTGTTGCGTTAGCCATCCCTGGACACGTGTTTCGAGGTAGTTGCCTCTCGTCAGCAGGGAGTAGGTATGTGTGTAGGGTTGCTGCGTAGGCTGCCAAAAAATATTCTCAGGTAAAGTACCACTCAAGGCGCGCAGGTGCGTAGCCATGGGCTCGTCAGCCCCACCGGCTCAAGGGAGCCTGAATGTAAACAAAAATCCGATTGGCCGCACTCTGCTAGTCCTACCAGCGTGTTACCCCAAAGAATTGTGGACCATGAAGTAGCGTCGGCGGGTACGCCTATGCCAAAAGTTTAAAATGAAAATAAGTGTCGCGTTAGCCATCCCTGAACACGTGTTTCGAGGTAGTTGCCTCTCGTCAGCAGGGAGTAGGTATGTGTGTAGGGTTGCTGCGTAGGCTGCCAAAAAATATTCTCAGGTAAAGTACCACTCAAGGCGCGCAGGTGCGTAGCCATGGGCTCGTCAGCCCCACCGGCTCAAGGGAGCCTGAATGTAAACAAAAATCCGATTGGCCGCACTCTGCTAGTCCTACCAGCGTGTTACCCCAAAGAATTGTGGTCCATGAAGTAGCGTCAGCGGGTACGCCTATGCCAAAAGTTTAAAATGAAAATAAGTGTCGCGTTAGCCATCCCTGGACACGTGTTTCGAGGTAGTTGCCTCTCGTCAGCAGGGAGTAGGTATGTGTGTAGGGTTGCTGCGTAGGCTGCCAAAAAATATTCTCAGGTAAAGTACCACTCAAGGCGCGCAGGTGCGTAGCCATGGGCTCGTCAGCCCCACCGGCTCAAGGGAGCCTGAATGTAAACAAATATCCGATTGGCCGCACTCTGCTAGTCCTACCAGCGTGTTACCCCAAAGAATTGTGGTCCATGAAGTAGCGTCTGCGGGTACGCCTATGCCAAAAGTTTAAAATGAAAATAAGTGTCGCATTAGCCATCCCTGGACAAGCGTTTCGAGGTAGTTGCCTCTCGTCAGCAGGGAGTAGGTATGTGTGTAGGGTTGCTGCGTAGGCTGCCAAAAAATATTCTCAGGTAAAGTACCACTCAAGGCGCGCAGGTGCGTAGCCATGGGCTCGTCAGCCCCACCGGCTCAAGGGAGCCTGAATGTAAACAAAAATCCGATTGGCCGCACTCTGCTAGTCCTACCAGCGTGTTACCCCAAAGAATTGTGGTCCATGAAGTAGCGTCGTCACCGCATGCCATCATCCATTACTGGTTGAGTTTTGTGCTGTGGAGAGGTTGCGCAGCGATGGCACCTCATGCAGTGTGGGAGACCTGGGACATTGATGCAGGTCTAACACACCCCACTGCATCTGCATCACGAATATCTCGAAGGGACACAATCCGAGACTTTTTCTTCACATGGACGCGCTCAGCTGTAGTGCCCAGACCTCAGTGCGCTGCAACTCACGAACACTTATGTTTGCTCATTGTGTGCCCTCTGGACTTGCTCAGGCTACCTCCATGATGCTCCTCAGTTGTCCCTGTCGTGCTGGTGTTGTCTGTTTACGTATTCATTGTGTTCACTGTTGTATTTGTTGTCAGCACCAACAACTCCCTGAGGGCTGGCTTGCACCCACCCCACACACATCCGGCACAGGTGTCACGGTACATGTGGCCCTGCCAATAAAGTGGCTGGGGGCACGTGCCTGTAGCCAGTTCAACATAATGTCTGCGTGTGTCCCTGTGGTCATGTTGTATGCATGGGGGCCCAGGGACCTACGACATAACCTTGTGCTGTGTACAGCGGATGCAGGCATGTCACTGCAGGCATCGGGTTTGAGCTTGGACATGTAGCCTTCTCGTCACCCACTCAATTCGTAAGTGGAGTGGCCTGGGCCGTAGTACGTAGAGCCAACGTGGGTGTGTGACTGATATGTGCGGGCCCCTGGGCGTGGTTGTGTACTGTGAATGTGCATCTACATGTGTCTCCATGGCAGTGTGGGTCTCCTTTGTGGGGTGTGGGTGGTCCCTGAAGGGTAATAGACACCAATGTATGTGATCTAGTTCACCTTCCATGGATTCGGAGCCCACCCACACCTGTTGGGCCACCTCATTTTGGCGTGCTGACACATGGCATTGGGGTGCCATGTGTGGGTGGGTGAAGTGTCATGACCCGGCTGTGCTTGCGGGTGCTTCCTGCTGTGTGGTCTTTTGCAGGCTCTGTGTTCTCCTCTAAGTAGCTTGGCTGCCCGGGTCCTGGTGGTGGGTTGCATGGGATATCCATGGGCTGTTGTAGGGCATCGGTGTCAAAGGTGTGGTGGTCCTCTCCAGCATCACAGATGTGTTGCCTTCTGTGCTCTGCTGGAGGTGTTGTGTGCCCTTTTGCAATGTGAGGGGAGATGCATGTTGACATTGTCTTGACATGTATGTTAGCGCATTGTACTGGTTTACATGCAGACTGTATGACAATGTACATTGTGACTGTTTGGGAGGTGCTGGATTCTACTGCGGGACAGTGTACATTTGGACTACATGACGGATGTGAGGTCGTACGCGTACATTTTCCTTTCACAGTTTCCAGCTCTGTCAGATGTAGTAGGCATGTTTCTGTGCATGTGCAAAGCCAGTTGTGTCCTCAGTTCTGCAGTGTCGGCTTTGCGTATTGTACCACGTTGTCATCAATGGGGGTGTGCTGTTCTTGCTATGTGTGTGTGCTGCAGTGTGCCAAGGGGATGAGGGACATGATTCTGGGTAACTGTTGGTGTGCAGTGTGCTACAGCTCATTGTGCATGTGTGCCATTGTGCCCATCTCCCCCGTCCCCCAGTCCCTCTTCATTACTCACCCTGTTGATGATGTGTCAGGTTCTCTCGAAGTGTGTCTGTACTCCCTACTCCTTTCACCGTCACCACACTGATGACTGTGACCTCGGTTTCCTCCAGCTCCTCATGTGGCGCAGGACTACCACCTCCTGTCGCCGTTGCAGCCTTCCTGTTGGCAGCGGCTTTGTGCCAGGTTTAGGTTGTCACATCATGCCAGCGCCTCTTGGCCTCCTCGATTGGCCTCCTTGGCACTCCGACTGCATTCGAGGTGGTCTACTTGTGGCTCAGGTGCTGATAGTGTGCTGTCACCTCCGTGACGCTGATCTGGTTTTGCTGCGGACTCACCCCGTCTTCCTCTCCCTCTTCTCCTCGGCCGTCACCATCCCCGTTGTTCCTTGCTGGTGGTCTGTGGGGTTTGTGGGGTTCGCGTTAGCCTCTGTGCTGGGTCAGGGTGCATCCGTGTTGATATGTGCTTTGGCTTGTTTCTGGTGTGTTATTTCTGTGGTTTTTATGGTGCATTTTCCCGCCAGACGCGTGGGATTTGAAAGCCTGTGGCTGGTTTTCGCTACTTTTTGTACCGCGGTTGGCCTCATGGCATGATATTTTGCGTTTGCATTTCGCATTTTTGCAGCGTGGCATTGATTTTTGAGCAGCCACTTGACGCATTATCTGGTGACTATCGCATGCTACCGCCGCATTGTGAATACTTGATTGGCACGGTGTACTTTTCCCGCGATAGGCTGCGATGTTGAGAGTTGCGTTAAGCTACTCTTGCAGTAGTTATCATACGTTCTTGTGAATATACCCCTATTTGTACCAATTATGAAATTGAGACACTAGATGATAATGATATTGATGTGGTTGGTAATATCTATGACATATGTACTTTGAGTAGGAAAAGTGTGAATGAAGAAAAATGGCGGGTTGAGAATGAAAGAGATTAAGGGCCATATGTACAAGGACTGGCGATAACGTTAGCAGCAGTTTTCTTACTGCCGCGTACCGCTGAAAACTTTCTCCATGTTAGCAGCGTATTTGCAAGATGTTGCGACATGGCGATAGCTCCAGGGATCGGTGGCGAAAACTGCCGCTAACATTAGCGTGATGGCTATAGGAATTCCGGCGTTAGCGAGCAAAAACCAATGAAAGGGCCATTAGCGGCAAAAAAACGAACGTTAGTCAGGCAAATGTGAGGTTTTTTTGCCTCTATTGGAAAAAATAGCCTATCAATCGGCCTCCAATAGGAAAATAGACACAAAAACAATGAAATGAAGAATGGAGCAGCCAGGGCCAAGTGCAATCACAGATCAACAACCCCCTCAAGCCATCCAACATCCAGGATGACCAGGATGAGAGCCTGGATGTCTCGCGGACCTGCATCTGGAGCCTGGATGGCTCGCTAGACCTGCGTCTGGCCCTGGATGCCTCGCAGGACCTGCGTCTGGAGCCTGGATACCTCGCTTGACCTGCGTCTGGAGCCTAGGTGCCTCGCTGGACCTGCTTCTGGAGCCTGGATGCGTCACTGGAACTGTGTCTGGAGTCTGGATGCCTTGCTGGACCTGCACCTGGAGCCTGGATCCTTCGCTGGTCCTGCGTCTGGAACCTGGATGCCTTGCTTGACCTGCGTCTGGAGCCTGGAGTGTGATGCGGAGGTGCTGTGGAGTCAGTGAGCCGTGGTGGTAGACATTGAGGAGCAGTGATCATCCAGAGCAGGTGAAGAAGTCTGTCAGGTGCATGGTGACACGTTGCTGACTTGTGTGAGAAGACCGCCTTAAGCCCCTTGGAGCTGTGAATGGTAGAGGCGCTCCTGCACACCAACGTAGGGAGGTCTGGAGCACATAGTACGATCTACCACAACACTGAGGTGCACGGAGGGTATTACCAATGGTGGGCAGTGCCTCTCTGCATCACAGGATGGTTGATGTTGCGCTGGCCCGATGCTGTGGAGAGAGAGGCCCCAGAGCTGCGCCAAACTTGTGTGGCGGAGCGCTGCAACTTCCCACCTAAGGGGGCCCTGCTGCTTCAACTGCACCGGTAGGTTCACCAGTGGACTTGGCGGCGACTGCTGTACCCAGGCTTGTGAAATCCCACCTGGCTGAGGCTCCTGCTGGCTTAGTCACAGATTTGGAGAGAGTGGAGCGGATTGTGCCACGGTGTCAATGTCCAGGTAAGGAGAAGATGGGACGCATAGCGGAGGAGGCCTGGGGGTCGAGTCACCCAGGCCTCGTATTTGTAGATGACGCACCCCCAGTGGCGGCTAATCCGCTATGGCGGAAGAGAGTCGCCCCACTGCTTTCAAGCAGTGCATGAAGAGGAAAAACCATCACATGATGATGACCTCCTGATGTAATCGTGCTATGTTTCCTTTGCGGGCAGAGGGTGGGTAGGGCTGCTCCACTCACGGAGCTGGGCAGGGGCATAGTGGCATGCCCACTCAAGTGTGCAATGACTGTTTGGCCGGCCCGCCCAGGCCGCCCATGGCAGTCTTGTGCACTGTCCTGTTCGCAATGCAGGCTACATTACAGCCTGCATGGAGAATATGGCCACCCTTCCAGCCCCTGGCTGACGCCTTGTCCCGGTGCCAATGACCAATCCCAACGCCGCATTGCAGCATTGTGATTGGCTAAGGGGAGGTAGCCTGGCTGCCTACTTCCTGTTCATGGAAGCAGACTCAGGAGAGCATGAGCAACAAAGACATGGGACCCGGCCTTGAGGTAAGATTTCTCTCATTTAAATATTCACAACACCCGCTCACACACACCCCCGCATCCCCGCCCCATCCACTGTCCTTTCCGGCATTTCCCAGCTGTCCAGTCCCCCCGCAGCACTTCTCAATGGTGGTCGCTGTGCGCCCATGCTCAGCGGGCGGCCTACTGGTGTGCCAAAGATATATATGAAGTTACAACGCATACCATTACATAGCGTACCATTACAATGCATACCAATTTTAGGCATATTGCAACGGTGGGGAAGGTGTTAGATTGCGGCGATGTAAAAATTACTATTCCCACTTCAGTGAGTGGAACCCTAAAACTAATCCTTTCACCCCAAAGCACACCCTGAACCCTAAAAATCATCTTTGAGGCCCCAAAACACACCCTAAAAATAATATTTAACCCAAATGCACACCCCAAATTTCATAATTGTTCCCAAACCACAACCCAAATTTCAAATTTCACCTCATAATGCACCCCAAATTTCATCTCCGACACCCGAAACCCATACCCACACTAAAACTTAAAAATACCCCATTACTGACCTCACAATGCATTGTAATGGAATGCGATGTAAAGGCACCTGCGTTGTTTGAGTTATGTTGAAAAGGCATTATGATCTAATGCTTGCATTGTAATGGACACCCCCCGTGCCAAAGGCAAGCCCGTCTGTGTCCATCTGCCCCTGGATCGCACTCAGCACCAAGGACCCTTCCTCTCGGACACTCCACCGCTACGACGCCAGCACCCTTCTTGCCATCAACCCTGGATGCCACATCTCCTGCCAAGACCAACCTCTGCTCCGGACCGGACCTCACCATTGCCATCACTGACGGCTACTATATTACCGGCAAGGACCTCCCCGACAGTCCAGGAAGAGGCATTGCCATTACCTACAGAAGCACACTCTGACTGCCCACGCACTCTAATGACTCAACGGTGACCATGGAACACCTCAACTTACAGATCCACACCAACCCCAACCCCATCCTCTGCGGCACCCTCATCTGCAGGCCCCCCCGGGCCATGGACCCCAATTTTCCAATACCATTGTAGACCTCATTTCACCCAAGGCTCACCCATCCACCGACGACATCCTACTCGGTGAACTCAAGTTCCACCTGGACAACCCCTTTGACCAGAACACGCGCCCCCCTCCTGGGGAAGCTTCCCAACATCAGACTAAAGCAGCTAGTCGCTGCAGTGAGCCATTCAGCAGGACACACGGTCAAGCACATCTCCTCCACCAGCAGGACCTCCAACTACAGCCACACCACCGGACTCTCCTGGACCGACCATCATTGTATACATCACATCCTCACCATGCCCACCGCTCATCACTGCATTCATCGCCCCCCCTCGCAACAGGATCAAGGCCACCAAAGAACGTCTCGTCAACTCCCTCAGCACCACCACTCTGCCAATGCTTACAGACGATGACACTGCAGCACGCAACCGCCACCAATGGATCTCCAACTATGCCGACACCCTGGCATCTCAAGAATGTACCAGACAAAACAAGCATATTTTGCCGTATTTGCAAAGTGACGCATGTAGGCATATGCGTGACCTTGTGAATCTCTGTGCCACATCATACCTGCATCAGGTATGACATACGCAGGGTGTGCGTTCCCACACAACAAGGCCTCATAGGAGTGGCACAGTGAAATCCCTCAGATATCACTGCGACAATTGTGGGACAGCACTGCGTCAGTACCTTATGCCTGCCTGATGGCAGGCGAAAGGGTGATGCGGTGCCACAGGGATAGGTTGGCCCCATGCATTGCTGGAGTTGTGTCATGCTTGTGACATGACTGCAGCAATGCGTGACTTTGGTGAAGACAGATATGTCAGGATTCCATGCGTATCTGTCATTACTTGCGTCATGGAGTGCTGTCCAGTGAATACAGAGCATCGGTGGTGTCGCAAGAAGGGCGTAGTGAAAAGTGTTGCACTGCTGTATTGTCGCAGCGCTGCAACACTTTTCATGACTGATGCCCAGGAATGCACACTCTCTTATTGATGGTGTGCATTGCTGCCCTGTAATTTTTTTCACATGGCAGCACAGCAACACTGCTTGCAGCGCTGCCCAGCACCAAAATCTGCTGAAAAGAGGACCCAAGTGTTATCTCCATTTTTCAGACCAGCTATTTTCTGGTCTTAAAATACTGCCTCTAACTGCAGTTAGCGGGCAGTTTTTTTGCTCCTCCAAACTTCAGGAATCCCCTTGTAAATATCACAAAGTGGGGTTAGCAGCCGTTTTTGCACGGGAACGCCTCCTTTGCATGTCATTATCGCTAACAGAAGTGGCGATCTTTAGAATGGACGTTTTTGCCAGAAAACTGCTGCTAACAGAGGTTAGCGACAGCTTGTACATACGGCAATAAAAATCTCACCGCAAAACCGTTGGAAAAGTGCCGCTAAGGCGGCGTCAACTCCTTGTACATATGTTCCTAAGTGTTTTCTCAAATTAGAAAATTTGTCTTTGAGGGGTGTCCCAAATCCAAATTCTTAAAAGGTCCTCTTCCTTCTTTTCCTTAGGTAGTCCATGATTTAAGTGTAGGAGGTAAATTTGTTTTTCATTCTGACAAATGTGTTCCCCCAGAGGGTATGAGATGAATTTCATCTGAGTGCCATGAAGGGCTTATTGGGTATCTTATTTGAAGAGTATACTGAGAAACGAATTCTGGTGTCCTAGTAAGGAGATTGAGGCAGAGAGATGTGTATCGGAATGTCCAACTTGTTCTACTGCTGATAAGATATGCAAGACCAATATTCCTTCAATATGTATTGTTCCATGGTCCAATGCTACATGGAAAATGTAGGTATTGACATCTCTAGACCCTACAAGATATAACTGTGCCACAAGCAGTTTGCTGTAGTGTTGATTGATTACCACTCTAAGTGTCCAGAAGTCATGTTCACAGAGAAAATCTCTACTGTTATTGTTCTTGAATTTTTCATGGACGTGTTCAGTTGCGAGGGTCACCCTAAACATATTGGCATGGATAATTGGGTAAAATTCCCTTTACTTGAAATGTCTGTGTTTTTAGCCACTTATAAAATCAAACACATCCATAAAGCTCTTTATGACACCCAGTGCAATGGTTTTGTCTAACGTTTCGATAGATTTATCAAGAACAGGGCACACCGTGCTTCGTTGAGGAAGTACCTTTTGTATTGACCATCAGAAGATGAGTTTGGGCATATTGAATCTCTCCAAACTTTGTCCCAGGAAAATGTCCCTTCTTCCTTTTAAACAATAGAGAGCCTACTTCACCCATTTTTTCCTGGTGGCTTAAATTCAGATAACCTACATATTCTCTTGTTGAACTTCAATTAAACTCTGCCGAAGTATGTAGTAAAGTACAATGCCACCAAGAAAAATCTAAAGTGTAATATGATAGGCTTCAAAAAACTCCTAAAGCAGATTTTAGTACTGGCGACATGGTCAAAGTATGCATCTCCAGAATGGTCCAGAAGGGTGACAGTAAGCTTTATAAGCCTACTAGAGCTGTGAAAGTCAACAAGAGAAATGGCATCAAACAAGATGGCAAATGTTGGAGTTTCAAAAGGTTGTCTAAAAGTGCTAATGTTTCTCCTGCTCATACTCCAGATCTATGTATCATTAGGAGAGTTCTAATTCTAATTTTAATTTCCCTCTAGCCATACCATAATACTGGGGGAGAAACTTTTCCTTCTCAGGAATCTATCTCTTCTGATGAGTCTTTTGCAGATTCTATGTTAGGACCAGAGGCGAGGAGTGTGATAATACTCTCTTCGCTTTATTAACACATTTTTAAACGGCACCTATTTTCCAAAAACCAACAAGGAAGAAGAACTATGGTTCCAAGAAATCCTAGGGAACTATCTGCAGTCCATCCTCTAATCCACAACTGGTGTCCATATAGTCCTTCTCTCATTTCCAAGGCTTCCTCTAACTTCGCTGCTGCAACCCAGTTAAGTTGACTTTTTTTCTTACTCCTTCGTGTACAGTGTAATAGCAGGCTGTTGTTCTCTGTTTTGGGAAATGAACGTTACAATCATCTGTTTCTTTACTGGTTCACTTCCATCAGTTGCAGGCCTGCTCTGGCATGCCTAACGCGACCTTGCCTACCATCACAGAAGCTGAGGTGCAGTTCGCCACCCAGCAGGGGGCATGACCGTGAGGCAAGTCTTGATGGCCCCCAGTGGGCTTTTCCTCACAGAAGCTATCAAACGCATGTCGCAAGAGCCATATCATGACGCAGCCGTCCGTTCTGCCTAAGACGCCACTGAGGGGTTCTTTATTTTCATTATTCAGTGTAATTGATGACTCCTGGGGTACATATTGACTTTCATAAAGACACCTTGTGGGGTCTGTATTTAAATGCCATGTGAGCTGTTTGGGACATGTTTACAGGCAGATTAGAATCCCCAGTGTGCCTTCGACCACCCATATCCTCTGCCCCCCCAGGACCACATTTCCACACAATGCATGCCCATTTAGGCATTGCCTCTACTCCTTGACATTACCCGGGCCCTGTTAGTGCACTGTTACCCCAGTACGGGCGTTATCCACAAGCTCAAGTGACATGGGATATGATGCCAATTACCAGAAGGAAGACTCATTGTCTTTTCTCCAATGGGTTGATGATTTTTATGAGATGTGAATACCTAGATTTTTAAAGCTTTCAATACAGCCATGGAGCCTATTAAGCAATGCTTCTCTGAACAAATTGTGCGTGAATGCACAAAAGTTCTCCAGCCTGCAGGTAACCCCTAGTGCTCCCCTCTACCTCCCCTCCCCGAGAAGCACCCCCAGCTAAAAAAACAATGCCACAAAGGGGTTGACCATGACACATTTGTGCATCTGAAAAAGGCCTTTTTGGCCCAAGTGCCCCAGTCTGAGGGGTCAGGAGAGCCTGCAGACACCTTTCCTGAGCTTTCATGGCCAACCTCCCCTGACCAGCCTGACCCAGATGAGTCCAGGGGGAATCTAAGGAAGAAGCGGGCGCCTCCAAATCCTGGCACCCGGCTTTGGATGTGACAGCCAAGCATGAAGGGGATTCAGATATTCTTCACCCAGATGATATAGTACACCCCAGGGCCACGGACTGGGTTTTGTTAGATAAGGTTGCGAGGTATGTCTCTGCCTGCCTCTGCAAGCCTTTATAGAAGGATGCCCACGACCTCACTTGAGAGGAAGGTTATCCAAATCCCTGATATCGACACTATGATGGCCATTTTTTGGGTGAAATTCATCAAGTACCTTAAAAAGGGTATCGATCACTATTGGCGATCATACCAGGAAAAATTACTGGACGCCATAACCAAGATCCTGGACATGACAGAGGAGGCGAAGACCTCAGGTTCCCTTATCTGGCCAGACATCCGCTCAAGTTGGGCCCAGCGAGCAGTTGTGTTTATTGGTAACACAAATTGTGTACTTTCCACTGAGCACCATGGCTCTTTACTTATTAAGATTGACCCCAAACTCGGTGACCTAGTTTCCTCAAAAGCAGGTCCTGTAGCCCAAAGTGGACTGTTTGGGGGTCCGTTTATGAAGGAATTGGGCAAAATTGTGGCAACCTTCACATCACTGGATAAGGCCCAGACAAATATCAGGTGCGTTTTCACCGCTAGGGTTTTCCAAGGGGGCGGTCTTGGTAGGTGGCCACACGACTGGCTGTGGTTACCAATTAGTACCTCCTTCCAGGGGACAAGGCCCCGGGTGTGGACAGTGGCAGAATAACATATGCTACTCAAATTTCCACCCCACCAGAGGCCAGAGATATTAGGGATGAGGTGGCTTCAAGGGGCATGGCGGCAAGGCCCCTGGCAATGGTGAGTGTTATGTTGTCCACCCAAATCAGGTCTTCTGGCTCTGTTTCTCCCAGCATAGTCTTTCATTACATCAGTCACATGGGTATCACAAACAATGCAAGGAATCCATATAGAATTTTATGGGATTCCCTTTCAGAACTCCAGACCTCGCCCTTGTGGTGATTTAAAGTGTGGTTTCCGGTTCTTCGGGAACTTTCATGGGGTTCTCCAATCCGACTCCCTCTCTTCCCTCAGATCATTTTTAGCTCGGATCTCACACCATACAGGTTGGTGACAGAGGGTTCTTTTCAGCTGATGGCCTGGTAGGTTGCAAACAATGCTAGATGCTGCCAGGACTTTTGTGATATGCTGAGATCCCCCTTTCCAAGGCCTGGGTGGATAGCACCACCAAGCATTACCACTCAGTCTTGACGGAATGGGCACATTGGACTTTGGATCCCGTGGGAGCAGGAGTTGTGCATATCCTGAATTTTCTGGCCTCCCTGGAGGAAGGCGGTTTGGCATATAGGTTTATTAATGCCATTTGGGTGTGCCATTTTAGCAGGGCACACCCGGGAGAACGTTCTTCCGTCTGCCGTTTACTTCAAGGAATACGACTCTCCCTCCTTCCATAACCTCGTTACTCAGAGTTGAAGGATGTTAAAAATGTCCTTAACCTGTTTTTATCTTGGCAACCAAATAGTTTTCTGTCCCGAAAGGAACTGTCAGCTAAATGAGCAATACTCCTGTGCCTCATCTTATGCAGGTGGTTCTCAGAGGTGCAAGCCCTAGACTTCACAGGCTGAGTGTTTTCCCCAGTAGGGGTATCATTTACAGTGAGTAGAAGGACAAAGTGCAATACTAGGGTGATCTCCTATGCTGCCTTTCGGGATGCTTCAAAACTGTGTGTGGTTCAGTGCCTCAAAGCATATGAGGATAAGATGGTGGAAGTGTGTCCACCAGGTGAAAGACAACTCCTTATTACCTTAAGGAAAGCATACAAGGTGGTGTTGTCACCTACTGTAGCCTGCTGGGTTTGATGGGTCATGCAGGAGGCAGGTATTAATACCAACAAATTTGGGGAACATTCAGCCCGAGGGGCGATGGCTTCAAAGGCTTTCTGTCTTGGAGCATGTTTGGAGGACATAATGCGGGCAGTAGATTGGTCCTCAGATTCTACTTTTCGGAGATTCTATTTTAAGCCAGTGTTGGATGTGGCACAGTTAGTGGTAAGTCAGTTTTAAACAAGTATAATACTCGCCTCCAGTTCTGACATAGAATGAAAATTTGCCTAGCTATAGTGAAGGTAAGCTTCCATTTTATTAAGGACACAGAGGCAACGATTATCCTACCCAGCAATCTGCAGGAACACTTACCCTCCCTCATTGGCAATAAGTAATTCTCTAAGTCAGCATGATATTTCTTTCGTGTTAACTTTTGTCCCAATGTTGAAACTAAGTTTTGCATGCCCATCGTTAGATTATGACTTGGTGCTCATGTTGTCAGGGACCTGAAATCTATATACTTGGTCGGAATGGCCGCTTATGGATTTCCTGCATTCCTAGGAAATGACAGGATACATGATGACTTCAATGGAGTGTGATTGACACAAAGAAAGAAGTAGCCCTGGAAGTGAAGAAAGGACTATATAGACACCAGTTGTGGATTACAGACTGGACTGCAGATAATTCCCTAGGATTTCTGGAAACCATAGCTTTTCTTACTTGTTGGTTTTTGGAAAATGACTGCTGTTTGAAAATTTCTTAATAAAAGCGAAGAGAGAATTAGCATAATTAGGCTGTCCGGTTTTAGATTTAAACCTATAATAACTGATAAAACCCCACCAAAAGGAAAATAGCCCTCACCAATGTAAACATATAAACACTGAAAAAACACCTTTGCAACCACAAACTAAATGCCATTCAAAGAAAGAAAAGGTGAGTGAAAGAGTCATTTTTATTTCTTCCTGAAGGGGTCAATACAATGTAACTTTGGCACATATGGCAGCAGCAAGAAAGACTGCGTTAACATTTGTCTGCTTCAGTTTTGTTGATTAGGGATGTCACTAAAATATTGTTTCTTCTTCCTTTTGTTTTTTCAGTTTTATAGTCTGTGGTCTAACAATGCGGGGTTCGAAGCATGTTTTAGGTCATTCAATTGTTATATAAACTGTAGAGAATCAGGAAATACGTTTGATTCTTTTCTTTCACTGATATGTAAAATTGCTGGTTTCATAAGAATCTTTCCCAATATGTACCATAACATTTTCCCACAGACAAAGAATGGGTGAAACCCTTTGATACATCAGCCCTCTTTTCTAGTGAGTCATTATTGATAATAGATGAATTGCCAAACACCCCAGGCTTTAAGCATTCAATGCCGACCCCTGCCCTCACCACGTCTTCAACAAGGCCGACGCTGTCATCGCACCCCGCCTGCGAGACATCATCAACACATCCTTCGACACCGCCACCTTCCCCGAGAGCTGGAAGCACGCCGAACTCAGCGCTCTACTCAAGAAACCCACAGCGGACCCCACCGAACTCAAGAACTACCGCCCCATCTCGCTCCTCCCGTTTCCAGCCAAAGTCATCGAGAAGACCGTCAACAAGCAGCTGGCCGCCTTCCTCGAGACGAATGGATCCCTCGACCCCTCACAGTCTGGCTTCCGAGCCAACCACAGCACCGAGACCGCCCTCATCGCCGCCACCGATGACATCCGAGCCCTGATGGACAACGGAGAAACAGCGGCCCTCATCCTCCTAGACCTCTCCGCGGCATTCGACACGGTCGGCCACCGCACCCTAGTACAGCGCCTCAGCAACGTCGGAATCCAGGACAAGGCTCTGGAATGGATCATCTCCTTCCTCGACGGAAGAACACAGAGAGTCCGCCTACCACCGTACAAGTCAGAGGCCACCGAAGTCATCTGCGGCGTCCCCCAAGGATCCTCGCTGAGCCCCACCCTCTTCAACGTCTACATGAGCCCCCTCGCGGCCATCGCACGCCAACACAACCTCAGCATAATCTCCTACGCCGACGACACCCAGCTGATCCTCTCCCTGACCAACGACCCCGCCGCCGCAAGAGCCAACCTGCACGAAGGGACGAAAGAGGTAGCCGAGTGGATGACGACCAGCCGCCTGAAACTGAACTCAGACAAGACGGAGGTCCTCATCCTGGGCTCTGCACCCTACGCCTGGGATGACTCCTGGTGGCCTCCCGCCCTGGGCACCGCACCCAAACCCACAGACCATGCACGCAACCTGGGCTTCATCCTGGACTCCTCCCTCTCCATGACCAGACAAGTCAACAACGTCTCCTCGGCGTGCTTCAACATCCTACGCATGCTACGGAAGATCTTCTGGTGGATCCCCACCGAGACCAGGAAGACCGTCACCCAGGCCCTCGTCACTAGCCGACTGGACTACGGCAACGCCCTCTACGCCGGTACCACCGCCAAGCTCCAGAAGAGACTCCAGCGGATCCAGAACGCCTCAGCCAGACTCATCCTCGACATCCCACGAACCAGCCACATCTCCGGACATCTGAGAGACCTTCACTGGCTCCCCGTCAACAAAAGAATCACCTTCCGCCTCCTCACCCACGCACACAAAGCCCTACACGACCAAGGCCCGAGCTACCTCAACAGCCGAATCAACTTCTACGCTCCCAAACGCCACCTCCGTTCAGCCAACCACGCCCTCGCCGCGGTCCCCCGCATCCGAAGAGCGACTACAGGAGGAAGGTCCTTCTCCTACCTGGCCGCCAAGACCTGGAACTCCCTCCCGACCGACCTGCGCCTGACCCAAGACCACCTCTCCTTCAGGAAGAAGCTGAAGACCTGGCTGTTCGAGCAGTAGCGGCACCCCCCTACCCCCAGCGCCTTGAGACCCTACGGGTATGTAGTGCGCTCTAGAAATGTCTTTGATTGATTGATTGATGGTGTAGTGACAGGTATATGTGAAAACACTGCTGTCACCAAGCATCTGGGATCGTGGGGAAAACCTGACATCAGATGTTTGAAAAACGTGGAACTCAGTGTCACTTGGGATGCTGCTGCAAAATATTCTTACCAAGTTCAACAAAGATTGGAGTGATATTGTTTGCATTTGAGGTAAATCAGCTATGGTTATTGAAAAAGTTGTGAGATGACCTGTCAAAATCAATACCTGAGCTGAAGTGCTTCCCTGTAAGAGATCTTTGTCATTTGCAAGATGGTATGCTGAAAGCATCTTTAGAGTTAATGAAAAATACTAGTGACCTTGTAGTCCATTCTGGTGCACTGTTTCATTGTACACAGGAACTAAAATGCCAATATTTCTTATTTTGTGCTTTGTGTGGCATCAATTAAAGAGTCATCCCAACTGTGTCATTTAGCCGGTGATTCTCAGTCCAAGAGGCCGTGAATGCTATATTATCCATTCCATGTGGCGACCGTTCACAGAATTTTGCTTAGTGATGATGCCAAAGGCAAGAAATGTGAAGATCTTTGGTCGCATATTTATATTGATTGAAAAAGTACATTCTACTGCATTCTCAGACTTTTACAGGAAAACATGATTGCTGAAGTAAACATCATAAAATAACTAGAATCTGAAAACACCCTTGTCTACCGAGTGTTCAGCATAATTAGTGTAAATGTGAAACATCTCCTTGTGAGTTGGCTGTGTGACACTTTTAGTGACTTTGGCACCGCAACATATTCCATGCTAGAATTCTTGCCACTTGGTAAGCAAATAAATGTTGAGGAGAAATTCAGGAAATTAATTTTTAAGTGGATGAGAAATGGCTGGCAAACTAATGGGTAGAAATGTTCCTTCACCAACCATGGGATGGTTCTAGATCCTTTCTGTAAATGGGAATTTTCTTCAGACCTTGTAAAGTACTGCTTAAGTTTTGACCGCTCCAATAACTGAGTTCGTACACGCTCACTTCAACGCATATGTTGAGCAACCTGTCCCAGAGAGTCGCACTCTTCAGGTGCACCAGTATTGGCATGGAAAGCTATGTCAGTGGCCAGAGTTAGCAAATTGTGTACTGTCTGTTTTGGCGTTGCCCTTCTCAAGTGCCAATGTTGAGAGGGCCATTTCACAGATAAATGTTTACATGGGAAGGAAAGAGCGAGCTTGCATGACCAAAGTCTCACTAAAGAAGTATTGTATGGTATACAACAATAAGTTTGATTTTTTTTAACGTATTTGAACCTCATATTCCCTGAATGCACACTGTCTTTACAGATGCACTATCAGTGCATAAAGCAAGCAATAATAAAAGCAAAACATTCCATAAACACCAGAAAAACACTGTTTCTGATGTTTGTTTTCAATGATGCGAAAATGTGTAACCACTGATAACCACTGTTTTCCACCAGAGTTTACCAAATATAGAAACTGAAAACAGGAAAGTCTAAGCATAATCCTAGCCTCTATGTCCTTAATAGAATTGAAAAATGCCTTCACTATATCTAGGCAGATTGTCATTCTGCTAATTATTTGAATCTGATATTTTGCAAAAGAAGCTAACATTAGTTGCTGAATGTGTAAAATACTCACCTCACTTAAGACTCCCATCTTGGAAATGTGTTTAGAACTTGTAAGAAAGTGCCCCTTTTTGCAATATTACCCCCTATCTTTTTGCCAGATACCTGATGCCAACTTGACTGAGTGTTCCCCAGGTCCCTGCCAATCAGGTTTACAGGGCCTGTGTCCTTTCCAAAAACTGTACTTTTGTCTCCACAATTGGCCCACCTCTGGGCCACCTGTAAGTCCCTTGTGACCAGAGAGGGCCTCTGAGGGCTGCAGCATGTATTATGCCACCCTCAGAGACCCGTCACCTGAACACCCACACACTACCATTGCAGGATGCATGTTTTGGTGCAGACTAAACTGAAAAGTTGACATTGCATGATGAGATCAACATCAGTGAGGAGGCCATATCAGTTTGAGTACCCCCTGGGTGCCATGCCCACCAACACTGCCTGTGGCTTGGGTAAGTCACCTCTCTAGCAGGCCTTACAGCCCTAAAGGCAGGGTGCACCATTAATGGGTGCATGGCTCTGGACAGCTTGTGCCCCTGCATCAAGTTCTTCATAACAATCTGTAAATATTTTAACCCCCACCTCTTCACATCTGAGCATGTGGTTGTGCTGAGACATTTTGAAGACATGGAAAAAGACCCAGAGTGGAGCTTTTTGTGCAAAAGGGCACACCATGGATGTGAGCTCCATTGTGCGACCTCTGTGCCAAGAAGCTTTCAAGCACTAGAGAACCAGCAGCCCCCATCTACTATTGAAACCACAATGAAATACAAGACAAGGACGAGATCAACATTAGTGAGGAGGCCATATCAGTTTGAGTACCCACTACTACGACCTGGGGTGGACATTGAACTTGTTTTTATGGTGGGTTTTATCATTGGGCCTGAAAAAGAATCCTAGTCGCAGGATCACCAAAACTGCAAGCACAGCGAGCCCAGTGCAGCCTCTTCTCGTCTGGTGTTGGTGCTCCCAATACTCACCTATATTTTGGATGCCAGTGTGTGAGTTGCTGAGCAAGAGCACATGAGATGGGTTTGATCCTGGGCTGACATCTCTGCTTCGTGGATCATGTGGGATGCACATTTCACTGAGCAGCGCAAAAACCACTGCAGGCGCTGCTTGCAGATGAATTTGGCTAATTGAGCTGCTGCAATGTAGACAGAAAGGTACAGTGATACTGACGCCCAGTAGGAGTGGGAAGAGTACACAGCTATGTGGGCAGTCACACTCTGAACTGTGAGTGACCCAATAAGATTCACCCCGCTAGCATGGACAAGGGCAAATGTACTCTATAATTGCTGTAATTTTCACCTGAGGTTTCCGCAAGGGTGAGATGCAAGTTTCAACAAGGTCCCAACTTCCTTCACTCACCAAGAATGCCTAATAAAGTCAAAGCCAGAAATGGTGGGATGGGGAAGAGGGGAAAACAAGGAAGAGAAAAGACACATGTCCTCAGTGCATTCAGGGATGAATGGTAAGCTTCAGGATCTTTTTATGTGATTCCTGCATCTAAAGAAAAGAGTATACGTGTTAGTCTATGTATATGGTTTTGATATAATACCATGCACTCCTGTTATAAACGTATTCACAGTCAGTAAATAATTACTATGATATAGTGTTGGTAGATGCAGGATCAGATTACCATCTAAGTAAGTAAGGGAGAAAAATTAGGTTTTTATGTACTTAGAGCAGCGTATGCATATATATGAAATGAAACTACTATATGCACTAACCTAAAATGGTGATATAGTATGGAATCAGTGAAAGCTCCCCAAAAATATCCATGCCAAAAAGTAAAAACAAAAACAAAAAATTCCAAAATTAAATTTTTTCGAGAAGATAAACCAGGAATATATACAAGAAAAGTGCAGGGCTAGAAATAGGGATTAGATCCTTAATTTAAAGATTAACTAATCACTTGTTTGTTGTGTTTTTTTCATATAGCTTTCTACAAATGCACAGAAGGAATGGGAATGGAATCCCCAGGCACCGTGGAGCATTACATCAGGTAAGTATATTACATAGTATATCATGTGCAGAGTGAGTTACCGACTTGCTGGTAAACGTTAATACTTTCTAAGATTTAGCCAGGAGTCACCGCTGAAAACAGGCGAAACAAAATGGATTCGAAGAGGGAAGATAAGCCGCTGCACTGCAGCGGGACAAAGGAACGCTGACCACGACGTGAGGTGACCCGGAAGCCACAGGTAAGTGAAAGGGCAGGGAGGCAAACAGGCCAGCGACAACTAGAACACGAAGCGCTCTTCTGTCTGTGCTGACTTCTTGATGCTGTGCTTGCTCCGCCTCATCTGAACATATGATCAGGCCTGGAGCAAACCTGACAATTGCAGGCTGGCTGACATTGCCACAGGTATTGTTCCTACTGTTACCTCTAAGAAATGCCCTGTGTATATTATGTACTGGATTCTTCTGTGTGTGTTACATTAAAGTCCTTTGTTTCAAAATGTAAGTACTGGATGAATATAAATAAATAATTGATTGCAATTTTATGATTGTCGCGTTTTGATTTTCCTACCCCACATCACCTCCCTGAGTAGACCTTGGGCTGCTTGACTTCGCTACCCTGGGAGTCATGTGCTAGAGAAGTATACTTTGTAATCTATTTAGTGTCAACTTGTATATCTAAGCCGCAGGACACTATTGGTAAATGACTCGGATTCATTCAGCCCGATTCCAGGAACCTGACTGTCGCATGTCTCCTGAAAACATTCCCACCATTTGTGTACAGTGTTCAAACATGTTCTTTTGGATGTTTTGTATGTTTCTTAGGGCCACATGTACGACCGGTTTTTGCGGTTGCAAAGGGACATTTGGCCCGTTTGCGACCTCAAAAAACTGATGTACAATGTACTAATCCTATTTTGCGAGTCGCTAATCTATTAAAGACTCATAAAAATAGGGTTAGCGACTCGCTATTAGGAAGGGGCATGCCAGGGGAGTCCCTTCCTAATAGCGAGTTCAAATGCCATGTATGAGTGTTTTGCTACCACATTTGCAGTCGCAAAAAACTCGCAGTTTACCACCTACTTCAAGTAGGTGGTAAACCATTCATAAACCGGAAGGGGTGAATGGGTGCGCAAATATTTTTCAAGAGCAGGCAGTGGTCCCAGTGACCATTGCCTGCCCTTAAAAAATGAAACTGAAAAGTTTCATTTTTCTTTTTTAAATGCATCCTGTTCTCCTGCAAGGAAAACAAGCTGCATTTTTTTTTTTTAAACTGCTTTATTGACAAAGCAGTCCCAGACATGGCAGTTCGCTGACCCCAGCAGGCCACCATCCCTGGGAGTGCTATGCATTCCCAACAGGGTCAAAAATTGCGACAGCCTCATTAATTTTCATGAGGCATGCAATTTGCGACCCCATTGGGAATCGTAAACAGTGTCTGAGACACTGTTGTACATTGAATTTTGTGACTCGCAAATTGCGACTCGCAATTTGTCACAAATAGCGAGTTGCAAAATTCAAGGGTCGTACATCCGGCCCTTAGTGATTACTGCTCTGGTGAGAAGCGTGTTATTCAAACAATATTGAATAAGGAAACTAATAAAGGGTTCCAGGTACCTTAGACTTGGGGATTTTAAGATAGCCTTTGGGTCCTTGGAAGAGTGGGTTAGAAAGAGGGAGTTATTAATGTTGATTTTGATTATATGGGTTTTAACACTCTTTTAAGCATTTTGGTAATATCACTGAATACCAATGATATTAATGAATTGTCGCTCACATACATTGCACCAGGGAAACGTTATAGTGTGCCGTCTTAGTGAAAGAGGCAGATAGGTCAGGCTCCATTTACTAAACCATGACTGTGTTACTAACAAGCAGCAATGAATCAGCGGTGGGTAAAGTGCAACCTAGGTTGCTGAAAGGAAATGAGTCTTTCAAACAATGAAAGAAGCAGGGAAAGTGATCATTACTGATTACATTTTTGTAATTGATTTCCAGATGCAGAAGAATGCTAGTTGCAGCACAATCCAAAATAGATGAACAATTGTATATTATATTCGGCTATCATTTTCAAAGTCCTCGAGTCGAAATGCAAGGAGGATCATGATGATTGTACCCCCAGAATATCGTGGTTCAAGACAATTGAGGACAGACAATTGAGGGAAAAAATATCGAAAGGTAAGTGCAAATGGGGAAGAATAGATCTTCTATTGTTAACTCCACATCGATGTACTTTAAAGATATATACATCACCAAGGTACAATATGTAGAGTTAGGTATGGAAAAATCTACATCAGCCTGTCGATTTTTCGGTTTTGATATTTTGTCCTTGATATTCTGTGCCAGTGATATTCAGGTCTTGATACAATATACAGCTTTTGTAAGACGGCCTTAGACTAATATGTGCATTCATTTTTTTTTTTAGCACTATTGTACTTGACATTCCTAATATATAAATATATATATATAATGTCAAAAGCATGAAAAGAGACAACTTGTATTGTTAATAGGACAAGTGCTGATTCCCACAGGCAGAGCTGCTGCACAAACAGTCTGATCTCAAAGGCATTGCGTGTAAGACATCAAGACATGTTGTCCCTCACATTTTAAGCTCCCCCAAGAGAGCTGTCACTCAAAGTCTGGCATCTTTGAAAGCTTCAAACATGCATGTACAGTTCTGCAGTTTGAGGGCTGATTCACAGTGGCATTTATAAGCATGTGAAGTACTACATGCCTTTTTGAATTGGCCCTATACTATCTATAATCAAAATAAAATGGGAATATTTATATATCGTTAGTACAAATAATACAGTGCCCTCTTTGTACTTTTATTTATATACAGTTAGATGGTTGAGACTGATTGGCTAAAGAAGGTAAGAGTATGTAAAAGAGTACTCCTGCAGTAATGCTTTCCGGACTCATGTCGAATGAGTTTGTAGAAACGAATAATATTGTTTTTGAGCAGAAAGGTGTCTCTTCCGGCACAAAAACAATCCTGCCCACAATGCAGAAAACCCTTGCACCATGGTGCAAGGGTGCCTGCGTTGACCCTATGCTGCCAAAAATGCACTAGTACTAAAAAGGGAAAGAAATGCGCAGTACAGTGCTAAATATGGCACATTCCTACCCATTCCCTTTCCTGCAGAACAGGAATGTGGCTAGCTGCGTTGCGTGAATTTTTGGCAAATATGGCCCTTGGTATCCAGGAAATTGTAATTGTTATTCGAGTTTCGCACACATCACATTTCAAAGGTACCTCTGCTTTCTGGGTGCTTTTTAAGAGACGTACGGGGTGATCATATGTCTCGTGCAAATTTGGTGAGCCAGTTGTGCATCCAAAATTCGCAATACAATAGCATGCAATAATTAGTGGCTGCCCAATTAATGCATATTCTGAGTTTTGGGGCCTTTTTGTGCAGATTAATTGCTAATTTCGTGTGTTTCCTTTCAGCCCAAGATAGGTAAATTGAAAGTGGTATTTTTCTGCAAGAGCTGCATTACGTTTTAAAACGTTGTAGAGGTAAATTATGCACAATTTGTAGTCCTGATTTGGATGCAAACCGGAATTTAAATCTAAATCATGATTAGCGTCAAATTTATATTGAGGGCTACGGTCAGATTTAGAGAATTAGTTTGAGAAGGACTTTTTAGTTTTTCTCTTTCCTGAATATCTCAGCTCCAAGAATTAGTGTTCTTTTGACATTAAAATCGAAGGGGCATATTTATTAAAGACTTGTGTTGCCCTTGTGCTACTCAATGGGGCGCAGAAGCTATGCAATTCTTTAATTAGATTTATCAAGCCATGTACGTCCACCTAGATTGGCTTGATAAATCTAGAGTAACGTAGCGCAAATCGCTGCTTTGTGGTACTCTGCAGCAGGGAGGCATTCCATGGGTTCGAGTGTGTGTGCTACCACGCATCCATCCATGAATTTTGGCACATGCCCAGATATATCATTAGCGGCAGACCTGGGGAGGCATCAAAATGCTACACCTCCCAAGTTGAGGAATAACGAGGAGAAATATCTTTATTTCTCCTCATTACTTCCTCTATGTGTGCGGCAGAATGCAGCACACTGTAAACAGGAAAATGCCTCATAAGATTGTTTTTCTGCAGGAAGGTGTCCCGTCTTGCACAAAAACAATCCTGCCTATAACGCAGGCAACCTAGCACCATGGTGCAAAGGTGTCTGCATTTGTACTAGGCAGCACATTGTGCGGCAGCACAGGGAAAAGACAGGAATGTGCCATATAATGTTAGATACAGTGCATTCCTGCCCTTTCCGTATGACGCAGAGCTGCAAGGCAATTTGCTGTGCTGCGCTGCATGAGTTCATAATAAGTATAACCCCAAGTTGACAACTGATTTGGTATTACTACTTGCATAATGTAGTTCGTTTAATCTCTGCAGAGGGATGTAAATACTGGCTCATAATTTACAGGTGTTTATTATGCATAGGTGAAATTTTCATTGCACCGGCATAATCTTGAATAATTTTTTCCATTTTGTGTTGCGCTTGTTAATTGAAATGTTCGAAATTGCACCATGACGTGCAATTTTCTGTCCTTTCCGAAAAAAAATCCCATTGCAGGAGCACAGAAACAACGTGCTCAAACAGAAATCGAGCGGGTGCTGGTTGTGTCACTTGTAAATTAGCTTTATTTTTATAGGATACCATGCATCTTCGCATGCAAAATGGACACAAGGAAATATCACTAAATGTTGACTTTTCGCTTCATATACTTTCGCATAATTTACCTAGAATGTCACATAATTACAGAAAAGGAAAATATAAAAATTGCGCGCGCCTCTAATGTTTTCACGAATCTAGGGGCATATCAGCAAGGCGACGTGATAAAATTATCGTTGCTTTAGCCTCCGTTTTCAGACGAAAAGCGGCGATAATTATATCGCCCTATCAGCATGGACACGCTAACGCGTGAATCCATGCCTTAGCGCCTGTTTCCTGAACACCCAGCTTTGCATCTCTAATGAGCTGCAAAGTGGGCGTTCCTCCCCAAAATAACTGGAGAAATGTCGCTAACCGACATTTCTCCAATTATCAAGGTTACGCTAACATGCAGAGCGATAAGAAAAGTAGCGCTAACTGCGGTTACCGCTATTTTTTCTTACGCCTGCTTTTATTCTGATTTAGCCATGTAATCCAATGGGAGGTGGATTACATGGCTAAATCCACTCTGCCCTATCAGCAAGGTACCGCCGGTCGCAGTGCGATTATCGCTGGATTTCCAGCGATAATCACACTGTTTTGTGGCTAACGCATGGATTTCTATCGCTTGGGTGATAAGCGTTGCTGATAGCACGCTATCACCGTGATAGAATCCAGCGTTAGCCTGCGATAATTATCCTCGCACTAAGGGGCATATCAACAACAACCGGCGATAATTATCGCTAAGCGCACTTAGCGCTAGGATAATTATCGCCGGCTAGCGTTGATTTTTATCGCTGAGATAGCGTGCTATTAGCAACGCTTATCTCAATAGCGATAAAAATCCTCACGCTAACAGGCTAACATGAGATTGTCGCTGGAAACCCAGCGATAATCTCACGTTAGCTTGTTGATAGGGACAGGAAAACTTAGCCATGATATCCTCCTTCCATAGGATATCATGGCTAAGTCAGAAAAATACCAGACGTAAAAAAGCAGCGTTAACCGTGGTTAGCGCTGCTTTTTTGTCTCTAACAGGGTTAGCAATATTCTTGATAATAGGAGAAATGTCGCTTAGCGACATTTCTCCTATTATTTTACTCTGGAACGCCCCCTTTGCATCTCATTAGAGATGCAAGGGGAAGCGTAGAGTAAAAGGGTGCTAACATGCAAATTTGCGTGTTAACACCCTGTTGTTGATAGGGTGCTAGTTTTATCTCTGCTTTTTTGGCTTTTAAAGCCAAAAAAGCAGAGATAAAGCCCTTGTTGATTTGCCCCAAAGAGCGCTGAGCGATAATTATCGCAGGCCCTTGCTGATATGCCCCCTAATCCTTTCTCTGTAAAAAAATTGAGTTATAAATTCCATGTCTTCATTATTCTTACGCCAGTGTGTTCGCCGTGGTTCTGTGTGTGCCTGAAGCCATGCCTAACGTGGCAGCGCTCTTTAATAATGCATACAGCAAGCAGAACATCCCAACTCCTTCCCAGCTGCAAGTGTTGTCTCTTTCCCGATGTCAGGATCTTCGCAACCACGACTAACGGATGCATCTTACAGGGAAGAAAACTTTGACAGCTCAGAATTGTCAAAAAAGAGTAGGAACTGATGTACACAAGGGGGAAAACAGTTGCCATTTGTTCACCGCCATCTGACGAGGACGATGAATCTTCGCACAGAAAAAGCGTATGGGGGGACTTGAAAAGCAAATTAACTTATGTTCTGTGCTTTCCTAAGATGCCTGACAGGGTACAAAAGTTCATCTTTAATAGAGGGGCAATACAGAATGCTTAAAGCTGCGTTTTGACACAGAAATAGATCTCTCACGGCTTTGAAGTGTCTTCTGATGTCTCATTCTGCCAGAAGTGAGCTTGCATGTTTATGCAGCAGATGGGAAATATTCCCCTGTTACGGGTTTTTCTAGACCAGGATACAGATTCGCAGAGGCGACTGGCTACTGCACGGCATTTTCAAACTCCGAAAGCCGAATTCTTAAACAGCATGTTATTCCCCTGCGACTCAATCTTTATTTTGCATATGTTTTCAAGTTTTTTTTATTCTTTTTGATAACATTATTCCTGAGAAGTCTAACCTGTTTGCGGATCCTCTAGGGAGTGCAGACTAATGTGGGATTGGCAGAGGGGAGGGGAAAGAAAGTTTGTTTAAAGAGCAAAAGGTGAATTGTTTTAATTTCTTTGAAAACGAACTGAAAGGATGTACCTTCATTACTTATAAATGGGGCGTTAACACCGCTCAGAGAGAGCATCGAATTCCTTGCAGCAGCCTAGGAGCTCCCAAAACCAACAAGCTGCTCTGACCACCAATTTAAATGAGGCCAGATGCCAGCAGACACGCTGTTGGTTTCCCTATCTAAAATATGAGCAGATCAGAGTGGCTTACCCATGCCTGCTTGGAGATTGACAGGTGTACACCCAGGTTCCTGGGTTTGTGCAAAATGTGCACAACCTGGGTGGGCTGGGTTGGCTCCTGTGTTCTTGAGTATGCTATGGGTGTGGTGCAAAAGGACACCAGTGGGAGTCGGGACCCCATTTTCAGGGCCAGTGCCAAAGGCTTGTAACAGTGTGACCCATTAGTCTGTCCACCACTATTGTGTACCGACCCTCTCGATCTGTGTGGTAGCAAGTCAAGGAGAATGGGAGTCTTTTATGTATTAAAATCTCTGTGCCCCGGGCATAGGTGATGTAGTTAGAAAAGAATCTGTGCGTACCCCATCCGTTCGCAAAATGTGTTGAATCAGACCTGGGTAATTGAGTTTCTTGCAGGAAGGCAATGTCTACCTTATGCCATTGGAGATAGTGTAGCACGTGGTTACATTTTTTAGGATTATTAAGTCCCCGGACATTCCAGGATAAAAGAGACAGATGCGACTGCTCGGCCAAGTCAGGGGCAGTTGTCATAGATGTCGTGCCGGGAAATAATGCAGGTGTGGAGAATGGAGATTTGCAACTGAATGGCCAGGTGTGGAGCTGGGGAAGAAATAACAACTAGCAATTCGAGAAAATACCCCTACCTCCTCCCACCACCCAATCCTGTGTCCCGTTATGCAAGGAAAAACACCAATTAACCAATTTCCTAATGCATCCCAATAACACCCTAATGGGAAACACAAAGTCAAAGATTGATGCATTATAATCTGAGAGTTCAACAGTGTGCTGCACACCTAGGGGGGTGGTAACGCACCAATGGTGCCCAGTATTACCGTCAATGCAAAATGAAACAATAGTCATGCTGTCTCATTTTATCTATACTGTTGTGAAATAAGAGCAGTACAGTTACAAAACTGTATGAGGGTTATTCACGAGAAAAAAGTTCAACACTTGCAACAGAACCGCTAAGGGGGGAGAAGGGTCATTACCAACATCTCTCCGTTGATTTTCAGAGTTTTTATAGGATTTGCAAAAAGTTTGAACTTCAGTGGGGCTATCAAAAATACGGGACCGCCCGTTCACATCTACCCGTAGCCGTGCCGGGTACAGCATGCCATATCTCAGGCCTAGATTTCTCAGTGCAGCTTTGACACCAATGAACTTGCGGCGGGATTCCTGAAACATGATTGTAAAGTCCGGGAATAACGACACATTGGAACACTGCCATGTGAGCTCGCCACATTCTCTCAATCGTAGAGCGATGATTGGGCGAGGTGGGCATCCGGGATTAGGACGGGCTCCCAACAATCGATGCTCCACCACAAATTCAGGGGTGAAAACTTCCTTTCCAAAAATGTCCACCAGCAGCGATTCCACAAAGGTGTCTATTCTGCCAGTGTTTGTTGACTTCGGAACCCCAATGATACGGAGGTTGTTGCGGCGGCTGCGAGCTTCTAGATCCTCGTTTTTGATAGCAATGTCTCCATGCGGTCCAGGCATTTTGTTGATTGAGCGGCGCCGTCTTCAAGATCCGAGATGCGACCTTCAGATGTATCTAACCGTTTCTCATGAATGTCCAGTTTCGCCCCAAGTGAGTCCAATCGCTTGTCGAGCGTGTCAAATCTGTGGTCAATCAATTTGAACCCAGCCCGGAGTACTGCCAAAAGATCAGTATGAGAGGAAGCAGCCCCTCGAACCACAGCCAGGCCCTGGTCACCATCTGGGGGGAATTGTGAGCACTCTCTGCTTGGGGTCTTTTTTGCCCATACCTGTGTGCCCGGGGCCAGAAGACTCGGGCGCCGCAACCCCCAACAGCGAGACCAAGCAGAGGCGAGGGTACGTGATCCCTATGACAGATCCAGACTCGGGGGGGGGGGGGGCACTTCGGTACTCCAATGGAGAAGCACTAGAAGAAGGCTGTTTAGGCCCCCTTCCCCCACAGCAGTGACTGGGCGCTAATGCAGGGCCCGACGTGGTGAACGAGGCACCCGAATCAGGAGTCAAATTGAGATTTACCCAGACGAAAATGGGCCTGAGGGATCGGTTCCACAAGAGAGTACTGGCTTCAGCAGATGAGCAGGTCGCAGGCTAAGATCCCACACAGTGCAGGGAGGGGCCACCACATCCCAGCCGGGCACGAAGCTGTCCCCAATGCAGCTATGGGCAAGGTTGCCCCTTATTACAGAGAGTTACTCCCAAGCGCCCATCACCTTTCATGCAGTGTAGTCGGGGAAGCCTTCCCCCTTTGGGGTGTCTCTAGGCTAAAGGTGAGCATCCAAGACGGGCCCCCAGTCATCACCTCCCACACCGGGCATCCATATAATGGGTCATAGAGGCCTCAGCATTCCAGAACCCCCATAGCCCTCGGGCACAGCCGGATGGCTGACTCCCTACCACACCCGAGGACCCTGTCTCCTCGGGGGCTTACGGGAGCGTCAACGGAGCAATATGCGTCCCCCCGTCAGCCTGCAAATAGGGGGGGAAGCGCCGCGACGGCTGTCTGGGGCAATGGATCAGGGGGGTGATCGGCGAAGCTCTCACTGCTGCTCAAATCCCTTGAGGGGGTCCTGTGTGTCACAAGCGCACTCTGCAGACCACAGGCCGGCTGCTCCAGCAGACCGCGTTGTAGGCCACAGCTGGCTCCACCCCCTCAGGTCTCCGAGCAGATTTCAGCGCGCTGGAGACATATTCAGGGGACAAAAATATCACCGCTGCCGCTCCATCGGGTACAGTTCCACTGCCTTGTTTTGCGGAAACGCAACATGCCCATTCTTCGGAGACAGCCGAATCGATGTTGGGCCACCATTCAGAGCCTCAATGCCGCGCGGCCATCTTAGCCTGTGACTTGGCCACACCCCCAGGCAGTTGACTTTCATCCATGCCACAATGTTCTTCATATAGTTTTGGATGTTGATCTTTGGCAAGGTGGAGTCTTATGAAAGCAAGAGGACAAGCTGAGTTTTGTGCACTTAGGTGATGATGCTGATGTCGTATAAGCTGGCAATGCCGGCAAGAGGTGTCATGTAGATGTTGAAGAGGGTTAGACTGAGGGATGCTCCTTGGGTACACCGCAGATGATGTGCTTGGGTTGAGATGTGAAGGCCAGGAGGTGGTGAGAAAGGATGCCATCTATTTGAGTTCATATGATTCCGATCCGGAGAGTGGCTTGATGAGTGTGTGATGGAGAATGGTGTCGAAGGCTGCCGAGAGGTCTAGGAGGATAAGGCCTGTGTCTAGTAGAGGGCGGAGGGCATCTGTTACAGTGATCAGGACTGTTTCAGTGCTGTGGTTGTATCTGAAGCAAAGGAAGGGTCCAGCAGGTTGTTTTTTTCCAGATGCTTGGTGAGTTGGCGGTTGATAGCTTTTTCCAGGACTTTGTGGGGGAACGGAAGAAGAGGGATGGTATGGTAGTTCTGGAGTTCGCTTGGGTCTGCCAAAGATTTCTTGAGGAGGGTCTGATCTCAGCATGTTTCCATGCATCAGGAAAGGTAGCTGTGGAAATGGAGGTGTATAGGATGGTGGTGAGTTGGTGTGCTGAACTTGTGTTTTACTGATGTTGAAGAGTTGATGTAGGCATGTGTGGGCGAGTGCTCCCAAGTGAATGGAGTTCATCAGTATGGTTGTGATCAGCGTGTTGAGCTGTTCCCATGTGGTGAGTGGATGGTTGGTGCTTGTCATCGATGAATGGCTGAGCAAGTTGGAGGTTTGGGGGTTTGAAGTTTCTGTAAATTACTGCTATCTTGTTTTGGAAGTGGTTGGAGAGGGTGTTGCAGAGTTCCAGAGAGGGGGTCATTTTTTGTGGCTGACAGGCAGGTGAACTATCTGATGATGGTGAAGAGTTCCTTGGATTGGTTGGTGCTGGTCTTGATCTGGTGGGTCAGGGCCTCCTTGGTGACTTTGTGATTGTGGTGGTAATCGTTGAAGGCTGATTTGTAGGCAGCTTGGTCTGCGCCAACTTCACTCCAGTTGTTTGCTTATGCCCTTTGATGGGCTGAGTTCTGTGGTGTAAAAGCTGGCTCTTTTACTCACCCTGTGTGTTCTGGCTGGTGGGAGAGACTTGGTTGGCTGAGCTGGTGATCCAGGTGTTGAAGTTCTCTTCTTTCTGGTCCAGGTTGGCCGTGATGTGGGACTGCATGGTGCAGAGGGCATCAGTCCATTGTTGCTGTGTTACCTTGGTCTAATTACGGTAGGGGTGCTGTGTTGGTTGGTGTTGTGCAGTGGGGTTCAGTGAGGGTGAAGTGTATGATGGAGTGGTCCGACCTGGTGAGTTCTGAGGTGGCGCTGTATTTGATTCTGCTGCTGGACGTGAAGATAGTGTAGAGCGTGTATCCTGCTCTGTGGGTGGGGTCCATTAACACTTGTCTGAGACCAATGTTGTCTAGTCTTTCCAGGAGGTCAGTGGAGATGGGGTTGATTGAGTTGTCCAGGTGGAAGTTCAGATCTTACAGGAAGATACAGTGCTCGGTTTCGATGGTGAGGGAGGTGATGAATTTAGCTATATCGCTGCTGAGGCCGGTTCATGTTCCTGCCGGACTGTATGTGAGGGTGCCTTTAATGGTAGCTGGGACATTGGCATGAAGCTGGAAGTTCATGTGCTCCATGATTGGCGTGGTATCGTCAATGGTGATGGTGCAAGTGATTGACTCATTGTGCATGATGGCGATCCCTCATCTGTGCTTGTTGGTGTGTTCAAGATGTTTCATCTTCTAGTAACTGGCAGTGGCTGTGTTGGTGTCAGAGACTGAGGTGGGGGTGAGCCAAGTCTCCATGATGAAAGTCACATTGGGAGCAAGGGTGAAAATGTGACATGTTTGCAGAGTCATCTGGCATTGAACAAAAGGCAGCTGAGTTGCCATGGTGGGGTGTCGGCGTCCCAAACTGACTTGATTCTGGTTGGTGTGGTGGAGGTGGGTGCAAGGGTGGAGGTAAACTTGCACTTGCAGGTGAAAGGTCCTTGCTGTGGAGTGCGGTGAGGTGAGGCAGCAGTTGTTGTTGCATCCGGGGTTCAGGTTACGAAGTTCTGAAGCAGGGTATCTGTGTGTAGGGCTGGAGTTCCTGGTGCTAGGCACAGACTAGGCATTTATGGTGCAGATGGTCTTGCCTTTGGCGTGCCTTTGGCACGCTAATGGCGCAGCCATAGCCCTGGGAGGTGGGCCGGACTGTCTGGAAGGCGGGAGGGCCAGGGCTGAGTCGGCGGGCAGGTCAGCACAACAGGAGCTGCTGAAATACCAGTAAAATAGCAGGTCTCTAAAAAAGCAAAGCACAGAAATGCAAACAATAGTGGCAGTGGGCGTGAGACTCGAACATCGGTTCGAGTGGGGCTTGAGGACCTGGGCTTGAACCTCTATGCTACAGGAAAGCAGCGTGGGAGCAGAATCCAGGACCTGGTAAGTTCGAGGGACTGGTCAATGGAGCCATGCACCACCGTCCATAAGCAGCCCAGGGAGGTGGGCGGGGCTGTCTGGAAGGTGGGAGGGCCAGGGTTGAGTCAGCGGGAAAATCGGCAAAACAGAAAAACAATGAGGCACAACAACAGTGGTAAAGCGTGGTAAAACACGCCCACATGAGCTATCAAATGTACACTTGGGCACCCAGGATTTTCTGAAATACCTTTTTAATAGCCGATCCCTTTAAAAGCAGAGTACAGAAATACAAACAATAGTAGGTCAGGGTGAGGCTCAAACAGCAGTTCGAATGGGGCTTCAGGACCTGGGCTGGATCCTCTACGCTGCAAGGAAGCAGTGGGGGAGCGGTGTGCAGGACCTTGGACGGTCAAGGGACTAACTTGGAGTGGGGGCGCCATACTCAGAGATCAGAGTTTTGTCTAGTGGAAGTTGTGACTCATCATAAGGTAGCACAGATGGTTAATGTTCCTGCTGCAAAGAACGTGTACCATGCAGATCACAAAGTGTATATAATGTAAATAGATCAGTGGGCCACTGCATTTGTAACAGATATCCTTTTGTTACTTGCAATATATAAATCCTATTATAGAACAGTGAGCTGCATGTTAACTGCAAGGTATATATTAGAGCTATATGTCTTTATGTCCAGTCTTTTAATATCCTAATCTTGAAAAAGTGTTCATTTCGGTAGAAATCAATTCTTATTATTACAGAATCCATAACAATGGTGTTACATTTTAAATTCTGAATTTGTGCTTTTCTAAACCAAGGACTCTTAAACTATACTGACTACCAGTATAGAAGACATGTGACTCCGACACCTTGTAGTCCTCTACCTTATGTAACATTAACTATACTCATTAGACTATTTTAAGGTGTTCAATTATCGGGTTTATTAAGCCATTCCTTCCAGGCCACCCAAAATCTGGATCTTTTTCTCGAGAAACAGACATCATCCAAATTATAAACTCTTTTAACTGAGGCAAACCATTCCAAAAATATTGGGAGCTGAGGCTATACCCATTTTAAATAAACTTCTCTCCTTGCCAGAAGAATTAAGATATATAGCAGCGAGGCTTGAAGTTTAGAAAGCTTACGGCTGATACTCTCCTCTAGGAGAACTCCAAAGATAACCAAAACCAGGTTTACCTTAATTTCTTGCTCCAGAACCTCTGAAATAGTTTTACCAACGTTGTACCAGAAGCCCTGAATCCGAGGACACTGCCAAAACATATGCAGATGATCCGCGTTCCCCGAGGCGCACTTCAAGCAGACCTTCATGCCTTCACCTCCCAGCTTTGCAAGCCTCTAAGGTGTCTAGTATGCTCTGTGAGGTGTAAACAGATGGTTTATCCTGAGAGGGGCAGCTTTAACAACACTCCAGAAGGTGCGCATCAATACTTGCCATAGAGATGTTATGTCAGTCGAGGGCAGGGCTCTTCTCCAGGGCTCCTCCATTGGCGTTGGTGGAGGCTCCCCTTTTACTAGTAGCCATTACCATTTAGATGCTTCTTTACGTTGATGGAGCAGGACTAGGAGAATGATCTCATATTCTTCATTTCCATCCCTATCCTTAACCAGATTAACTGCCCAGCTGGACAGTTGGTAAAATTTGAATCTAGACAGCCTCTGGTTCATGATGTTACTAAGGTAGTCCCTTGAGAATAGTTTGTTTTGCAATAGTTGACCCAATTTCTCAATGCCTTCTTCAAGCAATGGTGCCGATAAGCTATCCTTGAAATACGTAGGCATGCCCAGACAGTTCCAAATTGGGGCACCGACACTGTAGTACAGGATCTTAAGAGTCTTTCTAAACTGATACCAGAGCTCACAGGCAGATCTCAAAACCTTTAGTTTGACTTTTTTGTAAAATTTGGGATGCCCAACTTGAAAAGAAAACAGTCGCTGCCCTGGGGGAACTTTTTAGACATGGCTTAGAGAAAGGAAGGGAAACAAGAGGATCCAAATAAGAGAGCTCTTACATTCTTTAGTTGGAAGGCCCAGCAGTAGAAACGAAAATCGGAGCTTGCTATACTCCCGTCTAACTTTGTGCTTCGTAGTTTTCTCCAGGCAATCCTCACCCCCTTATTAGACCAGAGAAAGCTAGGTATGTCACCCTGCAGAGTTTATCATGAAATAAGTGGGATTATTGGAAGGAGATTGAATCTGGGGAAGGTTGCTACTCTTCTCCTCCCCAGGAGTCTTGTGGTTAGCCATCCTGGTAACCTTGGAGGTGGTAAAATAACAGACGAGGCCGTGACCTCCCTCTGTAGGAACCAGGAAAGAGCCTATACCCGCTTAAAGACAATCTGCTTATGTGTGAATGAGAACAAAAAAAAAGAAATAAAAAACACATTTCCTACACACTTATTTACACAAGTATGATTGTCTCTGTGGAATTTGTGTGATTTAAAGTGCTCTGACACCTTACACTTGTATGAGTGGCACTATAAACGTAAATGAATCTGAGAGGAAGTGATAATGGAGACTTGAGGGGCTCTATTCATTGGTGGTAGTGAGGTAATCCGTGGCAGAGGTGGTCATTGGGGGGCACCAACAAGCACTGTTGCACAGGACGCCACCACGGCTAAAGTCGGCCCTGGGTACCCTCCTGTCACCCTTTGTCTTCACAGGCCCAACGGTGGTGGATTTGCGAACCTTACAGCCCAGCGAGCACCCTTTCGATTTTACATTATGATTGATTACTTTTCAAAGAGCTGCATCTGTCTTACATCACCAGCAAAAACTCTGCCCATCTCAACACAGGCTGACCTGAGATTTCAAGACGACAGGGGTGGCTCCTCCGTTTGAGGGGCGGAGCTATGCCCCGCCTGCTGCAAGTGCATTAGACACACACAAATGAGTAAAATGGCTAAAACTCTGCAGTGGAAGGGTAGGGGTGGGGCTGAATCCTACAATTGCAGAATTACAGCTGCCCCTGCAGTGCACGTGTCAGGTTGGCCGGCTCTATTGCTACAGCCACCCCACATTTGCACTGTAAACCCAGCAGTCTCCTGACTGTGAAACAGCCGGAGTATTGATGGCACAGGCCCCCAGCCTCAACATAAGCACTGGGTTAGCCTGCTCCCACCAATCCTGAAGCTACTTTCAGCATGAGAGCAGCTCCAGGATTGGTTGTATTGGTGTCCAGTGAGCAGGGAGGAAGTCCTTTCCTTTCCTGCTTGTGGGTGCTGATTCGGGAGGTGAGGTGAGAGAGGTGCGAACAATTTCTTGAAGAAGAGATCTCTCATTGTCTTTTTACAAACGATGCTGATGACAGTTTGTTTTCTTTGTGTATTTTCATGATGAATCTGTATTGTTCCTTGTTTAGCGTTCTGCTAGATTTTATTTAAACTGACTTCCAACCAATGTGATTGCACTGTACGCAGTGTGGGTGTGAATTTCCTTACTGACTGGCAGTCGCAGCTGCTACCGCCCACCCACAATGGGGTGGCCTCAAGAAGGGGCAGGGGAAGAAGGGGGGATTGGGCAAGAAAACAAATCACTTACCTCCCGGCCAGCCGGCTTTGCCGGCCACTGCCACCTCCTCATCTTCGTCCTCTTCCTTCTTGGGAGAAAGAGGAAGCAGGAAGCGCCAGGGCTACCACGCTCCCTGCAGCCAATCACAACACTGCAATACAGCAATCTGATTGGTCTGAGCGCCATGATACGACACTCAGCCAGGGGCTGGAGGGGTTGGCATGCTCTCCATGCAGGCTGTAATGCAGCTTGCAATGAGAGAACAGGGAAAGTGCACATAACTGTTTTGGGCGGCCCGAGAGGGACAACCAACATGTCATTGCACACTTAGGAGGGTTGTACCCTCCTCCCCTGCTCTGCAGCCCCACCCGCCCCCTCAGGCATGCTGCAGCAGCAGGAGGACGAAATAAAATGATAATAACATTAGTTATTATCATTTAATTTTTTCCTTTCTATCGCTGCATCAAGGCAGTGGGGCGACACTCCTCTGCCTTAGCCGAGGAGCCCTCTCTGCTGACGGGTGGAAACCAATCAGGTTAACTGATTTTGAACCAATTTGTTTTTTCTATTCAGTTTCAATTTGTAATCACTTTCAATTACGCTGTCACTTCACTCGTTGCTGTGTTTTTTTAGATTCATTGTGGTAGTCTTCAACTCAAGAAATGAAGGAAAATGGCATCAAGAAATATGTCTTTTTTAAAGTGCCTATGGGTTGTTTGGTATTAGCTGAAAATCGCAAATAATAAACAAAAGGAAATGATCTATAAATATTATAAACAGACATGGTTTTCTATCTTTCTGAAACTTTAGTTGAGAGGAGAACTAACGTGACAATTGGAAGTTTCTACCAGGACAATGGCCCAAAAAAGAAGAGTTTCTCCCCCCATACTTTGCTTGTGAAATCGATGGGGAGCTTTAATACTTCAAAATATAGGAATATTGAGTCAGCAGTTAGGCCAGAGGACAGTAACACTATTCGGCGCTATTTGAGTGTGTGTCTTGGCATGTCAACGCACGTGTGGATTTTAGTATCGCCAGAGTTGTGTATTTATGTGAGCCTGCAAGGGGCGAAACACAGGCCCCCGCATCCCCCTCAGCACTGCACTTCGGCTGGGGAGCTCCTGATAGAGTTCGTAGGGGGCCCCTCCACGTACCTTGCAGGGGGGCCCCCTCAATTATCGTTACGCCACTGGTGCGTGCATGTATATGTATGCATTTGTGTATGTGATTTTCGAGCATATATAAAAACGACCTAGAAGATGATTAATACATTTCAATAGCGCAATTTAAGACACACATAAACATTAGCATTTCATTGTAAACATACATGTGTTAATGCGCATATATGAGCAAATCACTTTCTCATGTTTTCTTTTTAAATTGTGGATAGTGTCTACAAATATGCGAACCTGCATAATATTTGTGAATATGGGAACGGCATAGTGCTTGCGATTGTGCAAACATGTATAGGGTTGGTAAATATGTGACCCTGCATAGTATTGGGGAATACACAAACTTGCATGGTGTCTGAAAATGCTAACTTGCGCAGTGTTTGGGAATATGCAAACCTTCCTAGTGTTTGTCAGGGCTTTAAGTGGGATGAAAAAACTGGAGGGGTCTCAAAGGGGCATCGAGGATGTAATTTGGGTGTGGCTTAAAACATGTAAGATAAAAATCTGTGCTTAGCATAGTGTACCACCCGACTATTAATTTGCTGCTTCTGTCATTGCATCTAGATATATAATACAACAAATAAAATTATACCTAGAGCAGGAGTATTAGCTTTTTACAATGGTTGCTAGTTGCATAAGATAAATAAGCAGCAAGCATGGTTTCTTTGTAGAGAATATTACAAATTCTTCAATTCTGAAATGACTGTGAAAGAACTGTAACAAGTCTCTTTGAAGTTACATCAAAGGTAGTAAAGGGTGGTACTGTCACAGAGTTAAGATTTAATTTTTTCAATCTGAGGGTGAGGGCAAAAATGGAGAGCCTGATAGGGATACGTCCCAGCACCTGCTTTTTAGAACTGACGGTGCTGAGCACCACAGGACCCGGACCACTTAAAGCCCTGGGGGCAGATTCACAAGCCCCTTGCTCCATCGGTGTATCACTTTTTGTGACCTACCGGTGGCGCATTTTACTGCTCCATATTTACCAGTACAGGAAAACCCACCCTGTGTGACTTTTCCTGTCCTTGTAAATATGGCCCCTTTGCACACAGAACTGTGATGCACCTGCCCCAGCAACAGTAGCAGATTCGGATTTGTGTCAAGTGTGACACACGTTGGAATTTTGCACGGAACAAAGAGGAAAATATGAATGATTGGGAATCCAAAAGGCGGGCTGGTGTGATTTCCCTTTTCAACGTAGAATTAAATTCAGATGAACCAAGTCTTAAGACAATTCTTACCACCAATATACAGGAGTCATCGTTGACACAGAACCTAGTGACACTCGAGAAACTCTCCAAATGAGAACTAAACAAGTGGTGGGAAGTTACTTCTCTAACCAACTATGTAGAAGTGGGACGTGTTCCCAGAGGTCTTAGAATCTCCATTGTTCCCACATATGAGAATCCCAATCCCGAACTTCTCAATGAATGGGCAGGCTATATGGCAAAAACTTGTAAAGAAATGCTTGAAATATTGATAAAATACGCCAAAACTGATTTAGATTTGCCTCGACAGGATTTGGCTAAGGTGAGGCAAGAACTGGACAAACACAAAGCTGAGAGTACAGTAATGGATTTTCTCAAAGGCCTAGAAATCTTATGAGGATGCTATCAAGTTAAAAAAAGCAATGCAAATTCCTAAGAGATAAGAATGATTGTGCTGAGGGAAGAATTTTAACATATGCGAAAAGATTTGACTGGCCCAAAGAGGTTTACGTGTGATTCAGCAACAGATTCAACAAGAGGCTGTGTTCACTGATTCCAGTTCTGATCCTAGTTTGGACTCTGAAAGGCCAGCGATCCCTTTAGGTGTGCGCCGACTAACATTCATACATGAATTTCAGTTACTGAAACAGAAGAAAAAGGAACAAACAAGGAAGGAACCCATCGAGAAGAAGGGAAGAGGACGAGGAATAGGAAGAGGTAAAGGAAGAGCAAAGGGATCCAACAGAAACAAACAATAACCAAAAGAAGGGGTGGACGTATTGGAAACATCAAGATGTGCCTAGCGAATCAATTTGAAACCAATGATGAAAAAACTATTGTGAATCTATCATCGAGAACATTGACTCAAGATGAGGAATCATTACTCAAATTAGGTTTATCATTTTGTCCAATGCGTGATATGAATTATGTGGATCTAAGAATTGATTTGTTCCTTTATGTTAGAAAATTAAAACTGATGAAATTGCACAAAATGGTAACAGAAAAACAAAGAAGGATTGGGGAGGGATCGCCATCCAATGTATCCTCTACCTTCACTTCACAGGATATTGATTCTATATTAGCGTTGCGTGCTTTGCATGAGAACTTAACGGATGAAACACAAGAATGAAACATCAATGAAACGCTGAGAAAATTGGGCTTTACTCTTGATGGCTCGGACGAGAGTGGTTTCAAACCAAAATCGAGATTCAACTGAAATGTTCCCCACGACAATATTGAGGCTTTCAACTCTGTCATGATTCATGAACTAACTAAGATGGGCAGCAACCATGACATCAGGGGACACGTTAATCTAACTAAGGAACAGAGGGGTGCTCTGAAACAACTTACTGAAGACTCCACCATAATTATCAAACCCTCAAACAAGGGGGGTAACATTGTCTTGATGGACATGGAGTATTACAGAATAGAAGCTCTCAGTCAACTGAGTGATTATACGTGTTATGAGGAAATCAATTGGGATACTTATAGACAATCAATATGCCCATACCATGACATTTTGAAAGACCGGTGGGTTACAGGATTGCTGGGACAAGATGAATATTTATTTCTAAAGAATGACCATCAGCGTACACCTTGTCTATACCTGCTTTCAAAAATTCATAAAGATCCCACTAGGCCACCAGGAAGACCCATTGTATCATCTAATGGTGGTCTTTTAGAAAACACCTCGATCTTTCTTGATTTCTTCCTCTCTCCATTAGTAGTGGATTTGACATTGTATTGCTGTTACGGCACAGATTTCCTGAGAAGAATTCATGATGTGAAGTGGGAAAGCACATATTTGATGATATCACTTGATCTGTGCTCATTATACACCTGTATTGAGCAAAGGAAGGGAGTGGAAGCATGCATGCATTTCCTGCGAGGCAGACCACTATCTATGTTAGAGCACACCAACATGTTCAGAACAATGATGCTCTACTGTCTGGAACAGAATATCTTTCTGTTCAAAAAGACACTATACAGACAGAAGTCAGGCACCGCCATGGGTACCTGCTTCGCCCCCAGCCTGGGGAATCTTTTCCTGGGCTGGAGGGAAGGGCCGGTAGTCTGGACAGACCAGAATGAGAGATACACAGAGCAGATCCCAATTTGGATCACATTTGGGATGGCTATGAAGGCACAGCTAGGGAATTTATCAGTATTTTAGAGAAGAATGATCTCAACCTTAGCTTTACCTACACCACGAGCAGAACCTACTGTGAATTCTCGGATGTAGCCATCCATATTGAAAAAAAATAGCTACAGACATCGCTTTTTAGAAAAAAGACGTCTGGCAGCAGCTCCTTACAAGCGTATCGCCACCATCCTGCACCACTTATCCACAGTATACCCTATGGGGAGTTTCTTAGGGCATGCGGAAACTGCAGTAGAGATGATGTTTTCAATAAAGAACAGGAGAACATGAAAAATCGATTTATGAAATGGGGCTATTCATGTAAAAAATTGACACAGGCCAGTAGAAAATTGGAGGGGGTAAAGCAGGCAGATGTCCTATTTAAAAGCAAGGGCACTGATAAAAGCAAAAGTGAGGACAATAGACCCAGGCTCATTATTACCTTTAACAAGAGATCGTCACATTTTAAGAAGACCTTAAAAAACATTGGAATCTGTTAGTTACTGACCCAGTAATTGGCAGTTCGTTATGGCAATGCCCCGCAGGTCACATATAGACAACCTCAGTCCCTAAGGGGTTTTGGGTGCACAGTTTTCAGGAACCAACACGTTTGGCCAGCTGACTAGGGAAACACAGGGGAGGTTTCTACCTATGTAATTCATGTAAGCCATGCAAAAATAGCCAGATTCACAGAAGCTATACCACAGAGAATGGCAGAACAAAGCAGATTCAGAAATACATCACCTGCACCACAGAAATTGCGATATACATCTTAGAGTGCCCATGTGGCTTAAGATATGTGGGCAGTACCAAACTCTTGCTTAAGATGAGAATTCTACAACATCTACAAGCTATCACTAACAATGACTTCAATTATCCAGCAGCCCGTCACTTCCAGACAAAACATGCTTGCAATAATAGTTAGCTGAAGGCTTTTGGGATTGACTGTATTGTAAAACATGTGAGGGGGGTGACAGAGAGAAAATGTTACTGACATTGAAATCTAGAGATATAATTGATTTGAACATAAGAATACCGTATGGTATGAATAGCAGCGAGGAATTAACAACTCATATTGGCTGATGTCAGAATTTTAAGGTCCGGAATGTATTTCACTCACTTCTACATTGCACTTATTGGTGCTTTTTAACTAATAGTTGCACACTCGTCAAACATAATTGGGCACTTGCTCTTCGTTGTAATCATTGATTGAATTTAAGTACCAGGAGAGGCATTCGGGGGTCAATCCTAGTTTGTAAGGCAATGCCATTTGGCTGTCAACTGTATAAGGGCACTTGCCCGGTATCAAATGTCTGGTCGTTGTATTAATAATTCGACCAGTCTTACTTTCCCTTTCCCTCTTACTTCTACTTAGAGCCCGGAACTCTAGTTGTCCGTGTGGAATAATGCCAGTATGCCTATTATACACATCTAGACATGTGGAACAGAGATGCACGAGGGCACAGCTTTACAACAAGCATTATGGTAACATTTTTTTTCTTAATTTGTATATACACATTTCATAACTAATGAATTAGGTAGTTGGATTATGCTGTTAAACTTGAGAAATTCTGCACTAAGAATTTTTGACTGATTTTTTGAATAAGAACTGTCTTAACTGATTTTATTCATTTGACGCAAATGTTAAAATTGCATGAATAATGGAAAATACTAGTATGCTTTTTTCAGTCATTGCGGGAAGTCTTTTCTCTATATCCTCCAGCTCTCAGCGTATTTCTTTAGTGAGTGGAGCACATTGTGTAAACTTGACAAAGGCTTCATAGCTGAAACGCGTTGTTTTGCACATAAACGTTTGGTGTTAATCACTTGGTGTGCTGCTCTTTCATTCTGAACTGTGGAATGTTGCTTTAAAGGATATATATATATATGTAAATATGTGTGTCGGACTTGTTGGAGGTAACAGGAGGGCTTCTGGGTCCCCAGGAAACCTCAGCATCCAAGAGGACGTCATCCCCTAACCAGCAGTGTGCCAGGTGGCGCGTTTGCGTAGTGGTGGAGAAAGGAGGCGTGGCCTCTGAAGACATCTCAGTAATTCCACAGTGTGGGGCTTACTGCAGGTAACAGGAGGGCTTGTTGGTCCCCAAGGACACTCTAGAGTCAAGGGGACTTCATCCCCCAACCAGTAGTGTGACAGGTGGTGCGTTTGCAGAGTGGTGGGAAAAGGGGACATGGTCTCCTAAGTCCTCTCAGCAATCACACTGTGTGGGACTTACAGGAGGTAACAGGAGGACTTATTGGCTCCCAAGGACCCTCAGCATCCAAAGGGACATCATCCCCCAACCAGCAGTGTGCCTAGAAGCGCGTTTGCAGAGTGGTGGAGAAAGGGGTCATGGCCTCTGAAGTTCTTGCAGCAATCAGGCTGTTTGGGACTTACTAGAGGTAACAGGAGGGATTGTTTGCCCCAAGGACCCTCTGCAGCTAAAGGGACTTCATCCCCCAACCAGTTGTGTGGCAGGTGGTGCTTTGAAGAGTGATGGTGAAAGGGGGCTGGTCTCTGGCAAATTGCTGGTCTTTTTTAAAAACAAATATTCGGGAAGGGGAGCCCGGTGGCCTCCCTTCCAAGGGCCAATTTCGGCCTGGGGGCCCCATCCCCAGGGCCAACCCTATTTTGAATGGGAGAGGGGTGCCACACTGGGGCATGGCCCTTTTCTTCTTTTTTTTTAATAAACTAAAAGGAAGGGGCGAACAGGTTGTTTTGTGTGTGATGTTTTAAGGTTTTTTCAATATTGTGTTTCTAACTGTAACCTGCAACCTTAGCGGATGCGTGTGTCAGTGGCTCTATGTCTTTGAGTGTGTGTGAGAATCTATATGACTGTGTAAATGGGTGTGTGATTGGTGTATGTGTTAGTAATTGTGTGTGTGAGTGACTGTATGGGTTGTGTGAGTGGGTCTGTGTGTTCCTGTGTGAGTGTTTGAGTGGGTGTGTGAGTGTCTTTGTATGCCTCTGAGTGGATGTGTGACTTGTGCTATGCATTTTGAGCAGTTACATACTTAGGGTATTTAAACTGGAGAATCATGGGCTTTGCTCTCACCAGGAGATGATGAGAAAGAAATCACTTGTCACAGTCACCCCAGATTAGATTTTGGTCCAATATATCAATGATGGAGACACCTCTATTAAGGAATTCGGGTTGTTTTTTGACGTGCAATATGAGGAAAAATACAATTGGTTTCCTTTTGCCAAGCCTAAGTAGTTACGATTCTTTGTGCTTTACTGAAGTGGAGTTTACACTGGAGCACGTGCTAGCTTTATATTTATAAGTGCTTCCTGTTGAGGTTTAATTTCTGTGAAACGAACACTTGGGACTGAATGGAGCATGATTTTGTTAACAAGAGTCCCCTTTTTTGCCAAAAACGTCTACTCAACTGCAGTACTTTCATCTGGTTAATTAGTAAGTGTATCTCTTTGGATAAATGTATCATGCACATTGTGCACTACAGTTGCATAAAGGACCACTGCGTAATTTTGCAGTGAGGTTGTGCACATGTAATTTTGGCAATGTGATTGTTCATTGACCATCTTCATGCACAAATCTGTGATAATGAATCGCTATGAAGAGAAGACAGCAAGACTACAAAGAGGTGAATATACATGAAACAATGCTGCTATTTAGGAAATGAGGTAAGGGCTTCTTTGTTTGATTTAGATGTCCTCGTATTTCTCTGCATCAAAAACGTGTCAACAAAATCAGATTTAAATGTGCTTTGGTGCCTATTGTTAGGCTCTCCATCAACGTGGGAAAAAGGAAAAACCTGTACATACTACTTAGAAAAACAGGAAGTGGGTTTGTGCCTGTGTTTCCTGTACCTATTTGCACATACCCTTGAGGTGCTTGCAGTTGATATTGCTCACTGCTCCTATTCCCTCTATCAATGACACCCATTTAGGTTTTTGTGCCTGCCTCTTCATGCCATTTTTTAGTTTGATATTCACTCTTTTTTTTTTAATTATTTGCATATTCATCGCAAAATACTGTGCTATGAATTTTCCTGCTTCCTGAAAATTCTGACTTCAGGTTTTTTTTTAAAGGTTTGAGTGAAGTAGTTTACTATTGCAGTGCTTATACTTGTACTCCTGTAATTAATTTTATTGTAAAGCACTTTTTTATTTAATTTGCCATCTTCGCGACAACGCCGGTCTTCGTAATGACATCAGCATTTGTGAATACCATGTGACTATGTAACAAGGAGATTTAATTGGAGAATACACTTTCCATTAATCTTCATATGAAGTTCCTTCCCATTTCTTTCTTATTGGAGCTTCAATTGGATATTTGGAACTTTGCTAGCAGGTGTCCTGTACTATCATTCACCTTAAATAAATTTGCAACAGGAGGAGCAAGTGTAAAGCAAGACCTGCATCAAGAAACTGAGAAGCAGGAGCCACAGCCACATTCTGAAGACTCTTCAGATGGGGAACTAGTGCCAAAACGGCAAAGTATTGGTTTGACTTTTTTTTGCTATCCCGTTTGGCAAAAAAAAAAGAAATTGCCAAATACGTCAAGTGCACCTTGTGTGAGAAGGCCCTTTCAGGGGGCACTTCTAAAACATATTCTTGTGGGACAACAAGCATGTTGTTCTATTTAAAAACATATCATAATAATGAAGTACCGGGGATTTTAGGACCCCAGCGGTGCCAGGGATAGCACCCTATGACTTCGGGTTATCCTGTTGCTGTAGTATTATAAAAGACGCTCTCATGGTAATGTAACAAAGAACTTGGCAGAAGAAGCTGAAATATGAAAAAGACATCTTTATTAAACTCAAATGAGTGAGACTACGTCGCACAGAAGCCTTAGCAACTGAATGAGGCAGTCTGCAGAACAAAAACCAGTCTTCTATTTTATGCAGAATATTACGCTTTGGGCAACACCGCCCCTGTTTTACAAGTGGTCATTCACATATTTTGGCTTCAAAGAAAAGGCAGAGTCATGGTGACAATCCCACATTCCTGTTCAACCAGCCCACAATTATTTACCCCAATAAACATGAGCATCTCCTGTTTGGGAAACAAGCCATAAAGCAGGAACAGTCAGGTGTGAAAGAGATTAGCTGGAGGCTCGTGTTTAATGTAAAGGCTTTATGGTGTGTCAAGCCCTGATGCTAATCACAGGTGGCCAGAGGACGGGGAGCTCGTGAGAACGGACTGACCTGGGGCGGCAGAGCCAAGCTGCCCAGGTCATAGAGAAGTCAAAGGAAGGCACATGTGCTCTAAAGGCTCGTATTTACTTCATAATATGTAGCCTATGTGAGGGCAACCATAAGATGGCCACCGCTCTAAGATGGAACCCACGTAGTGATGTATAATATAGTATACATAGTGCATTTATCAATGAAACGTTATATAAAGCACTTGTACATACCGCATTGGCCATTCGCGGTTTGCTAATACCGGAATAGACAGGGGTAGGGCCCTGCCTCCTACGCGGTCCCAAATTTTAAAGTACCACAGACCCTCCTTTTGCCCTTAATTAAAGAGCGCCATATAGCTATTTTAGCACATCACATGGTTCACTTCTGTTTTTTTTTTTTTTTTTTTTAAGTTTCTCTTCTTAATATTAATTAACCAACATTTTGCTTAACAGACTGAAAACATCAGAAGACCCACAAACACATATTGAGCTCATTTCAGACATAAACAAAAAGGGGTCAAACACACAGTACCGCACGCTTTAGCCATTTTTCATAAATAGCGCCGTCGCAATTTACTTACAGAAGTTGCACTAATGAGAAAACCACATAGACATTTAAACACACAGTTGACTTACAAATCAATACGCATGACAGAAAGAAAGAACAGCTCACAGACTTGAACCAAACCATTTACAAATACTAGTTGTAAGTCATATTTACAAGAAACGCTTCTCAATAGTATTCCAAAAGGCTGCATAAACAGCCTAACAGACAGATGTATGTCCAAGAAGTAGTGAGTGCGCTCAATTCACTAGCTTTGCCTAGCAGAACACCACACAAAATCGTTCTGCATATCTTTATTCATGAAACTGCGCAGAACGAAGGATCCTTGTTTTGTATTATGTCATATTTTAATTCCCTGGGGATACAAAATCACTAAGGAAGAAATATGTTTTCAAATCTAACCGATTTTAACTATGGTACCTTCCAAAAAAGCAACACATTTTTCCATGTGAGCTTAAAAACAGGCATGCCAAAAATACTGCGGAAAACGCAAGTATTATAATCTAAACCAAATGGAGAAATATCTCCTCATTACCTGCCTACACAAATTGTAATTCGCATATCCAAACCTATACAAACCAAAAGTTGGCCAACACAAATTTCAACATTTCAAACTTGCTAAGATCAGGCATCTTATAGCTCACTAATCTAACTTCAAACTTCAAGGGGTTATCTCTATCAATACACTCGCAAATATACGAGACCCTTGGCTATGGTAATTGCAATGACCAAATTAAAAACCAAGAAACCAACCCCTCGGCTTTGGTAATTGCGATAACCAAATTAAAAACCCAAAGAACCAAAGGAGTGGGAGCGACCCACTTATACTTAACTCTTACTTTTATTAATCAAAAGGTTATCCAAATTCTAACTGTCAAGTTCTTCATAACAAAACGTCTTCTATAATACTCACGCCAAAAAGGGTTCTAATCGGGAGTGACATCTTTTGGAGAGTCAAAGTCAGAAAGATCAGAGATATACTGGGCTGCAGAGACAAAGAATCCCCCAGAACCTCGGTACCTGCTTAGTGGATTTCTGTCCTGTTCTCCCCAGTAGATTTCTGTCCTCTGACAAGATCGCTCCTCCAGATAGTCACTTGTATTGATGCCCAACGTTGGGCGCCAACTGAAGTACCGGGGATTTTAGGACCCCAGCGGTGCCAGGTATAGCACCCTATGACTTCGGGTTATCCTGTTGCTGTAGTATTATAAAAGACGCTCTCATGGTAATGTAACAAAGAACTTGGCAGAAGAAGCTGAAATATGAAAAAGATATCTTTATTAAACTCAAATGAGTGAGACTACGTCGCACAGAAGCCTTAGCAACTGAATGAGGCAGTCTGCAGAACAAAAACCAGTCTTCTATTTTATACAGAATATTACGCTTTGGGCAACACCGCCCCTGTTTTACAAGTGGTCATTCACATATTTTGGCTTCAAAGAAAAGGCAGAGTCATGGTGACAATCCCACATTCCTGTTCAACCAGCCCACAATTATTTACCCAGCGAGGCTCAGATCCCACATCAGATATCGATAGGCCCCAATAAACATGAGCATCTCCTGTTTGGGAAACAAGCCATAAAGCAGGAACAGTCAGGTGTGAAAGAGATTAGCTGGAGGCTCGTGTTTAATGTAAAGGCTTTATGGTGTGTCAAGCCCTGATGCTAATCACAGGTGGCCAGAGGACGGGGAGCTCGTGAGACCGGACTGACCTGGGGCAGCAGAGCCAAGCTGCCCAGGTCATAGAGAAGTCAAAGGAAGGCACATGTGCTCTAAAGGCTCGTATTTACTTCATAATATGTAGCCTATGTGAGGGCAACCATAAGATGGCCACCGCTCTAAGATGGAACCCACGTAGTGATGTATAATATAGTATACATAGTGCATTTATCAATGAAACGTTATATAAAGCACTTGTACATACCGCATTGGCCATTCGCGGTTTGCTAATACCGGAAGAGACAGGGGTAGGGCCCTGCCTCCTACGCGGTCCCAAATTTTAAAGTACCACAATAACCACCTGAAGCAGGCACAGAAGAAGAGAAGTGGAGAGAGGCTATCAACTTCCAGGGCCACGCCACCTGCTCCAGGAGTAAAATACCTCAAGAAGTGGAGAAGCGGCTGCCAGGAATATCTCCGGAGTTGAAGAAGATTGCCATATTTTGCATTGATAGTAACACCACCCAAGCAGTGTGTTGCTGTCATTTTGGAAACAGTCAAAAAGCACACCTGTTAATTTTCTTTTCTTTACACTAGTTTTTCCAGTGTTTTTGAGATGGTGGACATAATGTTTTTTTTTTCCTAGTTGACATTTCATTTAAGTAAAAATACAAAAAAACACAAAATGCTAGAAAGCTAGAAAAATATACAAAACCAGTTCCAGGAAAAAGAAGAAAAAAAGGTTCTTGTTAGAACCACAGTTCATGGTTAAATAAATGATACACCGTATGTATGATTGTATAAATGAGTCACTGAATGTGTTAGTGGCAGCATAGGTTGGTGATTAGGTGTGTGAGTGAGGGAATGTCTCTGTAAGTGGCAGTATGGGTGAGTGAATGCCTGTGTATATGCATGTATAATTCAGTGAGTGTTTGTGTTAGTGACTGTATAGGTGAGTGACTGTTGTGTTAGTGGCTGTATGAGTGACCGACTAGGTGGGTGAGTGTCTGTGTAAGTGAGTAACCGGGTGTGTGAATGAATCTGTGAGTGACTAGGTGTGTATGTGTTTATTTGGGTGAGTGACTTGCTGTATGTGTGAGTAATCGGGTGTGCGAGTGTGCATACGAGTGTGTGAGTGACTTTATGAGTGGGTGGCTGACTGGGTTTATGAGTGAATGAGTAGGTGTATGAGCTTCTGTATGAGTGAAATGGTGGATATGTGAGTAGTTGTATGAGTGAGTATGTGTGCTTACATTAGTGAGTTAGAGTATGCGTGTGAGGTTGTATGGGTTAGTGAGTGGATGCATGAGTGGTTGTATGGATAAGTCAGTGGCTGTTTGAGTGACTGCATAGGTGAGTGAGTGGCTGTGTGGGTGGGTATATGGGGGAGTGAGTGGGTGTCTGAGTGGCTGTATGAGTAAATCAGTGGGTGTCTGAGTGGCTCTATGTCTGAGTGAGTAGGTATGTGAATGGCAGTATGGGTCAGTGTGTGAGTGGATGAGTGGCTGCATGGGTGAAATAGTGGTTGTATCTCTGACTGTATAGGTGAATGAGTGCATGTCTTAGTATCTGTGTTAGTAACTGAGTATTTTATCATCTGTATGAGATAGTGACTGTGTGTGCCAGTGGCTGTATCAGTGAGTGATTAGGTGGTTGAGTGTTTGTATACGTGAGTGACTGGGTGTGTTAGTGGTTGTCAGAGTGAGTGACTGGGTGTGAATGGCTCTTTGAGTGAGTTACTGGATGTGTAAGTGGTTGCATGAGTGATCGACTGCGAGAGGCTGTATGAGTGAAGATGTGGGGGCATAAACTGCTATATGAGTAAAATAGTGGGTATGTGAGTGACTGACAGAGTCTGTGAGTGGTTGTATTGATGAGTGACTGGGGGTGTGAGTGCCTGCATGAGTTACTGACTAGGTGTGTGAGTGTCTATGTGTGGGTATGAGTGGGTATGTGAATGTGTATATGGGTGAGTGACTGAGTGTGTGAATGACTGTATGAGTGAGTGACTGGGTGTATGACTGTCTATAATAGTGAATAAGTGGCTCTATGAGTGAGTAACTGGGTGTGTGAGTGCCTGTATCAGTGTGTTAGTGGGTATATGAGCGAGTGGCAGGCTGTGTGACTGGCGTTATGCGTGAATGAGTGGGGTTGTGACCTGCTCTATGAGTGAGATAGTGGGTATGTGAGTGGCTGTATGAGTGAAAACTGACTGCGTGACTGGTTACATGGGTGAGTGAGTTGTTATGTGAATAAATCCATAGATGAGACGCTTGATGTGTTTGTGCCTGTATTAGTGAGTGACTGGTTGTGTGAGTGGCTGTATAGATGAGTGAATCACAGTGTGATTGCTTGTAAGATTGAGTGAAAGGTTGTATGAGTGGTCACATAGGTGAGAGACTGTGTGTGTTAGTGCATGTACGAGTTAGTGATTGGGTGGGTGAATTTATGTATAAGTAAGTGGCACGATGTGTTAGTGGCTTTAGGTGGTGAGTGAGTGGATAGGTAAAGGTGTATATAAGTTAGTCACTCTGGGGCCGATTCACAGAACTAATCTGAGATAAAATCCTAAACTTACTACTTTTGGTATTCACAGAAAGCATTTAGTAGTAGTAAAGTTAGGACTCCTAACTTTACTACTACTAAACTGAGACAAAATCCTATCTTTACGACTTTGGGTATTCACAAATGGCATTTAGTAGTAGTAAAGTTAGGAGTCCTAACTTTGCTACTACTAAATGCCTTCTGTGAATACCAAAAGTATTAAGTTTAGGATTTTGTCTCAGTTTAGTATTAGTAAAGTTAGGAGTCCTAACTTTACTACTACTAAATGCCTTCTGTGAATACCAAAAGTAGTACGTTCAGGATTTCATCTCAGATTAGTTCTGTGAATCGGCCCCTCTGTGTGAATGGCTGTATATCTGATTGAATGGGTGTTCAAGTGACTGTATGAGTCAGTGACTGGCAGTGTCAGAGCTTGTGTGGGTGGGTAAGTAACTGTGAGTAGCTATTTGGGTGAGTGAATATGTGTGTATCAGTGAGTGAGTGGTATGTCAGTGCTTTTATCAGTTTGTGCCTGGGTGTCTCAGAGGCCATATTATTTTGTCTATAGTTATAATAGTTTATAGAACAACGTTTTCCTGGGTGTATCAGTGTATACACAAATGTGTGTCTTGGTATATCAGGGGATGCCCAGGTTAGTTAGTGTATTTATCAGTCTATATGCGGATGTGAGTGAATGAATGAGTTAGTGCTTGGGTGTATCAGGCAATGCACAAGTGTGTGTATCTGTGTGTTAGTGTCTATATCAGTGTGTGTTTGGCTGTGGTAATATATACAGCAGTGTGTGACTGGGTGTGTCACAGTCTGCATCTTTGTGTAAACGAGTGTGTGACTTTCTTTAGCGATCTTCATAGTCATGGTTCCATTTGTAGCTCAGTCCAAATAAATCATAAATATTTGCTTCTTTTTCTGAAACTCCAAGCATGACCATTATAAATTCCTGTGTATCTTGTTAACTGTTGAGAGTAAATATTAGAGATCCGCTAAATGTATCTAAAAGGTCTCAAATTCCTGAAGCAGTACACATTACAGTTCTGTCAGTGACTAAACGTTGGAGCAAATTATGCAATGCAGAACACAATCTCTTATCTGTTTTCTGTTCAAATTGATGTACAAGATGAGGTAAATGAAACAGTACATTGAGAACAACAGTTTTTTTTTTGTTGCAGAGTTTTATATAGCGTGAACTTGACCCAAATCCAATCAGGTATCAGAGCGCTTTACATAGCACCAGTTAAGTTACATTAGGACACACATTAATTCTTTGTTAGGCATGGGGAGATTAAGTGATTTGTCCAGAATCACAGGATGCTCAGCGTCATTACTGAGACTCGAACCCAGTTCCCCAGGTCCGAGGTCGAGCGCCCTAGCCGTTAGGCCAACTCCTCTTCCCAGTTGCATAGTAGATGACACCTGAACTGTTTCCAACTGGTATCCTACAATATCTTCTTAATTTTCTACCTTTTCTTCTTAATGCCTTCTAGTATATCCGTGTTTCCTTTCTTTTCTTGAAAATCTGTTAATTCTTTTGTAAGCTTCCGCTTAGGACAGATTATCAGTTTCTCATAAATAGGATAGTGTCCTTAATGAGGAGTATATAGACTTCTTAACCAATTGCACTCTCTGACACAAATTGCATCAGCACTAACTTTCTTATCATCAAAATCAATCAAAAACAAGCCAGTCAATGTTCTAACTCGTGGCAATGCTATATATAACATTCCTTCTTTAAATACAGTACTTCCAATTTTACCAAAACTATATCTACACTTAAACCTTGTGATTTATGGATAGTTACAGCATGCACGAGAGAGAGTGTGAATTTCTGGTGCCGCACACATAAGTCTTTCACTAGCAAAAAACGTAAGCCGGCAAATCGGTTTGATGCCATCAATCTGATACATTTTGATGGCCAAATATTGAACCTCATTTCTATTTGGGAAATTCATGAAATCACTAACTTTACCCATTGCACCATCTACTAACCCTTCTCCAACATTTAAATTATGCTGCAAAATTACTCGACTGTTCTTGCACGTGCGTACATGCTTTTCTAATCTAGCAGTTCAGGATACAGACTTTTGCAAAGAATCTAATTTTGCTTGTAGTTTTTCTTTGATTAGTACTGTCACTCTCTGATGTTTCATTTCATCTATAGCTTTAATTTCCTAACTATATCTTTTTTCATAAGTTTTAGTAATTTTTCGTTGAAGTTGAAGCACTCTTGTGTAAGCATTAAACTGACTTTGGATTTCTGTTCTTCAATAAAATTGTGCATTAGTTCTGCTGCTCTAATTCTAGATGGAAATAGTTTCTTGATAAGTTGACTTTCTACAGCATGTTTTCATCGTTTGTTGGAACTGCTATTCTAATGTCCTTATGTATATTTGCGTAATCCACATTATTGATGCATATTTTTCACAAGTCCCTTGTGTTCAAAGTGTAAACAAATATTTACATTGTCAATACTCCCCAAAGAATTTCTTGTTTTATTATGGACAAATGCTTTTAAAACAGGGTGCATTTATGGGTGTAAGTTGGATCATAGTTAGTTCTTAAAAACCTGCTGCATTCTTAAATGTATGAATGCAAGCATTAAGTTTGATTCTATGCTCACTTAATCAATGAATAGAAGCTTCAGTTTTTTTAATACTCTTGATACCTTATGGCAAGCTTCACCAGCTAATTTTTGGTATTCTAGTTTATTGTCATGTTCAACAGGTAGCATTTGTCATCTGTGGAAAGTAATTATTTTAGTGTTATGTGCAGCTAATCCTGTTGGTGCTGTTACAACACATAACACATTTGATTCTGTAGTCTGCTGTAGATAACCAATGAAAACCTTAATTAGAAAACTTTTTCCAGTGCCAGCTTGACCACTAATAGATAGTAGTATTGGTTTAAATGAAGAACATTCACGTTGTTTCTTCTCATGGAGAAATCCATGCTCTATTTTATCTTTAACTACATTGTAAATTTCTATTTGTTTATCGTTCAGTTCTACTAAATATACAAAATTAACATTTTCATCTCTTGCATGCTGCATTGCACTCTCCATCTTATTCATATCTATAGCTGTTTCGTTTGGAATTATTCGTTCTATAAGAGGATCTTGAGTCAGTGGTCCAGAACTTTGGCTGCTTTGTGAACTCTCCTTAGCTATTTCAGCAGCAATGTTTTGTTCCTGTTCGATCTCATCATTCATCATTTTCAAATATGTTGGAAAGACCGAACACTCAATGCTGTTTTTCACAGACTTCAAAGAATCTCCATAACAACCACAGTGTGCATGTAAATCTTATTCAGCATGCCATAGCTCGAGCAATTGCAAAAATGCCAAGTAAAAAAAACTCTCTTCTCTCTGGAGTTCAGCAACTAAGCTTTTGGTGGTTAATTAGATTTCCTTTATTGTGTTTCACTCAACAACCATCACATCCAAGTACTGCATATCTCCCTTCTATGTTTACATCTGCATTACTTCTATATGCATAGTATTGAATTAATTCATAAAGGCACATGTTTTGAAGATGTGGACTTCTTCTTGGGTAGTATGTATTCAACTTATTAGATTCCAACAAGTCTCTACTTTCTGGATCAAATTCTGCTAGATATTGCATTTCGGGGAAATAATTGAATACTTTATTTCGACTGCTTGCAAGGCCTAGACTTACCCATAAAATTCCCTTTTAGAACAAACTATCTGCGCTCAACTGGTCCAAGCACTCATAGGAACCATTTCTCTGTGGCGAAGTGTTGTTAAGTAGGGGCTTATTTATGAGCCCCTTGTGACACTTTTTGTGATGCAGAGACAGCATAAACAATACATCATGTTGCGCCATATTTACAAAGTGACACATCTAGGCAGATACTTCACTTTGTAAACCCCTGCACCACATTATACCTGTGTCAGGTATAAATAATGCATCGGGGCATTCCCCTGCAAGAAAGCCTTGTGGTCATGGAGCAGTGAAATCTATCAGATGTCCCTCCGCCACTTCTAGGACGCCACTGTGTCAAAACCTTACACCTGCCTCATAGTAGGCACAAGTGTGATGCAGTGCAATGTGTACAGGCCTCTCCCATGCATTGCTGGAGTTGCTTCATGCTTACAACACAACTCCAGCTATGCGTGAGTTTTGCGGTGACAGATACATCATAATTCCTGATGCATCAGTCATTCCTTGTGACATGGAGCGCCGTAAAGTAATGTGAATTGGTACTTCCTATTGGCAAGGTACTTTTCCTCCTTATAAGTTCCTTATACATGGTACCAGTGGTAACCAGAGCAAGAGGGGTAAAAGGGTCACCAAGGCTGCAGCACTATATTGTACCACCCTGTGTGACCAAAGTAAAAGTATGTCTGCAGGTCTGCCATTGTAACCCTGCAGGAGCAGTCTGTCTGCTCAAGAGTGACTCTGCACACACCATGTACTGCAAAGCCACTTCACTGCCTTAATATAAGTAAGTCACTCTACAGGCTGTCCTCCTAAGCCCAGGAGGTAGAGTGCATTATTTTAAATGTGTGGATATATATGATTATACATATATCTCTCTACAGTAACCCTATAAACAAGGTTTTACTGTAAGTGACCTGCGGTCCATAGAGTAATATGATCTGGCTACTGAGAAAACTTAAGATAGCCAGCTTGAATGTGTAACAACCAAATTGTGTCATGTTTGGTGCCAAACACTGTGCTTTTTCACCCCTAACATGATTCTTGTGTTGACGGGAGCTGTCATTAACATAGGTGCCACCTTGAGTGGATACCCACCTAAGGTTTAGTGCTTCAGTGCCTTGGTGGGCTTCCCTGAGCCATTTGCTGCCAAGACAAGAGTCTGTCCTCCAGGTGGGATATGCTAGCACTTTCTCAGGATCAAGACAAAGGCCTGGGCAGAAAGGAGGTCACACCACCTCCCTCCCAGGATGACTAGTGTTTACAGTCATCAAGGCAGTGAGCCTCAAAGGCTTTCATTGCCCTTAATGTGCAGTTACTTGTTCCCCATTCAAGGAGAAAGCCCCTCCCACCATGTCCAGCCCAACAGATGGGGAAACTAGTTATTCAGGAGGCGTACACCAGCAAAAGTCTAGATACACCTTTAGGCTGGGCTAGGAGGTTCTGTACAGCTGAGAACGAGTTCTGCCATGTTGGAAGACCCTAAATCAGAGGACTCTGTGTAGAAAGGTGATTATACCCACAGGAAGGTGTTACCTATGGATCCGGTTAGCCACAGGGACCAGTAGCCCAGTGATAACTGCCCCTCACACTCTTAACGTCCCCTAAACTACTAAGATTTAAGGGGCTCCCCTTACACCGGAACCAGAGTTCTGAGAATAGGCACAATGAAGACACCGTCACCGACAACAGAACTTTGGACTCTGCCAGAGTGTGAAGAGAGGGCACTTAAGTGTCCTGAAGAGACCATATACTGGAACCAAGTATTTAATGTATGTCCATGGCGAAAGCTCATTGCTCCCAGCAAGAAGGACCGGGATACCAGCGTGTTCAATTGCTAAGAACCAGTTCACTTCCCCATTGATATACATACTAAATAAAGTAGAAGCAAGTACACAACCCTATTTGACGCCCCTTATGATAGGGATCGTATCTGTAAGGTTGCCAACATTATTCCATCTTACTAGTGCATAGGTGTCGATATGCAGTATTCTGAGAATACAGAGGAGATCCTCTGGAACCCCAGTAGTTTCCCAGTACCCTCCATTTAAATTGACAATCTTCCAACACAAAACATTGAAAGGAAAGGCCTTGTCTATAGTGCTTATTTTATTCCTGAATCGTGCCTGGGCATCTTCCAGGGCATGGTTCTCGGCAAGCCAAGTTTGAAAACCTGGTTAGTACCTGTCTACAGAATATTTTTGGGGTGATATCCAGTAAACTAATAGGCCTATAGTTTGATGGTTCATCCCTACCCCCATTTTTATAAATTTGGATAATAATAGTGCCCTGCCATGATGGTGGGATTTTGCTGCCCTTCATAATGGCGTTACCCAGGTGATTGAGGTAGGGAGCCCAGACATCAGGTTTGGAAAAAAACAGATCGCCTGGAATGCCATCCAATCCTGGCACCTTTCCTTTCTTGGTTTGTTTAGGGGCATTCTCTGTTTCGCTTAGAGTAAAGCAGGGGAAGCCCTTAGGAGAATGGGCCTCACTCATTGCAGAGGTTAAAGGGTGAGGGTGTGTTGGAGCATCCACAGACACCCAAGACCCCTTAGACTGCCCTCCTTCTACCTCTTCCTTGTACAGTGACCCAAATATCAGGCTGGACAACAACCTACAGGTGATTGTCAATGGTACGTGTGCCTTCAGTCACTATCTTCCAGAAGGACTTGAAGTATTTACTATCAAGTGCTTCCGTGAGGTCTTCCCATTGACCTCACTCTCATCTCCTCTTTGCTGCCAGCAGTGAAAACTTATACTTTTTCCTGGCCATAGATATCTCAGGTTTGCTTCACTTTTTGGTATTTCTTACAAGGTGTTTTTTTCCTGTTCGAAATCCTTGCCAAACCAGCTAGGTTCTTTCTTTATAATACTTCCCATAGTTCTTGCCTTAAGAAAGAAGAGCTTTATATGATCCAAGAATTGGCATTGCATGGTGACAAAGTCAAACTGACAACCAACAGTAGCAGGCGCATCATAGGTCGAAAATATGTAAATAAGGACTTCATAGATTTGCCTCTGGAACACTACATTAAATGAAACTACCGCCGATTTCATATTAAGGCTCTTGTACGTCTATCGTTGATTGTCATTGGCTCCATTGAGCTGAAGAAAGATATAAGCACCAGGTTATCACTTATGAATGAGGCTAAGTCGATCCTGGCACCTAATGCCTGGATGGAGTTGTCTGCAACAAATTGTAGAACATCTTCAGTATTACAAGGTTGTAGTCATTATTATATTTGGAAGCCTCTGCTCTTCTGAGGTATTATTTGGTGATTTCCGTGTCAGTGTATGTATGACTGCAGACAAAAAGCTGTTCACTCTTCCTCGAGAAATGACAGGTCAGGGGAATTCAAAACAACATCTTGTGTCAAATTTTCATTTTCATCTGTATTTTCAATGACAGTACTCCCCACATCTATTACCTTGGAAGCATAATACTTGTTGTCTCTAGCTCCTTTCACCACTGTCTTTTCCGATGGCGCATGTCACATACTGTTCTATGAAAGATACGAAATGTTCATCACTGTCTGTTCCAAATTTCAGTGCATATTTTACCCATAGCAGTATCTGAATATGTGGAGTACCTGTAGCTTGGTACACTTTATGCAAAAAATAAATCAGTCACTTAACCCAGAGAAGGATTATTTTTGTTGCAGATGAAAGACATCATGGTTGAACCCTATGGTTAAAATACCTGCAAACATTTGCAGGGTCTAATGAACAAAGTTCACCAGCTGTCTTAACTTTGATGTCCTTTATGTTTCTTGATAGAATTCAAACAAATCATCCCAGGCATACTCAGCACAACTGTTAGAAACCAAGTAGGTGCTCCTAGGTTTCTTAACATGAAAAACGACATTTTTATAATGAATAATATTTTGTACTAGACATAGCGCTGCTTTTTTTGTAGTTTACTAAGATCCACTAACTCTTGCCATATTCGTTTGATCTTGGTAGGGACACAATTGACTAGAACAATAGTTCTTCAAAATCTCCTGCACCCCCTACGGTTTCTATATTGTATTTGAAATCTAATGGCAAGTACACAACTCTACCTTTAAGTCTTTCTGCAACTCTATTGGAGGTAACTTCTCTGTCTTTGGCTCCATACGAACTATAGCTTGGAATGTATGAATACATTTGTTGGACCTGGCCATTTTTGCAGGGTCATCCCAGAACCTTTTGCCTTCCTCCTGTATTTTTTCTGACCTGCTTTTGTTGGTTTTATGGCTCTGAGCACATTACCACGGCTGATCAGTGCTAAAGTGCATGTGCTCTCTATTGTAAACTTCTTAAGATTGGTCTACACCTGTTTGGCATATGTAATTCACCTGTAAGTCCCTTGTACAGTGGTATCCCATATACCCAAGGCCTGTAAATTAAATACTACTAGTGGACCTGCAGCGCTGCTTGCACTACCCACCAAAGAAGCCTTTCAAACGTGTCTCAGGCCTCTGCCACTGCAAGGTCTGCGCACTCAGTTTACTATCACAGTGACGGCACTTAAAGTGTTTTCCACATCTGAAACTCCCCTCCTACTATATATAAGACACCCCTAAGGTAGGCCCTAGCGAGCCCTATGGGCAGGGTGCTATGTAGGTAAAAGGTAGGACAAGTGCCTTTTCTGTGTGGCATGTCCTGGTAGGGACAAACAGTCTATTTGGTTTCTCACTGCTGTGAGGCTGTTCCTCTCATAGGTTTGCATTGTGAATTCCATAATATGTGTTTCAGTGGTAATTTCTTATATGAAAGGAGTAGCGTGGCCATGTTTGGTATGTTTGGAATAGTACTAATAAATCCTGCTTATTGTTGAAAGCGTATTTGTCATTACTGTACCAGAAATGCCTCTTTTGGAAGTGGGCATTTCTGTGTGCTTATGACTGTCTGTGCCCTGCCTGGTTGTGTATTCACCGTCTGGTTTAGACTGACAGGAGAAGGGGATGTGCAGTCACTCTAGCCATTCTCATGGAGGGTGGAGATGTGTCCTGCCTTTCCTGGGTGACTGAGCGCTGGGCTGAATAGACCTTGGCTGCATTCAGAGTGCTGGGAGGAGTTTCCCTTACACCTGAATAGGCTTGGTCTGCATTTAGAGCGGTCAGAAGAATAGTACCTGCACCTGAATAGGGCTGTGCCTCACTTTCGCACTGCTGTCTTTGCCCCCCTGTAGTGTGTCTGGGACCAGAGCTTGTGATGTGAATAGGGGTGTTTTGCACTTTTAAAAATTGTTTGAAGTGCCCCAGAACAAAGACTTGTGGATTACAGTGGCTTTGAATCCATATTTTTAGACACTGCATGGACTTGTAACCGGAAGGTTGCTAGACTGCCAGGAGGAACCTCCTTTGTGCCGGATTACTCTATAGTACTGACGTGCTGCCCTGAGATAAGAACTGCCACCTGCCTGTATGCACCTTGCTGGTGAGCCCCAGTGCTCTCTAAACTCTTGTGCCTGGTGAAAGCTTTATTCCTTCTTCAAACAAATAGCGTGTGGTGAGCGCTTTTGAATGCTAGTGCCTGAGGCGTGGGCTCACACTGCAATTACACAAGACACAAGACCTTGGTTGCGGCCAAGCTGAGGTGCGGGTGATGTCGGGAGCAGGGCTGCACCCCGCGCTATATGATTGTTGAGGCCAGCATTTTCAGGATAGCTGCTCTGTGTTGTGAGCGGGCCACCGGAAGAGCCACAGTGCCACCCTGTGGGGATGCCTACATCAGGCACTGTGCTTCACGTCGAGTCAGAGCCTCATATCTCAAATGGTTGTTGCAGAAATTCTTGAAACTGAGATTATTTAGTATTTATAGTGTAGCAGTTTAGACAGTAGTTTCCATGGTTTATAACTGTGGTTCTGTATCGATCTGTCCACCATAGGAGTTTTTGAATGTTTTCACTTTAGTGTTTATTATTGTCTGAAGGGGTAACGGAAAAAAACACTAACATGGCCGCCACTGTGTGTTGTATCTTACACTAGTTTCCATAAAACAGGGGCAGAGCTGGCATCCGGCATAAGAGCGTCTCACGTATGCATGCTAACTCATCACTTACTCTGTGGGAAATCTTTGAAAAAAGAAGAGTCGAGCTATGGGCGACGGATGTTTTTGGAGTGAACTCAGTAAGCTGCTTTAACAGTGTTTATACGTTGAGTACGAGCTTATCGCACTAAGGACGAGATGTTTTCTGTTATATGCAAATTTGAATGCTACTCGGTTCGTTTTAATTGCAAGCGCAGCAAAAAGATATAGACCCCAATCACAGAACGAGAAACATAAGGTACTACGTAGCACCACGTGTTTAGTGAGTTGCGTGGGCTTAGGAAAAGTGATTGTGTACTGATAGAGTTCTCATATGTTACAGATCCACATTCATGAGGCTGTTGTCCAGATGATTGCAACTGTTAGATTCCGTCTCTAAAGTGAGCAACTTCATATTACAGTACACAGTATCACTTAAGCATGCTTTAACCACTGGTGGGTTAACAGGAAAGAGTCCTAATAGGTGTATCATTTGTAAGATGCACGGATGTTTAGGCTTTTGGAATTTTTAAGGAATGCCTGCACATTAGCACCGATGATTAGTGGCATGTAACGCACGCTTATCACTTTTTGTGTAACATTTATTTAATTAAGACTGGAATGAATGGATTTTTGTTGACCTACGTGATGTAGGAAGTTATTGGTAGCAATAGAAGTTATAGGTAGGGTTTCTGAATAATGATGGGCGTGTTTTATATATATTGTTTAGAGGCCCCTGAGGAAGGGACCCATATGTCCCGAAATGCATAGGGCAACAGACGGATAAAAGATGGAGTCATCGCCAAAGCAACATTTATATCCAAGATTATTTTGCCTTATGGTTGTTTTGTTGCACACTTTGAATAAGTGTTTAAATGTAAAAGTATACAAGATTTTGTATAAGTAAAAATACCTGTGTAATTCATTAAGAGTGAAAACAAATGAATCAATGATTACTTGTTTGTGATCTGTTTTTGTTAAAAAGGGAAAATTGTTATTTGAAATTGATGACACATATACAGCTGTGCACACAGTTACTCAGGTACACGTTTACTTCAATATCAGTTAGAATTGTGTCAGGGTTCACCATGTATGTGCAGTGATGGTGTTTGTGTAATCTGTGCAACCTATAAAGGGTTTACTTGATTGCACTACCAATACAGTTATGACCATTGATTTACGGCAACGTGATTTATGATCTGAGTGATGTCATGACAATCGCCTGTGTGGCAAAGTAATTTATGTGATTATGGCTTGAAGTGTTTTAAGTACAATAAAAAGGATCTTTTTATAGAACCTAGTGTGGAGTCACTTTTTGTGGTGTACCTAGTGTGTCACTGATGCATAAATATTTTGCGCAAACGCTTTACACATTGCCTCTGGAATAAGCCTGACTGCTCTGCCAAGCTACCAAGAGGGTGTGCAGGGGTTATCTTGGGTGTGTAACTCCCTTATCCTGAATAGAGTGATGGGTTCTGCCTGGCTTAAGTGCATACCCTAACCAACCAGAAACCCCATTTCTAACAACATTGTATTAAAATTGATTCATAAACATTTATATTTTGAAGTTCTTGTGGAGTTGAATCTAGTTCTAAATTGTTATGGACTCCTCTAGCTGGCATTTTATTATCTTCCAACTTATCATAACAGTACTTACATATAATTTGTTGTGTGGCACAATCAGAGCGTTCCTCTACAAATAAATAAGCTGCAAACTCTTGACACTTATCTCTGTACTCTTCAATCGTTTTTGAAGACATGACAACATAACGACTTTGAATTTTGTAGTGAGCGCATCGACAACATGTACAAACACAGTTCAGTTTCTCTGAACAAACTATGTTATACTTTGTAATCTCTTCTTGAAAGTTATCAACAGTAATAGTTGGGTCCTGTTCCTGTATTGTATACAAAAAGACCTGTTCACAATGTGAGCGAGTGGTTCATATATCCGTAACAGTTGTCATACATTTTAGACAATCTTTGAAGCAAGTGATTGTATCATCTATGCTACTCGTTGGTATGGCTCACTTTTGAAAAGAAAAGAAAAGACAAATATTTTGCATACGAGGTAAGGCAGGATGACTGTCAATAAGTCTAAAAACTTATGTCTCCAACACCCAAACGTGATGAAAAAAGAGTGAGAGGGAGTGTTGGTGCCTCACGGTAGCAACACCAAGGAGGGTTAAGCAGGATGGTACTCGCCTGCTACCTCAAGATCTCATCATCAGCTACCAACACTCCAAAAGCAAGAAATATGTGTAGGGAAAAAATAATTGACTGTACAAGTGCTAGGATGTGTAATTGAAAAGAAAAGAACTGTGCTATAATATGTGCACCATATTAAACCCCATAATGATATACAATGATATACAAATTTGAGCTAGATCACACTGGCTTGCGTTTTTTATTCTAGGCTGCGTGATTGCTCATATTTAAAATGCCCTGTATACCTGCAGATACCAAGCCCTCATTTTCCTTACACTCCTGTTCAGGACCAAAGAAACTAAGCTGAAGATCATCACAAACTTTTTTCACATATCCTACCGTACCATGTAGGAGAGCTCTATTCATTTCTTAAAAGCATAGCACAGGATTTTTGACATAGTAAAGCCTCCTATCTAAAGTTCACATTTTCACGTGGTACACAGCGAACATTCTGAATGATGAAAGCTACTTGGGCACACTTTCTTTGATAGACATGTTAGTGAATGTCCCGCTATCTAATCCTTGAAAATCCCTGTTTGGGTTTCACACTTTTGCATGGAAAGCTACATAGGAAACTTCTCAAAACATCAATAGATTCCTGCCAAACACTTGAAACACTGCTACAGTTCCATTTATTCACAGGGGCCTGTCTACACCTTCCCTGTACCTCTTCAGCTATCACTTTGTTAACATTCCTAGCTACCATCACCTCATTTGGAATAGGACCACCATCCTTCATCTCATAACATCATCCGAATTCCTCAACGGCATGCACTAATGTGCTCGCCTGGTAGTGCCTTTCTTCATTAAAGAAAGGTTCAGTGCTGAAAACTTTGCAAAAGTTACTTCTATTGAGAAGTCTTTTCTTTTCGCTTCTTTTCCTTGTAGACAACACTATTTAATCCAGTGTCCTCATTCTGTTCATAATCAAAATAAATAGTGTCCTCTTGAGAGCAAACCCCTTATTAACCACAGTCTAGACATGTTTCTTTTGTCTGACTGCTTCTATTCTTCTTTTGTACTTCTTCATAGTTCTGAATTACTCTACTGCTGAACATTCTAAATCTGATTTCCTTAAACTGCCTCTGTCTTCTGGTTAAACTGTCTGCTTTTTGTATGATTTTTTACTCTTCATAGCATATACCTTCAGATAATGTAATTTTTGTCCTTTCTTAGTTGATTTTAAACTTTGTTTTCAATGTACTCAATGTCACTAGTTTTCCCGTCGTCCACATACTATTTTAAGTAATGCCTTTGTTCTCTTACCAGCAGTTCTTTTCTCTTCCACACCATTCTCCACATGTTGCCCCTTTTGTTTATCAGTTGTGTGGAAATAGTATCCTTTCCACTGTTTCTTTCTTCTCTCACCTTTTGATGGCATTGTATCCGTCTGTACTTAACTAGAAATTGAAGCCTGAAAAAAAAAGTATGTTTACCTTTTCATTATGTACTATTAGATTAAATATTTTAAGTATGTAACTACCAATAGAAAATAGTTGTCTAATTATAATATAGCTAACATTACTCTATTAATTTCCATTTTTATATTTGTGTGTCTCTGTCTGTCAGTGTATGCATTAGTCTCTCTCTGGGTATACTACCATATCCATGACTGTGTTCCTGTGTATCTGCCCTTGTTTAAAGGACTTCTTGATTGGATGGTTGACTAGGTTGTATCAGTACCTATAGGAGTGCCATTAGATGTTTAAGTAAGTATGACAATATATGAATGTCTGTTTTAGTAACTCTATAGCTTTCTAACTGTAAATATAAGTAGCTGAATGAATATTTGAGTGTCTGTGTTGGTGGATAGAGGGATGTTTAAGGGTGACTGTCACTGCCTTTGATACTACTTCATACATAAGTAGTTTTCTCAGTGAATGTATAAGTGACTGTTGCTGAGTGAGTGGATGAGAGAGAGCCTCCATGCATTTGAAAACATGTGTCACTTGCAATATAGGTGATGTACTCTATGTAGTGCTTGGTATAGGGGTCTGCAAGTGCACAAGCAATTTACTGAAACTGAAAAGGAGATCTTGTACCTTTTAAGCACAAAGCACCATGGTTTATGCCATATCAACAGCCTATCTCAGAGCTGGGTTGTGTGTACTAAAAGGTGGGATTAGGAGTTGGCAAAGAGCTTTTTCATGGCAAGTTGAGCTACCACTAAAACTGCACAGATACCATCTGCGGTAATAGGTCAGTCCTAAAAATACAGAGATACCCTCTCCAGTAGTGGTTTGACCCGTGTTTAAATGACTACTTGTCTACCTACATGACTAGGTTGTGTCAGTCCTTGGCTACATATGTGAGTGAGTGTAAGAGTGCACCTGTAGAAGTGCCATCAGATGTTTAAGTAAGTATGCTGGTACGTGTCTGTTTTAGTAACTCTATGACTCTGTAAATATCTATGTAAGTAGCTGGATGAATATTTGAATGCTTGTGTCAGTGAATACATAGGTTTGTAAGTGTGTGTACAACTGCCTTTGATACTGCTAGATACATAACTAGTTACTGAGTATGTCACTGAATGTAGAACAGCCTCTGTGCTGTCTCATTGCATGAGATAGACTCTATGCTTTTGAGAAAATGTCCGTCTCTTGCAGTAGAAGTGCACAGACAGGTTCTGCAGTAATAGGTAATGACTGTTGTGTCAGTACTTGCCTACATATCTGATTGAGTGTAGGAGTATATTTAACTGTGCCTAGGGGGCTCAATCACACATGCTACTGACTGAGATATCAAAGTGCATGTCACACCTTCTAACTAAATAGCACTCTGCCCTATGACCTACGTGCACTCTACATTAGGAGTAACTTATATGTAGTAAAAAGGAAGCTTAAAATTTGGCAAGGAATTTTAAATGTCAACTCAACCTGGCTGTAAAACTGCAGAAACAGGCCCAAAACACATTTTAGGGCTACTTGTCTGCATGGGTGTTAAGGAGTATCACTGTTTCAGTATATATCTAACTAGGTGTATCAGTCCCTCTCTGGTTGTGTCACTGGATGTAGAAATGACTATGTAGCTATAAGACTAGTTGTAATACTATTTCTAAGGGTATATAACTGTGATGCAACTAGCTCTCTTACTGTTCAGTATACAAGTGCTGTATGGCATGTGACTGAATGGGTAACTGTCCCTGGTTCTCTCTGACTGGCTGTATGAGTACCTCTATGTTTTCCTTAATGGGTAAATGAGTTTCAGTATGGGTGTATTACTGCATGTATAACTGCACATATAAGTCTACAAGCGCCAGGACACCCTCGGGTAACCAATGCACATTAGAAATTTAAATAACATAACATAACAAGTACACATATAGATTGGTAAACCTACAAATAACTAGAAAGCACTCTGTCACACAGCCTTCCTACAGCCTACCATATAAGTCAGTCAGATGTAATTACTGCTGCATACATGAATTCTGTATAGATATGTCACTGAATACCCACATAACTCAGACTAAATCTGACAGAGTACACGAGTACTAATTGTTTCCTACATATGTAGAAAACTTGCACGCTTGAAACACTGCATATTTAACTACGCCTAGGAGTTTCAAATCACACATGTGAGTGACTGAGTATTATTTTAAACAGCATGTCTTACTCTCTAAGCAAATACAAACCTGCCCTATAAACTTATATACAGCTACCCTAAACTGTATTTAATAAATAGTTGTCACGTTTCACAGGTTCATGGGTTATATACTGATCCAGTGCATCATTTCGTTTCAATTCTGTGATCTGTAGTCCTCCAATTTTAAAATAGAATAAATAGGACTACTAGTCCCAGAGTTAAAATAAAAACAGTCTGTTTTAACAGCACATCATGTATGGGCCTCTGAAACATTGCAGAGTTTCTAGTACATTGTTAAGTATACATGTAAAGATTAGCAAGCAGCTTTTTATGCCAACTAAACCATGCACCAAAACAACACATGTACAATATACAGTTCTAGGGCAACAAATTGTTAAGCAACCTCACGCACACCGAGCCTCAATCTCAGACAAACAGTCACATACTGACATACTAAGAGAGGCTTACTCAGCCATTAATAAATATATAAATACATTCAAACAACCACTCATAGATCATCTAATACAGTAAGAATTGTTTTCTGCATATCATACTCACTTTTATCAACCTCATATAAACATTACCTTTATAAACAAATGTTTTTTTGAAAATTCAATCTAGTTCACATACCTGAAAATTGGTTTTGTTCGTCAAATACTCTTTTTGCCCTTATTAGATAGATGCAATACTCACAGGTTGCAGCCAGCCAATCACAGCATTCCTGTTGGTGAGTATAATCGCAAAATAGTCACGACCCTAGATATCCAAATTTGGATTTCCATTAATATCTTACAAACTACTGAATGGATTAACACCAAATAACTGAAAGCGTGATCTGTGGAACAAAATCTACCTTTCTGCTAAATTTGGTGTAATTCTGTCCAGTGATTCAGGCTGTAGTCGTGTTCAAAACCCTTTTGGGAATTAACATGGGAAACACACTTTTTTAACTCCCCTTTTATCTCAGCCCCCCCGCTTGACAGATCACTCCTTAATGTTCCATGCGTAAATAGAATAACCAGCGACCAGCGCACATTTATTGGGAAACGTTTGTGAAGATTCGTCAAACGGTGCCAAAGATATAGCCAAGTCCAAAATGCTTTTCCTATGGAAAAATGGTCCTAAATATAACTACCTCCCGGCGATCTCTCTCTCTCTATATATATATATATATATTCACTGAAAAAACCATAGGTTTCACACATGTTATAGTTGGCTGGACATTTCACTCGTAAAAAACCATTGAAATTCCCCCGTTATAGTTAGTTCAGCTAACTATAACTCACGAGACCGCAATCCACTGCTGATGACGTCACATATTACATCACTGTATTCACTAAGATACTGTTAATAAGTCAGTTTTTCAAATAATTTTACAAAAAAAAAACATCCATTTAGACACTTATTTACCCATTTATTCTTCCATTAACCTTTAGATATACATATATAAAAAATATTTATTTTTCAGAAAGACACATATTCAGTGGATGATGTCATCAGTGATGTCATCAGTGATGTCATTTGAGATGTCATCAGTGATGTTATGAGTGATGTGACTGACCATGTCATGAGTGATGTAATATGTGACGTCATCAGCAGTGGATTGCGGTCGCGAGAGTTATAGTTAGCTGAACTAACTATAACGGGGGAATTTCAATGGTTTTTTACGAGTGAAATGTGCAGCTAACTATAACATGTGTGAAACCTATGGTTTTTTCAGTGAATTTGCAAGGTTTTTTAAATGCTAATTCCTAACTATAACGTGTGTGAAACCTATGTTTTTTTTAGTGAATTTGTAAGGTTTTTTAAATGCTAATTTATGTATGTATTATTATATTTTTTATATATTTATTTTACAATAAACTACCTATGGATATAGTTATAGATTGACTGTATCCTTTAATATGGAATGGCTCAGCTCTTTTATTTTGAATTTGGATAAAGTTGAACAGCATAGTTAATATCTTCTATAAACTTATAAATAGTTTAAAATGTTTTTGTTTTTTTTAAGGGTTTTTCACCGTGCGATCACGTGCGCTCACTGTGCGTGCACCGTGCGCGCACCCCGCGATTTTTTGAAAAAATAAAATAAAATGTTTTTTTCACCCTTCGGGGTCCTTCAGGGACCCCCTGACAAAGGCTAGGGGGTCATGAAATCTCTACCCTGCCCCCTTTTCACGTTCTCCACCTTTCTTTTTCACTGTCACACACAAAATGGCGTCCAACACTTCCTGATTTCGACCGATTCGAATGTTGACTGACATCTAACCACCAATCAGAATTACGCTCGCAGACATTTGGTGCGCGCACCGTGCGAGCACCGTGCGCGCACGGTGCGCGCATATAGATATTTATGTACTTTTAACTGCAATTTTCTCAGGAACTACTGAACAGATTGACACCATATATGCAAAAGGCACATGCCTGGCCTGAGGACTACCTCTTTGCCAAATTTCAAGTAATTCTGTTCAGCCGTCCGGGCTGTACCTTCGACTAAAGGTCCTATGAGAAAATGCATGGGGAAAACGCGTTTTGGGACCCCCCTTTTTTCTCAGCCCCCGCTTGACAAATCACCCCGAGACTTTCAGGGTAGGAGCTGAGCGGAGCGCCCCATTAGTTTTGAAAGTTTCGCGAGGATTCGTCAACCGGCGCCAAAGTTATTCAAAATAGAATTTTCAGATTTCCTATGGGAACTCGGTCCTAACTATAACTATCTACTGGCGACCGCCAGTAGATAATATATATACCATTCAAACCGAAATCTACTTTCACCCCAATAGCCATGAGAGATGCAATTGATATCTTTAATGAACAGATTACGGTGGGCATTAAATCCTTGAATGTCAAAATACAGAAAACATCGAAATACAAAATGAGCAAATCTGATATTCAATATCATAAACTAATGAAAAAACTTAAATCCAAGTCGGATTTGATCATTCGAAATGCTGATAAAGGAGGTAATTTGGTAATTTGGGAGAAAACACAATACATTGAGGAGGCCATGAGACAACTCTCAGATCGCAGATGTTATGGTCGTAGCGACAATTTGAGTCTGAAAACAACATACAATCTCTACTACACGAAGCTCCTATCATGGAAAAGTGCGGGACTCATTTCAGCTGATGAATACAAATATCTCAAGAATGACACACCTACGACGCCAGTCATATACTTTCTACCCAAACTACACAAAGACCCAGTTCGACCTCCAGGGAGACCCATAATCTCCGCACGCAATAGTCTTATGGAAAAGACATCTCAGTACATAGACTATTTTTTGCAGGAATTTGTTCAGGGTTTACCTTCCTACCTTAGAGATACCAGTGACTTCCTCCTAAAAATCAATGACTTTGTATGGCAAGAACAATTTATACTCATGACAATGGACATTACGTCACTATATACCAGTATCAATCACCAAGATGGGTTAAGGGCTGTTCAATTCTATCTCAACAAAAGACCCCCAGAACAAGATTGACATAACAAAATGCTTGTTCAAATGATTGAATACTGTCTGCACAACAATATCTTTCTATTTCAGAGTTCTCTGTTCCAACAGATTCGCGGCGTGGCTATGAGGTCCAGCTTTTCCCCCAGCTATGCCTGTCTACACATGGGCTGGTGGGAGGAGCTGGTCCTCAAGAGCCAATATGAGTTCATTCTCCGTAGCAAGGTAAAACTCTGGCTGAGATACATAGATGATCTTTTTGTTGTGTGGGATGGCACAGTAACTGAAGCTGAGGAATTCATTAAGAGTTTGAACACTAACGATCTTAATCTTGAATTTACGGCTGATATAAACTCTGACAAAGTCATTTTTCTTGATGTGGAAATCTACATCAAAGAAGGGTCACTGGTAACTAGAATACATAGAAAACCGACAGCAGGGAATTCTGTATTACACGCGTCCAGTGCCCACCCCCAACACCTAATTCAAAGTATCCCTTATGGTGAGATGGTTAGGTTGCGGAGAATCTGTAGCAATCCAATTGACTTGTCAGCAGCACAACAAGCCAGTAAAAACAGATTCCTAGAGAGGGGCTACTATTACAAATGCATTGAAAAAGCTATTCAGAAAAGCACATTTGCTCCAGACCAAATCGCTGCTTACTGAATTAGACCACACACTTCCCAACGCCACTCTCCTAAGGGGCAACTTCAGGATGATTTTGGGCTACAATAATCAGGAAAAAGAGATTTACCAGATTATTAGAAGGAATTGGCCTATCCTACTAAATGATCCAGTGATAGGCCATTTGTTGCCCATCAAACCATCTATTACGTACAGTAAAGCTCCTTCAATGAAAGACACACTAGTTCAGAATAACCCAATTGACAAACCATCATCTAACTGGCTCGCCAGCAGATTAGGTTTCACTAAATGCAAAACCTGTAAGGCATGTCAGAACTGTGTTAATACCACATCCTACACCACACCCTTCAAGACACAGGAAATCAAAATTGATAAAGCCCTCACATGTAAAACAGACCATGTGGTGCATGTTCTTCTGTGTCCCGGTGGTTTAAAATATGTGGGCAGCACAAAACTTCAGGGACATAAAAGAATCTTACAGCATATCTGGGCTATCAAAAACACTGATCAATCATATCCAGTGGCCCGCCACTTCAAGGAAAAGCATCAATCAGACTCTAAGTTTTTCACTTTTTTTATAATTGATGCCATTCCCATTTCCAAAAGAGGTGGTGACAGGGAAAAATCTCTGCGCAGACTTAAAACCAGATACATTTTGGAACTAGATTCCAAACATCCGGGAGGTCTGAACATGACTGAAGACCTCCACACATTTCTCTAGTTCCAACAATGGCCTGATTAACTTAACTACAAAAAATATTTTATGTCTATTAACCAAATAATTGACCAAGTTAACAGGCCTTCTTGACAGCTGTACTCCAGGATCTCAGATTAATAAAACCATTATGGTAGATATTTAATCATGACATGTTTTTAAAGAAAATCCATTTCTTTTAGCAAACTATTTATTTATTTATTTATAATAAATAGCTGCTTTGCACTTACACGTTATTTAATATTCTTATAAATAATAAAACCAAAAAATTAAAAAAATACCAATAAAAAAACACATTTCTCAACACTTTTTATTGGGTGATCAGCAATGCCTTGGCAAGTCTACATCCACCTAGACTAACCACCAGAGGGATGACTATTTTAGTCTAAATCCCGTCACCATTTCCACAAAGCTAAATGGTTTAGGCACAAAGGAACATCTCTTTTAATTATTTATAAAAGCTTGTGTTTTAATCTCCCTTTTAGCAATTAAAGGACTATCCATGTGTGACATCTAACATTAAATTAATCTGGGTTTCCATCTAGTTACTTTACGTGGCATTTAAGCTATGACTGTAAGTGAAGAAACTATTTGTGGGCAATTTGTTTTTAATTTGCATTGTTTTGCACAGTTCAACCGAATGTTATTTGCACTATGTTTTCATTCTGTTTACACTGATTTGCGATCTTTGCACTTAACCCCTTCAGCGCTGCGCGGATTCCCCCGCGGTGCTGAAGGGTTCGAGCGCGGGCGGGGCCATGACGGAACGGTTCCGTCATGAGCACAGCTCAACCGATGCTCATGACGGAACCGTTCCGTCATGAGCATGGAAGGGGTTAATTGGCATTCTTTGTCCCTGAAAAGACATTTAAACCCGTGATATCATCATGTTAGTCTTTTAAATACTGATTTCTGGGGGAGTGTTAGAAAGCTAGCGTATTGTTGATAATGTAATAACGTGGTTTAAAGCACTGTCACTTTTGAAACACACTTGCACTTTAAATTACAAAAAAAGCAATAAGAAAAAAATGGTTTAAAAATCATGTGACTGATGACGAGCGCGTCATGTGATCAAGGCCCTCCGGGGCTGAAACACGTAATGGCTGCTACATCGCTGTACTGAGGGGAAAATAAACGCACTTTATCGCTTATTTGATGTGGTCTACGCTCCTTTTTGTTGGAAGGATTGAAAAAGCTTACGAGGAGTTCGTGGATATATATATATATATATATATATATGTATATATATATATATATATATATATATATATATATATATATATATATATATATATATATATATATATATATATATATATATATATATATATATATATCACTTAAAAAACCATAGGTTTCACACATGTTATAGTTAGCTGGACATTTCCCTCGCAAAAAAAACCAATGAAATTCCCCCGTTATAGTTCGTGCAAGCAACTATAACTCACGCGACCGCAATCCTCTGCTGATGACGTCAGATATTACATCACTGATTACATATGTGTCTTTCTGAAAAATAAATATTTGTAATATATGTATAGCTAATGGAAGAAGACATGGGTAAATAGGTGTCTAAATAAAGTGATGTAATATCTGACACCATCAGCAGAGGATTGCGGTCGCGTGAGTTATAGTTGCCTGCACTAACTATAACGGGGGAATTTCATTGGTTTTTTACGAGGGAAATGTCCAGCTAACTATAACATGGTTTTTTAAGTAAATTTGCAAGGTTTTTTAAATGCTAATTCCTAACTATAACGTGTGTGAAACCTATGGTTTTTTAAGTGAATTTGTACGTTTTTTTAAATGCTAAGTTATGTATTTATTAATATTTTTTTTTCAGGTATTTCACCATGCGCGCACGGTGCGCGCACCCCGCGCTTTTTCATAAAAAAAAATATTGTTCTTTTCACCCTTGGGGGTCCTTCATTGACCCCCTGACAAAGGCTAGGGGGTCAGGAACTGTCCACCCTGCCCCCTTTTCACGTTCTCCACCTTTGTTTTTCACTGCCTCAGACTGCGAGAGACAAAATGGCGGAGGACACTTCCTGATTTCGACCGATTCGAATGTTTACTGACATCTAACAACCAATCAGAATTGCGCACGCGCACGTCATCGTGCGCGCTTATAGATATATATGTACTTTTAACTGAAATTTTCTCAGGAACTACTGAACAGATTGACTCCAGATATTCAAAAAGCACATCCCTGACCTGAGGACTACCTCTCTGCCAAATTTCAAGTAATTCTGTCCAGCCGTTCGCGCTGTACCTTGGACGAAAGGTCCCTATGGAAAAATGTATGGGGAAAACGCGTTTTGGGACCCCCCTTTTTTCTCTGCCCCCGCTTGACTAATCACCCCGAGACTTTCAGGGTAGGAGCAGAGCAGAGCGCCCCACCTATTTTGAAAAATTCGCGAGGATTCGTCAACCGGCGCCAAAGTTATTCAAAATAGAATTTTCAGATTTCCTATGGAAACACGGTCCTAACTATAACTATCTACTGGTGACCGCCAGTAGATAATATATATATAGCAAGGTGAGCAAGGTATCAGGAATACCGAAACGCGTAGACCAGCTCTTGCCTGTACCCCATGCAGTGAAGATACAAAGAAAATAAAAGCGCATAAAAGGTTGTAAAGAATGCATCCCGTTTTTCTTTCCGGCTGGAGGGATTTGTTGTGGATTTAAAGCGGTGTGGTTCAACCGCAGGGATCAGCACCCACGAGGAGCGCTGCAATCACCCGGTAACTGGGAACCAGTGGAGTGTATATATATATATATTATCTACTGGCGGTCGCCAGTAGATAGTTATAGTTAGGACCGTGTTTCCATAGGAAATCCGCAACATTCTATTTTGAATAACTTTGGCGCCGATTGTCGAATCCTCGCGAAATTTTCAAAATAGGTGGGGCGCTCCGTATTTTTCCATAGGACCTTTAGTCCAAGCTACAGCCCGAACGGCTGAACAGAATTACTAGAAATTTGGCAGAGAGGTAGGCCTCAGGTCAGGGATGTGCCTTTTGCAGGTCTGGTGTAAATCTGTTCAGTAGTTCCTGAGAAAATAGCATTTAAATCAATATATATATCTATAAGCGCGCTCCGAGCGCGTACGGTAAGCTTACGGTACGCGCACGACGCCGTGCGCGAGCTTAATTCTGATTGGTGGTTACATGTCTGTAAACATTCGAATCGGTCGAAATCAGGAAGTGTCGGCCGCCATTTTGTCTCTCGCAGTCTGACCCTGAGAAAAACAAAGGATGAGAACGTGAAAAGGGGACAACGAAAAGAGTTGCAGACCCCCTAGCGTTTGTCAGGGGGTCCAAGAAGGTCCCAAAAGTATGAAAAATACATTTAAATGTTTTTTTTAAAAATCGTGGGGTACGCGTACGGTAAGCTTACCGTACGCGCACGGCAGAAAAAAAAAATAAAAAAAATAGAAGTAAAAATCAAATTTAAGTTTTTAGATATTAGGGGGCTCTAAAAAGAGCCGTTGTGTTTATGAAGTGTTTTTTTTTTGTGGTACCTACAAGTAAGTACCGATGCAGCGTCTAAAGTTCAAGAGGAAGACTCTTGCCTTCATCAGTGAAATGTACACCGTCTCCTCTATAAATGCCTTGCATGTTGTAACGCAAGTTGTTGTGGTATATAGAACCCATACCATAGTCTCTGAGGAAAGCAGAAATAGATTTGTTGATGTGCTTTCTTGCTTTGTCAATCTGCGGACAAAATTGGTTGGACCAGTTCCACTTTTGCCTTTGGCATATGTTAGAATATACAAAGGCAGATTGAGGAAAAAGCGACATCAATTGCACAAAGGTGTCCTTAATAAGCATTTCCAGACCTACCCCAGTTAAAGTGCCTAGGTCATTTCCACCACAGTGCAAAATAATAAGGTTAGGCTGTGGGAGATGTAGAAAGGTTTTCACCAAAGGCATTAATTGGTGCCACTTTAACCCTCTCTGACCAATCCATTTAATGTCTACATTTGGCAAAGCAAGGTCTCTCACCATACCTCTTTTTTCTGCATACTTTTCACTCCAGAAGACATAGCTGTTACCTACAATCCACACTGTGAACATCTTTCAAGGAGATCTGGATGTACTCAGGAGGTGTCTTTCAGTAGAATGGCAATATGAAATGAAAGACAGTTGGAAAATGGAGGCATAGATATTTTTTTCATAAAAAGAACTCATTGGCTGTTTCAGAACATTCAACACTAAAAACTAGGCTGTATGTTTAGATTTTTACAAGCCTGTTTTGTATTGGTTCAGAAAATTGTGTTCCCACAGAAGATTAATTTGGATTTGCTGTTAGGTTTGACAGGTGAAGCACTCTTGCTGTTTGGAATAGAAACATTGTGTGCTGAACTTCTGACCTCTCTGCTCACACCAGTGTTCCATGAGCTGTTGCTATGGTAGCAGGCAGAAGTCAAGTTGGGGGAAGGGTTCATTTGGAAAGGGGTTGCAGTTTTCCACCAATAGAAATGTGTGATTTCATTTGAAAAAATGTTGGAAGCACTGAGATTTGTAATTAACATGTATATGTGTGAAAAAAAGTAAGGGAAACATTGCCATTTACTGGTTCTGGTGGTAGGAGAGAGGTGTACAGCTCTGAGATTCTGACTCTGATAATCTGCTTTTTGAGTGCCACATTTCTTTCTCAACTAACTAATTTTAAAGGTGAGATATGAGTTTGAGAGGGGATGTATGTGGTGAATTTTGATATAAAAAATTGAATTGTGATTCTTCTTTAAAAGTTGTGTTTTGTGGTTTGGGAGATATTTAACTGTCTTGAACTCGTAAAATATTATGGAGTATGTTTTCACCATAAGTTAAGGTGTACTGGTATCACTGAGGAATAATGTTTTGTGCCTAGAATCAAACCATGAGTCTATGTGCACACAGGAATTGTTGTCAGAGGTTTTAATTGTGTTGGTCCGGTTCTGTAAGAATGGCATTTATAGGAAAGGGGCAGCTTTTTTTTATAAATATGATGGTTTTATTATAAGTTATTTTGTTGGTCAGGTAAGTGTGTAATTTCTGTATTTATCACACATTTAGTTTCATGCTCCCTTTTTTTCACTTCTCCTCTATCTGCTTTTCTCTTTTCCGTTGTACTCTCTCTAAATAAAAAAATTAGTTACAAAATTTTAAAAAAAGTTGAGAGGTAAGGTTGGCTCTTAAAAGAGCCGTTAGAGGAAAGAAAGAATGGGAATATTAACAAGGACCACAGATGTGCTGGTCTATCTTATTGTTTATTAGGGAAATACTGGTCTCCCCATGAACAATTAGACCATAACATCTGGTGCACCTCATTTGTACCCTCTGAAATCGAGGGTTCCTTTCCAGAGGAGCAGAAGAGGGTGATGCTCCCACCGCAGAGGAAGGGCTCGGCTGAGCTGCCGAAGATGTACTCGGCTGAGCTTCTGCGGATGTGCTCGGGTGACTTACTGAAGGGTTTGCTTCAGTATGTCGAGCAAAAGTCCTTGAATGAACATCCCTAAGGTGTCTCAACATAGTGTGATTAGCAAAGGAATACTTCTTTCTAGGATTACCTATAGATAAAACACGCTCACAAAGTGAGCAGGTAACTAAAGGAGCATTTACCTTGTTCTGCTCCTCAGGAAATGTAAAATACTCCCAAATAAAAGAACTCTTCTGTTTCCTCCTTCTCTGTCTGATGATGCTGCTGCCCTGCTCACTCTCAGAAGAGGTCTGCTGCTCTGCCATTGTATCCCAAAGACAATTCAGCTCCTTCTCCTAGAGAATAACAAGCAGTAATGAGGGGAATGGGTGTGGTGTAGGAAGATTCTGGAACTGAAAGTAGTTTAAACCAATCAAAAGTGTTGTTTCTTGATCACATGACCAACCGTACGTGCACGTTACGCTTACGGAGCACTTATGGTAAAAGTACGCATGCGCGAAAGAAAGACACACGCAGCCGTGCATGCGCATTACAGGCACGCTCTTACGCTTCCGCGTAACGTGCGCGCGCGCGTGTAAAGCATGCGCTTACGCGTTACGTAGGAAGTACGGACGCCTACGCAAATTGCGTAAGCATGCACACACAGAGTATAACTATTACGTACGCTCAACGTACATAACGCGAAGCGTGCGCTTACGGTAAGCTTACCGTACGCGCACGGTAAAAAAAAGGTTTGTTGAAGATATTAACTATGTTATACAACTATATCTAACCATTTATTTAAAAAAGGTGAAACTTTATAAATTGAAGAATGCATTACAACCATGAATATATACATAGGTAGAATAGTGTTTAAAGGGAAAAAGTAAAAGAAAAAAAATGATGTAAAAAAAAACCAAAAAAAAAAAGAAAAAACCATAGGTTTCACACACATTATAGTTAGGAATTAGAGTTCAAAAAACCATGCAAAAACACAGAAAAAACATAGGTTTCACACACGTTATATTTAGAAATTAGCTTTTAAAAAACCTTGCAAATTAACTGAAAAAACCATAGGTTTCACAGACGTTATAGTTAGGAATTAGCATTTAAAAAACCTTGCAAATTGACAGAAAAAACCATAGGTTTCACACATGTTATAGTTAGCTGGATATTTCTCTCGTAAAAAACCATTGAAATTCCCCCGTTATAGTTAGTTCAGCTAACTATAACTTGCGCACCCGCAATCCACTGCTGATGACGTCACATATTACATCCCTCATGACATGGTCAGTGACATCACTCATGACATCACTGATGACATCTAAAATGACATCACTGATGACATCACTGATTACGTCAACAATGTGATAAATTACATCTTCTCACACCCTTAAAAAACCTTTGATATACCAACTCAAAATTACAGAGTTCAATTCTCATATCCATAAATAATGCAATACTAATAACTGCATACCCACATAATAACTTTTAGGTCTTCATACACCTCCACACACTCACCTGTAAAGTCACTCATAGTTACAGTCACTCCATAAAAAAGTATCATATGCATTTATACACACACCTATATAGACACTCACACACTACCAATCATCCATAGAGGTACTCTCACACCTAGTCATACATACAATTAATCACACTGCCATTTACTCACCTATGCAGTTATACACACTCAAGTTCCCTTGCTCACAAAAATAGTATCACATTTTTATGCTCTATTAGAATCATTGAAAAAAGCACACACTCATCCATACAGTCACTGTCACAATCACACATTCTCACATCTAGCCACTTATATACTCTTACACACATATATACTGCCTTTCAGATATGTAGTTAGTCACAAATGTACCACTGAGATATACATTCAATCCCTAACACACCCATACATACACTCGCTCAACCGTACAGTCCATCACAGATGCACTCTTAAAACCATGCACCCATAGAATCACCCACTCACACATCTATGCACAGAGTCACACACAGCCTACCCACACTAACACTTAGCCAGCCATACAGATACTCAGACAACCAATCAATAACCCATAAAGACACTCATATAGCTATTCACAAAAGCATGCAGCCACTTATACACCAACAGACAGACAGATACAGACATTCACACAGTTTAGTCACTAGTCTGCAGTAAGATACATTAGTGATGTCATGAGTGATGTCACTGACCATGTCATGAGTGATGTAATATGTGACGTCATCAGCAGTGGATTGCGGGTGCGCGAGTTATAGTTAGCTGAACTAATTATAACGGGGGAATTTCAATGGTTTTTTACGAGAGAAATGTCCAGCTAATAAAATGTATGAAACCTATGGTTTTTTCTGTGAATATATACATATACGTATATATATATATATATATATATATATATATATATATATATATATATATATATTCAGTGAAAAAAACCATAGGTTTCACACATGTTATAGTTAGCTGGACATTTTACTCGTAAAAAACCATTGAAATTGCCCCGTTATAGTTAGTTCAGCTAACTATAACTCGCGCGCCCGCAATGCACTGCTGATGACGTCACATATTACATCACTCATGACATGGTCAGTGACATCACTCATGACATCACTGATGACATCTCAAATGACATCACTGATGACACCATCCAGTGAATGTGTGTTTTTCTGAAAATTAAATATGTTTTATATATGTATATCTCAAGGTCGATGAAAGAATAAATGGGTATATTACTGTCTAAATGGATGATTTCTTATTGAAAAATTGATTGTGTAACTGACTGATTAAGTGTATCATAGTGAATACATGGCTTAGTGAGTAATGTTTAAATATATAAATATCTGTATCAGTCTCTCACTTTGTGTATAAGTGGCTGCATGGGTTGGTGAGTATCTACATGGGTGTCTATATAGGATATTAGTTGGTTTTTTGAGTATCAGTCTGAGTGTCTGCATGGTTCGGTGGGGGGTATTACGTAGTGCATAGGTGCATGAATGATTGACTCACTGTTTGTATGTGTTGATCAGAGCATGTGTGCAGGACTGCATGGGTGGATGAGTGTGTGTATGGGTGTGTTAGTGAGTGAATGACTGTCTCAATAGTGTCTTTATGAGTAACTACATATGTTTTAAACTAGTATATGTGACTATTGGTGTAAATAAGTGAGTATATGTGAGAGTGAGACATTGGAAGAGTTCCTGTATGAATAAGTATGTGTTTCTATAAGTGATTGTTTAAAAGACTAAGTATGTGTAAGTTTCCGTAGAAGTAAGTGTGGTGGTGTGTGAATAACTGTATATGCAAGTAAATGTATGTTTTATTCTTTATTAGCATGGGTGACTATGTGTGTGAGTAGCTCTATGGATAAGTGGCATTGTGTTACAGGATGTATAGGTGTATGAGTACATATGATAAGTGAGTACATGTATGAGTGACTGTATTGAACTGTTGGTGAATGAATGGATGTGTATGTGGATCTTAGAATTACTGAAGAGGTTGTTGTAACTGTTATTGGTATGTCCATTCTTTTGTAAATTTTAGTCTCTATTTTTGTATGTGTGTATCAAAGGTTATATTAGGGTGAGAGGAGGTCTGCCACTCTATCACAAGGATGATGTCATCAGTGATGTCATTTGAGATGTCATCAGTGATGTCATGAGTGATGTCACTGACCATGTCATGAGTGATGTAATATGTGACGTCATCAGCAGTGCATTGCGGGCGCGCGAGTTATAGTTAGCTGAACTAACTATAACGGGGCAATTTCAATGGTTTTTTACGAGTAAAATGTCCAGCTAACTATAACATGTGTGAAACCTATGGTTTTTTTCACTGAATTTCTAAGGTTTTTTAAATGCTAATTCCTAACTATAACGTGTGTGAAACCTATGGTTTTTTCACTGAATTTCTAAGGTTTTTTAAATGCTAAGTCCTAATTATAACGTGTGTGAAACCCATGGTTTTTTCAGTGAATTTGCAAGGTTTTTTAAATGCTAATTTTTTTTTTTCTTCTATTTTTTCTAACATATTTTTATTTTAATTTTCTTACCTTTTATAAAGACTATGATTAAATTTTTAAAATTCTTTAATATGTTTTTTTAATATATTTTTTAAAATAAACATGTAAAATTTATTAGCAGTACTTTTTTTCAATTTTTTTAATAATTTTTTTAGTACGCGTACCGTAAGCTCACGGTAAGCGTACGGTTTACGCAACGCCCGTAATTTTTTTACGCTGCTTGCGTATAGTTACGCAATTTGCGTAGCCGCGCGTACTCCGCGTGGGACGCGTACGCGTGTACGCTACACGCGCACGTTACGCGGAAGTGTCGGGGAGTGACTGTTATGCGCATGCGCGCAAGCGCGTGTCTTTTTTAAGCGCATGCGCACTTTTGCCGTAAGCGTACCGTAAGCGTACCGTAAGCGTACGGTAGGTCATGTGATCATGAAACACAACTTTTGATTGGTTGAAACTACTTTCAGTTCTAGAACTCTCCTACACCACACCCATTCCCCTCATTTCTGCTTGTGATCCCTTAGGAGAAGGAGCTGGGTTGTCTTTGTGATACGATGGCAGAACAGCAGAGCTCTTCTGAGAGTGAGGCTAGCACTAGCAGCACTGTCTTGAGGCAGAGAGCGAGGAAACAAAAGCCCTCTTATGTATGGGATTATTTTACTTTTCCTGAAGGCCAGCAAAAGGTGAATGCACCCTTAGTAACTTGCAAGCTGTGTAAGCGTGTACTTTCTAGAGGTAATCCTGACAGGAAGTATTCCTTTGGGAATCATACCATGAAGAGACACCTCCAGGATGTACACAGAAGGACACATGGTCATCTTTTTGGAGGTAACTCTTCAGAAAGACAAGCAAGTACATCCCCAGCAGCTCAGCCTGGACCATCATCTGCAGAGCTGACTCCTTCTTCTGCAGGTCAGGTGAGCCCTTCATCTGTGGGGGGAGAATCTCCTTTTGCTGGCCCTCTGGAAATGAACCCTCGATTTCGAAGGGTTGATATTCGATGCACCTTTTGTCAAGATCTAATTTGCCATAGGGAGACCAGTGTTTCCCTAGTGAACAACAAAATAGATCAGCACATTTGTCGCTTTGAATAATTTTCCCATGCTTTCTTTCCTCTGTCCCTGCATGAACACAACGGTTCTTTTAAGAGCCAACCTTATCTTTCATCTTTTTTTTACATATGTTTTTTAAAACTTTTTTTTTTTTTTACCGTACGCGTACGGTGCGCGTACTTTTTTTTTTTTTTTTTTAAAAACACTAAAAATCAATTATCACATTACAAGGTCCTTGAGAGACTACAATTATTATTATTGACTTACCATACCCACTCAGAGTCATGTTTTCACATTAGTCACAAAACGAAATTTCTTTGCCAATTTGAATGCACACTTACTGCTCTTTTTTTTGGCAAGTGATAATCACTTTTACAGACTGACACATTATGAAACCACTTTTTTGATTTTCTTAAATGCACATGTCCAGACTGCTTCTTCAGACCACCACCATGTGTAACCTGGGTGGCTGCCTACACTCCAGCAAGGGCAACCAGCCTTAGTGATGCTGAATGTATTTGCATTACAGACTGAAACCTGAAAACCCCACTCGCTTGTAAATACTGTGCATGATTATACATGGCAAGCAGATGGGTGTGTGCTAAGAGTCTGCTTCTTCCCCCAAAAAATCGCTCCCCCTTTTTCCTACTAATGCAACTGTGAAATCACCAGAAAAAAACGCAATAAATCTCTGCCTATAATTCCTCTTTGCACACAGAGTCATGTTTTCACATTAGTCCTAAAACGAAATTTCTTTGCCAATTTGAAAGCACACTTACTGCTCTTTTTTTTTTGGCAAGTGAAAATCACTTTTACAGACTGACACATTATAAAACCACTTTTTTGATTTTCTTAAATGCACATGTCCAAACTGCTTTTTCAGACCACCACCATGTGTAACCTGGGTGGCTGCCTACACTCCAGCAAGGGCAACCAGCCTTAGTGATGCTGAATGTATTTGCATTACAGACTGAAACCTGAAAACCCCACTCGCTTGTGAATACTGTGCATGATTATACATGGCAAGCAGATGGGTGTGTGCTAAGAGTCTGCTTCTTCCCCCAAAAAATCGCTCCCCCTTTCCATCTAATGCAACTGTGAAATCACCAGAGCACTACGCAATAAATCTCTGCCTATAATTCCTCTTTGCACACAGAGTCATGTTTTCACATTAGTCCCAAAACGAAATTTCTTTGCCAATTTGAAAGCACACTTACTGCTCTTTTTTTTTGGCAAGTGAAAATCACTTTTACAGACTGACACATTATGAAACCACTTTTTTGATTTTCTTAAATGCACATGTCCAAACTGCTTTTTCAGACCACCACCATGTGTAACCTGGGTGGCTGCCTACATTCCAGCAAGGGCAACCAGCCTTAGTGATGCTGAATGTATTTGCATTACTGAGTCCAACCTCAAACCCTTAAACTATTTTTTTTTCCAGTACACCTTAATTTATTGTGAAAACATAGTCCATATTATTTTACATGTTCCTCACATTTAAATTTCTCCCAAAACAGAAAATGATAAACGCAACTTCAACAAAAAGAATTTCCATTTCTATTATTCATTTCTTAAGTTACCACATACATCCCCTCTCAAACTCATAACTCACCTTTAAAATTAGTTAGTTGTGAAAGAAATGTGGCACTCAAACAGCAGATTATCAGAGCCAGGATCTCTGTTCTGTTCACCTCTCTCCTCTCAGCAGAACCAGATAATGGCAAACTTTCCCTCTATTTTTCCACACATATACATGTAAGTTTCAAATCTCAGTGCTTCCCCCTTTTTTTCAAATGTAATCACACATTTCTATTGGTTGAAAACCAACCCTTTTCCAAAAGTACCCTGCCCCCAACTTGACTTCTGCCTAGTACCCTTCCCCCAACTTGACTTCTGCCTGCTACCATAGCAACAGCTCATGGAACACTGCTGTGTGGAGTTAGGTCAGAAGTTCGCCACACAATGTTTCAATTCCACAGAGCAAGAGTGCTTGACTTTTCAAACCTAACAGCAAATCCATAGTACTGTTCTTTGGTAACACATTTTTTTGTACCAATACAAAACATGCTTCTATTAATTTACACATACAGCCTAGTTTTTATTCTAGAATGGTATGAAACAGCCAATCAGTTCTTTTTGTTTTGTAAAAAATATGTATGCCTCCATTTCCAAACTGTCTTTCTTTTCATATTGCCATTCTACTGAAAGACACCTCCTGAGTGCATCCAGTTCTCCTTTGAAGATGTTCACAGTGTGGATTGTAGGGCACAGCTATGTCTTCTGGAGTGAAAAGTTTGCAGAGAAAACAGATATGGTGAGAGACCTTGCTTTGCCAAATGTAGACATTAAATGGATTGGTCAGAGAGGGTTAAAGTGGCACCAATTGATGCCATTGGTGAAATCCTTCATGCAAATCCAACACCCTGACCTCATAATAGTGCACTGTGGTGGCAATGACCTAGGCACTTTGACTGGGGTAGGTCTGGAAATGCTTATGAAGGACACCTTTGCACAACTGTTTTCACTTTTCCCTAAAACTGCCTTTGTGTTTTCCAACATATGCCAAAGGCAAAAATGGAACTGGTCCAATCATTTCTGTCCGCAGATTGACAAAGCAAGAAAGCACGTCAACAAATCTGTTTCTGCTTTCCTCCGTGACTATGGTATGGGTGCCATTTACCACAACAACTTGCGTTATGACATGCAAGACATTTATAGAGGAGATGGTGTGCACTTCAATGATGAAGGGAACAGAGTCTTCCTCTTGAACCTTAGACTCTGCATCGGTACTTACTTGTAGGTACCACTAAAAAATCATTTCAGAAACACAACGGCTCTTTTTAGAGCCCCCTAATATCTAAACACTTAAATCTGAATTTCATTTATTTTTTTATTTTTTTTTTCTACCGTACGCTTACCGTAAGCTTACCGTACGCGTACCCCGTGATTTTTTTTAAAATCCATAAATGTTTTCTTTGTACTTTTCTGTCCTTCTTTGACCCCCTCACAAATGTAAGGGGGTCTGTAACTCTCCTCATTGCCCCCTTTTCTTGTTTTCACTCTTTTTTTTCTGAGTGAAACACACAAAATGGCGGCCGCCGCTTCCTGGTTTCGGCCGATTCGAATGTTTACTAAGATCTAACAGCCAATCAGAATCGCGCTCGCGCACGCCACCGTACGCGTACCGTAAGCTTACCGTAAGCGTACGGTAAGCGTACCGTAAGCGGGCTCAGATATATATATTGATTTAAAGGCTATTTTCTCAGAATCTACTGAACACATTTACACCAAACCTACAAAAGGCACTTCCTTGACATAGGGACTACCTCTTTGCCAAATTTCTAGTAATTCTGTTCAGCCATTCGGGCTGTAGCTCGTTCTAAAGGTCCTATGGAAAAATGCATGGGAAAAACGCGTTTTGGGACCCCCCTTTTATCTCAGCCCCCGCTTGACGTATCCCCCCGAGACTTTCAGGGTAGGAGCGGAGCGTAGCGCCCCACCTATTTTGAGAAATTCGCGAGGATTCATCGACCGGCGCCAAAGTTATTCAAAATAGAATGTTGCGGATTTCCTATGGAAAAGGGGTCCTAACTATAACTACCTACTGGCGACCGCCAGTAGGTAATATATATATATATATATATATATATATAAAAAAAAAAATATATATATATATATCATTCGAGTCGCCCATTGGAGGGCTCGTATTTTTAAGTGGGAGGTGTGGCCTCAATGCCAAAATGACAGTCGCGCCTCTGAAGAGTGCAATGAGCACGAAACACGTCAGACGTGAATCGACAGGCATGCTGTGAACTGGATCCGCCCGCCGATCCGGCTTTTACCTCATGAAGGTTGCTGCAGTGGATGTCAGAGTGCGTCTCCACAGGTGGGAATCTTGGAGCTTTGATTTTTACGTGGCCTCCCAGCCGCGGGGGATGCACCACCCGAACATTTGGGGCCACAGAGCTCCGAATCACGGAGTCTCAATGTGGAGTCATCCATGGAGGATTGACAAGCTGGGTGTGCGAGTGGAGGCCCATTGATGGACTTGAAACATCCCAGACAGCGGCACACAAATGAGGCACACACTACAAGACTCACAAACCAACGCGGACTCATTCGAGTCGCCCATTGGAGGGCTCATATTTTTAAGTGGGAGGTGTGGCCTCTATGCCAAAATGACTGTTGCGCCTCTGAAGAGTGCAATGAGCACGAAATGCATCATGCGTGAATCGACAGGCATGCTGTAAACTGGATCCGCCCGCCGATCCGGCTTTTACCTCATGAAGGTTGCTTCATTGGATGTCAGAGTGCGTCTCCACAGGTGGGAACCTTGGAGCTTTGATATATAAATAAATATATATATATATATATATATATATATATATATATATATATATATATATATATATATATATATATATATATATTCACTGAAAAAACCATAGGTTTCACACATGTTATAGTTAGCTGGACATTTTACTGATAAAAAACCAATGAAATTCCCCCGTTATAGTTACTGCAGGCAACTATAACTCACGCGACCGCAATCCTCTGCTGATGCTAATACTGTATTTAGACACTTATTTGCCCATGTCTTCTTCCATTAAATTTTAGCTTTACATATATTACAAATATTTTTTTTTCATAAAGACACATATGTCATCAGCAGAAGATTGCGGTCGCGTGAGTTATAGTTGCCTGCAGTAACTATAACGGGGGAATTTCATTGGTTTTTTATCAGTAAAATGTCCAGCTAACTATAACATGTGTGAAACCTATGGTTTTTTCAGTGAATTTGCAAGGTTTTTTAAATGCTAAGTTACTTTACGCCATTCGTGGCGTGCGCGCCCAGTTAACGCAGTTCGTAACGTGCGCGCACGGTGCGCTTCGCGCACCGTGCGCGCACAGTGAGCACGCGGTGCGCTTCGCGCACCGCGCGCCCACTTTACGCAGTTAGTGCCGTGCACGCACAGTGGTCACGTGGTGCGCTGCGCGCACCGCGTGCCCACGTTAAGCGGGATGGGCCATGTACGCACGATGCGCTTCGCGCACCGTGCGCACATGGGGGACATATTTTGCGCATCTTTGTGAAATGTATTCTTTGTTAACTTCCTACCTATGATAAGCCATGCACAAATGGTGCCCTTCGGGCACCATTTGCACACGGGGTAGGGAGAATGTGGATAATTTTTTTTTTTTTACTATTTTTTACCGTGCGCGTACGGTAAGCGTAATCGGCGATTTTCCGGAAAAAAAAATTTTTTTTTTTGGGCTTGGGGGTGGTTTGGGGACCCCTGTATCAATGCTGGGTGGTTAGGATCTCATTAAACTGCCTCTTTACACATTTTTGGGGTTGGTTTTTGCTGCCCTACTCAGGAAGCGAGAGAGAAAATGGCGGCCGCCGCTTCCTGGTTTCGACCGATTCGAATGTTTACTAAGAACTAAGAGCCAATCAGAATCGCGCTCGCGCACGCCACCGTACGCGTACGGTAAGCTTACGGTAAGCGCACGGTAAGCGCACCGTAAGCTGCCACAGATATATATATTGATTTAAAGGCTATTTTCTCAGAATCTACTGAACAGATTTACACCAAACCTACAAAAGGCACTTCCTTGACCTGGGGACTACCTCTCTGCCAAATTTCATTAAATTCTGATCAGCCGTTCGGGCTGTAGCCCTGTCTAAAGGTCCTATGGAAAAATGCATGGGACAAACGCGTTTTGGGACCCCCCTTTTATCTCAGCCCCCGCTTGACGAATCCCCCCGAGACTTTCAGGGTAGGAGCGGAGCGTAGCGCCCCACCTATTTTGAAAAATTCGCGAGGATTCGTCGACCGGCGCCAAAGTTATTCAAAATAGAATGTTGCGGATTTCCTATGGAAACGTGGTCCTAACTATAACTACCTACTGGCGACCGCCAGTAGGTAATATATATATATATATATATATATATATATATATATATATATATATATATATACGAACACCAAACGCATTCTTCCACTTCCAAGCAGGCGAGGAAGAAAGCACACGGACACCGATCATGCTTCACAGAGATTTAATAGAAGTCAGCACCGACATAACATGTCATTACGCGTTTCGGCCACCGGGTGGCCTTGATCACATAAGGTAACCGCCATAGTAAGCATCCTTATATACATAGCACTCTGTAATCACGTGATGATTTGTGGTGAAAGACATAGAAAAAATATGTAGTCACAGAAAGTCTATAACAGAAATCCTTGCTATGGGCTGAAATATGTCTTTTTCTTGCCATAATACATTCTTTAGAAAGTGCAAAGAAACATGAACAGTATTGTCGCAAAGTGCAAATACTTATAGTGCAAAATACGCAAATTGAGGTGCAAATTGCAATGACATTGTTGTGCAAAATACGCAATAATAGTGCAAAATGCAAATATCTGCACGAGGTATATACAAAGGATAGCCATTTTAAGTCAATTCAAAGTGTTCATGAATAAATTCAAAATACATTTTGTAAAACATTGACATAGTTGCCTAAAAATCAATTAAGGTGTAAACTGCAAAGGTATAAGAGCCCTCCCTACATAAAGAGAAGGCTAGCACTTGATTTGTAGGGACAGTTTCATTTATTTACAAACAGCACTTGTTCCCAGGAATGCATTTTGGCTGATTTCACAGCCTTTGACATCCTTGAAGTGCATCATCTGTTTTCCAATTAATAAATGCTCTACACAGGTGAGGCCATTTGCATAAACACAGAAGAGTTACTCCTATTCTCAACCAACAGATATTGTCGCACAGGGCGCCACCAGTATTAAAGCCGGCCCTGCTTACGAAAGGCAGTCAGTCACTTGTAAGAAAGTAAAATTAAAACTTTCTGCTCTTTTCTAGTTTTATCAATATACGCATTTTCAAAAAATAAAAGCCACTATTGTCACTCTTATTTCTGGCTTTGTGAGCGCTGCGCTTTCCTTGTGAAATCTTTGATGACATCATGGCTCCTTTCACCTATCTTTTACGGCTTTCAGTCTTTTTCGAATCTTCACAAAGTGCAAGCCAATACTCATACATCGTTTTCCAAGCTGATTCTTGCCAGCCACACATGTAATTTTACTGTAACAGTGAAGTTAACCTTTTCTTGACCTTCACTCTTTCACAATAGCACACTGCATCGCTCACCTTGTTTCCTTTATTTTCAAACTGCTGGAATTTTTTAGAGCAAGTGCTGGCAATCAACACTCCGGGGCAGATTTACAAGCCCCTTGCGCCACTTTTGCGTCATTTTTAACATGGGAAAAGTGACGCAAAAGTGGCGCAAGGGGCTGGTAAATCTGCCCCTCCGTGTCCCCATGACCCACTGCTTGACTTGTGCCATAAGCAGTGCCCGTCTGCGATCACTACAGTAGTTCAAATGTTGGGGCGTCCTGCAGAGCTCAGATCTCCACCGAGGGTAGCCCTTCAGCTCCTAGCACCGAACTCACGCCGCTACTTTCTTCCCATTCAGCCGTAGGTGCTCCAATATGGTGAACGCGGCTCGACCGCTTTAACAACTTCACTTTGGATTTGTGGATTTGCGGGTGTGCATTCTAATTGCCCGGGGTGCAGAGAGGAGGCGATACCACAAACGCCTCTTTAAACTTCAAAGAACTCTCCCCACATAAAGAGACGGCTAACATGATGCATGATGCGTGGTGCATGATAACTTAAGTACCTCCTGCCTAGATGATGTTGCCTCACATGGCTTGGTGAAATACATATTTTAGTGGTGGAACTCTTTATTAGTGCTTCAAATTACATACATAACAAATACATTCACTTTAATAAGACATCACTGTGATCATACATGAGCTTTTAATTACCAAAATAAAGCTTTGTCTGCTTTTAAGGTGGCTATCACATCGGCCAGGTGGTTGGGGGAGCTTTCTATTTCTACTTTGCGGTGTTCCCCCCCCTTTCTGGGGTTCCTAGAGGACGCTGTGGTGTGTATGTGGATTCTGGGTTTCTTTCTAAGATTCATTCTAAATTTTATACTTCTCAGGAGTTGGTGCTGCCTTCTCTCTGTCCTTCTCCTTCTTCTCCTGAGGAATGTGTTACGATGTACCTAAGTTATAGATTTTGCCATGTTATTTACCCAGTCTAAGTTACCATACACATATGACCATATTTGGTACATTCCTGGACCTCCCCTACTGCATATGGTTTTCCCCGTGTCCCTGAAGGGGACTTTAGAATGTTGATGACAAGGAACATTGATGGAGAGAGGAGTGAGGAATAAAGGACTATAACTTACCTTCGTGTTGTCCTTACTTCATAAATAATACTTCGCAACACTGGCGACGATCTGCGTAAGGGAGCAGATGTACCTTACTCCTTCCCTTCTGCCTTACTCTATCTACTGATCCTGTGGTGTCATCTGAGGTTCATGCAGCTCTTCGATTCAAATCGTAATGCAATTCTGGGCGGTGTGATCTTCAAGGACTTCTCTTGACTCGACTCACCTTGGCGGTAGCAGACGACGAAGTCAGTACCATTCTGACTGGAATTGTTCTGTCATGCTGCAGTCACCTAGCCGTTTACTGTGCCATCCAGCTATCTCTGGCCACGAATGCGCTGTACCGGAAGGGTCCGGAGAGTGAGCGACCTACACAACGGTGAAGCGGAGCCCCTTGCCGGCAGAGTATTGCAGGGCGACCTTCTCGAAAAGCTCTGTCTTCGTTTCTGAGCGTTGAAACGACGAGAGAAGGGTACTTGAATCCTGTGCTGACAGGGAGTTCACGAGTGGACAACTCGACAACACTCTTCCTGGCGGTGTGCGCAGAAGCAGCCTGGAGACGCTCCCTCCGTCAAGCGCCGTTGCCGGGTTACCTCAGGAGGCGTCCAACAGAAGCTTCACGGTGGTTTGGGAGGCGATCAGGGGTCCTAACGCCGGTAAGGTGACTCGTCTATTTCATCTGCTTCGGAGGCACGCACTCCATAGCGTGCCTGAAACATCCTTCGGTGGCACGCACACCACATAACATTTCACATCGGCGTCTGTCTATTTAAGAAGACACGTACCTTGCGTGCCTGAGGCACTCCTCGGTAACACGCACACCACGGGAGATATATTTCACCAGAGACTACACCTTAAACACGCACGTTTGTGGCTAATATATTTTCGGTGACGTGCACACCACGATAAAGTCTCTTCATACTTTGGAGCACGACGCTGGCAGCGACATCCCTAAGGGGAATTCAAATTATTTACAACTACGAGGGGGCAGCGTAGTCAACTCCAACCCTGTTTGCCACGACATCCCTCAAAACAGTTGACCTCCAGAACGCTGTATTAGAGAATTTGGGCGTGCTTGTGACCAGTGGCGCGCACACCCACAGTAATATACTCTCATTGAGCCATAGGCGAAGGCTGCTTACAATTTCGGCATTGCATAATAGTGACATCTTAGCAGGCGCGCAAGTTCTGTTATCCTTAAACTTGGTGTTTCCTTAATCTCAGTGGTAGTCATATGTATGCTAGTTTGCCTTGTATATATGATCTTGGGGTGATTTGCATAGTAACGGTGGGGTGACTTAGGGGCATTGCCTGTTTAGGCTTTTGTCTAATTCTGTTTATACACCCAAATAATCGTGTTTCTCACGATGGCAGCCGCAAGCATGCAACAACCTACACCATTTTTAAACGAGATGGGGGAACCAACTATTCCATGGGACGATTGGGAGAAGATTTTCGAATCGTACCTGGTGGCAATAGGAGGAGAAAAATTCAGTGCCTTCAGGAAACAACATATATTGCTCCATAATTTGGGTTCTAATGGTAGGAAAATCTTCGAATCTCTGCCAGATCCTGAGGAAGAGGAAGAAGATGATGATGTATATGACACAACGCTACCTAAATTGCGGAATCACTTTGGGGACAAAATAAACGTAGTCTTGGAAAGACACAAATTTTTCAGTCGTTCACAGGGCAAGCACGAAAACGTATCTACATACGTGGCGGTTCTCAGAGGTTTAAGCAAACTGTGCGTTTTCAATGAGCTCAATGATTCACTGATCAGGGATCAGTTGGTACGCTGTACTAACAGCAAAGAAATACAAAGGAAGTTATTGGAAAAACAACCGGATCTCACAGAAGCAATCAAAATCGCTAAATCGATCGAGCACACGGCAATCTGCATGAAAGAAAGAAATTCGACGGACTCCAATGGGCAGGTTTCTGAGATAATTGAAAAGGAGGAAGATACAGAAGTGTACAAAATTAAACATGATTCGGCAAAGAAGGACGAAGGTAGGCGGGGCCAGACAGCAAGCTCAGAGAATGGAAAATTCAAATGCTACCTTTGTGGCAGCAACAACCATTTGGCGAATGATCTTCACTGCCAGGCAAGGCATGCTTGGTGCAGGAAATGTAATAAGAAAGGGCATCTGGCAAGAGTTTGTGGGTGCTTCCCGAAGACGTCGGGGGGAAGCCCAACCACCACGACGCCGACACAAGTGAAGAAAATAATACTACAAGTGAAGGAGAATGAGGTTCAAGAGCACCAAAGTTATCCAGTATGCGAGGTGACACTCGATGGGAAGAAGGTGAGGATGTTCGCCGATTCGTGCTCGCCTTTCACACTAGTGAATTTTGCAGATTGTGAAGCGATTCTACAGAAAGGACAGGACAAACTGGATGAAGCTGACATAACTCCAAGCGGCTATAATAGAGATCCCATACCCATGAAAGGGATGTTTAAGTCGCTCATTTCCTTCAAAGGTAGACGGACGGTAGGCAAAGTCTACGTGGTAGAGAACGGTTCGAACCTACTGGGATGGCAGCATCAAAGGGAGCTGGGGATAAAATTGGACCCGAATAACCCAGAACAGGTGATGACAATAGACCCCCCAGGGCAGAGTGGGGACATTGCCAGTGAGTTCACGGAGGTGTTTTCTGAGAATCTAGGATTGCTCAAGGACTTCCAGCATAAAATTCAGCTAAAAAAGAACGCCAAACCGGTGATCGACAAAACTAGACCCATTCCACACCTTATGTGGGAACCGTTGAGGAAGGAGCTGGAAAGGTTAGAAAAGATGAACATCATTCAGCCAGTGGATTGTTCGGAATGGGTTGCACCAATCGTGATCGCAAAAAAGGGTCACAGCCAGGATATTCGAATATGTATTGATCTTCGCGATCTGAACAATAGCATATTAGTGGAAAAACATCCTTTACCACGCATACACGAGATGTTAAGCACCATGGGAAGGGCAAGTTACTTCAGCGTCCTGGATCTCTCCATGGCATATCACCAAGTGGAGCTACATCCGGACTCCAAGGCACTCACTGCATTCACTACACCCATGGGCCCCTTCATGTTCTGCCGCATGCCATTTGGATTGGCCTCTGCGGCAGGGGTCTTCCAAAGAATTATGCAGCACATCTTGAAAGGGGTACCGAAAACGCTTTGTTTCCAAGATGACGTGCTGATATATGGTGAGAGCATGGAAGAGCACGACAATGTGTTAAGACAAGTGCTAACTAGATTCAGGAATGCAGGACTCACACTGAAAAGAGAGAAGTGTCAGTTAGGGGTGCAGTCGGTGGAGTACTTGGGACATTGCATTTCAAAGGAAGGCTTCAAACCCAAGCACTGCCTTGTGGAGGCGGTAAAAGACGCGCCTGCACCTACAAACAAAGATGAGCTAAAGTCATTTTTAGGGTTGGCTGAGTACATGGCCAAGTATGTAGACCACTTCTCAGATCTGACAGCCAACCTGAGGGACCTCACAAAGAACAACACGCAATTCAGGTGGGCAGAGGAACATGAAAAGTCATTTACAAAAGTGAAAGAAGGCATTCTGTCTGCTCCATTCTTATGCAACTTCAAGCACAGCCGAAAGACTTTCCTCACAACGGATGCCAGTGGGAAAGGGTTAGGTGCAACGCTTTCACAAATCATTGGGGGAAAGGAGAGAATTGTTGCATTTGCGTCAAGGTCACTCACAAAAGCGGAAAATAACTATTCTGTGGTGGAGAGAGAAGCGTTGGCTTGCCTTTGGGGGGTGAAACATTTCAGATTCTTTCTGTGGGGCATCCAATTTTGTCTGCGCACAGATCATAAGCCCTTGGTTTTCATGTTCAATCCAAAAAACAGTCCATGTAACACTCCCCGCATAGCGAAGTGGTTGTTAGGCTTGGAAGGATTTTGCTTTACGATCAAATATGTACCGGGGGTTCAAAATGTGGCAGCCGACTTCTTGTCAAGAAGTCCCATTGACAAGGAGGAACAATTTGAAACACAGGAATACCCAATTTTCAAGCTCAATTTAGACACCATCACCACGCAAGAGTGGCTAGAATGCATGAACTCTGACACAAACATGACACAAATCATTAATTACACCATACAAGGTTGGCCCGAGTCTTCAGACCACGTTAGCGCAGAGTTGAAAGCGTTCTGGGAGGTACGGGTGAAGCTTAGTGTAGACAAAGGCGTCCTATTCAGAAACGAGAAAATTGTTCCACCAGAGCCCTTGAGGGGTAAGATAATAGATTTGGTACACGAGGGCCACTTGGGTAGAAGCTTGACGAAGACAAGGTTACGAGAGAGGTATTAGTTCCCCAAGATGGACTCCCTGGTAGAGGCAAGGGTGAGGAATTGTACCATATGTTCCAACAGTGACAAGTCTAGGGTAACAAGGAAGCCACCTTTGTCACCCGTAGCTGTACCAGACAAACCATGGGAGAAGGTTGCGTTAGATATCATCGGTCCCCTCAACTTGAAGGGGGTGGGGAAACCATTTGCATTGGTCCTAATTGATTATCACTCCCACTGGACAGTAGTCAAAATGGTCCATCAGATAACGACCATGTCGGTAGTCCAATTTCTGAAGGACACATTTGCACAGGAGGGCATACCGTCCTCAATAGTGACGGATAATGGGGTCCAATTCACATCCCATATCATGACAGAGTTCTTAAGTAAACTCAATATCACACACCTAAGAACAGCATTATACTGTCCCAGGGTGAATGGATTGGTGGAGAGAATGAACCGGATGGTTAAAGGGTGCATTCAGCTAGCGGTGGTAAACAGAATACCTACTGAGCAGGCCTTACAGGAGATGTTATGGGCGTATCACACCACTCCTAATTCAGTCACGGGAATTTCTCCATTCTCTGCGCTGAGAGGGAGGAAACCAGGTACCAAATTCTTCCCATATTGGTTAGGAGGGGGATCCCAGGTCACAAGGGACAAGCACGCTTTCAGGGAAAGAGTGGACGCGCATCAAGGCAATTACAAGGCCCAATATGACAACAAACATGGGACCAAAGATCCCCAGTGGAAAGTGGGAGACTGGGTATGCGTTAAGGTGCCGAGGAGGTACGAAGGTGAAACAAAATTTACAGGACCCATGCGCATAAAGGACATAAGAAACAACACAGCCATACTAGAGAATGGCCAAATGTGGAGCATGGACAGGTTAGCGAAACCACAAAACACACACCACCAACTTAGTGCAGAAGTGCAACATAACCATGACATCGAGGGGCTACCTGTCACACGTAGATCACGCGGGGCTCCAGGGTGGCACAAAGACTTTATTATGTACAAGTAGAAAATGTAACTGTTAGATCTGTTGGTTTTGTTCCTCAATGGTAAAGACTTTATTATGTACAAGTAGGAAATGTAACTGTTAGATCTGTTGGTTTTGTTCCTCAATGTTAGGGGGGATGATGTGTTACGATGTACCTAAGTTATAGATTTTGCCATGTTATTTACCCAGTCTAAGTTACCATAAACATATGACCATATTTGGTACATTCCTGGACCTCCCCTACTGCATATGGTTTGCCCCGTGTCCCTGAAGGGGACTTTAGAATGTTGATGACAAGGAACATTGATGGAGAGAGGAGTGAGGAATAAAGGACTATAACTTACCTTCGTGTTGTCCTTACTTCATAAATAATACTTCGCAACAGAATGCTTGTAGCACACTTCAGACGCTAAACGAGCTTTTCTGTTTATGTGGACAGGTCTGCTGTTTTTCATTCTTCTGAAAATCTGTTTGTGACTTTTGGTCTGGCAGGATGTGGAAAGGCTGTTTCTCGAATGACCCTGGGGCGTTGGATTAAGGACAGCATTTCTTTGGCTTATCGGGGCTCTGACTTGCCATGTTCTGCCAGTGTCCATGGCAGGTCCACTCGAGGTGTGCTGGCTTCTTGGGGCGCTTTTAAGGGAGTGGCATTGGATGAAATCTGTCGTGTCTGAACGTGGGCTTCTGAGTCTACGTTTATCAGACATTACCGTTTCAATTGTGCTCTGAATGACCGTTTGAATTTTGGGAGTGGTGTTTGGCAGACAGTGGAGCCTCCTGCTCCTGTTTCATCTGTTGGACATGCCATTAAATTCACTGTGGTGCACATAGGTCCTGTGTGGTGTTTATTTTTCTTTTCAGATGGTATTTCTAGGGCCTTCACTTTTGGGGTCTGCTGTGGTATGCCTTGTGTGTTTATAACTTGGTAAATGATGAGGGACGTAGAGGTAACGCCCTGATTACTTACTGGTAATCCTCATTACTCTTAGTCCAACTCATCCTCGACCCAGTCATTCTTCCCACCCGCCCTCCCAGTATCAGGCCTTTGTGTGCTTGGTATTTCAGAAAGTGCTAAGGTGTGGCTAGTGTATTATAGCCCTTAGCAGGAGGGTGGGTGGGGTTAGCAAGCATTTCCTGTCTGGGATTGGATACTACCTCGTGTGTTTATGAATGGGTCAATGACGAGTAGGACTAAGAGTAATGAGATTACCGGTAAGTGATTAGAGCATTAGGAGTGTGTGTGTGCATTTACCTTTATTTGTTTTAGTTTCTATCAGTACTCCTGTTCCTCTACAGTGTCCATGTTTCTTTCGGTATCCTTTTTGAACATCTTGACTGTAGCAGGGCTACAAGGCAGGTCAGTGAGGTACCTGCGCTCTGTGGTGTGGGTGTCCACCATTCAGTAAAAGAGCGCTCCACATCTGGGGCACAGTCTGACTGAGTGCTTTGCGTTGGCAGTTTTATCATAGGCATCAGGAACCTAATGAAAAAATTCTGACCCCATTTGACTGGGGTATCTAATTGTGTGCCTGGCCACTGGCATTGCTGTTTTGACATTTTCATTGTGAGGTGTCTGTTTTACTTTCATAAACATAAAACAGCAGTAAGACAAGACATTTCTAAGTAGCTTACATTTTTTCCATATTGCAGCATACGTTGAAACTACTTTTGCGACTCATCTTATTATAATCAAACTATAACAGTGTGGCTGCTCTGCTCTGTGTATGTAAAAAAGAATACTTTAAAGGAGTTGGAATGAAGAAAGAGACTACCAAAATGCTTTAAATTGTGACAAATTGCAGCATTAAAAAAAATCAGATAATAATTATTCATTCTTAAACTGCACTTTTATGTTAATCACGTTAAGTGAGCTATTTTGCCTTCAAACGTTATCTTTTTATATTTCATACTGTGCTCCCTCACTTCTTGTTCATTTCGTGATTATACACAATTATTTTTGTTGAGCTTATCACTAGTATTTGTCCTTTCTCTTTCACTCTGTTCCATGATTACTTTTACATCGCTTTGGCTCTGCCTCCTGGAAGGTCTCCATAACCAAGGGCCACTCCCAAAGTGGAATGTACTAATGTTTCTAGACACAGTTAGCGATTCCCAATGGGGTTGCAATTGACCTGCCTCATCAACATTCATGAGGCAGGTCGCAATTTGTGACCCATTGGGAACAGGCTACTATCATAGGGATGGTGGCCTGCTGGGGACAGCACACCACCATGTCTTGTGTTTGCTTTTTAAATAAAGCAACATTTCTTTCAAATGCACCTCGTTTTCCTTAAAGGAAAACAGGATGCATTTAAAAGACAAAAATGGGGGGGGCGTGGCCAAGATGGCGGGGTGAGCGGACGCTTCCTCCCGTAGCTCCTCCGGCCCGGCCAAGCTAGAGCCCTTTTCTTACGCTTTTCTCCCCCTGCTGAGGCTCAGCGCGGGAGAGGAGAGTGGCGGAGCATCAGGGGTGCATATTGGTGCTGTTTTGGTTCGGATCGCCTCGGGGGAACCCCCCCAAAAGTTCGATCGAGTTCAAGGGACGACGGCGAGCCCGAGGGGCGGAGCGCAGTGGAGTGCTGTCCGGGCACCTCGGCTGGGCCTGGTGCTGAAAGTTGCGATTTGGAGGGGATCTGGCCCGCCGCTCGACGGAGATTGAAGGAGCCTTGCGGGAGAGGACCCGACGGTGCGGAAGGCTTGGGACGGGCGCCCCGGCACTCAGACTTGTGACGGCGACACCTCGCACTGCGGGGGCCTCTAACCCCTAGCCGAGGTACAGCGGACTCCCTGACGGGGTTGGACCATCTGGGCCCCTGTGCTTGACGGACTGAGGCCGGTGGTGGAACTTATTTGACTGTGGGGTGCTTCAGGGGGCCCGGTGGTGTCGTCGGGCCTGGTCATTTGGGCCTGCTCAGCCCTGCCGCCATTTTGTCCCCGAAGGAGCAGTGGTGGCAGCCTTCGCCGGAGTCCTGGCTGCTGGATGCAGGTGACCCCCGCTGCTGCTGGGCTGACTCTCGGAGGGATGTGCTGATGAGACCCCCCCACTGCGGCCCCCTTGGTTGTCTCGCACGGGCCCCCGCGGCTGACGGTGACCGGACTGGGCCGCCATTTTGTCACCTGTGACGCAGCGACTTCGCTCGTGGGGGATACCCACGTCGAGTGCTTGCCGGCGGCTGAGCACCCCTGGGGCGCCCGGATCTGTGCTCGACTGCGGAGGTGGCGATGTCTGGAAGAGGCGGCCCGAAGAAAGGGGACCGTACCCTGCCGGACATGCTTGGCAGGGCCCAGCAATTGCGGGACAGGGCGCAGCCCTCGCCGGGGTCCTCCCGGGCTCCGGCGGATGTGACTGGGGGGGAGCCACCCGTCACGAGGGCCTTTATGGAGGAACTGTTTAGCTCCCTCAGGGAGGACTTCCAGACACTGAAGCGGGAGGTGGCCAGCGAGGTCCGAGAAGTGCGCAGGGAGGTGGAGGGCCTTGGCGAACGTGTTGAAGCGGTGGAGACGGAGGGCCAACATCGAGCGGAGGAGATAGTCCACCTACAGCAGGACGTTCTCCGCCTCCGGGAGCAGTGTGTGGAGCTCCAGGCCCACTCTGAGGACCTTGAGAACAGATCTCGGAGGAACAACATCCGAGTGCGTGGTGTGCCGACTGCGGATGAGGGGTCCGATCTGAGGGGCTACTTGCAGGCCCTGTTCCGAGAGATCCTGGGGAAAGCTGCGGACTTTCCCATCAGCATTGATAGGGCGCATAGGGTCGGCCGGCAGCGCCAGTCATCGGCACCCCCACCGGACATTCTGGCCTTCCTGCCCGACTTTCCACTGAAGGAACGCATCATGGCTGAGGCCCGCAGGAAACAGCCCCTGACTTTCCGGGATCGGCCGGTGGCGCTTTACCAGGACCTCTCCTCCATCACGCTGCAGAAACGCAGGTCCTTTAGGATTGCCACTGACTTTTTGCGCGAACACGAGACGCCGTACTCTTGGGGTCACCCCTTCCGCCTGATTTTTTGGTGGAATGGGGTGTTACACCAGCTACGCTCCTTGCAAGACATTTGTGGTGTCCTGGGGCTGACGGCGGCGGAGGAAGAAGGAGCTACGCCGTCGTGGAGGTCCTCGGAGAGACGGAACCGGCGGAGGTCAACGAGGCGGCGCTCAGCGGCCAGCGTGGGGTGTCCGGACTCCCCTACCATCAGGGCGGACATGGCCGACGCTCTGAGGGCGGCGGCCGGGGACTCGACCGGCTCCTCTGGCGTGGCCTTGACGGCCTAATACACACTCCGGGGGGAGATGTCTTTAGCTTCTTTACATGCTTGGTACGGGGCGGGGGGGTTGGGGGGGGGTGGATGGAGGTGAGTGGCTGGACGTCCACTTCGTTCCTTTCTACGGACTTGCCCGTCTTGGGGCTTGACTGAGACAATGGGGTGTTTGAGTTTGTGGGTGGCTAGTTGCCAGGGTTGTGTTTGGGGTGGGGGAGGGGGTTGTTTTGGGGTTGGGAAGGTCCCGTCTGATGTTGTCTATGCCCGCTTTGTTTTGGCTTGTCCTGCGCGGCGGCCCCGCGCGCCCCACCCGCTGATTCCCTGCCCATTGCATGGCGCTCCCGATCCCCGCGAGGAATGCCGGGCCTAAAGGTAGTGACCCTTAATGTTCAGGGTCTGAATAACCCGGTGAAGCGCAGAGCGATCCTATCGTTGCTGGAGGGGACGCAGGCGGACATTTGCCTTTTGCAGGAGACACACTTATTGCCCCGAGATTGCCATAGGATGCGTTCTGCTAAGTTCCCTACCCAGTTCTTTTCCTCGGCAGCGAACAAGACGGCGGGGGTAGCCATTCTCCTAGCGAGCTCCTTTCGGGGGGAGGTTTTGCACAAGTGTGCTGAACAGAAGGGGAGGCTCCTTGCGTATCGCATGCGCCTGGGAGGCATAGCATTTACGGTCGGCTCCGTTTATAGCCCAAACGATCACCAAGAGCGCTTCCTAGACTCCGCGTTGGTGGATGTCACTGCTTCCCCCGACCGCCACATTATCTTGGGGGGGGACCTTAACATTGTCTTCGATTCTGTGATGGACAGATCGGCGCAGCGCTTCCCGCAGACGGGGGAACTGTCCCAGGCTGGGAGGGCCCGGATTGCGGAAATGGACTTGCACGACCTCTGGCGCTCCATGCACCCCACGGATAGGGACTACTCTTATTTCTCGCACGCACACCGAACCTACTCACGGCTGGACTACCTCCTGGTGAGTGGACCGATGCGTGCCGCTGCCACGGCGGCGGACATCGGGGTCCTGACCCTGTCTGACCACTCCCCAGTCACCGGCGTTTTCCAGTGGCCAGCGGCCTCCCCCTCTCGGGGGGTGTGGCGCCTCCGGGATACCCTTCTACACAAGAAGTCGGTGGTGCAACGCATCGGGGAGGTCATACAGGACTATCTCACCCACAATAGCAACACTGACACCTCGCAGGCGACACAGTGGGCGGCATTGAAGGCAGTCCTCCGGGGGGAATTTATCTCTATCTCTGCAGCTGAAAATAAGGAGCGGCAACTGAAGAGGGATGAGCTGACAGCTCAGGTCCGGGAGCTTGAGCAGGTCCACCGCCGCACGGGGGCACCGAGGGTGTGGAGGCAGTTGAAGGCAGCGAGGAAGCTCCTGTCGGCTCTGGATCTTGACAGGGCAGAGTATGCCGCCCTACGCTTGAAACATGCCTACTATACTGGGGGGGACAGATGTGGCAAGCTCCTAGCACACCGGCTCCGGGTCGCGCAACAGCGTAGCGTTGTGAAAGAATTGGTGGGCACGGACGGGGGGGTTGTCTCCGGGGACGCGGAGGTAGCGGAATCTTTCCGCGGCTTCTACGAGGCGCTGTATGCTGAGGAGCCCTCCTCGCCACGGGATGCCGATGGCTATTTGGAGTCGGTGACCCTCCCGGTACTGGATCCGGCTCAGGCGGACCACCTGGAGCGGGACATCCATGTTGAGGAAGTGATTTCAGCTATCGCGCGGCTGAAACATGGCAAGGCCCCGGGCCCGGACGGGTACACGTCGCTATTTTACAAGACGTTTTGCACGGTCGTGGCCCCTGTCCTTACTCGGCTATTTAACTCTTTCTCCGAACCGGGAGCCATCCCTCCGGATCTCCTGAGGGCGACGGTCGCGGTAATCCCGAAACCTGGGAAGGACCGGGCCCTCTGCGGCTCGTACCGACCCATCTCGCTTTTAAATGTCGACCTCAAGTTGTACACGGGGATTCTCGCGTCCAGGCTGAGTCCACACCTCCCCGGTCTGGTGGAGGCGGACCAGGCTGGCTTTGTGCCCGGCAGACAGACGGTTGACAACACCAAGCGGGTGACGCATGTTCTGGAGAAGGCCTCAAGGATCTCGGGGGAGCGGATGTTGCTGTCCGTAGATGCAGAGAAGGCCTTCGACAGAGTCCACTGGCCGTATCTTGAGCTGGTCCTCAAGAAATTGGGAATCGGCGATAAGTTCCGCACCATGGTATTCAACTGCTATAAGCATCCTTCAGCGTCGGTGCGGGTCAACGGGTGCAGCTCCGGTGGCTTTGCCATCGAGCGCGGCACGCGGCAGGGCTGCCCTCTTTCGCCGCTCTTGTTTGCCCTCTACATGGAGCCGTTTGCTCAGAGGATTCGTAATAATCCGGATGCTGTTGGGGTCCGGATGGGCCAGTACGTCCACACCGTCAGTCTCTACGCGGATGATGTCCTGTTGACCTTGGACGACCCTAGGAGGTTGCTGCCTGCTTGCCTCCGGGAACTGGACGCCTTTGCGGGGGGGGGCCGGCTTCAAAATGAATATGAGCAAGTCGATGGCGTTAGACATGTCCCTGGCTGCGGGTACCAGGAGGGATCTTCAGCGGCTCTTCCCCATGCAGTGGTCCTCGTCCACGGTGCCGTACCTGGGGATCCTACTGGCGCCTACATTACCGGAGATGGTTACGGCCAATTATGCCTCCCTCAGCAGGATGAGCTTGGCCGCTGGAACAAAGGCCTGCTGTCCTGGCTGGGGCGAATCGCGGCGGTCAAGATGACGGTGTTGCCCCAGATACTATATCTTTTCCGGGCCCTCCCGCTCCAACCCCCGGTGGGCTGGATACGACAAATGCAGGCTGACATCTCCCGCTTTGTCTGGCAGGGCCGCAGGCCACGCATGAAGAGGGTCCTCTCCACGCTTGCTCCGGAGGCGGGGGGTCTCGGCATTCCAGACCTCCGTAAGTACTTTCAGGCGGCACAGCTACGCTATCTGGTGGAGTGGAGCAGGTGGGAGTCCGACAAGCATTGGCTCTTCCAAGACCAGGCAGTGGCGGGCCGCACCTTACAAGAGGTTCCATTCCTGCGCCGCGCGCATCGCCCCCCTAATCTTTACGCTTCCTTTGTTATGCGGGTCCCCCTGCGTGTGTGGGACGCGGTCTGTGAGGCCCGGGGCCTTACCACCTTCCCTTCGCCGCTCACGCCCCTTGTGGGCAACCCGGACTTCTCCCCAGGGATGGAGTCGGGGGTTTTCTCCCACTGGGTGCAGGCGGGCTGCAGGGCACTCTTCCAGATCTATGGCCCGGAAGGAGTGGTTCCTTTTCAGCAACTCCGCCAGGAGTTCGGCCTGACGGAGCTGGACAGATTGCGCTACATGCAGGTTCGGCACTGGGCCCTCCAGCCCCAGGTGCGTGCCACCGCCGCCCGCCCAATTACACCGTATGAGAGGTGGTTGGCTACTCGGACCTCCGACGCTAAGCTAATCACCGATCTGTACAAATACCTACAACCCCCGCCGTTTCACTATTACAACCCCGGGAGGGAGCGCTGGCACAGGGAATTGGGTAGGACACTCAGCCACAAGGAATGGGACAAAATTGCGTATCGGGCGCGGCACTCTGCATATCACACGGGCCTTACGGAGACCTTTACTAAGGTGTCCACATACTGGTACTACACCCCGGAGAGACTGTATGAAATGCATAAACACACTGACAGGGGGGTGCTGGCGGAGCTGCGGGCAGGAAGGTACCCTTTCACACATTCTTTGGGATTGCCCAGTGCTGACCGCCTACTGGAAGGAAGTTTTGGACGAGGTGGATAAGCACTTTGGGATAGAGCTGCCGCGACTCCCGGCGTATGTCCTGTTGGGCCTCCCCAATGACCTAATGTACCCACTGAAGTCCCGTAGGGGTAGGCAGATCGCAATTGCGCTGGGGTCTGCGGTTCAGAGCATTCTAATCCACTGGCGCACAGCCACCGTCCCCTCCATCACCGGTTGGTTGCATAGGCTTTGGCATGTGCTGGGGATGGAGAAGCTGTCGCTTACGGTTGCGGGGGAGATAGACCAATTTGAAGAGCTGTGGCAACCCTTTCTAGCGCTGCTGTCCACTGAATTCCGGGAGCTCACCTGCCCGAGGTATCTTAGGCTTCTCAGGCTGACGCCGCCGGTGACCCCGGCGGACTAGTTTACATGTGAGACGGGGACCTCCCGGGGAGGGGGGGGGGGGTGCGAGGCTTCCTGGTGAGGATTACTCTGGTGCGGGACCATAGGACGGGGGGGGGGTGTGTGGTTTTTTCGTTACTGGGAGGATGGGGGATGAGGGGGGGGGGATTGTGTTCTGTTGAGTTGCTGATGGCTTTCATTGCTTAGATTTGGGGTGTCGGATACGCGGGTAGGGATTTCATAGCTTGCATTTCTAGCCTTCATTTACTGTGTTTTTCCCCCTGACTCACTGCGCTACCTATTGCCAACCCTCTGGAGTTGCACTCTTTTTCTTTGACTGTATTCCATGTATCCTGACCTCCTATCCCCCTCCCCCATGGTTTGTTTTTGTCTCAATAAAAAACGTTTTAAACTTAAAAGACAAAAATGAAAAGTTTTCTGTTCATTTGTTAAGGGCCTGCTTTTAAAAAATATTGCTGCCAAACACAAACGGGAAGGGGTCCCTTATGGACCGTTCCCGTTTGCGACTGGCTTACCACCAATTTGAAATTGGTGGTAATTGCAATTGTTTTGCGACTGCATTTGTAGTGGCAAAACAATCATACATCCCCCTGAGACTCGCTATTAGGAAGGGATGCCCTTCGCATGCCCCTTCCTAATAGCGACCCACAAACCCTATTTTGCGAGTCGGTCATAGGTTCCCAACTCACAAAATAGAGTTTGTACCTATTACAAACCTTTGTAGCATATGGCCTGATTATTTGTTTGCGACTGCTAAAACCGGTTGTACATCTGGCCCCACATCTACGTAGGTTTTATTTTGTGAGTTCCTGATAGCGAATGTTTGCCATTCGGTATTAGAAAATCATAAACACCTATCTACAAATGTATCCTTGACACATTTAGTGATTCGAAATGGGGTCGCAATGGACCTACCTCATTAATATTCATGAGGTGGGTCATAATTTGGCACCCATTGGGAATCGCTAAAAGCTCAAGAATGGTGCCTGATGGTACAGCAGACCACCATTCCTCTGTTTGCTCCCACATAAAGCAACTTTCAAAAAAAAAATGCAGCCCGTTTTCCTTAAAAGAAAAAATTATGCATTTCAAGAAGAAAAATGAAACTTTTCAGTTTAATTTTTCAAGAGTGGACTCACTGGCTGCTCTTAAAAATCGTTTTCACAACCATTTACAAACGGGAAGGGGGCCCCTGGGGACCCCTTCCAGTTTGCGACTCGGTTACCACCTTCTTGAAGTAGGTGATGAAATGTGAAAGTTTTGCGACCGTATATCAGTCGCAAAACATTCGTACATGTCACTGTGAGTAGCTGTTAGGAAGGGACACCCTTAACACACCGCTACCTAATACAGAATTGCAAATTGCGATTTGGTAACAAGTTAACAAATCGCTATTTGGCTTGGTACGTGCCAAAAAGCCTTTTCGCATTCGCAAATGAGCCTATTCTGCGATTTGGCCCATTTGCGACTGGCAAAAAGGTTTATACATGTGGCCCCAAGTCCCTAACCTCTGTGAATGCTGGTGCTTTTATATTCAATTTATGATTTTCCCCTAAATTTACCACATGCAGGGACCCTTAAACATGCAAAACCCCTCTGTTCTCAGGTCCTTTTACTTACCACAAATCCAATGCCCTCTACAAATCAACCTCTCAAACCATCCTTATGTCCCACGTCTTGTTCTCATGATCCAGCACCTCTATTCTTCAGACTTTCAGCTCAGGAGTGCAACACAGGCCCCCGCAGCCCCCGCAGTGTGGGGGGGGGGCCGCAAGCTCCAGGGGGCCTCCTCGGCGCTGCACTCTGACCAGAGAGCTACTGATTGAGCCTGAGGGGGCCCATCTTCGTACCGTGCAGGGAGGCCCCCTCAATTTTCGTTACGCCAGTGCTTCAGCTACATTCGCCATATTGTGTTGTGAATACCTGAGCTGTAATCCATAAATCCTGTAAATGTGCTTTCGATTCTTATGTACCAACCCACCCTCTGTGTTTCCCAAGCCCTGTCCGTCTTCCATTTCCACAGTGCTGAGACCTATTTACCAGGGCCATTACATACATCTCACGTCCTTATGCCCCAGGCATCTCTGCCCTAGTGATAATCACTGGTTCCTTCTATCCATGTTTCATATAACCTAACCCCATCACTATAAAAAAAAATCACTTGTTACTGCAACAGATGACACTCAGTGATTAGTAAGGGCAACAATTAATGGTTCACAGATGTGTGATTTTGTGCCACGTATCTAACTACCTTTGACCCACACAGCAGACATCCTATTTAGACAGCAGCAGTTCAGGACGTCGATAAAGGGATATTATAAGCATTAATGAAATGGTTGTACATCAATTTATCAAGGTTAATAACATCTAGCTGCACATACAACAACCACAGAGTATCTTCTCTCAACGTATCATCAAGCTAAGCATGTATAGGAAAATATACATTTACTATTCTTAACTCCACATCTCCTCACTTTTTTTTAAACATATTTAATTAAAGTAAAGGTGATGCATAATAGGGCTAAGAAGGCTGATATCATGGAACAGAGTATTGCCAATATTAGAGTTCAGGAATGAACAGTAAAATAAAACACAGTTAAGCCCAATTTCCAAATAATAGATCCATATCCCCAACACACAGCTGTACTCATGTAAGCATGCCTTATCATATGTCAGTTCTAGTGTTTCACATATATGGCTTGGAGTCAGTGAGGGGCTGTATGCATGTGCTGTTCAAGTAAGGTGAAAAAATCAGGAACCAAAGAACAACTTGGAGCAGAGTTGTAAGTAGTATCAGAGCTCGGGCCATCAGCGGGGAAGAGGGTGTGAGTCAACCCATCGGGGACCCATCCCGCCTGGCGTGTGGTGCAGGGAGACCACCACAGGAGAAGGTAGGGCAGGGGGACGGCTGGATCAAGAATAGAGTAGGTCCAGACCTCTCTAGAGGACTCGCTCTCTGATAGCAAGAGCAGGTGTCCCTAGTCATTTATCCTGGGACAGTCTCGAAGTATCAGATCTCAACCAGGGACATGCCTGGTCTGCACAACCCATTTTGCCTTATGGTCCTCAGTAGTACTCCCGCACATGTGGCACTTCTGAAAGTTCTCAGCTCCAACCCTGGGGTGTGGGACCCTTGCATTTTTTCCAATTTATTGTTATCTGGTGCTGTGCCAAGACCAGGGCCGCAAACCTTCAGGAGATCCTGTTAGTTTTAGACTTCGCAAGAAGCTCAGCAAGAAGACCATCGGGGACAGCACAATATTATGCCCTGTGGTTATATAAATGTACTTGTTTCCCAGTAGTGTGTCAGGGTGGTGCAGGCCCAAACCATGTGATAGAAATCTACTCCCACCTCCGAACATCTGGGGCAGGGTGTTTGTATCCCTGGGGTCATGAGATTAACACTTTTCGGGGTTAAGTACACCCTATGGAGGAAGTGTACCTGAATCAGGCATAACTTGGCATTGTGTGGCATGCGAGGGGTGTACTTTTAAATGTGCTGCTTGTCCACATCTGAGTCGTCGTGCAATGTGTCAGCAGCCATCGGTCTCGTAGGGCGGGCAGTATATTTGGTGTTTGTGTCAGTAAACCATAGTAAATGTGCGTGATAGAGTGGGACTGCCCAGACGTGGTAAAAATTAATGCAAGGACTCTGTATATGGCCGGTTCTTGTCCGCCCCCCCTTCCCATGCAGGCACACCGCCAAGGCCCCATTCACTGAGAAGCAAGGGGAGGGTTGGCTGCATTCATCTACCAGGTCAGCAAAGCCTCAGAGACTCCCATCCTTGTGGCAGTCTTCCATTGTGTGCATGACCCCATCTCCCACTCCTGCATCCTGTCCCATTTACCGGTATGCATGGATTTGCAATAGCAGCAATAACGAAAGCTCTGTCGCCTAGGGGACCTTCGTTTGTGTCCCAGTAGCACCCTATGTGAGACACACTACAGTGTGTCCATGAGCGATCCACTGCTGTCAGCTGGTCTGCAAGCATAAGGGTGCATTAATATTCACAGTAATGTATACGGGTAGGGAGGGAGCCAGCCACCTGTTCAATGCTCTCCCATCTGGTCCATCTGCAGTGGCGCCAGTATACTGCCCTTTTCAGTTAAGCCGCCAGATAGAACAGTACTAAGTTGGGGACAACTAGACCTCCACTGTCAGTGGGAAGCCCCAACTTGGACAATTGAAATAAGGTACAATAAGCAATTCTCAATAAAAATAATAAACAAATATTAATAAACATGTGGTTCGATATTCCATGAGCAAAATAGTGGTCAGAGGTTATGTGCTAATCATCACATACGTTTATTTTAATCGGGTTAAAACAAAATCAAAGTCTCTATTTAATTGCGAGGCAGCAGAGAAGTTAGGCCAGCCAAAGATAGAAACAAACACAATCAAAATATGTATTAGGAAATACGATAGGCATTTGCATCCCTGTTTCATGTTCCACATGAAACGTTCTGCATATAGCGCTATGCGCTGGAAAGCTTGCAATTGATTTTTAAAATACCCCGTTTAGTCTATTGTTTTCAAATTTAAATTTGCGCTCATTTTACCTCGTTTTTAATGTACAATTAGATTATTCTGCCGCCCTACCTGTGTCCTTGAACCCGGATCGCACTGCTGCATTTTAAATTGGTGACATTCACCGCCATTCGGGCGGCCCGGTCCCCGCGCTTTGTTTTCCTGGGACGCCATCTTGGGTGGGTCACAAGCGCTCCTCAGCCATTCGCTGAAGCCGCCACGTGGATTGGCTAGAGGCTGATATTGGCGTTAGCATATAAGGCAGGTAGGAGAGTCTTTCACTCCTGTTTGAACTTCGTTCTGCATATAGCGCTATGCGCTGGAAAGCTTGCAATTGATTTTTAAAATACCCCGTTTAGTCTATTGTTTTCAAATTTAAATTTGCGCTCATTTTACCTCGTTTTTAATGTACAATTAGATTATTCAGCCGCCCTACCTGTGTCCTTGAAATCGGATCGCACTGCTGCATTTTAAATTGGTGACATTCACCGCCATTCGGGCGGCACGGTCCCCGCGCTTTGTTTTCCTGGGACTTTACCTCGTTTTTAATGTACAATTAGATTATTCAGCCGCCCTACCTGTGTCCTTGAACCCGGATCGCACTGCTGCATTTTAAATTGGTGACATTCACCGCCATTCGGGCGGCCCGGTCCCCGCGCTTTGTTTTCCTGGGACGCCATCTTGGGTGGGTCACAAGCGCTCCTCAGCCATTCACTGAAGCCGCCACGTGGATTGGCTAGAGCCCTTCATAATCAGCAGGGTATGGCGCGCAGCGTGTACGCGCAGCGCGGACGCCTTAGTCACGCCAGAGTCCAGCCCGTCTGCGCCCGTCCGCGCTGAGGAAGCGCTGGATGGCTGGACTCTGGATCCCGCTGATTCCCCACTACCCCGCTATAGCTATTCACTCCGCCAAATGCTAGGCCTGAAACCTCGAGGATTGGGATGTTTGCACTCTTACGAGCCTGATGAACTCCTTCTTCCCCTACGCTGTGGCTGCCATCCCACACGTAGGCCTCCCAACTGTGTCCATTATCACCCTTCATCTGTTCAACCAGCCACTACCAGCTCTAGTACAGTGAGAGTAGAAGGTATTCTTATTAACGCCCGCTCCCTTGTCAAAAATAAGATCATGTTTAAGGAGATGGTATTAGATAGAATGCCTACCCTAGTATTTGTCACGGAAACATGGGCCAAAGATTCATCTGGTCCAGATCTAATTGAAGCGGTCCCGGAAGGGTACTGCTTGGTCAGACTCGACAGACAGGGTCGAGTGGAGGGGGCGTAGCGATCCTCCATAAAGCCCACCTTCAATGTCACACTGTACCTATATCTGATTTCCCGGATTGTTTTCAAGCTCTTTATTTTACTATAAAGGAAACGCAATGTCCCGTTCTTAATGGAATTCTAATATATCGACCTCCAGGCTCGAGGGCCGATTTTGCGCACAACCTTTTTCGGTCCCTGGAACCCTATTTTGGTCAAGAAAATCTTTCCATTTTGGGTGATTTTAATTTTCATTTAGAACGGTCTGACCTATCTGAGACATCAAGCCTTATTGAGACCCTGGCGTCCTGTGGACTCACGCAGCGAGTCAGCAGGGCAACCCATCGCGCAGGCCACACATTAGATGGCATCTTTTCTAATGATCCTCGTCTGACCACCAAAGACCCAGTGTATCTATCCTGGTCGGACCATCTTGCGGTTCCTTTCTGCTTGGAATACCATAGGGTGAGTGCTTGTAAAACAGGGAATCACGTAATGGAATCTGCTAGAAACTTTAGAAACATTAGCAGTGACTCCTTTGCGCCCTGGGCTGCTAGTCTTTCCAACTTAGATTCGGGTAGTGTACAGTCTGCAGTTGGCCACTTTGAACAGGTTACCAGGGAGGCCCTGAATGAATTGGCCCCAGTACAGACCCGCCGCCGAGCCAGAAAGAGACCATCTGCCCCTTGGTTCTCTGACTCCCTTAGACTCCTCCGCCAAGAAGTGAGGAGGAAGGAGAGGCTCTGGCATGCTAGCTGGGACTTTAAGAACAAGGAAGTTCACAAACTCCTTGTTAGGAAATATAAGATGGCGATCATTCAGGCCAAACAAGACTACTTTGTAGCCTTAACAACCTCGCTCTCTTCGCCGAAGGAGCTCTTCAAAATCGTGGACTCTTTAGTCAACTTGCAAACTCCTGATCCTGTCACTCCATCCCAAGACCTATGTGATAAGATTGCCTCTTTTTTCCATACTAAAATACACGATATCCATCTGGGTCTTGAGGAACAAAGAGCGTCTATCAACGTGCCTACCGCCTTGGCTGAGATGAATATGATCTCTACTGACATCTCCCCACTGTGCACCCTGGATTCTTTTCCCCCGCTGGCCCTGCATGATTTGGAGATCTTGCTTGATAAGACCAGGTCCGGCTCGCCCCTGGATACTTGCCCTTTGAAGATCATCAAGCAGTGTAGGGAGACCCTTCTACCTCCACTGCTAGAAATAATGAATCTTGCCATCAGAGATGGCATCTTTCCTCTGGAGTGGAAGAAGGCAGCGGTGAAACCTCTGCTAAAGAAGGCCTCTCTCGATCCGGAAGTCTTAAAAAATTTCCGTCCAATCTCGCTGCTCCCGGCTCCAGCAAAGATGCTTGAGGCACATCTTAACAAGCATCTCGCTGTCTTTGTGGAGAGTTCGGGCTGCCTGGACCCCTCCCAACATGGATTCAGGAGGGAACATAGTACAGAGTCAGCCCTTACCATCGTGCTTGATAAAATCCGCACGACAGTTGATGGGGGCCAGACCGCCCTCCTGGTCCTACTTGATCTAACTGCGGCCTTCGATACCCTCTCCCCCTCAGTTCTTACATCACGCCTGAGGGATGTGGGGGTGAAGGACGCAGCTCTAGATCTACTGACTTCTTTCCTCGTTGGGAGGGAACAAAGAGTCAAGCTGGGGGAGTTCCTATCTCCATCCCGTCCTGTGCTATGTGGGGTCCCCCAAGGGTCGGCGCTTAGCCCGACCCTATTTAACATCTATGTAACCCCTCTAGCCAGACTAATAAGAACGTTCGGGATGGAGGTAGTCTCTTATGCAGATGACACCCAAATACTCGTCTCTCTCTCCCATTCAGATGTGCAAACCGCCTCCAAGTTTAGATCTTGTATGGAGGCGGTTGGTCATTGGATGATTCAGAACTCCCTTAAACTGAATGGGGAGAAGACTGAGGTGATGGTGTTTGGAGGGAAAGAAAACATCTGGTCAGCCGCTTGGTGGCCTGACTCGTTGGGAATCTGTCCTTCCCCCACTACATCTGCTAAGAATCTCGGGGTGCTGATAGACCCTGCCCTTGATATGAACAAACAGGTGAGTAGGACCATCTCCACCTGTTGGGGTCTGATCCACACTCTTCGAAGGATTAGGAAATACCTTTCCTTGCAGGCCAGAAAGCAAATTGCTGTCGCACTTATTGGCTCACGTTTGGACTACTGTAATGCGTTGTATGCAGGGCTAAATAGGAGCCTCCTGCAACGCTTACAGGTAGTTCAAAATGCCACAGCCAGATTTGTTCTGGATATCCCCAGACGCTCTTCGGCCATGGAGGCTAGGAGAACGCTGCACTGGCTACCGGTAGAACTCCGAATACGGTTTAAGATCTTATGCATGACATATAGAGCCTTTGCCAAGAATAACGATTCAGGAGTCGGATCTATCATCTCCTATTACATTCCTGGAAGGAACTTGCGTTCCGCCGGGAAATTGCTTCTTATAGCTCCCCGTATCCGAAGAGCTAAATGGGGTGGCAGGGCCTTTTCCACTCTGGCCCCCAAATGGTGGAATGTTCTTCCTCTTGACCTCAGATCCTTGCCCTCCCTGCAGAAGTTCCGTAGTGCGCTTAAAACTTGCCTCTTTCGGCAGGCCTATATGTAAGGATGTTTGCTTCAATTACTGATTGTATTCTTAGGCGCCTTGATACCTTCGGGTTATTGTTTTGCGCGATATAAATTTTTATCAAATCAAATCACAATTCCTGCTTATAAACCACTCTATACCTTTTGAGGAAGATTGTTTTTAAAACGGTTGCAAACTGTCATATTCGTTTTTTTAGTACTTGTGTTATAAGTGACAGAATTAGGTTTCCCATTTAAATGAGACCGTTTAACTAAAATCATTCTTCATACACTTGTGACTGGACTGCAGGGACCTAACTAAACACTACTAGTGAAAGGTAGGCGTAATCTGCCCAATTCCTGGTACAGACGATACAGAATTGGCTATACCATGATGATATACTAGCGATTCCTTTTCAACCCTGTCTTTTGCCTTTATTTTCCTAATTTTCCTTGCCCCGCCCCTATTTTCTTCCTCGTGATAGATATTGATCACTCTTACAAAAGTATTGTGAAGGTCACTTCGTTATTAAACAAACATGAATATCTACTCCCTGAAGGTAAGATTAGGACCACAAGAACAGGCAAGTGCTTTTCACTTAAAAAGCTCCATTAGATTTAAGTTAACTTTTAAAGCACATAAATAACATGAGCTTGTTCATAAACCTTTTCTTAAAATTTTGAATCTTTCAGACAAATATGGCTTACCTACAAACCATGTGAACCCAAACATGATGACATTTTTTACGTACAACCAGTTCTTAATTTGAGACGGTTGTTTCCAGAGCTCAATACCAGCACGTAATTGTGAACGCCAGCACTTATGGCAGCCTGCCACATTGTGGCGCTGTTTGTCTAATTTTGAAATGAGCACAACAACACTTGTTTACCAATTCCATATACATTAAAAGCGACTAATACCTGCTGCCCAAGCCTGTCTTATAGCTTTGGAGGCCTGAAATAGTCTACATTGTCACAGTTGTAGGAGTGTCATGGCAATTAGTTGTGTTGGTACTGTCATTGGCATCACTGGCAGGCAGCAATGCTTGGTGCAAGTTGCAGTGACGGCCCGACGAGGGCCCTGGCACATATTGTTTTCCAATTTAAGCACTGCGTACAACCCATCTTTGGTAAAGCCGGGCTTGTATAGACAATGCTGCCTGTAAACCATTTGAGTAACTTCTGAGATCCCCCTCCTTCCAAACCGGATGCATTACCCTATCAAACGCCTTTTTGACTCACTATCTAGGACCACTGCCTGAGTGTCCCCGTCCTAAAAACTAATTCTGTCACTTACAACACAAGCACTAAGACACTGAATATGACAGTTTGCTACATTTAAAAATATAAATCTCCCATAAACAGCATGGACGAATTGTAGCACATAAACCACAAATGCAAATGCATATTTTGTTTCTTAATACACATTTATAATTATGTTTGTTTCTCTCTTTCACTAGCCTAAGTTCTCTACTGCCTCACATTTAAATAGAGGATCTAATTTGTTTTCAACCACATTAAAATAAATGTATGTGACGATTACTACTTAGGGGCAGATTTACGTTCCCTGGCGCATCCCTGCAAATCAGCAGGGATGCGCCAGGGAAGTTGCATCATGCAAGTTTGCCCTTACACCACCACAGATGCGCCGCATTTACAATGTGGTGCATCGTGGCGCAAGGACAAGCAGATGCGTCACGCATCTGCCGGGGTAAGGTTGGCGCAGTGCTTAAGTTGTGTCGCAAGCGCGACGCAACTCCAGCACTGTTCAAACCTGCCCTATCCCTAACATGGTGCGTCACGCCTTACGCCTGCTTAAAGCAGGCGTAAGGATTTGACGCACCAGCGTCGGAAAAGTGACTGCGTGAAATCTTGTAGATTTCACTGCGTCACTTTTCCGAGGCTTTTTCCGAAGTAACGCCCACCCTGCATACTTTAAACCTGACGCGGGTTTAATGTGGCGCAGCATGGCGCTAGATTTGCGCCGCCACAGCGCCACAAAAGTGACACAACGGCGGCTTAAAAGTGGCGCACGGGGCTTGTAAATCTACCCCTTAATCTTTAACCACTATTTTACTCATGCAATATCAAACCACATGTTTATTATTATTAATATGGAGAATCGCTTACTCTACCTTACTTAAATATATTCAGCGTAGCTCTAGAACTATTATTCCCCTTCCTTAATAACTGCAGCTTGGACAATGCCAGTCGGCAGTGGCCCTAACACCATATTACATGTCAGCAATCTGTCTATCTCGTGGAATATAGACTTTGGCAATCTGATTGGGAGCACTGTGATATTATAGCAGTCGAGGTAAAAGCACCATTTTCGATAATGCAATCCGTACCGCCACTGAGAAGGGGCGCGTCAGCCCCAAACATTTATGGAAGCATGCAGAGAGGACATCGCTGGCCAGAAATTGCCCTCTAGGCTATCGTTCACCGAATGGTATATTTGGTCTCCCAGATGGCAAAATGTGACCGATTCTCAGCAGAAGCAGCTTGGCACCTCATCAGGGACCAAGGTCGGCTCTGGGCTCGGAAGGGGAATGAGTTTGATTTACCTATAGCCCAGATAAGTGGCCAAAGTGCTCTGGGGCATCTATTGTGCCCTGGGCATCCAATCTTTCAACTCACAGAAAAAGCAATAGGTCATCCGCATACAGGGAAACAAGCTGTCGAGAACCGATAATCAGTATGCCATGATAGTGATGGCCAGTCTGGAAGGGTAAGAGCTAGTGGGTCCATGGGTAGCACAGAGAGCACAGGGAGAGTGGGCAGCCCTGGCAAGTGGCACGCTCGATCCTGCAGGGTGTTGATATGACAGTCGACTGAGACACAAGACGTTTTGGATGTATAAATGAGACCTGCCCATGTTAGGAAATCAAAAGCCTTCTACTAAGGCGAGCGCAAGCACCTTAGACTGGTCTGGCAGTGGAGTGTGGGTGACTTGAAGCAGTTGGCGAACAGTAGGGATCATACTGCGTTTGGGTATGAAACCCATTGGTTATTGTGGACGAGTGTGCTCATGTGGGGCAGGAGGCGTGTGACCCTGTTTTGCTAAGAATTTTATAGTCCACGTCTGATATAGAGAGAGGCCTTTAAGAGGTGACTAGGGTGTTGTCTTTGCCCTTTTTAAGGAGGGGTAGCAAGAGTGCTTCGCCTCGAGTCTGAGTTAGTTCACCTTTGAATCGAGCAGTGCTATAAAGGGTTATGAAGACAGGTCCACGTCTTCTAAACTTGATGATATGTTGGCAGCTGAATTGCAGCTTGCTATTAAATTATTTTTATTTTGGTTAATCACAATTTGGTATATTATTTTCGAATATCATGCGTTGCAATATGCTGAATTAAAACTTAAATTGTGTTTTGACTGTGTACAACAATTACAAAAGTTCAAAACATGCAACAACATCCTTCGAACATTGAACAGTGCTTTTAGTATTCAACAGGACAGTATTGGCACAATTTGTCGGTGGCACACGATCCATTAAATTGTTTTACCCTTCTAACGTTCTAAGGGGCATACTTACAAACCCCTATCGCCACCACAACATCACTTTAAGGGGCTTCACCTTATTTACAAGGCAGTGTTAAACCACTTAATATGGCTTAGCACTACCTTGTAACTAAGGCACCCTTTCACGCTGTATTTAACATGGTAAGGGGAGGGCAATGGGTGTTGCGTTGGGCGTTCCACCGCAACACCCATTGATTTTGATGCTGCCCCCTATATACAAGCGCAGCGTAAATAGAAGGCAGCTCCAAAATGAAGACCAGGGAAAACCTAATCTTAAACAGGCAAAATGAGGAGAAATGATTTATTTCTCCTCGTTTTTGCTGTTTCCATGTGTGCTGACTTTACAGTTCTTAAATGGCCATCGGCTAGATTGAGTAAGTAAGGTAAACAGCCTAAAAGGGCACTGGTGTGTCACAAAGTATGCATGCACATGGGTGAAGATGAATGTGCATGCATGCGCATACATGGTGTTCATTTCAGAATTCTTTTTATCCATGCATGCGTCACGATACACTGGCACTATTATAGAAAAGTAAAGGAAAAATAAAATAAAAATCTGTGGGAGTGTGAAAACAGTAGCAAGTCCTATTTTTTAGTTGCACACACTGAACTATAAATGAAAAAATGGAGAGTGGGATGGGGAGAGGTTGATAGCCGTGGGAGCAACAGATGAGTGAGGAGGTGAGACTAGCAGATAGAGTAATCCGGGCACATGCTCTCAGAAGAAACAAAAATGCCAGAATATGTTCGTGGAGCTTCTTTTTTAGGAGTCGTAATGTGAAATGCCGTGGGCTGATACCCCGCAGATGAAAAATTCTGCTACTCAGTGCTGTACCCTGTATCCCAAAAGCACCTTTCTGTATAGGTATCTGCATGTGTGTGGTGTGTGACCTCACAAACAGTGGCAAATTCATTAGGTCTGGCTTTCATGTGGTGAAACAGGAAACTGATGTATGCAAAAATGCTGTGATGGTTTGAATAATAATGCTCATGGTAATAATGGCGCTTGGGTAATGGTTGTAATGGTGGTGATGATATGGGTGGGGTAGTCATGGTGGAAAATAACGGTGGTGTAATGATAGCAGTAATGTAGGGATGGTAGTAGTGAAAATGATACTAGTGATAATGGTGGTGGCAATGGTTTTGGTGGTAATGAAGGTTATGGTGATGCTAATAGTAGTGGTTATAATGGTGCCAATTTTGGTGGTGATAATGGTCGCGGTGATTATAATGCAAATGATAATAATGGTTCAGGGGATAATAGTGGTAATGGTGGTGATAATGTGTGTGGGCGGTCACAGTGGAAATAATGGTGGGTGTAATGGTGCCAGTAATGTGGTGGTGGTAGTGGTGCTAAAGATACTAGTGATAACGGTGGTGGTAATGTGGTGGTGGTGGTTAAGGTTGTGATAAAAGTAGTGGAAATGGTAGTGGCAATAATGGTGGCGGTGATGGTAATGGGGTCATTGGTAATGGTAATAATCATGTTAAACATGGTAACGGTTTGTTGTGTAGGTGGTAATGTTAAGAGTGGTGGTAAAAGTGGTGCTAATTGTGATGGTGGTGGTAATGGCAACAGTGATAGTAATGGTGGTAGTGGTAGAACAGGTGGTAATTGTGGCAAGTGTGGTGGAGGTAATGATGGTGGTATAGGTGGTGAAGTATTGGTGGTGGCAGAGGTGGTTTTGGTAAACGTTATGGGGGTAGCGGTAATTTTAATATTAAGGATGGTGTGGGTGGCTGTAGGAAAGTGGAATATGATGTGGTATGGCTGGGTGATCTTCACACTAATAAGTCCTTAGGTCAGTCCTGGTAGAGAGGCAAAGAGCAGTCAGGCTCTACTAGAGGAAAATGTGCAAAGCATTTCAGAGTACCAACATAGAAGATAAGTAATTGACACAACTCTAGAGAAATCCGACACCAATTTATGAAAATAAAGTGTATGTTTCTCTTAATTTAGACACCAAAATGAACAGAATAGAATACATATAAATGGAGTTATAGGTTTTTGAAGCAATATTTAATCAGTGCAGTCAAATACATAAACAAGATAACATTGCAGGACCAGGCCACAACAGTCATATCAATTTTGCGTAGTCTGTGAAATCCCGGTGCAGAGCTTCCTTAGCTGTCCTTGGTGCTGAACGAGAGACACGCTGGTGCTGATTTTACAGAGTACACAGTGCTGCAAGAAACAATTCAAAAACACAACAGATACACAGCTGCTGACAATGGATGATAATGATTGTACAGTGTTCCCTGTTGATGCATCATTATTAGTACACAAAATAGAAACTCCCAAAAAACAATTTAACACAATCTTGTGAACAAGTCAATGTACTAATGACCGTGACTCCTCTTTTGATACAAGATATTCTCGCCTCTTGATTAGCCTTTTTTGTTGTTTGCACATTTATAGTCCAGAGGGCAAGTCTTTGCTATTAGTGCAGTGTACATAAGAAAATAAAATGAATGGTGTACTTGGTTGAATTAAGGTAGTTCCAACCTAGATGAATGATGCTCATTTGTTGTCTGACTGTACGAGTCCCTGTAACTTTGACCATGGTGTCAGCGGAATGGTGCTGTGAGTGGTCTCTAGGTATACCAGCTTGGATGGAAAGGGTGTGGTCTAAGTCACTAGGATTGTCCTAAAAAAATTTCTGTAGGAAACCAATTTCCTTTCGGTGACCTGACCACCATTAACCTAGCACACGCCAAGATAACATCAGTCACAAAAAAGGAACCATAACACAGTAGATAATCTCACCTTAGAGACTTTAGAATTTCTCTTTTATTTTTGTGGAAACTTCAGCTCTTATAAACTATAGTCTTGTGGGTCTCTGACACCGTATCCTTTTTGAGTTCAACAGAAGGAAAGGAAAATGAACTGCCAACTTGTGATGGCTTTGTTTGAGAACCTGAGTGCTCAGGATGTTGACATGTTGATTTGTGCGTTTAACGGGTGTAAAAGGATGGAAGAATTCAAGTGGGTGCCCGCCCCTTTTCCTTCAGATTGACAGCTTTTGAATTTGCTGTCAGGCACTCTTGTAATTTTATTCCACCCCTTTGCAGGCAACCACAGCTGACACCCATGAAGGTCTCTGCATGTCGACCATGCTTAAATGCTGAGTTTTCAGTACCAAGAGACTAATTCAGGAATGGACTGAGGGAGTTCGTGCCCTACCGACTGGCCCCTTATCATTTTCATCCAGTCAGATAGCAATGCAAAGACAAACCAAGAGGCCTTGATGCTTCAGTTCATAGATAAACACTTCTGAGCCATCGAAAAAAAGTTTAGACGAGTTTGAATGTAGAATAACTTGAGATGCCAATCAAGCTAGGCACAGCATTATGGAGTTAGTGTTTATTGCTTGAATGGAAGAAATATGCTACTTTGAGAATAAATAGCATCTTAAATTAAGTACTACTCTAGATAGCTTGATCTTTTGCAACACACATACAGTTGATGAAAGACAGAGCATTTGAACATGGTGTTTTTTGCATATGTTTATAATACAAACAAGAGCTTTACAACACAACCAGACTACTTACAAATGTTACCCTTTTATGCACAGGGAAATTAAGGCCCTCATTATGAGTTTAGGGCTAGATGTACAAAAGGTTTTTGCATTCGCAAGTGGTCTGCATCGCTATTTGCGAATGCAAAAGCCCCTTTCGGAATGTACGAAAGGCAATTTCACTGTTCTAAATTGCAATTCTTTGCTTTTGATAATCGCTATTTTTGCAATTCCAAATAAGAAATCGCAAATAGGGATTTACAAATTGTGATTTGCTGTTTATACGCATGAAGCATTTCCAAATTGTGACAGGTAGCAAAATGAAGTTTTAATAAAAGCAATCACCACCAATTTCAATCAGGTGCTAATTAGGTACAACCTACATAAACTGACCCAAAATGCATCAGACCCTTTAACAATGGCAGCATTGTATGTTCTGGCAAGGAGGATGACGATTTTGGCTGGTATGCAGAGGAGGAGGCAGGAGATGATTTTTAGAGTTATGGTAACCCTGTTCAATCTAAGTGAGGAGGAGATATTTGAGAAATACAGTCTCAGTAGTCCGAGAATTTTAAAATCGATTGCTGATTTACATCCACACCTATAGGACCCACAGATAGAAGCAAGGCTATTCCACCACATGTGGAGGTATTGTGCTGCCTACACCTTTTAGGTTCCGGAAGTTAATTGGGAGTAATAGCAGAAGCAGGGGGACTGCCCCAAAGTGCATGTTTTTCGTAGGTTTCTTGATGTTGTATTGTCCACAATAATGAGTACATATTTTCCAGCATCTCAAAAGGACTTACAGCATGCAAAAATGGAATAAATGTGTCTGGCACATTTTCGTAATGTCCTAGGGTGTGTTGATGGTACACATATTGCTGTCTGTGCACCATCTGCTAATTAATTGATTAAAATAGTCACTCCCTTAATATGCAGGTTGTATGTGATGCATCCTGTATAATAATAGACCCCGTAGCCCAATCTCCAGGCAACACTTCTGATCATATATGTTCTGCCACAGTGGGATACACAGTAGGGTGTCTTCAGTTGATTTTGGTGATTGTTTTCTACTTGGTAAGCTCATAATAAATATTTTACACCCAGTTTAGCATGCAAACTAAAAAGCCATACTAATTTCAGCTTCTGTAACGTTTTAGGAGACAGTGCATATGCATTATAGCCTTGGGTTTTGACACCTTATTAAAATCCAAATACAAGGAGTGAGCAGGGATACAACCGTGCTCACAAAACTAAACGCTCTGTCATAGAGAGGATATTTGGGATCCTAAAAGGATGCTTCAGGTGTCTGCCCAAGAGTGGTGGAGCCTTCCAGTATCCTTCCCAAACATGTTGCAAAATCATAGCTACATCTGCAATGTTGCATAATCTTGCTATTAGGAGGGGTCTACACAATGTGGAGAATAAATCAGATTCTGATCCTGAGGATGGAAAACCATAAATACAATACCAACAGGATGCATATCGTGCTGCTGAGGGTAGAGCACGTCATGTTGAGACCACTACTAATTATTTTTGAGGTAAATAAAAAGGGAATATTGGAAATGAAAACAATATCCCATGTGCGATGATGGTTTTAAATCAAAATGCTCCTTTTATTCAGGATTCCATCTCATTTTGTGTTGACAAATCATAAAATATACATCATGAACAACGTTTTCCTCAATTTTTTATAGTTTTTTTGTTAAGCAAACGTGATAAGACATGATATGCATATGAAAAGACAATTAACAGATTAGTGCTGTCTTCTACATCTGCTTGCACTCAGCAGTCATTGCATGGGGAGTATCACTCATATCCGTTCTAGATGTATGTCGCCGTGTGCGCCGAAGGTTTGATATGTCATAAATAGAGATGCTAGTTAAGCTTGATACCTCTTCACTATCCCCTAACCCTACTTCTGCAGGCCCTAACATTACACTCATATTGTCTAAGGCAGATGTAACCTGCACTAAGCCATGGGCTACATCACTACAGCAGTGACTCATCTGAGTTTGAATGTTAACAGTGTGCCTAGATAAACTGCTAGTAGCCTGTGCCAGTCGGTTGATGGATTGGCTTAATGTTTCAATTCTCATTATGTACTGGTGGTACCTGCGCCTTTCTGTTGAGTGGCCCATTTGCATTGCTCTAGATTCAATGAGTCTTGAAAAGTTGTTATTCATCATGATCTTACCATCCTCAAATGTTTTCCTAAACCTCTCTTGCCCTTTGAGCAATTGTGACATATTGCAATTGATACACATAAGTTGGCGATTTACAATACATTTGATAAAGCGCATGGCTGCTCTCGAAGAGGCATCCCAGTGCTGACGGTTCAGAGCTGCACTAAGACAAAAGACCCATACCGAAGCGTGGTGCCTGCTTTTCAAATAGGTATGTTCTCAAGAGATTACGAAAAACCAGTTGAGAGGGTGTGAGGCAAAGGGTTGAATGCAAAGAATTCCAGGGTTTAGTGGTTAAGTGGGAAAAGGAGTGGCCTCCTCTACTTGCCTTGCTGATCCTTGTGATATTTAAAAGTTTTTGCTCATTGGAGTAAAGTGCTCTCACCAGATGATAGGGAAGCAGTCTTTTTCTCAGAGCCTTTCTGCTCATATGCTCAGTAGGTGAGTATTAGGGCTTTACATTTGATCCGGCTAGCAATAGGAAGCTAATGAAGACTGCACAGGGAAGATGTGACAGAATTATGTGCTGTTAACTTCAAGTCAGCCAGGCTGCCACATTCTGAATAATCTGCAGGTGGTAAAGCAGATAGGATAGCAACCCTAAGTACAGGCTGTTCGCATAGTCTAGTTTTGATGATACCAGGGCAAGGATAACAGATTACGACTCTCCATCGGGATCAGGCGAATCATCTTCCTAACCCCGTTTCCACGTATGAAAACATCTGGCAGACACTGATCTGATCTGGGGCACAAAGGATAAATTGAGGTCAAATTTAACCCCACGGACTCTCACTACTGCTGCTGGGGGGTAGGGGGTGAGCTGTGCTCCGAGGACCACCAGTTGAGGGCATCAGGGTAATGGTTAGTGCCCAAAATATTATCTCTGTTTCATCAGAGTTTAGCTTAAGACAACTTGCATTCATCCATTCGCCGACGGCCATTAGGGATCCCTTAAATGCTGTCAATGCACCCACCTCTTTCTACTGGACCAAGTGCATCAACTGCGTATCATCTGCGTAAGAGATAATTCATATGCTCCAAGCCTCTACCAACTTGCCCAAAGGAACTAAGTAAATATTAAGATGTGTTGGGCTCAGGGCAGAGCCCTGAGGTACCCTGCAATCAAGTGGTTTGGCTGCGGTTGTGAAGGGAGTTAAAAAAAAACCTCTTTGTGGGCGGCCCTCCAAATAAGACAAAAAATTAATTTTTAATCATTTTGGTCTGCAGCCGCTGAACAGAGAGCATAGAGACCTCTAGCCCTCCAAACAATTGAGATGTCTCTGAAGGATTTTCTGCAGCAAGGAAACCAGCATAACAAGAAGCTGTGGCATGACGATGCCTCTGTAAAAACCTGTGACGCATATGTTTGTCTCTCAAAGGAATTGCTATTCTTTCCTTGGCTGGGGTTGGTTCATCTCCTATATCTGGGAAATCAATGAGTGGTGAACTGTAACTTTTTCTGGTTGTTACTTGCTCAGTCCATGTGGTAGGTCTGTGGAATGCTCAATTTCAAAAGGATTTTCATCAGTGCCATTTTGCTCTTTGTCATGCTCTACCTGTTGTTTTACGTCTGACACAAATATATAGTTGTACTTTAGTAGACTGTGTTTTTTTACATGAAAATTAAAGATTTTATGTAACTCTGAATTGACTTGTCTCATCATTGGCTAAGTTCAATGACAATGTTTCTGATAGCAAATTGCTTTACATGTGTTTTTCTACATATGATAAAGTAATGATTATTGTTACTACAGCTCCCATAATGGAATTGAAAGTTCAAACAACCATCAAAATGGAGTGTCTTTTCTGATATACATTACTGTAATATCTGTATTTCTTATTGTTAGAAATGGGATTTCTGGTTGGCTAGGGCGTGCGCCTAAGCCAGGCAGAAACCACCACTCTAGTCAGGGCAAGGGAGTTACACGCTGAAAATAACCCCTGCTCAACCCCTTGGTAGCTTGGCATGAGTAGTCAGGTTTATCCCAGAGGCAATGTGTAAAGCATTTGCGCAACACACACACACAGAAGCAACACACGAGGCACACCACAAAAGAAACTCCACACAAGGTTAAATCAAAAATAGCCTTTGAATTGAAAGGACTAGCAGCCAGGTTATAGAAAACTGCACAGCCTAGACATGTCACATCAGTAAAAAGCAATATTGCCCACCTCAGATGGTCCGCTTCTAAATGACCATAAATCAAAGAATTCTAGCACGGGGTGTGAGAGGCAACATATAATGAATCAGAAGAATGACATACATAACATATGAAAATTAGGTAGAGAATGGGTCCAAAATGTTGCTTGTATTTTCAAACGTGATCTTTATTCAAGACGATGCCAAAATTCAGTACAGCCAACGCATTTCGCCCAAGCATGGGCTTCTTCAGGGCACAGTACTATAATAGTCTTGTAGCCAATGGTAGATCCAATAAAGTTCACTCGGTAAATAACTTTGATGAACACGAGTTCTTGGAGAACCTCCCAAGAAAGATAATAACACGTATCCAGGTATATGAAGAGAAATACGTAATTATTCTCCTACGATTCTGTTCTCAGTAACAGATTAGATACTTAAGTCCGGTGATCCGTGTTCGGAAAAGGTGCAGGTCCTCCCAAATTCAGTATGTGTCTCACATACTGAATTTGGGAGGACCTGCACCTGGAGTGGTACCCCTGGAAGCTAAACCGGTCAGGACACTGCTTACAGACGTCCTTCCCTCCAGGTCAGGCAGAACCTGAACCTGGCCTCCCAACCTTGGGGCTGAACCCCGGGGCGGAGCACTTACCTGGCCTGCCAGGACTTCTGGGGACTCACACAGTATCCCCCCAGTCAGGACACTGCTTACGGATGTGCTTCCCTCCAGGTCAGGCAGAACCTGAACCTGGCCTACCAACCTAGGGGCTGAATCCCGCGGCTGAGCACTTGCCTGGCACACCAGGACTTCTGGGGACTCACACAGTATCCTCTTGAGGGTAACACATGACTCATGTGTTGTGTGATAGTCTGCCTGGTGCAGATCTCCCGACCCCTGTCCATCTGACTGTGCGTGAAGATCCCCCAACAGAAGTGGTGTCACCATGGTCACTCCTAGGAGGCTCAGCCCTTCTGGCTGGCCTCTGACCCATTAGTTCTCCCACTGGGGAATACATCCCCCTCTCACCCCTCAATCTGGACTTCTGCACCCTCCACTTAGGAGCAGCACCGCCAGACACCAGAACCGCTGGAGCTCTGTTTACAGATGCTCCATGTTCTCCTGACACTAGGAGATCCCCCTCAAATGGCCTACTAGTACAGCCTAGGTCCCCGACATGGCGTTCCCTTTGGGAACCCTCCAGGCCCTGAGACTGGGTGTCGGGCACCATGGGACACAGCCCACACTTACTCCTTCTCCACTGAGACAGGACGTGCCCCTACACCCCTCCCACTACACCAGGACCTAGCTGGGCTACTAGGAACCTCTTCCACCGCACAGGACCGGAAGATACCTGAGCCACTCCTTTTGAGATCACTCCCCAATGCCTCTTCAGACCCTCTGTCACACAGCCAGAGGTCTCCCTCCCATGTAAGCTCCCTGGGATCAGAGAACTCACACTCCAACAGGTGTTGGCACAACCCCCAGAAAACAATTACTGAACATGTGCTCTCTGACAACCAGATTGAACAGCCCTTCAAAATCATTTGCCATGCTACCCATCACCCAACCTTCCAGTGCATCACAACACTCATCCACAGACTCCCCCCAAGACTGGTGAGGCAGTTTCCTACTGCCCCTGAACCTCAACATATACCATTCAGGTGTGACACCCTCTTCCTGGGAACTAGGTACCATACTCTGGACTCTGGGAGTGGACGCTTCCACACTGGACTCCATATTGCTGCCACCACTGGACCCCACCCTCACTGTTGAATCCAGACAACTAAATCTGCACTCAGGGGATAAACTACCCTACAGAGCTAGTTTCTCTCTGGCGAAGGCCCTCTCTGCCTCCGCCATCCTCTCCTGTGCTAAGACCCTCTCAGTCTCTAGCTTTTTCTCCTCCACACTCAGCTGCGCTAGCTCCACTTTGAGCCTTTCCAATGCCAACTGATGCACCCTTTCTTCCCTTCTATCCACCCACTCCTCTGGGGACAGGGAAAGGGATGGGGCACTGCCTCCAGCACTGGAACCAGCAAGGGATTCCCTAACTATGGCATCTTCCCCACCCACTTGCGTCCCCGCCCCTTCATTTTCTCTCTCCTCCCGAGTGTACTCCAAAAGGTCATCCGCACTATAGCTTAACCCCATCTTCACAAGATATACAACCCACAGTGCAACAGGAGAACACAATTAAAAAAATGACACTTTTAAGGAGAAATAAAACTCAGGAAAAATAATACCCAAACCTGTGATTATCCAAAGGCAGAGTTTGTAGTGCAACTAATTGTTGTTGTGGTAATGCGCAAACGCAAGTCCTATCCTCACCGCTGACAACCAATGTTAGAGATGGGATTTCTGGTTGGCTAGGGCTTGCACCTAAGCCAGGCAGAAACCACCCCTCTAGGCAGTTACACCCTGAAGATAACCCCCTTGGTAGCTTGGCACAAGCAGTCAAGCTTATCCCAGAGGCAATGTGTAAAGCATTTGTGCAACACACACATACAGCAGCAACACACTAGGCGCACCACAAAAGAAACTCCACACAAGGCTATATCAAAAATAGCCTTTGTATGATCCAAAACACATGAGGATCATAATCACACATATACACTATGCCAACTGGCACCAGGTCATAATTTACAGGGGATTATACACATGACAGGGCCAATCTTGCCACTTTCAGAACCATCACAAGCACAAGTAGTAAACATAAAACACAACCAGTAACTACTGGCGCACTAATGACCTCAGCATTATATCACATTAGGTGTAAAACACATTATGCAGTAGGCATCCCATTGGATATAAACAGTGCACCACAGTAACACTGAAAAAGTGCACACAGCACCTTAGAGCCTTGCGCCCTGTCACCATCACAGATAAAGTGCACACAGCACCTTAGCGTAAACCATGACCCCAGGCCAACTGGCCTTCCTATGGGGCTCTAATGCCCTATGTCCCGAAATGTCAGGGCGTGAATGTAGGACCTCTCACTGGCCCTTTGGCTGCCTTGGCAGTAAAGCAATGTGCGAAAGGCACTGAGGCACAGGGGTGCATCTCACCCCCCTCCTCCTCCAGATCAAAATTAACGTGCCCCCTTGGTGCAGCTGCCCATGCTCTCATGGTGCAGCTGGGGACAGCAGAAGAGTGGCACCAACCGTGGGAGCCCCTCCTTCCCAGAGCTCCTCTCGGGCAAAATAGGCACTGATTCCACTGTGCTCAGGGAGCACCAACAAATGCTGAGCCCCCTCGCATCGGGTCTTTGGCGCTGGGCCTGGGCCTGGGCCTCGACTCGGCCTAAAAAGAACTCCTGCACTGCCACCAACTGTGGCCAACTTGAGCCTCACTCACTGGGGCTCTTCTCGGCTGCTCCGTGTCCTCCAACGCAGGGAAAGTCCGTCACTGGGAGCCCTCGAGGCTCAGGTCGGGCCCCTCCTCTCAGGGCTCCTCCCCTTCTTCTGGCACCACTCTCCTGGGCACCGGGGACAGCACAGGACTCCAGCCGAGAGCCCTCGAGGCTCCAGTCCTCTCCCTCGGGATCTGGCGAGCCTGCGAGGCTCCGTTTTCCAGTGCAGGCATGCGGGGCTCTCCTCCTCTGCCTGGGGAGCCCCGCCCATCGTCAGGCAGAAGGCGCGCCTGACTTCCGCTTTTGCGGTATGGACCTTCTCGCTCACCGTCAAATCCGGCCACACGCAGGGCACTCACGGCGGACTAGGCCACGAAGGCGGGGTGGACTCCCACTTTTCTCAGGCCCCCACGGAGTGAAGTCTCAGTTTCTTTTCTGGTCACGTCCCAGCGCGGGGCAGGCTCCCAGCTGGTTCTTCACTTACCGCCACTGTCATTCCAGATTTTATATTTTTGTGCTTTTGGCACAGTGAAAGCGCTCTTATCAAACAGCTTCTCAACATGGCCAAAACACTCCTCGGTGAGGACCTCCAGTTCCTTCTCCGAAAACTTAAGGTTTTGCTTTCTGCCTGCAAGGTCTTTGTCAGCCTCTTCCCTGTACGTATTTGTAGTTGTTTTCAGCCAAAGATTCCCACAGGGGTCAACTGCTGTACGCCTGCAACAACACTCACTATGAAGGGCATGCATTTGAAAACTTCCTCATAATGATGTAATTATTCTGTTCCCAACAGGTGACTTTTCCTATTTGCAATTTCCTAATACTGATTCGCAGAGTTTGTGATTCCCTATTAGGAAATAGCAAAAAAGTGAACTCGCCTTTTGCAAAATCACAAATTTTAGAGAGTGAATTTTCATACATTACAATCAGTGATTTCCTAATAGCTATTCAGATAGAATGGCTATTTGGAAATTGCTTTGCGAAACTTACATACATCTGACCCTAAATTCCGACCTTAGTTCAAACACATTTGCTCAGGAATCCGAATTATGAGGTCTATGTTAATTCTTACACCCTTGCAGTTTTACTCTGGTACATTCTAGCAGGTCAAACCTGCTAAACCTTTCAAGAGAAAAGGCCCAGAAAAAACAAAACATGAGAGATGCTTCATGTTATTCCCCATTTTTTTTTTAGAAACTTGGGATAGCAGGTATTTACCAAATATGATAAATACCTCACCCTGGGGTAATGGTATTTACCACTTGTGGTAAAGTCCAACCTATTCCTAAAAACTCGAAATTAGGGCCACAGGGTGTGTTACAACATTGACATAGTGCATGCACTATTGCACACAGCATGAAGGCTCTCAAACAAACACGCAACATATATCCACGTATTTGTGCATATACAGAGCTGCAGAGCAAAACAAAGTGAGGAAAGGTGTCCATAAAAACACACAGAACAATATTTATGTAGTGATAAATAGATAAAGGTAAAGAAATATATAGGCATCTATGAACACTTAAACAATACATCTTGAAACAGTCATGCACACAGTTAGAGAAAAAGAGATATACACCCCTGGATACCCATATACACCCCTGGATACCCATATACACACAGACAAACAAAACTGAAGAGCATTCACATGTAGAAGCACAGCTAAACTAAAAACCTACATACTCCAATGCCCACAGAGACCACCATACAACCAGACACATATTGGTATGCTTGCAAAATGGACAGTTATAAAACACACCTACAAAAACTTAACTCATGCGTACACACAGACCAAGCTACACACACAAATCGACTTCTACACAAGCAACACACATAAAAGGGACGCATAGAAATAGACAACATGCGTGCAGACATATTTGCAATCACAGACTATATACACACAGGCACACATTAACACAACGTGGACAGGTCATGCATTAGTGTGTAGATTGATATTAACAGGTGCTGTAGTGTGAGTGAATACTGGGATGTATATTCCAGTGTGAATACATGATTCTTAGATGGATGACATGGGGGCATACATGAATATAATGTATGAGTGCTAGGCTCTAATGGGGGAATGAGTATTTGTGGATGGGTCGCCTGTGAGATTTTGAGGTGAATGAATAGGTATGGATGGCTGATCATTCATCTATTAATGCACTAAGAGAAACCGTAGTACCAAAGCACTCCCAACAACAGTCACTAAGAACAGTTTCCACTTATCATATTATTTCATATTCACATGATTGTTTATTCTACAATTAAAGGCAAAAGCCAGATGGTTGTTGAGCGAAGCTTGTATCAGAACCAGGAAAAACAGCCAACATGTGTTTCATCATGCAGTGACTTCTTCAAGGCTGTAATCACATATATACAAATACATTCAGTGATGAAATGTTCTAAAGAAAAGCACTTTTTATAAGTACTAAAAAAAATTGAGTGCATTGAGGAAGCAAAAACTTTGATTGTGTCCTCGTGCGAGAGTTATGCTATCCAAAATATAACACACAGACTATGTGCAAAGAAGTAAATGTCAACAGAACATAAGTGACATCGTGAGTACTGGTTGTGCACGTCCCTGTAGAAAATGGAAGAAGAGAAAACTGTCACCGAGCCCATAGTGTAAATGATAGACCCAGAGATGAGCGTAGACCCTTCACCAAACAATTATATATATATATATATGTGATTACAGCCTTAAGGAAGAAGCCGCATGACGAAACATATGACGGCTGTTTTTCCTTTTTCTAATACATGCTTCACTCAACAACCAGCTGGTTTTTGTCTTTAATTGTACAATAAATAATCATGTGAATATGGAATAATATGAAGAGTGGAAACTGTTCTTAGAGACTGTTGTTGGGAGTGCTTTGGTACTACGGTTTCTCATGTTTGCACGGAGTTACCAGATAGCACCGATTTAATAATTCTTGACATCTCCTTACAATTTGTGGCACATGAAAAAAGAGGTGCAGTCGACAAACCCACTACTACCTATCCTAGTTTTTTGTATTAATGCATGAACTCAACCAGCAGTGCTCTTTAGTGTTATTAGCTAATATCAATAGCTATAAATGCATAAAAGAATAATTTACGTTAGTGAAATAATTGTCCATGAAAAGAAGAAAGATTACAAAAAGTGACATTTTTTCTTGCCTATAAATTTTGGAAGTAAAAACATGTAGACCATAAATTAAGTATCATACGACCCCCTACTAAAATGTGAGGGTAGTAATGCATGGAGGCGGAATGCATGATTTTACTAGGCTTACTCATTCATCTACGTATTGAACTATCTATTCATCCATACATTCTCATTCATTCGTGGCCAGATGCATGACCCTTCTGTTTTGCGGGTCGCACATTGTGATTTTTTGTGACTCGCAAAACGGAATGTACCGATATGTCCCAGACACATTTAGCGATTCCCAATGGGGTCGCAAATGACGTGCCTCATCAATATTCATGAGGGAGGCAGGTCGCAAATTGCGACCCGTTGCAATGGCCAGCCCTCACAGGAATTGTGGCCTGCTGGGGTCAGCAGACAATTGTGTCTGTGGCTGCTTTTTAAATAAAGCAGTTTTTTTTTAACGCAGCCTGTTTTCATTGAAGGAAATGGGCTGCATTTAAAAAAGAAAAATGAAACTTTTCTGTTTCATTTTGTTAGAGTAGGCAGTGGTCCGTGGCACCACTGCCTGCTCCTAAAGAATATTTTCGCTACCCAACACAAAAGGGAAGGTGGTCTCCTGGGGTCCCCTTCCCATTTGCGACTGGCTTACCACCTACCTGAAGTAGGTGGTAACTGCAATTGTTTTGCAATCGCCGGTCGCAAAACAATCGAACATACCAGTGCGGCTTGCTATTAGGAAAGGACACCCATGGCACAACCTTTCCTAATAATGACTTGCAGACCCTAGTTTATGACTCGGTAATAGGTTACCGACTTGCAAAGTAGGGTTTGTACATGCCCCAACCCTTTTTAGCAGTCGCAAATCGACCGATTTTCTGTTTGTGACCTCTAAAAAGGGTGGCACATCCCGCCCTAATTCACTTATTCGCTCATTCATGCATCTAATGAGGCATGAAGTCACTCTACTATGTACCCATTCCTGAGATCAAATCAGCATTCATCGGAACATGCCTTGCGTCTGCTGCAGGGCGCAAGACCCAGATAGGGTTGAATGTGAAGATATATGTAGAGTGCTATAATGCAAAACTATCAATATTATCTAGTCTGGAAGGTAGTGTTGCCTTATTTCGAGAGGGGGTGGTTGCGGGAAAAAGGACTTATGTTTGCACCTCAAAGAAGACAGATCTATGACCAGTGGGGTAATAAAGAGGATAGAATTCTACCACTGTGTATGTTTAGGGTATTTGTAAGCACACAATTGCCAGAGATTCTTGGCGTTAGTTTATCACATAAACAACACATAAACTCTCTAGATATTAGAAGCACTTTTGGACAATAGAGTTTGTAGGTGTTTCTTAAACTGTGCCAAAGATGGTTGACTTTGCAATTCAGCAGGCAATGAGTTCCATTCCTTAGCTGCTGCACATGAAAAGGCTCTCCCTGCTAATAATAAATAATTGGCTCTAAGGTCAATTAACAAAAAAATACCTTCAGAACGGAGATTGAGTCCTGGAGCATGTGCACTGAATGTATTAGCTAATAATCTGGTCGTGCCAATGAAATTCTATGGACCAGAGACTTAAAAATAATTCTTTAAGTTAGCAGCAGCCAAGTAAGCGGTTTCAAAACAGGTATATATGTTCCTTAAGGGGAGCTCCAGAAATAGCACTGGCAGTCACATTTTGAGTAAGCTGCAATCTTCTATGGACTTCTTAGGTAAAGCTAAGTAATACAAGTCAGCTTTAACTTATTGTAATTTAATGTAAGTGGTGACAATTTGCTTATATTCCGGAATAAAAAGAGACATTTTCTTCAAAAAACAAATGAGCACCAAGGCAAGGACTTCTATTTACCTCTGCTCCGTGTAACCGATATGAATGGTGGGAAGGGAAATAGGGACGGGCCTTAGCTAACCTTTGATAACATTTGTAGAAGATAAGTTAACTGATTTAAAATGGATTCTTGCCTTCACCCCAGCTTTTGTGCCAAATGTAGACTCTGATCTCTGTAAGCCGTAGTCTGTGTTTATGTACTAGATCCGCCAGTTTGGAATGCGAAGTAAATGGAGGCAACAGTTAATCGATGTGTTTTTTTTGTTACAGCAGCAGCTTGTGGCCCTGGGCACATTAGAGCTTCTACTATTGGATCATATAGCTGTAGGTTTACTGCTGGCGTCCATATTTGTTGGACTGGTCGATTAAATGTGGGCCAGACCAGCGACTGAGGAGCCCAATGTTACGTGGACTGCCTGGCAAAGAGATTGGTCTGGTAGACGTGGACTAGTGGCCCTTAACCTTTTGGTTTCTGTGGACCACAACTGAATCCATGCTGGAAGCAGGGGATCCCGCCTAAGCAATGTCTACTATTTGAAGTTCAAAACAATACAAATAAGGAACAAATTTAGATCAAACAAAGACACAAATTATACAACTTTTTATGTAATTCACAAACAAAAAAAATACACAAAAATCAAAATGTTAATTTTAATGATAATTTGGATTTTTTGTTATTGTGGCTTTGTTTCTAAAAGACGAAGTGATATACTGGACTCTGGCATATCACTTCGTCTTTATTGCTCTTATTGCATGCTCTGTTTTTGTCAGTGCATACATATGCTTCTGTCTTCAATATTAGATTATGTTTGCTGTACTTGCACTGCTCTCATGAATGAAGCTAAGGAGGCCAATTAAATATTTTGCATCCAATTTCAAATTGCTTCACATTTACACTGCATCCAAAAATGTAAAAAAAAATCCTTTGCTTTTTATTATATAGATACGTTATCAATCTACTACTATTATTTAATTTTCAAAACATGTGCTTGCTCCAAGGTAGGTGTTGTGGATTCCCAGGGGTGTCTAGACCAAAGGTTAGGAAATTCTGGTGTAGAAAATACCCCCACTGCAACCCTTTTCAATAATTGCGATAGCAATCTGCAATAAAAAGCAGACTCCAGGCGCTTTTGACAGTGAGTTGTGTTTTTCTGATCAATAAGCCGGAATTCAAATGCTTGGGGGCATATTTACTAAGAAGTGACAGTGGGTCGCGTTAGCCTTCCTGGCCTAACGCCGCACTCTGCCACTTCTGAAACGCAGGGCTGCACCATATTTACAACAATATGGTGCAGCCCTCCGTTTCCCACTGCGCTGGTGGTAATTTAGCAGCCTAGCCCCAACACAGACACCCCTGCACCATAGTGCAAGGGTGTCTGCGTTGAGAGGAAGAATGTTTATGCATAGGAAGGTCTCCCTTTCTGCACATAAACAATCAATGGCGTTTTGCTGTTTCTACGTGTGCTGCACAATGCAGCACACATGGAAACAGCAAAAACAAAGAGAAAATAAACATTTCTCCTCATTTCGCCAGGTGAAGACCAGGTTTTCCCTAGTGTTAATTTTGGCAAAGCCTCCTATTTATGCCGCCCTTGTAAATAGGGGGCAGCGTCAAAATCACCACAACACCCATTGCCCACCCCTTTCACGCTAAGTGTAGTGTGAAAGGGAACCTTATTTACAAGGTAGCGTTAAGCCACTTTATGTGGCGAAGCCCCTATCCCCACTACAAGGTCCTGAAAAGTGATGTTTTGGTGCCTATAGGGGCTTGTAAATATTCCCCTAGATTTGAAAATAACCTCTTTTCTCAGCAGCTACCATTAAATTCACTCAACCATCCCAAAAGCAAAATTCATATTTTATTGACCAGTCACAGAATTAAGGGGAACATTATTTACTAGGCCAATCACACAAATGCAGACAGACGTCATTTGAGGCTGTGATCCATATTTGCCTAACTGGTCTTACAAATGTGAGAGCCATATCCATTTATGAAGGAAGTAAACTTTTGGCATTACAGTCTGATAAATGGGTCCATAGCCCACATGTGGCTGCAGTTAATGTTTTGTGGACCCCACAAATAATCATAAACTGCAGTTGCTTGTGTATTTTTCCATCTTCAGCAAACTAAACCTAGTGAAGTGGTCTGTTCCAACAACCCATGTTTGGTGGACACCTCCAAAAAATGTGCTCACTTTACAATGTATAGTTTTGGAAATACTGATTGATATTCACTAGAAGATCTTTCTACTGCGGACATGAAGGGTTCCTCGTTATAATTGCTACAAGAACACTGCTTCATTAAAACACAAAAAGACTTACCAATAACCCAGGAGTCAGTCACTAAGAATGACCACTCTATGACGTGTTGTGCCCTTAGGAATGGGAAATTACAACAGAAACGGTTGTTTTGACAACAATTTTTGACATGTCTGGTGGTTTAACTGCAGACACATTCCCGAAGGTTTCACCTGGTGAAACCTTTCAGTAGAATCACCCAAAGGTATACATTTACAACATTTCACATAACACTGATTCAGGCATTCCCATTTTCGCCTCATAGGAACTACAAAAAACTTCTAATGAGGGTCCGTGATCTCTTTACCTGGGATCGCTCCTCTACATGGTTACAGAACTCCTTGGTGACTTGCAATATCCGTATATACAGCAGGAGGTACTTTCTCCCTTATATCTTACATAGAGGGCTACATGCCACAGTCTTACAGAGAAGCTTAGGTATCTCTGTCTTAATGAGATATTGAGATACCTCTACTTTGAGAGGTAGTGATATGGCACCTTAGAAACATGGTGAGATGTGTCTGTGTTACTGAGAAGGTGAGATGCCTATGTTTTACAGGGATGGCAAAATGCCACTATCTTAAAAAGTTGTTGAGATGCCTCTGTCCTGGAGAGGTGGTGATAGATATTGATAAGTCTGTCTTCCAAAGATGCACCTCCATACTAAGATGGTGAGATGAGACTGTCTTACAGTGATATAGAGAGATGTGTATGTATTACAGAGACGGAAAATGCCACTGTCTGAGAGATAAGGTGAGATTGGTTTGTTTAACCGGAATTGTGGAATGTCACTGTCCTACACAAATAATGAGATGCCTCAATCTAGAGAGGCCTTTGTCTCAGAGAGGTGTTAAGATGCCTCTGACTTATTGAGATGGCAAAAAGACTCACCCTTACAGGGATGGTCGGGGCCCAGTGCCATAAGGCGGTGATAAGGACCCTCTGTCTATTAGATACTGTAAGACCCTCTATCTTACAGAGATGGGGAGACATATCTCTCTTAAAGAGGTAGCAATATGAACCTTCTGACAGATATGGTTAAATGTAGATGTCTAACAGAGATGATGAAATGCATCTTTTTACAGAGATGCTGAGATTCCTCTTGCTTAGAGAGGTGATGAGATGACACAGTCTTTCAGGGATGCTGAGATGCCTCTCCCTTAGAGAGGTGGTAAGATGATTCTCCCTAACAAAAGATGGTACGACACCTCCGTGTTACAGGGATAGTAAGACACCTCTCTCTTACAGGGATGGTGAGACACATCTGCCTTACAGAAATGGAACTGCAACTCTTTCTTACAGAGATAGTGAGATGCCTCTGTCTTAGATAATTGGTGAGAGGCCGATGTCTTGGAGAGATGGTCATAAACCACATTTCTTATAGAGAAGGTGAGGTGCAACTTCAGCAATGATAAGAGACCTTTGTCTTACAAAGATGATAACACACCCTTATCATACAGAGATAGTAAATTGCTTCAGACTTAAAGAAATAACAAGACACTCCTGTTATAGAGAGATGATGATGTACAACTCGACATGACTTGGAGCAATGAGATGACTGTGACTTATAGAGATGGTGAAATGTGTTTTGTCTTACAGACGTGAGTTGTGCTTGCTTACAGAGTTAGTGTCCAGTTACTCTATCACGACAGGGTAGTGATATGCCCCATGTCTTACAGGGATGGTAAAATATGTTTGCATTATAGAGATGGTGAGATGCATCAGTCTTGTAGAGATGGTTAGATGCCACTGTGTAACTGTGATAGCATGGATCCTTTGTTTCACAGAGGCGGTTTGACATCATATTTCATACAAAGATTGTGCCTATTGAATATGGTGAGATGCCACTGTCCAACAGAAACATACTTCAGCTTTGTAGAGATGGTGATATGTGCCTCTCTTACAGAAACGGTGAGATGCTTCTGCTTCACAGAGGGGTGAGATGTTCCTGTCTTATGGAGATAGTGTGATGTCAAATATAATCAGCCCCATGGACTCCACGAGCAGGGGGGAAAGTAGTAATATATTTTGATGATTATTTGATTTCCAGTAGATGGTACCTTTATTGTGGAGTGTTTGGAGAATATTTGAGCACACTGATATAGGAAAATTAAGCGTTTATTGTGAGATACCATACAGTGTTTTCAAAGATGGGAGTGTTCTCTGACATCTTGTCATACACATCCTGATTTGGCCATTCAAATTTTGTTTTGGAATAGGAATGATTGACAAATCCTCTGTGGCAAGCCCAAAACCTATTTTTGAAGTAATGCACTAGTGGATGCGTCTCTCATTTGTTTCTGAATGTTGAAAGAAACTCTTCAATAGACTTGGGCCACTGACTTACTGTTAGTTAATATATGTCAATGCTATCAGTCTTTGTACATTCCCAGGGCCACTAAGAAGCTTTTTAAAAGGGTTTTCTTCTACCATTCCAGCTAGCAGTGACACCCTTGACAGTAGTTGATAGACAATGTGTCAAATACTTTATTGAAGAGCGGAGTAGAAACTGAGGAGATATTCACTGCCACTGGATCAATTTTGTTGAAATACCTTTTCATGGTGACCTGTGTTGTAAGACATTGGATTATTAGTTATGGGGGTGATAACCCACCTTAAATAATAAAGTCACTAAACTAACCTACACTCATCCCCCTGGTAGCTATGGAACAGAGAAGACAGGCTTAGCGAAGAGGCAATGTGTAAAGTATTTCTGCAGAATCAAATTGGTAATAAAGTCAAAGCACAACACAAGAACAATCCCAAACTATTTATTGAAAAATTAAGTACATGTCAGTAAATTAAATTCCACCAAAATGACAAAAGACCAATAAGGGGAACCAGAAGTATTAACTTTGAAAGATTGAAACAAAAATAGCACCAAAAAACCTTTAAGCACCAACCTCTGTCTACTGGCCACAGTAGATTGGGATCTAAGCACAATTAAGGCTGACCAACATGGAGCAAAGGTAGTATACAGAAACTCAAAAATGGAAGTGCAAATTCTTCAGCAGGGCAACATAACATAACGTGTATTTGTAAAGTGCACGTTCACCCATGGGTATCTTGGTGCTGAAAAAGAGGTGTTTATTGTTACCCAACAAAGTTGTACTCATTTTATCGACTTCAAAAGGATTAAAAGCTGAGTGGACCCGCTGGGATTTGGACCTGCAAAGATAGGGTCAAACATAGCCTCCTGCAGTGAATGCATTAGTCCACTAAGTCAGAGCTCCACAAGGTCAGATACCCCATCAAGAGCAAGTTGTCCTGGCAATGGGTGTAGGATCTTCTTAATGTGCAAGAACAGGCTATTATCTCCAGAAACAAAACAAACATCAGTCTGCCAGAGAGGTGATCCGTACCTTACACTGGCTCCCTATCAGGGAGAGTATTTCCTTCAAGGTCTTGAGTACGGTATATAAGGCCATGCATAGTAAAGGCTTGCCCCAACTCAAATCCTTGTTTCAATGGTACACTCCAGGGAGGACTCTGAGATCATCCACACAGAAAAAACTGGTCTCGCCCAGATTTCACGGATCCAGATGGGACGGCCGCTCCTTTTCGGTTGCCGCCGTCAGACTCTGGAACTCACACCCCCCCTCCATTGCCAACGCAAGCTCGCTTTCGGTTTTCAGGAAACTTCTGAGAACATGGCTATTACCCTCTTAATCAGCTGTTTGCGCTTCTCCTCAGCTCTTGTCTGCCCAGCGCCTTTACATCTTCGGGTATAGTGCGCTTTACAAATACTATCCTATCCTATCCTAGATGCTACAATGAAACCTGGCAGTCTATAATTGCTCCATGCATAATTTCCAACTGGAAGAAAGAACTGAACACCAGAAAAACCTTCCAACTGACAGGCAAAGAAGCAAGGTTAAGAACAAGGAAAAAAGCAAAACAGACACTGGAGAAAGTGGTAATTGCAAAACTCTGCTGCTTACACTAGCATGTTATATCACTAATACCACATTTAATCATAGCATTTATAGCAACATTGATGACATTCCAAATTACATCATTTATGAGAACACTGTGCATGGTAGAGGGATGAGTTGTAGTTAATATACTCTGGCTAGTTTACTATACTGTCTATGGAGGTGCATGAGTTATAGCAATGTTACGGCGGGCTTAAATTATAACTTTAGTTTATATTTGTAAAGTTATACCTATAAAATTTAGAATTTCTAATGCTCGTGTAGTTTAAGCTGCTTTTGTATAGAAATAATAAATTCAGTTTTCCTAGTTATTACTACACTATAACCTTAGATTTATTCAATATATATTATATATATATATATATATATATATATATATATATATATATATATATATATATATATATATATATATATATATATATATATATATATATATATATATATATATATATATATATATATATATATATATATATATATATATATATATATAACCAATAGTTAGGACAACATTTCCATAGGAAATTGATTTTTTTCTATGCTTATAACTTTGGTGTCGTTAAACATGAGTAGTGTCCAGGGGATCCCGTCCTCCGGGACACTGCAATTCCCTACATGGGAAAGTGTGGGTGAGTTACTTTAGAGCACAAGTTATAGTTACTTGAGATAACTATAAATGGCCAATTTCAGTGGTTCTGTTCATTAAAAATTTTATGTTTTAACTGTCATTTTCACCTAACTATAATGTCCCTTTAACCGCTGTTTTTTAATTGAATTTCAAAAGTTTATAGTTAGGGGAAAATGTCTGTGAAAAAGTAACATTTTATATTCAAAAAACAGTTTCATAAGTTATACTTCACTCAAGAAACTATAACTAACACTCCCGCCATACACTGTAATGTCATCAAAGGTATCATTCAAAATGCCTTCAGTAATTTTATAAATTATGTCAAAGGACATGTCATGAGTGATACAATATGTGAGGTCGTAAGCAGAACCGGATTTGCTACTTTGTAAAAAGCTCCTAATTGGAGAAACCAGAATCTCCAGCCCAGCAGCAATGAACCTTGGTTAGATTGGCTTGGCAGGTTTGTCCCAGTCCCCTGAACGTCTTTGGAGCCAAATATTTCCAAAACCCAGGTTGTGAGAGGTGGTAGGAGAAATTAAGCCAGATACAGCCAAGGCTTCCAGGACTTCACCAACTGCACATGGGGTCAGAACTCACGCCAGCAGATGTGAACTCCAGGGTCCAGGGCAGATCTAGTTGGAACTGGTCAGCTAGGCAGTTGCAGGAAAGGCCTCTTGTACATGTCTGTGTCCCTGTAGTTTCAACAGGAGTTCAGACGTATGACCCAAGAGTTCACTTATTTGTCTTGGGTACAAGAGAGGGCAGGTCCAGTTCTTCAAGGTTCTGAGGTTTCAGACAGTCAGTTTAGTCCTCTCAGCCTCAGTCCAAGATGGTGAAACTCCTCTCCCCTTGTACAGAGCCTCAATGCCCATCCCCAAGGTGCAGCCAGGAAAATTAGCAACCCCTCCACTGCAGTCACTCCTAACCAGCTTTGGAGGCAGTCCCCTCCCCACTGGGGTTGGGGCCTTGCTAACTGAGAGAATAAAATATAGGGTCTGTCCAGCTGTCATCTGACATTTGCCTGTGACATGGAAGGCCCCTTTGCAGAAAATATAGTTCCTGAGCACTTTCTAAATGGTCCCCCTGCCACAGGAATTGGAACACCTCTCCACGCCCAGGTCTTTGTTTCTGCTCTGGGAGCAGTTTTCATACCTAATTTAGGGCTTACAGCTGGAGACTAATGTAAAGTAGCCTCTGGACTTTGGGTAGGAAAATGTAACTTTCTAAACTACATTTTCCTTAATATTTATTAAAAATATCACTTTACCAGTGAATTGAGCTTTTACTAAGTATTCCAAAGTGTTTAAGAATTAATTGCCTAGGTCTTTCCTATCCGAAGATAGTAGTGCTTCTCTATGGAACAGCCAGCCTTGCTCCAGTGAAAATACAGTGAAAATAGCTTTTAAGTGCTAGTCACAGTAAGGTAATTTTTAACATTAACTGTCTACATGTCCTACTTTTAAATACCGTGCAACCTGCCTTATGGGCTATAAGGCCTACTTACTGGTGACATATTAATATTTAAAATGAAGGTTTAGAGGTGTGAAAGGGGTTTATTTTGAAAGCTCGCAGTGGTAAAGTGCACTGTCATTTTGTCCCATTTGGCAATAAGGCAGTACATCTATTAACAGGAAAGTGCAGAATAGGGTCACTGTACATGGCTTCCTTTATAATGTTTTGATCTTTGAGGAAAAGTAAAGAGAAGGTTTCTCTGATGATGGAAATTAGGATGGGATGGATAACAGTTTTCTGTGTGAATTTCCTACCATGAGGGACTGGTGCCCTTACATCATTTAACTGATTACCAGATACTCTAGACAGCTGCACAGTCAGCATTTGGCTTAGGTGAAGTTTTAGTTATGCCAGAGTAATTAACATGATTTTGCTAATTTTGTGTAACAAAATTGACACAAAATTACAGAGATTATGCCATTACACTACATCCCGTAATTCTGGGGAGAAATTTGAACATGAGAAGTGCCTTTCAGGTAAGTTTTGAGTGCAAAACTACAAATCCAAATGTCAGTGCTATTGTTTTGAATGTGAGAAACTGAAAACCAACTTGAAATTACATTTCTATGTTGAAATTTTACCCCAACAAACCAGTCAGGGAATTTTTTGAGTGTGTTATTAGGCATTATTTTACAGTAACATCACGTAATTATGCTACATGAAATTATGTGACTTATGCTCACCCCTATTTGTAAACTGCTGCAGGACATTTACCATCATGAAGTCAATCTTGATCAGAACTGTAGCTCTCTTGATGAATGGCCAGGCAGTTTGGGGGTTAATGCTTGATTTTGCAGAACATGTCTTTGAACAGATTTTGACCCGGAACACTTTGGAGCTTTTCTTGACATTTGCTGATGTGCCACTTGTGTGTGTGTGCTGTGTATGTGTGTGCACGTATGCACACGTGTGTGCATGCATAGGTGTGTGCACAAGATCCATATCTATTACCAGGGTCGTACTGGTAAGGCAGGCACTCGGGCATTGGCTGAGGGGCCGGTATCCGAGGTCCAGCTCTGGGCTGCTTTTTTGGGCAGCCTGGGGAGGTGGGGGCAATTTGGGCGGTGTCTCTGTTGTTCGGATGCCGCCAGCGGCCCAGTGGGTGACTGAGTGGCCTTTCTGTAGGCAGATGGGTGTCCATTACCTCCCTTTTATCAACGGACAGAGGTGTCACTCCCTTTCTCTCACAGGGCCGGCCCATTAATGTATGCAGTGTTTTGCGGAAAGGCAATATGCAAATGTGGGCCCCTTTTTGTGTGCATGTCCGGCCCATTTTTTTTATCCCAATCCAACCCTGTCTATTACCACTTCTGTTTTCTGTGTTTTGGCTGGCTATACAGTGTTTACATTAGTGTGTCAGACAGAGGATGAAATGCTGGTCTGACTCTACTCACACAGTTTTGAAGGAGGCGGACAGAGAATCAAACAAATACTGATTACTGCCCCCCACGCTCATCACCAGTGTTCTGCCATGATCGCGATGGAAAGGCCAATGGCACTGCGTGTTTGCGACTGGAAATGATTAAAAACAAGCATTGGCATAGCCAATAGGTCTCGCCTTTGGGACCTTATAAGTGTTTAGCCATGCAACAGTTGCATAACTAAATACTTATAAGGTCCCAAAAGTGAGACCTATTGGCTATGCCAAGAGGCCTTGCGGCCGCGAAAGTGATCGCGATCCCGATCAAACATGAAAGCGGCCGCGAAAGTGAAAGTAATCGCGGTCAAGCGCGGCACGCGCACCGCGCACATGCACTGTAGCTCTAAGCTGGCCTGGTAGCACTTTCTGGAGCCCTCTCAAAAAATCTCGCCAGAACAGCGCATGCGCTTGGTCTGGCGAGACCTAAAAACATTGACATTGGTACCTACTTCTAGTACTAAAGTGAAGTAATAGAAATTGACAATAAGCATCAGCACTGCTCGTTCTACCATGCTAGCTCGTTGGTCTCTTTTTACCCGTTTCTCGTATCCAAAGCGCTCTGCTGCTGCCACATTGTGATTTGTAATGCTTTATCAAAAACCTAAAATCAAATAAAAAGCAAGAAAAACAGCAACCTGTTCAGAGCGCAGGAGTGACGTTGTTTTATTTGCTTCTTCGTGCCTAGTATGTCTTCCCATTCGATGGCCTCGCACTACAAGCCACAGCGGCCAGGGATCATGCACTTTTTATTGGATATTCTAGCATGTTCATTCTCGTTGGATTTGCACGCTTTTTTAAATCGGATTTAACACATAGCTGTGTATTTTTGTTTAATACAACCAGGAAATAGTTTAATCTAATAGTTTTACGAATGTATGAATCAACTATCAAACGTGTCACCTGCACACATAATTCGTAAAATAAAGAGAAAAAATAGAATTTTTGCTGTAGTTTTAATTTTAATTTTAATTGACTGCTCATATGAAAAACTGTTTTGAAATTTCTCGGTTTTTATGTATTTTTGTATCGATTAGTCATCTCAAACAGGAATACAATGCCGGCTAGGCCATGAAATGCAATAGCAGCGAACATTACTGCACGAGGAACGTGGCACGTGGAGCAGGTTGATGATACAATAACAATACTTAAATATTTGTATCAAATAGAAGGAGTAGGGGGACCCTTTTACATCTGAAAATAGTCCACATTGCTTTTCTGAAACATCGGTTCTATCCTGGCTCGTGATAGGCTCTGGAAAGGATTGAGGGTACTCTGGGGTGAGGTATTTATCACCTACCAGGTGCTACAATTATCACCATCACGACACATGAAGGTAAAACGTGGTCCAGTCCAGTCAGAAAGGGTGGCAGAGGAGTTATTATATTTCAGGACCCATGCTTTTCCTGTCGGGGCCTTCATTGTCACTTCACTGGGCTCAAGTCGAAATCCCAGTTTAGTAAATTGAGCATGTGCTAATAAGACCAGCCAATAGGTGGCAGTAGACTTCCAAGGCTGTTTTAAAATAGCACAAGAAAAGCTTGTGGGATTTAGCAGACAAGTAAACTTTTTTTTGCTAAAGCACCTTTGTAGAAGTGCGAGATAATCATGAAAATAAAGTTCCAAATTAACCTAACATGGATGCTTGAGCACATTATCTACCACAAGATTACATAGCGAGGGACTGCATTTGTACAGCAGTAAAAGAAACAATGAACTATTCAGATCTTCTCTAATGATGTTTACATGTAGAGAGTTCCTCTGATTTCTTTTTAAAGAGTAATTTAGAGCTGGAGTCGGGAAAGCAGCACAGCTACTACTCTTTCAGTTTTTAACAGTGTGCAAATTACAGTTTCAGCACATTTAAATATCAAACTGGAGGTCATTAATCACAAAATGACAGTTCAAAATGTAAGAGAAAGTATTAAAGGGCTGTAGGAAGCGGCAAAAAATGTTTAGATTAAAAAGCACGTATAGGTTTTGGGGTAAACTTCATTTAATCAGTGGTATAAACAGTTGATGTCCGGTGACCAACGCTGAGCATGGCACTAGTTAAGATAGAGACCCCAGAAGGGTCCTAAAGAAGCAGTAGGGGGCATGGAACAATTTTCAGAGTAGGGGTACTTGTTCATAGAATTTGACCATCACTAAGGGGCAGATTTACAAGAACTGACGCATCCCTGCATATTAGCAGAGCTGCGTAAGTTCAATTGTGTCACGCAAAAAAAAAACCTTGCGCCACCATGTATGTATCACTGCTACAATGCGGCGCACCGTGGCGCAAGGATTGACAGATGCGTCACGCATCTGTTGGTGTAACGATAAATCATTGCTGGAGTCGTGTTGCAAGCACAACGCAACTACAGCAATGCTCAGGAATGCCTATTCCTATTGTGCTGCGTCACTCCTTACGCCTGCTTCAAGCAGGCATAAGGTTTTGACGCAGTGGCGTCGTAGAAGTGACGCCATGAAATCTTGTAGATTTCACTGCGTCACTTTTACGAGGCTATCTTGCTTCGGAACGCCCACCCTGCATACATTGTACCTGACGCATGTATAATGTGATGCAGGGCTTTACAACGTGACGCATATCCATAGATGTGTCACGTTGTAAATGTGTTGCAACGTGGTGCATTGTTTACAACGCGCTGCATCACAAAAGTGTCGCCACGGCGGCGTAAAAGCGTTGCAAGAGGCCTGTAAATTTGCCCCTAAATGTTTAAGTACATTGTGGCAAACATGCAGCTTGGTATTTTATAGTCATTTCGAGTAAGCAAAAACTCCGGTCCAAGTGTGTCTTGGTGCTGACAATAAATCACCAGAAATAAACCACAGCACAGTCCCTTCTGACTATCAATTGTGGACCAGCCAGATTCTAGTGACTTTCACAAAGTTGGATAGCATTGCCAATTGTACCTGTTCAGTGAATGTTTATGGACTCAGATGAAATGCTCACTTATAGCGAGCTCCCCTTTTTATAATGACAATTCACAGTCAGAATTCAGATGATGATGGGGGCGTGGCAGGCTGCTCTTTGCTGAGCTCCGCAACATTGCCAGTACAGAAAGAATGCCGTCCATCCAGTGGCGGCTGGTATACTTTGAAAGTGGTGAGTCTGAAACTGGAAGATTGACTTTACCTGAGCAAGTGTGACTGTCCTGAGGGGTGTTTTGGGGCGGGGTGGTTTCTCCCTCAATAATTATTTTGAGAATATCGGTTAAAATGGTTCATTTTGGAGTACAATTTTGATAATAAAATTGTTCAAAAGAAATAGTTTTCACTAACATTTCTAAAGAAATAGTGTCAAATGCTCATGTGTTACAACCTAAGTCACCTTGCTGGTCAAGCCCTTTGTGCAAGTGACAATTGTCTCAGGGAGAATGCAACAATGCATGGGCCAGAGAAATAATAACAATAGCAAGGAAGAGAGGGTCAGGGGGTGAGATTGAATGGAAGTTTAAAAAGGTGAGGCAGGAAAGAGAGGTGAAGTTGAAGAAGGCACACAACAGAAAGAGCAAAGTGTAAAGTCACAAGTCAAACCAGAGCACGAAATTCTGTGTTGATCCTATCACGTACAACATTGGTGCACAAGCCTTGGTTGTTTATTTTCTACGGAGTGGCCCAGTAGTGGTGCCAAGGAAAGGTGCTGATTGAGGCAAGCAAAATGCGTCCCCACACTGCTGGATGAGTATTAAAACGCTTAGGTAACAGTAATTCAGTGGGTCTTTGTGACCCAGTGCCACAACACTATTGTATCGACGCTTCAGAAGGATTAGGAGTACACTCTCAACAAAGTCTGTGTGCATGGATGACATCTGTGCTGGAACAGGATGCCTGGATAAGGTCATAAGGAGGACAGGTTGAAAGAAGGTGGGACACTGAATTGAGAGCCTGAAGGAAATCTGTTCCACAATATCTCAAGTACTACAGGAACGTGTAAGTAGAGAAACAGTGCAGGAACCTGAAAAGATGGAAGTGTAGGAACCTAGAGAGATTGGAAACTTTAGCAGGCTGAATGTAGTAGCATCTTGCAAGAACTTGGAGTGATGGAAGAATCCTATTAGCCTGGGAGGAGTGAATAGGTGCAGGAACCTAGAAGTGCAGGAAGAGCAGCTCCGCAGGAGTCTGGAAGAAGGGAAGGGTTGCAATAACCAGGAGTCGCTGCAGAAGCTTGAAGGAGTGAAGTGCTGCAGCAAGTTTGTTAGAGCAAAAAGAACGATTGATGGACAGAATGCAGAACAATGTCATACATTCACCCAGTACAGAGATCAGGGCCTAAATCCATCGTTTTTTTGCTCCCCATGCCATTCCAGTTTGAACCAAGCGATATTCAAACAGTCTTGAACCTGCACACAATGGGAACAGTCCAGCCAGAATGCCAGGACAGGCCCTGCCCTGCCTTGAAACAAGTATCCTAGGACCAGTTTCGGGGTTTCACCCCTCATCAGCCAGGATAGCCTGACTCCAGTGGCATGGAGAGCACGGCACCCACGTCTGGGCATACCCGTCCCACTCGGGGTGACAAGTGCAAAAAGAAGGACTAATGGACAGAATGCAGAACAATGTCATACATTCACCCCAGTACAGAGATCTGGGCCTAAATCCATCCTTTTTTTGCTCCCCATGCCATTCCAGTTTGAACCAAGCCATATGCAAATCAGTCTTGACCCTGCGCCCAGTGGGAACAGTCCAGCCCGAACTGCAAGGCCAGGTTCTCCCAGGACTGGAAGCAAGCATCCTAGGACCGGTTTCAGGGTTTCACCCCTCATCAGCGAGGATAGCTTGACTCCAGTGGCATGGAGAGCACAGGACCCACGTCTGGGCATACTTGTCCCACTCAGGGTGACAAATGCAAAAAGAACAATTGATAGACAGAATGCAGAATAATGTCATACAATCACCCCAGTACAGAGGTCTGAGCCTAAATCCATAGTTTTTTGCTCCCCACTCCATTCCAGTTTGAACGAAGCTATATGCTAATCAGTCTTTACCCTGCGCTCAATGGGAACAGTCCAGCCCAAACTGCCAGGCCAGGTTCTCCCTGGACTGGAAACAAGCATCCTAGGACAGGTTTTGGGGTTTCACCCCTCATCAGCCAGGTTAAACTGACTCCAGTGGCATGGAGAGCACGGGACCCATGTCTGGGCATAGCCGTCCCACTCGGAATGACAAATGCAAAAAGAACGATTGATGGACAGAATGCAGAATAATGTCATACAATCACCCCAGTACAGAGGTCTGAGCCTAAATCCATTGTTTTTTGCTCCCCATGCCATTCCAGTTTGAACCAAGCTATTTGCAAATCAGTCTTGACCCTGCGCTCAATGGGAACGGTCCAGCCCGAACTGCCATGCCAGGTCCTGCAGCACTGGAGGACTCAAGCAAGAAGGAAGCAGCTACAGGTGCCAAGTGATAGAGTGACGCAGCATGAGCCTTTAGGGTGAGAAGAGTTGCAGGAGCCTGGGGAGAGGGAAGAGGTGCAGTAACTTGGAGCAGGAGTGCTGCAGCAACCTGGATGAAAGGAATTCTAGAGGAAGGCATGTACTGCAGGAGCCTAGTGTGAATATGCATATTGATTTAAAAATGCATTAAACACAGTATAACATAAGCTGCAGCAAAATGTGCAGAGATTTGATTTCATTTTAAAGCCAAGGTTAACTTTCCATTCCAGGATTTATGCAAAAATTTTAAAATATTGTTAGACCTTCTCAATAATCAAACGGCCGTAATTTCCGATATTTATCCCTTTCCTTTGACATCATTCTTGGATTTACTTGAGAGAAAGTGTCACACATTCATCTGGTGAATGCCACTCATGAATAAGTGCACTGAAACCATGGAAATGTCACAATTAATCAATCTGAAAATTTGGCAGCTATGCATAAGTAGCATGCCAATATTATGTGACACACAGTGGCACCGTGTAGGTTGGCAGGTCTGTATGTCCATAATCATATATGCCCCCTTATTCCCATTTCACACTTCAGTCACCTTCTCCATGAGCCAGACTTAAAATTTGAAAAGTGACACCACCAATGCCTTTTTCTCCTTGAGCTGTTTGCTCTGCTCCACCTAAGAAACCACACAGCCTTATTCTGAGGTTAAAGGGCAGGGTCGTGCTAGGCAGCATGTCAGGGGTGTAATCTGGAACAACTGTGGAGGAGAGCTCAAGTTTCCAGATTCCATGATTCATTAGACAAAAGGGTTTGGTTTATTGTTGTTTTGATTCTGATACTTGTAGTATTATTTATTCCATCATGAACTCTGGACCACAAATATCATACTGCAAAGGGGAAAAACCGTTGGCATGAACTAGTTACACACACTTGGGTTTAAGATGCCTGAGAGCTCTTCTTTTTTTTTTTTAGTTTAAAAAGCTTTATTAGTACAAGTAAAGACTGTGGTACAGAATTATAACAACAGTCATAAACGGAGTACAAATGTATATGAACAAAGGGGGAGGTGAAGAAGTGATCATATAACAAACTTTTCCAAGAACTGAAACCAGCGCTGAGAACAATCTTAAACAATTATGTACCATAATAAATTAGCATTTTGTTTTAAAGATTTTGTAAGATAAGGAAGAAGGATAAATAAAAAGAAAAGAGAGAAAAAAAGGAAAAAGAATAAATTAGAAACAACATCCTTATCAAATATTTAGCAAAAATGGCAATAATAAACATAACATTTCAGGAAACAAAATATTATCAATAGTGTATGAACAATGCGAGAAAGATTTAACACAATACTCACGGTGGTTGGAATACAAAATTACTGTCTTCGTTACGCAATGCAGTAGAAGATAAATAGTTAGTGAGTGGAGACAAGATGGCGTCTTTTCAAAGGAGTTGCTGAGAGGTGGTAGCAGAGGCTCTATCTAGCCTATGATAGTAGCAGAGAAGATTCCACCAGGCAGAAAAAGTAACGTTGGAGGCATCCTTCCCATTGGAAGTAATGACCTGGAAAGCAATAGCAAGTAGCAGATCCACAAAAGAACCCAGGGTACGAGCACCTAGCCAATTTATGGAATTACTACCCATAAATATGGAATAAATATCAAAAGGAAAGTTGGTGGAACAAATGGAGGAAAGAGATTCACATACCTTTGTCCAAAAAAGGGAAATGTTAGGGCAAAGGAAAAAGTAGTGTAGGTATGTGCCAGGAGTGTTTTTACAGGACCAACAATTGGGGTACGGGTCAGAACTAAATTTAGAGACAGATAATGGGGTTAAAGACAACCTCTGGTAAAAATAACAAAGAGTTTGAGTGGTACTAGCATTGCAAGAAGTATGGTGTAAACATGCCCAAATAATAGAGTTCCATGTGTGAATAGAGAGAGTACACTGCAAATCGGATTTTCCCATAAGATTTCAGTTCTGCTCTTGGGGTGGGTGGGAAGAGAAAAGTGGAGATACTTATATACGTGGGAGGCCCGAAAAGAAAGGAAGGTAGATATTGGTTCTAATATGGGGTCAGACAGAGAGGAGGATGTTCCAGAGATAAGAGAAAACTGTTGAGTTAAAAGTAATCTTAAGGAGTTGTACTTCAGGAGAGAGGTGACAGGTAAGCAGAACTTAGATTGTATTTCCTGAGAGGACAGAAATTTCATCTCTCATATTAAGTGTTTCACCTGAATAATCCCTTTGACAACCCAATCTTTCCTAAAAACAGCACGGTTAGAGAGTTTGATGGACTTATTATGCCATATAGAGTAATCAAGGAATATTTGTAGAGGTGGAAGAGATTTTGTAAGAACCAGGTTAACAGTCAATATAAATTGTGAGGTGGTTGGGGACTTAAAGGAGCGAGGGGAGTGAGTAAAGTAAGTTAATGAGGAGAAGAGAAATGGATGAATCACAGATTCCTCAAATGTGTACCACACCGATACGGGGGGTTCTTCCGAAGAAGACAAATAAGGTAAAACCTGACAGATTAAAAAGGAAGAGTGGTATTGGCGGAAATTGGGAAAATTTACACCACCCCTATCTTTAGGAGCAGACAAAGAAGATAAATATAAATGAGCTTTCTGTTTATTCCATAGAAATTTACTCAGAATGCCATTAAGAGTTTTAATTTTTTTTAAATGAAGTCTCACTGGTAGCATGGACAAGTAAAAATTGATAACCAGAAGCATCATCATTTTGGAGGTGTCCAACCTGCCCCACCATGATAGACATAAAGGAAACCATTTCTGTACCATGCCAGATACCTTTTATAGAACATCTTCCAAATTAAACTGAACCGTTCTAGCAATTGAAGTATTTTATTCCCAGACATGTGATGTAATTAGTGTTCCATTTGAAATCCGTCCCTTCGAACATACTTCCTAAGCAATAATTGTTTAATGGAAGGACTTCAGATTTAGAAAAATGTAATTTATATCCGGACAGGGCGGCATAAGAGGATAAAAGATCCGTAAAGGCGGGTAAACAAGTAGAAGGATCGGAGATATATAACAGAATATTATCTGCGTAAGCATTGAACTTGACCTCCATTGAATTATGAGTAAAGCCCCGAAAAGCAGAGGAGTGCCGCAAAGAGTGAAGTAAAGGTTTCAGAGATAAGATAAAGAGCAGAGGTGAAAGAGGACAATCTTGACGGATGCCTCGCTGAAGAGTGAAGTGAGAGGATTGAGATCCATAACAAAGACTGAAGTAGTTGGGGAGGAATATAACAGACTTAGGAGGGATAAAATAACAGGGCCAAAACCATGCCACTTGAGTGCACGCATCATTAAGAGCAAGTGGATGCGGTCAAAAGCTTTCTCAGCGTCCAAGATGATGGCTGCAACAGAGGAGGAACTCTTAGATGCAAGATGGATGATATTCAAAAAAGTTCTAGAATTATCTGCTAATGTTCTGCCTTTGACAAACCCTGTCTGTTCGTAGCCAATCAAATCCGGGATAACCTTATTAATATGAAGAGCCAGAACCTTACCAAAAATGTTGCAATCTAGATTAATTAAAGAAATAGGGTGATAGTTGGCACACGACGAGGGGTCCTTATACTTCTTTGGAATTAAACAGATCATGGCTTCAAGAAAGGAACCACAGGCTTCTTTATGAGAAATAAAGTGTTGAAAGAGAGATAGAGGATGAGGAAGAAGTATCTGTGGGAAGCAAGAGTAAAACTCGGTGGTAAAGCCATCTGGGGCTGGAGTCTTCTCTTTGGGTAACTGAGTGAGGGCTGACTTAAGTTCAGAAAGGGATAAATTATTCTCTATTAAGGAGCAATCAGGAGAAGAGCAGGGGCGAGGAGGCAGTGATTCGAAAAAAGAGTCCAAGGCAGTATCAGAAGGAGAAGATTCGGTAGTATATAATGTCTTGTAGAACTCCGTAAAACAATGTAGTATCTCCTCGTCCTTGAAATGATGAACACCGTTATTTTCAACGATATTAACTATTTTGGATCTTTGAGATTTAACTTTCAAATAATTCGCAAGCAGTTTACAGGCTCTATTACGGCCACCATAAAATTTAGAGTTAACTTTAAGTAACACTCCAGCGGCTTCCTATGTCGATTTCCTATTAAAATTCAGTTTTGCTTGGATTAATTTCTCAAGAGTGTCGTCATTTTTAGAAGACAAATTGGTATGTTCGAGATGCAAATTGGTATGTTCGAGATGCTTAAGGTAGCTGATTCCTTGAGAAGTTGTTTCTTTTTTATTGCAACATAGTTGATGATAAATCCTCTAGCTGTCGTCTTGAAGGCATCCCAGACAGTGTGAAAGGGGCTAGCATTAATAAGAAAAAAATCTGAAAAAAAACTCTTTGAAACGCTCTAGAAAAGTATGATCTTTAAGTAAGTAGTTATTAAAACGCTATCTACGGGGTTTGGAGGGGTTAGAAGGAAGATCTAGACTGATCAAAACGGGAGAATGATCAGAAATAAGAATGGACCCAATTTCAGCATGAATCAGATTAGGGAGGAGATGGGGACTCAAAAAGATATAATCAACTCTAGATGTAGAATTGTGGGTGGGAGAATAAAAAGTGAATTCCAAGTTATCCAGATTATATATCCTCCAAGCATCAACCAAACCTCTTGAGCGAATCGTATTCACAAAAGTTTTCTGCATTTCATTGGGGATATATCTAGCAGTGGATTTCCTCTCTAGGAAGGGATCCATGACCTGATTACAGTCCCCACCCACCAAGAGGTTAGAGTCAGTACATGAGTGAAGGGTATGTGACATGGATTGCCAGAACTGTGAATCAATACCAGTGGGACCGTAAATGTTTACAAGAGAGATAGCGGAACCATCTATAGTAAGGTGCAAAAAGAGCCATCTACCATCAGCATCTCTCTCCTCTTTCTCAATAACAAGGGATAGAGACTTATGAAATAATGTCACCACTCCATTTTTCCTGTCTTTAGCCGGGAAACAATACAGATTACCTACCCATTGCTTATTGAGAGAACTAATATCATTAAGATGAGTCTCCTGAAGCATTGCGATTCTATAGTGTAATCTAGATAAATGGGTGAGCATCCTCTGTTTCTTAATGGGATTACGCAATCACCTCACATTCCAGGATATTATGCAAATGTTATCAGTCATATTGAAGGATAAAAACAATAAGCCACAGCATGACATTTTAAAATTGATAAAACCGAGATTTAAACATGTGGACATTTTTAAACCACCAGGCAAAGAAGTTTGCAATAAAAACCAAAAACGGTTGTTAAAGGAGTAAAAAACAAGAAAAGAGAAAGAAATGAAAGTGATCCGGAATGAGAAGAAAGAAGATATGAGTTACCAGACAGAGAGAAATAGAAGTTAAAAAAAGGAGAAAAGGGAGAAGAAAAAGAAATTAGGGCTTAAAAAATAAAGAATATAGGAAATGAAAATCAAAGGACAAAAATGGGGAGGAAGGAAAAGAGAGAAAGAAGTGAGAGTGATGTAGGAAAATAAGTTGACAAGAAGCCAAAAGACCCCAGTCAAAGAAGACAAAATACCATAAAAATAGAAAAGTGATAGCATGGAGAGACAGGGACATGCAGAAAGAGGACAGACAGCAGAAACAGCGAAGACAAGGAAACAAGACAGAGACCATTATAAGGAAAATGAGTATGATTAGAATAGAATATGGAGCAACAATTAAGAGAGAATAAAATAAAGAGTGGAATGAAATTGAGTAAATGAATATCACTAAAAACAAAACTAAGAGAGAGGCAAATGTAATAAAGGGAATGACATTTACCAACATACATATAGGAATTATGAGCATTAGGATAAGGAAGGGGAGCACAAGAAGGTGGAAAACATCAAGGAAGGGTATCCGTGCTAGACACCTATTAAAAGGAGAATACAAAAATTGGTTATGAGAAAGCATACCAAGGAAATAGACCAACAACAGTTACATATAAAACAAATAAATAATGAAAAAAATCAGTCTATCCTGTGGAGTAGAAAAACAAGGGTTATGTGAAAAAGTGACAAAAACACATTGAACGAGTCCATAATCAAGATTGTCCGAACTCCATGTCTTCGCCCTTGTGACGCAAAATAAACTGTCTTACGTCCTCAGGGCGGTCAAAAGAGTAAGACCTTTCCTTGTGGGTAACCTTGAAGAAGCAGGGATGCACTAGACCATATCTGGCATTCATGGAGCGAAGAGCTGGACGAAAAGAAAAAAACTCCTTGCGACGGTCGGCGGTGGCACGAGCCACATCTTGAAAGAAGAAGACCTTTTGACCAGACCATAGCATCTGCTTTCTCTGCTTGGCTGCTGAGAGAACCATTAACAGTTCAGTATATTCCAGAAAAAGGACAATTATCTCTGTGGAGCAGCCTGATGACGAAGCAGAAGAAGATCCTCCAGGTTTAGGGCCAATGCGATGAGCACATTGTAAGTTAAGGCTAGTGCCCTCCTTAAGACCAACCAATTTGGGAATATGAGTTTTGAGGAAAGCGAGCATGTCAGAGCCCTCCTCCCCTTCAGGGATACCATAAATTCTAAGGTTATTGTGACGATTACGATTTTCAAGTCCTCCGTCTGTTGATTAAGTAGAGCTATTTCCTTATACATAGCGTCAGCATTAGAAGAGAAGTCTTGCACATCACTAATTTTTTGCTCCACCGTCGACATTCTAGCCTCAAGACTGGACTATTTCTCTTCCAACCTCTGAAGAGTGGCATTAGTGTCAGTGACAAAAGGCTTCAAAAGTTTTATTTCCTCCTTGAGGTCCTCTAAGGGTAGAAGAGATTTAGTGGGGGAGCAAGGTTCCTTCTTTTGTAGGCAGTATTAGAGGAGTCTTTGCAAAGGGAAGACATGGTTGTTGAGGTTCCTTTTTGAGTGGCAATGGAGGAAGATTCCATGTAGGAATAACAGAGGGAGCGACAAGTAGAAAACCACAGTCTAATCGCAGAAGAAAACCAGAGTGCCAATGCATGTAGCAGAACCAGGAAGTTTCCAGCAACTCCTGAAGAGAGATAGCGCACTTGGGTACACCTTGCAACAGGATTAAATCAGGAAACAAACGTAGTCATGAAGAGGGCACTCCCAACAACGCCACAGGCTGCAAAGGTGTCGAAATATGCAAAGCAGGGGTTAATTCAGTAAAAGTGCTCACTCCCTTTCATTTTCCTCCTTTCCTTCTTTTTCCTTTTACATTTTTATAAAAAGAAGAGATTATGGGAGTCCACTTGAATAGTGAGTAGCATTGCTAGAAAAAGAAAAAAGACATAAGAGCGCGTGCGACATTTGAGAAAAATCCCTACATTAGAGGAACTCAAAATGGCGTCCGCACCTCTGTGGTGAGCGGGACCCGGGGAAAACAGGTCAAAAAACTGCTGATTTGGTTATCCAAAAACACACTACCTGAAACCCCGTGTCAGCGCGACTAAACGGTCCGCTTCATGAAGAGATTAGTCTCCAATTACCGCTACGGGAGAATGAAGGTCTCGGTCGTGGCGCGGAGCCTCACCAAAATGCGGCCATATTTGCGGCGCATCAAGCCACGCCCCCAAAGAGAGAGCATTTCTCTTGACTTCACTGTGCATACATTCAACATTATCTGGTCTCAGAGGGATCCACATGTTTAAGAAAAGTTTGGAAGTCAAATACTTATTTATATTCAGAGAATCCATCACACAACACCATCGAGCACAGTATTGAACAGTCTTATGTATAACGAGACAAACTATTCCTATTTAACATGGAGGAATCACACGCAAGATTACAGGAACACTTGCATTAGTGGCCTTTCCAACCAATCCTTCTGTAACCATTTATTAATTCGAACAACAAACATATCTTAATCCTCCTACCCGAAGTGCTTCTCCCAAATGCACACCTGCAGCGATTTATTCAGGACCCAGCAAGCTGAGTAGGTGGTCCGGGCTTGAGGGTTAGGGCAGGCTGGGGAATGTGGTTTAGATTTACTGCAGCTGAAATCACTGCGCATTCAAAATCACCCCACAGAAGCCTTCGAGAGGGCACTACTATATCCAAAAGTTAATTTAAAAAGACCATCATCATCTACTGATGCGCACTGGGAATTGGATGTTTTGTTTGTAGGCATCAGCGTAACACAAAATAATGGGACAGTCTGCAGAATGTGAGTCTCCAATATCTTACAACTGAATGGGGGTGCCCTGAAGGATTGGGAACTCGGTGCACCATAGACAGGGGCCTTTGTTACACCCCTATTTGTAAAAAACAAGAAAATATTATAGTATGTTAAGATAGCTGTTTAAATTGGCCCCATGCCTTGAAGGTGTCCTTCAGCCAGTCCCGTGTTTTTTTGCCAATGGTATTAAGCACATTAGGAGACAGAAATTGTAGAAATGCTGCTGTCAATTTGATGACGCACTCACCTCAAGCAGCCAACAGAGTGTGGAAGCTAAACTGCTTCCCTAAGCTCTGCAGCGCGATCTCTCTTGCAGGCATACCATCTGGATTCTATGGCGGCGCAGTTTGAACAGCAGCATTAGAAGCTGTGAAGTGGATTCTGCGCAGTGGATCATCGAATCTCGAGCTGATACACTGCGCAGGATACAGCATCCTCTAACCCCACCCTTCCCCAACTCATCACAGAGTGGGGTGAGTCAATGAGGCCCCCTGAATTCACCCCACCCTGTGATGAGTTGGGGAAGGGTGGAGTCAGTGGCATGGTTCCAAACCTTGACAGATGTGAAGACCCTGGAGCTGCAGGACTTTAGGGTGTAGCGCCCGGGTCTAAGTATAATTAAACACCCTCAAGGGGTAGAGCTCAGCCCAGGAGGCTATTGCTATGCAGGGCTGATGACCTCAGAGGCCTCAGGGATGTGAGATCGTCTGCCCCCAGTTTGATGATGGCAGCCTGAGAAGAGGCTGCTCAAAGTGCGCAAAGTGCCATCCACAAGAGTTGTCACTATGATAGATAGTGAGTGCTGCGTGTGAAGGAACTTGAGTTAGTTACGTTGTGTGTTTGTGTGTGTGTTCCGAGTGACTGTGGCCACAATTGCTAATGCAAGTGTGTGTGTTCCTTTTATCACCATTACATTTTGTTGTTCAATATTTAATGTAAGACAGAAAAAGAAAACAAAATAGAGACCGGGGTGGAGCTCCTATGCCCTCTAGGGGGAGCCGCCCCTGTGTCCAGCACACCTGATATGTGAAACAAATACATCTACAGGTGGTGGAATATTGCGGGTCCTCGGAGGTGTGTTTGGGAACCTACGAACTTCGCGTGAGGCAGTGTTTCCACAGCTTACAAGTTTCGCCTTTGATTAAATCAAGATGGCAGCATAGGATCGCTGCTCCGGTCCAGGGAGCTTTGTCAACTATCTGTGTCTCTGATAGGAGGTGGATTTCACTCTGAGTAAGGATCTTATCAGCATACAGCAGTAAGAGCAATATTCTCCTTAGCACTCTAAGCACTCGTGTCTGTCACCAGTTCTCTTTGTCTTCACGTGCGGCTCATCAGCTTACCAAGATGGCAGCTCTGTAACTTCTCTTCAAAGCCAACTCCCGCTGTCACCCCCTTCATTGTTGCGGTCCCTACCGCTACACACAATCTAACACAGGATGCATAGATCTGCAGGTCCTTTGAATCAAGTTGTACAGCTCACCACATTTATGCCTAGTTGCAGGAATCCTGTTGGTCATTGCTGCACCAGACGCCTGTCACGCTATCAGCCGATCCCACCTGTTAAACCCGTTATCGGAAGCTGGTAGAGGTAGGCCATTGACGCGGTACTTAAGCACACTGGGTGGGATTAGAAGAATAATGTAAAAGAATAAATTGGTGAACAAACCACTATGCTCAGTTGCCAGTCCTGTGCTTAGCCATAGTTTCTGACAGAGAAACAGGGAGCCGGTGAAAATCAGTGGTAAACAGTGGAAGCCAGTGGAGTCAGTGGAAACCAGTGAGGCCAGTGAGAGCCAGAGAGAGCCAGTGAAGGCAAGAGAAAGCCAGGGAAAACCATGTACAGAAGACATTGATTTCTGGCAGAAGTTTTAGGGAAAACTGTGTTCAAATAAGTACATGCCACTCAGAGATACTTGTAATTTCTTGATGTCCACAGATAACACTGATAGGCTCCAAGGTAAAATACTAATATGCAATTCCTTATTCACATGTTCTCTAGACCTCAAGAGCACAAATTATACAACTGCAGGAATCTAATCTGCCTCTGACATGTGAAATTGCTTGTTCTATTTTTAGATTTACTAAAAGCAATCTGGGCCCTAATCTTAGATGTCAAACAGCCTTCTCCTGGTCTACAGTCAGCAAATCAGCTGTTCATCTTGTTCATTATTATTCCTAAACAAACACTATCAGTCTCAGTGGGAGACATGGTGGAGTGCGTGAATGGAAATATGAAAGACAGAGACCCTAAAGCAGCCCAGAACGCTCAAAGCAATCACGACATATTCACGGATTAAAGGCAGCCCAGACTCCGAGTCAACTTTAGAGGCTATCTTGCTTAAGTTTTATACCGTACATGACATAGCTCAGGGCACAAAAATTAACACAGATCTTCAGGTGGGAAGTGTAAGAAGGTGGAATCTGACTGCATGGTTAACCCCCTTTTTTCCTGCTATTTTGCTGGTTTTGGACTTAGTTTGACTGGGATCCTGCTAATCAGGATCCCAGTCTATCTGCTTTCTCCCTAAATTGGTTGTTCATTCACTTTAGGTACACTTCAGATTGGATTCTGGGGTACCCATATAAGTCCCTAGTATATGGTACACTATATACCCAGGGCATAGGTACCCCAGAGGCCGCTCAGGGGCTGCAGCATGTATTATGCCAGCCCTGGGAGACGATTCAAAATGACACAACAGGTCTGCTACAGCAGCCTGTATAAGGTGGTGCATGCACCCCTTACTTAGATATAGGTTCCCTATATCTATCCATATCATTGCACATATAAACCTATCAGTCACCCCTATGGCAGGCCTTATCAATCCTGAAGGCAGGGTGCTGGGTTTTATGTGAGAGGGTGCACCTGCATGAGCGTAGCCCCTCTGTAGCCTTCGGAACCTCTATTCCAGAGCTGTTTGTGATGCAAAAAGATCCTACCGCTACATTACATTATGTCCTTCATTATCTGAAAGATTACAATTATAATGATGGTGTAGAATAAGTGTATTACAGACCCCTCCAGTTGTTTAAAGAAGAGGGAAATACTTCGAGTTTTTAAAATACCCCTCACACACTGAAAATTAATTCAGTGTCATGCTTCATCATTGGGGTCTTCCCTTCCCTCTATCGGACGGGGCGTGCTACGACCTACGTAGACGCGGGAGCACTTAAAATTGTGAAAAAAGTTATGCGTCGTGCATAAGGTGGTAGGATCGAGAAAGAAAGTGGTGCAAAATTTAAAAGTTCCTTGGCTAGTGGAAAAATATCATTTATTGCCTTCCCTAGCTGGAAACATTAAAAATGGGGAGGTGTAGAGGGTGTACTGTAACGAGTAGCCTTCTACGGGGTCAAAATGTTTCAAAAGCCATCCCCCTGGATTTCTTCTTCAGGACCAAGAGCAATCCCTACTCCAATTCTATAATTCACAATGTACATCTGCCTAATGTTTTTGGCGCATGCACTTCATGCACTAATGTGGCCTGCAAAAAATACCCTGTTGGTATTTTATCAATGATCTGTGAAGGAAAAAAAGAGAAAAACACAGAACAAGAAACAGAATCAATGATTAATTTTTAGACCGTAATGTACTGCGCATGAATTACACATCACCATCATGTGGAAAGGACAGATAAGTGGTGAATACCACTGTGATATATTTTTCTCGTGGTTATCACTAAGCACCACAATCAAACTCTAGAGTGGGTGCTGTGCTTCCCAATGTTGAATTAAAAATGCAACAAGGTTTAAAAACACACAAAACACTGCTCACGATTGGCCTTTAAACAACATTTTGAAACAAACAAACAAATATAACAAACATTACTCCACACACACATGTACTCCTACAACAGCTCGTGATGTAGGGCATTGATCGTCCAATTTGCATTACAACATTCAATACTAATTCCAATCAAATCACAAAGATCGTGAATAAACACTGGCGAATCTTGAACAGTGGAGGAATGAATTTCCCAAAACCGATCTTCTCGCACAGAAGAGGAAGAAGCATCAGAGATATGGTGGAGCACACCAGACCAAGAGAGAGAGAACCTACTATGCAAACAACACTATTACCACAAGTCTGAGGCCATCACCCATGTGGAATGTGTACTATTTGTAGATTGACCAAAAAAAGCAAAGAAATAATCTTCCGCCACGTCACTAGATGGGACCAAAGACATTTCATAACATGCAACACCAAAAATGTGGTGTATCTGATTACGTGCCCATGCCTGCTGGAGTACGTAGGCATGGCCACACGCCCCGTTAAATTCAGAATAGGAGAACACAAGAGTAACATCAAATGTAAAAAGAACACTACAAAAATGGCTGCACATTTCCTTGAAAAGAGACACAAGTGGGAAGAAATCTCCTTGACAGTGATAGAACAGGTCCAAAATGAGAAGTACCTATTTGACAAAGAACAACGATGGGTGTTTCGCTTAAGGACTCATGATATAGGTATGAATGATGACATTCCCTGGAACCAACTGTAAACATCCAGTGTGAACATCTCATGACCACTACTGTGAAAAGGCAATTTTGGGACCTCTTGATGTGCCCATTTGGATGTCCTAGGGCCCTTTGCTCTCCCTTCACCCATTAGTGCTATTTTTATTTAAGACCAATGATTCCACCATTATATCTAATACTCTCCATTAGAGATGAGAAACACTGACTGGGTGGTTGCAGCTAGGCATCTCTATACCGAGGAGTGAATAAGTACCCTCTGGATGAGCCCTATTCATCTTTCACATGAAGGCCAGTTTTTAAAAAAACATAGTGACGAAGAATTTTTTGTGTAAAGCAGGGAGCAAAAATAAAGAGCATACAAAAAATCGACATAATCAGTATGAGACCAGTCTCCTTTTCACAACACAATCTTGTTTACATCATAGTAATTTCATAATTTCACAATCTTTCAGTAGAAGTTACTTCTTCGATTGTTCCCAGGAGCGCGATGGCAAATAGCCCGAAAATACGCCGAGATTTTTTGGCAGGAAGTGCTGTTTTTCCTACACACTCGAACGGCACACGCAAGGCGGCTATTTTGTGTAATTCACGTTCTAGTGTTCACCCGCTTCACATTATTTAGCGCACTTTTTCAATCAGCTGGGAAGTTAAGTACGGGCTCCGAACGTTCACAATCCGTTCTACAGAGTCACAAGAAGGTAATACCCGGTAGAGTGTGCAGCCTTCAGAATGTAAGTAAGACGATGGCAAGTCTTTAAAACAGCCACCATCTGATGGCTGCTAGGAAAGCTTATCTGTTGAAAAACTGAAAAAATTTAATCTCCACTATTCTTCCTGAAGTGTCTGACTACAGGTGCCCTCCCCTTCCGTGACAGCTCATGAGGCAAATACTACATTGAGTTTATGAATGCATAATTACTATGACAATAAGTATGGATGAATTATAATATATCAACCGATCAATGCCCTGTATTACATCACAGACTTTTGTAGAAGTACATGTGTGTGTGGATAAGAGTAATGTTTGTTACATTTGTTTGTTTGTTTCAAAATTTCGTTTAAAGGCCAATCGTGAGCAGTGTTTTTAGACCTTCTGAGCATTTTTAATTCAACATTGGGCAGCACAGCACCCACTCTAGAGTTTGATTGTGGTGCTTAGTGATAACCATGAGAAAAATATATCACAGTGGCATTCATCACTAATCTGTCCTTTCCACATGATGGTGATGTGTAATTCATGCGCAGTACATTACGGTCTAAAAATTCATCATTGATTCCGTTTCTTGTTCTGTGTTTTGCTCTTTTTTTCCTTTACAGATCATTGATTAAATACCAACAGGGTATTTTTTACATGCCACATTAGGGCATGAAGTGCGTGCACTAAAGAACATTAGGCACATGTACATTGTGAATTATAGAATTGGAGTAGGGATCGCTCTTGGTCCTGAAGAATAAATCCAGAGATGGCTTTTGAAACATGTTGACCCCGTAGAAGGCTACTCATTACAGGACACCCTCTACACCTCCCCATTTTTTATGTTTCTACCTCGGGAAGGCAATAAATTATATTTTTTTCACTAGCTAGGGAACTTTAAAATTTTGCACCACTTTATTTCTCAACCCTACCACCTTATGCACGACACATAACTTTTCTCATGAATTTAAGTGCTTCCGGGTCTACGTAGGTCGTAGCACGCCCGCCCCATAGTGGGACGGGAAGACCCCAATGAAGAAGCATGACACTGAATTAATTTTCAGTGTGTGAGGGGTATTTTAAAAACTTAAAGTGTTTCCCCCTTCTTCTACACCATCTTCATAATTGTAATCTTTCAGATAATGAAGGACATAATGTAATGTAGTGGTAGGATCTTTTTGTTGAAGAATAGTAACAAGAGGAGGAATATTCTACCCTCATCCCTCTTCACTCCCCCCTTTGTTTTAACCTTGCAGTAAATGCTAACTTTAAAACGGCTGCGTGGAAACATGTCGTGTTTGGTGTCAAACACCTTGGAATCATACCTCCACACCAGGAGAAATATGACAGCACGGTACACCCGGTACCAGCTTTGCAAGCCCTGGCATCACAAAATGGATGCTGCCAGCCACAGACTAGAGTCTGCTCTCCTGGTGCTGGACAAAACTCCGGCAGGGGACGGCTGGACAATAGGATTCCTGTCACAACGAGGTGTAACCACCTCCCAGACAGGCTTTAGTGTATTGAGGCTGGGTGGGTGCACTCTGAGAGAGCTGTGATGTCTGCACTAGGGGCACATTTGGTGTCCCTGTGCATAGTCCAGTTCAAACTGGTGGCAGGGGCAATCAGCCCCTGCTCTGGTGTGAAAACAGACAAAGGACATGGGTGTAACCACCCCACTGTCCTCACCCTCCCATAGGTTGTTCCCCAGAGTTTATCCCACCCCTTCCTTGGGTATAAAGTAGGAACCCCTGGCTACAGGACTTTAGATTTACCTGGACGAAACTCTGCTACAGAATCCCAGAACTTCAACTATCTACATGACGTTGGATGACTGAAAAATCTCCCTTGGAGTAAAGGAGTTACTTCCCTGCAAGGTAGGCACCAAAGACTGTTCTGTCCGGTTTGCAACAACGCAGCTCCTGAAGGACTCTGAAGATTTTGCAACACAGGAGGTAGGTTTCCAAGCTTCCCCGAGGTCAATCCGTGCTCTCAGCAAACCCGAGATCCAAAGCCCTCGTGGGGACTGTGCAACCCGAACCCCTTGACATCGTGCACATTTGCAGCAGCATATACTTTTTGGCAATCCCTGAGGCTGTGCTTTGGGCTACTTATAGTCTAGACCCCAAACAGTGATTCCACTGAAGATTACTGGCCTACACTCCACGAGTGTCCCGTGGGCGTATTTAGTGACTCCTCTTGAGGTCACTTTGCAATCCCTTGTCCATCGACGTGTGGGTCGCTGAGAAGGGTAATTTAACTTTCAGTGGGCTTACCTGGTTGCTCCAGATGTGCCCTGACTCTCTATTGCTTGGTGAGTCCACAGAACCTTGCTGGTCCACACCGAAGACTTTTTACTCTCACCGCATGGGTTGCCGTTGCCAAGGCTTGTTGGTCTCCAATCTGGACACCGACCCCCCAGCATTGACATCCTTCATGGGACAGCTCGCCTGCGGACTTTGGTCATCGTCAATGTCTCCTGGTCCCCCTAGCAGCGGAGTCAATCTTCACCTCTTCGCACCTAAAACACCTGGCATTGGTCTACCGTGCCCCTGGTGACACTGTAGTGACCCAGACTCTGTCCCCTCTGCTTTCAGGTTCTTCTCAGCTTCGATCCAGGCTTGGATCACTCCGGACATTTTTCCTCTTCAAGGCAGCAGCACTTTGCTATATCTCGCCATAGAAAACGACGAAGATTCCCGACACCATTTCACACCTATGCACCCTGCTTCCCTGGGTTAGGTAACACGAGTACTCCGGGGCTCACATGGGTGCTGGCCTTAGAACCTTCTAAGTTTGAAAGGGTTTTCTCCAAGTCCTCCCCTAAGTGTCCTTAATATTTGAAATTCCAACCGCGACTTTTCCATAGGATTGTACAGAGCTCACGGCTGTGTTCTCACACTGCATGCGTCCCCCGTGGGTCCCCTGGGTCACTAACTTGGGTGGTTCCTTGGGGTCCCAGCGATTCTATGTGCTCTAGGCACTCTGTCTTGTCAAGTCATGGATCTTATACCACTTTCTTAATATATGGTTTGGTCTCTCCCTGGGGCCCATTGCATATTGTGCTATTTACTGTCGTTCTAGTGCTTTAATATTGTGTATCTTGTTCTCAAATCTCATAAAGACGTTAGTAGAGAGTGTTTATTAATAAATGCATATATTTTATATATATATACCTTGTGTGGTTCTCCTTTGATTTGGTCATTCAAGAGGTTATAATCTGGTAAACCAAGCTGCTTTACATTCCTTCGAGACTTAGCCTGAAGGCTGCTCTCCATAGCTACCACTAAGATAGTTTTCAATAAAGGTTGTCTTTAACCTAATCAGCAGTAAGGGTTGTTTGGACTGGTACAAGGTGCCCACTTTAATTAGTGGACAGCATATACCAGGCCATCTTCTCACATTGGTGTGCAGCGGTTGGGATTTAAGCTTGCTATTGCTTTACCAGATAATCTCATTGAGTGACTAACTAAAAACCACTATAGGTACATAGGTACAAATAATCAAGACTAGAATAAAGTAAGTTCTACTGAACTTGGAGTTGGGTAAGCCAAGGGTCTAGCACACCCTTTCTCCAACTCAAGAGAGTTTAGTAGTTCTGTCTAGGTTAGGTAGGTGCAACACCACACAACACTAGTATGTCTTCAAGAGCAGAAGCCAGTGACTCCTTGCTGAATAAGTATGACCTCCTCTCATTTCAGGAATTGAGAAATATGTGTGTATCAAGAAAACTGAAGACAGGGAAAAACCCTAGAACTCAATGTATCATAGAGGCTCTGCTTTTAGATGACCTCAGAAAGACCCCAAGGTCTGATGAGGCAGACAGGTTGGGTGGGGCAGCAGAAGAGGAAAGGCCAGGATGTGAAAACATCCAGGACCTAGATTCTGATGCTGACCAGGAGGATCAAAATGATTCTAACCTGGACAATCCCGTTTTTCCTGAAGGTGAGGGAGAACGCCTCAGTGGCCCTCTCTTTACCCCACCTGGAAGGGTTAACGGTGTACCAAGAAGGTCCATATCTCCTTCTCAGGAATCTACACATTCTGGTACTTCTGTAGGGACCTCTGTTTCTCATAGGACTACTACCTCTCATAAAAGGGAGTACTCTTATGAAAGGAAGTGCCAACTGCTTGACTTTGAGAGAGCTACGCTCAGACTCAAGAGGGAGCAAGTGGCCCTAGATAGGGAATCCCTGGAGCTTCAGAAAGCTTCTCAAGGGTTGGGGCTAGAGCCCCATGGTGGCAGCAACAGTGTCCCTAGAGGTAGAGAACATACTCATGACCATAGGAACCTGAACAAGATTGTCCCTCCCTACCAGAGTGGGGATGATATCCACAAATGGATAACTGCACTGGAGAGGGCCTGTAAAGAACAGAGGGTCCCTCAGGAGCAGTGGGCAGCAATCTTGCAGACAAAGGTAGAGACAAGCTCCTCACTGTTAGAGAAGAGGATGCTGATAATTACAAAGTCTTGACGAGTGCTCTGATTGATGGGTTTGGCTTAACCACTGAACAATACAGGATTAAGTTCAGAGACACCCAAAAGGCACAGACTCAAGACTGGGTTGACTTTGTAGATTGTGCTACTAAGGCTCTAGAAGGTTGGTTACATGGCAGCAAGGTGCATGACTTTTTAGGAATGTACAATTTGATTATGAGGGAGCAGATCCTTAATAATTGTCAAAAACAGCTTTTACACCAGTACCAGGTGGATTCTGATCTGAACTCACTCCAAGAATTGGGAAAGAAGGCAGACAAGTGGGTTAGAACCAGAGTAAAGTCAAATAATCAGGGAGGTGAATAGAAGAAAGATTCTTCAAATACCCAAGAGAAAGGTGGGGATAAGTCAAAAGATAAGTCTACTACAGGGCCCCAAAAGTCCTCTTCTGGGGGTGGGCCCCAAACTCCTTCCTCCCCCGAAAATAAACTTTATTATCATGTTTGTAAGAAACCTGACCACTGGAAAAATGACCCCATTTGCCCTAAGTTCAGCAAAAAGGAAAATGTTCCTCCCAGCATACTACCACTCCTACTGGTACTACAAGTAGTAATCCCCCAGTTGGTAGTAGTGCACCCAAAAAGTTAGGTGGGTTCTCATGGGGAACTGAGATGGACCATAATTTAGAAAGGTCCCCCTCACAGGCCTCCTCAGTCTGTGATGGTGGCATGGGATTTGCCACTTTTACTGTCAACCCCAATTCCTTGGGCAAGTACAGACAGGAGCCAATAATCAATGGTCAGAAGGCGTTGGCATTCAGGGACACAGGGGCTAGTGTCACCATGGTGTCAGGGAAGCTAGTCTCCCCTCAACAACTTCTACCTGAGTTTAAATACCAGGTGACCAACATTGATGGTATCAGAACAGATCATCCCATGGCCATAGTCAATCTCAGCTGGGGAGGGGTCATTGGCCCAAAGAGAGTGGCAGTGTCCCCAAACTTGCCTGTAGATTGCCTGTTGGGCAATGATCTGGAAATTTCAGCCTGGGCAGAAGTTGAATACCAGGCCCATTTAAGAATGTTAGGCCTCCCTGAGAGAGTTGATGGGGCTGTGAGGGCCACAGCCCAACCCCAGGGAAATTTTGGAGCGATGGAGCCTGAAAGAATGGCCTACTCTCCTCCACAAGAGAGCACAAAGGTTGAAGAAAAGTCTTCTCTCTCCCCAGACTATAGGTAAGGGTCCACCTCCTCAGGGAACTGACCCTACCCCTAGTGAAGGAACAGCCCCAGAGGTGGTCAGGCCCGTCCTGGCAGCACCCCTGATGGCAGGGGGCCCTTTCAAGGTGGTACCCAGTCTGGAGCAGGTAACCTGCCCCTCTCTACCTACCTCACTCATCCCAGGGCTGCAGAGGTCAGGGAGGGCATTAGTCCCCTATAAGCCCACTGACCAGAGGAACCCCCATCAACAGATTAGGGGCACCTAGTCTAGTTGCCCTAGCTAAGTGAAAATTCCTCAACACACTGACGGATCCCTTTTATCATTGAATGGGGACCACCCCCCAATGGACTCTGTTGGGCAAAGGCAAACCTGGGACCAAGTGGTTCCAAACCTACCCGTTCCCTCCAGTGTTCCAACCAAAGGAACCCAACCCCCAGCTGTAGGCAGCCAGAGGTTGACCCTTTAGGACCAAATACAACTCAGTCATGGAAAGAAAGGCTTCCATGGTGGCCAATGATCTGAGGAAGCTGAGACCAACTTTAATAGGGCTTCACTTCTCTATTCAGACACCCCACCAGCCTTTTAATTGACCAAATCACACTACAGATAGAAATCCCAACTTTTAGAGACCATCCCATACCCTTAGGGGTAGGGACTGCCTAGTGGACCATAAGACAGGGGGTATCCATGCTAGTGCAGGATCTTCCTTATATGGCCACTTAGGGGCATATGTATCAACATCACCATTTGCGATTCTCAAATAGCGATTTTTAAAGAATCGCTATATGAGAATTGCAAAACGGGATATATTAAAAAAATTGCAAACTTTTTGCGATTTTTAAAAATTCCTTAATTGCGATTAGCAAATTGCGAAATCGCAATTAAGGAATACCTGCCCATTCATTTCTATGGGCCAGGAGACCCATAGGAATAAATGGGAAGTAATTCTCAAATAGCGAATCACAATTTGCTAATCGCAATTTGAGAATAATTTCAAAGGTGCAAGGGTGTCATGATGACACCCTGATGCACCCCTGAAATGAGCATGTGTGTGCATATGGCGCACATACATGCCCTAAGGGCATGTATGAGCGCCACGTGGCACTTTGTAAAATTCAAAAAAGTGCTTTTTGAAAGGAAATCGCAAATTACCACCAATTGGATGTTGGTGGTAATTTGCGATTTCTTAAGGATAATTTGCACAACTTGGGGGCTTTTTACATATCATTTAGGAAATCACAATTTGTGATTTCTTACATGCTTACGCAAAATTAAGAAATCGCTAAATTAGCAATTCCTTAATTTTGCGATGGGATTTTGGCTCATACATCCCGATTACCGATTTTTTTATCGCAAACGCTGTTATTTTGCGAATCGCAGCGTTTGCGATTAAAAAATGGTTTGATACATATGCCCCTTAGACATCAAAGTCTTTATTTCGGTGTTGTAGTACCATAAAAGAAACAAGCACACGGAACTTGGTTGACAGTGTTCAGGATAAAAGGTACTATGAAATGCTCCCTATAAATATTAGAAATAAAAAGAGGAATAAAAATTGGCAAATTCATGATACAAATGTACAGGCGCAATAAGAGAACAAAGAGAAACTGATTTCAATATTTAAATGAAATCTGCCTATCGGGACATAGCTAAAGTGCTAGTGCATTGATAAATATTGTTTATATCTCGTTTTGCTAATGAATGCGGCCCGATTATGCAACAACAGCCATTTTAAGACCCATGGCCCAAGGGGCTAATAACAAGGATAAAAAGATTAAAATAGTGACATAAAACCAATTATTTACAGGCCAAAATACTACTGCAGAGTACAAACCCAACTGGACTGATCGTTATAATTTCAATTTGATTTATTCATAGCAGTTGGGAAGGTAGATATAACGCTCCTTCTAATGGCCCAGAACTGGCCCAGAAATGTTGCAGTTGCACAAGCATAGAGTGGTCTTGCATCTGACTTTAAAATGCGTAGGGCATCTTGGTGGCTGCGTGTCCCAAGTTGTCTACATACCGGAGTTAGCCAGTTCCTTCCAGGTCTGGCATAGGCAGCACAGGCAAAAAAGACATGGCCTATTGTTTCATGCAAAAGACACACAATTGATGGACGAAATGCAGAACAAATCAAAACATTCAACCCCAGTCAAGAGACCCCGAAACCGGTTCTAGGATGCCTGATTCCGGTCCAGGGATGACATGGTTTGGCAGTTCGGGCTGGACTGTTCCAATGAGGCACAGGGTCAAGACTGATTTGCATATGGCCATGTCTGAACTGGGGTGGCGTGGTGAGCAAAATAATGATGGATTAAACCCAGATCTGTGACTGGGGGTGAATGTTTTGCCAATGTGCAACATTCCGTCCATCATCTTGTGTGTTTTGCTGTTCGCCCTATGTGGGAAGGGTATGCCCAGATGTGGGTCCCATGCTCACTACGCCACTGGAGTCAAGCTATCCTGACTGAAGAGGGGTGAAACCCCGAAACCGGTCGTAGGATGATTGATTCTGGTCCAGGGAAGACATGGTTTGGCAGTTCGGGCTGGACTGTTCCCATGAGGCACAGGGTCAAGACTGATTTGCATATGGCCATGTCTGAACTGGGGTGGTGTGGTGTGGTGAGCAAAATAACGATGGATTAAACCCAGATCTGTGACTGGGGATGAATGTTTTGCCAATGTGCAATATTCCGTCCATCATCTTGTGTGTTTTGCTGTTCGCCCTATGTGGGAAGGGTATGCCTAGACGTGGGTCTCATGCTCACTATGCCACTGGAGTCAAGCTATCCTGGCTGAAGAGGGGGGAAACCCCGAAAATGGTCCTGGATGCTTGATTCCGGTCCAGGGAAGACATGGCTTGGCAGTTCGTGCTGGACTGTTCCCATGAGGCACATGGTCAAGACTGATTTGCATATGGCCATGTCTGAACTGGGGTGGCGTGGTGAGCAAAATAACGATGGATTAAACCCAGATCTGTGACTGGGGGTGAATGTTTTGCCAATGTGCAACATTCCGTCCATCATCTTGTGTGTTTTGCTATTGTTTCATGCAGGCATGAACAAGAGGGACAGCCCTTTGGGTAGGTTTTGTTTGCCAGCCAGAAATTAGTGAAAGTATTAATGGGTAGACAGCCATGTCTGAACTGGATGTACAATTTCCTGTCTGCCGGCACTTTAATAAAATCAAAATAGCTTTCTAGCCGGCTGATGGATTTTATGTCAGTGAAAAAATCAGTTAAACAGCCATGGCAGATATTCGTGAAATTCTTCTGTTCTGCCCATGCCCAATACTGAGATTTTAACTGATCCCTGAAGTATGTGGGCAGGAGACCATCTAGCTCCTTATGCACACCTATGCCTGCCCGGATGGTGTCTATGTGTTTAATCCACCCAATTTTATGGTTTCTATCCAAGGCAGAAACTTCATTAAAAGCAGCAGCATAGGGGGCCAAGTCAGGGGTTGTGGCCATTCTATGCCAAAATAGCAATGGGCATAAGCTCACCTGGTCATTAATCAACTTAACACCCAGGTCAAGTTTCAAGGGGAGAAGGGGAGTGCTTTGGGGGAGTGATACCAAGCTCCTAAGGAACTTGTTTTCCACCGTTGAAAGAATGTTAACATTTATGGATCCCCACAGTTCTGTCCCATAAAGCATGCTACTCACTACCTTGCAAATATTTAGCCTGAGTGTTGGGGCTAAAGGCTTGGTATAAGAAAGTCAGTGCTCCCGCCGCAAGGCCCCCGTCAGCTGGGAAAGTTTCAGGGACTCCTTCTCTGGGTGCCATTCCCTCAGACAGCTTTATTCCCAGGTAGTCAAAAGAACCAACTCGCTTGAGCGGAACATTATCAAGAATTAAGTTACCTTTGAAGGATTTGTGGGGATTTAGCATCATCAACTTGGTTTTAGTAGTGTTGATGACCAAACCCCTCACATCCCAAAAGGCATTAAAATGATTTAAAAGATGTTGTGGGCCCATAGGAGTTTTGGACACCAAAAGGTTGTCGTCTGCAAACAATAATGTAGCTATTTTGTGGTTTTCCAATGAGGGAGTGTCAGCCAGAATGGAGCACAAGAGATCGGCCACCTGGTTTACATATAGGGAAAAGACGGTGGGGGCCAGGACACACCCTTGGCATACCCCCTGCCGGATATTGAACAGCTCGGTGGTTTGACCCTGGTTTCCCCACCTCACACAGGCAAAATTGTCCTTGTGCAGCCTAATTAGTGGTTTTAGGATTTCCAAGGGCACTTAGTCAATAAAGGCTCAACTGGCGAAGGTTAGCCTTATCTCCTTTCGTTTGGGGGGGGGTTGTGTAGGAAGGTGGAATCTGACTGCATGGTTACCCCCACTTTTTGCCTGGTGTTTTGCTGGTTTTCGACTTAGTTTGACTGGGACCCTGCTAATCAGGACCCCAGTCTATTTGCTTTCTCCCTAAATTGGTTGTTCATGTATTTTAGCTACCACTAGGATAGCTTTCAATAAAGGTTGTCTTTAACCTAATCATCAATAAGGGTGGTTTGGACTGGTACAAGGTGCCCACTTTAATTAGTGGACAGCACATACCAGGCAAACTTCTCACAGGAAGTAGAAGTGAAAGGAGCAGAAATCCGCAAAGATTTTAGAGACCTAACAATAAGACTGTCAAATGCCAGAACAAAAATAAGTTTGATGGAAGACATCACAAATTACCCAAGCTAAACATCTTCAGAGTCTTGAACAGTCTATCTCATCCTTAAGGAGAGACCTCAAGAAGCAGGAGGACCGCAACCGAAGAAGCAATCTTCACATCTTCGGAATGCCGAAAGGTATCAAAAACTCTTTTCCTTCGGTCACTGACCTCTTGATATCCTGGATTCCAGAAACCCTCCAGATGCATTGTAAAAAAGATTTTGAAATTGAAAGAGCCCATAGGGTTTTGACTTTCAAATGCAAATCCAAGACCACTGATCTTCAAACCCCTGCGCCACCAACACAAGGAGCAAATCTTAGCTCACATGGGGAAAGTCCGGATTGTACAGTGGCAAGATCACAAAATCTCTATCTTGCAGGATTATGCTAGAGATACTGTAATTCGTCGCAAGGAGTTCTTAAATCTACAGTAAAGACTTATGGACATGGGAATTCCCTATTCTTTCTCAAGCCCTTTGAAGTTTCGTATAACCTTCAGAGGGCAGTCAAACATTTTTTTAGAATCATCAGACCTGGCAGTATTCCTTGACATTCAATCAGAATCTCAGATGGAATCGAACGCTCTGTTCGGCACTTCCTCGCCTCAACACCGCACCTGATCTGGTGGACACTATTGAACTCCCGAAGCTGTATCCTGGATTATATCCTTTCACCGCCACTGGGTTGTCCAGTCCCTGTTTTTCACATGTGCTATGTGCTATATAATTGATCTCATATGCTGGTTTAGATTTTAAATGTCGACCAATGTGAAATCAATCTGTTCAATCTTCTTCATCTCTGAAGTGCCATGGTCACATACATTTACGTCCCCATCTTTACATCCACCTCCCACGCTAAGCAGAATATGAAGCTTGAAATATTGCGGTCTTACCATAAGTTTTTAATCTCTACGCCCTTAAAGTAACTTTCTCAGTGATACATATGTTATTCAATAGTAACCAACTATCCCTCTCCAGTATGTGCAATAGAGTGCTAAGTGCTCAAATGTTCAAATTCCTATTTATAGTACTTCTCGTACCCTTGGCAGAACAGGGCTTCTTGTACCCTTAGCCTACCTGGGCCTACTACACCTCTCTCTTACTAATTTAGTTAACGCCAGCTCCCCACAGGAGATCCCTATCATATCTGGTCTATTGTAATATGGTATACCAACCTCAGAACTGACCTTTAGGTATGGTACCTGGAGCTTCTTATAGTATGCCCGTATGCTAGCTATTTGCGGCCCATATGCTGGCCCTTCGCTCATAACTACTTGCTCACCTAAGATATAGAAACTATAGGCACTAAGCTATAGAAACCTTATAAGCTGGACAACTTTACCTTGTCCAATTCACTTAATTCGTGACATTCTATACTGTCGCAGAGGATGCTCACATCCCTGGGCTTAGGTACACAGGTCACACCTTTGCATTCTGTCTATACCATATATGCTGTCTTTGATCCTATATATATTTGTTTATGTCTCAGTCGTATGATGACTTGGTCCAATTCATGTTGATTATTTCTGCTTGAGATTTGGCCTGGTTTGGAATATGCTTAGAGCATAAGATGTTTGGAACAGATCCTACGGTCCTTTAAGTTTATTATGGTTTTATGTTCCTACCCATATTTATGTGTTTATATAATGGTATAGAGTGTGGGTATCTTTTATCTAGTTGGTTCTCACTGTACTTAATGTTCTCCATCTCCCGCCGCCTACACAATATTTCCTGGCGGTAACTTCTGTACTGGTCTCGGCGGCCCTTGCTTTACTTTGACCATATTTTGTCCCATGAAATACGTCTCTTACAGACACCCCTGGTGGGAAGGGGCCCCAGCGCCTCTCTGGAATGGTCTGGAGAAAGTGAGAGCCCCCACAACTGTTTTCTTTTCCTAACCCCTTTTCACCAACATCTTTTCGCAGTGGGTTATCTGCTTCACCACATTTGAACCTCCAATCCTTTCAGGCTCACACTGAGCCCAATACACTAAAACGTATACCTGTTAGTCAGACAATGCTCAAATAACCTGCATGAAGTTGTTTCCTTGAATACAAAAGGATTGAATCTTCTGGTAAAAGGCCGCCAAAATCTTGGACTATTGTAAAGAGCTAAATAGAGCCCTAGTGCTCCTTAAAGAGACCAAGATAGGCTTCAAAGAGGCACTTCTATTGAGGAATGGGCGGGTCGTGGATGTGATGTGCTCTCAAGCTAATGGGGAAAAATAGGGTCCACACCCTTACATCTAAGAATTCAGGTTTAACCATAGTAGCATCTGAGCATGATACCAATAAGAGATGGTTACTTACTAGACTGACTAATGGGGTTCATGAGCTATACGTTATGAATATCTATGCTTCCAATGTAGATGATCCTGACTTCTGTGTCACAATTAACAAAAACATAAACTGATATATCACAAGGGTGTAAAACAATAGTAGAGTGTATTTTAATCTCCCTCTGGATCCTATCTTAGATAGGCATTCAGCATTCAAATACAGAACCCCGCAGGGCACACAAGCAACTGCTTAAACCATGCTTATCACATCATTTACTAAATGCTTAGAGACTACATAATCTGAAAGGCAGTGACTTCACATTCCTCTCTTCCCTTCACTCCAGCTTTTCCTGCATTGACTATCTTCTTGTTGATGTCTTCCTTCTTAAATATACGTCAGATCCACCCAATAGTTATCTCCAATCCTGCTGCAATCTCGATGTCCATTCTTAGACTTGCTGACAAAGGTGGGGGCCGATCTTGGCATTTAAACAGTGAAATATTAGAAAACGGGGCTGATGTTTTGGACCTCAACAAAGAAAATGTGCTCTTTTAATTCCCCGATAGTATTATGGGATGTTTTTAAATGTTCTATGAAAGGGCAAATCATTAAAAAATGTCCAGGAAAAACTGTAAAATTAGGAGTACTCTTCCATCTCTAGGGGATGAAATCAAAAGAAAAGAGGATCTGTATAGACACTCTAATAATAAGTCCCTTTTACATGATATTAAACAATGAAAGTACTCCTTTAATTCCTTCATCAGTAAAAGAGCCTACCTTGGTGTCCATGCCCCAAAATCCCGACAACTACTACAACGCAACAGAGCTGGTAAATTATTGGCCTCCACTCCTATAAATTCGACAATTACAATGCCCAAATTACCCATATTACGGACAAGGATGGTTCACCACAATTCCACAGCCAAGAGATTCTTGAGGTCTCTATAGAATTCTGCAAAAGGTTGTATACCCCGCAATCATCATGTGAGAAATCAAAATACCAGGAGTTCCTTACCTCGCATTTTATGACCACAGTAGCTGGAGAAGAGAGGACGCATTTGGGTAAGCCAATAGAAACAGAGGAGATTGTTACAGCAATAAAGGCCGTGCGCTCAGGCAAAGCGCCAGGTCTGGATGGCTTCCCAATCGTTTTTTGTATAACTTTTACACATTCAATCATGAAACACCTGAAAAACAATTGTTGATCAATATGCCCTGTCGGGCAAGGTCACAGGCACGGCCGCTGAGGCCACCATAGTAGTCATACTCAAGGAGGGCAAAGATCATTCTGATCCCAAAACTTTCCGGTCCATTTCCCTATTCAACATGGAAGCCAAAATCTTTGCAAAAGTCCTAGCCAACAGGCTGAAAAGTTACATACCCAAACGTATTCATAACTCCCAAATGGGTTTTGTCAAAGGACGCCTTGCAAGAGATAATATTCACACCTTTTGTCACAGTTTGCTCTTGACGCGGAAAAGGAGTATGACAAAGTGTCATGGCCTTTTTTATAAGGGGTACTGGACTCCCACAATTTAGGTAGCTCTTTTATCAACATGGTTTTGGTGCTTTACGAGGATCCCAAAGCAAACATTAGGATAAATGGTTCTATCACCTCATATTTCGACCTGGAACAAGACGAGGATGCACCCTCTCTACCTTGATTTTTTACTTACTATTGATCCATTACATAGGTTGCTTAACACGGATCCAAAAAGCAAAGGTCTTCAATTTGGGCAAAAAAGCTTTAAAACTGCTGAATACACAGACAATATCCTGATCTTTTCTGAGGATATGAATCAGCAATCTTTTCCATAATTAACATTATCCACGCTTTTTCGGTAGTCCCTGGTTATACCTTCAATAAAGACAAGACTGAGGTATTCCCCTTAAATCTACTGTGTCTCCCTTCTCACCTAGGTGATTCAGGTCTTAAGTGGCAATCTACACACCTTAAATATTTGGAAAATTTGGTTTTGTAGGAATCTCACGGATACAGTACTCTTTAATGAATCTCACACTATTGTCAAAGTGAAAGATCTCCCTAATTCCTGGCATCCCCAATTTATTTCCTGGTGGGGTAGACTTCAAACGCTCAAAATGATGATAACTCTGATAGTTAATTGCTTGTCATCCGTGCTTCCTCTAAAACTTTCCCCCTGTTTCTTTCAAGAGCTAGACAAAATCACCACCAAGTTCCTTTGGAGTGATAAGAGAGCAAGGATCTCATACAAATCTCTCGGAAAGCCTGCTACATTAGGGGGGTGCAGTGTCCCGAATTGGCACCTATATCAAACAGCCTTTCTAGCGGGCCAAGGGGCTGCTGGTTTCTCCCAGACTCACATAACACCCCCCCATGGGTATATGTTGAACATGAGCTTTGCTCTCCTTTTAGCTTATCCTCCTTTATCACCATGTCGAAATTCACGAACACCACATTCTCACTGTATTCTTTCCGATAACGGCCAGGGCATTAAAAAATGTGTATAAATAACTTACGGAACACATCAATAACTCCAGATGGGTGTCACTATGATTCAACCCTAAGCTCAATACTGATCTCGATCTTAGTATTGCAACTGCGTAGGCCTCCAAGTGAATTGGGCTAATTAAAGACCTGTATGACAATAATTATGAACCGCTCCCCTTTTCAGTTCTTGCCAGGAAACATGATCTCATCAACCTGGACTTTTATTAAAAAATCAAGGTTAAAATAGCTAAACTTCTGCTCTCTAGAAAGTTGGTCTTAATCACACATCTGGTCCCCTGGCAATGCTCAATCTCCACAAGTCTTAATTAGTTGTATCAATGGGCCAAACGTTTTGAGAAGGGGGTTTATGAATGTATTTCACCTGACACCTGGCATATGATTGGCAAACTCTCCTTGTGCAACTCATTTGCCCCGTCTCTTATTCAGTCAAAATTCTTCACAATGAACCTCTTACATTGGACACCAGCTAGCCTGTACAAATTAAAATTACGAGATAATGACAAATGCTGGAATTGCGACATAGAGCCAGGCACACATCAACACATGTTCTTTGAGTGCAAACTGTTAAGACTGATACTGGGTTTCCATACAGAAACATTTGTCAGTAATTTTTAATATACCCATAACACTTTCCTTCTCATACTTACAGAGTGGAAATTTTTCCAACAAATATTGTACCATACTTGGTGGGCTTGGGTGTCATACCTCCGAAGTGCTCACACGATACATTCAGAAAGGCAATCAGCACCATCAATTTCTACCATTGTTCGGTGTTCCTTAGACAGTGACATTGAAATTAAGTTCTCATGGTCTTGTGCCTCATCCCACTATTGGTCTTGTTCCTTAAAACTTAACACTTAACACTATGTTCATGAAGCAGATATCCGACCGTACCCTCCCCCCTTCCTGCCCCTTTTCTCCTCTCCCCTTCTCTTGTTTGGTGATTCTTGATATACAGGCAATTCAAATGATACCACATTCTTTGGTACTAAGTCTCCCCTTCTAATTCAGCTCATATAAGTTATGGTCCCTTTTTAACCCATTAGGTCATATACCCTGTTAGTTATACTACAGACACGGTCACATTTTTTTCATTTTATGCCTGAACTATTCTTAGATACTCAATTGTAACAACTGATATATATAATGCATTGCTTTGTCATGAGTATCCTGTGCATCGTTACTCATGTCTGTATCACTATTTCACCAGATTGTATGCTTTTTCACTGAAACTAATAAAATCATTTGAACATAAAAACACACATATCATGACAATACTTAGCTCTGTTTCTAATAGTATCCAGGAATTATATGGCTTTTTTCAAGATAATACGCGATCATACAAACATACACAGAGATATGTTTATGATAATACCCAGACACAGAGCACTGATGTTAGTATTCTCAGACTCACTCACAACTCTATTCCTTGCCAGAGAGGTGTTGGTATCAAATAAGTGTTTTTGGCAGTCCAGAGTCTCAAAAAACAGCCTTTTTTGAGTCATTCTTTCACAGAATGTCACTGTTAATATATTCAATACAAGAGTAGGTGTATAAAACTGTGGGCAGTCACCACTGCGAAGAAGAGCTCCAAACAGCCTGCCCTTCACCATTGCAAGAGAGCCTTCCATCTCACACCATTGACTCTACACATCTTTTTAATTTAATTTGTCATTTTTTAAAATAAATGAGCCTTGAAAAAAGTTTTTGATTAATATTTGCTTTGTGATAGCTACATTTTATTTGTAATTTATAGTTAAAATGGTAACTTGTGTTCATGCTTTCAGACTAAAGTTACTTGCTATAAAGTGTTTTTTAATTTTGTTAATGTGTTCCCTTTTATATGTCACAAAACTAATGACTGTGGCTACCCATGAACTAGAACCAAACCTCCCTTAAGGATTGTAGGCCGTAGTACTCGTACAGATCTCTTTCAGCACAGCCCATGCTTAAGGGCAGCAGCACATTAACAGTCACCCTGGAGTCTTGAATGAGATTTACCAGAAATGTCCTTTACTGGATCTCCTTCTGCTTTTCCAACCAACACTAGTTTGTCCACTTGCTCACCTTCAAGTAACAAATGATCCCTATTATCGTATGGCATACACCAGGATTCCATACTGTCTCTTGTTATCATCAACCTTTACATGAAGCCGCTTGGTGCTTTACTCACAGATAACAGCATCAAGATTCACCAATAGGCTACCTACCCGCCTAACGCCTGATTTCACTTTTGGATGTGGCAGTCATTTCGAGGCATTGCCTTAGGTTTTAGACACTGGATCTACACCTGCATGAAGTAAGGAGATGGCGGGCAGGGCCTGGGTCCGAATTTTTTTCTTGCCTGTGCTTTTTTAATCCACACCATGTGTTATCTAGTCGTACAGGGATAAAAATACATCAGACCCTCTTCAGGTGACGGGAGACAGGCCGTAAAACAAGCTCTAACTTACATGCGTCTTGTTTGACTCACCATATGATGACCATTCAAGAATGAGGGGCACCAGCGCCAAATTGCTCTTTTGTTTCTCCAATCACAATCACTCTGTGTGTGTTTGATTCCTATGGGGGTAAAGAGATATGTGAGAATCTGCTGTGGCAGTGTGGTACAGGTTGAGAGACACACTTTATTTCACAAGCCACCTCTCGTGCTTTACTATACGATATCCATACAAGAACGAGGGCTCAATATGGCTGATTTATGCATGATTATTGGAGATTTGTGAGGAATCTATGAGCCGCACACTAACCATATACTTTCAGGTTGGTTGGATGGAGCCACTCCAATCCTTGAAGGAGTGAGTGTTATGATATAAGACACAAAACACTGATGGGGTACTGGGGCTTGTAAATTAATGTTGTGCATGTTAACATATGAGAATGGACAATCAACACCTCCACAGCCATTTAGGGCAGACAGCATGCAGAGGTTGTAGCTATGAAGTGATATATTCCACCTGCTCAGATTCATAGTAGTCCTTAACGTGGCAGGAGTCCTTAAGGCGACAGGGGCTGTGCTGGGGTTGCCCTCCTGCTGTCATGGTGTTGGGGTAAGATCCAAGTAGTTGTATAAAGTCAGTGTGATGTTGAGCTATAGGTGTTGATGCGGGGTCGGTCACCTGTTGTAAAATTTGTAACGTTACTGTAATTCCGGCGGTGTCTTCATCGGAGGGAGGTGAGCGAAAGGTTTGTCTACCTGTTGGTTTGTATAATGCTACTTCAACATGAGTGTAATTCCAGACAAATTAAAAGTAGGGGGACGTACGTTTGGGATGGAGTTGAAAGTGCGTGATCTGTTAAGGTGTATAAAGGTGGTTAAGAGGTCAATCCAAACAACATGGCAGCTGCATCTTTAAGAGTGAGCTGCAGATGGGTGAAGGTAAGCTCCAAATGACGGCAGCCTCTTGCAGCTTGTAAAAAGGGCTCTAAGGACGCACCTGAAAGGCTCTATTGCAGCGTTTAATGTTGGCTGTCTTTCTCAACGTGACCACGGGTAAGAAACCTAGTGAGGCTCAAAATGGCGTTAGTGCCCTTCCGTGTGAGCACCTGAGGAGAAGTTGTCCTTGCAAAGCTCAAAATTACGGCTGTTAGACCTGGCATCTTTGGCGTGGCTTCCCCTGACTTTTTGCCTCTACCTCCTGTATTTTTTATGCTATGCTGGATTTAGTTTTTTGCTGGTTTAGATGCTTTGGGCACTTTGCCACTGCTGATCAGTGTCAAAGTGCAAGTGCTCCCTAGGTAAATTGTTATTATAATTGGTTATCCATGATTGACATATTTGTTTCACCTGTTAGCCCCTAGTAAAGTGCACTGAGTGTGCCAGGGCTGGTGATTCAAATGCTATTAGTGGGCCTGCAGCACTGATTGTGCCACCCACATGAGTAGCCCTAAAATGGTGTCACAGGCCTGCCACTGCAGTGCCTGGGTGCAGTTGCTAACTGCCATGCTGACCTGACCAGTGTCCACACTGGCCAGGCCTAACCCTTCCCTTTCTGTACACATTGGACACCCCTATGGAAGGCCCTAGATACCCACCCCCTGGGCAGGGTGCAGAGTATGTGAAAGGTAGAGCATGTATTGGTGTAGGTGACATGCTCTGGTAGTGAATTACAGCCATTTTCATTTTTCACTATTGAAAGGCTATCTTGCCCATAGGCTATAATGGGGAATGCTAAGTATAATGTTTACCTGCATATCTTCCCATAGGAGCAAGATAGAAAGCTAAAGTCTTGTATCTCTGAATTCAGAATTTAATAACACATCTTTTAGGAAGGATGTTTTTTAAATCCCATGTGTGAAAACAGCACCTTTAGAAGGTGACTGTTTTCCTTTTCTGCCCTTTCTGTGTGTCTTGGCCTGTTTATGAATTGACTGTCTGGTTTGTGAGTGACAGGGACAGGGGTGGCTTCCAGGGGCTGGATGAGTCAGCCCAGGGCTGAATAGGGAAATTCCCCTGTAGATGGGTGGGAGGAGTAGCACCTGGGCCTGAATAGGGCTGTGCCTGCCTTCCACAATGCTGGATCCACCCCCTGCTGGGTGGCTGACGACCCTGCCCCTCTCTCTCGAAGGAAAGGAGAAACCAAGTAAACAGAGTGCTCCAGGACTGGCCAGAACTGGTTCTGACTAGGCCAAGGCCCCTCTGCCTGCAGAGGACAAAGATTTTGATGTATAAGTATTGGGACCCAGACTACAGAAAATTAGATCATCCTGGAATCAAGAAGTAACCTCTGCCAAGGAGAAAGCTGGAAGACTGAAGAGGAAGGACTGTCCTGCTGTGTGTTTGTGGGCTGACCTGCAGTTGCTTTGCTGCCAAGGAGAGGGGAAGGACTTTGCTGTTGCTGTGTCCCCTTGCTTGAAGAGATCTCCAAGGGCCTGAGAAGAGCTGGCCTCCTGTTAAGAAGTCCCAGGATCAAAAGGACTTCACCCCCAGCTTCCCCCTGAACTCTGCTGAGTGAGTTCTGCCCTTCCTAGAGTGCTTGATCCAATTGTGGGGCCTCTGGAAGTTGTGCCTGCTGTTGGGAAGCTGACCAAGAAGAAAGAAGCAAAGAATCTACACTTTTTCACGCACAGCCGGCTTAGCGAGAAAATTTCCTTTGCTCCGCTTGGTAGCAGGCAAAATGTTATCACTGCGAACATCGTCGCAGAGCCTGCTGCCGCTGAGCTGGATCATCGCTGGAGAAATCGTCGCCCCGCTCGTTAGCGGGCCGAATTTTGTTGCATCGTGCCTCAGCGAGTAAATTTCTACCGGAAAAGCTACGCCTTGGAATCCATACAAGTATCGCCTCACTCCCCATACAGACCGGATTCATCGCCCACGACCGCTGCGTGCAGCAGGGTTGTCGCGTCGCCTCCCCAGGGTCTCAGGACTGACGCTGTTGCTTGTTTTTCGACGCCTGAGCGCCGCTAAGAACTTTTACCGCATCACCAGGTACTGTTGGCTAAAATTGACGCTAAGGTGAATGATTTTGTCGCTAAGCTAAGAACTCTTTTTGAAACTATATTCTTGAACTGTGTATGTTGGATTTTTGTCGTTTTGGTCTTGTGTAGTAAACGAGCTGTAGTGATGTGTGGAATGGCAGCCACGCCCTTCCGTCCTCGAGGAGAGGTAAAAGGATGGGGTAGAGCCATGGATCCAATGTCAGCCATGTACATGTATGTGTGTATATATATGTATGTGTATGTATGTGTGTGTGGATATATATGTATGTGTGTGTATATATGTTTGCATGTGTGTATATATATATATATATATATATATATATATTCACTGAAAAAACCATAGATCTCAGGTACGTTATAGTTAGGAATTAGGATTTAAAAAACAGAAATTCACTGAAAAAACCATAGGTTTCAGGGGCGTTATAGTTAGCTGGACTTTTCACTCGTACAAAACCATTGAAATTCCCCCGTTATAGTTAGTTCAGCTAACTATAACTCGCGCGCCCGCAATGCACTGCTGATGACGTCACATATTACATCACTCATGACATGGTCAGTGACATCACTCATGACATCACTGATGACATCTCAAATGACATCACTGATGACATCACTGATACCATCATCCAGTGAATGTGTGTTTTTCTGAAAATTACATATGTTTTATATATGTATATCTCAAGGTCGATGGAAGAATAAATGGGTATATGTGTCTAAATGTATGATTTGTTTTTGAAAAATTGATTGTATAACTGACTGATTAAGTGTATCTTAGGGAATACATGGCTTAGTGAGTAATGTTTAAATATGTAAATATCTGTATCAGTCTCTCACTTTGTGTATAAGTGGCTTCATGGGTTGGTGAGTAGCTGCATGAGTGTCTATATAGGTTATTAGCTGGTTTTTTGAGTATCAGTTTGAGTGTCTGAGTGTCTGAATGGTTCGGTGGGGGGTATTACGAAGTGCATAGGTGCATGAATGAGTGACTCACTGTTTGTATGTGTTGAAGACTGTATGGGTGGATGAGTGTGTGCATGGGTGTGTTAGTGAGTGAATGACTGTCTCAATAGTGTCTTTATGAGTAACTACATATGTTTTAAACTAGTATATGTGACTATTGGTGTATATAAGTGAGTGTATGTGAGAGTGAGAGATTGAAAGAGTTCCTGTATGAATAAGTATGTGTTTCTAGAAGTGATTGTTTAAAAGACTAAGTATGTGTAAGTTTCTGTAGAAGTAAGTGTGGTGGTGTGTGTATAACTGTATATGCAAGTAAATGGCTGTTTGACTCTTTATTAGCATGAGTGACCATGTGTGTGAGTAACTCTATGGATGAGTGGTGTTGTGTAACAGGATGTATATGTGTATGAGTACATATGATGAGTGAGTACATGTATGAGTGACTGTATAGGACTGTTGGTGAATGAGTGGATGTGTATGTGGATCTTAGAATTACTGAATAGGTTGTTGTAACTGATATTGGTATGTCCATTGTTTTGAAACTTTTAGTTTCTATTTTTGAATGTGTGTATCAAAGGTTATATTAGTGGGAGAGGAGGTCTGCCACGCTATCACAAGGATGATGTCATCAATGATGTCATTTGAGATGTCATCAGTGATGTCATGAGTGATGTCACTGACCATGTCATGAGTGATGTAATATGTGACGTCATCAGCAGTGCATTGCGGGCGCGCGAGTTATAGTTAGCTGAACTAACTATAACGGGGGAATTTCAATGGTTTTGTACGAGTGAAAAGTCCAGCTAACTATAACGCCCCTGAAACCTATGGTTTTTTCTGTGAATTTCTAAGGTTTTTTAAATGCTAATTCCTAACTATAACGTACCTGAAACCTATGGTTTTTTCAGTGAATTTCAAAGGTTTTTTAAATGCTAATTTCTAACTATGCCTACAGAGATAGGACATGTGAAGAAAGAAGAAAAAACGCACAGAAAGAAAAAAAAGAAATGCAGAAAGAAGCAATAGAAGTCCTCAAAGACGAAGAAAAGTGCAGGAAGAAGGATAACGTGCAGAAAGAACAAACAGAAGAGCAGAAAGAAGCCTTGTTGCAAAATCATCCTGTACCCTCAACTTTTTCAGACGGATACTGGTGGTAACTGAGTCTGACTAACCAGTCCTAGAGCCAGTGCTATGTTAAAAGACACTCAGAATACAGTGAAAACGCCTACATACACTATGGAACACTATGCGTTGGGGTCCCCCTGTGATTAGCATGACCTTCTGTAAGACCCTAGTATATAATAGGGCAGGGGATTAAAACTACCTCTCAAAACGCCCCACAGGACGTGTTTGCACACGTCACCTCAGGCCCCGTCCCCTCACTTCCTCACTGTGTAAACACGCCCTGTGGCCACTTTAAGTTGGGAGATTAAGTGCCCTTGAATCCTGAGGGTCCCTAGGGTCCAACTAGACCACTAGGTACCTCCAGTGAGCGCCGCAGAGCTGTGTTGCAGAGAGATGTAAAAAGGGGCACGGCCTAGACCACCTCTCTGCAACGCAGCGCAGTGGCGCTTACTGGAAGCACCTGGTGGGCTAGTTGGCCCCCAGGGTCCCTCAGGATTGAAGGGGAATTATTTCCCCAATTTAAAACGCGCCACAGGGCTTGTTTGCACATGTTAACTCAGGCCCCATACCCTCCCTTCACCACTGTGTAAACACGCCCTGTGGCCATTTTTAGTTGGGAGATTAAGTTCATTTGAGTCCTGAGGGTCCCTAGGGTCCAACTAGCCCACTAGGTACCTCCAGTAAGCGCCACAGAGCTGCGTTGCAGAGAGGTGTAAAAAGTGGCACGGCCTGGACCACCTCTCTGCAACACAGCTCAGTGGCGCTTACTGGAAGCACCTGGTGGGCTAGTTAGCCCCCAGGGGCCCTCAGGATTGAAGGGGAATTATTTCCTCAACTTAAAACCCGCCACATGGTGTGCTAGCACATGTCACCTCAGGCCCCGTCCCCTCCCTTCCCCACTGTGTAAACACGCCCTGTGGCCATTTTTTAAGTTGGGAGATTAAGTCTCCTTGAATCCTGAGGATCCCTAGGGGCAAAATAGCCCACTAGGTACGTCCAGTAAGCGCCATTGCAGAGAGGTGTAAAAAGGGGCATGGCCTGCACCACCTCTCTGCAACGCAGAGCAGTGGCGCTTACTGGAAGCACCTGGTGGGCTAGTCGGCCCCCAGGGTCCCTCAGGATTGAAATGGAATTATTTCCCCAACTTAAAACGCGCCACAGGGCGTGTTTGCACACGTCACCTCAGGCCCAGTCCCCTCCCTTCACCACTGTGTAAACACGCCCTGTGGCCGTTTTTTAAGTTGAGAGATTAATTCCCCTTTAATCCTAAGGGTGCCTAGGGTCAAACTAGCCCACTAGGTACCTCCAGTAAGCGCCACAGAGCTGCATTGCATAGAGGTGTAAAAAGGGGTGTGGCCTCAGAACACCTGTCTGCAACGCAGCTCCCTGGTGCATACTGGAGATACCTGTTGGGCTAGTTGGCCCTCAGGGACCCTCAGTATTGAAGGGGAATTAATTCCCCAACTTACAACTGGCCAGGGGGCACGTTTGCAGAGTACTGCAAGGAGGGGGCATGGCCACCAGCGCGATGCCGGTCTTTTATATATTTATTTTTTTTAAGAAGGAGGGCTGTGTGGCCCCCCTTCTTTTTCTAATTTACTGGCCCTGGGGACCCCATCCCAAGCCATTCATAGGGGACTCGACAAAAATTCGACCAAACTATGCAAGAAATCCCCCTCACGGTTAATAAAACACACATCCACCGCCGGATGTGTAATACTTTTTATTTTACTCTCTGGAAAGGAGACAAACCTCACTTGAGAGTCACAGCGTGCTCCTGGCTGAGCCCAATGCTGTGTTACACCCACCAGTGCCCGCCGAGTGCCTCACACCTCTGTGTTGTATTCCACCAGCTAGTGCGTATGCTATGAGACTCTCTAGCCCATGTGCACTGTAACACCACCCCGTGAATATGTCATGCCACCCTTGCCTTCGCACGCGTTATATTGCCCCATCTAACGTGCCTTCCTCGATGCCTATGTTATAATGCACAGCGCTATGCCATACATATTACAATCTGGGATCCATATCTTTGTCACAGTGCATATGCAACGTTACACTCCCCAGCACATATTTTATATTACAACTTTAGAGAATAGTTAGGTTACACAACACTGCCCTGTGCATATTACACTCCAAGGTGCATATCGCATAGCACGCGCTAGTGCCTGTGCTATCTCACGCTTTCCAATGAATCTGTCATTGCGCACAATGTATTGCATATTATATTTCACGCCCCAGTTCATCTTATATCACACTTTTTGGTGCATAGTTTATACCATATAACATATCTTATTTTCATTTTCAATCATGCTCTGAGGACTATGTTTATATAACACTGCATCCACCTACCCTTTTCACGAGCATTACATTTTGCAATGGGGGGTGGAGGGTCAGGGGGTGTTTCTGCCAAGTGAGCCCAGAGTCACAGTCACAAACGTCCTCTTCTTCCTGAATAAAAGTGAGATTATGCTGCATACTTGTTCATATTTTAAGTAGTTCGCACAGACACACATTTTAAAAACAATAAAGTTCCTAATACCCACCTTCTCTGAACAGTTAGCTTGCTGCCCCATCCACCTCCTCACTATCCTCTGTTGTCTGAATCCATGGACTAACCTCCTCCCTCCTGCCATGCATGGTTTGATGTGCTGCCACTGCCCTCCATTTAGCATGATGTACCAGTCCACTCCTCCTGCCCTCCATTGCCCAATTCTATGGCCCATCATTGACCAACTGCTTAGACTTTGTGCTTAGATTGCTGCCCCTATTCTCCTTCCCCCTGCCCTCCGATGTCTTTGTACATGCCCCTGCTCCATCCTTTTTGCCCACCATGTTCCATGGACCTGCCACTCCTATCTACTCTCAGTGTTCTGTTGAGCTGCCACTCCCCTCCCACCTGCCTAGCATTGTCATATGACTGTAACCTGCCCCTGCCACCTCCACCCTGCCTGTGCACATGCCATGCCCCTATCCCCTTCCTCCTGTCCTCCATGGTCCATTTTACTGCCACACCCTTCTGCCCTCCCTGGTCTGTTGTACTGCAACTGCTCCTCCTGCCTGCCCCGCGCGGTCTGTTGTGAGGCCCCTTCCCCTGAACTCTCTTGTCTGTGCCCAGGTCATGACCCTCCCTTCTATCCTCCATGGTCCTTTGTGCATGCCCCTGCACCCTCCTTCTTTCCAATCATAGCCATTGTGCTGCCACTAACCCTCCCGCTTGCCATGCATGGTCTTCTGTGCTACCATGGCCCCTCCCACCTTCCCTGTGTGGTCAGCTAGCTGCCCCTGACCCCCTCCCACCTTCCCTCCATGGTCTGTGTGTATGCCATCATAGTCTCACTGTTGCTTTCCATGGTGTGTCTTGTTTCTAGTACCCATCCTGCCTGACCTCCATGGTCATCTTGCTGCTCCTGCCCTGCCCCCTTGCCCTCAGCCCTCTGTTTCCATGTGCAGACCCCTATTCCCTCCCTCCTGGCTTGTCTGTTTCATTGTAATGCCCCCGATCCGTCCCTCCTGCCCTTTATGGTCTGTTATGCTGCAGCTTTCTCTCCTGTCTGTCCATTATGGTCAGCTAGCTACCATTGCCTCTTTCACCTCTGTTCTCTGTTGTCCATGTGCATGGTCCTGTCCCCTCCCTATTGCTTTCTATGGATTGTTGTGCTGCACTCCCGTCCCGCATGCGCTGTGTGGTGTATTGTGCTGCTGCAAACCCTGATGCCTGCCCTGTAGGGTCAGTTTGGTGCACCTCTCCATGTCCCTCCTGTCCTCTGTTATCCCAGTCCATGTCCCTACCCCAATTCCTCCTGCCTACCATGATCCAATGTACCATACTTGCGAACATTTTGAACATGGTAAGAGGGAGATTTTGAAAAAAAACTGGGGTATTGATTTTCCCCTTTGAGTTACATTGAAAAAGAGGAGATTGTAGACAGGAGACAGATCAAATAAAGCCCATTTGAGCTTAAAAACATTGGACGTTTCCTGGCTGAAACGGGTCTGTTGGCATGTATGGTTGTACTACCACTGCCTCTTCCTTCTGGCCACAATGGACTATTATATTGCCACAGGCTCTCTTGCCAGTCCTGTATTGATGGTTTGTTGACCCTGCCCCCATTTCCACTGCCCTCCATAGTCTGTTGTGCTGCCACTGCCCTTCCTGCCTGCCCAGTGTGGTCAAATTGTTGCATCTGCACTCTCTTACCTGCCTTCAATTTTCAGAGTCCGTGCCCCTGGCCTCTGCCTCTCAACAGTATCCCAATGAACAACTAGATTGCTAATATTCTATATTTATTACAAAAGTGTGGAATGCCTGACGTCATCTTGATGTAATCAAAACTGTAATACCTAGAGTATTTCCTCTAGAAATTACATATATGAGAGGGTCTTATTTGCATCAAAATTATGGTTAGTGCTCTAAAAAACTAAAATGAGGACATATTTTCTGAGTTTTCAAATAGCGACAAAGAACTTTTAAATTATTTGTAATCTTTATGTTTTTATATCCAGTTGACCACTTGATTAAATTTTGCACCTAGGGGAGAGGATGTGGTGTTACTTCCAGAGCTGCAGACTTTGCAACTGGGGAACCAGGTTGGAGTTTCTGCTTCAGCTCAACATTCTGTGATTCTGGTCAAATCACTTAATCTCCCCATGGCTACAACCAAAATGAATTTGATCTTGTGTGATGTAACCAATGTTCATGTAAAGCACTCCAATACCTGACTAGTCTGCACTATATAAAACTGCAAATACACAAAAAATAAGTGTTTTGCACACTTCTGTCATTGGGCTATACTTGGGCTAGATCTGGGTGATATTTGGGCTACATTTAGGCTCTTTTGTCTCTGGTGGCCATCTTGGGAGATTTATTTGTTATGAAGTTTCCTAATTTCCTCAATTACTACAGTCTCCTCAGTGGGAATACTTTCAGTTTCTTTATTTTGGTTCCATCAAGAAGGCATTCAGATGTGTCACACATTTGCCATAAATTCTGAATGTTAGCACTCTATTTGCTCATTAGATCACTGTAGTAAAACTACTGCTCACCAGGGAAGTCTACTGCTGGTATTCAAAGTGCATGTTTCAGTCTGCATGTCAGAATTTTTATATGAAATAGAAGAGCATTTGAGAAGTCAAAATGTGCCCTAATTTTTCTTTCTGCAGACCTAATCATAATTTCTATGGCAAAATGAACCCCCTCATTTTGTTCCTTTGTAAATTAAATGTTTTAAGTGTTACCACTTTATTCCAATCAAGATGGCTTCAGGTGTGCCATACTTTTGTCATAAGTAAGACTGTTAGCGCTCCAGTTGTTCGTTAGAACACTCTGGGACATTCTGTCATTGAGCTATACTTGGGCTACATCTGGGTGATATTTGGGCTACATTTGGGCTCTTTTGTCTCTGGTGGCCATCTTGGGAGATTTATTTGTTATGAAGTTTCCTAATTACCTCATTTACTGCAGTCTCCTCAGTAGGAAATACTTTCAGTTTTTTACTTTGGTTCCATCAAGAAGGCATTCAGATGTGTCACACATTTGCCATAAATTCAGAATGTTAGCACTCTAGTTGCTTATTAGATCACTGTAGTAAAGCTACTGCTCACCAGGGAAGTCTGCTGCTGGTATTGAAAGTGCATGTTTCAGTCTGCATGTCAGAATTGTTTAATGAAATAGAAGAGGACTTGAGAAGTCACTCAAAATGTGCCCTAATTTTTCTTTCTGCAGCACTGATCATACTTTCTATGGCAAAATGAACCCCCTCATTTTGTTCCTTTTTAAATGAAATGTTTTAAGAGTTACCACTTTATTCCAACCAAGATGGCTTCAGGTGTGCCATACGTTTGTCATAAGTAGGACTGTTAGCGCTCTAGTTGTACTTTAGAACACTCTGGGAAGCTGCAGTAGAACACAAAGGAATCAACTTACAGTCTCTGCCCTTGTTGGGTGTACATGTTTTACTGAGAATGTCAGACTTCATTCTCACATGACTGAGAAAAATAATGTGAATTTACAGAAAATATGCTCTCAGTTTAGCTTATAGATCACCTTCCAAACCTCTGTGTGAAAAGCATGAGAAAATAGTTTTCTCTCAAACATGATTCATGATATCACAGCAGAAGGCTTTTTCACATGGTCAAATCACCTTCGAACCTACCACAATTCCTAAAATGAGTATGGTACCATCAACAAATGATTTATAATGTAACTAAAGTCTTAAAACCTTCTATTAACTGCAATGCTTTTTAATGAGGTGCTATCATGTATATTTATCCCAAGATGGCTGCCAACACTTCTTGGATGAAGTGCTGACAGCCAATCAGATCTCACGATGAGATGTGTGGTTAGGCTCCGCCCAGATATATATGTGATTTTACTTTTGATTTTCTCAGGAACTACTGAACGGATTTACACCATTTAAGCAAAAGGCACGAGTCTGAACTGAGAACTACCTCTTTGCCAAATTTGGTGTAATTCCGTTCAGCACTTCGGGCTGTACCTTCGACTAAAGGTCCTATGGGAAAATGCATGGGGAAAACGCGTTTTGGGACACCCCTTTTTTCTCAGCCCCCACTTGACGAATCACCCCGAGACTTTCAGGGTAGGAGCTGAGCAGAGCGCCCCATTAGTTTTGAAAATTTCACGAAGATAAGTCAACCGGCACCAAAGTTATTCAAAATAGAATTTTCAGATTTCCTATGGGAACTCGGTCCTAACTATAACTATCTACTGGCGACCGCCAGTAGATAATATTCACTGAAAAAACCAAAGGTTTCAAGGGCGTTATAGTTAGGAATTGGCATTTAAAAAACCTTTGAAATTCACTGAAAAAACCATAGGTTTCAGGGGCGTTATAGTTAGGAATTGGCATTTAAAAAACCTTAGAAATTCACTGAAAAAACCATAGGTTTCAGGGGCGTTATAGTTAGCTGGACATTTCCCTCGTACAAAACCCTAGAAATTCCCCTGTTATAGTTAGTTCAGCTAACTATAACTCGCGCCCCCGCAATGCACTGCTGATGATGTCACATATTACATCACTCATGACATGGTCAGTGACATCACTGATGACATCACTGATGACATCTCAAATGACATCACTGATGACATCACTGATGCCATCATCCAGTGAATGTGTGTTTTTCTTAAAAGTTTAAATATGTTTTATATATTTATAGTGAAAGGCCCATGGAAGAATGAGTGGGTGTATAAGTGCTTGAATGGGTGATTTTCTAGGTGCGTAACTGACTCCATAAGTGAGTTATTAAATGTATCTTACTGCAGACTAGTGACTAAACTGTGTGAATGTCTGTATGTGTCTGTGTGTTGGTGTATAAGTGGCTGTATGGTTTTGTGAATAGCTATATGAGTGTCTATATGGGTTATTGATTGGTTGTCTGAGTATCTGTATGGGTGCCTGAGTGTTTGTATGGGTAGGGTGTATGTGACTCTGTGACTAGATGTGTGAGTGGGTGATTCAGTGGGTGCATGTTTTTAAGGGTGCATCTGTGATGGACTGTATGGTTGGGTGAGTATATGTATAGGTGTGTTAGTGATTGAATGTATATCTCAGTTGTACATGTGTCAGTAACTACATATGTGAAACACAGTGTATATGTGTGTAAGAGTATATAACTATCTATATATGAGAGTGTGTGATTTTGGGAGTGGCTGTATGCGCCATAGTGCAAGGATATCTGTGTCATGTGCTGTTTGTTTTTCTGCAGGAAGACGCAGAATTTGTTAGTATTTTATGAGTAAGTGAACTTAAGTGTTTTTAACTGTATAAGTGAGTAAATTTTACTGTGATTAATTATTTGCATGACTGACTAAATGTATCAGTACCTTAACGGATGATTGGCGGTGTGTGAGTGTCTATATAGGTGACTGTAAGTATGAGTGACTGTACAGGTGAGTGAGTGGAGATGTATGTAGACCTAAAAGTCAATGAGTGGGTGAGTAGTTATTGGTATTGGAGTATCTATGGTTGTCAAAATGGCGTCTGAAATTTTGAGTCGGTGTATCAAACGTTATATTAGGGTGTGAGAAGATGCACTCATTTATCACATGGATGATGTCATCAGTGGTGTCATCAGTGATGTCATTTGAGATGTCATCAGTGATGTCATCAGTGATGTCACTGACCATGTCATGAGTGATGTAATATGTGATGTCATCAGCAGTGCATTGCAGGGGTGCGAGTTATAGTTAGCTGAACTAACTATAACAGGGGAATTTCTAGGGTTTTGTACAAGGGAAATGTCCAGCTAACTATAACGCCCCTGAAACCTATGTTTTTTTCAGTATTTTGTAAGGTTTTTTTAAATGCCAATTCCTAACTATAACGCCTCTGAAACCTATGGGTTTTTCAGTGAACTTCAAAGGTTTTTTAAATGCCAATTCCTAACTATAACGCCCCTGAAACCTTTGGTTTTTTGCAGTGAATTTCAAAGGTTTTTTAAATGCCAATTCCTAACTATAACATGCATGAAACCTACGGTTTTTTCAGTGAATTTCAAAGGTTTTTTAAATGCTAATTCCTATCTACAACTTATCTCTAAAGATATCATGTTTAATGATTTTGATTGCATTTCTATATTTTTCAAATTCAGTGTGTCATTTTCTTATTTTTTTTTTTAATACTTTTTTATCATCATTTTTTAAACATATTTCTTCAATTAATTCTTTTAAAAATTAAAAAATATTATTTGAACTTAATGTGTTTTTCAAACATATTTTTTTATATTTTTCAAAATATTTTTTCAACTATAAGTGCAAAACTTTATTTTAGATATATATTTTTTTCAATGTTTTTGGATCCGCGCACCCTATGCGCACCGTTCACGATCCGTACGCGATAGCATACGCGCATGGTATGCGTTGGGTACGTGTTTAGTGCGCGATTGCTATGTGACCGGTACGCGACTCCCAGCCTATACATGACACGTTCGATGTACGTAACGCGACGTTTACGCGCTTCCGCGATGCGTCATATGCGTCCGTGACGCGATGGGTATGCGGATCCAGCGAAGTATTTAACATTTAAAAACACATATGTATGTATTGCATGTGAATATTAATTGAAGACATACTCTAAACTAGTCTTAAAACTAATATATTTTGACATCTAATCCTATATTTCTTTTTAATTCAATTTCGCGGATGCGCGCTGGGTGCGTGCTGCGTAAGCGCACGGTGCGCGGATCCCATGTGACCTGCAAAAAAAAGAGATTTGATTGGTTCATTACACTTCCTGTTCTAACTACTGAAAGACCCCACCCATTTCAATCATTCTTCTTTGAGCTTCTTTGGAGAACCATCTCTTTGGACAGAAGAAGATTTTTTTAGACTAAGTATACACTTAGTTCTAACTTTTTGCAACCAAAAATGGCTTCAGGGCAGCAGGCATCACCTCAAACCTCTGAGGATTAATTTTTGCCGGAGGAACCACACAAAAATCGTTTTGCTTCAGTGGCGTGGACATTTCTTACTTTTCCCGAAGGACAGAATAAGACCAATGCCACCTTGGTCACATGTAAGATTTGCAAAAGAGTGTTATCGAGAGGGGATCCCACCAAGAAATACTCTTGCGGCACGGCAAGTATGATGAAGCACATGAGGAGCCTTCATCCAAACAATCTTGCACGTGAAGAGTGCTGATGCATGAGAGACACTCCTGCTCCTGCGCCATCCACCTCATCGCAGCCGAGCACGTCAAGAGTGCATCCCTCAGACCAAACCTAGGACATCCGTCCTCATTTCAATTTTTAAAAGTGCTCTGCTCTAAGTGCAATAAGACTTTGTGCTATGGCGAGCAGTCACTCGACCTCATCTGCCGCTGGCAGGAAAGTCATATTTGCTAGGTTTTTTTTGTGTGTTTTTTTTACTGTTCCCTGAAGTTCATTGTTTGGTTTCTCCTGTTTTGTTTTGTTTTTTATTCAGAAAAACCAAAAAAAACACAAAATTGTTCGAAAACCCCCCCAAAAAACATAAAAGAAGAAAGAAGAAAAAAAAAATCATTTAAGAACTAACCCTGGGCGTAGTTCGCGAAGTAGCACTTCGCGAAGCTACGCAAAGTGCAGTTCGCACTACGCGAGCTACGCGTAGCACTTCGTGAACTGCGTAGTACCTTGTTCGCACTGTGCCAGATGTCGTTTTCAATGATTGCACAGTGCGGACAAGCAACCGGCAGTGTGCAATCATTGAAAATGGCATCTTGCACATTGCGAGCTGTAGTTTTCTGCTGCTCGAGTAGATTTTTACTCGAGCGGCAGCTTTCTCAACGCGAACTGTTAGTTTCTCATCGCGAGCGGTCACGAGCATACGCGACCACTCGCAATGAGAAACCTGACCTCCTCGCATTGGGAATCTCGCCGGGAGGTTTATTTTCCATGCTCGCGATCGCCAACTTGATGTTGCTGATCGCGAACAAGGAGAAAGTCTCGCCGGGATGTCATTTTGCTTGCTCGCGGTCGCCAACTGGATGTTGAGGACCGCGAGCAAGCAAAAAATGACCGCAGCACTACGCAACACTACGCTACGCATGTTCGCACTGTGCTACGTGCAATTCGCGTAGTGCGAAGTAGCGCGAACTTCGCAAACTATGTGAGCGTAGCGTAGTGCTTTGCCCAGGCTTATTAAGAACTAACTTTCCTGGTTTAAAAAAAGAGCTAAATTTCTTTGTTAGTGTGTGAAAGTTTAGATGAATGTATGTGTAGTACGTAATTGACTGAATGAATGCATTAGTAGCGTATGGTGAATGTATAAGTGCAGAACTATAAGGAAGTGCTGCAGCATCACACAGTAACCTCTTTAACTGCTGTGTGCTGTAGTACTTCCGAAGCACAGGGATGCAACATATGTACATAAATATGTTGCAAATCTATGCTTCTCTCTGCACGGCTGCTTAAACTGCAGCCATGTGGTGACACAGGCACCTTTGAACAATAGTGCAAGGATATCTGTGTCATGTGCTGTTTGTTTTTCTACAGGAAGACACACCTTCCTGTACAAAAACAATGAGAAAATACATTTTTCTCCTTCAATGTATGCTGACCATTTCAGCATGCATTGAAGAAATAAAAATGTGGAGAAATTAAAGCAATTCTCTTTGTTGTGCTTTCCTACACCAATTGTAGAATGGTGCACCATTCACACACATATCGAGATTTACGATTTCTAATAAATCTAGACATGTGTCTTGTTCTATGAGTATTAAGTGCAATCATGCACAACAACACTTATAGAACACCCTTTCATCCGAAAGTGGTCTGCATGATTAAGTTATATTTTCATGGAGTATAAAAAGTACACAGAGTGCCTTTTCCTTGTGAATGATAGAAGGTAAGCACAGAATTTTGACTGCAAAGATGTTCAAAGAAGAATGATTGAAATAATTGCGGTCCTTCAACAGCTAAAAAGATGAAATATTATGAACCCCTCAAATCTCTTTTTTTGCAGGTCACTTGATATCTGATTATGGTCAAATTTCAAAACTACATAAACAAAGTGTTTTAAGAAACGTGTTTCAACTTTGTAGATTCTTACAGGCCTCTTCATTCTCCATATTGAGACTTAGTAAAACTTACCTTCACAGTAATAGGAATAAAAAATGTTATTCATTTTTGCCTATTTTTCTTTCAAATATAAATTCTTAAAAATTGTTCATTTTAAAATTTGGATCTGTGAAAGAAAATAACATAAAAATTATAACATATAATAATACATTTTTTACAACACAACATAATTTCCACAAAGTAATTTGTTTGCTTTTTTTGCTGTTCTCAGAATATATTGAATTTCACTCGAAATAGTGATTTCAATGGTACTCATCACTTAACAGCGGGCAAAAAAAAAACAATCAGAAAGATTGTTAACCTCATCGCTGCTTATGACGGAGTGGTTCCGTCATGCCCGTCGGTCGCGCTGTGCGCATGACGGAACCACTGCGTCACGGCCCCGCCTGTGCAGCGAACCTTCAGCACGGCGCTGTAATCCGCGCCGCGCTGAAGGGGTTAAAAAAAAGCCAACATACTATTCTCAGTAAAATACCAGAAAATACAAATCATACACATATGAAATGCTTACAGATTACAAAATTTTATAACTTTAACTTATAAAAACTGTAAATGATGCCACATTAAAATAATCACCGAATGATTGACCACCAAAAAGTCCATAATTCAAAAATATACCTTTCCTTGAGGCCAAATGGTATTTTTGCACTTCTTCTTTATGTAAACTGTCCAATGGTAGTTCTATTAAATTATAATAATAAATTCCTCAGAGAGTGAATTAGCTTCCTAAAACTTTGGCTTCAAAAATATTAGGTAGGAATTTTGTAATTCCCTAGGCAAACGTTGTTTGAAAACCAACTGGGCATCATTACAAAGTGTCCAGCCTTTGTCACATTTTAGATAGGCAGTGTAATGTCCAGATGTGGTGGAAGGACCATCATGGAAAATTATTGCAATTGCTACAAAAGTCCTTGCTGATATTGATATTTGTGCTGCTACAAATTGTTTTATTAAAGTATCCAATTTTCTTCCATCAACTGTACAACGTTGCATCATTAAAATTATGTATTTTCCATATTTTATTAACAATAATGTGGACAACATTTCTGATTTACATTGGCTACACTCCATGTTTTGATTTGCACCTTTCACTAATTTATTGAAAGCCACTGATTTACAGTCTGGTAATGTTAAATACAGAAATCTCTCAGTGTCTACATTGGTGCTACATGTATAGGTGCAATTTTCACAATGATGTTCCCATTTGTAAGAAAGGCCAAAAATATTTTCTATTTCTACACCTTCATTTTCAAAAATGGTAAGCATATACATTAAAAATCCCTGAGCATCTTGTTGGATATTTTGTGTAAATTGTGTAGAACCAGAACACACATCCAAAAGACTATGAACATCTGAAACAGATTGTATTTTACTTCTATCTGTTGTCAATTTTTCATAAACAGAGTGCAACAGAGAACAAAATATTTTTTGCCGATTCTCCATAATTTGCTCTTGCAAATCTTCAAGATAAAAAACAACATTGACCACTACATTAGCATAGCAGTTGAAACCAGAACTATTTTCAAACTGATAACCAACAATCTCTCCAACAGTGTCCAATTTCTTTTTACCTACAATCACAATATTATCTTGTTCTTTTCTTTTCTTGATACCTTCAGAACAGATATTCTCTAACCTTCTTTTTTGACCAACCACACGCTTTTCAAATACAGGAAATTGACCTAAATTTGGAGCATACACCCTTCTTAACCTATTATACTCTTTTACACAGTTTGCATCTGCAGTAACCTTTGTCTCATCAAAATCAATCAAAAACAAACCAGATAATGTTCTGACTCGCGACAAAGCAACATATGCCATACCCTCTTTAAATACAGTAGATCCAATGTTCACCAATGCACTGTCTACACTTAATCCTTGAGATTTATGAATAGTCACTGCATATGCCAGAGAAAATGGAAATTGTTTCCTACGGACATATAAATCTTTAACAAGCAAAAAAAAAAACTGAACAACGACCAATTTCTTTAACTTCATCAATCTGATCAAATTTAATTTTTAAAAATTCAATTCCTTCTTTTTTCTGATAATTCAGAAAATCCACCAGTTTGCCCATTGCACCATTAACTAAACCTTTCTCTACATCCAAATTACGCCTTAAAATTACCCGACAGTTTACACACACATACAGTGTCTTTTCCAAACCAGCAGTTTTAGATATTTTTTTTTCTAAAGAATCTAGTTTTGATCTCAACTTACCCGTTAAAATAATAGTGATTCCTTCATGTAGTATTTTATCGATGGCTTCCATTTTGACAATTTCTTCATTTTCCAATTTTAATAATTCTTCGTTGAATATTGAACACTCACGCAGTGTTGGCATTAAGCAAATCACGTACTTATTTTTAGCAATTTCCATGTATACTTTTGCAGCAACTGCATTTTCATTTGGAAAGACATTGCAAAGTAATCGACTCTCCAAAGCTTCTTTCCCTTTTTTTGAAAGAATTCCAATTCTTATATCTTGAAGAATACTTCCATATTCAGCATAATTTGCCTGTCGCATATTTGTTGTCAGTTCTTTGTATTCAAAATTACTCCGAATGTTCACATTACCAACACTGCCAAGAGACTTAATGGTATCTTCATGGGCAAGTGTTTTAAATACCGGTTGTCCTTTTACCGGTGTCAGTTGCAGTAGATCTCCAAAAACTATGACGTGTTTTCCTCCCATTAACACGTCATACTCTGTTTTAAGAATTTGCTGCATTCTTAAATGCACAAAGACAAGCATCAAGTTTGAAACCATGCTCACCTCATCAATAATGAGAAGTATCATTTTCTTCAGGACTCTTGAAACTTCACAACAAGCTTCTCCAGATAGCTTGTGGTATTCCAATTTGTTCTCATGCTCTATTGGCAGCATTAGTAAACGATGTAAAGTAATTCCTTTAATGTTATGTGCTGCCAACCCAGTTGGAGCAGTGACAACACAAGACAAATGCGACTCAGTTTCCTGTTCCAGCTTGACCACTCACATACATTCGGATAGGTTGAAATGATGTACATGAGCAGTCTTTCTTTTCATGAAGTAATCCATAGTCAATCTGCTCTTTCACTTGTTGATATATTTGTTTCTGTTCAACATTTAGTTGCTCTTCCAAGTTTCCTAACTGTATTGCATCTTCTTGTGCTTGATACATTGCTGTTTCCACCTCATTCATGGCAATCGCTGCTTCATTTTCAACAATTGGTTGTCCAAGTGGATCTTGACTCAGTGCAGCAGAACTTTCACTATCTTGAGAACTGTCTCTAGCAATCTCAGCTGCAATTGTAGCTTCTTGATCAATTTCATCATTCAACATTTTCACATAATTTGCGAAAGCACTGCATTGTATGCTATCTTTACAAGCATTAAATGAATCTTCATAGCTGGGAAAATCTCCAAGTAATTCCAGTTCAGAACGCCATGGTTTGAACATTTGCAAAAGGGCTAAATAGTAAAATTCCCTTTTGTCAGCAGTGTCGCAACTCAGTTTTCTGTGATTAATTAAATTTCCTCTCCTTTGTTTCACCAGACATCCTTCAGAACCAATCACTCCATATTTTCCATCGTTGATGTTCTCTGTAATATTCCGTTTAAAAGTGTAGTTTTGCGACACTTCATAGAGACACATGTTCTCAAGATGATGACTTCTCTTTGGATAGTATGTGTCCAACATATTGGTTTTCAAAATATCTGTACTTTCAGGGTCATTTTCTGCTAAATATTCAATTTCTTGAACAGATTTCAGTACCCGATTTTGCATTCCTGCAAGACCTAGACTCACCCAAATGATTCTTCTACTTTTGGAATATAGACTTGCAGATGATAACTGATCTGAACATTCATATGCTCCAATTTCACGATGCGATAACATTTTCAAACTGAAACTGTATAATTTCTTACTTAGACTCTTCTCGTGAGAAATCTCTTCCCACATTTCTTTCAATTCAGTCTTTTCTGATTTAGTAATGTAAGACGTTACATATCGAGCAACAGCAATAGAATTGTCCGCAACATACTGAATATCCATGTTAGCATTCCACATGGATAAAATAACTGGATTGTAGTCATTTATGTATTTTGATTCTTCGCTTCTTCTTAAGTTGTAGGTGTTTTTCGGAGACTTTCTTGTGATGGTATGTCGTACAGCTGACATGAAACTGTTCACTCTTCCTTTGGCTAATACAGGATGTGGAAATCCAAAACGACATTTGGTATAGAACTTATCCTTTGACTTGTACTTTCGTCGACAGTATTTTCCACACCTATGGCTTTGAAATCGTAAGACTTGTTCTTTTAAGTTTTTGTCTTCTCTGCTATTTGGTACAGCACATGTAGCATAATCTTCAATGAAAGACAAAACACTTTCATCTGAATCTGTTCCAAATTTGGGGGCATCCTTGACCCATAGCAACATATGTATGTGAGGAGCACCTCTTGCTTGATACTCCTTTCTCCAAAAGAAATCCACAACTTCTCCAAGAGGAGGATTATTTTTATTGCAGATGAAAGACATCATAGCTTCAAATCTATGATTGAAATATCTGCATACATTGACAGGATCCAAAGATAACAATTCTCCAGGTGTCTTGTATTCACTATTATTTATATTGGAATTTGCCTCTCGAAGAAATTCAAGTAAATCATCCCAAGCATACTCAGCACAGCTTAGTGTAACAAACCATGTAGGAGTTCCCAAGTTCCGTAGCATGCATTTCAGTTCTCCATGTCGACGGTACCAATATTCATTAGTCCCACGCTGACATGCCATCAGATTAATCAACTGAGATTCTAAATGATCATCTCTCTGATGCACTTTATCCATAAAATCCTTTGCAGTTACATTTTGCAGATGCATTCCAGTTTTTAAAATGTGATTTACTGCATATGAAAGTCCAGACAAGTCACTTTCAAACAGAAGTTGAAACATATAAGGGATACATTGTCGAAATCTTGGATCTTCTGCATATAATCTTGTTGTCCGATATTCAGATGCAGGAATCTGCACAGGACGTTCATCATATCGTCCACCTTTTCCTGTTGGAAACAACTGCGGGAAACAACGAGCATCCAAACTCTCTTCCCATACACTCATGGGACATCCTGTTGCTTTTTTCATTTGAAACAACTCAATTGTATTCCCCATCACCTCTTTGGAATGAAGTGGCTTTACACTGTAATGTTCATAGATCTCTTCACATCTGGACATGTCCACTTTTACAATTTGTCCACTTAATGTTTCACTATCTTCTGCTAAATCTATTTCTTATTCTCCAAAAAACACATTTCTATAGTACTCATTATTTTTTATCAGATACAATGATGCCTTTTGCACTTTTCTAACATCCACTAACTCTTGCCAGATTTTCTTTTTCTTAGTAGGAACACCATTAACTAGAATGACTAGTGGCTCATTTTCTGCATGATCTACACCAATAGTTTAAAAAATGTTCCTTAAATCTAATGGTAAATACACAACTCTTCCTTTCAATCCTCTTTGCAACTCTGATGGAGGTGATTTACTTGTTTTGGGCTCCATACGAACAATAGCCTGAAAAGGGTGAACACATTGTATCAGAATAGACTCGTACGTATTTAAATCTATCAGCTCTAGATTATTATGAACAGCTCTAGCAGGCATTTTATTCTCATCTAATTTATTATAACAATATTTGCAAATACGCTGCTCACATCCCAAATCAAAACAATCCTCTACCAACAAATAAGTTGCAAATTCCATCCACTTATCATTATTTTCTATTTCACTTTTAAAATACAGATTGACACCTCTAGTCGGATTTTTATAGTGACTTCGCCGACAACAAATACAAGAAACATTTGGTCTTTCACCTGAAATTACCTTAAACTTTGTCATTTCATCCTCAAATTTTTCTGTAATTACAGGTTCTACATTTTCTTCAACATTTTGTTCTACTAATGTGTCAGTTTCTTCCCTCTCTTTCTGAGGCCCAAAGTAACAAAACTCAATATCCTCACAGACCTGCTTCACATCTGAAACTGACCCACGCAAAAGAGCACTGATCAACTCACTTAACTTTAGTGCTGGACTTTTTGCATAATACAACCTTCTCACTAACTTCCGCATTTGAGTATGATGTACTGCCAGCATTCTGAAATGGTGAAAAACACTTTCACAAACTTTCCTAGAAAGACAAGCCAGAGAATGACCTTGCAAACCAGTATGTTTTCTCACTCGGCAAGGGCCTAGTCCTTGCAACAGCTTAATCTTTTGTTTTACACTTTTTTTAGTATTGACTCGTAAAAAACTACATAATTTTTCAATAGATTCAATAGATTCCTGTCGTACACTACAAGCACTACTGCAATCCCAAGTGTACACAGGGTTTTTAGCACGTCTCCCTAAAAACTTCATCAGTTATCACTTCTTCTGCATTTCTTTCAGCCATTTTCTCTTTCTCCATTGGACAACCATCACTAACCTCATAACCTCTACCACTAGTGTCAACTGCATACAATAATTTTTCACTTAGTGAATAACTCTCTTCATTAAAAAAAGGCTCTGAACTGGAACTGTGTTTCCATTCTCCCCAAAAAACATCACAAATTTTTTTTTTGGCCTTCATTACATATATTGATTTATCTAGTGATCGAATTCTGTTCAACACTAAAATAAACAGTTTCCTTTTTACTTCAAAAGCCTTTTCCACAATGCTTTCAATATGCTTCTTCTTTTTATAAAATAAAGCTCTCTTTTTATATTTCTTTACATCTTTCAGCAAATTATGCACTACTCTCTTGTAAAATATTTTTTTGCGTAATTCCTTATACTGATTTTGTCTTCTTTTACCATACTTTATCTCCTTTGACTGAACATTTGCTTTTTTACTTTTCCTCTTATTTTGATTTTTTTTCTTACTCAAAAAATTATTTGAAGTTGCAGTATTCTCTACATTCTGTTTGCTCCTACAAACATTTTTAATACATTGCTTTGTGATCTTACCAGAAGATTGTTTCCTTTTAGCCACATTATCTTTTTCATTCAATACTTGTGGTTGATGTTTCTTCAAATAATCCTCCTGTCTCTGTTCTTTTCTTTTTCTTTTTTTTCTGGCATACTTTCTCGATTTTAACGTTGAAAAACAGTATCTGCAAAAAAGAGTCACAAATAAATATATATTAATAACTTTCAAATTTACAATATTCCATTACTGTACAAACACATTTTATATAAAAACAGACTAAAAAACTATAGCCCTGAACCACAAGTGTGACGATGATTAAAACACTACATACATAAAGCATACTACTTTGAAGCAGTTCATGCCCTAAAGCCTACCTCACAAAAAGACTGCATGCTAACTAACTGAATGATTACAGTACTAAAAAGAGACACACTGGGTGAGTAACAGGGTGTTTGCTAGAAGTGTATGAATACTAACTGGGAATTGAAGCTGCGAAAGACAACTGTGTAGCTCATTAGAGAACTGAATGCATACTGGATAGGCATTTAAAGCAGTCCATGTCCTAAGGCCCGGCTCACTGCATGAGTACTTGGGTACTGACTGAATGATTAGACTACTGCAAGGAGACTGCCTGGATGAATTTATAACTGGTAGACTTTTCGCACAGGGAATGAATTAGTACTTGGTACAAAAAAGGTCACTAAAAGACTGCAAAGGGAGTGACAAGATGTTTGCTGGACTATATGGATATTGACTAGGGAATTGAAAGTATAAAAGAGAAATCTCTAGGTGGTTAAAAGACTGCATACATAGTGCATAGGGGTTTGAAGCAGTCCATGTGCTAAGTCCTGGCTCAGTGCATGAATACTTAGACAGTAACTGGAAAGAGGGTGTCTTGGTGAATTTATAAATGTTTGGGTTTTGGCACAGTGAATGAATTACTACATGGTCCTGAATGGGTCACTAGAAGTGATAGGGTGTTTCCTGGAAGTGTATGGAAACTGTCTAGAGAATTGAAGGTGTGAAAAACAACTGTGTAGGTGGTTAGAGAACTACATGCATACTGCATGGACATTTGAAGCAGTCTATTTGGTAATGAATGGTTCACAACATAAGTACTTAGAAACTGACTAAATCATCAGACTACTTCTAGGACAGTGCCTGGGTAAAAATATTAAATTTTCAGTTCTGGGGCAGTAAAGACAATACTACATGGTACTGTACTTTAGTGTCAAAGCATGACTCATTTTATCAACGCATAAGCAAAGACTGGCTTCTAATACTACTAAAACTTGTCAACATGACAGGTTTCAAAACAGTTATCTGTCAGCAAATGCACGATGTTACCAAACGTTTCTCTGACAGTGGTTCCCAAATGCACACAGACTCACAGTGTGATTCTAGCCAAGCACCACTATCCCTAGGAGTTTACCAAAACTCATTCACTACAGCGGAAGAGGTAAGGGAACTGCACACAATCTACATATTTCACGACTACACTTTAGTGTCAATGCCTGACTCATTTAATCAACACATACGCAAAGACTGGCTTGTAATACTACTAAAACTTGTCAACATGTCAGGTTTCAAAACAGTTATTCTTTCAGCAAATGCACGATGTTACCAAACGCTTTTCTGACAGTGGTTCCCAAATGCACACAGACTCACAGTGTGATTCTAGACAAGCACCACTATCCCTAGGAGTTTACCAAAACTTATTCACTACAGTGGAAGTGATAAGGGAACTGCACACAATCTACATATTTCACGACTACACTTTAGTGTCAATGCCTGACTCATTTAATCAACACATAAGCAAAGACTGGCTTCTAATGCTACTAAAACTTGACAACATGACAGGTTTCAAAACAGTATTCTATCAGCAAATGCACGATGTTACCAAACGCTTCTCTGACAGTGGTTCCCAAATTCACACAGACTCACAGTGTGATTCTAGACAAGCACCACCATCCCTAGGAGTTTACGAAAACTCATTCACTACAGTGGAAGAGGTAAGTGAACTGCACACAATCTACATATTTCACGACTGCACTTTAGTGTCAATGACTGAATCATTTATTCAACACATAAGCAAAGACTAGCTTCTAATGCTACTAAAACTTGACAACATGACAAGTTTTAAAACAGTTATCTGTCAGTAAATAAACGATGTTACCAAATGCTTCTCTCACAATCCTTACCCAAATGCAAACAGACTCACAGTGTGATTTTAGACAATCAACACTATCCTAGGACTTTACCAAAACTCATTCACTACTGTGGAAGGGATAAGGGGACTGCACACAATCTACATATTTAAGTACAGCACATCAGTGTCAATGCCTGACTCATTTAATCAACATATAAGCAAAGACTGGCTTCTAATGCTACTAAAACTTCACAACATGACAGATTTCAAAACAGTTTTCTGTCAGCAAAAGCACGATGTTACCAAACGCTTCTCTGACAGTGGTTCCCAAATGCACACAGACTCACAGTGTGATTCTAGACAAGCACCACTATCCCAAGGAGTGTACCAAAACTCATTCACTACACTGGAACTGGTAAAGGAACTGCACACAATCTACATATTTCACGACTACACTTTAGTGTCAATGCCTGCCTCATTTAATCAACACATAAGCAAAGACTGGCTTCTAATGCTGCTAAAACTTGACAACATGATAGGTTTTAAAACAGTTATCTGTCAGTAAATAAACGATGTTACCAAATGCTTCTCTCCCAATCCTAACACAAATGCACACTGACTCACAGTGTGATTTTAGACAAGCAACACTATCCTAGGAGTTTACCAAAACTCATTCACTACTCTGGAAGAGTTAATGGTACTGCACACAATCTACATATTTAAGTACACCACATCAGTGTCAAAGCATGACTCATTTAATCAACGCATAAGCAAAGACTGGATTCTAATACTACTAAAACTTGACAACATGACAGGTTTTAAAACAGTTATCTGTCAGCAAATACATGATATTACCAAACGCTTCTCTGACAGTGTTTCCCAAATGCACACAGACTCACAGTGTGATTCTAGACAAGCACCACTATCCCTAGGAGTTTACCAAAACTCATTCACTACAGTGGAAGAGGTAAGGGAACTGCACACAATCTACATATTTCACGACTGCACTTTAGTGTCAATGCCTCACTCATTTAATCAACACATAAGCAAAGACTGGCTTCTAATGCTACTAAAACTTGACAACATGACAAGTTTTAAAACAGTTTTCTGACAGCAAATACACGATGTTACCAAACGCTTCTTTCACAGTGGTTCCCAAATGCACAAAGACTCACAGTGTGATTCTAGACAAGCACCAGTATTCCTAGGAGTTTACCAAAACTCATTCACTACAGTGGTAAGGGAACTGCACACAAGCTACATATTTCACGACTACACTTTACTGTCAATACCTAACTCATTTAATTAAAGCATAAGCCATAACTGTGTTCTAATGCTACTAAAACTTGACAACATGACAGGTTTCAAAACAGTTATCTGTCAGCAAATGCACGATGTTACCAAACGCTTCTCCACAGTGGTTCCCAAATGCACACAGGCTCTCTGTGTGATTCTAGACAAACAACACTATCCCTTACACTGTACCAAAACACATTTCTTCATTGACAAGGAGTACAACATTTTACTGCAGAAACATAACTCATTTCACAAATTCATAAACAATAAGTGGTTTCTAAATCTACCAAAATATAAGAACTGAATAGTTATCTGTCTACAAACACATGAAAAAACACAAATCCTTATCACAAAATGGTTTCTACATGCATACACACTGTCAATAAGATTGTAGAGAAAAAAAATACTCCCTACACTTTAGCAGAAAAAATACATTAGTCTGATTAAAATAAAAATATTCTACATACATCCCCTCACAATTAAATAACTCACATTTCAAGATGTTTTGTAGGTTAAGAAGTATATCAGTCACACACCAGATATCAGTCACACACCAGATTTTCTTATACAGAATCTCTGCACTGTGCACCTGTCAGCAAAACTAAAGAATGGCAAAGTTTCCCTCTCATTTTCCACACATATACATGTAAACATCAAATCACATTTTTTCCCACATAAATTCAAAAGCAAACACACATTTCTATTGGTTAAACATTTCAACCCTTTCCAAATAACATAAACTTCAACCCTTCCCCCAATCTGCCTTCTGCCCGTTACCATAGAAACAGGTCATGGAACACTGTACTGAGCACACAGGTCACAAGTTCAGCACACACAATGTTGCTAATCAAAACACCAAGTGTGCTTGACTTCTCAACATATCAGCTTATCATATATAATGTTCCTTACAATCTGTTTTTGTTAACCAATAAGAATCAAGCGTTTAAAAAACAGAAATATGCACCCTACCTTTCAGTGTAGAAGTTTGTCAAACAACCAATGATTTCTTGTCTTTTTTCAAATTTGCATCTTAGCCACCATTTTAGAAACATCTTACTTTCCAAACTGCCATTTCATTTACAGAGACCATCTGAGTGCATCTAGACCTCCTTACAAGATGCTTACAGTGTAGATTGTGGGACACAGCTACATTTTCTGGAGCCAAAGGTATGCAGAAAACAAAGGCATTCACAAAGACCTAGGTTTGCCAAATGAAGACATTAAATGGATTGGACAGAGAGGGTTAAAGTGGCACCAATTGATGCCATTGGTGAAATCCTTCATGCAAATCCAACACCCTGACCTCATAATAGTGCACTGTGGTGGCAATGACCTAGGCACTTTGACTGGGGTAGGTCTGAAAATGCTTATGAAGGACACCTTTGCACAACTGATTTCACTTTTCCCTAAAACTGCCTTTGTGTATTCTAACATATGCCAAAGGCAGAAATGGAACTGGTTCAATCATTTTTGTCCACAGATTGAGAAAGCTAGGAAAAATGTGAATAAATCTGTTTCTGCTTTTCTCCGAGACTACAGAATGGTGTCCATTTACAATAACAATCTGCGCTTTCATATGCAAGAGATGTATAGGAGAGATGGAGTACACTTTACTGATGAAGGAAACAGAGTCTTCCTCAACAACTTTAGACTCTGTATAGGTGCTTACTTATAAGTACCAAAAACTCTCAATGAACACAATGGCTCTTTTTAGAGCCACTCAAGAACAAAACACTTAAGCTTAATCTTTATCTCCCAACAATTTCATTTTTTTTCCCTTGGATCCGCGAATCCACCGCGATAGGATGCGCGCACCGTGCGCGCATTTCGCCGCTAAAAAATGGGGTCACCAGGGGGTCCTTCTGGGACCCCCTAAGCACCTCTAGAGGGTCAGAGTATTTCCACTCTGCCCCCTTTATATGTTTTATGCACTTATTCCCCTTGCTTCTTCAGCCTCGCTTCTACCGAGGCAGAAAATGGCCGCCAACAGTTCCTGGTTTCGAATGTTGAGAGACGCTCGACAGCCAATTAGCATTCAGCGCGCGATCGGGAGGGTGCGCGCTCGGTTCGGGGTGGGTTCGCGTACGGTGCGGGTAGGGTCCGCGGATCCTCCGCGGCCATAGATATCACTAACTTTTTTACCCTAATTTTCTCAGGAACTACTTAACAGATTCACACCAAATATGCAAAAGGCACGAGTCCGAACTGAGGACTACCTCTTTGCCAAATTTGGTGTCATTCCGTTCAGCGGTTCGGGCTGTAGCTGCGACAACAGATCCTATGGGAAATTGCATGGGGAAAACGCGTTTTGGGACCCCCCTTTTTTCTCGGACCCCGCTTGACGAATCACCACGAAACTTAAAGGGTAGGAGCAGAGTGGAGCTGGCCAAAAGTTTGGATTCGTCAACCGGCGCCAAAGGTATTCCCAATAGAATGTTGCGGATTTCCTATGGAAAATAGGTCCTAACTATATCTATCTACTGGCGACCGCCAGTAGATTATATATATATATATATACTAGTCCGTTTGTGTTGAATCAATGTCAATCAGGTGTACTGTAAAACAATGTCATATATGGTTTTGAGAATGGCAGTAATTTAGAGTGGGTGTATCTAAATTTATATTAGGGTGTGAGAAAATGCATGAAATTATCACATGGATGATGTAATCAGTGATGTCATTTGAGATGTCATGAGTGATGTCACTGACCATGTCATGTGTGATGTAATATGTGACGTCATCAGCAGTGCATTGCGGGGGCGTGAGTTATAGTTAGCTGAACTAACTATAACGGTTGAATTTCTATGGTTTTGTATGAGTGAAATGTCCAACTATAACTTTCCCTAAAACCTATGGTTTTTTCAGTGAATTTCTAAGGTTTTTAAAATGCTAATTTCTAACTATAACGTGCCTGAAACCTATGTTATTTCAGTGAATTTCAAAGGTTTTTTAAATGCTAATTTCTAACTATAACGTGCCTGAAAGCTATGTTTTTTTCAGTGAATATTTATATATATATATTTTTTTTATATATATATACCACACACAAAACCATATGCAGCACAAACAGTGAATCCAATGAGGCAGATTCTCTTCGCTTTATTACTACTTTCAGTAGTCAAGACAGAGATATAAGGAAACTTATATACAAAAATTGGTCTATAGTGAAAACTGACCTCACTATGTCACAACTCGTACCTGACCTACCTCAAATTACATTTAGACGAGCACCCTCTATGAGGGATGCTCTGGTGAAAACTAGTCCTGAGGTAATCAACACGAACACTTGGTTATCTAAACGTAGGGTTTTTTTCAAGTGCAGCTCTTGTCGAGCTTGCAAATTTGGCATCAATACCATTGAATTTATGAGTCCTTTTGATCAGACCCCTATCAGTTTTAAAGGTCTGTTCACATGTAAATCTGATCATGCACTATATGTACTTGAGTGTTCCTGTAATCTCAAGTATATTGGCAGCACCAAACTACAGGTATTCACAATGATTTTACAACATCTATGTGCCATCGTCAATTCTGACCCTAGTTACCCTGTTGCACGGCATTTCAAATTAGTCCACCACAACAATTTGAACGATTTGAAATACTATGTGATAGATGCGGTACCAAAACTTCCGAGAGGCGGCAATAGGGAAAAACGTCTCAGACAACTAAAAACACAATATATACTGCTACTAGATACCAAGATGCCCAATGGTCTTAACACAGGGGAGGACATGTACAATTTTCTGTGACCATGATACACAAAAGGGTTTTCTATACACTTTTATGTGAGACACAGATATACACATATATATATATCTTTCAGTTAGTATATATTCTCCATTAAGTATTAGCCTATGATGGTTTCCTGTATATCGTTTTTAACTGTCAGATTGTACTTTGATTTTAACCTAATTTTATCCCTTTGGGGTTGTCATTGGGTTTTTATACAAAGGTTTTAGGATTAGATTTTTGTGCATGTTTTTAGAAAAATCTGAATATTTTTTCTATTATGCACGTCCCCCAAAACTGAAAGTTTTCAATACTGTTTCTACACCTTAATCTAAAGTAGATCATTTTCTCTTTTCTCTTCTCTTTTTATGCTGCTATATGGATGCTATTTGCACATTTCTTCTTTTTTTGCTATATTTGCACAGATGCACTACCACCTCATAATACTTGATTGTGTAGATTTACTGTATGATTTTAGTATTTATATTTGGAGATAGATCCATTTTATGAATATTCCCCAAGCCGGATAGATTCCCAATATTTATTGCACTTGCATTTTATTGGAGAGAAATATGCTGTCTAGAATCGTAACATTATTAGTGTATGAGATTGATGCACTACAATCTGGGGATACACCAACTCACTATTGCGTATAACACATTTAAGTGATATATGTACAGTTATTTACTAATGATTACAGTAGATCTAAAAATACACGAGTATCATGCACACCAAAAAATATGCAGTAAGTTAGTAACCATATATATCATCAACAGCATAAATAGAATCTATTATGGTGTGTGCTAAACTGCTAAAGCAACTACTGATTCTTCCAAAATCTGAAACTGAATATGTTATTTAACCTATATTTAGTTATCTTCAGGGTTTCTAATGCTATGACTTGTCAAATGACTTAAATTAATTGGTTTTATTGGCTTCCTCCCCCCGCATTTATGTTTATGTAACAAGGACTACTTAACTTCATTGATCGAATTTCGATGGTCCCTTTGGAATTATCTTCAGTGTTAAGACAGGGTTTTTTTAATTTTTTTCGCCACTTCAGGAAATATATGTTTTTAGTTTTAACATATAATGCTATTAACTGTTTAAAATACAATATTTCTTCTATGTCTACCCTGCCAGTACTTGTAGCTTGCTGTTTTGTCTGATATTATTCCATTGGTTGAGAGAGGAGGAAGCCAAACATACTACACTATATAAAATGTGATAGGTTCTTAACGTGTCATGTGATCAAGGCCGTGGTGACGCGGCCGAAACGCGTCATGCCGATTGACCTGGAATAAATTTGCACTAAAATATATTTTCCTGCGTGCTGTGGTCTGTACCCATCTCCACTTATCTGCTGGATCTTTTGGGAATCTGCTTTCTACATATATATATATATATATATATATATATATATATATATATATAACGTTGTTTTACAGTACACCTGATTGACATTGATTCAACACAAAAATACTAGGATACGATATCGGGAGTTGGGACAAAAAAACGCTAGTCCCATGACTCCCCTGAGTTATGGTAGTTCAACGCCACTGGTGGATTGTCTTGGCAACCACCAGAAGCCAGCGACCCACACCAAAGACGACAGAAGAATATTAGGTGTTCACAACTATAGACATATGTGGTGCTAATTGGATACAACGAAGTAACACCCAAATCAGGCCCGAGCAGCGCTAAATGAGCACAGCCGCGCATAATACGGCACATAAAAACATGCTCTCCACCACTCTGGAACCACAAGCCAGGGAGAGACCAACTGTACAGGTGAATAGGAAGGGTAGAACCCTTGACGAAGTAATATTTTTTCTTGTGCTGTGTCCGATCATGCTGAACTTTAAACTACAGTGATATTCCACCTTAAAACGCAGCATTTACGCTAACGTTGTTTCAACAACCCCTTAAACACAATAGGGTTTAACTACAGGGTGACCTTATTTCCTTCCACCCCCAAGAAGCAAGGAACCCATACACACTGGGTGAGTTAATGTATGTGATATGGTAATAGTGATGCTAGGATGATGAGCGTAATCTTGAAGTATAGTGGTTTATATGGATCAGTTCTTCTTTTTGTAAGAAGAGCCAAATATATAATCCAGGCATGAGATACGTTTTGGAGGGTAATGGCACAAGATGGGCACAGACAACTATTAAGTCAACTGAGAACAAACATATGTGTATTAAGAAATCTCTACCCCTAATTTTAGGAGGAAGAGACCTTTCATGCTCCAGGGGGGCATCCGAGGCAAATTGTTGTATATAAGTACTCCCTGATTGAATGACATGATGTGAATATGAGAATATCATTGTCACTGATGAAACAGCATGCATTGGATAATGCATGCCACTAATGTAAAGAGTCACGGTGTGGTGATTGACTCAATTGGAGAAATGCACTAGACATTACTAAAAATAACATGTTATTACGATTTCACTATTACAGGTCGGATCACAAAGAAAAATGGCAAGTATATTCACTGCCTAATGCATGCACTAACCTGCATGCATCACGTATTTAAAACAGCTTAATGAGCTTAGAAACTGGGGGGGTGAGTTGTATCACCCTGATGAAATCCCTGAACCTGCTTAGGGCTTCAGAGTGGGGCTGAAACATGTTGTTTAGTGTACTCCACATGTATAATCAGGAAAACCACCTGCAAGCTAACCAGATCAAAACCAAGATAGTTGCATTTGGTAAATATCCAGAGAAAAGGTAAGCCCATAGGCAATTTGGTGATTATCAAATAGGGACAACACCCACCTACAACTACATTGGGGTTTGGTTCTCGGAAAGGGCCAAACTGGCTACACACCTAAAACACCTCAGCACAAAGACGGGCTGTGTAATGCGCACACTGAAACGACTAAGCCAAACGCCTGATAAGCCATTTTGACGGTCCTGAAAGCGAAATTAATACCGGCTTTCAACAACGGGCATTTAGCCTTCCAGGGTGCCCTGGATAAGTCCATAGTAGCAGCACAGGCCAAAGCATACAAATCAGGGCTGCTAGCCACGAGGCAAGCCAGGAAAGCTAGGTTAAGGCTAGAGTTTGGTTTCGGCAGGCCAGACCTGGCGCTATAGGGGGACTTATTCAAGTTTTACATCAGGGTCTCAAGACCTCCAGAAAACACACTTAAACATCAACTGGGTACTATCTTTAAGGAAGAGGATTCCCCCTGGCATTCCAAGCTGGGGCAAGCAATTGGCAATTTGAAGATCGATGCAGAAAACCTGATCTCACCCAATATTCCGATATCCACCTGAAAAAATGCAGTGAAGAGACAGGTAATGGTCATCTCGTTTGAAAAGGACCTGGCAACATTACAGCACAACCCCTTCACTGCAGCACTGGATACGTCATACAACCCGGGGAAAGCTCAGCAATTTGTATGTGACGCACTGTCAGCTCAGACCTGAATACTCTATATGAGGCTTGATGCGTTAAGAGTCACTGATTTCAACCCAGCTTGGGCACGCAAAGGGGTAGTAGCGCCTTGAAGGTTATGCTCATATCACAAGGAATCCTGGTTGCACTTGTTGTGCTACTGTCCAAATTGGCCGAAGATCGCCACCGCTTGCTCCGCCCCATCTTCAGGGCCAAGGGTGTGAGGACTTCTAAGGAGGCCTCGGATTTGTGCTTTACCAAAACCAATGTCTGCAACCTCGCAAGAGTGTCAATGTTTACACATTTAATCAGATTACCACTTGAAGATTGGCTACAGTTCTCATAGCCACTCAACAAGCAAAGACACAAAACATAAAAACAGGAGGGCGCTTCTTAACCTGAGCTTCACATAGAGCTGCGGGATTCAGGTCAGCGAGAGAGTAAGAGCCATAATTTCAGTCAGCACTAGGTTCTTTTCACTATTAGGTAGTGGCAGTACATCTTTCCATTATGCGCAGAAGAAGCACACAGTAAGGGCCATCCATTAGTAACACAAGAACATCAGATCGGATTGTGAATCAATAATCTTACTGGTGAGCACTGGCCGGCGGACAATGTATAGTATCTAGCACATCGCACTTTAAAACTGCACCATGCACTTTAGCATATGAAGCGAAAGCGACTAAGAAGCAGGCCCCTGACTCGGACAGGGGGACAGTAACGCACTGCAAATATATTATTTCCAGTCTTCCATATTTCAACATATGGTTTTTAAGAAAATAGAAGCCGGGATATTTTAATGAAATGACACATAATATAAAACACCCAGATGCTATTTTTTCTGCAAGTGCAAATTAACAATGAGTCGTGAAGATACATGAACTGTGGGACTAAGCTGCTTTGAGATTTGTGGGGAAAGGGCAGGGGCGATGATAATTTTACTGTATTGATTTTAATTAATCTAACGGTTAATGCATTTTTACTTACTTACAGCTAGGGAGGGTGTATCCCCCCTCTTCTTTTCCGAAAGGAGCTCTCCACCCTTCAGGTCTGGGTAGTGGTTCACCACCTCTCCCAGCTCCTAGTTTGGTAACTGACTGTGGGCCGCCGTCATTTGTGTGTTTTTCAGGTCCAAAATTAGGTCTGTACCTCATGTATCCTTACCAGGCCCATGTGAAACAGGGTTGACTGGTATGCGTCACTACTTTTTCTGCCGCTCTTTCATGCTCTCGGCAGCAGGCGCATTGACCTTCTGAGCTGTCACACCGAAACAAAGGGCGATGGGAGTATTCTCACACCCTCAGGAACTTGAGTTGTTTAGGGCACATTCACCTCCGGGGTCGCAGTAGTCGGGACCCCCGCCAAAGATGGGAACACACGTTCTCAGCCGAGACCCAGGGAGCAGGAGCAAACAACAGAGGGAGGATGGGCGTGCCTCAGGAACCTGGCCCACCAGGGGGCTTTCTTTTAAAACACGCGCGGAAGGCCGTGCATGTTTTTTTCAAAAGATTTTTAGTTTGTTTGTGTGTGTGTATGCCACTTCATCGTTGCTCCCTGGAGTGCTGTCGGGGTGCTGCTTATATCTTTTATAACACCTGCTTGTCAATCAGCTTACTATTAGTAGTGGGAAACCCGGATGCAGAGATGCTATAAGGCAAATAAGTATGCATTAACACCTGCCCTCGGGGCTATTTGTTATCGTGAACCAGAATTGGTATGCAGTTCCTATGATGTAGCAGGTTGTGGTCAGTAAACAGGAGGTGCCAAGGTGTAAGTAAGGGGGCAGGCAGGCGAAGGATTCACTCCTTATGGAAAAGAGACCCTCACACACCCAACAAGCGGGTGTCTTGCTTCATCATCGGGTCTAGCTCCTTATCGGGTCGGCGGTGCAATACCCGATCAGGCGCCCGGATGGGGCCTTCTTTGCGGAGATCTTTTTTTCCAATGCTGATGGGTGTAGTGCGTGTGAGGGCCCTTATAGTAACTAGTGTAGGTGACAGTGATGTGTGGGATAGGTGAAATTTAAAACAGGAGATAGTGATCCACTCAGAACTATTTTAATGAGTTGTGGTCACTACCCTGATTAAAACCATAGTGAAACGCACATTCTCACTCTTAGGTTTGTGAGGGTATGTGCTGGAAAGGTCAACATGTTTCTTGCCTGTTTATCTATTAATTGGCAATTCTTCAGGACCTGCATAATTACTACCTACACTTTTTTGGGTGGTGGTCACGACCTCATGGAGGTCTCAATGTTGACCACACGTACAGCACCCTAAAAAAATGTGTGGTACCAGTAGTTTACATCACAACCCTCATTAGGCTTGTGGTGGGTAGTATCGGATACCAGTAAGGGAGAGCACTAAGATTTAGTGTCGGTTCTGCAATGAGGAAACATCCGTATTCCTACCACCTCTCTTCACCGGACCGCCCTGGCGTGCTGTAGGGGTGCTGTTTATATCTTTTATAACACCTGCTTGTCAATCAGCTTACTATTAGTAGTGGGAATCCCGGATGCAGAGATGCTATAGGGGTATTGCACCTCAGGGCGCGGTACTTTCCTGTGTGATAAAGAACGTGGACAGGCCCTTTTTCATGAGCGTTTCCCTTTTTTTGCTTAACATTGGCATTCAAAATGAAAGGCAAATAAGTATGCATTAACACCTGCCCTCAGGGCTATTTGTTATCGTTACCTATAACCAAATCCAAGTCTTTTTTCTAGAAGGTTTTGTTTTAATTTGCCTGAAAATTGTGATGGTGTGCTTTTGGTGGCATGGTGGGGAGACGGTCATTTGTACGTATTAATATATTCTGAATGTAGCACGCCTTTTGCTTCAAGATGGGTTATTAAAAAGTTCAATTTGTCTTCTGAACCCCAATTTCATGTGCAGACCTTCAGTCGCATTCTGGTGTGTTTTAATTCATATCCTCTTTGTATTTTGTGTAATATTTTGGGTCTCAATGTGGATTGGAAATGTCTTAAAATACACGTGTGCAGAAAGTGTGCTCCTGCAGTGCGGAGCTCAAAGCCCAGAGCAATCGTCATTCTTGTGCTGCTGTCACATATCAGACTATCGCTCGCTGAGAAAGGTGGTGTTTTAAAAGGGCGCGACCTTCAGAACGGGGCCCCCATTAGCGACTACCGTGCATTTTACGGGGGGAGGAAGGGTGGGGGGGCATTCTCCTCATGTATAGGAATGTCCTGTACTCATGAGGGCTTAGGCATTCCTCCGCCCCAAGCTCTAATCCCAGCTCCGGGCAGTCCGAACGATGGGGCATATCAGCAAGCAGGCGTTAGAAAATTATCGCCGCTTTTGCGTCCGTTTTCAGACAAAAAGCGGCGATAATTTTATCGCCTTATCTGCAAGGTCACGCTATTGCTTGAAACCTTGCCTAATCTCCATTTCCCTTAACGCCCATCTTTGCATCTCTAATGAGATGTAAAGTGGGCGTTCCTCCCCAGGATAACGAGAGAAATGTCGCTAAGCGACATTTCTCCTATTATCAAGCCTCATGCAAAGCAGCAATAATAAAAGTAGCGATAACCTCTGTTATCGCTACTTTCCTTATGCCTGCTTTGAAACTGACTTAGCCATGATATCCTATGGAAGGTGGATATCATGGCTAAGTATGTTAGGCCCTATCAGCAAGCTATGCCAAACTTCGTGGGATTATCGCTGGGTTTCCAGCGATAATCACACGTTTGGCAGTTAGCGCTAGTATTTTTATCGCTTTTGAGATAAGCGTTGCTAATAGTACGCTATCTCAGCGATAAAAGTCCACGCTAGCCGGCGATAATTATCCTAGCGCTAAGTGTGCTTAGCGAAATTATCTCTGGTTGTTGCTGATATGCCCCTTTGTTTGTTGAAGTTAAGGCCTCGAGTTGCAGGAGTATTTGTAAAGTGCTGCAAGACTTACTGGAAGGCATCAGGTGCTGTACCAGAACTGCTGGTCGCGTTCATGCAACCGTGTTACTGTGGCTAAACAGTAATTTCAGGCTTTTCCTGCAGATTTCCGGTCCGCAGAAGAATTCTTGTGTACCCTGGATAGAGTGGGTAGTGCAGCCTGCAGAGTCAGCGGTGCGGGGATGCTGGCTCACATTCCAGCACTGCCCGGTGCTCACCACTGCCCAGTGCTCATGACTTTCCATCAGCGTGAGCGGTGCGGGGACCCTGTCTAATATTCCAGCGCCGTCCGCTCTCTCCCTTCCCTTCAGAGTGAGCGGTGCGGGGTCACTGTCTCATGTCCCAGCACTGCCCGGAGCTCACAACTTCCCTTCAGAGTGAACAGTGCGGGGTCACTGTCTCTCATCAAAAACTGAGAAATCTGAGAAAGAAGTGGTGAAGGATTCAGACCCTTTGTGTCAACATGGCACCCATGAGAATTACTTGCCACAAAAGGATGAGGTTGTAACAAGACTGAGTCAGGAAGGCGATGCTGAGGTATCCCATCAATGGAGAAAGGATCCGGGAGCTTGTGAGCACATAGACTGGCTGCATTGCAGCACTGGAAGCTCAGACTGGAACAGCAGTTTTGCAGAGACGGAGACCAACGATGGCTGCAGAGCTACCCCACTCAAGGATGGAGGTGACGATCTGCCCCGCAACCTTTCGCAGTTGCGACAGTACCAAAGCCACCTGGCCATGGAGAAGCTGTGGCTGCCGCAGGCTATTGCGAGCCAAAGAATTATTTGATCTTTTAGCAGAGTCTCGGAACATGAGAACGGTAGAAAAACTTACTCTAATGCGAACTAATGAATTTAGAGTTCAAAACTGTCTAGGCAAGGAACCCGCAAAGAAATAGGATTCCAGATGCTTGCCAGTTGCCATTTTGTTGCTGCTGAAATGCCATCCTTCCCATTTCATGCTGCACAGTGTGATCTGATATACATGCTACTAAGTGGCTGCTGCACCAACTGACGCAAATGAGATCAGGCGACTACTGCACCAACCAGATGCACACATTAAACCTTACTCTAAAGACGGAACTATCCTTTGCATCAAACTAGACAGGACCGGCATCGGCAGACCTCTACTGCACAAGCCTGTCGTTCCTTGGTCTCATCCTATGCCACACTATCCTTGTTCAGGAGATTGACATCTGCAGGAGTTACGCACTGCTTGGCTGGTATCTTCTGCAGCAGTGTGATAGTTACTCGGAACATATATATGATCCATCATTCTGAGCTTACCTCTCACACTCACGCCCTCAGCCGGATGACCGAGCTGCATCTCAACTGCACCTTCCAGATGCACGTACATTGGCCAGTGTTAGTTAACCCTTACTCTGGCACACCAGGTGAACCATTGTTTTTGTACAAACTCTTGGTACAATTACGAGCCAGGCTTAATTGTGACAGTGTGCTTTTTTAACTCTAGGGTGTTTCTCTGCCTCTCTAGTCTGACAGTAGCAGCTTCACTCACTGTATATTCTGCTTTCCAACACGACGTTTAATTTTCTGGAATAGTAAGACAGAATTGTCAATGAAAGACCTCCAAAGGACTCTGTTCTGCATTGGATTCTCTAGAGAGAATCTTGATTTTTATTCAGCAGTTCTCTTATTGTATTGGTGCGAGCTAAGGTAACATATTTGGAAAATGTCTGGACAGATAACAGCCTAGTTTATTATCTAATTTTATTAGACCCCGCATATATTTTTACCAAATGCCCCCGGGACCTGGCCCACCCAAGGGGCCTCACTTAAATGAAGCGCGGGAGCCCGTGCTTCATTTCTTTAAAATTTCGGCAGAATTTGCGGATCCAGCGCGAATTTCGCTGATTTTAAAAAAAAAGAAAAATGCTTTTTTTGGCCCTGGGGCTCTTTGTGGGACCCCCTGACCAGGCCTAGGGGGTCAGGGTGATTCTACCCTGCCCCCTTTTCTTGTTTTTCACGTTAATTTTTCTCTTTTCTGTGACTGGGTTCTACCGAGTCACAAGATGGCAGCTAACACTTCCTGGTTTCGAGTGTTGACAGCCAATTAGAATAAAGCTCCTGATCGGGAGGGTGCGCGGATCCTCCGTGCCTCTAAATATCGAAACTTTTATTTTTGATTTATCAGCAACTACTGAACGGATTTACACCATTTAAAAAAAGGATGCTTTCTGAAGCAAGCACTACCTTTTTGCCAAATTTGGTGTAATTCCGTTCAGCAGTTCCAGCTGTAGCCCTGTCTAAAGTTTCCTATGGGAAATTGATTTTCCGACCTCTATTTTTTGAATTTCTCAGGAACTACTGAATGGATTTACACCATTTAATAAAAGGTCTCTTTCTGAACCAAGGGCTACCTTTTTGCCAAATTTGGTGTAATTCTGTTCAGCAGTTCGGGCTGTAGTCGTGTCTAAAATTTCCTATGGGAATTAACATGGAGAAAACACGTTTTGGGACCCCCCTTTTTTCTTGGCCCCCGCTTGCCGAATCACCCCGAAACTTTCAAGATAGGAGCTGACCGGAGCGGGCCATACGTTTTGAAAACTTATTCGTCAACTGGCAAATAGGTCCTAACTATAATTGCCTACTGGCGGTCGTGTGTGTGTGTGTATACGAATGTATATTTAGGTTTGTATGTATGTGTGTATATGTGTATGTGTGTATGTATGTATATGTCTAGGTATGTGTATGTATATAGATATATATATATATATATATATATATATATATATATATATATATATATATATATATATATATATATATCTATATATATATATATATATATATATTAGGCCAAGGCAGAGTTCGCAGAGTTCGCTATGCGGAACTCCGCGAAGTACAAAAAAACTCCGCCGTGCTATGCGGAGTTCCGTAAGCAGCTGAGCGCATTAGATAAATGCTACAGTGATTTTCAGCGCTGGGTGCTTGTCAGCACTGTGCAATCATCGGGAACGGCACCATGCACAGCACAAGCAGGCACAAGCCAGCGCTACTTTCTTTCTGCTGCTCGAGTAGATTTTCTACTCAAGCAGCAGTTTTCTAAACCTGGACAGACGGTTTCTCAACGAGGGCAGTCGCGAGTATACGCGACCACTTGCAATGAGAAATCCGACCGCCCGCATTGAGAAATATCGCTGAGAGGTTGATTTTCCATGCTCACGCTCGCCAAGTTGATGTTGACGATCACAAACAAGGAAACATCTCGCTGGGAAGTGGATTTTCCTCGTTTGTGCTTTACGGAACTCCGCAAGCTCCGTGTAACGAGGAGTGCGGAAAACTCAGCAAACTCCGAGGGCGGAGCGGAGTTTACCACCCAGAGTTAATATATATGTATGTATGTATGTGTGTGTGTGAGGGTTAGCAAGCACTATGTAAATGCAAAGCTTTCCCTTCTCTATCCCTCCTACAATCTTTTTACAATCCAAATAACAGACTAACATGTCCACCGCTCGAATTAAATTAATTTCATATTTCCCTACACTAATTTACCATTAATCCTTCTTGGGTGCCGGAGTAGCATGCTACTCACCAAAATGGGCTTCAACACCTCATTAGGGGTAGCAAGAGCTATGTAATGCAAACCCTTCCCTTTTCCAGCTCTCCGCTATCCTTTTTCAATCCAAATATCAGACTAACGTGTCCACTGCTCAATTTAATTTCATATTTTCCTAGACTAATTCACCACTAATCCTTTTTTGGTTCCGGAGTAGCATGCTACTCACCGAAAAGTGCTCCAATACCTCATGATGGGTTGCAAGTGCTATATAAATGCAAACCTTTCCATCTTCTATCCTTCCACTGTCATTATCCATCCAAAACAACAGACTAAGATATCCATCGCCCAAATTAATTTCATATTTCACCATACTAACACACCACTAATCCTTTTGGGTTCCGGAGTAGCGTGCTACTTGCCGAAAAAGTGCTTTGACACCTCTTCAGTGGTAGTAAGTGCTATACATATATGCAATTACAATACAATATGCCAGGGATAAAAAACTCTACTTGAAATTATTCTTTGATCCATTGCCTCATACAGTGCTTTCACATCATCCAGACCTGGATGTCCAGCACCTATCTGAAACTGGAACCAAGACAGAATCCCTGTTATTTGCCAAGAACAGCAAAAAAGATAAAGTACAAACCTCACTCAATTAAATGAACCTTGATGGATTTGATCCCCAAATTTCACTGAATGCCAAGTCACTTGGATTAAAACTGAACACCAACCTCACAGTAGGAAAGTGCCATTTTTGTATGCCCCCCGCTTCTTGCTCCAGTGGAGATGGTTATGACTTTGAAAGTGCACTGGAGCCTGCTGCCCAGGCCCCAGTGCCAGTGCTCTCTCTATAAAACTGTTAGGTGTAAATTGGCAACCCTAATTGACAAGGACTTACCCCTTATAAGTCTCTAGTATATGGTACTAGTGGTACCCAGGGCATGGGTGGTAAAGGGCTCCCCAGGGCATGAGTCACAGTTTGTGCTACCCTGAGTAACCCAAACAAACTACTGACAGTAGGGCTACCATTGCAGTCTGCAGGTACAGTGTAAACTGCTCGAACTTGACTTTGCTCTCACGATGTGCAGCAAAGTCAATGCACTATTTTTAATATATGCCAGTCATCCCTAAGATGGCCAACTAAATCCCAGGAGGCAGGGTGCATTATATTAAAGGTGTGTACATGTACATCAAGCTCATATGTCCTGATAGTGGCCTTTACCATTAAAAGACACTATAAGTGATAGATGGTCCATAGGATAATATTGGCTGGCACCTGGGCAGGCCCGAGGTTGGCTTCTCCATTATGGTACAGCCTAAAAATGTCATGTTTGGTAGCAAACAATGTGCCTCATCACCCCTGACATGAATCTTATGTTGAGGATGATGTGACATGCACCCAGGTGGCTACATTTGAGTTTGCCCACCTGGTTGCTCCACCCTTTCCTGTTCTCTGGCTGATAGCTTGTGTATGCTGCTGCCAAGGCAGGATTCTGACCTCCTGATAGGCAGTATGAACACTCCCAGGAGTCAGGAACAAATGCCTGAGCTGGAAGGAGGTCCCACTCCTCCCTCTCAGGATTGCTAGTGAAGTGGCACATCAAGGCGGTAAGCTTCAAAGGGTACACTGTCTCTGATATGCATCAGGGGTGCCCCCCAAAGGAGGAAGCATCCCTCCCCTACCCCAGGCTAATTTGCTCTCGGATAGGCAGCAAATTAGGTATGCAGGAGGTGTACACCCGCAGAAGGCTTGCCACACCTCTTGAGTGGGCTGCATGGTCTGTAGAGCTAAGGAAGACTTCTGCCATTTTTAAGAGTGGTAGAGATAGTGGATTCTGGTTATAAAAGGTGCCCTGTACCCCCAGATGTGGTCACCTCAGAGACATATTCAACATTAGAACAGGTAGCCCATTGGCTACTTGCACCCACACCCCTAACGCCCCTAAATCTAGGGCTACCTCTGACACCAGAACATCATTCTGAATCAACTTGCATTAAAGAGGACAAAGAAGAGACTCATGTCTGTCAAAACAGGACTTACACAAACAAAAAGAGGGATACTCTCCACCAGTGGCAACCCTCCTGGAAATGCCTGTTCAAGACTCATCCTAGTCTAAATCCCCAGACATTCTCAATACACGTATCAACATTAGTAAGTTGAATTACTGATTTTCAATTGTCATGGTGAATACTGAGAACACAATATCCTTTTAATGCAAAGCATGTTTGAGGTAGTGTCGGAATGAATAATGTTAATTTGGTCTGATACATACTAAACAAATATCCTTCTTTCAGAGCGGTGCCTCTTCCCTGAGCTGTTGCCAGGTTGTGGTTAGGCCCTTTCCTGCAATCTTTTTTCTTTAACTGCACTTTGATGGCAGCCCTGTGATGAACAAACATGTCTCACATTACATTGGTCTCCTACTTCTTTGTTGGCCTAGATTTATTGGGACATATGCATTTGATTTTTCTTGTCGTTTTGATCTCTCCTTTGGTAAAACCAGTAAATTGTGGTCACCAAATGTGGGATTACTGGTGTGGTGTCCATTTTTTACCTCTATTACCAATTACATGCATTACTTTTTCACTTTTCACACTTAACGCAGTAGAACTTTGTATGTAGGTCCTGAAGAAGGCCATGACACCTTTATGGATCACATAGGCCGAAACATGTTGACCTGGTTCATCTATCACATGCAGTAGGTATTATTTTTACTCTGCAGTTCCACTGTTTTTAATCCTGACACTAGGAATGAACCAATAAAGTTTTTCTCACTCCTAATAGTTAGTTTTAACATCACTCACCTCACATTTTCTTTTCCCTTGCACTGCACTTCCTACCCAACCAATTTCAAGCTCCTCATCTGCAGGATTTATTACATCCTCGATAGAGTAGAAATCCTAAAATATCCCTGAGCTCCTTCCTCACAGTGAGGGTGTTGTAGCCCTTGGTGGAGCTTGGATTCTATGCCAAGAGGAAAATCCCAGATGATGAAGCATGCCACCTTGGTGGGTGATGGGATTTTGTCCTAAATAAAGGACCCCCCCTCTAGCGACTTAGTTATCTTTGCTGCTGTTCCGCCTTATGCTGTCTCCAGCATGCTAGACCCGAGGACTCTCTGTGTTTTGCATTAATGTTTGGGGAACTAGTACTCGCTGGTCTATAAACTCTCCTTGGACCCCCCTCTCCCTTCTTACCCAGACTCCACAGGTGAGGTAAAACTGAACAGGCTGCCGTATCTTGGTCCTGGGACCCCCATCACGTTTATTCTCCTTGGGTTCTACGCAACTCAACTTAAAAGTTGCAGATTGTCAATACCACTTTTTCCCATTGACTGTAATGTGAACATTCTGCATTACTGAATTGCTATGATTTATGTTTTCTGCTAAAATCCATAATACTCGTTATATGTATATAATCAAGTTTCTTTTGGTGTCTAAATTAAGATAAAACACACTTTATTTTAATAAATTGGTGTTGGATTTCTATTTATCATCCATCTTGGTACTCTGAAATGCTTAACACATGTTCCTCTAGTGAAGCCTGATTGCTCTTTGACACACTACCAGGAATGAGCTATGGATTTATTATTGTGAATTCAAGGACTATCTTTGGGATCTGTGAAATTATTGCATGGTGAAGCCTAACCAGCATCACCACATAATACTAGGCTTGGGTGTGAAATTGTGCTCTGCTCGGAAGTTTTTCCCACTCCACATAGCACTTGGAGTTTTTAGCTGCTCGCCAATGTTACGTTGGTGAGCACGAGCAAGGAAATTCTTCCTTCAGACCACCTCTCTGCAAGATTTCTCAATACAGGCGGTCGTGGATGGCCACTACCGCTCGTGTTTGGAAACCTTCCATTCATGTTGAGGAAGCCACCGCTAGAGTAATCGCATAAGACAAACACCGTGCGCCAACAATCAGCACAAACAGCATGAACTAATGCACTCCACCAATTGCAGAACTCCGGGTAGCACAGTCGATTTTTTTGTTCCCTTTGTTGAGTTCTGCGTAGTGGAATTCTGCAAACTCCACCGAGGCCTACATCAAACTCCACCTTCCTACATTGGTGTTACAGCAGTATATATCCGGATATGTTTTGCAGTACCACTTGGTCATAAGTGATTTATGCAGGGAAATCCACTTAATTAACTTTAAACTCTAAAATAATTTTTGCCAAATGTTTTTCGATTTTTTTAATTGGATTGTTAGGGCCCTGTGTCAACCCCCATTACAATAGTACATTTAAAAATTCTAGGTAAGTTAAGAAAATGTTTAACAGTTTTTTTTGTCCTGATCACCTTGGAGCTGGTTTGACCCTCTTACATACATGTTCCAAAATCAGGCTAGTTGCATTCACTTTCCTTTGTCCAACCATTTGAACTGCCCTTTTGTTGGACACTCGAAATGGGTGCCCAGGGTACATAACTTAGGACTTTTACGGTGTAATTATTGGACATTTCCCTTCACCATACTTCTTAATACCTATGATTAGATCTTATCCAACTCAAAACTGGTAGCCACTATTTTGTTTTCTTTCCTTTAAAACATGCTCTATCATACTTTATGGTCCTTCCAATCAACTGCAGCCATTCTTTATCATTGGGCAGGCTGTTATCCATCCATCGTTTTCATATCAAATGATGATAGTCGGGCTTATCTTAAATGTAGCTACTGTATAGGCCTGAGCGGGAACTCGTAGAGTTTTGCTCTGTGGAATTCCGCAGAGTTTCAGAAATACTGAGATTCCATGAAAATCTGCACACGGATTGATGCATGCTTGGCTGCCAGTTCGCACTACTTTTTCATGACAGTAGCGTGTTCTTCACTGAAAATCAGCACAGACGTCACCACACAGTCTGCATGGGTGTGGCCTTTTGTTTTGTCTGCTTCTTGCCTGGGTTAGTCAGAGGCCACACCCTCTTTCTCCACCACACTGCAAATGCACCTCTAGGCCCACTGCTGGTGGTGGTATGAGGTCCCCTTGTTTCCTGAGGGCCTCAGGACTAAAGTGGACTTTTTCTCCAAGCAGAGGTGCGCCAGGAGTTGCATTTGCAGAGTGGTTGAGAAAGGGGGTGTGGCCTCTGACAACCGCTCAGTAATTTATCTGTGTGGGTCTTACTGGAGGTAAATGGAGGGGTAATTGGCCCCCAAGGACCCCCAAGGACCCCCAAGAGCCAAGGGGACTTCATCCCCCAACTAGTAGTGTGCCAGGAGGCACGTTTGCAGAGTGGAGAGGAAAGGTGGTGGGATCACCGAAAACCTCTCAACAAACCCACTGTGTGAGACTTGCTGGAGGTAACAGGAGAGGTAGTTGGCCCCAAGGACCCTTAATAGCCAAAGGAACGCCATCCCCCTACTAGTAGTGCACCAGGAGGTGTGATTGCAGAGTGGTGGAGAAAGGGGGTGCCTCCTATGAGGTCTCAGCAATCCTGCTGTGTGAGACTTACTGGAGGTAACAGGAGGGGTAGTTGGCCCCCAAGGATGTCCAAATGATGCGAGAAAAAGCATGTGCAACCGAACAGGTAACCTCTACAGCAGCATTCAGAGAAACATCTTCAGCTGCACTGCTTACAATACCAGCTGCCTATGAGGAATTAACTGACATGGTTACATGAAATGCCACATGCTTGTCACTGTAAACATTTCTTCTGTGGGTGCATTCTTGGATAAAGTGAAGAAGCATCACTGTCAGTTTTTCTTTTGCATTCAAAGACTACAAAATGTTTGCACAAGTGTAACCTGAGCTCAACTACAATCAGGGTTTTGCCTTTTCAAGAGTGCTGAAGTAGTCCTCTTTAAATTCTTCTTGTGGTGCAGATTGTATTCTGCACATGTCCTCCCAAGCTCAAAAGGCAAATTAGTACTCAGACTTGGACGTATAGGCGAGTGAATGGGAGTAAATGCTTTTATAATTATCTGAGTGCTGCAGTCACTGTCTGGCTATATGAGAGGTGGCTACATAAGTGCTCTTGTGGGAGTGAAATGGATATGTAAGTGCCTGCCTGACTCTTTGAACATGTGCAAATTGCGTACTATGAGCAAACACACAAATCTAATTTCAAACCCTTTCATTCATACTGGCTTAATAAAATTACTATTCTTTTAGTATACTAATTTCTCTTTCTCCTTTCCTGCTCACTTTATTATTAGTTATTATTCTCATCAAAGATCCCTGCTTTTCCCCTTCTACTATAGTGTCCAGAAGGATCACATTTTCTTTCAGTTTACATACACTCTCTCTAATTATATTTTTATATACTACAACCTAATTCACATACCACTAAGAGCTCTTTGCTGCTCTCCCAGTTTTATTTCAATGTCTAGTACCATCTGTTTTCATTCCAAATCTCCTTTCAGAATCCCTGCAAACCACCTCCTCTCTCAGTAGACAAGCAGGTAAAATGGCTACCCCTTAGCATGTGCTCTTCTTACTTATGATGCTCTAGTTAATAAATCACAGGCTTCGTTTCATCTTTGTTTTTTTATATCACTTCTAAATAGTCAGTATTTCCTTAACCCTTTCCATGCTTCCTGTCAAGAAGTCAAAGTTGGTTGGGTTTTTCCGCAAATCTTCTGCGACGCTCTGCGTGGCCCCCATGCAACTTTACGATGCGGTTCGCGAATTTACATGGGGGCCATTGTATTATTGTGAGTCGTACTCTGAAGGGTGACAGTTGGTGCCCGATAGTTATTGTGTGAGGCTGTGCTATATTGCAGTTCCACTGTATTTAATAAACTTCATGTTTGAATCCAGCTGTATGTGGTGTCATTTATGAGTATGGCTACCACAGCCACACTGAGCTCCTCTAATGCTGTACGGCTCTGCGGAGTGATGAGAAAAAAATAATTTCTGGCATTTTACTGCCTATTAAACATGCTTTCAGCTCCTTTATAATACACCATAGGGTCAGGGCAAAAACTACCCTGACACCTTTGTGTGCTTTACATGCTAATTTTCAGCCCCGGGGACCTTTTCCTGTCACATAAAATGTCAGCTGCAACTTTTCTCTCAGGTTGCGGGCAGTAAATCAGGGCCTTGCTGTGGTGTTTGGACCCGCGGATGCACCATGTATGGATACGCGGAGGGACTGCACCCCTAGATACAAATTTGGATTTTGGTTAATGTCTCTAAATCTACTGAATGGATTTACACCAAATCACAAAAAGGCATATTTCTTGACCAAGAGCTAGCTTTCTGCCAAATTTGGTGTAATTCTGTTAAGCAGTTTTTGCGTTATCACTGTTTAATTTTACTATGGGAATTACCATGGTGAAAACGAGTTATGGGTCCCCCCCTTTTTCTCGGCCTCCACTAGATCCACTAGATGGATCACCCCAAAACTTTTAAGACAGCAGCTCAAGTGAGCATCGTATCAGTTCGGAAAAGTTAATGAAGATTCGTTAAACAGCACCGATTATATTAGCAAAACAAAAAAATGCTCTTTCTATGGAAACTAGGTCCTAATTATAACTACCTACATACCTGGCACAACACCCAATTTTTTTGTGTAGGGAGGGACAACTCCCTGCACACAGAAAAATCCTTAGAGGCAAGGGCAACACAACCCCTTGATAGAGAACAGTAGTGGTGCATGGTGCCAGGCAGTCTGACAGGGAGGATGTAGGAAGTTGGGAACATAGGAACATAGTGGAAGCTAACAGCCCCGACGAAGGCCTTAGATTAGACCCAGATGGGCTTTAAATGCAGGCAGAAACATGTTGGTTTGTTAAGTTAAATGAGACATTGATACTCAATAACAACCACACACTCTGTTTTCATTCATGTCTATGGTAACCACCTATTAAAGGAAATTTCCTGATGTCTGCCCCAAGATGTTTTTATCTCGTATTTTCTAGATCCCTGCCACAAATCTAGCAACTATTTACATAAGAAGTCCTATATTTTTGGTTGAGTCCACCATGGTTCAACAATCCTACCATGGTGCGGATAGGCGCAAATGATGAAGCATGCCGCTATTAAGTGAGTGAGACAACTACTCCAAAATGTTTGGATTTCCCCACATGACCTTTTTTTCTGGCAAATTCATCCTAGTTGCCCTTTAGTGTTTGGGTTTGTAATTGTGTTTGGGAGAAATCAACTAGGACTCCTCTTCTCTCACTCTATTATTGTGAAAATAAGCTATGTACCAGCCAGTAGACCGCCACTGTCTGGCAACCGAAAATCGGTTAATTTAAGTTTGTTTCACTTGATGAGGTTTTCCCACACCCAGTCACCAATCATTTTAACTGTATAGTTTAGTAGTAGTTAGTGTAGTAACTAACTGCCCTTGATGCAAAATGTAATTAATCTCTCCTTCCAAAGAACAACTTCAGTACTAAGTTAACTAGTTCTTTCCTACCTGAATTGATTAGGTGATGCTACCTCTCAAAAATCTTCCCAAACCTTTTTGCAGGGTATCCTCAAAGGGCCTTCTTTTTAGTGGTGGTGGTATTAGTGTTACCTTCTCTTCTCGTGCTACCAGGGAAGACATCAAAGCAAGGTCCCGGTCACCTATTTCAATGAGGTGAACTCCAACTTTCAGATTCATCAGAAAGATTATTCATCACAGGCAATTAGACTGAAAGAAAAGTAAACACAGAGTTAATGGGTTATCAAAAACTGAGACCACCATAACAGAAAAGTGAACATCTTTTACTAGTGTGCACTTATATTATCCCTTTCATGCCTGGGTCGGTAAGTGGGGCTGGTGTGGGCTATTGTATTGTTCAGGTAAGAAATTCCCGCAGTAAGGTGGTGCTGCTTTCAACACATGCTCCCCAAGCAATTATGTGATGCATTTATAGTGTAAATTAAGTTGCACCTCAATAAATCACACACCCCGGAGAGAATAGGGTTAAGGGTTTGATGAATGGATAGGAAATGGGATTTGAGGAATGGTGTGACAAAGACAAACACTACATAACAAAAATATTCATCAGGGCGATGAGCAGCACATCATCATCAATCTGTTGTAGAAGGAATTGAAGGAATGAGTATGACACAGTCTAGTTAAATGCATTACAAAAAGTCCTTTGGCCCCAGAGACCCAAATTCTTATATTTCTAAATGTTCTATATTTTAGGTTTGAAAAATACAAATTATGGAGGAGTAAAAAGAAGTGTAGTCTGCATGTGCAGAGAGGAGCCGTACAGAGTGGTAAGTGCCTGGATAGTGGATTCCCAAGCAATGTGCATCCAACCAACCACTTGAGACTGAACAGTGACACAAGCACCTGGGTTACTAAGAGAATGCAAATAAAGGGCAAATAGGAAGGGTGTTAGTTTGAGGTCACTCAAAGGCTTGATAATGGGTTGGTGCACGACCAAAGTTGGGGTGCCAGGAGGGAACATTTGAGAAGCAATGAGATAGGGGAATTGAGAGGTTAAACTGGGTGTCAAAGGTACAGAAGTATGGGGATCCTGGTTTCACAGTGAGGGGGTCAAAAGTCCCTGCTAAAGTTTACTGTACAACCCTGACCAAATTGTGTGCACCATGGCTCCCTCTGTAATTAGTGAACGCACACAGTTCTAAAAATTGTGATTTTTTAAAAGAAAAATGACACTTTTGCCAAATTGGGTGATGCATCTGCATTCTTCTTGTAATGTTCCTCTTGGGTGAACCAGTTGAGGAGGGTAAGCACAAGCATTATGGAACTTTTGCCTTTCGTGCAGGAAAAGAAGAGGCCTGTGGATTGTAAAACAGAAACAATATTGTAGAGTCAGGGAAATGGGCCAAAAGTTAAGCTTCATGTGGAGTGTACCGACTACCAAGACTTAGAGGCAGAGAAAAAGCATAGGCCACTGCAACCATTCGTTTTATAACTCATGGCAGATTGTTTAACTGAGAAGTGAGAGCAATTTACAATCAATCACAGACAAGTAGCTGCTTGTACCGAGCTGATCAATCTCACCACTATCATCATAACATGTAGCGAAGTGCATGCATCAAGTGTTGATGATGATGGGGCATCACAAGTCTATCTCACAAGCAACAGGTCCCCCTGACCACAACCACATAAGAGAAGTTTCACATTTGAGCCATCTCACACACTCATTAGCATTTCCCAAATCAACGCACCTCTCTCCAGTCCACAGAGCTGAGTAGGCACCAGAGTCATCATCATTTTGGTTTCACTTTGAAGTTAATTGACGCAATGCCTTCCTTTTTCTGGCTGTTGAGGCAGTCACGAACCTGAGTCCTTCCATCCTCATCCTGACTCCAAGTAACAAATCAATCCAACTCCATCCGGACCCAAGCGAGTTAGACTTGAGGTGCACTGCTGTTGATGCACAAGAAGAGAAACAGAATTTGAGTATTTTGTGTAAATTTGTGTTTGGCAATTATACTGACTGCTGAGCTCTGGCCATTGGAGCATCTTCCCATACCAATACATCACTGCCACATAGAACTCTCTTGGATCATCCAGATAATCTTCTAACATCCTCTGAATGGTTATTGGTGCTTCCACTTGCTTGACCTCTTTTGCCTTCAACTCTGCCCTGGACTTAAGACCTGCCACTTGAAACCAAACCAATGCAGAGTTTGGGGCCGTTTCTTCTGCTCCTGTTGTTGCTACCGCTGGTGTTCTTGTTGCTGGTGTTGGCTGTTGTGAAACAACCGGACTGCCCTCTCCGGAAGATGAAGGTGGCACCCCTGAACGTCTGCCCAGGTAAAAGACTCTGATAAACAGCCATTCTTCTTCCAGATCTCTGGCTCTCTCAATAGTCCACGTCTTGTATTGTGAAATATCCCCTTCTGAAAACGGAGTGAAAGTGGCCATTTTTTTTTTTACAGTGGATCAAGTAGTGTGGCACAGATGTACTCTTTGGATGACACTATGTTTCATTGCAGGCTTGTATTATCATAAATGAAAACAACATGAGGGAGGGTTAAGTCACACTCTTATTCCCCTGAGCTAGAACATTAAACAACAAAAGAGTGTGCATTAAATACCAGTGGTAAAACTAAGTATGTCTGTACAGGTAAGCGTACAGTGATATACACAAAAGTATATGCATATGAAAATGAAAGAGTGCTGCTGAAAGAATCAATCAGATATTTGTATAGAACCCTCACTCACCGACCTAGTCGGTGACATGCTTCATCATAGGGTTCCACCAGGGGTGCCTACTGCACCTCTGGTGTGCTTCAACGCTTGGATTATAGCGGAGCTCAAATATCAGACAATCGGAATACTCGAGTGTGATAGAAAAAGTGAGGTTTAAAAATGCCCAAAGAAATCGCCCTAAAATTTTTTAATAATGACGAGTCAGGCACTAGGTTTAAAAATAGATGTAGGATGACTGGTACTGATAATTATTGATCAGGTACATCCTAATAGGTTATCTAAACAACTGGTCGACATGTTTCAGCTTGTTATTGTTAGTCACAAAGCTTTCTTCAGGACCTAGTAGATAATACCAAAAAATCACCTTGGCGGTATAAGCTCTCTAAGGCTTACCCTGACCTAAGGTTCAAAAGGACCGGATACACTCACGGTTTTGTAAATGGCCTCGAAAAATCCACGAGGGCCTCAGGATATCTGGAAGAAAACAGAGTACAAACTGGAGTACTTCTTATTATGTATACTATTTAAGCGTAACATCTTCTAAACGCTGTAGTACATTTCTAATTGGAAAAGACAACAACACATAGACACATAGTGTGCTGACATTGGGGAGTCACTGTTGTACAATGTCAGTATCTCTCATTAGTCAGTTTAAACAGGATCGTAAAAGTATTCCAAATCTTATTTAAGAGAAGACATTACGATCCATTTCTGCATAAAACGAGTGAATTTCCTCAATTATGCTCGTTAATAGACACATAAACTGTGGCACATGAAATAAAATAAAATGAAGAAAATGCAGGGCTTACGTTTAAAACAGAGAAAATTCGCTCCTTAGGCAAGAAGGTGGGTGGCGGGACTACAGAACAGCTAGAGTCGGGAGAGAAGAAGAAAGACAGGGACACCACATAATATTACTTTCCCCGTAACTCTAATACCCGGCAGAAAATCGCTGAATGACGAGTGAAATGGTGTACTCACTTCATCCAAGTCCTCAGCCAGGCAGGTCAACCTAGTTGGTACCACCGAGCCCGGAGACACCGGACAAAGAAAAGTCTGAGTTTATGTAGTAATGGAAAAATGCCGAGTTGATGCTACTCGACTTCCTGAAGCCGGCCCACTCGTCACGTGACCAGCGTGGAAGACGTCAGCAGCGGCATGGAAAACGGACAACACCGTTAAAAAAGGCTAGAATGTCAACTCCTCATAATGCGAGTCGACAATAATGGTACACGACAATAAAGTGAACCACGACCATAGCGCAGACAGTTAGGAAGTCAACAGAACCAGTGAAAATATTATCTCAACCCAATTCAGAAAAAATGCCACAGTTAAATCTCTCAACCATTAATGTAATGCAACCTAACCATATTCATTATGAGTGGGTTGCATACCAGCCATATGTCATGAAGAAATACTTCATACATATAACTGCGGATGGTAAAGATCAAAAACGATTTGGGAATAAACAGACAGACCTCATTATTCAGATGGAGGAACAATCCCACAAACCTTAGCAAAAATGGCAAACCTCACCTAAGAATATGGGCATTCAATAGTTACGTCTCATGACCGAACCCCAGGGGATATTATCGTTTAGCCCAACAAGATGTGTGGACATACGATAGATCCAACGCTGTTCCTTTTCGAACAGCAACTTCGATGAGTTGGACCCTGTTTTAACTTGTTCTATTATGGTCCAGTGCAGATCATCCACAGTATGGTTAAAGCGTCCAAAATGCTCAGTCAGTTTAGTGGTGTTTTTCCTACAGCGGATATTACTGCGATGTTCCCCGATCCGCTGTTTAGCCTTCCTGGTGGTCATCCCCACATAGTTAAGCTTACAGGGGCAGGTGATTAAATAAACCATATCAGTGGTATTACAATTGGTGTGATCACGTTGTGTCCATACCTTCCCAATCTCCAAGCTCAGTGTCTTGGTGGCTGAGGTCAAATGACAGACACTACACGAACCGCAGGGGAAATGCCCCGAGACTGGTGGTAAACCCCATAAACTTAAAACTGAAGATGCAGCGGAATTCCTCGGATTCCTGGGTCTGGTATGGACCAAGGAATCTTTCGAACTTCTGGCCTTTTTATACGAGAAAAGAGGTCTCTCCCATCGGATGTTATTGCTCTCTAATATCTGCCAGTGTTTTTTGATGGACTTCGAAATTGCATTAGATGCAACATTAAAGGTAGTTACACAAGTCAATGGGATGCTAGTTGCCTGCTTAGGTGAGTCTTGGAGAAGAATATCTCGAGGTTGATTCCTAGCCCTCTTGTAACTATTGGAGAGGATCCGGTCAGGATAACCTCTCTCACGTAGCTTCAATGTCAACTCTTTTGATTGGGCTCGATAGTCCTCCACCACACTGCAATTACGACGGATTCGTAAAAATTCCCCATAGGGCAAGTTCTCTCTGAGAGGTCGTGGGTGAAAGCTAGAGAAAGTCAAAAGGTTGTTTTTTGCAGTGGGCTTATAATGAGTTCTGGTCAGTAAACTCCCTTCTGTCAGAGTAACCACCACATCTAGAAAAAACATCTAGTCCTTCCTCTGAGAATGAGTAAAGAGCAAATTTGGGTCACAAGTATTGATCCAAAGAAAAAATTCCAATAAGATATCTTCAGGGCCTTGCCAAATGATAAAAACATCGTCTATATACCTCTTCCAAAAAGAAAGATAAGAGGAAAAGGGATTAGACGCACTCAGAATGTGTTTACATTTGAAATCATAGACATACATCCCAGCCACACTCGGCGCAAATGTGCTGCCCATCGAAGTGCCGGTGGACTGGAGATATAATGTCCCCTGATATTCAAAAAAGTTTTTCTTAAGTGCCAAAGTAGCACAGTCAACAATAAATTGTCTAGGTGTTTGAAAAGACCAAGGGACAGAGTCAAAAGCTTCCCCAATGACCTTGATGGTGTCGTCCTGGGGAATATTTGTATAAAGACTCTCAATGTCCAATGATACGAGGATAGTGGTGTCCTCATTGACCCTGAGATCTTGTAAAGATGCCAGGAAACTTTTTGTGTCTTTTAAATAAGTTGAAGTATTCTGAATGATGGGTTTCAAAAAGAAGTCACAATAGATCGAGAGGGGTTCTAGCAAGGACCCTATACCCGAAACTATCGGTCGACCTGGCGGAGGTGACTGATTTTTATGTGTTTTTGGCAGAGTATAGAAGTATGGAATTTTCTCTGTCCCTTTCGTAAGGAAATCCGCCTCATGTTTGGTAATGAACCCACTGGACTCTGCATGTTCAACAAGGTTGTGGATTACAGCTTTTAGATGTGGAGAGGGGTCACTGGGTAACACCTGGTAATTTTTGGGATTATCCAAAAGACGTCTACATTCTTGATCGTAGTCAGTGGTGTTCTGAATCACAATACCACCCCCCTTATCGGCTGGTTTTATCACAATAGAGGGGTTGGACTGTAGAGAATGTAAGGCTTGGAATTCCACTGAGCTCATGTTTTTGAAAGTGCCACGGTCCTGAAAAGCCTCCACATCATTAAAAACCGCTTGCTCAAAAGCAGTAATTTCTGGTGGAATCAAATGAGGTGGAGGAGTGAATGTCGATTTTAGACGTAAACCCGTGACACTGGGATGATCTGCAGTGGTATCAGACTGGTGTTTCTCAAAAAAGAACTTCAGCTTTAGTTTCCTAAAATATTCTGAGAGTTCACAGTGTAGTCGGAAACGATCAAAACGTGCAGTGGGGACGAAACCCAATCCCCTCTCTAGTACCTCACTCTCCGACTGAGTGAGAATAACTGAGGATAGATTGGTCACTAAACTCTTTGGTTGCTGGTCCCGGCCTTGCTGCGTGTATGGTTGCCTACCCCCTCCTTCTGCTCCCAGTGTACCTGATTGTTTCCTCTCCTTCTCCCTCGTCCACGCCGTCCTCTGTCTAAAAAAGGAGGGCGAAAGGAATTCTGGGGGAAGGGGGGTGGTTGCATGTAACCAGGATTCCAACCCATGAAAGGGAACTGGGGGGGGGGAACTGGTTATGATAACTTAGACCTCCTTGATTGGGAGAAGGATGCCAACCAGGTTGGTGCTGATAAGATCTGTTCCTACCTCTCCCTCGTTGTTTGGGTCTTACGCTCTCATTGCTGGAGCCACTTGAGAAGGAATCGCTGTCCTCAGTCATATCAGTTTGATCCTCATTTCTTTTCGGGGGGATGTAATCAGGATGAGCGTAAGGATAGATCTTGGTGAAGGAGAAATGTTTCAGATCTTTTTGGAATTTCTGAGCTTTAGATTGAGTTAATGTGTCTTTATACTCAGTGATTTCTTTATTTAGCTCATCAAGTTTCTTTTTGTAACCAGTTAAGGTCATTCTAAAATGTGTTTCCGTCAATTGAATTTCCACCATCAGGGCCTCAGAGAGTCTTAGGGCAGTTTTAATGATTAAAACAAGCCAGCCACGGGTGCAGTGCCACGCGATCTGGGCCCAGTCCTTCCTGAATATAGGATCTTCAAGGAATATGCGAGGCGCATTCGTAACCAAAAGACCCTTAGGGGCTATATTATTACGCAAATATTCTGTCAATATAGTCCCATGAAGGATGGTGCGAATGCGACTTCGTTTTTGTTCTGTTAAGTTATCCCATTCCGTAGTTTGGGAAATTGTCTGCGCTATAGAAGGGTCCGAAAAAAGAGAGGAGTCAGCTAGTAAAGCGTCGACCTCTGCATCAGTGTAAGACAGCCCTGCGTTCTCCATTTTAGTGCCACAGCCTAAAGTCTAATCAAAACTCACTAAAATCAGTGAAAAAGACTCTCACAGCTGCACGCTGCCTGGATCATAAATGAAAACAACAAGAGAGGGAGGGTTAAGTCACACTCTTATTCCCCCTGAGCTAGAATATTAAACAACAAAAGAGTGCGCATTAAATACCAGTGGTAAAACTAAGTATGTCAGTACAGGTAAGCGTACAGTGATATACACAAAAGTATATGCAAATGAAAATGAAAGAGTGCTGCTGAAAGAATCAATCAGATATTTGTATAGAACCCTCACTCACCGACCTAGTCGGTGACATGCTTCATGATAGGGTTCCACCAGGGGTGCCTACTGCACCTCTGGTGTGCTTCAACGCTTGGATTATAGCGGAGCTCAAATATCAGACAATCGGAATACTCAAGTGTGATAGAAAAAGTGAGGTTTAAAAATGCCCAAAGAAATCGCCCTAAAAATGTTTAATAATGACGAGTCAGGCACTAGGTTTAAAAACAGATGTAGGATGACTGGTACTGATAATTATTGATCAGGTACATCCTAATAGGTTATCTAAACAACTGGTCGACATGTTTCAGCTTGTTATTGTTAGTCACAAAGCTTTCTTCAGGACCTAGTAGATAATACCAAAAAATCACCTTGGCGGTATAAGCTCTCTAAGGCTTACCCTGACCTAAGGTTCAAAAGGACCGGATACACTCACGGTTTTGTAAATGGCCTCGAAAAATCCACGAGGGCCTCAGGATATCTGGAAGAAAACAGAGTACAAACTGGAGTACTTCTTATTATGTATACTATTTAAGCGCAACATCTTCTAAACGCTGTAGTACATTTCTAATTAGAAAAGACAACAACACATAGACACATAGGGGCAGATTTATGAGCCCCTTGCGCCACTTTTGCGTCACTTTTCCAATGTTAAAAGTAACGCAAAAGTGGCGCAAGGGGCTCATAAATCTGCCCCATAGTGTGCTGACATTGGGGAGTCACTGTTGTACAATGTCAGTATCTCTCATTAGTCAGTTTAAACAGGATCGTAAAAGTATTCCAAATCTTATTTAAGAGAAGACATTACGATCCATTTCTGCATAAAACGAGTGAATTTCCTCAATTATGCTCGTTAATAGACACATAAACTGTGGCACATGAAATAAAATAAAATGAAGAAAATGCAGGGCTTACGTTTAAAACAGAGAAAATTCGCTCCTTAGGCAAGAAGGTGGGTGGCGGGACTACAGAACAGCTAGAGTCGGGAGAGAAGAAGAAAGACAGGGAAACCACATAATATTACTTTCCCCGTAACTCTAATACCCGGCAGAAAATCGCTGAATGACGAGTGAAATGGTGTACTCACTTCATCCAAGTCCTCAGCCAGGCAGGTCAACCTAGTTGGTACCACCAAGTCCGGAGACACCGGACAAAGAAAAGTCCGAGTTTATGTAGTAATGGAAAAATGCCGAGTTGATGCTACTCGACTTCCTGAAGCCGGCCCACTCGTCACGTGACCAGCGCGGAAGACGTCAGCAGCGGCATGGAAAACGGACAACACCGTTAAAAAAGGCTAGAATGTCAACTCCTCATAATGCGAGTCGACAATAATGGTACACGACAATAAAGTGAACCACGACCATAGTGCAGACAGTTAGGAAGTCAACAGAACCAGTGAAAATATTATCTCAACCCAATTCAGAAAAAATGCCACAGTTAACTCTCTGAACCATTAATGTAATGCAACCTAACCATATTCATTATGAGTGGGTCGCATACCAGCCATATGTCATGAAGAAATAATTCATACATATAACTGCGGATGGTAAAGATCAAAAACGATTTGGGAATAAACAGACAGACCTCATTATTCAGATGGAGGAACAATCCCACAAACCTTAGCAAAAATGGCAAAGCTCACCTAAGAATATGGGCATTCAATAGTTATGTCTCATGACCGAACCCCAGGGGATATTATCGTTTAGCCCAACAAGATGTGTGGACATACGATAGATTCAACGCTGTTCCTTTTCGAACAGCAACTTCGATGAGTTGGACCCTGTTTTAACTTGTTCTATTATGGTCCAGTGCAGATCATCCACAGTATGGTTAAAGCGTCCAAAATGCTCAGTCAGTTTAGTGGTGTTTTTCCTACAGCGGATATTACTGCGATGTTCCCCGATCCGCTGTTTAGCCTTCCTGGTGGTCATCCCCACATAGTTAAGCTTACAGGGGCAGGTGATTAAATAAACCACATCAGTGGTATTACAATTGGTGTGATCACGTTGTGTCCATACCTTCCCAATCTCCAAGCTCAGTGTCTTGGTGGCTGAGGTCAAATGACAGACACTACACGAACCGCAGGGGAAATGCCCCGAGACTGGTGGTAAACCCCATAAACTTAAAACTGAAGATGCAGCGGAATTCCTCGGATTCCTGGGTCTGGTATGGACCAAGGAATCTTTCAAACTTCTGGCCTTTTTATACGAGAAAAGAGGTCTCTCCCATCGGATGTTATTGCGCTCTAATATCCGCCAGTGTTTTTTGATGGACTTCGAAATTGCATTAGATGCAACATTAAAGGTAGTTACACAAGTCAATGGGATGCTAGTTGCCTGTTTAGGTGAGTCTTGGAGAAGAATATCTCGAGGTTGATTCCTAGCCCTCTTGTAACTATTGGAGAGGATCCGGTCAGGATAACCTCTCTCACGTAGCTTCAATGTCAACTCTTTTGATTGGGCTCGATAGTCCTCCACCACACTGCAATTACGACGGATTCGTAAAAATTGCCCATAGGGCAAGTTCTCTCTGAGAGGTCGTGGGTGAAAGCTAGAGAAAGTCAAAAGGTTGTTTTTTGCAGTGGGCTTATAATGAGTTCTGGTCAGTAAACTCCCTTCTGTCAGAGTAACCACCACATCTAGAAAAACCATCTCGTCCTTACTGTGAGAATGAGTAAAGAGCAAATTTGGGTCACAAGTATTGATCCAAAGAAAAAATTGCAATAAGATATCTTCAGGGCCTTGCCAAATGATAAAAACATCGTCTATATACCTCTTCCAAAAAGAAAGATAAGAGGAAAAGGGATTAGACGCACTCAGAATGTGTTTACATTCGAAATCATAGACATACATCCCAGCCACACTCGGCGCAAATGTGCTGCCCATCGAAGTGCCGGTGGACTGGAGATATAATGTCCCCTGATATTCAAAAAAGTTTTTCTTAAGTGCCAAAGTAGCACAGTCAACAATAAATTGTCTAGGTGTTTGAAAAGACCAAGGGACAGAGTCCAAAGCTTCCCCAATGACCTTGATGGTGTCGTCCTGGGGAATATTCGTATAAAGACTCTCAATATCCAATGATACGAGGATAGTGGTGTCCTCATTGACCCTGAGATCTTGTAAAGATGCCAGGAAACTTTTTGTGTCTTTTAAATAAGTTGAAGTATTCTGAATGATGGGTTTCAAAAAGAAGTCAGCAGCACTCTTTCATTTTCATATGCATATACTTTTGTGTATATCACTGTACGCTTACCTGTACAGGCTTGTATTATCAGCCAGGTGATGGATTAAGCTCTGAACCAAATTATGCACATCTTCGTTTTTATTCACACCTGTAATTTTTTCAGACACTTTTTTTAACTTGTCCTGTAGCTAATGCAACAACAGGATAGCTTGGCTCATTATACTGTCCTCCTTGCTGACTTCCCGTGTGAAAACGTCAGAAGGAAGTAGCATCTCTGTCAGGCATTTGACTATGCCCCAACTGTCCATCTCAGTGGTCATTCTTTTCCAAATTGCATCCTTGCCTCTTTAAATGATATACTCATTGATCGGTTTGTACCGCTCAAACAGATGTTGCAACATGTAATAGGTCGAGTTCCAATGTGTTGGCACCTCCTGTATGAGGGCTTCAACTGGTACTCAGGTACAAGCAGCGCTCTGTGCGAGTACCAGCCAGGAATGTTAACTTGTTTTTATTGTTGTTGTTAGATTGATTTGCTATTTTTAAAATTATTCTTGCTGCTATCTAACTGTCATTTTGAAATTATTTCGATGTCATTGCACTTTGCACCTTTTTATAATTAGGTTTATCATGCTTAACAGAGACACCGACTCACCTCTCTTAGTCTGGTGCCTTTGGGGGGAAATTTCTGCCTCTGTGTCGCCACTTCATTCGACTCTCCTTGGTCCTCCACAGCTTCCATAGCTGATTGTGGGGAGGGAGATGGCTTTGGCCAGAATACTCACTTCCAGTGGGCCGCCATTTTGGGACAGTAGCCAGTCTAGTCTTACACACCGGCACCTCCCTGGTCAGGATTTAAGACCGGGATGGCGCCGACGCGCAATGGAGGCATGCAGCGGGGGCGCCACTGGCCCGCCAAAGGTGCGCCTATGGCACGTGTGTCTGCGCCCGTCCGGGACCAGGGGCCAGAAACCCTGTCCGAATTGTACAGGTTCCTGCCAATCTGATTAAATACTCCAAAATGGAGCTCGAAGCCCTAAAGGAGGCTGTCCGCACTCACTGGTTGGTTATGAATCCCTGCAGTGCCAGAGTTATGGCTTTGTTACAGAAACAGGGGCCCAACAAAGATATCATGCAGGGACTGGGAAAGACCAGTTAAAATACTGGAAGATGGGGCTAATTAACTGTAGATCCCTCACAAAACATTCAACAGAGATTAAGCTAATAATAGAGGAGGAAGACCTCGACATTTTGTTTCTTACAGAGACCTGGCTTCGAGATTGCTCTACCCCTGAGATTGTTAGTACTCTCCCCCAGGGCTTTGAGATATACCGGCTAGATAGAGTTGGTAAAATAGGAGGTGGCATTGCCATTATTTGTAAAGCCCACTTGGCGTGTGCCATCACCCCCTAAAGATTGTTGACTGTCAAGCTTTTGCATTTAGACTGTCCCTCACCCCGACCACCTCTCTTTCGGGCAGCCTTATCTACAGGCCTCCAGGGACCTGTACGCCTTTCTTAGAGGTGATTCCAGATATCCTGGCCGGTATGATGATATAGAAAAGTGCCTTTACCGCTTTAGGCGACTTTAATATTCATCTTGATGATCAGAATAATACGTTAACCAAAAGATTTGTTGCTGATCTCGAGGCCCTACAATTAACACAACTGATGCATCAGGCTACGCATGAAAAGGGCCATACGCTTGATGAGATTTTCTCCAACAACCCTAAACTGGAGGTGCTTGGCCCATCCGGATGCCTTGGTGAAACCAGTTTTTTATCCCCATCCGATACTTAAAACCACGTATAGTAAAGCCCAAGGGTTAGTTGCCCAGTGCTAGGCCGTAAATGGCCAAGGTTGGTATCTGAAGCCTGGTGCACAGACCTTGAGGTGAACACCCCACCAGAAATAAGGGACTTAGAGCAAGCACAGAAAAATTGGACAACCTGGTTGAATGGAACTGTAGAAAGGAATTTTTTGGAAACCCGGTCCAATAAAACCTAATAACTCCAACAGGTCCTCCTGGTTCAACCCCCAGCTGGTTGCCCAAAGGAAAAACTGCAAAAAGCTAGAAACGAGCTGGAGGAAGACCTATGCCCCAGAGCTCAAAATAGCATACAAGGCAGCTATCCAGCAGGATAATAAAAATATTAAGAAAGCACAAGACATCTTTTTTTAAGAAAATATAAAGAGGGCCGCTAAGAAGCTGTTTAAAATTGTAAAATCCGTCACAACAGTTGAATCAGGCACCCATATTACTCAATATTAAAAAGAAAGATGTAATGAACTGGCCACGTTCTTCAAGAGTAAGGTGGAAAAGATTTATAATTCTCTTCACTCAAACATGAGCCAGAGGGCGGCAGTAATCACAGTCCATAAGAGCATACAGGTCTTCCCCCCTAGCATAGAGCAAATACAACCCTCTCCCCCCAGCCATGTTTTCATACCGTAAATTAAGCAAAGAACAGGCAAGTTCCCTTTTTTTGAAAAATTAAGTCAGGATCCCCTTTAGAACCTACACCCCTACACCGCCCTACATTCTTGCCCAAGGGGGCAATTGTGTTTTGACGCATCTGACCAACCTCATCTCTCTATCTCTTGAAGAAGGGATAGTACCTAAGGAGTGGAAGCATGCCATCGTAAAACAGTTATTAAAAAAAACTCAACTTGACCCCGCGGTCATGGCAAACTATCGACCGATCTCATTATTGCAAATTTTGGGTAAGATCGCGGAGAAGCATGTGAACAGTTCTATTTCACAGTTTCTGGAAGAATTCTGCACCAGACCCAGATGGGCTTTCAGCCAGAGCATAGCACGGAGTCAGCTCTACTTAGGGTCACCGAAAAACTAAAAAGCATTTTGGATCAGGGAAGGTCCGCAGCTGTTGTTTTTTTAGATCTAAGCGTGGCCTTTGACACAGTAGACAATAAAATTCTTGTCAACAGGCTAGAAAACATTGGGATTAGAGGTACAGCCAACCAATGGGTGGCCTCGATCGTGAATGATAGATCTTTTCAGTGTATGGAGGCCGGCATCTTGTCAGACACTTTCTCAGCCCCTTGAGGAGTGCCTCAGGGATCTTCCCTGAGCCCAACTCTTTTTAATGTCTATATGAGCCCATTGGCCCATATAGTATAGGAGTTTGGATTCTTCATTGTGTCATATGCCGATGACACCCAATTAGTGGTGTCAATAGCTGACTCTATCAATTCCAACCACAGGCAACTCATGCCGTGTCTGGAAAATATAGGAAATTGGATGGCTGATTGTAGTCTCAAGTTGAACGGGGATAAAACCGAGCTCATGATCCTGGGCAGCAATTTCAGCCCTCGCTTAGAGATCCCCTGGCCAGCAAACTGGGGTCCCCCCCCCCCAACTCCGAAATGTTCCATAAAAAATCTGGGTATGTGGCTCGATCAGAACCTAACTATGGAGACGCAAGCCAAAAAATTGGCGGGTAAATGTTTTGGTATCCTCCAGATGATCAGGAAAATTCTGAGCCTAATCCTAGAGAATTCAAGACAGACCATGGTACAAGCCTTGGTGGTCTCGAGACTAAATTATGGCAACTCGCTATACCTTGGGTCACCTAAATACGTCACCAATAGACTACAGGTTGTTCAGAATGCGGCAGCTAGACTGCTTCTCAAAATACCTACGAACCAGTCAGTCAGAGCACCCTTGAGAGGGCTGCACGGGTTCCCCGCGGAGACCAGGATCAAATTTAAGTCCCTCTGCCTGGCACACAGAGCCATGTATGGCAGAGGCCCAGTTATGCTCCGAACTTTGATCTCCGCCTATTCACCCTGCCGTTCTCTCATATGATACCCAAACTCTGGAACAGTTTGGACCCAGAGTTGCGACTTATTGGAAACGAACAGTCTTTTAAAAAGAAACTTAAGACCTGGCTGTTTCCCTAACTGTCACTTCAGATAGCTGCCGTACCTGTTATAGCGCTGGGATGCCTGCGGGTAGCCATGCGCTCTATGAATCACATAAACATATACCTAAAAATACTCTATTAGCAAGCTGCATGATCCTCAACTGCTTCTGGGTTTAAAAAATGGCTGAAATGAGTGCAGATTCTTCTGCATATGGTGACTAAGATGCTTTGATATAATGTTGCTCAGCGTTGTTTATGCAATGTGCCAAACACAGGACCCTGAAATAGCAACCATCTGCCATG